>NC_134982.1:75610986-76993818 GCF_965638725.1 Aptenodytes patagonicus | reverse complement strand
AGGCTCTTCTCAGATGGCCAAGAGCATTGCTCTATTGTGAGAAAGAGCTGTGAGAAAGATAAAAGAGGAAAAATTACAGAGGCAGGGTTGTTGAGGGGGGGCAGTAGCTCAAGGTTTCAGCAGGAAAGGTAAAAAATTGTTAAAGAAAAACAAAGGAACAAAGCAGAGGGAGTCGGGTTGAGTGTTTTTTTGTAGGCAGTCAGGCTATTAGTGCACCAGTGTGGTGTTGCTCGTGGAGATGGTGCCTGCCCAGGCACCTTTGGGAAGTCTTATGAGGCTGGTGAGGAAATGGGCACTATCAGCCCATTAAAACCTAGCTGGTTTTTATGTGTGTTGAGTCATTATATAGTTGCTTTATACTTTAATGTTCTTTATATCTTACATGCAGAGTCTCGGTGTGTGGACCTAAAAGCAGCTGTACAAACTGACCCAGGAGAAGGTGGTAATAAGCCTTCAACAGACAGGAAAACAAGTACTGGAAGAAAATATTTCTCTGAAACAATTTGTCGCTACTATATCTGTTGAAATAAAATGCAAAGCTACCTGAAATGACATTTGGCAAACAAACACTTAAAAATCTGAAGTAATCTTAAGAGGCAATTTCTGTGGAAAGAACATGCAATACTTGCTGTGGAAACAGTATTCAAGAGGATAGAGCAGTGCCATGGTAAGCAAGCTCCTCTTGAGAGTTCCTGGTAAACTTGCGCCATCCAGACAACCGTACTACTGTTGCTGTACTTACTCTGAATCTCTTCAATGTGATTCTGTAATTCTGCACTTCATTATTTTCAGGATTAGAGGGGCTAGAAGGAACAGTGTGTGTTTCCTTCTCTGTGCCTTTGGTGTACTATAGCCACTAAATAACTGTGCTTTTAAGTTTGGCTTTATTCTGCTTGCAGAGTATCTCTGAATGATTAAATTGACCCAGAAGAGGGGCGGTAATATGTTATTAAGCTTTCACCCCATCTGTTTGTCACAGCTATTTGGGAGTACTTTGGCTAGCAATAGTAACAATGCTGATGCCAGGTTTTGCAGTCATTGTCTTTCTGGAGTCCAGAAATAAGTATCATTTTGTTCTTTGTTCTGACTGCTGCTAGTTAAACAGTATCATGTAAATAGTGCCACATAGGAGAAACTGGTAGAGATGACAAATATTGAAGTGATTTGTTCAGTGTTGGGTCTCTATGGACAGATTTCTTTCACTGGCTATGTAGATTCCCAGTAGGTTTAATAAATCGTATTTCACTCAGGGTTTATTTTCTTCCCTGCCCTGTTCCACTGTTGCTGTTTAGCTGCGCTGATGGAAAGCAATGAAAAGTGTGTAAAAATTCTAAGGCAAAATGTTCTGAAATGTCTTTTACCAGCTAGTTAATAAATATTTCATTCAGAAACTTTATATGGAAGCCCTAATTGCTTGCTGGGCAGTTCTGGTGTCAAATTTGGAGACTAAAAGTTATTACTGAAAAGATAATAACTGGTCCAGTTATGTGCATTTCTCACAGCAATGTTTATCATATAGTTACTCATACCATCTCCAATACATCATTACTAGAACAATGTCTAAAGACTCTGATTAAAAATTTAATACCTGGAATAGATCTGATACTACATCCACATGTAACTCTGTCTGAAGTCATCACCAATATAAGATTCCTGATTTGATATCAAAGGGACAACGAATGCAGAAAAAATAATACAGGAGTTTCTAAAAATTGCATGGAAAACAATCTCAATCTTTTATTATATTTACTTTAAATTAGCTGGTATGGGCTACAATCTGATCTCTGAAAGTCCATTATAACTAGAGTTTGGGAGGATATTTACGCTGTAATAATTATTGACAACTGAGATATGTATCCTTCATAATCTCCATCCCAAACAAACTGAACGATGAGGTTATATACAGATATATACAGATATATTTACTATTTACTGTTAAAATATATAATAGTCCTGTAAGTAATTATTGAACAAGGATTTCTAAAAGCCTCATTCATTATGATGATTCTACAATTTTCTTAAGTTCTCTGTAAATGAGAAGTCTTGCATTGTCTTAGATCATTGTGAAATACTGAACAGTTAAAATATAGCATCATGAACAAGTCTGTTTATAAATATGAACATTGCACACAGGAGCTCTGTAAAATGTTCAGTCAGACAACTGATGTTTATACCTTGCTGTATTTAAAAAACATTGCTTTTACAAGCTTATAATGTTAATGATTTATTTAAAACCAACTTGCTGTCTTGGAGAAAAATGTTCTGCTATGAGGATTATCAAGTGAAAAATCCCACACACTGATTTTGGACGCTGACTGCAGACCTCCAAAATGACTTGGTTTTGTTAGGGTTGATCATGTCATGCAGTTGTGGCAGAGGATGATTTTCTCAGCTGCAACTCTTGCAGTCATGCATGACTGACTTAGGTGGAAATATCATTGTGAGGAGTGTTTTCCTTACTTAAAATGTCCTACTCTTATAGTGAAAGTGTAAGATACAGTTCTATTTGTAAACAACTGAAACGTGATATCTGCAATACATCATGTAAAGGTATAATCACTGTCAAAATGACAAGGCAACATTACAGAAAGTGACTGCTGTAATTGACAGAGATGGTGATCAGGCTCTGAAACTGTTTTCTGATTGCATATTCATGATTCCTGTCTATATATGCTACAGTTACTGTGTGAGTTATTCTAAGCGGATGTTTTAACGTGACTAGACTGACACCTTGTACTTTGAGATTTGCAAGTCTAATCTTTAACACTGTTCCCTCCACTTTTTTCCAGATGTCTAACTCTTGACTTGCGGACTTAGTTGTGGGACACATCGAAGAACACGTGCATGCAGGAGTACACCAAGCAGTTGCATCCATGTTGCCACACTGGTGATGGTGGTTTACTGGTGAAGCGATACCCCAGTGTCTGCCACCATACAGCCCACCCTGTCAGTAGCTGTGAGTAGTTGGTGAACACTCATTCAGCAGTAGCAGAGAAACATGCTCTAATACGTGCCCATGAACAGATCATTTGTCTGAGTTGCTCTCTGGCCTTGGGTAGCTCTTTGCAAACTGGCTCTTTTATTAGGTAATTATTTGACTCGTTTGGCTTTTAGGCAGCTGCTTCCAACATGCTGTGCCATAACCACCACAGTTACTGGTGAGCGAACGGTAAAGGTGCGGAGACTTGCAGAAATAAAGTCCTATGTCTGTCTTGGGCATAAGAAGAAGGCAATGATCTTTCTCCTTTTATGGTGGTGAATATTACGTTTTCATTCAAGCTCAGAGAGAAGTTTGGAGGGAATAAGGCAAAGACATTATCTGTTCCTATTCTTCCGTTCATTGTTTGTATTTCTGACACAGTCAGAAGAGTTGGGCCATTTTCCAATTAAAAGCTGATATTTTTCTTTTCCCAGGAAGTGACAGTTTATCAAAAACTGAAGCTCTATACAAATACATTCCTGGAGTTTTTTCACATTGTACGAATACATACCTAATGGACCAGAAAGGAAGTGACTGTAAGGGGCATTTGTGAAGAATGTGCAAGATAGATGAGGGAATTGCACATTAATGCCTGTTTGCTCCTTTTTTCTGATCCTACTGTTAAACATCACAGAAAAGTTTTAACTTGATCTCAGCGCAAAAGAAGAAAGGGTGGGTTTCACAATCTTAAAAATATCTTGTGCAATGAGGAACTACTAATTCCTACCCACCTCCATTCAGAAACAAAGAAAGTATATGCTAAAGGGTGTAGTTCAAGACTCAAAGGCATGTGAGGGATCCCAAATTTACCATTGCTTTGTCCACTTACTATCTTATCTTTGACCTTCCTCAAATTACACCCTTTCCATCAGCTTCCTGGGTGCTTCTGCCTATGTTTTCATGGCAGAAAATCCAGAAATCTTACACCCTCTAGTGTTGTTCTCCATGCAGTTCACATCCAAAAGCCACCATGCACTGCAGCCATAAGGATTTTAATATTCTCTTTTGACTTAAATATGCTTCTGATTCAAAGAAGAGAGAGGCCTCTGTCTGCAAAGTGGACAAACTAGCAAAATGCTGCACAGACTGCTGAAAACTCACTTTTGTGCATGAGGGGCAGTGGCCAGGATAAAAGGCCACTTTGATTTTGCTCTCTTTGTGCATCTACTGGAAACACTTCTGTATTTGTTGTACATTAAGCATGACTAAATCAAATGACTGGAGGATCTGCTGTACCTAAGATTAAGGCAATAGGTCCTGGTATTTCGACAAAACCAGTCAACTGCAAGCCTAGACTTTCAGACCAGTTAACCGGCATTTAAGATATTTTTCAGAGAGCCAGCCAGAGAACACTGTTGAGTCTGGTCCTATAATGGGGAAAAATTCATATGACAACACCATAGACTGCTTGCAGCATTTCTACAGTTTCAGTTCAGCCTGCAGCAGCAGCTGCAAAAGTATTCAGCTGACCAGAAAGCTTTGCTTGTTAAGCTCTTTTTTATGCATGCCTAAATGGGAGAATGCATTTAAGAAGATGGTTGGAACTCCAGAAAATCTGCTCCTTTCAGGACACAGCACGCAACCTTTCAAATGTATCCCTGTTCTCCCAAACTCCAGACCAACTGGCAGCTGGATAGAAAGAGTAAAATCGCATAAGACGGCCAAGCTGATCAAACCTCGCTGTTAACAGAGACAAGGTCTGAATGACTTTTCTGTCTGCCTGTCCCCTGCTGTACAGACCTACCCCCATTTTTGCACCTGCTGTGGGAGCCTTCAGTAAGCTCCATGCCCAGTGGTGACATCTACTCACTTCTTCTGAGCATTTGTGTCCTTCAGTGCCCTCAGAGAGTGGCTTCTTCTCATTTTCTCAATAGGACAGTGTCTGTGGCACACTGCTTAGCTGCTGCTCTCCTTACACTCTGGTCTGTCTACTAGGCACACGACAATGACCAGAAGTGGTCTTCACCACTCCTGACTCGCAAAGGGCTTTTTCCCAAACCCAACAGTCCCACGAACTCCACTGTGGAATGGACACCAGGATGCACCTGGCAGGGCAGAAAGTCTGTGACCCTGCTGTATTTACTTTAAAGTGTATGAAGCAGGAAAGGTTTAGCTCAGAGCCTGCATTGCTATTTCCCTGGAAACAGTCCTGATTGATAGGTGAGGCAGCAGCTTTTAGCTAAGGATACATACCTCTCTGCTCGCTCCCTCCAGATTCAGTATGTTGCCACGGTGTCTTCCCCAGGAGCAAAGCCACCTTGGATTTCTGGGTTGTTTTCTCTTAGGCAGCAGCACAGGCGTGTGGAAACAGGCCCTGCAGCCAGCAGGTGACCTTTTAATGTAGGTGCAGCCCAGGCTGAGGTACACTCTCTAGGGCTGAATGGTTCCCGAAACAATTTGAAGTGATATTGTGGCTTTCATGGGACTGTTGTTGTTGTCCCTTTAGTACTACTGCTCTGAAATAAACAAATGGAGCTAGGCAGGCACTGGAGTTTCTGTTTCACACTAAATGTGTTACTTTTCCAAACCCAGGCAAAATATCAGCTTTCCAGTTGGCTGATGAAGCTTCAAAAAAGTGTAAAAAACCCCCTTGTTCTATCTAAAATGTTTAGTTGTATTTTATATTTGGATGTTATGCTTTGATATTTTTCTTTGTTTGACTTTTAAATTTTACTTCTTTGTAAATAAATACATATATACATACTGAAGAATGTTAAAAGAAGTGACAATTTCTGGTTAGCACTGAGACTGGCCTCCCTCAAAACGGGTTGTACTTACACCACATAGTTATGATTGTCCATCACAACTACAGTCATTCCAGTATTTCATCCAAGCACTTCATTTCACTAATGTTAGCACAATGTGTTGTGAAAGATGCCTGGAATATGGGTTCCAGACATCCTGATGAGGTCAGTAATACAACCGGACTGGTAGGGATGTTTCTCCTATAATTCCATAAACAACAAGAAATAATTTCTGTGTCGGTAGATCCTCCCAGGAACTTTAAAAAAGTGCTAATTCAAGGCTTTCCTCTCTGCCCAATATGGTCACATTCATTGCATAGGCATTGGTCTGGAGAGTGTGTTTATTATCCAGAAATCCATATGGTAGCATGTGCTCCTATTTGTCTTGGGGATCAGGACAGATAAGCTGCATTGAACACTGCCTGATTCCCTGTTCATTCCTACATGTTTCTGTTTCTACACTTCACAAGCTAATTCATCTCACAGTTCTTTAACTTTTGTGATCGTAATGTAGTCTTTGTTCTGATCCAACCCTCTTTTTCTCAGCTGCAGGAGGCAGGGAAGAGAAGTAATATACTAGTGAATTTCCTGCTCAGACTGCAGGCTGGGTTGTCTTTTCAGACATAGAAGGAATCAGCTGTAGTTAATACTACAGAAATTTGAGTGTTTGCATCACTGGATCCATTTTGAAGATGTGAAGCCAGAAGTTTGCAGAACTTTCACCATGGGGAATCTGTTCACCCTTCTGGTTCACAGGTGTTAGCATCTTCCAGAGAGCCTCTTCTCTCAGGCAGAACAATCCTTGTAGCTGCTTTGGCTGGAGAACCGACTCCAGCATTTGGAAGGGGGAATCGCCTGGTTTCCTTCTCTTCTGTGACTGCTGTAGGCACTGCAGTGCCTGACAGTGTGTGTCCAAGGATTTCATGTGCTCTCGGTTCTGCTATCAAATCTTGCCATTCTCACAGTAGACCAGGACCTATATAAGGACTTCATCAACTTTTCTGCGCTCTGGATTTATGTTAAATCTAGTTCTCCTTTGTTTAGGTGGTGTTTTAAGGACACTGTACTAGAATGACTTAGGCATCCCTGTCCAGGTGCAGCTTGGCTGTCATGTTGCCTGGGAGAGGGGGCATTAAAGTCCCATTAAAGGACTTGGATGTCCCATCTCAGGCTCCAGAAGGAGCAATGTGTCTGCATTCAGAGACATCCTGATAAGACAGGAAAAGCAGTATTATAAAAAGGAAAAAGTGTTACACATGAAAAGGCTGATGTGTCTAAAGAGCATAATCCAGCAAATTCCTAACAGAAGACTACCCCTTAATATTGTTTATCGAGAGGCAGCTGGATAAGGTTGTTGGTTATTGCCAAAAGGTATCAAACTTTTATTGTGAAAGAAAATCACTGTAAGCACCATTGTAACACAGGCTCTCCAAGGCTGTGGTAGGTATCAGTACATCTGGAACATTCATGAAGCACAGCAGTACATCATAGGACACAAACCAGAACGATACTGTGCCACAGCTTGGGTACAGTAACACTTGCATCATGTGAGGGGGCAGCCAGCCCATTATATTGCAGCTGTGGACCTTGAAACAAACGTGAGGATATTCTCTTTCCCTTATCTATGTGGTCTAGAAAATGTTTGTGATCATGCACATTTTGGAAGAGGTGACGACAAGGAAGATAATTTTTATTAGATCATGATGTATTTTTGCAATTCTACCACTTTTTAAAGATGTCATACTTTGATGTGAAACATTGTACAGTTTGAAATTATGGCCTGATAAAGTTTGTTCTGTTAGTGTTAATAACCTTATCAATTTTTAGCACATGCTGGAACTTTTTGGGGCATAAAAAGTCTATGGTAAAATGCAGTTTGTGAAAAATTGAAATGTTTTGTAGGAATTTTCCCCATTTTGACAGAAAAAATGACAAGAAATTAAAGCCTTTTAGCATTTTCAGTTTTCTTATGTCAAAGCATTTCATGAATGTCAAAACAGATTTGCTTCAATTTATAGAGTATATTAATGTGCTGTATGTGTATATATTTTAAGTTATATTAGTATATGCTTAACATTCCACCTCTAAAGTTTTATAATAGAGTGTTCTCTTTGAGAACAAAATGTTTTTATGGTGTTGGCAAATTTTTAGAAGTTTATGAAATTAGTATTTTCGGGTTTTAATTTCATGGTAAATATATTAATCGTATGATTTTTGGTTTCTATATGAAGTAATATTTTTCGGCTAACTCCTAGCAATGTCTTCAGAACACAGTATTTAGAGTTTTCTTCACTTTTTTGTGAAGAATTAATGATGCACGATTTTTCCCACAAGATGGCAGTGAGGAGTTGTGAAATTTACGGGAAAAGAGGTAGGGAGACACATAAAAACCTCTGTGAAAATAGAAGATACGGGTTTGATAAATGAACGAGAATGAGAATGTTACAGAGTCACAGGGAAAGCTCCAACTTTAGTTCACTCTTTTGTGGCCAGACAAAGCAGAATGTATTTTATAGTAAGTAGGATCATATACCATGGCACTTTTTGATAGCAAGACAAAATTGGCTGCAAGAGCTAATTACAATCACGTAAGATATTTTTTCACTGAAGTGTGTGTGTTTGTGTGTACAGATTTCTCTCTCACATACATATTTTTTCATTCTTATGGCTGCAAAGTGTTCACATATGAAGTCTGCTGTTAACTGAATAGTGAGAACGCACAAATTATTTTGCCTGGGAAAAAAAATTTCAAGCAGAAAAGACATCTCAAGTGACAAAAAAGGAGAAAGTCACAAATGTAGTGACAAATGCATATTAGGAAAGAGGTATTTTATTAGGAATATTAATTAATATTTTATTATGCCAAATCTTACTCTGAATCTCATTCTAATCAATGTTAAAAAATCCATAGGTCATGAAATGCTGCATAGCAGTGAGTTGCCATAAACATACAATAAAGAGCCTGTTCAGCCATAATGGGAACCACCATCAGAATGAACACAACAGCCTCCCCTATTCCTAACTGAGAAATACAAACACATTTTCCCACCATCATCATAAGAATCCTGCAATTCTTTTGACCTCTGATTTAGTCTAAGCTTGGCAAGAAAGCAAGTGGGAGTAAGGAAACTGAAATAGCAAATCCCGAGTCTTAAGCAAAAGCTGATTTTTTTCCCTTTTTCGTATGAAGCAGGGCAGCTTGGTCTGTGTGTCTGTCTCTCTACACACATGCGCACGTGCACACACACACACACGCACTCTGAGTATTTCCAGTTTTTCCTACCCTATTTCCCAGCAGAATGTACACCTATATTCTCACATATGAATACTACTTTACCATGACAATGCAAAGAAAAAACATTTTCTGAAGATGTCGTTAGAGAGTAGGTCTCCATCTGGTGAAAAGCAGCAGTCTGCAGACATAGGGAACAATGTCAGCTTACGGTGGCTCAGGAGCTGTCTACGTGATTTAGGCACCTACCTAAATCACAGCTGTCTATGAAGGATGGCAGATTTACTAGAGGTAATATAAAGCCTTCCTGTGGGATTTGTATTAGCAAATGGCTCATCCAAATAGATCTCAACTAGAGCTAAGAATGGCCATTCAGAAATCATGGCTTGGCCCCATCTAGCACGTATGCTTGCAGATAAAGGGTCACATTCAGACCTTTGTGTTCTGAATGTGTTCCTGCTCTAAAACACGAGTGGGTTGGCTGAGGATGTCCTCTTCCAGCATAGCAAGGAGCCATAGTTGAGACAGCAAACAGACTCTTGGTACTTTCTTTTGACACTGCAAAGTCATGTTTCTACTTTGCAGCTTCAAGATGGGTTTCAAACAAGGTGACATTATTACAATGTCAAGTCAAGCATCAGCTTGCCCTTCAGAAGCAAGGGGACTTGTCAAACAAGTTCAAAGCCAGCAATGCAGCAAACTTGGAAGGAAATGATTGGCTTTCCCAGCTGCTGTAGAGTGGACAAGGAGAGGTATGGTGGGGTGCAGGGGACAGGAAAAGCTTGAGCTGAGCCTTTGTATAACCCTAAGTTGCCCTGACTGTCCCTCCACCGCTATTACTCTGTCTGAGCTTTGAGAGTACTGCGTTTTACAGAAATGCAAGTTTAGAGGTCAAAAAGACTGTAGAATTCATCTCCCTGTTGTTGAGCAAATATGGATGTAGGCCATGGCTTAAATTTCTTGCCTAAGCTGTTGGAAAAGAAATTCCAGTGGGAAGGATGTTCCACAAGTCACTCAAAATGTTCCTGCACTGAGAGTTTGAGAGCTTTTGCTAATCTCTAGCATAGTGTCCTGGTTTCGGCTGGGATAGAGTTATTTTTCTTCCCAGTAGCTGGTACAGTGCTGTGGTTTGGATTTAGTGTGAGAATAATGTTGATAACACAGGGATGTTTTAGTTGTTGCTAAGCAGTGCTTACACTAGTCAAGGACTTTTCAGCTTCCCACGCTCTACCGACTGAGAAGGCTGGAGGTGCACAAGAAGCTGGGAGGGGGCACAGCCAGGACAGCTGACCCAAACTGGCCAAAGGGACATTCCATACCATGGGACGTCATGCTCAGTACATAAACTGGGGGAAAGCTGGCCGGGGGGCCGCTGCTCAGGGACTGGCTGGGCATCGGTCGGCGGGTGGTGAGAAATTGCATTGTACATCACTTGCTTTGTATATTCTATTATTATTATTGTTATTATTATTCAATTATTAAACTGTTCTTATCTCAACCCATGAGTTTTCTCACTCTTACTCTTCCAATTCTCTCCCCCATCCCACCAGGGGCAGGAGAGTGAGTGAACGACTGTGTGGTGCTCAGTTGCCAGCTGAGGTTAAACCAGCACACATAGCTTTCCTTGTAATCTATCATCTGTATTTGAAATCTGTTGTGCTGCCAATGACATACAGGAAGAACAAATGATCATGATTCTCTTTATAAAAAAGATCCACTTATTTGAGGAAAATTGCCTTATTCTTCTACCCTACATGTCTTTTTTTTATTTACATTAAATGAAATCTAGTGTTCTTTCAACCCTTTGCCACCTTTTCTTTTTTTAAGCCTGTTTCAAACCCTTTCCAGCTTATCACTATATTTTTTTCAAATATGGTGCCTGGAACCAGATGCAGTACTCCTGGAGTCAGTGCTTCAGCCAGTGCAGTCAGGACTTCACTGAGGAAGGAGTTCCCAGCATTGTTTTTGCTGAAATGGCATTTATTATAATTTGGAATTTATTTTTTTCCCCCCACTATTGGCTAATGACCAAATTCTCATGTGCTGTGTAACTGCTACATCCATTGAAGGCTTTGAAGGCTGATTTATACTTCCTGTAGATCTGTTTCTTGATCTTGACCATAATAACTTCTTTTTTCTTCATGATATTTTACTGTTTTCCCGCTCTATGCAAATTTTTATTATCTCCATTCGCTAAGAATTAGATCCCACCTCTGCTGAAATCATCAGGAGTTGTACTATTCTGATCAATGAAACTTAAATCAAGTTCTGAATGCCTAAAAGCTAACTGATGCATCATTTAAGTATTACACTGACAAATGCAAATAAGGTACAGGCTGTATCCTGGCCTTTTCTTGGTGTCCTTTAGTTTTTACCTCCTACAAAAGCGACTATCAGATACCTTTATGTTTTCAAAAACACTTCGTTGCAACATAGGAAAACTGAGAGGATTTTGTCTGCTGAAGTGAAAGCTTACTTTATAGATGTTAGATGTGCTTTTTGCTCATTACAGTGTCAAGTTGACACTGGTGTTTGGATGACTCCAACAAGAATGGGAAGAGTCTGATTTCCATAAATACCCTGCTTTATTGCATTGGAGCAAGCTGTTTCGATCTTTTTTCATTAAGGTTGTTTGTTTTTTTTAAGGTATATCAACATGAATCCTGAGTATGCGTATGTATTCTCTACCTTTCTGAGCTTTTTAGGCTGACTTTGGACCTTCAGATGTTGCTAAAGGCAGACAAAGCCAGAAATTATAATGCAATTTAGCTGTGCAATAGAGTTAAAAACAAACCAAGCAGACCCTGGTTTGTACACATCAGTTTATCAGAAGAAAAATTCATCTTGGCTCCTTATATGAAGTGTCTGCAGGAAAAAACACAGAAGCTGGAGTTAAAAAGAAGTTGCCTAAAATGTATTTTTACTTTTCTTCTGACATGGTATCTTCTCTGTGATATAGGAGTTCTGCAGGCTTCCAAATGGAAAACACTAGTGCTGTACTATAAATGAGTAATTTTCTTACCTTTTCCATGTCTACACTACAGCGTCCTGAAGAGTTTGAAAGTTTTGCCTCCATTGTGAGTTGACTTAAACTCTTTTGACTGCATTGTCACAGAAGGAAAACATACTCATAAAAAAGACTCCATAAAACTTTGTTTGGAAATAAGTTTTTGTAGAATCTGGATTCCCGTCAAACTTAGTAGCATAACAACTGTTGCAAAGTACAATCAAAGGATGTAGGAAAAGAATTGACTTTGCTGCTTTTGATTCTTCTAATTGTGAAAACAAAGTACATCTCCAATGTGATTTTCAGTTGTTGTTTGCACTATTTCATAAGAGTGTGGTGGCTTGTAGTTAAGCAAGACGGAATACATGGAACTGGCATGTTCTGCTTCAAAATTCCTGATGAGGAAGCTGGATTACGAATGGAAGGGAATGGTGATTAAATGGATGATATAACTGATTATGTTACTTTTCATATTTGTACAGGCTTAAACAAGAACAGAAATTGCTCAGCTTTCCACGTTGGAGAACAATATTTTCTTGTGTGTATAACACTGTAAACACCCAAAAAAGCAATATACAAAAGTTTCAAGAATTCATGTTCACACATCACTTGGTTTTGGGAAGGAGAAGGCTGAATCTAGGATGTGAGTCAGACTCATATTGTAAAGAAAGTGAACAAATTAAAGCGCCATTCTACTTTGAAAATATATGTTCTCATGGCATTTTATTTATTTCTTCATCATCGCATAATTTGGGCCATTTACAAGTAACATTAAAACATTTTATAATAGCTGGCTCTGAAAAGTTCTTGGAACCTGAAAGTGGAAGTTTGCCCTTTACATTTCACCAAAAATAAGGATTCTGAGATCATCAGTTTTCCAACCATTCTGTTGATAGCAATCAGAAGAGGACCTAACCCATTCTCCCAGCTATGTTCATATACTGATGGGAAAAGAATAAAAGTATTTTCTTCACATAATGCTACCAGCAACTCTCTGAACACAAACAAGGAGTAGAGCTACCAGTACTTTTATCATTGCTTTCTAAATTAGAATTTTTATAAGTAGCACGAACTAAAGAAAGAGGGAAAAAGAATGAATTTGTTATAACTTGGTGGATTCAACAGTCCTGTTTGACTTTTAGCCTACAGCTGAAGTAAAATGGTTTCTCTCTTCCTCAGGTATTCTCAGAATTTCAGCCTGCGTTTGAGTGAATCTGAGATTTTTCCAAGCTCTACCTTCCTCTGATTGAGAGGCTCCGCATTTTTAATTATTGCTTACAAGTTGAAGAGGTTCACTAGGATATGTAAAAACTTCACAAGGTTCTGTAGAAACACAGAGCAAAAAGGCAATGCTGCCTCTAAAAGAGATTATTGCCCTCTCTGAGGAATGTTGCATGGAGTAATTATTTTTTTTTTAATTTAAATAAAATGTATAGCTAAAATTCAGGGACAATTTCACCTTTTCCCCTATCGCGGATGGAGTGAGACTGCACTTCACTTGTAAGAGAGAAGCAACAATACACTTGATAGAAAACAGTGAGTTAACAAAGTTCAATGGTAAATGCGACAGTGGTTTAACAAGATTCGATGGCAAGGTACACTTGATTAATTACTGCATAGAGGACAGGGTCAGAAAAAACTGTCAGGGACACCCTCCCATTGAGTCATGATGTTCAGAAAGGGTCCCCTTGCTTTCTAAACTCCTTCTCAGCGAGGAGTCTAGGTGCAGCTGGATCCAGTCCTAGTCCCAGACTTGGTCAACGGTTTATGTCTAAAGGATTATATATGCGCAATCAATCCTTTATATCACTTAGCTGAGATTTCAAAGTTTAGCATGCTATTAGTCACTTACCGAGGATCTGTTGCGGCAAGGAATCTCTCAGCCTCGAGGAGTAGCCTGGAGAGGTGTCCCTACTCAAGGGGAGATCCTGCCATGCAACCCACTGCCATGCAGGAGAGCTCAACGGGCCCTGGGCTGTCCACTAATTATAGAGTAAGATGGTTGACTTATAGTCGTATTTGCATATCAGCAAGTCGTTTGAGTCACTGCTCCAGGCAGCCCTTGGCTACTGTGTTGCCATCCATTCCCAAAGTCCAGCATAAGCTGGATGCATCCATCACGAACCCCACTAGTGGTCATGGCTTACGCGGGGGGCGGGGAGCACATCACCACATCCCCTGGTTATTTTGTGAGAAGTATTGCCATTTTTGAAACAGTTTTACTATCAAACTAGGCCACTCTGGAAAAACCAAGAAAAAAACCCAAACACTTGCATATAGATGCTACAAACCCATGTTTTTATATCTGCCAAGTTTTGCCTGGCTTCACATCAAAATGATGTGAAACTACAAATTTCTCACTTGTACCACTCTTCAGAAACAGCCTCTTGGAGGAATATTTTAGAAAAGAGGAGTAAAAGCCTACACGTATGTATTCTCTACCAAGATTCTCTCCTTAAAGGTTTGTTTTAACAGGTTTTCCAGAATTTTTTTTTCATCTCTTTAGACTTTTACAGAATAAAACCTTTCAGCCAAAAGCCTTAAATCTTGAATTGAGCACCTGGCCATGAAATCCTCCAGAGGTTTAATCACAGTACCAGTGCAGTAGTATGGGCTCTCTTTCACTTTCGACAAAGAACTTTACCGCAGTATTATCAATGTACAATTCATTTTTGGAAAACTGTCCTTTCTTTGCCTGCTTGACAAAGCAATTCAGTACTTTCCTTACTTATCATGACACTTAAGCACTTCAGAAAGCACTTTTCATCTTCAAAGCGCTCTGCAAGCATTAAGTGATGTTTGTTAAATGTTAAAACACTGGCACAGGGCATGCAGAAAAACAGCAGTCTCTCCATGGAAGCAGGTGAATGGGTGGAGAGGTTTGGGGCCTGATTCTGCTTGAAGTTTCCTACATGCAGCTTTTGCTGCTGCGAGGCATGTTTACATAGCTGGTAATTTCACACTGGCTTTAGCCCCCAAATGCCTGCCACAAGGTTCTGCATAAATTAAAGCTAGACCCAAATCCCAGTCTGGATTCCACCTTCTCCTTTCCTGGTGCATCAGGGCCAGCAGATCCCCCCCAAATGCATCCTGGCCACCAAACTGACCGACCACCCTGACCATTGCTCCACTGTGCCCTGTGACACTGACATCCCTACTCTTGAGTTTCCTTTTGCAAAACCAAGACAGCCAGTGCTCCAGTGGTCGCATGGAAGTACTGCACCTCCTTCAACCAAACGGGGTTCAGCCTCCTACAGCCTTCAGAGGGTGGTAGCTTCTTTACATAGTCTTTGCATCTCCCTGGGTTACATGATAAAAGCCAAAAATAAACTGTTGCAGTGTATTGTGCTCAAGCCATTTAATGGCAATGGGCCGTGTCACCAATCATGATTTTGTGGTATATGTAGTAGCGGATAGAATATGTGATAAATTTTCATGGAAATTTTATGGAGCTGTGTTAGGTCTCCTGTATCACACATAATATATGATAGCCGCAATAAAATATCCTAACTAAAGAGTTAGATATGTGCTTCAGTGAGCAGCATGACTGATGTGTGAACCTGAGAGTCATACTGTCAGGAATGTTTTTATTGCAGGCTTTTTTTCTTACCTAATCTCCTTTGTCACAGTGGTCTTATCACTGCACAAATTATTTACTTTACCTGTGCCTCAGTTTCTTTAACTGTACGATAAGGAAATTCACACTTATCAATGTACTTAAAAATCTCTGGACAAATTCACTGCCTTGCAGAGCTAATTGTTATTAGTGTTTATCAGCAGTGGCAAAACTTTACAGGCAAAAAGATTTCTCCAGGTACAAGATACACTGCAATATGAGACTCCCTGTGATCGCAGAAGAAATTACATTGACCTAATGGTCCTTGACACACAATTGTTTTCACACCGGCAGTACAATCCAGCCAGACCTAAAAGACCAAACACCATCCCCAGGGTAACTACCAAACTTCAGACTAGTAATGACATATGCATCTAAATAGAAGTACTTCAATTCGGTACGTACAGATTAGCCCTGATAATATAAATGACATCTGGAGACTAAAGCCTAGATATATATTGACAGTGACTGACAGTCTCCACACAATTTCTATACAAATCTTACAACTGAAGGGAAAACATTAGGAAAGAAAATATTTGACATACAAACAAACAAACAAACAAACAAACCCTAAAGCATCTAATTTTCTCTTACTGGGGTGGAAACATACAGCCCTAAATTATACTGTATTGCCTTCAGTGCACAGATTCAGTGACAGATGTTTCATACCATCCTCCAAAGAACAGAAAGAAAAATTGTGTAATTTGAAATGCCTTTCAATATTTTCCATGCTTTAGAGTATCACCCATATATCCGGGTTATAGTGGCATTTTCGTGCACTGTTGATCACAGTATGTCAGGCACCGCCCTCTGTACAGAAGATCTACCAACTCCCTATTTTGCATTAGATTTGGCAGCATATAGTAGTCCACCCGAAATGCTTAACCTGGACTTCTCTCTTTCCAACTGCCAGGAGCTCTGCACAACACTCCTGGTGGAGCTCTTACTGTGAAACAAAGTCTATTTCCTACTGACTGCTTTAAAATTCACTTTTTCGCCTCTGTCTTTGAAATTCAGTTGATTTGTGAGCAGAGGATTGCTTTCATGAAGTGTTGAGAGGCCCCTGTGAGGACTCTGATCTGCAGAAGAAGGTGCTAGAGTTTTTTGATCAGTGGCTTTGTTTTCTGGTTTGGATCCTGAATTTATCAGCTTGATAAGTTGTTTGGTTTTTGGTTTTGTTTTACTACGTTTCTCCTTTTATATTCAAATACTCCATTTGGTTTAGCAGAGGCTGTTGAATTCTCTAGTGCTATCAGGATAATTAGGTGGATAGGGAGGGGGAGCTCTTTATTTTCAGAGACTTTCTTATATCAATATTGAATTTAGTGAATTCCACCTGCACTGTAAAATGACCTTGCATTTCTTTAAGGTAAGCACGTAGAGGAGTGGGTACTGAAACACTCATGTTGTGGTGTAGCCGTGGTTACCATCAAAGTATTCTGGATAATTGGTGGACCCAAGCACCTGGTGTTCAAAGCAAGTGTGGGATGGTAATTCTGCACCCTAAAGAAATTATCTGCAGATGACTACTGGGGGTGCATGATAGCATCTCACTGGCACTCAAGATATGCACGGAAATGCATATGTTTAAACGGTATATTGCCCCTGTTTTCCATAGTCCTTCACCTGGGACTTGCTATACCCAAATCAGGATACCCCTTGCTGCCTGCCCTTCCCTCCTGTCCTCCTGGGTGGTACACAGGTACCCCGCAGGGCTCCACTCCTGGGACACTGTTGCTGTCTGGCCGCAGGTGGCCACCACTGCCATGCCTCTGTATGAAGGGGCATCCTCCTCCAGGACCACCCTGAAGCACAGCCAGTTTTCTCTGAAGATCAACTCCTGACCCCTGCAAGACTTCAAGTGTCTGTGATACACACGTGAAGAAGATTTCAGGGGAGCCTTAGAGACTTCATGTTTTGCAGATCCTTGCAAGTATCTCAAAGGAGTTCAAGAGGAGTGCATCGATAACAACTGGAAACCTCCTCGAAGTGGCTGGTTGCTGCCTGAAGGGCAGTCAAGCAGCAAGGGAGACAATGTACTTGATTTTACTGGTGAAACTCTTTTCTGTTTGCTAAGGTTAATAATTTTAATATTTTATTCATATTTTAGTTTACAGTACATAGTATTCATATACCGATACTTTACTATCCCTAAAGAAATATGTTTTGTTATCCTGTGACCAATAACCATGGCCAGATTCTCAGCCAACTTACTGACAAATTTGAATAGGGGATTATCCATTGTCTCCCGCTGTGAAGTTAATTTTCAGTGTAGCCATCTGGGCTTTCTGAAATTTGCTTTAAGCCTGTCCTACTGTTCGTGTTTTGTCCCTTGCCTCAATTTCCCCATTACTTACTATTTATATAGGGTTTCAAATGTCAGTTGATCACATTCAATGTCCTGCTGCACTTGTGGGCAATATAAAATACAAAACTGTCTCTGACTCCAAAATAGTAGTTACATATAATGAATTCTCTAAGCACTCTATTAAAATAAAACATGAATCCTCCTCTTGTACTTACCCTGAAGCCTAAGCCATCAGTGTCCACCATTATTTGCAGTGCGGTAACATTTTCAAAAACACCGTAGTGAGTGAATCTTGTTTCAGTGTTGCCATAGTGTTTCTGAAAGGAAAAGCTAAAAGACAAAATCACTTGAAAACTCATTCAAACTTCACTGTCCACAAAACACTCCTCAGGGACAGACGTGGGTCTTGTCCAGGAGCACCAATTGGGTGCAAAGCTCCAACACTTTTGAGGTTAAACTAATTTATCCCGCATGGACACAGTTATCCTAGTACAGATTACTCTTGACCAGAAGGAGGAAAGAGCAGTTTTAAGAGGCATCAGTATCGAAGTCCATACCGCTATATTGACAAGGGGGGAAAACAAAAAAGAAAGCAGTTGCAACTAACATTACTATGCTTGTATAAAATGTGTCAAGGGCATCTTTCAATGACATTGAAAGTATTAACTGCATACTAATAGCATATTAACTACAGCTGCCTTAACCTTTAAAGCTTTTACCTTAAGAAATGTTTTATACCTGCAACTCCAATAAGTCAAGCAGTTCTCCAGCAGATCTCCAATCATGTCCCAGGAAATTAATCTTCTACTGCTAGGGGTGAAGAATCCAAATCAACCAGAACTTTGAATTTGTCTTGCACTCAGGTAAACATGATTAGAAAATGATAAAACAAGGAGAATCAACTTTCATGTGGAAAACCTCCCCACAATTTCCCCCCTAAAAAAGAGAAGAAGAAATATACTTTAGCATGCTTTTGTCACTGACATGAATACGTATTTAAATGAGAGGTTAGTAACAGCAAATGGGAAATGTCATTTGCAGTGAAAATCCTGCTTGAAATAAATGTGGGGGGAAAAGATAGAAAAAGAGGGGAATGTCTTATTTCATAGTGCTGAATTAGAAGTTGCAAGTGTTTGCATTCATTTTCACATAGTGTTCAGTATTATTAAAAGCCTAAGGATTCTATTGCTGGTTCCTTTAAATAATAGAAATATTAAGGCAACAGACACCCCAAAGTCTTTATTAGGCTGTAGGTAGTTCTATTCCAATGCTAGTTTCAATACCATGAAATTGGGATCATTTTATTAATTCAGTTAGCTCCTGCTTTCCAACATACCACACGTGGGATCTTTCTTCTTCATGCATATTTACAGCAGTGAGCCTGAAGAGGACTGCTGTTAAATATCTGGTGCCTAACAGGAGCCTTGTTTCTTGATTTTTCAGCTTTTACGTCAAGTTAAGTCATTATAGCATAAAGTAATGAAAAGCAACATTTGTATTAAACTGTAGTTGCATTTATTGATTGATGCTAAAACTCAGGCGTTATATTTCCTTTCACTTTGGGAAATAGATGAAATGGAAGCACCTTGTTGAGATCAATCTTTATTCATTCAACAAAAACAAGAAAATTTCTCCAGTGTAGTCTGAAAACCGGGTATCTATGCTGGCCTCCAAAGGAATAGAAAGTTAATTCAGTACTATAGTTCTCTTAAATGTGTTTTTTGGCCTGGCTTTTAACATCCAGTCCTTAATTACTCTTTTGTAGAGGGCTTTATTGAGCATTTCCATTCCTCATATCCAGCAGTACCTTCTGAGGCACAACTTGTATGTTTACCAGACAGAAAGGGTTAATATACATGTGCAGAATGTGATGGCTCAGAAACTAAGGACCTCTGCACATCTCATCATGCTTTGCTACAAGTCCAAGAAGCATGGCATGACTTCTGCAATATAATAAATTAAAGTCGTGAGCTGTCTTTCGGCATCTAGGATCTGTAGACAGTGAAAGAAAGAGAAGCAAAAGAAGAACTGGAGGCATATGTATTCTGCATACACCCAGCATCTCTGGGAGTGGAAGTCCTACACCAGCCCTAGTGGGGGCATAGGCTTTACTTCGTTGGGCCTTTTATATTCTGTAAAGTTAGCCTCCTTCCGCTCCTAGAACAAGAAAGAGGGCTGGTTTCCAGAATGACATTTTCAGCCTCCTTAAAAATGTCCTTTCTTTTGAGGTTTACAGCAGATATATAATCATTTGGTATCTGAAATTACTACCTGTCTTGCTGTCCAGCATCGTCTCCCAGTTTCTGCCTGCGTTCTTATGATCTGTAAAAGTGTTTCAGGACAAAGATCACTCTATGTACACACACCATTTCTTACACTTGCCTCACTTCTGGCTACTCTCACTGACAAGACTATGGGCCATATATTCCCACCCAGAAGGGCAGCACTTTGGCTCTTATGCTGCCAAATATTATAAAGTTAATGATGAATGAATATCCTTTTTTGTTTTGTGCTTGTACAACAGCTATCAAATAGGGATATGATCTGTGAAAGTAGTTCTCAGGCACTTGATTAGCAATCAATGATGTTCCAAATAAGTGCTAATGCTTGGGGATCAGAGAGGAATCTGTATATTTCCAGGCCCTGCAATCATCCTGGTTTATTTTAATTGTTGCATAGTGCTTAACTAACATTTTTTCAAAGGAAAGGTATATTTCAGGCTCAGTTCCAGCTTAGGTAAGCTTGGTCAGGAGTGAAGCTAAGCAACGAAGTTTTTTCAGCAGGTGCAAATAGGGCAATTCTGTTAGGTCCAGCTGCAGTGTGTGACTTCACCAGGAACATGAAAAGGAAGATGCTGTGGACCCAGTGCTGCTCTTGGACCGTCAACTTCTCACTGGCTTGAGACCTCCTGCTGACTCTTGTTGGGGGTCAGTGCCCTAGTTGTGGGGTGGCTCACCTTCCTGACCCCATGCAAAATGTCTTATGCCACAAGAGAGGAGGGAAGAGATGCAACTGAGCTGAACGTATAGAGAGGAGGCTACCTCGGCATGCCTGCAATTCCTGCCTGCCATGAGAAGGCATCTGGCTTTCCCAGGGTCCCCGTGCCAGCAGGGCTGTCCTCCTGGACCATACGCTGTGCCCAGGGATGGAGCAGGGCTTGGGAGATCTGTGAGCTACATACTGTGCATGCTCAGCTGTGCACTCATAAGAGTAAAGGGCTAAAAGCCAGGTTGCACCTCTGTAAAGTAGTCTGCTGTGCTGGATAATGTCCTGGCCAATTTCTGCACTCATTCCATCCTGGATGAAAGCCTCTTCCCCCCCCCCCCCCCCCCCTTTCTTTTTTAAGGTTGGAAAAGACCTCTAAGATCATCGAGTCCAACCGTCGACCCAACACCACCATGCCCACTAAACCATGTCCCTGAGCGCCTCATCTACTCGTCTTTTAAATACCTCCAGGGATGGGGACTCAACCACTTCCCTGGGCAGCCTGTTCCAATGTTTCACCACTCTTTCAGTAAGGAAATTTTTCCTCACGTCCAATCTAAACCTCCCCTGATGCAACTTGAGGCCATTTCCTCTCGTCCTATCGCTGGTTACTTGGGAGAAGAGACCGACACCCACCTCGCTACAACCTCCTTTCAGGGAGTTGTAGAGAGCGATGAGGTCTCCCCTCAGCCTCCTTTTCTGCAGGCTAAACAACCCCAGTTCCTTCAGCCGCTCCTCATCAGACTTGTTCTCCAGACCCCTCACCAGCCTCGTTGCCCTTCTCTGGACACGCTCCAGCACCTCAACGTCCTTCTTGTAGTGAGGGGCCCAAAACTGAACACAGTATTTGAGGTGCGGCCTCACCAGGGCCGAGTACAGGGGCACGATCACTTCCCTACTCCTGCTGGCCACACTATTGCTGATACAGGCCAGGATGCCATTGGCCTTCTTGGCCACCTGGGCACACTGCCAGCTCATATTCAGCCGGCTGTCGACCAGCACCCCCAGGTCCTTTTCCAACAGGCAGCTTTCCAGCCACTCTTCCCCAAGCCTGTAGCGCTGCATGGGGTTGTTGTGGCCGAAGTGCAGGACCCAGCACTTGGCCTTGTTGAATCTCATACAGTTGGCCTGGGCCCATCGATGCAGCCTGTCCAGGTCCCTCTGCAGGGTCCCTTCCTACCCTCGAGCGGATCAACACTCCCACCCAACTTGGTGTCGTCTGCAAACTTACTGAGGGTGCCCTCGATGCCCTCATCCAGATCATCGATAAAGATATTGAACAAGACCGGCCCCAGTACTGAGCCCTGGGGAACACCGCTCGTGACCGGCCGCCAACTGGATTGAACTCCATTCACCACAACTCTCTGGGCCCGGCCGCCCAGCCAGTTTTTGACCCAGCGCAGAGTCCACCTGTCTAAGCCATGAGCCGCCAGCTTCTCGAGGAGAATGCTGTGGGAGACGGTGTCAAAGGCCTTACTGAAGTCCAGGTAGACCACATCCACAGCCTTTCCCTCATCCACTAGGCGGGTCACCTGGTCATAGAAGGAGATCAGGTTGGTCAAGCAGGACCTGCCTCTCATGAACCCGTGCTGGCTGGGCCTGATCCCCTGGTTGTCCTGCACATGCCTTGTGAGCGCCCTCAAGATGAACCGCTCCATAATCTTCCCCGGCACCATCAGGCTGACAGGCCTGTAGTTCCCCGGATCCTCCTTCCGGCCCTTCTTGTGGATGGGCGTCACATTGGCAAGCCTCCAGTCGTCCGGGACCTCCCCCGTTAACCAGGACTGCTGATAAATGATGGAGAGTGGCTTGGCAAGCTCCTCCGCCAGCTCCCTCAGCACTCTCGGGTGGATCCCATCCGGCCCCATAGACTTGTGAGTGTCCAGGTGGCGTAGCAGGTCATTGACTGCTTCCTCTTGGATTACGGGGGGTTCATCCTGCTCGCCGTCCCTGTCTTCCAGCTCGGGGGGCCGAGTACCCCGAGGATAACTGGTCTGCCCGTTAAAGACTGAGGCAAAGAAAGCATTAAGTACCTCAGCCTTTTCCTCATCCTCGGTGACAATGTTCCCCCCTGCATCCAATAAAGGATGGAGATTCTCCTTGGCTCTCTTCTTGTCATTAATATATTTGTAAAAACATTTTTTGTTGTCTCTTGCTTCCTTTTGGGCTGGAAGGTTTTGTTTTACAGTTCTGGTTTGTACAGCACACATCTCTGCTGAGGTGCTGACTGAGATCTGGTACTGGGTGAATAATAAATAAATCATAATAATAATAATTTCAAGCTCTCCATACTGAAATACAGTGTGGATGTTGCACTCCACAGATAAACACAGAGGACAAGTTCAGAATTACCAGTTATTATTCCATTTGTGATCAAAACTAGCTACAAGTTCATCTTCCCCCAGGGCACAAAGCTAGTTCATTAACCCACTGCACTAAGTGGACCTTGCATTGACACCTTGTGTTAGTGATTTTTCATGCAGAACCTGTCATTCCAAGCAGAAGCAGGTTTGTGTCCTTGGAGCTGGAACTAGAGAAAATGTCATTGCAATTTAAGCAACAGTGATCAAAAGTAGCTATCTCAAATCAACAGGACTCAGTTCCAGCCCTTTATACTAAACCAAAATAAGTAAAGAACATCATGTTCAAAGAAACTATTTCTGTATAAGACTTGACTTTTAAGTCCGTGTGCAAAAATATTCTTTTTGATCTGAGTTCAGTGGCTTCCCCACATATCTAAAAAGAGTTAGCAGAATAGGTAGTAAATTAAACTGGAATATAAAATAAAGACAGCACTAGACAACTGTTTCTTCCTGGTTTTACCAGCTCAAGAAAGAATTGTGTTAAGAACTTATTAATAGTGCTCTCAGAGCATGTGATTTAGTAGATTATCATGGCAAAGAGAAACAGAGGGAGAGAGGTTACGGACTTTGGGCCATGTTTTGCCCTTGGGGTCGAACTCCTGTGACTGGTAACAGTTTGGAAAGTCACTCTTTTGGCTCACATGATAGATGCACTTAAAGAACAGTTGTGCTTTCTGTGTTAATGGCCCTTTGAGTGACACATTTATAAATCCATATGGGGGATAAAGAGGTGATATAAGAGTTTCCACTCTGTACCCTGTGGTGCTGAAGGACCAAAATTCTGGCTGCATTTTACAGCAAATATAGCGTGTTGGAAAGTACATTGCATGTAGCTCTCTGTGACAGTCGGAACATTTTAAATGAATTGCAGGTTAAATCTCTGTACTACAAAATCACTGAGTAGCAGCATCTGCACCATTGCTAATTGCTAATGAATGAATCTGTACATGTCCAGATGCTCAAGAATAGAACTGGCCACTGGGTTTAAATAAGGTGGATTTTGTAAACTGACAGATAGCAAAGAATTTCAGGATCTTTGGGTTCAATCAGTTTTTGGCCAATAGACATTTCTGTAATGTTATGTTTGCCCACTACTACTAAATATGATTGTAAGGATAGGAAGCCAATTAGGAAAAGGCTGTAGCTAGACTTCTTTTTGTTTCTTTGTCTTTTATAGCTGTGAACCTGTACATTGTAATGTCGCTTCTCATTTCAATCTAAACTTGCCATATTTGCCTAAGTAAGCATGTGCTATCTGAATTGTGTAACACCTCCTGGATTTGCTCTGATTTATTAACCTTCTATTTTCTCTAGGATTTTAAATCAGCAGGGGATATACAAATCACAAAAAGCATTTACTCAAGAACAAATTTTGAGCTCACCAGGGTAAAAATAGATATGTACAAAAATAAAACCTTTGGAAAATATTCAGAAAAGGAGGACACATGAAATTTCACACTGAATCTGATCTGGAGCGGGTGGAAGTGTTTGTTTTTGTACCAAAAAAATGGCAATAGCTGTGCTGTGCAGACTCTACTCTAGATAAAACACACACAGAAATACTGTCATGCCCAGTCATTCGGCAGGGAAGAGAGTAACATTTTCCAAACAGAATACTTCTTTATTCAACCTGCCTTCCATTTTGCAGGCGATAGCTCCAGCTCTCTGCTTGTCCGGCAGCAGTTCCCATCCGGACACAATGCTCTGGGAGCTCCTTTGTTGCAACAACTCCCCTTCATAAATAATAAACCAAAGCTTTGTCTCAAAGAATACCAGGACAGCTGTCAAAAGAGGTGAGATTTGTTTACAAAGAGAACAAGAAGAAGCAAATGGATGAGATAGAAGCAGTGGGAAAAGGAAGAGTCATATCTAAAGGTTAATGTAAAATGGAAGAAAACTCATAGGGTGCATTTCAGGGAAAAAATCAGAGGCATCTGAAATACAAGAAACTACATCAAAGAAAAAATATTAATCACTAGGTCATGAAATTGTGAGAAAGACTTTTTGTTTTTATTCTAGAATAGGAACCGGACTGGCTTGCAGATCATTTCCCTATCTATTCAGCAAAGGAAGATGTAAAAATGTTTATTTCCACTTTGCACTGGGTGGATGCTGGCATTGAAAATGCTATTTATATTCTTTTCCAAATGTTTGCTGTTCCTATATCAGCACAAAGGTGTCTAAAGATATAAAAAGTAGTCTGAAGTCACAGTGAAACCTATCTTTTGAGATCCCACTGAACTGATGGTTAGTCTTCATATTTATGATGATTTAAATATTTATAATGATTTAGTGTGGTGCAAAAGGGACTTGTCTGGGCTTACACCTAAGGGTGAACAATCAGCACCAAATAACATTACTGACTCCAAATGAATTATTATCAATTTCAGTTTTGATAACTACACTGGTGATTAACACTAGGAAAACACAAGTGATGGAAACAAGGAACCAAATCCATGGCAACTTGATGTTCAGTTTTTAGCTTTCTAACATGCAGGAAGGTAATTAGCTTTTCTTTATGTTTTTATGATGTATAATAGCATTAGTGATCTCTGGGTCAGGCGTTTCCTGGCAGCTAATGGTGGGTTGGGTTAAGAGCCCCTGGGTTTATCTTAGACCTTTTACTCTTCCAGCCAGTCATTAGCTGCCAGGAAATGTTTGACTCAGGGGTCATTATTACTTAAATATTGCCTCTAAAAGCTTCTCATTACTATCAATTCATTTTGCTTTTGTGCTGTATTAGCAGGCCTAAGTAGTAATACAATTAACTATAATAACAAATCAGGCAAATAATAAAAGCTCTGCAGGCCAGGGACAGGGCCAAGACAAATTACTTTATTTTCTACATGTTTCTAGTTTAGGGTTGGATATTGACACCGTAATAAATCCAAACAGGAAGAGTAAGTATCAAGTGACCTATTAGAAGAGAATAAGGAAAAGAAGGAGAAAAGGAGGGGGAGAAACAGTCTGACGGAAAGAGAAAGAGAGACAGGGTCAAAGGGAAAGAATAGCATGATGCTGAAGTATTAAGTGAGGAGTTTTGCATTCCTGCCAACGAGAAAAGGTGCAAGGATGTAATGCAGTATGCCAAATAAGTGCAGATATTTCATCACCAGTAACCTCTTTCTGTGTTTACACACCTCAGTTTTATGTGTGTAAAAAATGGCTTGAGGCTTGAGGCCATAGTACAAATATTAAACAGAGAACTCTCTTTGATTTTGTCACAAGTTTCCTGCAAGGAAAAATCTCATCTGAAATTCCCAGAAGCAAATAAAAATGAAATGTTGTCTCAGTATGAACTGAAACTTTGTCCCTTTTTCACCTGGTGAGATTGCAGCTCAGTTTCCTATCAGTCTGCATCCATTATCATGCATATTCCTTTTTATGCTCTCTCCATCAGCCATCATGCAGCACGGTCTTTATACTCAGTAGTTCAGCTTTTCAAACTAAAGCAGCATGAAAACAAATGCCAACACATAAGAATTTCTTTCTGGGAAAAAGTCATAGGGAAAAAAATTGTGTTAGAATGCAATTGATGTTGAGAGGAAATATGAGTAAGTTTAAAGAATAAAGTGATTCATAAATATGTTGTAAGTAGTCCTAAAACAGAGTTACAATGTGTTACAGTAGCTGGTGGCGGCAGCTGTTGCCAGTGTGTTGTCTCAGAAACGATAATGTTGCAGCTAGGAGACTCCAAAACTCATCTTGTATTGTCTCATATCTTCTCCTGAAGAAAATATGGGCTGGTTCAGTAGCACAGACTTAGCCAGATTTCACTGTCAGCAAGAGACGGTCCTAGCATGCCCATTCTGACAAGGTGTTAATCTATGAATGGCTGTGGAAAACAAGACAATGACACAAAATTATGCCCTTGATAGAATAATAGAATCATTTAGGTTGGAAAAGACCTCTAAGATCATTGAGTCCAACCATTAACTTAACACTACCAAGTCCACCACTAAACCATGTCCCTAAGCGCCACGTCTACAGGTCTTTTAAATACCTCCAGGGATGGGGACTCAACCACTTCCCGGGGCAGCCTGTTCCAATGCTTGACAACCCTTTTGGTGAAGAAATTTTTCCTAAAATCCAATCTAAACCTCCCCTGGTGCAACCTGAAGCCGTTTCCTCTCGTCCTATCGCTTGTTACTGGGAGAAGAGACCGACTCCTGCCTCGCTACAACCTCCTTTCAGGGAGTTGCAGAAAGCAGTAAGGTCTCCCCTCAGCCTCCTTTTCTCCAGGCTAAACAACCCCAGTTCCCTCAGCCGCTCCTCATAAGACTTGTTCTCCAGACCCTTCATCAGCCTTGCTGCCCTTCTCTGGACACGCTCCAGCACCTCAACGTCCTTCTTGTAGTGAGGGGCCCAAAACTGAACACAGTATTCGAGGTGTGGCCTCACCAGTGCTGAGTACAGGGGGACAATCACTTCCCTACTCCTACTGGCCACACTATTTCTGATACAAGCCAGGATGCTATTGGCCTTCTTGGCCACCTGGGCACACTGTCGACTCGTATTCAAAATACAAAAGCTTGCATGCTTTCTGACTGCCTTTATATACAGCAATCAAAGAAAGACATTGCAAGTTGAAAATACTGTAGTACACCATGCACCCTCCTTATGCAGCCACTAGGCTATTGTTGAATTCCTAGCCCATTTTTTGCATTATCTTCACAGCATTTGTTCACTTCAACATTTACTCATATAAGGTGTTAATGAATCAGTCAGTGTTCAGCAGTGAGGCCTCCCACTGAGCTGCATTTTAGCAAAGCATTTCTGTGAGCACTCATGCTCATCAACATTTCAGTAAACTTTGGGCAAATACATTTCTAAATTATTCCAGAAGCAGACTTAAAGTTGTGCTTAAGTTAAGCCTATCTAAGTTAAAAGCACATTTAGGCATCTCAAATATCAGGTCTGATCTACCCTGTTACTATGAGTTTAAAAAAAAAAAAGTGAGAAAAAACATTATTACTTTAAACATCAATGTACCTACTCTGGAGACCACAAAGAGTATACTACCTTCAATCCTATTTATTTGATTACATCATGGTATCAGTACAAGCCTCATTCAGAACTGACAAGAGCTATTAACCTGATCCTGTACATTTTCTGCAATAAGAATTAGAAGCCATAATTAGTTATTTACCTTAATTTAAATCTGATGTCTACAAGTCTATGCTGCAAACCGGACCCTAAATGAGTTTCAACTGCAGGTTGAAGGTTGCTGCTTTAGAAAAAATGTGAGACAAAATAGTATAATAAGATGATCAATACTTCCAAATGGACCCATTTTAGAATTAATTTCAAGTTTAATTAATCTAACTCAAAATTCTCAGAAAAATTATTCAGTGTTATGAGGAAAGATACCTTCTGTGTAGGGAAAGTAAAGCTGCCCACAACTAAGAATCCCATTCTTTAGAGCAGAAATAAAACTAGGAATCCAACCATTACCTGCACATGGAATGGTTCCCTGAGCTCTGGTAGTTGAAACAGACATTTATTCGTAGTTGGCCTTGCAGAAGTAGATAGGTATATGAAATTCTCTTAGCTTGAGTTTCCCCATCTCAAAGACAAAAAGAACAACACCCACCTGAGTTAGTAAACTGCACTGAGGCATTACTCACTCAACAGTTAACTGAATCAGTTTTCTAATTAAAAAAAAACCCAACCCTTAGCAGTTTTTAACTTACTAACATGTTCAGAGTTCCAGACAATAGTCTTGAACCCATAAATGTCCTTAACCATTTTGACTGACGCTGGAAGACCACTAAGGTTGTGAAGTCTAGTATTCAGAAAATGAGGAACCATTACAATGAAGTTTGCCCCCGAAGTTTGCATTCACTCTCCTTATGTATATGCATTACCTTGCAAACCTTTCTTACATAACAGCATGCAAGCTTTTCCATAGGGTCTCTGACTCAGTCAGGGAAGGGTAATCATTCAGTATTCCCTTTTATCCTCACTGGAAAGGCCCCAGGCCTCACTTAACACATACAACTGAAAATCTTCAGTGAATTCAAAGTTAATAATTCCCTCACTAATATTTCTACAGTGATTACTTCATGCTCTCAAAGACTGTGATTTTTTAAAAATGTATTTAGATAACTGTCCGGGCTGCCAGGAGCCTCTGTGAGGTTTTCAAAATTAGCTTTGTCTTTAGGCACTGCAGCAATCTGGAAGCTACTGCAAAGGTGACCATCTCTGGGAGGGAGTTACCCAGTGCATCCAACCCCTCCTCATTGCAGTGGAGGAAGATTCACTTTCCTATGGTACAGCCCAGATGTACGGTCTGGCAGAGATCAAGACTTCCCCTTATATTTTCCTTGTCTTTGTGCCATACTCAGCCAGTCGTGCTATGTCATTTTTTGGGTCTGGCTGAGGGGACAGGGGAGAAGCTAGAGACGCAAAGGGTCTCGGGTAGAGGTGAAAAGACCTTGCAAGAGGACCACTTAATTTGGGAGAAGTAGCCAACAGGTTCAATGGTGGCTCTGCCTGCTGTTGTTATCCCAAGATCAAGGGCTAGCAGACCCTGTGGGGTGTGCATCCATCAGGTCCTTGAATACAGCAGAAATGCATCAAGAGCTATCAGTCTAAGGTATGAGAATCTTGGTGGGAAAGCCATTAATAAAGTGAAGACTGCACACAAGTGATAGGGAAGTATATGGTATACCTCAATATGGTAGCCCAGATTCATGAAAATTCATTAATAAATGCTAATAGATTAGCATTTTTGGTAAGCTACAGAACATAATCTGCTTTAGGATTAATTTTGGATGTTTCCAGAACACATTGCAGAGATCTCCTGATATTTCAGCCATTTGCACCTTAAATTTCTCATATAATCCTTTTGGCTTCATTCTTTTTTGTTTCAGCATTGGTCACCACCCACCAGCTATGTTTGCCTGATGCATTCAGAAGTGACAATTTTTTCTGCTTGCATCTTCTTGTAATCCTGGTCTGAAAAGGAATGAAAACAATCAAAACCAGTGTCTTTAAACCTCAGTAGCACATGGCATTCCATGTCAGCCCTCTAAGCTGTAGAGTGGTTGTTGTACAGCTTATTTGAGGACAGAAACTTGAATGCTGTGTTTCTGAATGCTGCAGTGGGGCCCACAGTGCTGTGCAGTTCTGTATGGTATGTCACGGAGTGGCGAAGCCTGGTGAGCTGATGTGTTTGTGTGTCCTGCAAGGCCAGGCAAGGGCTGCTTGCCAGGGTTTGTGCCTGGAATTTGGAGTAGCTCATTGGTTAGTCTGGCAATTCAGATTTGCATTTTTGCTCTTCAGAGATTTTGGGTTAGAAGACGATTGCTACAGTGAAACCGCAGCTGATCCTTGCTGATCCCCAGCAAAAGAGCTAAAAGCAATCCTATGCAAGTCTGCTAATTATTCTGCATTGCGGTGCAGTTGGTCATCCAACTGTCCATTTTGCTCATCATACTATCACCGCCTGTAACACACAATGTCAATAACTGAAAGGAAAAGAGAGGCCAGTCTTGCAGTGCACAGTAATTGATTATATCATGTGAATTATGCATTAAAATGTCTCAGTGTTGCTTTTCCTTTTATAGATTTACTCAAATAAAGTTTGTGCTATGTGAACCTACTGTTGCCTCCCCTCTTCTTGAGAAGAATCCTGAAACATACTGTTTCATCGCCTGTTTTTTAAAAAGCTAAGATAGGGTAGGATGCCCCAGTAGGAGATTTGTGTGATTGGTTCTGCACAAGCATGTAATATAAAGACACTACTTACTCTAAGCAGAACATAGGGAAGAAACACAAATCAGTGAGGACTGGAGGAAAAAAAGAAGGGAAAATTTTAACTCTAATTCTTTGGCATGAACTGACTGCATATAATGTGCTTCTTTCCTACCCAAGTGTTATGGGCTGGTAGTTTTCTGTAAACAACCAGATGAAAATGAGTCTTAAGGAAAATAAGGTATTTTAATTATTGATAGGAAAATGAGAAAACAATATACATGGATGTCCAGGAGAATCCATATATACATAACTGAAAGTCACTGAGCAATGTACCTGTTTATCCCAGGATATGAATATGATGGATATGGTCTATAAACAATACGTGCAATAACAATGGATCTGCCTGAAGGACAAAAATAAGTTAGAGCCCGAAATGAAGGACATTTTTTTCCATAATTTTAACACACTATTGAACAATGAGTTCCCAAGGATTTGAAAAGCCAGGAGCTAGTAATAAACTCAGAAATGTCTTGCATTTAGTGCAGATAAGATAAATGTAATTTGTAGCTCTTAAGATACAAATAGGAAATGTCTGTAATTACTAATTACTATTAACACAATCTTAAGTATATATGGGATCACAGAAGTCAAAGAAATATTAATTTAAAACTCTGTGGGCACTCAGGACATGATTTAGTTATACCCCAACAGCCTCATAATATACACAAGGTCTTGGCTTGTCAGAACCAGGTGGAACTTCTCACTTGCTATGAAGTTGATCTTCTGACTGTGAAGCAGTTACTGGGTACCAAAATAGTGTGCTTGATCTTGGCCAAGGAGGAGCACATACCAACACAATGGCCGTGCTATTTTCTTTGCAGCTGTGGGACTGAGGTAACAATTCCAATGACAGGACTGTAAGAGCGCTTCTTTCTGCAGGCTAATTAGGTTTTTCTGTGTGACTTGATAGGGAAAATGGAGACATGGACAGAAGCTATGAGGACATTAGCATAGGCAGTGCATGACACTTTCATCCCTACAACTCTTCAGTTTCAACCCATGTTGGGACCTCATAGATTTACAGAAGTGATCCTCCAGGAGCTGCCCAGAGGAGCTGGCTCTACAACAACCGGGGAGGATCTTCCCCCCATTCTCAGCCACATTTCAGGAAGATACTAGGAAGATACCTGGTTCTCATTCTCATTTCTTCCATGGACAGACTTGGAAGAAACAGCCTGAGTGGGCTCTTCTTTGGGAGAACAGTGGTTTTCAGGAAAGAAGGGAAGAGTGCTCCTCTCTTTCCTCTTCAGAGCACAGGGACAGGACCAAATGCCTTGTTTCCTAAGTGGAAAAGATTATACAAGATTCTGCAATAACGTAAGTCTGTACTTGGAAATCTTGGTATCAAAAGTAGGGCCAAACACATTTACATCGCAGGCAAAAAGAACTGACCAAGCCTTGCTTTCAGCTGTGCAAAACAAAACTCAGAGCAGTTACATTCTGCATGGGTTTATGTTTTCTAAATATCAGGATCCTTTTGCATAAATAGCTTTTGCACTGATTACTTGTGACCATTAATATCAACTGCCTTTAAAAATCATCAGAGAATCAACATATAAATGTGTGCAAACAGTAACTTTTCAAGCTACTTCAAATTCTTGAAGTTATTGCAGATAATAAGCAACTGGTAATTTGAATAATTTTAAAGCAAATAAAGTGAACTTTTACAATTTAGAATTTTTTATTAGAAATCCTTGAAGGGTTTGGTTCCAGCACCTTTTAAATAAATAGAAGTGCTTCCTTTCATGTAAATAAGCGCTGAGTCACTCTTCAACTAAGAAAGACTGTATCTACAAGAACAAAGGGATTATTTACACATTTTGAAAAGTTCTGAGCAATTTTGTTTTAAAATCTTACATAAATATGGCAATTGGCAGTCCATATTCACAAAGGCACATAATCACCAATTTGCTGAGGCTGGCAGACACCTTGAGATCATCTAGTCCAACTCCCTGCTCAAAGCAGGGTCACCCAGAGCAGTCTGCTCAGGACCACTCCCTGCCATCAGGTATTTATACACATGGATAAAATACCCTTCTTTTCTGCAGCCTGAACAGCCTCAGCTCTCTCGCCTCTCCTTGTGTAAGACATGCTTCAGTCCTCTATTGTCTTTGTGGCCCTTCGCTGGACTCACTCCAATATGTCCATGTCTCGTACTGGGGAGCCCAGAACTGGACTCAGCACTCTAGATGTGCCTCACCAGGGCTGAGCAAAGGGGAAGGATCACCTCCCTTGACCTGCTGGCAACGTTTCTCCTAACGCAGCCCAGGATACCATTGGTCTTCTTTGCAGCAAAGGCACATTGCTGGATCATGTAAAAAAGGACAATCCCCAGGTCCTCCTCTGTCAGGCTGTTTTCCAGCCAGTTGGCCCCCAGTGTGTAGTGATACCTAGGGTCGTTCCTTCCCAGGTGCAGGACTTGGCATTTCCCATTATTGAACTTCAAGACGTTCCTGTTGGCCCATTTCTCCAGCCTGACCAGGTCCCTCTGGAAGGCAGCACACCCATCCAGCCTATTAGCCACTCCTCCCAGTTTTGCATCACCTGCAAGCTTGTTGAGGGTGCAGTCTGTCCTGGCATCCCGGTCACTAGCAAAGAGGTTAAACAGTATTGGTCCTAGTACTGACCACTGGGAAACACCATTGGTGAGGGTCCTCCAGCTGGAGACTTTGTGCCACTGGTCACAATCCTCTGAGCCCAGATGCTCAATTTCCTTCTTCTTTTCCTGCTTTTCCTTCCTGGAAACAGGAGTGATATTTGCTTTCTCCCAGTCCTTAGGAACCTCCCTGATCACCATGAGCTTTCAAAGATGATCAAGAGTTGCCTCAAAATGCACTTGTGGGTGCATCCTCTCACACCCCATGAATTTATGTCTGTCCAGTTTATTTAAATATTCCTTAACCTGATCCTCCTCCAGTGAGGGTAAGTCCCAGTTTTTGCCCTCTTCTTTCCTCTCAGGAGCTCGAACTCCACCACCTCCTGGATTGCTTGTTCCATGCTCTATTTCCCTTCCCACAGATATTGGGGTGGTTCAGGTCACCCATGAAGACAAAGATCTGCCAAAATGAGGCTTCTTCCAGTTGTCTGAAGAAGGCATCATCTACTTCTTCCTGATCAGGTGGTCTGTAGCAGTAGTGTGGTCCCACCACAAGGTTTCCCGTGCTGGTCTTCTCTCTAACCCCAACCCATCACATCTCAGTTGCTTATGATGCCTCCCTGGGTGGAGCTTCATGCATCCCCACTGCTCTCCCACTAAGTTGGGATGCACTGCTACCTCACCTGTTTTGGACAGGAACCATTGTTCAGAATCTGGGAGTTGAATCTACAGCTTCTGGTTCTGCAAAAAGAATGGCATTAAGTAGTCCAAACTAGTGGCCAAAGTTGGCCCATATATAACTTTTGGCTCCTGAGCACTGGCTTGTTTATTTGTTTACTTGCTTTCATAGGCTTTTCTAATGTTAGTACGTTTAGCAGGTGCGTCTACTCAGTTTTATGGTCCAAGCCTGGCAAATAGCACTACATTGAAAACAAGTTTTCAGTGTTAGGTGATTAATTACAAGCACCCTTTTTTATTCTTTGCTAAATGTTTACATATACACTTAGTTCAAGTCTGCTTCTCCTCGAAAAGTAGAAGAGCAAACTTCAGAGCGTGGTGGAGACACACAGCAGACTGGACATGTCTCATTTAAGAAATCTGTCTAGAGCAGATACTATTGCATATCTAATGCTATTTATGGGAGGTGTGTATTATTTCAGAGTTTTGTCCAACTTGGAAAATATTTAAAAGGTAATAACTAAGTTATATATGGTGATAGGGAGAAAAGGCGAGAGGAAAGTGTAGTTCTCAGAAACGTTAGTGGCAGCCTGAGTGACTAATTTTTAATCCATTGGTAGATTTTAAGGCAGGACTTAAGTAAGTATGGGAAATTTTATAAAAGGCAAAACATGCTACTTTGATTATCTAAAATGTAGTAAATGGGTTAATTTGTATTTTGAAAGCCTTGTGCAGTACACTCAGTAGCACATAACATTTGAATACCAGCCATCTTTGCATATCGGCTTTTGAAACCCCAAGAGCTTTTGCCATTTGTTCCGATTAGGTCTGTCTTCAGGAGATAAGTCTCTCAGGTAATTTGAAGCACAGGCACAAAATGAAGTCCGTTTGATGGTCTGAGACTAGAAAATGTCTCTTACCCAATTAATTAATGCCGTTCTTTTAAAATTCCTGTTCATGTTTCGTTTTATATGCCATTCCCTTAGATGTCTGAACCCCAGTGCACTTATTTCAGGATTTTTTTCTGTGGTTCTAAAGAGTTGCTTCTTATGTAAGTAGCTACACTTTTTACCATGAGCTAAATAATGGTCCGGATCCCTTTTCGCATCTGTGCGCACAGTGGCACACTCCCACCAGATCATTTCATATGATATCTGCTGTAGGGTTTAAAGCTAAACTGACCTTTTTTACGCCAATATATTACATCCACCAGACTGAGGATTATTTAACACCAGAAGCAAGCAGAGGATAGAGACAAAGGAGGAAGAGCTAAGCTCTCACTCTCTGTAGTGTTGCCTGCTCTGTCTCCCTTTAATATTACAATTGAAGTTACATGCTCTGAAGATTTCCTTTAACTTTCATACCTTTTTTTCCCCATTGAATCTGTGGCTGCTAGTGCTGAGTGCAAAACTGATTTCCAGCTATAAAGTCACTGCATTATTTAAGCTCTCATCTCTATTATGTAGTTACTTTATTAATACCTTTTTTAAGATAATGACCTTAATTCAATGTTTAAAGGAACAAAGGCAAATGTCTCAGTCAGTGACACATTTCTCATTTTAAGGAGAGATAAACCTCCTGCTCAGCCCAGAATTATGGAAGTTGGAAATGTAGGAAACATTTCTCAGCATGCATATTCTGTAAAACATGCTCCAAGGCAGCAAATGCCACTTCCTAGCCTACTGCCTTTGTCAGCCATTTTACACATAAGTAACGTTCTTGTGAGCATGGCAGACATCTTGCAGAGAAATAATATCACTTGTATAATAACCAGCAGGAGACATTGCTAAACAGTACCCATTCTTTATTAGCACTGCTTTAACGAGCAGGAAAAAGATACTGTTTTGTTTTTGAGCACTGTGAAAGCACTAGGAAATTATAGTGCTCTTGCAGGTGGATAAGGATATTAAAGATTTTACTTTTATTACAGACATATCATAGTGCTGTGAGGTAGTCAAAGAGACATAAAATTAAAGTACTGCACCAGCTAAAGAAATGCTGATACTTGTCCTTAAATCAGTAAGGGTTTTATGTTGAAATGTCTGTGAAAGTAATTCACAAATAGCTCAGACTGGACTTAAGCCTTGATTTTCCTACTTCCAGCTCCTCCATTCCCTTCCCTTTTTTCATCCATCCTGCTTTCATCTTACTGGTGATCTGAATGTACACAGTGAGATGGGATACTGGAATCGGTAAGACAGAAGTGCTTCCTATTAAACTACACATTCGCAAAGAAAAATAAATAGGAAGCAAAGTATTCTGTTAGGGTTTGTTAACGTAAAAATTTTGGCAACTTGCACTACATAATGTGGTTCTTTATCACCACTGAACTTGTTTTTTCTTTTCAGCTCCTGCAAAGCACAACTGCAATGCTAAATCCAGTATCAGAAATTAAAATGATGCACGGGGTGCTCTTTTAAAAGCCCGGTGTTCTGCGGAGCAGAGAGTACCAATGTTGCTCCTTGCATAATTGATGGAACAGGGAGAGATTAAGAATAAAAATAGAAGTGAAATAGCCAGTGTTGTCAGATACAATTTGCCAGACTTTTGATCAGAAAAATATTTTCTATGACATATTTTTAATCAGCAACTGAGATCAGCAGTGCTATTGTTCACTGTAAGAACTGTAGGAATTATTAACCGTATCGGTGCTTTACCTCAGCATTTTTCCTGTGTTATTCATTCCATTTATAAGATGATGCTTTATTTGTTTTCATAAGGTGACTCTGCTTTGCTCTTGTAAACGGAATATGTTTGCCCGTCCTGTGTTGCTTCATGTTTGTGTAGTGGCTGCCCCCATGTAACTTCATCCTGACAGCTGTGACACACGCGTGGCACTGCTGCACAAGACAAGCATTGCTCCCCACTGCGATGCCCAGACCCACATTGCATCATTCCTTCATAATGTAGTTTTCCTCATGTGCTGTACCAGAGCCTTGTTAATAACCAAATGATTGTTATGTTAGTTAAATTTCTTTGATTTTGCCCAAGATTTAGTATATGGTATAATCTGGACAACTTGAGACTTGAGCTCTTGATGCTGTTGTGCTTGAAAAAAGTAATAACAGCAGATCACAGCGGAAATCTCAATGGGGTGTGTTTCACACAATATTGTGTATATTCAGATTAGTTGTTGGAACTCACAACTCTGTATCGCTATACAACTTTATGAATAAAACGCTGTTCTTCTTGAACTGACATGCTGGCACTTGTCCTCAGCTCATCCTGTTTCCTTGGAAAGCCTGTGGAAAGTGCCATCGTTTCATTGCCCACGTTTCTTTATTATCTTTAGGAAGTACGTGGCACCAATTTGTGCATCTATAATAAGCCCCTTGTGAAGCCTCCTGTCACACTGCTGCCCTGCATCTTAAAGGCTCTCCCTGTGGCAAGAGCAGAACTCCCCTGCTCACTGTTCAGAGGCAGAAGGAAGACACTCAGCTAGTGACAGATACAAACTAGCAGATATCTCCGGAGAGTTGCCCTGCAGGAAAGTACGAGGGCTATAGAAATGATCCATGTTGCTGGAGAAAAGAAGCTGTTTGGCCATCTCAGCCCCCTGGACTTTGGGAGGGAGAGACCCCTCATCCCAGGAGAATATGAAAGAGAAGGCAGAGAGGCTATTGCAAAAAACTGCCCAGAAAAGTGAGGGAAATTGCTTTTGCAGATTCATGCTCACCAAAAAGAGACATGCTGCAGAAGGCACTGTAATGACAAAGGCAAAAGAGCAAATCAGTGGGGAGTGAGCTGAAGATTAATTGAGAATGTGAAAAAAGATTACTGGAAACTTCTATGGCACAGGGGTTAATTGGAAGGAAGAAAAAATTCAGACTGCTTTATAAACATGCTGTCTACAGTATAGATATATAAGAATGAATACAGAAAAAGAATGTTCCTAAAAAGCTAGCAGCCAAACAAGTGAAAATAACTGAGTTTTCTCTTCTCTGCCCTGCCTGAAGAATTATTTTTTATTGCTCCTCAAGTTATAGTTTCCTTAGCTAGATGAAATAAAAGAACTTTTCTTCTGATCCACCAAGAAATTTATTTGACTCAAAGTCAAATATTTTTAGTTGGGAGATTGTTTACTTTCTAAAAACCTAGAAAGTGTATTTTAGAATGTTCCGAAACAAAAATATTTTTTTAAAAAATGAAAATATAGAACATTTCAGTTTGGAAATACAAAAAAAGATATGCTCCCGTTTTCCCCTTACCCTGCCTCCCTCCCTCCCTCCCTCCTTCCCTTTTTTAATCATTTTATTTATTCTTTCTTCTTTCATTCTTTTTCATTCTCTTTCTTTCCCTCCCTTTCCTCTGTTTTCCTCTCTTTCCTACAACTATTTGCTGTATTTTCAAGAATATGCTTGGTCAACCTCAAAACTCATTTCTTTGAAATATAAATGATATGCCAGAAAATATGCCTGGTTGTAACAGCAGCATTTATTTGAGGGACTATCGACATACATGAAGGTATAGGAAAAGTATTTCAGGTTGCAGGTTCAAAGAACATACTTGTACCCTCCAAGAACTCTTAACAAGGAATGGCTCCAAATAAAAAGCAGGGGGGAAAAAAAAGTGTTAATTGACCTAGAAAATGCATAGATAGGAATAAACCTGTGCATACAACATTCAAACACTGGACTGTGATTAATGACTTTATTCCGATGATGAATGTTGGAAAACTTAAGTTATCTATGAAGTTTACTGCATGGCAAAGGATGCACACTTAAAACGTGTCCTGTGCTGATCAGAAGAAAGCTTCAGCTGTGAATCTGTTCTGGTGTTGGCCTGCTATATATTGGCAATAGAGTAAGAAGAAGTGAAATTTAGAAAAGAAAAATTGAGTTCAGTCAGTAGCCTCAACAGTTACAATATTGATCACTTGCAAATATTCAAATTAATAATTTCTGACTGCTCTAGATCAGATAACCTTATGATTCCAGATAACACCTGTGTCATTCATCCTAAAGTTGCATGACACAGCTTCACCAGGGGGCAGTTGTAAAAAGCCATCTAAGCCTTAGAGAGCAAAATATGGACTTTCTTCAGTCTCTTGAGCTTGTAAATGATGATGCATCTGTGCTGACAACCATTACACATGTCCATCCAGTCACCAATGCTGAAATGCATTAGCAAATGCAGGCTGCAGGCAACCTGCTGTAGCACAAGATCAAACTGGCAGTAAAGAAATTACCTGGAAAAAAGTGTCTCTCACATCAGTCAGAAAAATTTCAGAAGTCAATGACAGTTGTTACCAATTGGTAGGTCTGTAGCTGTTACTGTGTTTTATTTCTGGTTTTTTAGTGATCAATAACATCCATGTATGATGCATCATATCATGTCTTCTCCTAAGTGCTGCAGCCTTGACCCATGGCAGGGGACTGGCCTTATGAAATAACTGTTCTTATGTGTATCTTTTATTTAACTGTTCCACCCTCTCTACTTCTCTCCCTTTCATCCTACAGTTTTTGATTGGATTAAAAGGCTTAAACTTCAAGAATGTAGTATTTTTAAATCTTGCATTTTTTTTTACTGTGTTAAAAATGCTCACCACCTCCCAACTCAGAAAAAGGAACTGGTGAAGACAGCCTGAATTAATTTATGAAGGTTAGCTACTGCTTGTCACCTGTTACTTGCAGAAGAACTGTTTCCTGTACAGCCAACCCCAGGGACTTTCCACTAGTGAGGTGGAAAACAATTTGATAAGACTAAGTTTTGGAGGAGGGATCTTAGGTAGAATTAAACCTCTCTTAGCTTCACAACTTATGAGAGGAATTTTTCCCTCTGTAGAGCTTTAAGGAGGCCAATGACAGAGTGGGTAATTTGTCACATGAAATGCCAAAAGTGGGGGAAAAAGGATGTGGCATAGGGAAGGAGGCAGAATGTGCTTGAAAGAAAAGAAAGCCAAAATTCTCTTTATAGTCATTAGCAAGTGTCAGAACAAAGCTGACACAATTTGCTCAATATCTTAAACCTAAAGATTTTCACACCACTGAGGGTTTTCTAGAGCCGATTTATGCAACCTGACATGGTTCCAGTTTTGCACAGACTTTGAGAAACATCTTAGACAGGCAACTAAATGTTGATCCTCTGCAAAAACTCCCATGCTGTACTCTCCTCTTTCCATGTCATTCATTACAACTTTCACTTTATTTGCACTTTTGGTTGGGTTTAATTTCTGCAGGCATTCATGTACGAACTTTTGTGTGCTCACATGAATTCATTCATGTATACAATAGTTTTGGAAATTATCTAAGGGAGCTTTCCTTGGAAACCTTGTTATAAGAGTTACACTCATCCAGAGAAAGACCTAACTTGAGCCCACTATCAAATGCAGCAGAGATTTTTAATGTACTTTTTCTCTTTTTAAGCAATTACAGAAAGATAGTCAAACAATTTTGGATAACAAATAAATCTACAAAAAGACCATAACGTGAGAGCTTTCTGTGAATAGAGTAAAAGCAAAATCTAAAATAAATTACTCATTTTAAAATATTGTTTCAGTTACAGTTATTAGATTACAAGGATTCAGACAATGAGGTGATGAGTGCTAACCCAAATGCCTTGACAAAGCTCCCAAATCAATAGTAGAGACAGAAAATGTTTTTGTTCATTGGTTGAGGTCTCATTGCGGGGAATCAAATTATCTGTGCTAAATGTTGTTGTATTTCTAAAATAATCTAATGGAATTGCACTCCCCTGATTTGAAAATGAAGTAAGAGATCTGAGACTAGCCAGAGTTCTCAGAAGATCTTCCGTGCTTTATTATATCTTCCAGTTGATAAATAGCTTCCTCATTATGTTTTACTATTTGTATAGTCCCTGTAAGAAACCATTTTATGTCTTTGATGATCCTTATCACCTTTCTTTGTAGCTTTTCTACTATATCATTTCTGTCTTTCTTATCCACTGTTCAAGATTCAGAAACATCATGGATCTGTACAGTGCAATGAGGATGACTTCTGTTTCATTCCCCACTTCATTTCCATTTCACCCTTCTTTCCTATCCCTTCTGGGACTCTGAAAGGACCTTTGATGAGAGTACCAACTGTCTGTTCTTTGGCCTAAACCTGGGCAGAATATATGAGCCAGATTTCCATGTCCACATTTTAGATAACTTCTTCAGCAAACTCTCTATTTTTAATATCATTATATCATATAAATATACATATCATCACTGTCATTATAACATTCCTACCCATCTCTCCACCAATTACTCTTTAGAATAGATTCTATCAGTTTTCTCCAATGGATATTGACATCCTGACCTGCAGTTCCCATCTCCTCCATCAAATAAATTTAAAAAAAAAAAATTGCAACACTAGACACCTCCCAGTCCTTTAGTACCAAGGCAATTTTAAGAAGTTTCCCATGTTCAGGCATTTGACAGATCATTCCCTTTAGGAGTCCAGGATTTATCCCTAGACCTACAGTTCAGCTGAAACCAATAGGAGATCAATAAAAAAGATGTCCTTTGTCTCCTGTCAAAGATGAACAACATGGTACCCCTTAAATTAGGGGATTCCCCCCCACCCCCAACTTAGCCTAGACCTATAACTTTCAGTAAGGATAGTGTTTTAAAGATATTTCCAAATGTTTAAAAAAAAGTCTTTTTTTTTTTTTTTTCCCCTTGCAGGCTTTACCAGCTTGTTGAAATGAATCACCTTTCTCCTAATGCACCACGAAACAGTTTCCACCAGGAAATATAAGTCGACCAGTTCTTGGCTACTAGTAAATTCTAATTAACATGGAACCATGTGTGCTACATGAAACACACGCTTTATGCTTGTGGTAAATTCATTACTTAGCTTCAGAATCCTGAAAAGTCACCTCTGTACCTGGATAAACTGATTGTTAATATTGCTCCAGTTTGCTACAGCTAGATCATCTTTGAACTCAAGGTGCTTTTCTCCAAGGGAGGCAGAAATTAAATTTCACTTCTTGTCTGGATGTCCAGCATACAGAGTTTGGTTCATAAAAAGTCTTTCTCAAGCATCTTTTAAATTACTAATTAAATTGCCTCTCTTCTGAGTAAATGATTTCTGGGATCTTTAAAATGTCTCTGTTAAAGCCTGCTGTCAGGATGGTCTTGCTCCACTAAGAGTTACATATTGGCAGGCTTTAATTAGAATAGCTGCTCTCAGCTAATGAATGAGTCCAAGATGGAGTCGGCGTGGGAGCTGGTTACTCCACTACAGTGACCAGCCTGCTTCATGCAGTATAGCATCTTTCCCAGCCACACAAAAATGTCTGCCAGGAAATCATTTATTGCTGCAATGTTTCACTGAGAACAGTGCAATGGGTCTTAGAGCTCAAACCTGAAGCTCTTTGTGGAGTGTAACATCTTTTATCACTCTTCAATAATAGCAAAATTTGAAGACATCATATTGTTTCTGACATCTTTCTGTTTTCTGTGACTTTCTGGCAGCCAGTTAATTTTAGAAGGGTAAATGAACCATATTCAGAGTAAAGTCTATGCTATAGTCACACCCTAAAATTTGCCAGTGAGATATCTGAGTGGCAAAACGTGGTCTCAGCCCTTTGTCCTTCTGGGAGCTCTGCACAGGCCTTTGCTCCCAAGCAAGGGGTGAGCTGGAAGGGAGCGCTCATGGCTCAAGGGGGCTTGAGTGGTGAAACATTATTCACCACTTCTCCACAGCAATTTACACAAGAGGAGTCTCATGGACTCTTCTTAGAAATATCAGTGCACTCTTTATTTGGGAAAAACCTCTAGGAAAGGCAAGGCGTAGCCAACCCCCCATCACCACCTTGGGTTATATCCCATCCCCAGCAGAAGTTTCCAATTATTTCTGTTTGTGCCTGCTTCTATGTTTGTGTCTCCATCTGTATAATATTTTCTGAAATAACTGGCAAGATCTGTTTGGATAGCCTTGTCTTTCATTGCATTTCAACTTTAAAGAGCAAGTCCTAGCAGAGACAGCTTAACTGTCCGTTAATTCCGCTTCAATATTTTTTTATCATCAGTTGAAATTTGACTCGGTTGTATTTACTGTAACCATCCTTGCTATGCAGCAAGTCATCTCTGAGCAGGCTTAAGCACTTTTCAGGTCTTTATAGGATTCTGCAGTATGAAAAAAAATGCTTATGAATCTTTCTGCTGCTTGATACAGGCAAATGATTCTTATTACTCCCTTTACTCCCTACACAGATACGGAAAAAAGAAAAATGTTTCTTGTGGGATAGCAGTCATAAAATGTTTGACAGATCATGAAACCACTGATTCAAAAACTTTAATACACATGAGTAGCACTGAAATGAGGAAAGACATTCATGTTTTAGGTTCAGACTGAGTACTGTTTAATGTCTTTCTGTATCTTTGAGGAAGGGATCAAGATTCTTTGTATGCTCAAGTTATGCACACACTTTGAAAAATAAACAAATATTGAAAACTACTCTTTTTAGTTTGTCTTTTTAGAATGATCTTGAGTTTCCAAACCTCCTCATGAGTTTGCTTATTTCAAAATCATATAATCCTTTCCTATAATCCTGTGTTTTCAATTTTTTCTCTATGGATCTGCTAAAGACATTTGAGATTAATAAGAAGAGCTGAGACTTCACTCGACAGGAGGAACATTGAAACCAGTTCTACAAAATTGTATAAAATGCATAAAGTAATCAGTAGGAAAAAGGTATTTTATTGTGAGGCTTTCAGTTATCACACTCTTAAATTTTAAATGGAAGCATAAACATGTTAAAAACAAATATGAAATGGCATAAAATATTAAATCAGCATTTTTCTCTTGAATGCTGGTCTCCAAAAAAATATTCTTTTACTAGACAACAAAATGTCTTCAGATTTACCTGGTCAATATGATAAAATTGCTGACTCTGCTTCTCACAAATTTCTGGATAGGAAGACTTGATAATCATAGAATCATAGAATAGTTTGGGTTGGAAGGGACCTCTAAAGGTCATCTAGTCCAACCCCCCCCCTGCAATAAGCAGGGACATCTTCAAGTAGATTAGGTTGGTCAGAGCCCCCTCCAACCTGACCTGGAATGTTTCCAGGGATGGGGCATCCACCACCTCTCTGGGCAACCTGTGCCAGTGTTTCACCACCCTCAGCATAAAAAATGTCTTCCTTATATCTAGTCTGAATCTACCCCGCTTTAGTTTAAAGCCATTCCCCCTTGTCCTGACGCAACAGGCCCTGCTAAAGAGTTTGCTGCCATCTTTTTGATAAGCCCCCTTTAAGTACTGATAGGCTGCAAGAAGGTCTCCCCAAAGCCTTCTCTTTTCTAGGCTGAACAACCCCAACTCTCTCAGCCTTTCTTCAGAGGAGAGGTGTTCCATCCCCCTGATCATTTTCATGGCCCTCTTCCGGACCCGCTCCAACAGGTCTGTGTCTTTGTTATGCTGAGGGCTCCAGAGCTGGACGCAGCACTCCAGGTGGGGTCTCACCAGAGCAGAATAGAGGCGTAGAATCCCCTCTCTCAACCTGCTGGCCACCCTTCTTTTGATGCAGCCCAGGATACGATGGGCCTTCTGGGCTGTGAGCACATATTGCTGGCTCATGTCCAGCTTTTCATCCACCAGTACCCCCAAGTCCTTCTCGGCAGGGCTGCCCTCAATCCCTTCATCCTCCAGCCTGTGTTGATACTGGGGGTTGCCCTGACCCAGGGGCAGGACCTTGCACTTGGCCTTGTTAAACCTCATGAGGTTCACACAGGCCCACTTCTCGAGCTTGTCCAGGTCCCTCTGGATGGCATCCCGTCCCTCTGGCGTGTCGACCCCACCCCTCAGCTTGGTGTCCTCTGCAAACTTGCTGAGGGTGCACTCGATCCCACTGTCTGTGATGTCATTGATGAAGATATTAAACAGTACCGGTCCCAATACGGACACCTGTGGGATGCCACTCATCACCAGTCTCCATCTGGACATTGAGCCGTTGACCACTACCCTCTGGATGTGACCATCTAACCAATTCCTCACCCACCGGAGAGTCCGCCCATCAAATCCATACCTCTTCAGTTCAGAGAGAAGGCTGTTGTGCGGGACCATGTCAAAGGCCTTACAGAGGTCCAGATAGTAGACATCTGTAGCCCTTCCCATGTCCACTGATGTAGTCACTCCATCATAGAAGGCCACTAGGTTGGTCAGGCAGGACTTGCCCTTGGTGAAGCCATGCTGGCTGTCTCAAATCACCTCCCTGTCCTCCATGTGCCTTAGCATAGCTTCCAGGAGGATCTATTCCATGATCTTCCCAGGCACAGAGGTGAGACTGGACTAGCCTGTAGTTCCCCGGGTCTTCCTTTTTTCCCTTTTTAAAAATGGGGCTTATGTTTCCCCTTTTCCAGTCAGCGGGAACTTCACCGGACTGCCACGACTTCTCAAATACGATGGATAGTGGCTTAGCAACTTCATCCACCAGTTCCTTCAGGACCCGCGGATGGATCTCATTGGGTCCCATGGACTTGTACGCCTTCAGGTGCCTTAGATGGTCTTGAACCTGATCTTCTCCCACAGTGGGTGGCTCTTCATTCTCCCAGTCCCCGCCTTTGCCTTCTGTGGCTTGGGCAGTGAGCTCAAGCACTTGCTGGTGAAGACGAAAGCAAAAAAGCCATTGAAGCCAACCTCTGCCTTCTCTGTGTCCCGGGTAACCAGGTCTCCCGTTTCATTCTGGACAGGGCCCACGTTTTCCCTCATCTTCCTTTTATCCCTGATGTACCTATAGAATCTTTTCTTGTTGCCCCTGATGTCCCTGGCGTCCCTAATTCTGTCAGGGCTTTAGCTTTCCTAACCTGATCCCAGGCTGCTTGGACAACTTCCCTGTATTCCTCCCAGGCTACCTGTCCTTGCTTCCACCCTCTGTAGGCTTCCTTTTTGTGTTGGAGTTTGTCCAGGAGCTCCTTGTTCATCCATGCAGGCCTCCTGGGGTTTTTGCCTGACTTCCTCTTTGTTGGGATGCATCGCTCCTGAGCTTGGAGGAGGTGATCCTTGAATATTACCCAGCTTTCTTGGGCCCCTCTTCCCTCCAGGGCTCTGTCCCATGGCACTCTACCAAGCAGATCCCTGAAGAGGCCAAAGTCTGCTCTCCTCAAGTCCAGGGTAGCGAGCTTGCTGTGTGCCCTCCTCGGTGCCCTAAGGATCTTGAACTCCACCATTTCGTGGTCACTGCAGCCCAGGCTGCCCTTGAGCTTCACATTCCCCACCAGTCCCTCCTTGTTGGTGAGAACAAGGTCCAGCATAGCACCTCTCCTCGTTGGCTCCTCTGCCACTTGGAGAAGGAAGTTATCATCGACGCATTCCAGGAACCTCCCGGATTGCTTATACCTTGCCATGTTGTCCCTCCAACAGATGTTGGGGTGGTTGAAGTCCCCCATAAGGACCAGGGCTTGTGAGCGTGAGGCTGCTCCTATCTGTCTATAGAGAGCCTCATCCGCTCGGTCTTTCTGGTCGGGTGGCCTGTAGCAGACCCCTACCATAATGTCACCTGTCCCTGACTTCCCTTTAATTCTGACCCACAAGCTCTCGGTCGGCTCCTCATCAATCCCCAGGCAGAGCTTCATGTGCTCCAGCTGGTCATTGACACAGAGGGTGACACCCCCTCCTCGTCTCCCCTGCCTGTCCTTCCTAAAGAGCCTGCATCCCTCCATCCCAACACTCCAGTCGTAGGAGCCATCCCACCGCGTCTCCGTGATGCCAATCTCTGGCTGAAGAGCATTTTGTATTCTAGTCACTGTCCAAAGTCAGTCTTCCAGGCAAAATAGCATACTCCTCAAAGTGTTTGAGTGAATTATTTGCACCTATGATAAAATGATAATGCTGTGCAATGACACTCACATCATTGTTCAAAATCCTGAGAAGCTTAGTTTATATGGGAGTATACATTGTTTTATTAGTTACAATAGCTGTGCTTAATTTCATTTTATTGATATACTGCTGCTGCCAAGTATCATTATTAATACTTCCTAGCACAATGTAAACCCATTCAGTTTGCACCTAAAACAGTAGGTTTAATGATGCTTAATGGTCATCAGAATAGTCCCTGAAATTTTTTTCTTCAAGCTTGCCTTTGGGAGCAAACAGTTAATTCCTGAACAAGAACAGTTTTTTACCTTTTTGTCTCTACTGATATCTTACCTCATAATAAAATAATTAGGGTCTAGCAAACAGAAGTGGAAATAGAACTTTATAAACTCAGCGGTAATAGAAGAAGCCAAGAGGGAAAACATGGCTGGCATTCAGCAAACCATTGAATATGTTGTATCTGTAATCAAATTAAAAACATCAAGTAAGCCAGCTGAACTGTTCATATAAAAACAGTTAAAATGTGGAACAAGTAGTATTAAAAGGAAATTAAAGCCACTTAACTAAAATAAATTACACCAAGATTTTCAAGAATTGTATTTACTTTAATGTAAAATGTGCCCCCAAATCCATAGGCTGTCTTAATACCTACAGCTGGATCTCACAATTTAAAAGGTCTAACATTGAATAACAAAGGATTTAAAGTGATCAGATTGTGAAGAAATTTTTATTTTGTCTGTAATCTTTTCATACTAAATTGCTATATCTCCTTGCAGTTTTTCTGCATGTTTTGCCCAAGGGAACATTGAAAAAAAAAAGTATTTATCCAACAGTAAGGCATGCTGATGCACCACCAAGGACAGATGTTGCTGTGGTTATATAGAACATGTTGAAGTAGAACATTTACTATGCCATGCAAGTACTGATAATATTCTTTCAAATAAGTCTTGAGAAGAAAATGCACAAATAAATCTGATAATATAGTTATATTTAATAGTAAAAAGGAAAGCTAATCTGTGATTATACTTAGGAAGCAAAATAATTCCTGCAGTTGGAGGATGTCCATCAAAGAAAAAGACGTGTTTTTTCTCCTTTGGAACATGAGACTATAGCCAGTTTCATATGCAACAATTTAGCTATTGCCTATTGCATACGTATGGGACAGTAAAGAGAAGAGAATGCTGGTGATCATAGAGATGGAAGATTGTTAAAATGTGGTTAGCTAAAAGCAGTTTTAGATTCTGAAATATAATGTGTCAGGACATGGGAAGAAAGCCTATTCCCTTCAATTATTCTTAGCAGGAAGAGTTATCTCTCATTTTTTACATGAAGTGCTTCAGGCTTCTTTTCAAATTTTATTGCTTCTCGATGTATTTTACACAGCAAGACTGATTCCACCCACAAAAGCAGGAACATCGACACTTCTGCCTCAGTGGTTTTCAGTGGTTCTGTAACACACTGCAAAGTTAAAAAAAGAAAGAAGGAAAGGAAGGAAAGGAAGGAAGGAAGGAAGGAAGGAAGGAAGGAAGGAAGGAAGGAAGGAAGGAAGGAAGGAAGGAAGGAAGGGAGGGAGGGAGGGAGGGAGGGAAAAAAATAGAAAGAGAGGAAGAAAAGAAGAAAGGAAGAAAGGAAGAGAGAAAGAAAGAGAGAAAGAGAAAGAGAGAAAGAGAGAAAGAGAGAAAGAGAGAAAGAAAGGAAGAAAGGAAGAAAGGAAGAAAAATTGATTAACCAGGAACAAGCAAACTGAAGAGAATTTTCTATATAAAACCATCCCTAAATACAATAGTTGCTCGGGAAACATTCTGATCAGACTGCCTATGTCCTCACAACTCAGTACATTGCCCCATGGAGGAAGCTGGTCCAGTGATTTTCCTTTGTGCCATTGTATTGTCTTCTTCCTCTGAAGTCTGCAATAGCTGCTTTGTAGATCCTGCAGCGCTGTGCCTGAAAAACACATTTTCTTCCTCTGCTGCAATTTAATCTCAATAATAATGTTTGCAGCCTCAGTGAATGTACACTTTATCTTCTTCTTGTACAGATTATTTTGAGAGCTCCAAATTCATATTTTCATCTGCTGCAATGTTTAAATAAAGTTCTACAAGGGCAGATTGACTTTCAGGATAGTACAAGTCAATGAGTTTCCATCTTCATTTATTTGATCCCTGCCATTCCATGTCTCTTCATTATACTTGGGTCAGCGATTTTATCCCCTGTTTTAGAAGTGAAATTCCCTGTAATCAGAGGATGCTGAACAAATTCTTCTCTAGTGTAACTAACTCCACCATAGTTAAAGTACTTACACGAGGGATGAATTTGGCTCAGAATATTTGGCATAATGTCAATGAGTTACTATGGCTGCTCCAGGTCTCTTTATTTTCATCATCCTTGGCTGCTCTGCTTGGTACTTAAACTTGAGTAGTGGTCAGATTTATTGGGATTCTTTAGAGAGAGATTAAAATAAACTTGACACAGCCTAAATTATGTCCTAATACATGGTGCTCCTTACTCAGATTCCTCTTACACCTTCACACACAGCCAAAACTGAGCGTCCTGAATGGGAGGTAGGAGCCGAAGGTATACAACATCCATGACAACTAAAGGAAACAGGAAGGAGAATTGTATGTGTTAAACCTTGAGAACAAAATTCAGGTCATAATGTGAGCTTTTTTTGCAACACATTATGAATTGTACAATCTTAATTTCTGTTAAAAAATGTAAAAAAAGTTGCAATTTTGATCCTTGCATGATGAAATTCCACTTCACTACAGACTTGACTATTCTATATAGCAACATGATGATAATTTTATACTCTCTGTTCCTCTGCTGACATCATTAGACACTCCAAAAAGATTTGGTGGTGTTCCATTACTTTTCTGTGCCTTACACAAAAGATATCATTGATATCTTTTTCCATTGACAAGGAAATTCCCATAATGGGCAATTATGTCAGTGAAATTTGTCCTTAACTTTGCAGTGTGGCTATATCTGCAGAAGTGTTAGAAAGGACACCAAACAGCTGTTTTTTGTGCCATATTTACCTCATATGGAGGTACTGATTTAGTGCTTTCCTTGGTCACCTGCAAGGGTCTTGCAGGATATTTTTCTGTTGTAGTATCAGGAGATATTTATTCCCTGATGGGAGAAAAATACAGGCTCATTTTGTTTCCTTTTCCTATCACATCCTCTGAAGCTTGGGAATAGGTCATATCAGGTGACAAATTATCTAAGTAACCTTAAAAATCTCAGACCTATTTGGCCTACTCACAAGCTCATGTTTAGAAAAAAACCCTAGATTTTTAGGTCAGCAAGGAATCCTTCTCCAAGTTAGAGCAACCATCTTCTCTGCATGATTTGAGAATTTCACCTAGCATGTCCCTCCTATTACAGGAAAGTCAGATTTTGGTAGTGATTCTAATATCTATGTATGTTTCTCTTATTTGAGAAGCACATTGTACTGAATGCCTTGGTAGGCCATCACAAGCCATCTGAAGGACTAAACTGTCTGTTCAGACTCTGAAGATAGGCTGGAGAGTGAAATGTGGCTGGTTTTGGTTGATTGCTTCCAAGACAAGTCAACAAGGAAAGGGACGAGGAGAGCAGGGACTAGCTAGGACCTTGTCTGTCTGCCGTAGATATTTGGCAGAAAACCTGAGATGGCACCCAGAGGTCATGTTTCCTGCTGTTGGCCAGCAGTAAATGGCCATGGTTCCTCCTGGGGACCACCATACTGGAGAGTTATCTCAAAGGTGGAAAGCTCTCCAGAAACTGACAATATCATTCTGTGGAGAAAAAGCAAAAATTTCACTGTAGAAAGGTTGGTGTATAAGAGTATGTATTCTGTCCCATATTCACACACACAAAGAGCAGTGACCTTGCTTTCTCTTTATAAAAAAAATCAGTTATTTCATAGAAAAGAAAACACAAGAACAAATCTGTTTTGGTATACACAAAGCATATTGTTGCAGAAGATCTATCTCTAAGAATTAGGTCACCTTTGTAGTTTACCTTTTTTATGTTATGAAGCATGGGAACTTCATTATTTTAGCTGAATTATTAATGTACTTTATATTCATGCAAAAGAGCTTCATTGTATTTTAATACAAGTTTTGTTTAGTTAACAGAAACAGAGATCTCCCTTTCATAGTTATTTTCCTTTCATAGTTGTTTGTAGGAGCGACCAAATTCTCCCTTGCTTTGAAGGCAACCACTCACACAAAAGAAATTATTATTTGGGTTTGAGTATGTATGTATATTGGTGGTTGTGCATATGCCTCTCTCTCTGGAAATGATATACACAAATATCCTGTAAGTAGCAAACAATGGTCATTTTGAGACTTACAGTAGAATTTTGGGGAAAAGGTTTAGTTTTGTAACTCAAGGACCTCTAAAATAGCAAACAATTATCCACCTTGTCTGCAACAGTAAAGATGGATAATATAGCGATGTGATTTAAAAATTGATCTCAGCTCCACTCAGCGGAGCATAAAGGAAAATATATGACCTGCTGAGGAGACATAGTGAGCCTGCAGCGTATAGTATATCACTGCCAAAAGTTAGAAAAGGCTTTAAAAGACCTTGCTACTAAGAATGGAGTTTTCCGTCTGATGTAAACTTCTAGCTGAACTTTTATTTGACCTTGAAAAACTTAAATTGTAGTCAATGATCACCTCATACCAGCAGTGCAGGTACAATATCCTAAAAAATTTATTCTATGTATGTGTATGAAGCACCTGTGAAAGGAGGTAATTGTTCCTGATTCAGCTGGAGAAACTGGAGACTTTTCTGTGACAGTATCATAGGCTTCCATGGGGTTATTTTAGACTAATGCAGCTTCAGGCTACTGGCTCCATTAGAACTAGTCCACTATCTATTTGTATCTTCTTTAAGCAAAATATAAAGGACTGGATTTACTGAAGAGCTTAGCAGTTTGCAATTCCCAGCAAAGCAACTAAAATAGGGAATAGATTTTCTGAACTTACCTCTCATTGATAGAGCTAAGGATTCCAAAATGCTGCTGAACTGCTGCCACAAAATTTGGCCAAAAGGAACTAATGTGTGCTTGAAATTGGAAATTTAAAAGTGCAGATGTGTTCTTATGCAGATAAAAATGGGAAAGAATTAGGCAAAACTTCAGCAAAAGAAATTAAAGCTAAAGTGCTTTACATGTCATTTGCCACCAGCTCTGAGAGCATATGCAGTCAGTTTCTGCACGCTGGCTGATGCATAGTTATTTGTTAAAATAAGATGCCTTGGCAGTGTGTCTCAAATGCTGCGATTCAGTTTCTCCACAGCTATCGGAGGCTGGTGGGCACTTCTAAAAAGGTAATAGCAGAGCACCTCATTGCTGATTGCATTGCCAGCTGGCATCAGTTCCAATAGCAACAACAACAAAGTGGGTTGGGTACATCCCTAGCAGGCACACAGAAGATACTCAACAGATCCTTACCTCACATCAGGCAGCAAAATTTCATCTTCATTCAATGCAGCTATGTTTGATCTCTACCAGGTAATGGGCATTAAGCAATTTTTACATCTGTTAAACTGTCTAATGTTGCTCCCACTGTAAATATTAATAATGTAATAGAATGTAATGGAAATAATTAATAAAATGTTAAAAAAATACAAATTTGGTATAATATACTTTCCTGCCTATGAACACTGCCTATCCCACAGTCTGTCACTAATTATATGAAAGAGAAAAATGGTGAACAGTACTTTTAGTAATCAAAGGATAAATCTGGGGAAAAAATTGCTGTTCAGAATTTTGATACAATTTCTCCAAACCAATGTGATCCTGGCTTTTTTCATGCCATGTTTTACATTGTTTTAAAAAAAGGTAAGAGACCATCTTGTTTGTCCTCAAGAAAGTTGTGCTGTTTGCTCTTAGAATTTCCCATTTTTTTGTGGGAGAGTCTTGCAAGTTATAGCTGGCAAAGATTGCCTATGAAAAGATAGATACCATGTAAAGGTAACATGGTAGAAGAGTTGGGTTGTCCCTGGCACTTCCAGGAAAATCACTACCGTACAGTTTCTTTCTTTTTCTCTGTAGTTCTTTGCCAGAGTTGAAATGGAAGGAAACTTTCTTCATCTACACCCTTACTACCGCAAGTGAGAAATCTGTGAAGAAGTCCATATTTAATCAGCTGAACAACCATGAATCAGACCAAAGCGATGTGGCAGAAAGTCTATGAAAGAAACTTGCCTAATTTCCAAAGATCAAACATTGTTCCTGTTTGACCTTTATTAACTATAAACTATTAGCTATCAACTGTGAACTAACATCAACAGTAGTTTATGAGTTATGATTTTTCTGTAATTCTGTTGTGGTTCCACAAGTGTAACTGGAAGCAGACTTTAGCACCATCTCATCACTTTGGGCTGTTAAAACAAGTTTATTAATTTGATCACTACTACTTTGCAGCTTAACCTGTCAGGCTAAGGGCTCTGGACTTTTTTCTGAAGTGGAATAGCAGGAACTGGATTAAAAGTAATTGAAAATGATGGTCTCTCTTTCTCCCTTGAGAACTGCTGTTTGATTTCAGATCCCTGAAAACAGTACTGCTGTCCTTTGTATTCAAGACCTGCTCACTTTTTTTGGTATGTACATATCACATGAGATTGTCCTACTAGTCATTCTTTGAATGCTTGCCATTAAAATTTTTCACTGTTTATAAAGGGGGGGGCATCTGGACACATCTTAACCATTTTTAAACAGAAGAGAAAATAAATTCCCTTTCCCCTCCCTTCCTTCATCACTAATATGTTTCGTCTCCACATTGATGTGGAAATGGTGAGCCTTCTTCAAATAGTTAAATAAATCAAAAACCAGTGATTCTGTTTATGATCTTATTACCACTACTTTTAAACTGAAGAAATCTTCTGAATTCAGTGGAATTAAACTGATTTTGAATAGGAGTGAGAGAAAATTCCACTCTTTCTAGAATTTTTTTACATAGGTCAGAGTGACTTACAGCTGTCTGAAAACTGATTAAGAAAAATGTCTAACTTGAAAGGTGTGCTCTTAAAAGACTTTTAGAGGCACTTATGGAAAGCTCTACATAATTTAGTGGGGATGGCATCAGAACGGTTATGCAGAAATTACTTTTTGAACTCGTAAAACTAAATAGCCTGCATAACCTCTTCTATATGATTTTAACGCATCCTGTTGTTAGCACAGCAATCTTTTATCTTTTTCAGGTATGTTGATTTTCTAAAAATATGGAACATCTATTACATTGACTTTCTGTAAATGGTCATGCAGAAATTACTTTTTGAACTCGTAAAACTAAATAACCTGTATAATATCTTCTATATGATTCTAACACATCCTGGTTTTAGCACAGCAATCTTTTATCTTTTTCAGGTATGTTGATTGTCTAAAAATATGGAATATCTATTAGATTGCCTTTCTGTTAAATTTTCTGGGATTTATATTTAGGAAACACAGAGAATGTGCCCATTCAAAAGCCTGGAAATTAATTTCTGTTAGTTTTGCTCGCTATTTACTTTCCCCATTTGATTAATTCATTTTGGGAATAGTTCAAAGCCCTTCTTTTGACAGACCTGTTAAAGCACCCTGGAGAAAAGCACTCGGTAGAGCTTATAAAGGCTGATGTCCACATGAGTAACTGTGCTGGTGCTGCACTGTGCATTCAAGAAGCTGAGTGTATAGGGTGGGTTAGTGACAATAACCTATCAATGTAACGGGAGCACAGGGAATTTTCAGCTGCTTTGAGATTTCTGACTAATGAATTATGAAAGACATACATAGCTTGGCTTAATCTTAGTGTTTGTGCTGAACCATGGATGCGGACCCTGTCTGACGTGGTATCCTCACCTTGGCCAGTGCCATGTGGCATCCTTGCTTCATGCAAGTGAATGTGAATTTTGCTGTGAACTTTGCTGTGATGGTTTCAAGCTGAAGGTTTCTCTCATGCTAAGAAGCTAATTCAAATCCCAATGATTGCACCCATATAAGAAATCTCATTAACACAGTACTAAAAATGGGGTGAGAAAAGATTCCATTGCATGGCTATGTTGCTGCTGCTCTCATTCCCTTCATTATGTATTTGCTATATTGTTATTTCCTCCTTGTTATTTTCCCTTTTTCACAATCTACCTATCACACAAGTGTACTGTTGTATCCATGGGTGTTCTTGCCACTCCTCTCAGCAGCTGAATACAGCAGAGCTTCACCGTTTTTACCAGTGAAACATCTGACCCTGCTTTTTCAATTGCTAATTCATTGAGTTCTGTGAAAGCCACTTCAGTAATTAACATTTCAGGAAAGGAAAATGGGAGGGTTCTCCATGTACCTGACTGCACTGTTCAGATGGAGAGGAAATACGGAAATTATCTACACACCCATACGGTGCATCGTCCATATGTGTACTCATGACATGAAGAAGGCAGTGTGAATGCTGTCTCATCCTCTGAGCACACAGCTGCTGCATTCAGAAGCATTTCACAGGTGGCTGAGGCTTTTTTCAGGTTTTAGTTCCTACTGGGGGTGTCAAACTGCTTCTGATTTACGTTTTCTTTTTTTTTCTTTTAACAGGAACTAGAACCTGAAAGGACCTGAAAACATCCTTTGAAATGCTGCAAGTATGGCAGCTGTGTGTTGGAGCTGGGAGGGAGGAAGGAGGAACTGGAGACTGCAGAAGGAATATTTTTATGTTACAGAAAATCTGAAATATTTAACGTATTTTCTTGTTAGAAGAGGTCCCAAAGCTTTTAAGAGATTATTGTTCCTCTGTAGGCTCAAGGACATGTAAAGAGGAAAAAACAAAACAAAACAACCGGCTTTCTTACACTTAAACAAGGATATAAGAATAGCTGTCCTGAGTCAGACCAATGCTCTGCCAAGGCCTGGACCTTGTCTCTTGCAGGAGCCAGCAGGGCATGTCTAGGGAAGAGCGTAAGAGGAGGGCAAGTACGATGCGCTCCTGTTGCATGATTCCTGCCTCCACTGAGATGAATTTTAGTGACTGTATACGAGGGCAAAGAGTTTCACAGCTTTGCTATATATTCCCTTTTCTTGCACAGGAAAGACATGGACCTGTTGGAGCGGGTCCAGAAATGATTAGAGGGATGGAACACCTGAAGGAAGGCTGAGAGAGTTGGGGTTGTTCAGCCTAGAGAAGTGAAGGCTTTGGGGAGACCTTCTCGCAGCCTATCAGTACTTAAAGGGGGCTTATCAAAAAGATGGTAGCAAACTTTTTAGCAGGTCCTGTTGCAACAGGACAAGGGGGAATGGCTTTAAACTAAAGTGGGGTAGATTTAGACCAGATATAAGGAAGAAATTTTTTACGCTGAGGGTGGTGAAACACTGGCACAGTTTGCCCAGAGAGGTGGTGGATGCCCCATCCCTGGAAACATTCCAGGTCAGGTTGGACGGGGCTCTGAGCAGGACTGGATGACCTTTAAAGATTGTCCAACTCAAACTATTCTATGATTCTATGATTTTGAACCAACCATCTACCTTCTTCATTACATTCAAATGTGTTATCAACATAAATGATGTACAGCTTAGGTGATGAAACTGTTATGATTGTGACGTACCAGTATTTGACAGGTGAAATAGTTGTCCTGTTATTTTACTTATGCTGTTAAAATTTTACATTTAAAATACAGAATTCTGTATTGTGGTAGCTGTAATCTGATTCTGTAAGCTTTTATTTATTGCCCAGTGTATTGGCATGGGACTGGAAAGGAAAACTTAAGTATGTTTGTTTTCACTGTAGAGGTCAGTACTGGTAAATTGTTACCACAGAAAATAAGTACCGTGAACTTTTCTTCTTCACCTATACCATGAAACAATCCACAATGTTAACTACTTAAAGCCTAATGAAGCATGCTTGGAGCACTCAGTTATGGCTGAATTGATGCAGATCAGGACCTCTAAACTAGGAGCTCTAAATTAGCAGATTCACAATAGATAACCAAAATGGTTAAGGCAAATAAACCCAACTTTACCCCTACTATTCAATTTGTATTGCAGTGAAACTGGAAAGTAGCTTAATATTTTGTCAATGCTGAGGAAGAAGGGGATGTAAACCAAAAACATACTCCTCTGTCACTCTGTGTTTTTTCCTGCAGATTCCTTGCCTTAAGGAATACAGACGGCAAAATACCAATCCCACCTAAAAGGACAAGCAAAGGTAATTTCACCATTAATGTTGGAAAAATGCAACTTTTCCTTCTGTCCACCACTGATCACACTTTTGGGAACAAAGTGGTATTTTAAAGGCATTAAAGTGAATTAGTTGCCAACTTCCCACTGACAGAGAGCTTGGAGACTACATTACTTCAAAGTCTTTTGAAAATTTCACTCTCAGCAGTGGAGCAGTGCTGAGAAGACATCAATAAAACCACCCCCCAAACCAGACACAGCTAGGCTTTGAGCTTAGTCCAAGACTATAATGCATAGCACACATCCAAAATAGTGACATATAGGTAGTGTAATATTAAACAAAGACAAGAAACTTATGTGACATTTCTTCAGTAGATAGCTATTTCAATCAACAGATGTGGAGATTTTGACATTTGGGGTAGTTTTTGTGTGGGAAGAAAGCTTCCTCTTCAGGGATAGTTCGCTTCAGGGACGGAGAGAGATGCATGCAAAAAGACCACATACCCATCCCCCCACACCCCCAAAAAAAGAGGCGCAACAATGCCCCTACTCTTCAGCAGGAATAGAAGCAGTGATGAGCAAGTAAGAATCTGACCATCCTTGATGACAGCAGAACCTGTGAACTCGTGCAACAGAGCAAACATTGCAACGTCAATCAATAATAATGATCAATAATAATGTCCTCTATCCAAACCTTTCATTACAGCTGATGGAACTGTTGGATGCCCTCGTTTCACTGACAGCCAACTTATAGCAGGTAGACTATCTTCAATATTCAGTTTTTTGATTAACAGCTGCTTGGTATCTGATCATTTTCATCACCTCTAATTTTCACCTTGAGGCCCTACTCTGGTTTCATTTTGTTTTACACATCGGAATTTCATTAAACTCAACAAACACATAGATATATAAATGAGGAGCAAGTTCAAAAGCATTTCTTCTGTCCCAGATGCATGCACGCTCAATGAAGTTATGTCTTCTTCTCCAACATACACATACTCGTTTCATACAGTATATGTAGAATCGGGACACTACCACTTACAATTTTTTTGTTGTATTAGCGTGGTTTAACCTCAGCTGGCAACTGAGCACCACACAGTCGTTCACTCACTCTCCTGCCCCTGGTGGGATGGGGGAGAGAATTGGAAGAGTAAGAGTGAGAAAACTCATGGGTTGAGATAAGAACAGTTTAATAATTGAATAATAATAATAATAATAATAATAGAATATACAAAGCAAGTGATGTACAATGCAATTTCTCACCACCCACCAACCGATGCCCAGCCAGTCCCCGAGCAGCGGCCCCCCCGGCCAGCTTTCCCCCAGTTTATGTACTGAGCATGACGTCACATGGTATGGAATGTCCCTTTGGCCAGTTTGGGTCAGCTGTCCTGGCTGTGCCCCCTCCCAGCTTCTTGTGCACCTCCAACCTTCTCAGTCGGTAGAGCATGGGAAGCTGAAAAGTCCTTGACTAGTGTACGCACTGCTTAGCGACAACTAAAACATCGGTGTGTGATCAACATTATTCTCATCCTAAATCCAAACCACAGCACTGTACCAGCTACTAGGAAGAAAATTAACTCTATCCCAGCCGAAACCAGGACATGTTTGGTTGAAACAGTCCGAAATGTTTAGTTGAACAGTTGAAATCCTTCAACTTTTTTTTTAATGCACTATTCATTGTTATTAGAAGACTATAATAATATAATTACACTATAATAATATAATAAGGCAGAGAGTAACAATTGTCTTTGACTGTTGCCAGTGGTTCAGAAAATACATCTTTACAGTACTAGCACTCAAATTCCAGGTGTAACCTGTCAAACAGTTGACTCAATGGGTCAATACTCCTCTCCAGGCTACTGCACATATTAACAAAAATTGATCACTGGCATGCACTATATGATGTCTCTTCAAGTACAAAGACAAAAATAGGTGCAACTAAAGCAATAATGTCAGCAACTAGTTAATTATAGAATCATAGACTCATACAATAGTTTGGGTTGGAAGGGACCTCTAAAGGTCATCTAGTCCAACCCCCCTGCCGTGGGCAGGGACATCTTCAACTAGATCAGGTTGCTCAGAGCCCCCTCCAACCTGACCTTCAATGGTTCCAGGGATGGGGCATCCACCACCTCTCTGGGCAACCTGTGCCAGTGTTTCACCACCCTCACTGTAAAAAATGTCTTCTTTATATCTAGTCTGAATCTACCCTCCCTTTAGTTTAAAGCCATTCCCCCTTGTCCTGTTGCAACAGACCCTGCTAAAAAATTTGTCCCCATCTTCCTTATAAGCCCCCTTTAAGTATTGAAAGGCTGCAATAAGGTCTTCATGAAGCCTTCTCCTCTCCAGGCTGAACAACTCTCTCAGCCTTTCTTCAAAGGAGAGGTGTTCATTTTTGTGGTCCTCCTCTGGACCCACTCCAACAGGTCCATGTCTTTGTTATGCTGAGGGCTCCAGAGCTGGACGCAGCACTCCAGGTGGGGTGTCACCAGAGCAGAGTAGAGGGGCAGAGTCACCTCCCTCGACCTGCTGGCCACGCTTCTTTGGATGCAGCCCAGGATATGATTGGCCTTCTGGGCTGCAAGCACACACTGTCGGCTCATGTCCAGCTTTTCATCCACCAGTACCCCCAAGTCCTTCTCGGCAGGGCTGCTCTCAATCCCTTCATCCTCCAGCCTGTGTAGATACCGGGGGTTGCCCTGACCCAGGGGCAGGACCTTGCACTTGGCCTTGTTAAACCTCATGAGGTTCACACAGGCCCACTTCTTGAGCTTGTCCAGGTCCCTCTGGATGGCATCCCGTCCCTCTGGCGTGTCGACCCCACCACTCAGCTTGGTGTCATCTGCAAATTCACTTAGGGTGCACTCGATCCCACTGTCTGTGATGTCATTGATGAAGATATTAAACAGTACCGGTCCCAATATGGACCCCTGAGGGACATCACTTGTCACTGATCTTCATCCGAACATTGAGCCGTTAACCACTACTCTCTCGATGAGACCATCCAATCAATTCCTTATCCACCGAACAGTCCATCCATCAAATCCATATTTCTCCAATTTAGAGAGAAGGCTGTTGTGGGGGACCATGTCAAAGGCCTTACAGAAGTCCAGATAGATGACATCCGTAGCTCTTCCCTTGTCCACTGATGTAGTCACTCCATCATAGAAGGCCACTAGGTTGGTCAGGCAGGACTTGCCCTTGGTGAAGCCATGCTGGCTGTCTCAAATCACCTCCCTGTCCTCCATGTGCCTTAGTATAGCTTCTAGGAGGGTCTGTTCCACGATCTTCCTGGGTCCTCCTTTCTACCCTTTTTAAAAATGGGTGCAATGTTTCCCTTTTTCCAGTCACCAGGGACTTCACCTGACTGCCATGACTTCTCAAATATCATGGAGAGTGGCTTGGCAACTACATCAGCCAATTCCCTCAGGACTCTGGGATGTCTCTCGTCAGGTCCCATAGACTTATGTATGTTCAGGTTCTTTGGGTGGTCACGAACCCGATCTTCTCTCACAGCAGGAGGGACTTTACTCTCACAGTCCCTGGCTTGAGATCCATCCACTTGAGAGGTGTGGGAAGAGAGGTTGCCAGTGAAGACTGAGGTAAAAAATTTGTTGAGTACCTCCCTTCTCCTTGTCCGTTGTTACCAGTTTGCCAGTCATGTTCATCGGGGGGGATATGCTTTCTTTGACCTTCCTTTTCTGGCTAACATACCTGTAGAAACCCTTCTTATCATTCTTTGTATCCCGTGCCAAGTTCAGCTCCAGCCACGCCTTGGCCTTCCTGACCCCATTCCTGCACAACTGTGCAACATCCCTGTACTCTTCCCAGGACATATAAAGTTAATTAACTGGGAAGTATGATGGCTTAATGAGTGTCCTGTTTTTCCTCTTTATTGTATGGGAATGAATACTACAGGATTGAAAGTCTAATTAAGCCTTTCTTCACGTGTTATTTTGTACATGCCACAGGGATTCTTCCCAGGCTAAAAGTCAATGTGATTTTCCATGGCATGAACTAATTTTTCAAGTATGCGGTAGTATCTATCACTCCATTGGTTCTCAACTGTGTAACATCAGTGACTACAGCTATCATTCATTTTGACCACTAAAACATCTGGCAATTCCTGCCCAAAATCATTGACTTCTATATCAACAAGTCATGCATAAAGACCATAAGATTAAACCCCAGAGGACCATTACCTGGATCTTCCACTAAAAAAATGGTTAGATTAACCTTCCAAATTCCACCATAAGTTGGTATAAAATACCCTTTTACAGCATGTGGTGTCCAAGAGGCCTAGAAATTTCCTCTTAAATTTCAACTTGCTCTCTTGTATCTTTACTTTTAATTTGGAAAAATTATAGCTTTAGTAAAAAGGGTCTTTTTTCAAAGCAGGGATATTTATTCTTCTGCCACTTACATAAAGTGATGAAAAATCACTGAAGTTGTGTTTGAGAAGTTTTATTAATTTCTTATTAAGGTTATATTTTTAAGGCTTTTACTTCCATTTATGCCTATGGCTTATGAACACAATGGCAAAAAGACTTAAGAGAAACCATGAGCTGTCTTCATCAACACCTTTTTATGACATAATTTGTGCAACGCGTTACTTAAACCACACAAAATATGCCGTAATACTTCACAATTTACTACACTTGTGGTCTTCCAGAAGATCCATTTTGCTTCTTTTGTTGGAGAAGATATTACAAGCAGTAGGAGGTGCACTGTTGGAAGGGTAAAAACAAGAGTTCCTTCAACATCTAGCTTCACAGTGAAAGGTCACTAGGAAATTGTCATAACTGCTACCTGAGATAAGTTTGTTACTTGTGTCTGCCCTCCATGGACAGCTGTAAAACACCTACTAAAATTGCAATGGACCAATATTTTCATCTTCAGAACTTAAAGCCAAAAAGAAGGGGATTTTAGAGACAGTCATTATTTTGCTTGTTTCGGAGAAATGATCAGGAATTTGAAAAGTACAGTAGTAGGATACCATACAAAGCTTCATCTCAAGAAATGGGTCCAACAGCTTTGTCTTTTCTTATGAAGTTTCAGAGCTCTGAGGAAAATCCTCAGACTTTGGTCCAGCTGACATCAGCTGGAAGAGTCTTGACTGACAAGCAGGAAAGGAAGGGGTTGGGAAAGAGGAAAAAAATGACAAAGCCCCATCCCAACCAGGCTGACCCAATACGCAAGCATGGGAAACCACTGAACATAAAAGGTTTGATAAAAGATGCAAAGCACCTAAAAAGCCTCAAATGTAGAGAGCACTAAAGTAATTTTTGTTGCTCGACTTCAAAGATGGCTGGCCAAGACACACTTGCATCTGGAGCTGGAATGAAACTTCCTCATCATTAGCATTTCCCTCCTTAATTTCACTTGTGCACAGCGGAGTGAGTTCAGCTGTGGTGTGTTTGCCCACTCGCCGTGTTTGTTGTGTGTGAGCCGTTAAACCTCTTGCCAGAATGGAGCTGTGCAGACCCGCTCACTGAAATCTTCCTCCTAAACGGCAGTGCTGAGGGGGGCGGAATGCTGGGCTGCAGAAGACTCGTGTCTTCGTGCTCAGTATTTCGTGCCTGGTAAGCTGCATCCCACGCTACCAAAAAATATTTTACGCAGAACTAATTTTATTGTGAGAAAAGCATTTCAGAGGCTGTTATCATACCTGTGATATTTGAAATATGAATTCAAAATTCACAGCTTATCAATAAAAACACATTGACTTTCATAGAGGTTGTCTGGCAAATTCGAGTACAGCAGTACAAACATTTACTTACATCATGTTCACAGCTGATAAACTGCAGTTGCTAAGTTTGTTAATTAGATCTTAGTTAAGCTTTGTCCTTCCTGTTTTTGTGCAAACCTTTAACATTTGAGGATGCAATTTGCATGCATCAGTCAACACAAGCACTGAAGGAAGTGCTTGTTTAAGTAATAAGATAAGGAGGTGCTCTCTCCACTTTGGGTTTTAGCTGCCACAGAGGTACCAGTTCCCAGGATTCATAGCTGCTGCTTATTCAGGCAGCTCTGTGGTTTGCGCTGCATATTAATTTCTGTCCAACACGGGAATTCAATTTGTACTGTACATTTCATTTCTTCACAGATTTAGATTTATTTCATGTTCTCTGCTTTTAATTAACTCTCTGGCACAGCTGCTGGACAGGATATAAAAACTCATTGCTCTCCTTGCGTTGCGAGTACACCACCAATCATTTACCACTTAGATGGTGGTGCAGGAGCTATCAGTTTCCATGGCAACCAGGGCCGTGGTGATTGATTCCTTGCCAGTATGGCATCACCACAGGGAGCGAGGCTTGTGATTTTTGTATGCTTGCAACATCCATCTAATTAAAATGGGATTAGAGAATCATCCCTGTATATGTTCAACAACTGCACTGCAATCCATTTATGTAAATGTCAACTCTATTCAACACAGTAGTTGGAGTGTTTATGAAGAAACAGTTGCTTTGCTCCCAGTGTCTTGCAATGGGGAGGGAGGGGGAATAAAAAGAGAAAAATGTACACAGCCTTATTTTGGCTACTTAAAAAAAAAAAAAAAAAAATTCTTTCACTGATGCTCAAGTGCTATGTAAATCGTATCCTGTTTCTGAATCTGAAACATGACTATAGGGAGCAAAGATGGCAGAGCTGTTACGGCTCTGCTGATGTGCTGATGGCTAACCCGGGAAAATGTGCTGAGCCTGTCCTGGAAATTCATTAATTAATTTAGTGTGTATGAATTATTTATTTGTCAAAAGCCTTTAATTCATATGATTGATTTTAGTTCAGTGGCATCTCCTGAGAGCAAAGTAATCCTTGTGTTCTCATAATTTTTCTTTCATAGAGCATTCCTCAAGTCTTATAACAGTTACTTGGAAATTTGTGAAGTCTTTACAGATCAGGCAAGATGACAGATCTGTAGTATGCAAGGAGATTCCAGATGAAAAGAGAAGCTTAGGGATTTTTTGGAGGGCTAAAAGTGAAGCCAGGTTCTTTGGAGGATTGCTAGATGTAAATGCAAAGGAAAAAAAACGAAAGAGAAGGACAGAGGGTGACTGATCTGTTAGGATTTTTTCTTTCTATATCACCATTTCTTCTGCATAACACTGACAAAATAGTCTGTTAACATGAAAAATGACAGTTTGCAGTACCTAATGGTCTCATGTCTGTATGCATTTCATTTTGCAATCTACTTCTGTATTATAAAACTTAGAACCATTGTATAAATTATAGATAAAATTAATAGCCCATGAGATTTTATCTAAGAGCCCATTGACAGTAGTCACATGGCTAATTTTTTAAAAAAGGCTATTTCCTCTCACAACAGAAGAAAACTGACTGTATAGTAGGCAACGATATACAGATGGTAGAAATGCCATGTACCACACAGGAATGCTGTGTTTTATCATGCTTCCATAATAAAATCCTACCTCATGAACAAATCTAGCCATGGTCTGGAGGCCAGAAATCACAGTGTCAGAGAACAGAAATGAATGGTTTTGGTACATAGGAATCATTCTGGTGGGGCTTCTTCTATGTCCAGCTATACCTGAACTTGACGAATAACTCCTTATCCCAACCCAAGCCTGCAGAGGAAAGCACCTCACCTCACAAAATGTGGATCGAGCTCAGGATAAAAACTCAGCCAGACACAGGTCATACACTGCCACCTCTTTCATGTCCCTTTGACAAGTAAATCACTGTCACCATAGCTGTGAAGCTATTGCAAGTCCTCCCACAGAAACTGTACAGGTATGGGACTGAAGATTGGCTGTACCTCGTGCAAGCTATGATAAATAAGTGCCACAACCACTTTGGTTCAGAATTGCTTAATCCACCTTATTGTCCATCAAACAAACCCCAAAACAACAACAAACAAACAAACAAGCAAAAAACCCCAGAAAACAGAAGAAGGCAAAGCTAGTAGTAAAAAAACCCCCTCTCTATGCATCTTCCTGCCAAACCGAAGGCCCTGCCTTCCTCCTTAGGGTAAGCCCAGGAGGCATTTGATGATCTTGCTTTTTGATGCTTTTTACTTGATAGAGAACAATCCTTCCTTCAGGACTGAATGTCTCCCAGGTGGGAATCAGTCTTCAAGAGATTTCTGGCACTTGCACTTGGTTTTCTTACAGAGAGGGGCTAGCGGTTCTCTCAGATCCTTAAAGAAAGCACTCCTTGTACATTAGAACAGCCCAATTACACCTGCCTGGACTTTATTCTCCTTCCACATCTCATGAGTTGTTCACTTGAACAGGAAAATGCTTTGGAACTTTATTATCCAAAAATTCAAGCAGCTAGAAAATAATGTCTCAAACTGCAACGTCTTAAATTGAATAATTAGCTTAATAAATCCTACATTTCTTATGAAATGATGATCAGTTACCCCCAAAATAGCAGATTAAAAATATTTTAAATCTACAGATGGAGGCTGAAGGGCACTAAGGAGAAAATTGTAAAATATTTTCTCTGTAAAACAGATGGAATGTTTTCCTAAACAAATACACAGAAAATTCAGTGTTCTCTTCAAATGTTACTATGCCAAATTTGCAGATTTGATTCAACTACAGAAGTGCAAGAGCAGATTCCTATCCCTGCCTCAAATACTTTTCACAACATAACCATCCCTATGGTTTCAGCACCACCAGCTCTAGAATATCCTGGAATTATGCTGTGTTGAATGTGGTCAGTGGCTTGTTCTTCTGTGTAATGCTTCTGCAGATAATGCAGCTTTTCACCAGCAAACAGGACTGCATTTTTGTGCAACTTCAGGTGCTGCACTGCAATGGAAACAAGAAAAGGTCCCCCAGGCATTTTGAGTAAGGTTTCAGAAGTTTAACAGTGCACTGTCTGTTTTTCAGGTGGGCAAATAAAGTATCAAAATTGGAAACTGAGATCTTTAGGTGTTATTTTAAAAATGCACAGATTTTTCCATTCATTTAACTCCACATTGACCCAATGCTGCGTTAGGATTAGCTAGCTTGCCTCTCTCCCTTGGCTCAATATCAGAGGCACTCCAGGTACTACTCTTACCAGTAATAGTTAAAGCTGATGTTGAATCAGTCCCATATTTGCAAAAGAGTAGTGACAATAAAGCTTAGTATTTTAAAGCAAAATATTGCAACGAAAAAACAATTACATAGAGAAAGGAGTCTTGGTCTTCCTGTGTGTAGCCAAAATCCTTCATATTCTGACAGACTGCTTCATATTTCTTCATAATCCTTCACATTCCAACTCCAGCTTTGTCCCCTGCTTCCTTTCCCAGTCAAGCTGTCCTGCTGTCTTTCATCCATACAGTTAGCTGAATTTGCTGACCAGGGAAATTTTGGTGCCAATCAAACATCTGCATCCTCTGCCTGCAGAGCAGCCCGCAAGGACAACACATGAACAAACTTCATTACCTCCGTGCTGCAGCTCAGATGTGCTCTGGAGGAACCATTGGAAACAGTGTTTTGTATTTCTTCTTAACCAGTCCTTGGTGTCCCTGATGAACTCAGAATACTCCTTGTCATCTGTTAACATCAAATACAAATAGCATTTTTATTTTTATTTTTATTTTCAAATGTGGATAACTGCCCATCTGAACACAGCTGAGACAACTCAACCCATTTCATTTAAGCCAGAGGAGAGCCCATAGATGCTCTATTTAGGCCTATTTTTATATGAAGCATCCTGTGCTGGCAGCATCCTGCCATCTCTGCAGATGGTGTTTTTAGTCTTTCACACAGGTAGAATCCAAATGCTATTTACCTTTTTATTTTTGAACAAACTCTTACTTACTATGCTGATGGAGGATCATTTGCAGTATACCTTTTAGTATCCTTTTGTATATCTCTAGAAGTGGTCTGAGTGTAGGTTGACTAACCATTATTGTTAATTAATAGCTGGAGAGATATTGCTAGTAAAGTGAAACTGCTGATCTCCGCTTATTCCCTGGTGTGGAAAATTATTGGATATTGAAAAGAAGTGAGTTTTTTCCAGAGGTTAATTTTTGCGGGTTCATGGCTGAAGTATTAATGCAAAACCTAATGCTCACATTGCAGAATTTTGCAGTTAATATAAAGGACCAGCCAGGGGCACACCTGAAATAAGGTTTGAAATACATGTTTGTACCTCATATATGGTTTTATATTTCTGTCTCGGCTGTAAAGCTTTTAGTGATCATAAGTAACACTGGGCTGGAAGGGAGTATGGAGAGCTGAAAGAGGCTGAGAAGAGAAAATTAGTGACTAACATCCGATCACAGGTCTTGCCTCGAAGAACTTCATCTGCCATGTGGTCCCATGTTCTCCGTTTCTGATGTTTGACAAGGGGTAGAGCATGATTTTACCTCAAGCTGTGACATCAAAGACTTTTGGCTCACTTGCAAAGCACAATATATTGTATGTTTGATATTATTTTCTGCTACTAGAGCCTGCCAGACCATCTTGGCAGAACCACAGCTTCATCAGCCCTGCTACTTGTCCTATTTGTGCAGGACTTTTGATCACAGCCAGCATTTGCGACATTTTCAGGGCAGGATGGAAGTCACCTGGGGCAGGCGAGCCCTCAGGTTTTTGAGAGCACAGAAGAGATCTACAAACGGACCGTCATCCACCACTGTGCACATTTCAGGTCCCTCAGGCTAGATGTTTCCAGTAAGCACAGAGTAAAGTCCTAGCCAGTAGTTTTCAATCTGTAGAACAAGCACCAGTGAGGTTCTCCTTGTTACTGTCCTCCCTCACTGCCCATTCCTCCCAAGCTCACCTCTGTGGGCATGTATATGATCTAATATGAGATCTTAGCAGTAATTATGTTTTTAAGAGACTTTACATGCCTGAGGTGGAACAAAAGGTATTGCTGGTTTTCCCACAGCTTTGAGAAAAATTTTAGAGTCTAGGTGAAGTATTGGAAAGCAAAGAAACCAGCTTGCAGAATCTGCGGGGCAAAACAAAGGATTATGAAGTGTTGCCAGTGGTGGTTCCTCTGTGTGCTAAGGTAGGACTGACTGGGTTTTGTCATTTTGGCACAGCTTTCACTAAATTCTTCTACTAGCCCTCCGGTGATGAGAACCATCAGTGTCATTCGCTAACTAAACTACCAAAGTACTTCTTCTCATAAGATTAAGCCTCTGCGCTGCTTGCTGCAGTCTTACCCATTACCAAGCAGAGATGTTTCCTGCCACCTCGCTACAGCTTCTTGCATGCTCACAGTGACTGTGGCTGCCTCACAGCATCCTCTTCTCTGCAGACGCTGTATTTCCCACGGGTGTCCTGTGCCACCTCCATAGGATAGAGGAATTACTATGTAGACTGGCCCTTCCCAGGGACAAGGTAGCTCACAGCAGGGGCTGTTGGGAGGCTCTGTGACGGCTCCCTTTGCAGGACCTGGCCTCTGGGACTCCTTACACAATCACAGCTGAGGCTTTTTCCTCCTGTAAAGCTGCAGAAGGGGACAAGGATTTGGCTTTCAATTTTCATTCACTAATATTTCTAGGACCCTTTTTCTGGGTTATGTCATAGAAAAAATCTATTTGCTTCATGCTTTCTTTGTCTGTCCATTGCAGTGACCCCAATGAGTCTCTTTAGTGCAGAGAATAAATGACCTAAATTGAAGCTTCAGAGACTTCTGAATAAAGATAGCAGATTTGGCCCCTTTATTTCATATTTGTCTCCCCTAGCATTCATTTTCAGGAAAAAATTTCTACAATAAAATATGTCCCCCTGTATAGACCAACCCAGCCAGGCATTTAAAGTCAAAATGAAAACTGTAAAAAACGGTAAGCATGTGATGACTCTCATATCTTTTGCCCTTATGTGGGTGATAGAAATAATTACCTCTAGACATATCATTGCACTGTGCACAGTCGGCACACAGGAGATTGCCAGGTGTTGGATGCGATAGGAAATGTACAGCCTGATTATATATGCTAGAACCCAAGTGCTGCAAAATATCTCTTTTAAATGAGATGAGGAGCAAGAATTTAAAGATACCACTTAATTTTTCAACTGCAGTCAAGCAACACCAGTGTTTCAAGATGAATTTGTTAATCACATGGGACTAGGGATTGTATGTGGTAATAAAAGACTAGAAAAACATTTCCTAGCAGGCAGCAATAACTGTTCCAGTCTGTTTAAGTAATTTTTTTTTTCCTTTGCTAGTTTAATTTCCCCTGCCCTGCTGCCTGCTCCAATTTATTTAAGTTGAAAGTGAATGCAGAGCTGGGGAAGGCACCGAATTCGTGACTGTGGAAATGAAATCCATTCACTTGCAAAGGCTGTGTGAAATTTACCCTTAACACAGCAAGGCAACACAAGATCTCAGCACCACTGAAGATGTCCACACTGCTGCCTTCAGAGGAGGTCTGAGTGGTGTATGAGCCTCTCCCAGACCAGCTCCACAGCCATGGCCGAGGCGGTGGTGGCAGGGCAAGCTCCACATGCTGTGCTATCAGTGCCTCCCGACACTTGCTTGGGCAGGCAGGAACTTGGTGTTGCAACTCACTTGGTTTCACCTCCCCATGTGGACTGGTGGCAGAGACGTTGAGAATCACCAGCTGGAAAGGCAGCTGTCAGGGTAGGGAGCACCTTGTTTTCTGAGCCCATCAGCTCTTTGACAGAAGCCCTCAAGCAGCTCTCAGGTGATTATTCAGATACATCCTCCACTTGAGCAATGTGATCCCTCCTGTAGCTCTACACCATGCTCGATGTGTTAGTGAGTGACCGACAGTGCGAGCTAGTTGATAGAATACTGCTCAAAGAAATTGTCTCAGTGCAGACCCTTTCAGAAAGTCTAAACCAAACTATGTAAATTCACTGCATCTCATTTCTCTCAATGCAGAGATGGGCTAAGCAAATTCACCCTCAAGGATACCCTGATTATTTAGAAACACAATGACTAAAAAGTAGTGTGTACTGCTCAGGCATAAAGAAACACCATTTCTTCAAATTCTCCATAGCTATTTAGTTGGATTCATATTTACATCCTTTTTTATGCATTTATTCCCAGTGTGTATAGAAACAGATGCTGAGTTTTTCTTCCCCGATGTGAGTGTTTGAGAACAAGAGAAGTTTCTCAAAAGAGTGTTTTTGTGCATTTGCAAGTGCATCCATGAGCAAACAGATTGCATCCTTCATTACTGTCTCTTAAAAAAGAAAAAAAACCTAGACATAATCAGAAAGTGACAAAGAGGCCACATAAAAATACAGCTTTTCACAGTATATGTTTTTTATTTCTCAGATAATCAGTCATTATAGGGAGGCTTTCCAGGGCTCCTCACCAGCTAATTTACCCTTTCTGCTCATTTAAAACTGGCTCTGGTATTGCTGTGCAACAGCAACACTGATTTTCCCTCTACTCTTCTGAGACTAATAAACTTTGTAGCAACTAACTTCACTAATAGATTTCTGTTCACATCAATGTTATAGACTTGTCACTCCTTTCCCTTCACCTGCACCTCTTTTTCCTTCCACGCTCTGCAAGATGAGCACTCTTTTCTTTCAAAATATGTCATTGTTTCTGTTTTTGTTTTAAAACTGATGTTATGAAAGGCAAGGCATAGTCTAGCCAAGATACTGAGAAAACCACATATGCAGGCTTTTCTTTTTTTATTTTCAAATAGGCTTCTGATGATTTCTGGGTATCACCAAGTACAGAACTTTTCAAATCTGTTATTATGGAGCTCTAAATAAACGCACCATATACACATACATACATAAAATAATTTGGCTTTGGAGAACCTGAATGGAAAATAGCACATAGCTTCACATGAGGTGGAGCACTGTGCTAAACATCACTGACACAGGTCATACAACTGAATCCCATGGAGTCAATGACCCAAATAGCCTCACAGCAAAGTCCTGAAAGCTGTTCAAAATTACATTGCCCTAAACTGACAGGACTGTAGGCTTTAAGAGACTAAAGGGAGCATTAAATAAGGTTGTTTCTGTATCAGGAATGCTTCACTGGTCTGAGCAAAAAGGTTTCCTGGTTTGGATGTTGTACTGCAAGACCACGCTTTGGGAATGAGACAAATTGCACTCTCCCCTCCTTCGCTGATATATCTGCAGCAGCGACAACCTTGGCCTCAGCAGCTTTCCTGCTGAATGGATCAGACTGGAGCTGAGTGAATGACTCACACTGAGCAGCATACCTGGAGTATTTAGCCCCTTACTGGTGGCTAAATTTCCATGAACAGGTCTCTCCACAAAGCCTTGCACTAGCAGTTGTGTGGACCTTCATGATCTCTGCTCATGATGCTACCTGAGAAGCCTGGTCTTCTCTTGATGGGCACAGTGGGTCACTGAAGGAGGCAGTGCCAGCACAACACTCAGCTTTAGCAGCTGGACACACTCCTCATCTGCTCTCTAGAGAGGAATTAGGGCTATACAACCTGATGTGCTGCCTCTGCCTCAGACTGGGCTTTGTACAGTTTCATACCTTGTTTCCAGATGCTACTTAGCTATGACCAAAAAAAAAAGTAATTTTTATTGGTTTTGTGTTAAGAATTGAATGACAGTTTTCAGAAAGTTTTGCTCTGAGGTGTACTTGGGGTCTGTGCGATACAGCAATGAGACATTTTTCTAGTGCCTTAATGGGCAGCCAAAGAAAAACTTGAGGAGTGTTCCCTTGCCACCTCAGATTTCTGTAGGTAGAACTTGACTGCCTTATATTTTTGTACACGCCAAATGCAAGAGGATACAAATTTTATTGCCACAATTAATGTGGAAAATATGTTCATCAGGCTGTAGTGGGGCAGCCTTCTCTTTTCATAAAATGTGGCTTGTTCCATGAAGCCACGAGACGGTAAATAAGATTCAACAAAAAAAATTGCATTTGCTGAACCAGGATCTTTATTAGTTCAATGAGGAAATGAATCTGCCTTTGGAGTATGACATGTAGGAATGGGACATCCAGCTCTCCCCACATTTTTGGAGACAAGGCTCCTATTTTCTTCTGTCTTCCTGTCAGTGGTCAGTGCTGTGGGAATTACAACATCTGAAGCTATTAGACCTGTGGTTGTTGATTAGCACAACAACAGCTGAAGGAGGTGAAATCAAAGTGTTTGGATCCTCAGAGACTGATGAAAGGGCACACTGAAGTAACAGCAGGTATGAATCAGAAGTCCAAGATCAAGGAAAACAAAAGAAATTTGTATCTCACTACATTTCATGCTTTGGTTTCTTGCTGAAGCTGGGGCTGGATTCTTTCTCATTCATTCAGAGAGATTAATCCCGTTGCTTAGGTGGCCCTGCTTCTTTACTTTTCATCAGCTACCAGACTCTCATCCGAGAAGAGAGGAGTTACTTCCCTGATACTGTGACTTTACTGTCAAAGTGGTGCTCACTTTCCAGAGCTACCAAAAGAAGACAGTCCATTAATTACCTTGCTGCCTTATTATAGAATTAAACAAGTTTTAGAATTTGGATGTTGGTTTTGGTCAGTTCAGTTAGTGGTCTTGCTGAAGGTATGTCATTTTTTCTCTGAGCTCTGTAGCCCCTGATGAACGTTGACCCAAATGCTCAAGTACGCTGCACATGTGGCACAGGGACTACTCATGGCACGAGAGAACGACAGGAACTTTTTAATACAAAGCTAAACTAATCTGGGTGCTAATCAAGATGCCATATATTGTTCAGTGCAAACCTAAAGCAAACCTTTTTTTTTTCCTTAAAAAGCATAGCTAATTTACTAGCAGCCTCACTAAATGTCTGAGAAGAAATCAATTGATTACATCTGAGAACCTGTGAGAGGATTCTTAATAAACAAGGGCAGAAAAATGAAGTCAAAAGAAAGAAAGTTTATTCCAGTTAAAATCATTGACAAAACAGGAAACTTATTTTCTGTCCTAAACCTCACCTCCTTTTTCTATAACTCTTTTCTCATACAACTAGAAACAATCAGCTTCAGCCGCTAACAAAGTTCATATCTGCACTTGGCTATGACCAAGACTTTCAGAGGATGTTTACTACAGAAATCTCTAGACTTCATTTACAAATTCTGAATGGTTAACTTTTCTATTGATTTTAACGTTCATATGATGAAGCTTACTTCTTGGAGTTTGAACAGGTACTACCCTTCTCATCCCCTTTGGCTAGGGGATTATTTGCCTAGGATAATTACTCGGCAATTATCTGGGTAATAGAGATTTTAACATGCCTCTGAAGAAAGATAGTAATAAATGCCCATCTAGGCCAAAGAGAATTCAACAGTACAACAGCATCACTATCTGTTATGCTCTAAAAAAACTCCTTAAATAACAGAAATGTCAAGGGTTAATTCTGGCCTGAGAGAATTATTTTGCTAGCACACAAGACTAGCAGCACTCCATATAGTTTGCATGGGTAAAAAATGCATCAAGTATTCAGTTCTGCAGTGAGAGCTGGTAAACAGCATTTCTCATACTTTCCAGGGTAATGGATAGAGAGGAGGCTGTTGGATGAACGTGAAATTCATCTTCTGGACCAGGTTCTATGAGACCTCTCTTCACACAGGCTTCCTACCCTTACAATAGCCTGTGGTTGCTATGGAAAAACATAACAAAGCTTATTTTTTTTAATGAAAAAAACAAAGTGTGATACTTCATCTGCATATCATTCATTGACCAGAATTGCTGAGAGAAACTAGGCAGGTACTTAGAAATGTTTATAAGTATTACCTTATAGAAAGCATTAAGGGTCCAATCTTGCAAATACTCCCAAGCATGTATATATGCACAGGAATTCCTGAAAGGTCAATATCCACATGTGTGGGACAGTTTGCTTTATGTCACCTTGTTCCTGTTTCTACCTCTTTTACATCCAGACATTTCTATGCCTAGTTTATGAAATATCTTTCAAGGGGGCTTATTAAAACATCTGATGTTATAGAATATTCATAGAAGAAAAATTTTGACTCATATGCACAAAGTGACACTGATTCTAAAGATTGTGCCTTTTTAGTCAGAGAGCAAAACCAGTACCAAGTTACTCATGCAAACAACAAAATCCAGTGAGTATGTCTCCCATTCCAGTGGAAGGCTGTTTGAAACTGAATTATGGGCCATGAGTTACACAATGCATGAGCTGAATCTTTTTGAACAACTAACAAGAATGAGAAGGAAAATAAGTATAAATAAATCAAGAATTGCCGCATATTTTAGAACAGAGACAAATGTGCATAAATACAAGTTTCACCCAGTATTCAGAATACAAAATATAGAATCCAGTCACAGAAAGGAGACCCTTCCATCAACTCCTGTGTGGCATTGACCTCTGCCTGTGAAATGCAGTTAATGGTATTTCCTCACCTCAGGGGTGTGAAAATACTTACGGTCAAGATAGTTATCCTTCAGAACCTGTAGTCATGGAGGTTGACCAGGTATCAAAGAGAGCTAGGTGGTCAGGAAAAAGTTTCAGTTTTAAAAAGATGATAGTTTGGGGAGGCGGGGTTTAAGTCAGGTAATTAAAAAAAAAAGGGCAGAATCAGGCCATCTATGAATTTGGATAAGAATGCTTTGTGCATAAGAAAGAGCAGCAGTATATGAGTAGTCCCACTGATGTCAAGTAAGTGTTAAGTAGGACACAGGCTGATCTGTCAGGTGTTAGGTCTTACCTGTGAGTGGTCCAGGAATTAATTTCACCCTGTCCTTTCCACAAAGCATGAGTGCAGTTCAGGGTAAGAGGTATCAAAATTACCAGCATAACTTCTTCTGAGCTGCAGTTTCAAATGATTTCAGAGCAGAGTCTGCGGCAGCTGGGAATACAGCAATACCGGAGGAGAGAAGTAACAATTTTCTGTGGGTTTTACTGTATCATTTGCACAGCATATTAGGGAAGGGGATCTTGAACCTCTCTTCCATTTCCCCTCTGCTGCTCTTTTTTATTCTCTACAGTCAACAAAATACAATTATCTGCTAAAGCTTAGGTGGGGATGTGAGCAAAGTTTAAATCTGGGGAGAATATCCCATATTATTATTTTGTTTATGCAAAATTTCACATAGGGGCATTCCCATGCTTTCAGTGATTTGTACAAAACAGCAGTGAGTTTTCTCTGCATCATGGTCTGACTAAAAACAATTCTGGAAGCTAAGATACCGTCTCAGAAAAAGTCACTGATACTGACCTGAAGTTCCCAGAAGTAATTTCCTTGCATGCTGTCTCTAACCATGCCATTTTAGTAGTAGCATATCAGAGAAGATGAATCATGCTACACTGTGTGTCACTCATTTACTTACCTTTCTGAAGTCAACCTGCACAGACCAGATACCTGCTGTCAACTGTCATCGGGTTACTATCTCTACCAGTATGGAGTCTACTAGCAGAAGAGTGGGTGACAACTGGACTTTGTGTGGACAATGCAGAGTAGTAAAACATTTTATGTTGCTGGTTTTTATGATTTGAATTGGAAATCTATGTCTTCCTCACAATTTAAATGAGGAAGGAGCACACAAACTTTTCTAGAAGATGAGTTTTTTTTTAAATTGATGAGATATATGGTGTCTAATATTCCTCTCATCGGTAACTTATATTCCTGCAAAATCTCTTCCGTGTGTTAATTAATGGCTCTTGTATTATCACAGTAATTAATTTATACATTTAAGTCACTTTATGTTCTGTTTACCATTTTTGTGCTTCATTTCTCTTACTGAAATTAGAAATTATGATGATGATGATCTAAGTCATCACAGAAATACTCAGTGTGGCTTTTCAGAGCAGGAGAAAGGGGCAAGCCTGGACTGCAAAACACAGCTGCAGTCATCAATTTTAGTGGCAAGCCAGAGGATAAAAAAATGTACTGTACTCATAGAAAGAAAAGAAACTACTACACCTCTTGGGTTTTGCTATGGGACCAAAGGACTCCTGCCCTTTTTATGATCTGTGTAGTTGGTTGGTGCGAAGCAATATGGATAAATAACTGGGCATTGTAACAACAGCAACAAATCCTTACCTTAAGTGATACACATGCAAGATACCTGAGTGACATGAATTAGCTGGGGCATACATTCACTGTCAAAGGGATTTGCTTCCAGAGTGATGGAGGCATTGCACAAAATGGAAAAAACTTGCCCAAAATAATCATTTTAAAAAAGCTTGTGTAACAACAAATAAAATGTGAATTGAAGGGGTTTGATTATCAGTTCAATATACAATCATAATATAATTCACAGCTGATTTAATAAAGTGTATCTCTCTTTTCTCTTTGGATGGTGCCCTATAATTGCTGAAATGACTTAGGTTTTCATATTGAGGAAATCCTTTGGAACTGAGCTTATTATGCTGAGTAAAACATCCCCTTTCCCTGCTCCTTAGATATGCTGTTGTTATGCATAAGGGCCAAAATAAGACTTGAGAAGGAGTTGTAAGAGCATGAAAGACTAAAAATTTACTTAAGCCTCCAAAACTTTATCATAAAAGTAGATGTTCATGTATTTTTATTAACATTGGAGATGTCTGTACTTACAAGAGTACAGAAAAGTTAAAATGAGATTTAAGAAAAACTGAATAATTAATAAACCTTGTAATAACAGGAAAAAAGGTTTCAGTGCATTAGCCTGTGTTGGGGAAAAAAAATATTTTTAGTTCAGAAAAAAGAGTTACGAATAGTGGGTAACTTGTATGATGGCTGTTTAAATTTACCTAGAGTTTCTTTTGCTCCAGAAGAAGAGCAAGGGCTGGACTGTAAGCAATCCCACCTGCTTCTCATCTGCATGCATCACAATCCTAGCACAGGCTTATAAATGGTAAGGAAAAGTATCTCTCATGAGGAGAATTGAACAATTTAGAATAGGAACATTTGAGATGATTATGCTCTCTTTGCAGATTCAGAAAATGATGTAATTTGTCTAACAAGTCAATTGACATGAATTATTCACCATCAGAGCATTGCTGGTGGCACATCTGAATGGAGGCTGTGTTGGGGTGATACTCTACCCCAGTCTAGCAATCTAGCAGGGCACATCAACGTGGGTGCCAAGCACTGCCATGTGAACCCAGTGATCCTGCAACCACACTAGACCTGGTCTGCTTGCAGCTAGAGTAGTCATATCTTTCCCACTCTTCTGCACCCCTGGCTCCAGCATCTGAAGCATAGACCTGCCTAAAACCTGAAAGTGGTATTTCCCTTTTGAAACTGCTTCCTATCAGAGCTGCAGTGGGCTGCTGTAGTCCTCTCTTCAGTCCTGGTCAATACTGGTCTTGTCCCACTGGGCATCTGCAAGTCAGTCCATTTCCTGGCTGTGCCTCAGTTTCTATACCTATGAAATGTGACAGCCATTCAGATTTCCGTGAGCTTTGAAGTCTCTCATGTAAACGGTCTTTTGTTAAAATAACGCCATTAAGTGAGACTTGCAATTTTTCTTTTCTTAGGCTTGTCACAGTGTATTGGGTTTGTGTGGCAAGGTTTTGGTAGCAGGCGGGCTACAAGGCTGGCTTCTGTGAGAAGCTGACAGAAGCTTCCCCTATGTCCAACAGAGCCTATGCCAGCTGGCTCCGAGACAGACCCGCTGCTGGCCAAGGCCGAGCCCATCAGCAGTGGTGGTAGCATCTCTGTGATAACATATTTAAGAAGAGGGAAAAAACTGCTGTGTAACTGCAGTCAGGAGAGAGGAGTGAGAATATGTGAGAGAAACCATGCTGCAGACACCAAGGTCAGTGAAGAAGGAGGGGGAAGACGTGCTCCAGGTGCCAGAGATTCCCCTTGCAGCCAATGGAGGTTAACCGTGGAGCAGATATCCACCTGCAGCCCATGGAGGACCCCACGCAGGCGGATGCCTGAAGGAGGCTGTGACCCTGTGGGAAGCCCATGCTGGAGCAGGCTCCTGGCAGGACCTGTGGACCTGTGGAGAGAGGAGCCCACGCTGGAGCAGTTCATGAAGAACTGCAGCCCGTGGGAAGGACCCACGTTGGAGAAGTTCATGGAGGACTGTCTCCCATGGGTGGGACCCCACGCTGGAGCAGGGGAAGAGTGAGGAGTCCTCCCCCTGAGGAGGAAGGAGCGGCAGAGACAATGTTTGATGAACTGACTGAAACCCCCATTCCGCGTCCCCCTGCACTGCTGCGGGGGAGGAGGTAGAGAATTTGGGAGTGAAGTTAAGCCCAGGAAGAAGGGAGGGGTGGGGGGAAGGTGTTTTTTTTAAGATTTGATTTTATTTCTCATTACCCTACTCTGATTCAATTGGTAATAAATTAAACTAATTTCCCCAGGTTGAGTCTGTTTTGCCCGTGACGGTAATTGGTGAGTGATCTCTCCCTGTCCTTATCTCGACCCATGAGCCTTTCGTTATATTTTCTTTCCCCTGTCCAGCTGAGGAGCAGAGTGATAGAGCGGCTTGGTGGGCACCTGGCATCCAGCCAGGGTCGACCCACCACACACAGGTAAGGCAGAGTAAAACAGCAGAACAGCATGCATAAACTGCCACCTATCCCGCAACTTTGACTTCCACCCCTCAAATATTTAACTCTTCTGTTTCTATTCATCAGTCCATTAAGCAACTCTTTATCACTTCATTTTCTTTCTGCATTCACTCCATGAGAGATGGATGTTATTTTTCATAGAGTAATTAAGATTTGCACTTCTTTCCTCCCAAAGGTATGATTTTCAGCACAAATGGGAGTTTTGATGCCTTGCCTCACACAGGCTTAATTTTCCTTTTAAGTGAGGAAAGGCTTTTGCAACTCTTTATTTATATGTGACTGTTTTTTCAGCTTCTAGGGAAGAGTGTATTAAGAGTTTAGCTCTAATTTTTTTTCTTGGGCTTTAGTCTGCTCTATGGCCAACACAGTTTGCTGGTTCAATAGTTGGAATGTTCCTGAATATACTCCATGAATGAATATCATACAGTTCGATCATCAATTGTTAAGACCTCAGTTACATTTGCAAAAGGATGAATCCCCTTTCCCTTCACAGAGGGGCTCTGTCCTCTGCATTCAGGATTGCTTGCTGCCAAGATGTTATGGAGCAGGTGAGTGGGGAGGACTTCAGGGAGTGTCTGACAACACCGTTTGTTGAGGGTCTCCTCCTGGAGCCAAAGCAAGTGCTTCTCAGAACCAGGGAGCAAGTCTTCAACCAAACAGGAGTCCTGTTGGGTGGTGACTCAGATCTCTGCTGTTCCCTGTTTTTTTCATGGACTTACCAGCCTCTGCACTGCTTGCTTTCATAGCTGGTATCCCAAATCTTGTTTCCACAAGGAGACCCCTGGATTTGCTTCTTGAGTGATTCTCCTGGATCCTGAAAATCTGTCCTCTGCTTGCCTCACGCAGCGGCAGTCTGGCCAGAGCAGTGGCCTCTAAATAACACCCCAGTGGGTTTCTTTCTCCCATCTCCTGTCCTTACCTTCAGCAGGTCACCCCTTTTCAGAATGGGTATTTCTGTGGCATAGTACTGAACACAGGCAGTTCAGTCCCTTCTTTCAGGCTAAAATGTTAACCCCTTCAGCCCTGGTACTCTGCGAGACTTACACTGGACATGATCATGCTAACATTTTGTTAGATTCCTCATACACAAAAGCAGCCCAAAGTGAGATTTCAGTGGATGTCAAGCCCCTAAATGCAAAACTGTGAACAAGATAATCGATATTCACATGCTGTTTCTCACATTCAAGGTACTTAAATTCAGACAGCTGAAGATACTTGTGCTGTTTCACATATCTTAGGTGTGATGTTTAACCATGACTATTTCTGAAAAATAAATTCCTGTACTGCTGTTCTTCTCTGTCCCTAAGTGCTCTTCTCAGAGCACTAGTTCCCTGGGTCCCAATGTGGTCACTGCTCCCCCTGGGCTACCCAGGGAGTAGTCTAGCTGGGATCTACAGATCAAGAGTTTATGTGCTAAGTCCCTGTTTAGAAGTAGCACTAAAAATTTACTGAGGCAAACGACAGACCTTGAGCATTTATGAAAAATGGTATCACTTTATGTAAGTAAAATGCCCTAAATGTCTTCCTGTCACCATCTTTCAAATTGCAATAATAATCCTTTCCTCCCTTACAGAAACACTGAGAAGTCTTTAAAGCCTACACCAGGGCTCTATTATTACACTGATAAACACAGAAAAAAACTTTCTTAAATCAGAACCATAATTGTTCTTCTGATCTTAACCCTGACAAGTCCAGGAGTAACTTGAAATCAAATAAATGACTGTGATTTACCCAGCTGGTGATCCAAGCTGATGTTTCTTATCATGAGCATGTACCCACATAGCTGGCTACCCAAAGCCAACTCTGATAGTTCCCAGTACACGGTTGTTGGCTCTTTTTGCTAAATGCACCTGTATTAGGGCAAACAAAATTTCAGTGAAAGAAGCTGCCTGGACATCTTGTCTGATGTTCTCATGATAACAGTGAAGCACTTTCACATTTCTTCTAATGCTGTGCTTGAAAGGAACTGAAAAATAATCCTAGGAAGTAAATTCTCTGGGCTTTTAAGACTCTCACTACTCCTAATAGGAGTTTCTTACATACTTAGAATTAAAAAGACCTTAAGAGCTCAGCTGGTTGGAAAATGTCTATCAGAAAAAAAAATTGTGTGCTTTAAAGGCCAAATATGTTTTATTTGGCAGTAACTTGTCAAACGTGCTAAGCTAATTGTTGAACCATAAATTGTGTGTACAGTTAGTGCTCTGACACACACTGTCACTTTAATTGTTAGAGACATTTTTATATGGTGAAGATAGTCTTCCAGTAATCACAGACCAAATGATTCAATCTTGCAATTGCACAAACTGTGAGGATTTGTCTAATTGTGAAAATAGGTCTTTTAACGGCATACCACAGTGGCAACAAGTTAATGCTGCAGTTACAAGTTTAGTTTTTGACAGAAAGCATTGAGCGTCAAAACAATTTCTTGGCTGTTATCAAGCTGATGAAGCTGGGCAGTTGGGATAAAGCTGTTGAGTAGGCATGGGCGATCTCAGGTGGAGATAAAGGAGCAGAACAGACTTACGAGGGGCTTGCTCAGAAACCACTGAAAAGTACTGCAGAAAACCTTTTTATTCATTTCTCAGGTCTTATCTCTGGAATATGATGTGTTTCAACTCTGCTAAACAGACTGCTCAGAAATTCTCAAAGGGAAAAATTTTTCCATCAGAGAATGAAGTTTTTGTCAAATTTCAAATGTTTGCAGAGACATTTTGATTTCTGTGAGGGTGTGATAGGCTAGGCAGGGTTTTGAAACGTGCCAACAACTCTTTCTGACATCTCTGTAGCCTACCTGTCTGCTGGAGATTAAATAGCTCCCAGACTCTTCAGTTCCTGGCTCATGTTGGAATTGTAGGTTTTCTGGAATTTGGAGGTTTAAATTATGACTCTAGCTGCCAGTCATAAGAAGGAGCTGGGAGACAAGACCTGTAATCTACAGGCTCAGCTCAAAGCATAGAAACTAGCACTTCTAGGGTTTCCAGACGCTGTTAATAAAAAGTACTGTTAATAAAAACCCAGTTTTCCCTCACACCACCAAGTTCAGCTAGAATCCTTTAAAAATCACATTTTGACATTTCCAAGAGGTACATTTTTTAAAAGTGAAAATTCACAACTTCAAAATTATATTGAATTTCAGAATTCCTAAATCTTCTTCAAAATTAATTTTTTTATCCTCTCACTTCTTTTAATCACTTTGCAGTTATTTTCAATATTTTTAATTTATATTCTATAAGATTCTCTCATTAAGGCTCCCAGTTCACCCTGCCCTTTTTTTCCTAGTCATTGTGTCTAACTGCTGATGTTAATACTTTTTTTTTTTAAGTTGTGAAATTGATATTTTTAAGTGCTTAGATCTCCTTTTTTCCAGCCATCATTGCTTTTTTTCCTAATGACACTTGGCCCTTAATATCCCCAGGATAATCAAAAGGATAGTGAGACTCAAGGAGAGATGTGCTTGGTCTCGCTTCTGCTTTTTGTTCATCTTCTTCTTCTTAAACTCCCTATAATTCAACCGACTTGTGTTAGTGTACCTCCTTTTCCTTTCTAAATCCTCTTGCACCAGACTCCCAGAGCCATTTGCAGTCCTTGCAAGCTACATTGGTGTCTATCATTAGCCTTTGGTTTATCAGGCCTGTTTCATAGATTTGTTGTTTATGAATGAAAGTCTGTATCTCCCAATTCTGTTCAAGCTGCAGAAGATAGACTCTCTCTGCTCATGCATAATCAGTCCAGCATATTTCCAGAGAAATTGACATACCCGTAGCAGATCATCATAGTGGAAAAGGTGGTTGTTTCCCTTTGGCTGGGTAATTATCAAAATTTGGGGAAACGTGGAGTGTATTCTTTTTGGATGAAAATCTGTAACACAATATCTGGGCATTATCATTACCATTATTTGCTCACTTAGAAAAGGTACCCCGCTGACTTCCCCCAGCAGTGCAGGGAAGGTTTTCATTCGCAGTCTCGTTTGTGTGCCTCTGACTTATTTCCCCTTCCTCTCTGGTTTGTCCTTCTCCTCTTCTTACCTTCTTTTCTGTTCCCGCCCCATACATCCTTAAGAGAACTTCTGCAAAGCTCACCTTCTCCTAATTGCTCACACAACAGTTTTGACTCAACCCCTGATTTTGAAACATAAGAAAACCCATTAACTCTAACCGCCCCCCCACTGAGCTTGATGTTCCTGCTAGATGACTCCAAGCATCAACCATCTCCTTTGTCTGTAGCTATTTTTAACTGCAGGAAAGCGCTTCCTGTGAATGCTTAACACACCTATTCACTCAAACAAATTCTATGATTATCTTTTCTTTTCTTTTTTTTTTTTTTCCCCAGGACTCTTAATGGTGGGCCATTAGTACCTCTCTCCTGATAATTAGAAGCAAAGGCAAAAATAGAAACTCTTTAAAATAAGTAGTCCGCTTAGTTATCTCTGTCTTGCAAAGAGTAACTGAACTTTCCCAGCTCCTGTTTTCATGTCAGGTTCCTCTTTAACCCTCTGGGACTAGCAGGGGCTAAAATACAGTAGCCTTGGGATAGGCAGGGCTCTGAAGCGTCGTTTTACTTAGGACAGTGACAGGTACAAAAACAGGGTGACCTGGTTACATTAGAAAGATGGCAGCAAGGTACACGGTAACACGTTATTTGTCAGAACAGCGTCCTGCAGTTTGGCGGAGTCTGGGGTTCACTTGCCCTGTGGATTCCACAGTTAAATTATAATTCTAACCAGCAAGGATTTAAAGTATGGAGCACCGAAATTAATGTAGGTGCTCTTGGGTTATTTTATGAGGGTCTGTTCGGGAGGAAGCAATGAACTGTTTCCAGGCACCCTGCTTTTATAGCTAGGAAGTGCGGCGATGTCTGTTAACTGGTTCTTGACAGACTAGAAAGACAGAAAGAAATGTGAAACATCTCATATGAACGTGTAGGAACTCACATACCCAGGGTCATGGCAAAGTCCATGTAGGGTCTATATGAGACTGCTCTCAATGCTTTATTCAGGGTTCACTCTTTGTGTAGCTCTTGTCTAAGTTCGTGCAACAAATACGAAGCCTAAAGTGAAACCCGAAGGTCCATGGGCATGCAGAAGGCTACTCAATCCGTGAGTAGCATAAATGGGGACAGAGCACAGGCTGGAATCTCTTAACTCCCGTTTGGTGTCCTGCCGCTGATCTGTGCTGCCTCTGTTTGTCTTCACATCGTTCACACCTGCTTGGGTTTTGTTTTCAAGAGAAAAGTGTTTGGCAGAAGATGGTGCTGTCGGTTGACTGTATTCTGCATACGCTGATCTGACACAGCGCCTCTGGCTTCAAGGTAAATTTCCTGGGTTATAAAGTACTGTAGGAAGAAATGCCTATCTGTTACTATTATTACTTTGATTGTTCCCACCAGTGAAAAGGCACAGAATAGTAATTTTTGCTGTGGTACGAATTACATTTTTGAGTCTCTAGGGCTTTAAAAGTAAAATAAAATAAACAAAATCAGACAAAATAAAATCACAATACTGGCAAATGTTGCATACCTACAGGACAGAAAAGCTGTTCCAACTTCTGTTTATACTGGTCACGTGTTTTTTCTTAAAATACTTAAGAAGCCATTAATGAGAAGATTCACTAATAGCGTTAATATGTGTATTCCAAACAGATTCATGCTGAGCCAATTATTCCACAGCCAATAAATGGGAACTATTTGGCATTCAACTGAAAGATGAAAGTGTCTTCTAAAATTAAAAGGTGAGTTACTCTGAAGCTGGAGAAACACCTCCAGGGGTGGAGAGGGAAAATAGGGAATCTAAACTGCCCAAAATCTCAGTGAAAACCTGTACGGGTTACAGATTAGGTTCACCAATAGCACTATTCTTCAATACAATCACATTTTCAGAAAATGACAGACAAAAGAGACTATTCTCTGCATGTTTCCTTTTCATTTTTCCATGTTTTTTAACGTCTGGATGGTTTCTACTTATGTTATCTGACTTTCTGTAAGAATCTTGGGTTGGAAACAGTGTACAGAGCAAATGAAACTTTGGCTGAGCGTCCTCAACTATTTCTTAAGGGGGCCTGTGTACAGATCGTGGTTTCTCTCACTCCAGATCATGTATTCTTGCTCAAAGTGATTTAACTTTAAAAAGGAAAATTGCTTCACTTCAATGAGAAAGGTCTATACCTCTTCAAACCAGTTTCAGAGTCCCAAAACTAAGTTGACCAGATAAAGTAATTTGGAGTCCAGTCCTTGACTTGGGGTAATAAAATAGTAATGGGGTTGTCAATGCATAGTAACATTTTGTCTTAGTGTAGATTATAATACATTTCCAGAAGTGTGTATATGGTACTCTTTTGTCACAATCAAGAAATAGTAATTCCGGAGAAAAAACAGGTTATCAATACCTTTCTCACAAACATATGGACTTTCCACCATAAATATTTTCTGAATATGAAGCATGCAGCTAGGCACTCAACAATAACTGCCCAATCACTAAACTGGATTGAAGTGAGTACAGAGTATTCTACTTATTTTAGTGGCTTTGAAAATTTTTAAGTTTTGCTTGAAGAAAATATGACAGTCCCTCTATTTTTTATTTAAGCCTGCTGAAAATAACATCCCAACAAAGCAAAACACACCCACTTAGCTGCTTTACATAAGTTCTTCTTCTGGATCATACATAGATGTCAACTGAATTCTAATTCTTTTGTTATTATTACTGCTATTATTATTGCTACTGTTATTGTTATTCATTCTCTTCTATGTATTCAGGTTCCATCTTCTTTTCCCTTTGCTGCTGATTATTAGTGGAGGAAGATGAAAATGCATGAGTGACTGAATAGCCTTAATATTCATGCTTTCAGTATAAGCTTCATTACTTATGGTTTACTGGAAAAGAGGATGCTGTTAACACCATTAATACATTGCCTTACGGAAGATGGGACTCATAGTATCAGAGACAGCCCTGTAGTCTTATTACTGGCCATTTGTGAAGTCTCATAAAAAAGTAGGAAGGGGAACCTAACCTATCCAGTTGCTGCATAGGCATCACCCTCCCCTTAATGTTATGCAGTGTTGCTACTTGCTTCTTCACCCTAGATCACAGAGCCTGCTCACTGGATTTATGGAGGAGGAAAGGAAGAGTATGTGTGTTACTGTGGCCATTGGAATTACACCGGGAGCATAAGGATAAGTATGAAAGCTTCTGACACAAAAGAAGGAAAAAAGTGTTTTCAACTCCTACCTTTTTACAATCACTTGCTACCAATGAAGTCCAGCTCTTTGGTGTTGGTTTAAGAGGGGACCCAAGAAAGACTGAGGGCTGGGCACCACACTTATTCTTTAAAAAGGTAGCTTTGCTTGCCTTTAATTCCAAAGGACCTAATTCAGCTTCAGTTCCTTTATTTTTCTTGTACCCTCTACCACCCTCTACCTTAAACTGTAGCTCCAGCCTTGTGCTCCCCCATGCATTTCTCCTGTTTCTTTTACTTCCTCAGCTAAGGGCTATCTTCTGTTAGTTTTCTCACCCCTTAATTAACAGATCCCCAGATTTCCTAGAGCACTGTTGCATAGACAGAGATACAAGCCAGAATCACATCATTGTCTTAAACATATGTTTGCTTTCCGAGTAATCTACTACTATCTCTGTGCCAGCTGTCTATAATATTCAAGGAGCAGAGGGCTAAGCGGGTTATATCTGTAGGACTTCGAGAAGAATAGCATTGCAAATAATTGCTTACACTATTTGTGCTGACTGACTCTGTACCCAAAATTACGTGAAAACCAATACTATTGTAAACTCCTTCAGAGGCAAATATAAACATCCATTTCAAAGATTTGTTCAGTGTATTTCTGAGCACCCTGTTATAAAATGCACACAATGAAAATATTTAACGTTTAGCTTCTTCATGGCTCCGATTAGAAATTAATCTTTATTTTTCTCCTAAAGGAAGAAGCTCTGAATGGATGCATAATAAAGAAATTAAAGGAAATACATTCAGGTGAAGGTAATGTGATTATTGGAGAAGTAGTAAAATAATTTGTTCTGATGTTCTGTTGTTGAGTGATGTTACAGTGACTCCTTCTTAGTCACATGATTTTTGGATTTTAATTTTCCTCAGCTCGCATACAGACTTTCTTTTCCTAGCAACACTCCAGCCTTTTGAAAGATCTTCATCTTGTTTATTATCATTGACCAATTCTACTCCTGGAATTACTTCAAGCAATTTCTTTATTGATTGGCCTTTTAAACCTTGTAACCATTGACTTGGCATTGATATTCTTACACTGGCAGTCATGCTGGCTTTATGTACTTTTTCCATGGTTACTTTTCTTCTGTATCTGTCCTCTTGTTCTTCTGTTTCTTTTGTTTCAGCATCATTCTTTCTCCCTTGCATTATGACATTAAAATTGGTGATTAATGTTTGCCAAGTTGCTGCTTTTATGTTATTCTTTAAGATTTCCAATAATATTTCAGAAAAAGGTGAACACGAATAAGAATCATACAGCTCCTGGGTCAGCAAGAAATGTCATTGCATATGTAAATCTGTGCGCAACTGACACTATTTGCATGTTTAAAGTTACCCATGTACTTCCTTCCTCTTCGAATCTGGGTCGTAGGGAGGGGAAGAATACGCTCATGATTATAACTGTTTCAGAAGGCTTCACTAGCATTTATTTGAATAGAAACCATGAATCAGCTTCTATAGTGTTCAGAGCTCCTTTCATTTGCATTCTCCAAATGTTTGTGAAAGCAAATTTTTGTTCAGAAGAATGTTCAATGCAAAGTAAAATATCAGAAATAAGGGTGTGAATGCATGTTTGCATGAGTATTGGCACTGGAAGCATTCACATGGCCATCTGGACAGCTCTGTAGGTTTGGCAGCCATTCAAAAAACAGCATGTGAGTTGGAAATTATAAACGGAGTGCAAATAGCGAGTAGCAAGGTGGTGATAGTTTCAGCATTAGTACAGTGAGTCATTCAAGAGCAATTCATGGAATGAAGTTTCACTAACTCCTACTTTTCCTAATTTACTATCAGCTGGGGTTTGTCAAGCTGGAAAAAAATGGTATAAAAATAATGAAAATTTCCGTAGAATTCCCTATTTAAATAATCAGAGTGTGAGTATTTGTGTAAGAAACTTACCAGTATTCAAAAACAGTGCCACTTTTTGCAAAACTATTCATCGCTTCATTTTGAATAGCAAATAAATCAGTTAAATACCTATTTCTGAACTGAGTTACTGTGATATACCTCAGAACAATATGAAAATTGGAACTTTTTCCTGCCTTTCTCATGACATGCCTAGCTGCAGAAAGAATGTTGTAGCAAAAACCAGATGTGGATAGAGCACAATTGTGTGTAAACTTAGGCTTCAGAGAGTTCATCTTTAAGAGACCACTGACGTGGTAGATGTAGGTAGCCAAAATGAACCATGCCATTTGGCTTCATTATAACCATGAGTTTAGTAAATGTGATTGAATAATGTAAACATGAGTAACCTCCAGAGTTACTGGGCCCCAGGCTGAGATTACCTGTTGCTAGCAAATTGTCCCAATGCTCTCTGGCACAAATTTGGCTTGTTACAACCAACACTTTGCTCAAACAGCTCCCGGGCTTGGTTTGATACTAAGAACAGTCCAGAGTTCATTCCCAGTACACAGTTCCCAAGCAGCAGCCTTGTCTTGGAGACTTATTTGATTTATTACCATAGATGTGGGCTTTTCCCAGCCAGATTGCAATGGTCTTACTAGTACAGATGCAGCCTAAAAGCTCAGAATGCAGATTAGTGCCGTATTCATCACGAGTTAGCACATTTCACTCTCTGGAGAACAAATGTATTAGTTTTCACAAAATGTGCAGTAATAGAACTCAAATGCTGTATTACAGCTAAGGAGGCTAAGCTGCAGCAATCTTGGGCATGAATGTCATAATGCAAAAGCTACTCTACGTGGTTTCCTTGCCTGACCCTTCTTGGTAAGTACTCAATCTCAGCCGATACTGCAGGAAGCAGTTAGTGTTGTCAAAGTGCATGCTGTTTTCCTCAAGTGGACAAGCTGTTAGCTAGTGCTCCTCTATGGGCAGAAAAGGTGGCTTTTTAAAGTATAATCATTTGAATGTTAAGCCATGATAAAATGATTCTTAAGTGGAAGCCCATATCAATCTATTACTAACAACAGAAGAAACTTTCAGCTAAGAAGAGGAAGGAAGTAATTGAAGAAAATGGCCCATTTATACATTGTTTATGAAAATCTGTTATTATTTCTGCATACTTTTTAGAGATTTATATGTCTTTTCCCCAGCTTCTACTTTTCTTCTATCTTTCAAAAATATTTTCAGTGAACAAACACATAGAATAAATCCCAAGAAAAAACATTTGTGTCTCCATTTAGACTCGCCTTTTTGCATGGATAGATATAATGTTATGCTTTTTTGGCATGGCCAGCCCTTTGAGTAAGACATAAGGGATATACGGTGTTTGGCTCCAACGGGAAATAACCACTTTTCCTTAACACCTTTCACATCTTGCACCTTATCCTTCAGTCTGCACTTTTTGAAGGTATACATTAATATCTTGCCAAAACCTGGAGCATTGATATGAAACTACTCTTGAACTAAAATTGTGTAGCAGTTCCACAGAACAACGCAATCACAAAACAAATCTAACACTTTTTTTATTAAGCCATTTAAAGGATGTCACAGAATTACAGCAGCAAATATATTTGCAGATCTTCACAGAAAAGGAAGTGAAGGTGAAAGCAACGATATGTTCAGTAGCTGTTACTTCGGTACCCATGGATGCATCAGCATCATGCCTGAATGACAAAACAGACATAGATGTAGAGTCATCTGGGCCCCAGTGGTAGGATCCTCTTTCTATCAACAAGTTCTTTGGGGAGTTCTCTTGGTATTTTAGTTACTCTCTTTAAGTATTTAAATTGCCTTTAATCTTCCAAGTAGTTCCAGTTCCAGGAGTTTAAGGACATGCTGTTCTTCCATGGATTTTTTTACCTTTCTAAGGAATCTGATCTTGCAGCTAGTTCAAAAATACAAAGATCCAAGACCATTACTGTTGGCTTAGTTGCAGCTGAGTTGGGTGTAAAACATTACTGTGCCTCATTGACATCGACTACTGACAAGCCACCTGCTCTCGAGGTCACTCTGATCCACCACTGCAAACAGGTTCTTTAATTATCCTTTTACATGCACTCTTGGGAGTGACAACTGTGCTCACAAAAACCTTGTCATTAAAATTGCTTATGCTAAGGGGGAGCATTTTCACAGGTGAGTACTGAGCAGCTCTTGCCAGCAAAACTGAGCAAAAGAGACAGTGGAAAAAAAAAACTGGAGACAAAACAAAGCTGGTGTGGTCCATGAGTAAGAGCCACAGAAGTGACATCCTTAATCTCTGGTAGGACAAGGCGTTCAGAGGTGGTAACGGGAGAGAAGGTCTAGAGGCTGGGACTCATATAGAAATTAGGCTGATTACAGGTGAAAACACTTATCCTCTGGAGAAGATGTTCAAGCAGCAAAGAAACACTCTGAAAGAAATGAGGGAAAGAGACAGATGAACATAAAAAGTAACCAAGCACTTTGCCCACTTCTGGCCAAAAAGCAAGTTGAAATTGCTAAAATTAATATTTGCTGTTACAACAGGGAATTCTTGTTAAGATAAAGCAGTGAGTCACAAGGAATGGAAAACTAAACTTCTAATTTCCATGTTAAAAAATTCCTTTTAATTAGGTTTGGCTGAAAACTTCTGCACCTGATGCTTTTTGGTATTCTCTAAATCAGCCAAAGAAGAAGAGGGAGACAGAGAATGAAAAATAACAATTTCTGTGCCATTTACATAGATTTGAAGGCCACAGAGGTAGAGGAGGTAACTGCCTCTATATTTTGGCACTCACGCAACAGGGAATACAATGAAAAAAATCTGTGTTGCTCAATACAGGTCAACCAAAACAAGTAAGGAAGAGAACTGGCTCAAAGGAGGGAAGATATTACCTGAAGTGAACAGAAGAGAAACAGTGAAAAAGAAACAAACAAAAAAATGTTTAAAGCTAAGACATCTATTTTGTGCCATATAAATGATATTCAGCTTTTTCTGAGAAAGATGACAAGTAGAGATGGAGGGAAAGGAAGGAGAGTATTGCTGCAGAGCTGCATTATGCCTGATCTTCACAGAGGGAAAAATTCTGCCAGTAAATTAATCAGCATCATTCCTCTACCCAGTAGTAGAGGCTGAGGGCAATGGTGTGAGAGGGAAGGAAAAGGAGAAGGGTAGGAGGAGGATGCTGTGAGAATCAGCTTCCTGCAGAGAAGAACCGAGGCTACTGACTGATAAATCCTGCCGTTTTGTGTGGTCAGAGTGATGCTGTTGGACTGATCCTCAGCTGAAGTAAATCAGATGAATCTCATTGGTTTGGGTGGAATCATCCTAATTTATGTTGTAATTTCTATAGTTTGCTTATAAAGTTCTAGTCACAAACATGTTGCTGGGGGAATGGTTCTTCGGTTAAGAAAGCATGAGCTTCAAGTGCTGGGGTTTCCTACTCTGAAGCAGTATTAAACTCACACATTTAATATCTTTTAAATATATTACTGTGAGTAAACAGATTTAAACATGTTTCAGTGTTTAAAATGTTGAAAAGCAACCTCCGTCCTACCCCTGCACCTCCTGTGATTGTGACAGCGCAACTGTTCGGCAGCTATGCCGTCATCTGTGTCAAGAAATTCATCTGGCAATAAAACCTCAAACGTTCTTGTTTTCAGTAAAGGTTTTTAGCACCTGATTCAGTTCCCCCAGTCTAGTTCCCAGCATTTGCTCAAAGGCCTGTTCTGGCAGTAGGGAGCTGAAGTGGTGGGGAAGGATGGAGGTGGGGTCAGCTCTCTGCTGACAAAATGCCTGTGGAGCCATAGCTTGAGACACTCTTCGAAATACAGACTTTCTGCCCACCCATGTCTCTAGCAGGATTTTATATTTGAGGTTTTTGGGATGCCAGAAAAATTTGCTTTAACTCAATGGCTATTCCCCCTAAAAAAACCTGATTAAAAGTGCTGATCAGCAAGTGATGCCTCCCCATCCACTGCCTGCCATATGAAACCCATGAAGTAATCCTCTTTCACCAAAACAGCTACCTAGCAAGCTAGTCCTTCACACCAGTATCCAGCTGGCTGACCTTGCCATCAGGTGATCCATCTCTGGTTTTGAATAGAATGATTTCTCTCTCTTGTTTCTATTTCAAAACATTTGTCTGCTGTCTTACACTTGGGAACATCTTTCACTCTTGTGAGTTAGGTGTTGCAGGTTGACTTGTGGATTCAGTGCCCATTTTTTGTTCATTTTAGTTGTCAGCAGTGTACAGACCCTTAGAAAATCATATTTTCATGCTGTCACCTTTTTTGGCTGTTTATACCCAGAAGTCCCATGGTCTGCCTCTTGCTATCTGTCTCCACTGGCAGGAAAGCATCTGTGCTGCCCTCACCTCCCTCCCTCCGTTGGTCCTTCTTGACCAAGTGTCCCTTGAGCTCTTCCAGTGTAGCCCTTCCTGTGGTTGTGCTGCATCAAGGAAACAAAGTGGCTGAAAAAAAAGCCTCTCATTTTGCAAATCAGCTCCTCCGTCTGGTTCACCATGCAGCCTTACAAAAGCAGGTGCTGACACATTTCAGGGGTAGGTGGGCATGGAACGGTGAGGGCTGCTGAAGCTGTTCCTCCACGGAGAAAATCTCAGCAAGATTCTGCATGAAGATCTCCACCCAGGGCATGGCCAGATTGAGAAATGACATTTTCCTTGTTATTGCCATGGGGGTTTCACTCAGTCAGATCACATCCCCAGCCTGGTTCTCCTCATGGCCACGCAAATGTTACCGTAGTTACTTTTTCTGAAGATGCTCCAATAATTTGGACATGAGCCAGCAATGTGCGCTTGCATCCCAGAAGGCCAATCATATCCTGGGCTGCATCAAAAGCAGCGTGACCAGCGGGTGGAGGGAGGTGATTCTGCCCCTCTACTCTGCTCTGGTGAGACCCCACCTGGAGTGCTGCATCCAGCTCTGGAGGCCTCAGCACAGGAAAGACATGGACCTGTTGGAGCAGGTCCAGAAGAGGGCCATGAAAATGATCAGGGAGATGGAACACCTCTCCTATGAGGAAAGGCTGAAAGAGTTGGGGTTGTTCAGCCTGGAGAAGAGAAGGCTTTGGGGAGACCTTCTCGCAGCCCATCAGTACTTAAAGGGGGCTTATCAAAAAGATGGCGGCAAACTTTTTAGCAGGGCCTGTTGCGACAGGACAAGGGGGAATGGCTTTAAACTAAAGCGGGGTAGATTCAGACTAGATATAAGGAAGAAATTTTTTACAGTGAGGGTGGTGAAACACTGGCAGAGGTTTCCCAGAGAGGTGGTGGATGCCCCATCCCTGGAACCATTGAAGGTCAGGTTGGAGGGGGCTCTGAGCAACCTGATCTAGTTGAAGATGTCCCTGCCCACGGCAGGGGGGTTGGACTAGATGACCTTTAAAGATTGTCCAACCCAAACTATTCTATGATTCTATGATAATTTCACCTCCGAAAATCAGCCTGCTTCTTCTTTGAGTCTCTTTCAGGTTGCACTTCAAAAGCACAAGGGACTTTATAGCCTCAGCTAGGTGTGTAGTTCTATCCTCAACTTTGAAAATGTCCCTTTTTGCACTTAAATACAGAATTTGGGGAACATAGACAGCTCCAGTGAAAAATTTTAATAGCATAGACATTTTCTTACACAAGACTTTCATTTTTACTGAAAGCTCAAGTAATTTCCCATCATTTCAAAACCTGAAAGTTATACATTCAATTTTTTTTCAAAAACAAAATAAGCTTCTTTTCATTCATCTTCTGTTGAGCACTGAAAATATATTTACCAGTCAACCTTTTCCTCAGGTTGTTTTTTATGTGGCTAATGTTTTTGTTTTACGTATGAAAAATGAGGAAAGTTCCATAGCTGTGTAGCCTTGAGGGGTATTTTGAATATCTGAGTGAGGCAACTATTCCAGACAGCACTAATAAAGATCATTACTGTCTATAGTATAATCCCTTTAAAGTGTCTCTCCCTGCTACTGCAGCAGTGAATGATTCCCTTCAGGGAAAAAAAAATCCTTTTTTATTCTGGTCCTTCACTACTATCTAAGTATTTGCTTTACAGCAGTGCTGCAGGTTTCTAATCTGAGGCTAATTAAATGTAGACACTTATGAAAACCATAGGTGTGATTTGCAAGGAGCACAACAATTTTGTGGGGATGTGAAAAATGAAATAAAGTAATGAAAACCATCCATTACAGCTAAGGCTGCAAGGCAAAATTCTCTGTAGGTGCCACTCCACTGACTTTGGTGGGGTGACACCGGAGGAGCCTCTGGCCAGGAAGTGTAATTCTCAATGTCAGTGAGCAACACCACATGAACAGCAAGAGCAGAAGCATGGCAGCTTTTCAGCTAAAGCATGGCTGGTGCTCTGAGTGCTGCACTTGCCTGCGTGCAGCCCATCATCTTGCAGGGGCTCCAAGGACCTCTGGGGATCCCACTGTGGGCTGCAATGCCTGGGGTGGGGAACAGCGCTAGCAGTGCATTTCTTCGCCTTCGTTGCAGTAGGTCACTCTCCCTTGTTCACATGGGTGCACTGCTTCTCTGACCTTCAGGGCCGGGGAGGAGAGCTCCCTTCCCGCTGGCAGTGTGCCCGTGTGCCCAAGGAACCCACAGACTGCTCCCTTGTGGAGCAGGTGGCTGCAAAGCGCAGGCTTTTTTTCATTCTGCCCAGAGTCCTTTGTCATTACGAGTGGATATGGACAGCTTTGAGATTGATTAGTGTAAGCTACTGCAGATCTTCAGCTACGTAGCTGAACGAGTGGTAGCAGAGGAAAAGGTGATTGTTTTTGTTTTCTCTGCCCCTATTGAGTTAATAGTTACTCTTGGTAAAATCTGTCAATTTTTAAAGCTAATTAATATCTTGTAACAAAATTATTACTAGTCACTTTGGCCCAAGAGAAAAATTAAATGAGAATATATTTTGAAAGTGACTTCATTTTCTGGCTGAAGAGGATCACAATTACAAGTTGTTGTTACTTGATTTGATTTCGCTTCCTTATGTACTGCAGAGAACGTCATGGGTAGAAAATATTGGAAAAAAAAGTACTTAAAGGTCACAGTTAACAGTACCTTTATGACTTTACTGTAGTCTGCTGGCACTGGAGTGGTCTTCTTTCCTTGTCATGTGGATGGCAGGCATTGTCATGACATACACAGGTGTGCATATAAAGTGCTGGCTGTGAGCAGAACATGGGCAATGGAAACCATTTACTGCAACACTGCACAAGACAATCCAAGTGGCTATGTGACTGGCAAGTAGTCTCTCTCTCCCCCCCGGCCCCCAATAATTGTTTTAACCACATGGTTTCAAAACACTTTTTCCAAAGTCAAGAGACAGCATTTGGAAAGGAGCCTGGGGAAGCACGATCCTATTCCTGCTCATACAGGCTCATACAGCCTCACACGTGTAAATGTAAATGCCTCTTCTGGGAGAGGGGGAGATAGCCAAGTTTTCACTTTGTATTTTTGTGGTTGAGGACATGTACGATAATCAAGGCATGCCTGGAAAACAAGGTCAACCATGATAGTAGATTATATAGTGTCTGAAAATTGTACTCGCTGTTGTTCAAGTTAGGATGCCCACAACAAGCTGCAGCTTGTGCTATTAATGCATGGAAAGGCTCAGCTGCCAGTATCAGCAACCTCAGCGGCCTCTGGGGAGCTATTCTTTATGTACAATGAGCATGGGAGGGCGGGTGGGTTGGTGATGATGTTCAGACTGGAGGTGGGGATCTGCCTAAAGACCACAACTATATCCTCATGATGTGTCATCTGCCCTGCAGCTTGCACGTGCAGCCCAGGGCTGCTGCTGCACAGGGGTTTTAAAGGAGCATTCACCCCTCCAAGAGAGGTTTACAGGTTCTTTTTCTTTTGCGTCTTATTGTGCTTATACTCACGTGGATGCAGAAATAACCTTTCCTGTATGGTTTTTTATCAACAGCCTGCCCTTGTCCCATTCACTTTTTCTTGAGAGAGCTCCAGCTTATGTAACTAAGCCCTTGAGCAAAGCCTGTATGGATCCACACAAATAACTTGTAATGTTTAATTAAACTAAACTGTAATCAACAGACTTTATCTTTTGACTACTGTGTACCAGGGAAGCTTCATCTGTTGAAAATTAACAGTAAGATTGGCTTGACTTTTAAAGGCACCATGTGAGTTTCTCATTAGTCTTATTATAATTTCTGAATCATAAATATGTAAATGATGAGTTTCACACGGGAGATTTAATTCTGTGCTCTTATTTCTGATTAGCTGGAAATACACTCTGGCTCTGTCAGATAATTGGTAACACTGCACACCAATAAGGCATTTCCCTACACTTCATCAGAAGCAGCTGAAATTAAAGAAGGCAGGAGCTGCTACATTTTTGACAGTGTTGTAACACCAACTTGTTGAAGTTTTAACTCAGCCATTGGTATCGTCTATGAATTATTAATTCTTTCTTATGTCAGGAATTAAAAAAACTCCAAAACCTGAAGATCTGAGCCTGGAGTATAAATGCTCTGGGAACCAGATTTCTCTCCCCCTCCATTTCTTTTCTGATCTACTCTCCAAACAAAATGCACCCATTTAGTTTGAGTAAAGAGGAGGGAAAGTAGTATTTTCAGGGATTTGGACTTTAAATACACATCCCAAACATATACTTAATTGGTGGGATTTTTTTTGGAGATTTTTTTTTCTTTCTCCTTTCTCCTTTTTTTTTTTTTTGAGATGTTACATGATAACTGATAGAGTGATGTAGCAAATGAAAGTTTCCAAATAAATGTGAGTGTGGTAGGTTGTGCAAAACACTAATGCAAAACAAATTGATAGTTGCATTAATTTTACTTTTCTTAACTGAATGCGATGGAAGAGGCAGGACCATATGGAGAAATAGTAGTACATCAGCAGTAAACTATCAAAATGCAAATGCACCACCCCTCAAGAATCCTTGGTTCTAATATTTTATCCTTCTGTAGACTTTATTTTGTCACTTTAGTAATTGACTTCTATATATATAATAAAAAGCAAACCATAAAAACAGAAGTTCCCTACTGAGCTGAACAAAGTAACCACAAGCAGAGATCCGTTATTTTAGTATTTCATGACAGCGTAATATTTGAGAGATTTGGTGAATCTCATATTCTCTTCCAGGTTTGAGAAAAGACCCTTTTTTAGTGAGCATGTGGATATCCCTGCACCATTCTGTTTGTTTTCTCCTCCTGACAAGGCCAATTTTAAGTTCCCCTTTTGGCAATTTGAGTTCCAATTTCTAGCAAACACCTACCACCTCTCCTTCACACAAGCAGTCTCCTTGGCTCACGAAGGCCAGTCCTCCCCTATCCTCAGGCAGTTTCTCCCCTCGACCAGAGGCAGCTCAGTTTTATCAGTGTCCTTGTCCTGCCTTTATGTTCTCCTTTTCTCTTGATGCTACCCACCCAGGTCTTCCACAATGCAAGTCAGCTTTGCTGCTTGTCCTCACCACATTGTATAAAGCCATAGAAATAAAGTTTACTTGAACTGCTCAGACTGGAGGGTGCTCAGTCATTCATGAGAAGCCTTCTGACTCTGCGAAACCAGTAGAACAGAATGAAGAAAGGTTTTAAGTGTAAAGGTCTGGTAATTGTTCATGAAACATACACAAAATTTGATTCTCAGGCTTGTCATATGCCCAGCATGGGTCAGATGTTCATATTTTCATGTGATTTATTTAAGGAAGAAGGTACCTGACTACTAATTATTTATTTACTCATTTTTCATGAAGATTCAACAAGAAGTTTTTCTTTGTTCTAGTTTTCCAAAGTGCTTAAATAATTTTTCATCCACCAAATTTGAGCTTGCCTACTTGGAAAACCACTAGCTACAAACTGTTAAAACCTGTCACATGAAAACAGAATCACATAAGGAAATACTAAAAAATTGCATTACCATCTCAGCCTTTAATAAGAAATTTTGATGGTGTATGTCATTTTTTTTGATAAGTTTGTGCAATTCCCCATTATTCCTTTATGGGTAAGCCCATGTAAAATAAAGGAGGGATTATTATTGTTTGATGTTAACATCAACCCTTATTTCATTACTATTATTGCAGTGATTATTCATCATTAGTATTATGATGATTTTAATAAGTTTAAAAAGACCATTCTTTCTTTGTTCCTCAGTTTTCTTCTATCATTATGAGCCTCTTGACATTTGCAATTGCTAGATAGTCGATTTAAAGTCTAACAGAAATGGAAAAAAAACTTAGTAAATCAGATGAATGCAAGCCTGTGTTTTCTGCTTTATAGTCACTCTACAATGCAGTAAAATAAAGCCTTTGCTTTAATCCATATTTCTCTTTTTTTTTTTTCCCCCGTTTTTGTATATGTTCTGAAAAGTGAACAAGGGTGCAATCCCCTGAAAATATTCTTTTTCCTTTTGGTATGGGCTGAGGAGTATGAGTGAGCCTCTTGATTTACAGGCTGTTGTTGCAATGTTTCTTAATTTTAGGAGCTCTCTGCTCAGTGAGACACAACAATTGTTCTTGAAAAGCTTTTGAGAAACAGCATCCTGTGAGGTGGCAACTCACAAGTGTCAGCACTGTGTGTAAGGTAAGTTTTAAGAGCAACCGCTGGGGTCCCTCCCAGGGGATGTACAGAGCCAGGCTTGGCCCTTGGCTTTGTGTGAGAGCACAGCAGTGGTTGGGATCACACACCTGCGAAGATGAGGTGCAAATACAGCAGCATGCACCATGTGTATGCCGTTATTCAATATATTATGACCACTTTTTTCAAGTGTACAAAAACGAGCGCTGGTAAAAGCTGAGATCGTGGCACAGACAACATGATCCACACTGAACTGTCTGATACCAGAGGTACCACTGAAGAAACATTGTGCACAAATGTCCTAAGCAGAAAGGGAATAATTTTCCTCTCTTTCACAGGGAAAACACTATTAAAACTTCACTTCTTCGCACTCCCAAGGACAGCCAAAAATATTCCAGGAAAATGGGTTTTAGACTTGGTATGGAAGAGCCATACACAAACTGCAGCTGGCACAGGCTCTTCCTTGGTATAGAGGCATAATTTAGGCATTGTTTAGATGTTGTTTTGACTCAGGATTGTTGGCTTTTCCTTTGTCTTTTAGGTGTCTAACTGCAGCTGCATGCAAAGCTAGCAGAGGAAAGAATGGTCATACAATTTACACATGCTTGGGGCAGGTGTTAATTGTTGTTGATTTTCAGAACGGCTTGTGAAGGATCACATCTTTACATCTGATCAGAAAATGAAAACAACAATTAATTGAAAATTCAAAGGTTAAGGTTTACTGTAGGGTCAGAGGTCTTTGTGCGGTGTGAAAGTGAGTGTCATCTTGAGAAGTTCATGTGAAAGGCGCTGGGAAATTGGCCAGATATTGAGGGGCTGGTTTTACTGAAGAGAACAGACATAGTGACATCAGCAGGATCTGAAGACCACGTGTGTTAGTAAAATCAGTGCTTTCCTTGCTCTGCCCTTGTGTGTTTTACAAAATGCAAATATTTGCTGCAGTAAAGAGGCATACTCATAAATAATCTAGGAAATGTTAAAAACACAGAAATGGCAGGGCTGGCCAGAGTCAGCAAGTCCTTTCCCAAGATACTGGAGGCAACTGCATTTTAATCCTTTACATAAAGTGATCAGCCATCTTAGAAATAGTTCCCTTCTGCCCTCTCCTTCCTGCACTATCCTTCTGAGAAGGCAGTCCCAGACCTGCACTTCTTTACAGGTTAAATAACTTCTTATTTCAAGCTTAAATTTATTCACGACAGCATATACTGCCATGGCAATTGTGTGTCCAGTAATGTCCTTCAGCTCAAACAGCTGTTTCCCTCCCTGGGCTGTGTTGGGAACATACATGGTTGTTAGAAACCATTATACTGGTCTCAGGCTTTGTTTTGCTAGACTAAACACAACCTCCTTCTCACAGGACAGGTTTTCTGTGCCTGCATCCCTGTGAAGCCTGTTTCTGCTTCAATTCAGAGTGTTTCTTTCTTGAAAAGAAATGACCAGGAGAGTACTCAGCAAATTGCTCTATTTAATTTTTTTATTCTCTGCTCTGCTGGTTGCCAGCTTCCCTGATCACTGACTGCATGGCATTTTAAGACTTTTGCTTAGGTCAGCTCTGCCCCACATTTAGGCCCAGCAGAAAATTGCTCATCTGCTGTGATAAAAGACAGAAAATATGCCCCCCACCTTCGGCAGCCAAGCCACTGTCCTACTTAAAACATGAAAACTGAAGCAAACAACAGGAACCATTTCCAGAAAATAAGCCTTGCTAGACAGCAATGCAAGAGCCAAACTAACACTTCTAGAAACATCAGAATAAAACCATGTATGCCTTTACTCTGGAGAAAGCCTAGGTTGTTTTCTTTACTGTCCCTTCCCACCCTAACTCCATACAGGAGCCACATTCATACCCAGGAGGTTACAATGCAGAATTTGCTAGACTGTAAAGCTGGCTGCCAAATTTCCTAATTGAACTCCCTGTGAAGACAAAATGCTTCGTCTATAATCTCACTACAATGTGAGCAGACTGCAACATCGCATACCCAGGCTTACGGATTTTCCTTACTGTCCGGCATTTGACATCAAAGGCGGCCCGGAGTAGGGTCTGCCATGGTTGCGGTGTTGAAAATCAAAAGCAAAGCGCCTGTCAAGACTCAAGGGTCAGTCAGCTCTGGCAGCAATGGAGAGCTAGTTCAAGCCAAAAGAAAAGGCAAACAATGCAGAAGGAAACTCCTGTGTTTATAGGCTACAACAGCAAAGATTATTGATACAATATATGTGCATTTAGGATTCAGTATAAAGTGTAAAATGAGACTAAGGATTATGATTATTATTTCTAGCACAGACCATGTTTTCATGTAGTTATATTCCATCTTTTTTTCCCATTTCTTGTCTTGCAAACTGTCTTCCTAGGACCAGGTGAACAAGGTCACAGCAGCGGCCCACATGGACAACTAGTATCAACTAAAACACACCTTACATGTTTTCCTAGCTTTTAATTCATCTTGCAACATGGAAAACTAGGCAGACTCTGACTGCAAGGTCAACGGTTTTCTGCAGCATATCAAGACACCATGGACGCCAGCAAGAAAGTCTGGAGATCTTGACCGGAGATACGTGCACTTTTTTCTTAGTAGTTTTCACATCTCACTCACTAACCAACAAGTGTGTGATTTGCATGACTACAGCAACACTAAAACTACAGCTACAAGCTTTCAGTGTGCTGTTGCTGAGAAACAAAGAGGTATCTGTCTACGCTAGTTCGATCTTTTAAGAAGGGTGAAATATGTTTGTAATTTTGAAGCCAGGTTTTCAAATATTGCCGGTTCAGGCCATGTTCTAAAAAAACAAAGCCTGAGGTTTGTTCGGAAAAGCAAGAAGGAAATAATCTCATTAAAAACTGTGTGCACGTACCAAATGTCTACACAAACATACGATTACTGAGATGTATAGGCATGAGCTTTGCCTACATAAATGATTACTACATGAGTAAAAATAAAGACAGAGATGCGGGCTTTTATAAATAGGAGATTGAGTTTCTAAGCAGTTGACAAATTGGCCTTTCATGCTTTAGTGGTAAATACAAGCAATTCAAAGATGCTTGAAATGAAAGTGCCACCGAGGCAGCCCCTTGGTCCCTCTGCAAAAGGCTGGGGACAGGCAGAGATATTTAAGCGCAGCTTCAGACACAAGGAAGACCTGACTGATGTCCCACCCTGATAGCTCGCTGTGGAGAAGACTGTCAGTTTTAGCCTCCACAGAGCTGCAGCTGATGTCTTGGCCTCTCCTTGGTGGTCCTGTCAGTAGGGCTGATCTTGGTAAAATTACATTCTCTTGGCTCATTTTACCTTTTTTTTAATGTTTACTCATCTTACCAGTGCTTGTCTGTAACACATTTTCTCTCTTCTCCCTCTAGCCTTGTTCTTTAATCTTTATTCAACAAATATGTGTGATTTCATTTCAGGGAGATAACAATCTAATTTTAGCGAACAGAGAGAGAGAGGCAGAGAGGCAGAGGGAGCGATACACTCACAAGTCAGGTTGAAATGGAAGGGGCTTGCTGATAATCAGGGTGTCATCGAAGCCCTGGATCTAGTCTCAAAGTATTTTAATGCGGGTTGCCTGTGGTTGCAGGATAAAAGACGACATTTGCTTTATGTCTGCAGAAGTGAGTTCATGCTAGGATTATTTGCTGCACTATGTTTTTCATGCATCTTTCTTCTTTTTTTGTATGTCTCTGGCATAATTACTAGATGTGATAAACAAAGCTAAGCAAAGTAGTAATACTGTCTCACATTACATTTGTTTTAGAATCACAGTCCATCAGGGGATGTTTTTTTTCCTGACCTTCAGTACACTCACATCTTCCTTGCTTGTTATTCCAAGGAATGAATGTCTGTGCATGCTACATGGCTGTATGAGGTAGAGCAGCAGAAATAACCAAGCTGCCATGAACTCAGGCAATTCCTACATTGCCTTCAGTGCCAATTGAGAGTATTGCTTCAGGAAGAATTGCTTCAAATGTGAAAAGAGGCTGCAAATTTGCTCTCCTTTTTTTTTCTGACATGCACTTTTTTTGCTTACGCTTTTGTGCTTCTTGCATAATAAGGTCACCTATTGTCACGTTTAATTTATGAAGAGGCAGGAACATCTTTCAGACTAAACCGTTCATTTTGCCTATCCTTTTTTGAATTGATCTATAAAATATTGGTGAGATCTAGAGACTTATCCTGTTCTATTTTTTCCATGTTTCTTCATTGATACAAAGTACACAAAAATCTTCAGATGAAGAGGAATTCTCTAAAATAATATTTCTTTTCATGACACACATAGAAGAACTGGGGTTTATATAAATCTACCCTAGGAGTCCTTTGTCAGGATTGCACTGGCTGGAATAAAGTGGAGGTCTCTCCACACACAGTTACATGTTTTCCCCTGGACAAGGAAGTGGCTTCTTTGAAATTGACATTTTCATTGATTGTTCTCAACAGTTTGCTGGATTCTGAAGCTGTGCATTTCATGGAAACATTTAAAGACCTACTCAGTGTCCCATACTTCTTCTAAAAAAAGTTAGGAGAGAAGAAGGTAATTTGAAATATGTTTTTGTCAGGAAAGAAAATAAAGAAAATAAGTTGCAAAGCTCTTCTCCCATAGTAGGGAGGAATGCTTTTATCAAACTTTTGAATTCTTTTTTCTGACATACCGTCATTTGTCCTCAGTTTTGGGAGTTTCACCTGTACTGGAGTCCTGGAGAAAACAGGCAGAATCTTTCTCATCACCCAAGAAGAAAGGTTGTAAAATATTCATGGATGCTAGTATACAATGCTAGAAATATTAAATTTGGTAATTACAAACATTTATCAAACTAAAAGTATTTAACCTTCAGCCTTTCCCTCATCCAACACCATTCTAATGTTTGCAAAAACTGAGATTGTGTGACTATCCCTGTTTTAATTAACCTATTTTTAGACAGGAAAATTAGCAAAGGAGCATAAGTGACCTTCAGGCACCAGTAGCACAGATCACGAAAGCCACAGCAAGGACTGTCAACCGTTCTGACTCACAAGCTGGTGCATGTTGGTGGTTGGGGGGTTTACATCCTGATTTCAAAAGTAAAAGCTGGGTGCAGTTATTGGAAGATCCTAGATCCTAGCTATTTACCTTCCTTCCTTCCTACCTGAGTTCTTAGGTGTTTAGTTCCCTGACTTTCTAAATGAACACCAGGTGCCTGGGTGCTTTCAAGGATTTAGGCATTACAATGCTTTTTAAAACTGCACTTTACATCTGTTTCTGTAGCTCAACAAAGCTAACATGCATATAAATGCAGCCAGGGTTGGATGGGGAATGCAGTGAGTTGCTGTTGCATCTAGCATTGAAAGAATAAAGACATTCTGCTCAGGAAGAACTGTGATATTTTTACACTTAGTTTCAGTCAGAATTGCAATGAAAAGTAGCTGTATTCAAATGCTTTGGCAAATGGAACAGAATTGTATTTTGAGTTCACAAATGTGACAAAATTCACCAAAAAAGATACCACAGCTGGAATACCACACAGGAGAAAGACTCCTGCAGTGCAATGACTTCCTAATGCATGACAGCTGTGTGCAAGTCATATCAAAAGTTGGTGATGAGAGATGCCCCAAGATAACAACCTGGACTGGGGGCCCTGGATTCAAGACTGGATTACTCCACAGTTTTCCTGTGTGGCTTCAGGCAGCCCAGGTTACTCTCTGTGTCTATGTTTCCCACCTCTAATAGAGGGATAATAGCATTTCTCTTTCTCACAGGGCGTGTGCTGCAGGTAAGTGCGTTAAAGGTTGTAGGGTCTTTGAACACCAGAGTATGGAGGAGATGGATGTGTTTTAGAGCTTTGCTAGGGAGGAAGTAGTTAAGAAGGTGTTTTGAGAACAGGAGCAATGCATAATCACTTGATACTGTCTTTTTTCTGTGTCTAACATTACATAAATCTGATTCAGATTAATCGGTGGAGTTGTTAGCACCTCTCAAACCAGACTTTATTGTTTTGTAAAGCTTTATTCTTACTTCAATATTAACGCAGATACGGACTGCCTTGCTATCTCACTTTGATTGACAGTCCATGCAGGGGGGCTTGTGGGACAGGAGGGGAGCAAATCCTTTCCCCTGGCTGCTGCCTGGGAAGATGGGGAAGCCTTGCCGCTGTGGTCCCAGGGGCAGCTGACCCTGGTGTGCCGGGCTCAGACAGACACAGCCTGACTCTGCGGGCGGAGGTTTGCACCCTGGGCTCTCTGAAGGGCTTGCGGAGGTCTTGCGGCGCAGCAGGAGTAAGACTAAAATATCTCTGTCGTCTGCTGAGGCTCTCTGTGGTGCGGCGCACTCAGGATTTGTTTTGAACACAGAGGACAGGGTAGCCAACGCCTGTGTGCAGAATATGTGGAAAAAAGCTCTGCAGGCAGATCTGTCCTTGAAACTTGCTTTTCTCTATATCCCGCAGAGAAGCTTTTGCGCAAGTGAGTGCAGTGGAGACAAGGTTTTGATACAGAGCTGTAGGAGTGTCACAGAAACCTGCTTTTCAGCCAGCAATGGGAGGAAGAGGGGGAGAATCTGAGTTTGAGGTATCTGCCACAGGGCGAGCTGGCAGCACTGTCTGTGGGGCAATGGTGGTGGATGCACACTTCCACTTTGCAGGATATTTAGTTTTCCATAGGCTTTGTAGGACAGTAATAAACTGTTAGTTCCTGTCTAGTCCACCTTTGTGTTGCTCTGACCAGAGCTCTCAGCCTCCTGAGCTGGGTAAAGTAGCAAGCATACTGAGCAAAGGAACGCTGTCTTGCTTTTGCTCCTTTTTTCTCCAGCTGAAACTTCAGTGTAAAAAACATATCATGTCTATTTATGTCTTCAGAGACATTTGCAGTTTTCAATGAAAACCCCCAAACAAAAAGATAGTTGGTTGTCAAACACATTTTTATCAGACTTGAGAGGTTGCCATGCATACATCTTGCACTGCATACCTTCTGTTTTTTTCCCATTTTCAAACAAAAGAGGAGAAAAAGAGGAGAACATCAGATAATATTATATAAAAAAATTGATTTTATGTGCAACTCAATTTCAGTGGAAGTTTTTAACTATCTCTAGTCAGACTAGGCCAATCAGTTTTTGCTTGGATTACCCTGAAATTCTGTTTAGGTACTGGGATGGCTCAAGCTTGCTGACGGGAATTTAGTATTGTTTTTGGCTGAATACATTGAACAGACTTTTGGGATGAGTGGTTCATGAACTGCCTGAAAGGAAAGGTCTGGTACTTTGTAGGTAGTGGGTCAAAGCTTTCAGTGGATACTGACAGGTATGAAGGAAAAGGGATAACATAGGGAAAGGTAGTGAGATTAAAGTCAGAAAAAAACAAGGAAGGAATAAAAAAAGCTAGTTTATCACTATGTGTGTAATTTCCATTCAGCATGGCAATACAGCCTCCCGTTACAGATACCCTCTCTCACCCTGCAGTTCTTGTACTTGTCCCTGAGTATCCCACTTTAGCTGGAATTTCCCACTGGATTTGTCCAGTATTGCACAGTGAGGGAGTCTGTTGAACCCTGCTTTCCTGCTGTTGAACGCTGTTTCTTGCTTTAATCAGAGTACAACCTTCCTTCTTCTAGTAGGTATGGAATATTTTTCACCTGGGTTTGTGACTGAAACAGTTGCTTACAGCAGCAGCAGCAGCCAGATGCAATGGCGTTTTCTGTCATGAAAACTGTGTGAGTGCTCCTCGGTCTGTCCTGTTGTATAGCATATTGGATGCGGGGGGGAACATTGTCACTGAGGATGAGGAAAAGGCTGAGGTACTCAATGCCTCCTTTGCCTCAGTCTTTAACGGGCAGACCAGTTATCCTCGGGGTACTCGGCCCCCCGAGCTGGAAGACAGGGACGGCGAGCAGGATGAACCCCCCATAATCCAAGAGGAAGCAGTCAATGACCTGCTACGCCACCTGGATGCTCACAAGTCTATGGGGCCGGATGGGATCCACCCGAGAGTGCTGAGGGAGCTGGCGGAGGAGCTCGCCAAGCCACTCTCCATCATTTATCAGCAGTCCTGGTTAACGGGGGAGGTCCCGGACGACTGGAGGCTTGCCAATGTGACGCCCATCCACAAGAAGGGCCGGAAGGAGGATCCGGGGAACTACAGGCCTGTCAGCCTGACCTCGGTGCTGGGGAAGATTATGGAGCGGCTCATCTTGAGGGCGCTCACAAGGCATGAGCGGGACACCCAGGGGATCCGGCCTAGCCAGCACGGGTTCATGAGAGGCAGGTCCTGCTTGACCAACCTAATCTCCTTCTATGACCAGGTGACCCGCCTAGTGGATGAGGGAAAGGCTGTGGATGTGGTCTACCTGGACTTCAGTAAGGCCTTTGACACTGTCTCCCACAGCATTCTCCTAGAGAAGCTGGCGGCTCATGGCTTAGACAGGTGGACTCTGCGCTGGGTCAAAAACTGGCTGGATGGCCGGGCCCAGAGAGTTGTGGTGAATGGAGTTACATCCAGTTGGTGGCCGGTCACGAGCGGTGTTCCCCAGGGCTCAGTACTGGAGACGGTCTTGTTCAATATCTTTATCGATGATCTGGATGAGGGCATCGAGGGCACCCTCAGTAAGTTTGCAGACGACACCAAGTTGGGCGGGAGCGTTGATCTGCTCGAGGGTAGGAAGGCTCTGCAGAGGGACCTGGACAGGCTGGATCGATGGGCCGAGGCCAACTGTATGAGGTTCAAGAAGGCCAAGTGCCGGGTCCTGCACTTCGGCCACAACAAGCCCATGCAGCGCTACAGGCTTGGGGAAGAGTGGCTGGAAAGCTGCCTGGCGGAAAAGGACCTGGGGGTGTTGGTCGACAGCCGGCTGAACATGAGCCGGCGGTGTGCCCAGGCGGCCAAGAAGGCCAATGGCATCCTGGCCTGTATCAGCAATAGTGTGGCCAGCAGGAGTAGGGAAGTGATCGTGCTGCTGTACTCGGCACTGGTGAGGCCGCACCTCAAATACTGTGTTCAGTTTTGGGCCCCTCACTACAAGAAGGACGTTGGGGTGCTGGAGCGTGTCCAGAGAAGGGCAACGAGGCTGGTGAGGGGTCTGGAGAACAAGTCTTATGAGGAGCGGCTGAGGGAACTGGGGTTGTTTAGCCTGCAGAAAAGGAGGCTGAGGGGAGACCTCATTGCTCTCTACAACTCCCTGAAAGGAGGTTGTAGTGAGGTGGGTGTCGGTCTCTTCTCCCAAGTAACTAGCAATAGGATGAGAGGAAATGGCCTCAAGTTGCGCCAGGGGAGGTTTAGATTGAACGTGAGGAAAAATTTCCTTACTGAAAGAGTGGTTAAACATTGGAACAGGCTGCCCCGGGAAGTGGTTGAGTCCCCGTCCCTGGAGGTATTTAAAAGACGAGCAGATGAGGCACTTAGGGACATGGTTTAGTGGGTGGTGGTGTTGGGTTGACGGTTGGACTCGATGATCTTGGAGGTCTTTTCCAACCTCAGTGATTCTGTGATTCTGTGATAAGCTGTTGCCCAATTTTTGCTTTGTCAGCACTGACAGGTGGTACCTTCATTTTTTCCTTAACTCTTTCTGTTATGGGCCTACCTCCTCACAAGTTGAGTATATGTGTGGTTTCAAGCCAGCATGACTTGTTGCTGCTAATGTGAGTAATGTTCATGGCAAGATTACTGTTAAGAAAGACATAGCAATTAATTATACATTAGGTATGAATGATGTGTACTTTTGGAAAAAGGTGAGAACAAGAGAAGTGGCTGGTTATAATCAAATCTTTCCTCTAAAGGTCTTTTTTCTCCTTCCTCCCTCTGGGGCCAGCAGTGTGGCACACCAAGCTGCCAAGAGGGAAGGGAGCTGGGCTGCTGGGTGCCCTCCCACTTCCTATTCCAGCCCTGCTCCCAAAGGAAAACAGCACCCAAGTCAGACAACTGTAAATCCCTGCTCTTCTCCCAGCAGTCCTTGTGGTCATCACTCTTACAATCATCTCCATTCCTGTTTCTAAAAGTTCCTTTTAATTATAAGTGTTAATCCAACCAATATTGCTTCTTGCAGAAGACAAGATAAAGCTTCTACATAAATGTAAAACTTTATATAACATCTCATAAAATCTGTTTTAAACCAGGGAGGAAGGGTTCCTTCTCATGCTAATGCATGCCTTTTTCATGTGCTAACACTTTCACCCAAAGGCTTTTTGTAGCGACCAGAAGGTGCCCATTGACCTTTGTGGTCTTTGAACCTGAGCTGCTGGGCTGGGAAATCACAGAGGAGGTGCTGATCCTACACCCAGTCCTCTCTCTCCTGCACTAAGATTACAAGGAAATTAAATTTAAACTCTCTGAGAAGTACTGCGAGATTATCTTCTCTTTCTGTGATAGATATGTTACAGACTCAGTACTTTAGTTGTAGACAATCTCTACTTCCCGGTTCTCAGAACTTTCAACCGATCTATTGAATTCACACTAGGAGTCATTTTAGTTCACAAAACAAACTTGTAAGTGGTATGTTTAATGTAAGTAGATAAAAAATTTGGATTTCTAGATGCACAAAAAGCCTTATGGATAAATGCAAGGATTTCATCCAACCACACTGGCAGCAATAGGAGTTGGGTCAAGTGTTCGACTGCAGAACTTGCTTCTCCCCTAAACATGTTTCACACAACTTTGTTGGCCAAAGTTATCCTGGAGATTGATGGAGATCTAGTTGTTTGGTTGAAAGCTTATTGTGAACCTTGAAAAGAGTTTTAAAAAATAGCTCTGACATATAGAAGGGAATTCCATGGAAAATGTTCAGCAGAGCTCATTGTCATTTATGTAAGGAAAGATTTAGTCAGGGCCCATAAAGCAATCTTTCTGCAAGTGGTGTCTCTGGTCTTGTCATGAGACCTATATGTAGGCACTTGGATATATAGGTCAGTTCACACAGGGTATTGCTCACATTGTGCCTGGAGACTGGATTGCCAGCCTAAGAAAGTTTCAAGTATTTCACTTAGCTAAGAATAATAGCAAAAAGAGAGCAGGACTGACTTTGGCACAGGTTGGCAACCAGAGCACGTTTCAGGCGCCCCAGGCTTGTATGGCCCAGCTTTGAAGTTCATATTCCTTCCTGCTACTGTTACCTGGCTCAGGTAGATTAGCAAAATTTCTTTGCAGCTTCCAGTTGTGCTTCGTAGACTCACACTCCCAGTTTCAGCCTTATTCATGTGGGTGAGCAGATGTCATAAAAAATATGCTCTGTGAACCAGCTAGCCAGAATAAAAATACCTTCTGTTTTAATTTTATGATGTTAACATGATCAGAGGTAAGAGTTGCAGAAATATTTCAGAAATGGAAAATAAGATTAAACAAAAGAAGTCTGTAGAGCTTCTTTCACTCCTTCTCATGGCTGAAAACTCAGCTGTCATTAAAACCTTGCTGCAAGACTGGAAATGGCATGGTGTCTTCAGTCCTAGCCTATGCATGGATCAAGCTTATATTAAAATTAAGACAAAACCAATTTGCATTCTGCACAATGTAATAGCCAATATTTGAAATAAATTTAGAGAGTGAATAATGATAACGGGCTGACACTTTCCACACAAACCTTTGAAGTAAAAGAAATGCAACACAAGGAAAGGAATCTTTATCAGAAACTGCTTGACGTAGTCGTAAAACTACTGGAAAGACATATTCTTTGACAAGTCTCTTTTCAATACTTTTTAAGAAAAGTGCCCAGTCAAAGGGCATTTTTCCATTATTTGAACCCAGCTGCTGAAGTGAGTTAGGTGCTATAGGTTTTCGGAAGAAACTGCAGCATACGCATTATGCTAGATCCTACTTAAGTACAGTGATACGTATGAATCTTTGACCTTCCAAATATTGTGGGATCACAGTATTCACTGTTTTGGATATAAATCTGTGCTAAAATCAACTGATTATAGCTCTGACCACAGAAAAGAACCTGGTACAAATGACTTTGAACTCATGTCACTCCAGGTAGTCTGTGCACTTTTGAGTTAATTAGCATCTCTTTGAACTTAATTTCTTTCCTGTTGCATGGTCTGGAATAAATATCAGTTACTAATAATCTATTTAAAACCCATTTTAGTGCTAGAATGTAACAGGCAGAGGGAGAGACATGAACAGAAATGTGTTGGTGTGTGTAGTTGCTCTCTTACCACTCAATATATATAAAAAAATCACATCTAGCATCCTGTTTCCCAATTATTCTTAATTGGCAATGCTTCCTCCTAAATCAAGCACACACAGTAGCATGAATTAATTAATAATAGTAATGAAAGCACAAGAAAACTCTGCAATAGGTCATTCTTGTTATGAGTGCTTATTTGATCATATAAAAAAGACAGATTGAAGTTTTAGAGGGAGGAAGGAGGAGTTGCTTGCTTGTCTTTAAAGGACAATTCTCATGAAAATTCAGCCCAAAGTTATACAGCAAAAAGCTCTGGATAAAGCGTTTGAAGGTAGGGTACTTATCAGGCTTCTGGACCCTGTGAAAATTTCATCATCACCAGTCAATGAACAGAAATGCTACACTTCACAGATTTTTCTAAATCAAAGTAGTAGAACACTAAAAATAAGTAATACAGAGCAGCTGTATTGACCCCTCAGCACAAGTTTTTTCCTCTGTTTTTCAGGCTGCCCTATTTCTCTAAGGAACACTAGCCCCAAAACCCTACCTCCTTGCCCTGCTTTCCAGGTGGCTTAGGACTGACTGCCAGGTCCATACATGCCTCCTGCTGAGTAACACTAGAGACCCTTTCCACAGCTGGGCTGGGCTGCTCCTGCAGCACACAGATACTGAGCAAGTTTTTAGAGCACTGACCCTTTTATGATTGGTGTAGTCTTTGCCAGCACTGTTAGCTTCATCTTTCAGACTGCCCTTGGTGTGGTGAGACAGAGCCTGGGCACTTTCCTGCCCACACATGAGAAGAAATAGACAGCTTTTTTCTCAGTGGACAGTCCCAACAGGTCCTCTTTGCACCTTATTTTGATTAAACTTATGTAGGAATGTCCTTGTTGGTGTATCTGCTACAGGCACAAGGTTTTGAAGGTTTACGTGTCTCTCTCTGCATCATTTCTGAGCCCCTGTGAACCTAAGCATAAGGATACCTATTCAGTCATGGGTGCAGAAAACAAAAGATCACAGTCAGAAAGGCTGGTAACACACAACTGTTTTTTAAGAAATTGTCTCCAGCTATCCTTTCCTCCTACCCAGCTGCTTCATATTACCCTCCCAAGAAAAAACAAGGAAAAAAAAAGTGCCCTTAGTGAGAGCCAGTCAGTAAAAGAAATACACAAATGTCACTCACAAAAAGCTACAGGTCATTATAAACTCAAAGGTAATAATACCTGAAATGAATTTTGTTTTGAGAAATGCCCAAAAGTTACCAATGGTAACTTACATTTGAGGCTAACAGTAATTTGATACTGCAGGAATGTACAGACTTTAAGAAAAAGAATTGACTTACAAATTTAACAGGGTTTCCTTTCAAACATTTACAGAAACAAACCTGTTTTTTTCAATGAAACAGGTAGATTTTGTTAGAAGTGAGGATGAATCTTTTTTTACTTCCCCCTAAAATACACGTAGGGCATTGGACTGAATTTGCACATCAGCTCAGCACTGGCATTTTGTAACTATTGAATGCTACCTGGGTATGGACTTTTCTTTTGGGAGTTTGTCTCTAGTACTTCCCATTTAACAGCTTCTGTTTCTAATTTCACTGTTCCTCACGATTTCTTCAAAACAGCATTCAATGAATGGAACAAGAACTAATCTGCTGGAGTGAGCTGAAGTATGTGGCTTTGAGAAGCATGCGGTCCAGCATACTATGGGACTGGAAATATATTCACTGAACAGGCTTGTAAGACAAGACTCATATCTGAGCTGCTCAGTGTATTCAACATGTCTTTTCTGAAGAAGAATATTGCGCTCAAAAGAGGAGGCTTGCAGTGACTCTCTGAATAAGACAGTTCATGAGTTTGAAGGAAAATAAGATGAGTTTTCTCTGGCAAAATATTTACTGCTTGAACCTTAAGCTGCTGAGACTGCCTCATATGAAAGATTGACTGAGCATTGCCCTAAGTTTTTCTACAGAAAATTAATCAGTGCGAAGGTAGCATATTCCATTTTGTCTTGCATGTCTGTCTGTGGTTCCTTAAAGATATGCAACCTTAACGAAAGACTGAAGTGCCTATTTGCTCAGAACAAAAGATACTTCAGCTCTGTCAGCTCTGTCAACACAGTCAGGGGAGAGCAATTAAGCAGTCAGGGAAAGAAAAAAAACCACCTCATGCAATATTTCAGTCTAGAGCTTCGTAAACAAGGTCTTAAATATATGATTCATGTACCTCATTCATCTACGACTGCTCACGCTATGCTGACACGCTTCTGTAACACTAAATAAATTAGTAGTGCATTTGGCATTTGTAAGTTTCCTTCCTCATGCTGTCTCTACCATATCCCCTCAAAAGACAACTTCTTCCCAGATTCCCTGCCCAAACACTTAGCTTATTGCATTTTATTGCCTGTCAGGAGATTTCATAAATTAAAAGAAAAAAGAAAGCTATTTAGACAGAATTTAAACTAACTGAATTATTTAATAAACAGATGTCAAGTGGAAATGCATAATTTATTTTAAGCGTATGTAATGGAGCTTTAAGGCTACAGTGCTCTTAAGTCAGAAAGCTTTTCTTCCTTATATCTTTTAAGTTACCAAGCTACTGTCCTCCAACCTAGTAGCAGAGTGGGAATAACACAAGTTCTTCTCTGAAGACCCATAATGCTAAATCTAAGCCTCCTCGGTCCTACTGGCTTGTCTTTTAGTTAAACTAGGAAGTGAACTAGTTGAACTTGAGCTAGCTGCTGAAGGGGCACTGCATCTTATTACCAGCACCAAGTAGTAAAAGGTTCAATGGATCAAAAGTGTGCGTGTGTGTGTGTATGAGGAGAGATGCAGGCAGGTGAAACGATTAACGCTTTTAAGAGCTTAATGGAAAGTTACAATGGGGTCATAAAGGAAGCAAAAGAGAAGCAGTAGGCAAATTTTTGAAACCTCTGTATGGCCACTCTCTAGAGCTAGGGAGAAAACAGAAGAGCTACAAGTCACATACAGTCAAATCTGTGGTGTTGTCAGCACTGCAGAGACTTGATGGGATATGTCACAGGGTTTGAACAGTGGCCTAACTCTTGAATTTGCATGCTTTTAAACAATGGGACATGATTTTTGCATTACATGTCAATAAAGTACATGCTTTCTGCAGTCCAGAAAATGTGAGAAGGAGATGTGCTGAATGTCTCTGGGTGGTGGAGAGTGAAACAATGGGTGGCAATATTGTAGTATGGGCTACAATAAGAGAAAGATGATGGTTCATTGAGCAATGAACAAAGTGAATAAATAATGTACCACACAGAGAAATCTGAAATGTTCAATGACTTTTTTGCTTCAGTTGTAACAGATTAATTATGATCAGATTTTTTTAGTATTAATTAATGTTAATAGTGTGGAGTAGGAACCTGAGCCAGAAAAGAGAGGAAAATGATTTAAAAATATTAAGCTAAATTAGGTTGCTTGAGTTATTAGAGCCTGACAAAGTTGACCTTAGAACACTAAGAGAGGCAGCTGAAGTAATTCCTTAAGTATTAATGATTATCTTCAAGAACTCATGGAAAAAAAGAAAAAGTTAAAATGAGTATGTAAGAGAGGGGAAACAGAGATTAGAGGGTACAGACTAACATGAATTCATCACATGAACAGCCACTGGAATAAATTTTTGACTTGTATATGCATAGAGCATGGTAACTGGGCAAACTACTGTCAATTTGAGAGGAAATACCAATGAAGTAGAGTTCATGAGTAGTATCATGAGCTACCATTCAATGCTTTCATAAATCAGATGCAGACATGAAAATGAGAAAGAATTGGATAGACAGAAGACTTGTCAAAAAAGTTTGCGTTATCTTAAGTGGATGTCAAATTGAAATTTAGCTAGTAATCAGTTACTGTTGCAAGAAAGGCAAGCCTTGATGTAGTATAATGCAGTTGAACCCCAGATAAATGACAAGTTTTAACCTTCTTGCTTTAGTAAGCTTCTCCAAAATGTCATTAGCCTTTTACACTCCAGAGTCACAATTTCTTACAATGACCAGAATATTTAGCTTTTTGGACGAAGAAACAACTTTTTTAGTTTAAACCCAATTTCCCGCACCCCCACCATGGATTAGATTCTTGCTGTGTTAGTTTTAGCTAAATCAGGAAATTTCCGAGGGGCAACAGGTCTGTTCCAGCACCCTGGTCCATGGGAGATCTCTCTTTATCTACCCTCTGAGGCCTGGTGATCCTTCCTTGCTCCTCTCAACAATCTGGCCATGAATCAGGAGCTGCTGTTTCCAAACTCCTTCCATGCTCCCTCCACTCTGCAGTCTCAGGAAGGTCTTCCCAGATTCAGCTGCTCTCCAAGGGCAGAGCAGTTGGAGTCTTTTCCACAGTCCTCACCTGACCGAGACTTCTGCAAGGAGTGTAAGGTAATTATGAACAAAAATTAAAGAAGTCACTCTCCAGCACCTTATCAAAAGTATCACAGGGAACACAAGAGCTGATTTTTCTGCTTTACTCAGCCCTGGCAATGCATTAGCTGGAGTATGCACTCTATCTTTGGCACTGAGCTTTAAGGCTCATACAGCCACGACATTCTAGGTTGTCGTGGTTTAACCTCAGCCAACAACTGAGCACCACACAGCTGCTTGCTCACTTCCCCCCCGCCCCGGGTGAGATGGGGGAGAGAATTGGAAGAGTAAAAGTGAGAAAACTCATGGGTTGAGATAAGAACAGTTTAATAATTTAATAATAATAATAATAATAATAATAATAATAATAACAACAACAACAACAACAACAACCACAACAACAACAAAGCAAGTGATGCACAGTGCAATTGCTCACCACCCACCGACCGATGCCCAGCCAGTCCCCGAGCAGCTGCCCCTCGGCCAGCTTTCCCCAGTTTATGTACTGGGCATGACGTCACATGCTATGGAATGTCCCTTTGGCCAGTTGGGGTCAGCTGTCCTGGCTGTGCCCCCTCCCAGCTTCTTGTGCACCTCCAGCCTTCTCAGTCGGTAGAGCATGGGAAGCTGAGAAGTGCTTGACTAGTGTAAGCACTGCTTAGCGACAACTAAAACATTGGTGTGTTATCAACACTGTTCTCATGCTAAATCCAAACCACAGCACTGTACCAGCTACTACGAAGAAAATTAACTCTATCCCTGCCAAAACCAGAACATAGGCAAATTAGAGAAGGTTAAGAAGAGCACAATAAAAAGCGAAGAGGTTTAGAAAATGTAATCTATAAGTAAGCAATGAAAAGATTTCTTTATATGGAAGAAAAGAATTGAAAAGGAGATATTACAAGAGTGGCCAAACATTTCAGAAGTTTATGAGTTCCTCTCCATGTTTATAGAGGAAAGGTTAAGATGCAAAGTCATTATAGAAATATTTAGTTGGGAAAAAAAACCCACTTTATATTGAAAAGTAAAGTACCAAACAATTTACCCATGACTGTTTCAGGGTCTCTGACTAACACTTTTTAAATGTAAAAACTGGATGAATACTTGTCTTGGATGATCTAGTTATATTTAATCCCTGCCTAAAGCAGTCTACAGATTACATGAGCTCTTCGCTTTTCAGGTCCATACTTTAATGGTCTCATGAAAAACATACAAGTCCAGTAACCAAGGAAGGAAGACTCACCTAGTATAAATGCCCACCTACCTGGGCATCAGCAACAGGCTTTCATCTTTCTTCTGCCTGCACATGAACAGGGTCACTATTTTCTGTCTGCTAGAAGAAACTGCTTTCTTCAAGGACACATAGTGGGGCATTAATTCTTCTCCGAAGCACAGTTGCCATTTCTTACAAATCAGTTGTCACAAATGACAAATTAGCTTAAATGGGCTCTTGCTCTGAACCAAACAGTAATTCTCTGTGTGGGTTTACAATGAGCTTCTCTGATGACAGGTAAGTGGTAAGTATATGACTTTTACTTATTCATCCAAGTTCATCACCATTTTTTCTGTTGTGCACTGTCTCTGATGAGTGGTCAAGCTGTGTGTCAGAGTTACACCTGGGCATGTTTTGCTTAGATAACCATTTCACTTTTGCCTGTTTTATCAGTTTGACAGTGGCACAAATTATATGTGAGGAGACTTGTGCCTCTCTGCAACAAGTGAAACAACCCAGAGAAATGCAGTGCTGCTCGGTGGCCACATCTCCTATTAGATGACTCCTGAGGAGCACAGCAGGAGAGTGCCTGCATGTGTCCATTCTCCAAGATGTTAAGGAAAACGCCCATTTGCCTGAGGCACATCCATGTCCATGTCCATGACACTGGCTGTGGCACTCCTGGGAGCACTACCATTTCCACAGAACATGACCGCACCTACTGTCATTTGCCTTTCTCCTGAGATGCAACACCATGTGCTGCAGCACCACCCCATCGTCCTGCTGAAGAGACACCACCCTGGCTCTGCACAGAGAGCAGCAGGCAAAGCCAGAAAAACCTAGGATGGGATGAGACACACTTGCAGCCTGAGGGCTGTCACTCTTTCCAATGCCCCTGAAAGAGCAGCGGTCCCTTCTGCCTACCAGCACACACAGGGAACACCTGCTGACCTCATCCTACCTAAAAGTCAACGTGGAGCAAGAGACTATACCTGGATCTATCCCCAAGTTTCCAAGTTCAGAACATTGCTCTGGTAACCACCCTCTCGCTGGTATATGATGTTGGGCCCAGACGCTGATACGTGACACTGATACAATTCTCTGTGGAGGAATCGTAAAGGTCTACTGCAGAATCACAAACACTCATCAACAGTCGTGTCACAAGCAAAAACTAGCAGGTAGAGTAAATTTGGGAACTAAGATTCCTAAGATTCCTCTCTCCAAGTCAGAAGACAAAAGACTGTCAAAGGGCTCCACCTTACTTCTAACAAGACTCCAGCACAAAAGATCTTTTCTTCCCATCACAGAGACCATCGACAAATCAAATGGTTTCACAGGCAGTGCTTGAAGAATAGGACTTTTTAAAGATTTTTTTTTAAAGGCATGATCCAAAATAGTATTAAGTGTTATTTTTGTATGCTCTTATTTTATCAAGCTGCAACCCTTCATAGACAGCAACTACTAGTGGCATCCCAAAGACAAGGCACAGCTGCAAGACAGATTCTAAAAGAAAGTGCCACACTTTCAGCAATAAATGGTGACATGACTACTAAAAATAGCAATAATTTCCATTATTCATACTGTAGTTTATGCAGAGCCTCTTCCTCTTTCCATCGTGGCAACCCAACAAACAGGGAGTCTGAGTTCCTGGCTGCAAAGACCATTCCTGGCTTTCACTAGCACTGGGGATATATCCCATTTGCACTCTTCAGGAGGGAGATGGATCTGGGAGAGACCAGACCAGCTTTGTGTAAACACATTAGTTCCTCACACAGCTCTGTTCCCTGTTACGAAAAGCATAGAGTCCCCCCAGTTGTTGTTTTCAGCACTCCTGCCCAGCAGGTCTGTCCTGATGGAGTCGCCAGACTTACTGTCCAGTTCTCCCAGTAAAGCCAGACTGTTTGGAGATGTGTCCACATGAAAGGTGGGCAAGTGGTGGTGGGCATTGCCTGTGGCAGTTGGAAGGGACTAGGAGACAAATGAAAGCACAAAGAGGGAGTTAAAGATATGCCTCCCTGTGTGGCTTGAACAGGCAGCAGCCTGGGCTGCTCTGAATAGTGTTTTTCACATGAACTCAGACACCTGATCTGGCCGGTGTTGTATCCAGGGCAGCAGCTCTGTTCCACTCACATGGAGCTGTATGTGCTCTTTTGTCTGCAGCACATGGGGCTACAATGCAGGGAACAAGTGAGAGGAGGGCAAAGGGAGACATGTGGGCCAGGGTGGTGGGACCTGTACAGCCTGCGAGGTGTCCTGAAAACAAATAACAGACCTTCACTCTTGGCTTTTCTCTGTGTCTGTGGGAAAGGCTGTGGGACAGAGGTAATGGTCACTCAGAAATGAGACAGCAAGACAGGCTGCGCTGGCTGGGAGGTAGGGGGAACAGAGTAGGTGTGCAGGACCTACAAAGGTGTGAAACAGCAGCAGATGTCCACATCCATATGACCCTGGCAGCAAGGCATGCTATGCTGCCCACTTGCATTGCAGGCAAGTAGTTGCTAGGTAAATTTGTGTTGCCTGGCAACCTTCAGTCCAAAATTCATCCAGCTTCCTCAGACCAGGGGCACAGGCAAGCAGGATCACTTCTGGAGTACATCAGGGCTGATCCAGTCCATCAGGGCAAACACAGCTTACACCCAAGGAGGGAGGCAGGTGCCCTGGGACAAACACTGTCCCAGAGGAGTCATCCTTCCTGGCTGATGTGACACTGCTGGTGAGGCAGCACAGCTCTCTGCATCCCGTGGGGTATCTGAAGGGGGGTGATGTCCAGCACAGCATTGTCATGCAAGTAGGTATGTTGCTGTGGTGGAATGTGTGCTGGCAGACACCAACGTCAGCAGGGATGACTGCTCTCCTTCCAGGACATCCACACTGCCTGGAGGGAGGTGAAGGGGTCATGTAAAGCCCAGGCAACCCCCTAATCTGAGCTATTTCCCCAGGTGATCCACTGTAAAGACATTAAGGGTGGTCAGAAAATCTTGTCTTGAGGATGCTTAGGCAGGGATGCTTTTACAAGACAGCGTACATACAGCCTGTAAGTACTTCTCATATTTCACTCCCTCCACAGCTATGATCTTTAAGCAACAGAGTAAGATGGAAACTCTTCTTGAGCTCTTACTCCCACTTCAGCATTCATGCAGACACAGTTGAGAATTTGCCTCTTTACATGCATCCACACAAGCCCATAGCAATAAATTATTCATAAAACTAACAAGTATTAAGCAAAAAAAAAAAAAGAAGAAAGGCTGATAATGATCAAGTTATCTCTTTTACAGTCTTCCAGGAATGTTCTCAGTTACAATATCACACCTTTTCTTCCTGAACTATCACTTCTTCATCAACTTCCTTTCTCTTCTTTGACAGACTTAAGCACATCTCACACATGTTGCAGCCTAAAATCTAAATATTTCTGGTGCTTCATGTGCTTTTTCCAACTTAAGTGAAACAAGAAGCTATCTTAAGAAAGAGATGAACCTTTTCTTCAATGCAGATTTTGAAACTTTTTTCTATTTGTTTCTTAGTATAGTGATAAACAAAGATAACCAAGAGCAGCCACCAAACCTATGAAAATCACCTAAATCTTTCTGCTCAGACATTACCCTCACAGTTAAGTTGCTGCACAATATTACTCTCACCTTCCCACACAAAGGGCAGGATTTGCCGAAGTGCAGAAGACAATCCAATGAAAACTTGTGGGATGGCTGATGTGCTGCAAGTTAAGCATTCAGTGAGTGTTAGCAGATCTTAGACTGTTGGCTCTTTGGAGCCAGCACCATGTATTTTTGTTTTGTGGAAGAATGAGTTTTAAGGAAGAGCAGCAGGGAGCTCTGAGGAGCTATTTAAATGAAAATAAAATTATAATGGGCCAAATTGTGTAGCCTTCTTAGGCTTTGATCATGACAAATATAATCCTATGATCTTCAGTGGTATTTTAGACTAAGCACTGTAAGATTTGGCCTCAGTAACAATAGCAATGAGAAATATTAAGACAAGATAAATAATCTTCTTACTTTTGCCTACCCTCCATACATTCAGTCCCCCTGACAGTGATCAGATTAGTTATGTGCCTATCTGCTCACTATTTCAAGAGACTGATATTCTGGCTCATAATATGGAAAAGTTTTAATTCTATTCACTGTATCAAATAATACTGCTCAAGAAATGTGAGATAAAGTCACCACGGTATAACAATGAGAACTCTTATTTTAATTAAGGAGCAATCTTTGATAAGCAGGAAAGCCACTAGGCTATGACATTTCAGTTTAAAATTTGTCTCTAAGAGGAAGCCTGAAGCCTTGAACTTGTGGGAATTCAAATTCTGTATTTCCTTTATATTTTATTAGTGCTTTCTGCATATAATATCTATGGTTCAAATTTGACACCTCCCTTTTCCCAAAGATAGTGGTGGGAATGGGGAAAGCTGAGAAGAAACATCATCTGTATGATATTCAGTCCTAGGTACAGACTCCCCTGTCAAGTTTTGTTCACAACTTTCCCATTTCTCTCAGTTGTCACATTTGGAACTAGGTGAAACATTTCAAGTAAGTTTTTTTGCAGACACGTATTGATTTTGGTCACTTTTTCAAGAGGAAGGTTTCCAAGGTCCAGGGGGATACTTTCCGCTCTTCTCCAGCTAGGGGAGAAAAGGCTGTTGCACTCTGAAAGAGGCATGGTTACCTCCCATGAAAGTATTTGAAATAGTCAGTTTTCTTCCCCAATGCTGATGAGGTGAAAGAAGAAGAGTGTGCATGTGAGAAAGAGTTCATTTGTTTTGTGTTCCAAATTAGAATATGTTATTTGAGACATGGACTGTTTTTACTTAATATTGCAATGGTAGTTGGTGGCCTGGACCAAGATTTTGAAAAAGTCTCCGGGCCACCAACATGAAGATAAATAAGAAGGGATTATGTGACAGTTATAATCAAATTAAAATATATTTTGCCTTCCTTCTATCATTAAACACAGATGGCAGCTCCCAGATCCCTTCATTTTCAGACATCTTACTGTGTTAAAATAAGAAGGGAAGTCTGGCAGCCTTTCTTGAGGATCTCGCTGCAGACCGGCTGCTAGTTTCAGTGTCTTCTGAGAAGTTCAAAACAGGAGCTGTGCACTAAACCCTGGTGAAAACAGTGGAGGAAGTGAATTTGAGACGCCATGTCACAGGGGTCTGGCATTTCCCTTAGGGAGTCAGAACATCTGTCTGACAGCTACAGGCTCAGTCAAAATCATATTCCTCTGGAATCTACCATCCAGCAAGGGAGAAACCGAAGAGCTCACATAATGTTTTTTTACCCCCATTCATTGCTACAGAACATCATAGAGCGGGAAATGGCTCTTACCACAACCCACAACTGATGAAAGGAGCAAAGTGTCTTCCTTTTCCTGTCACCCTGTTTAGGGAACGCACAGCAGATATGCCCTTCCTTTGTTCATAAGGAAGACTCAGTTCTCCTAGACCCCTTTAAACACGCACAGTCCTTCTCACTACATCCTCTTAAGTTCTGGGACCTTCCCCTTCTGCAGGACCATAGAAAGTCGCTTGCTGAATCACAGGCTGCCTCTGAGAGGGATAAGACTTTTCTAAATAGTTCTGGAGAAGGAACAGGAGTATATTTATGTTCATTAGTGGAAATGCTCTTTGGAAAGAAATGTGCCAATTCTGCCTTCTTTTAGATTTCAAACCATAATCAAAACTGCAAAGCCAGAGATGCTCCCCCACGTATACTGGATAAACAAACCCTGACTTTTATAGATGCTTTTGGTGGGAGTGAAATTGATGCTAACAATAGAGTACATGATGGATAAGGCTAGATGGAAAGACAGTTGTTCCTAACAATTGTTTAAAAAGAGTCTTACAGAGGAATAAATTCTTCAAAGACAGGCTGCAAACCTTGTAACCATATGAAGGTAGTATAGCTATATATCATAATTCTCTGCTTCTGTTAGAGTTGAAACCAGGTCTTGACATTGATTGACATGCACATAAGTCATATTTTTACAGGAATTTTAGATAGTGACTCAAAATTGTCATCTCACCATTTCCATTCACGTACTAATTTCCATTTTCTGGTGTAATTTTTCATTTCATTATCACTCTATGTGTTTTCCCTTTATACACTGCGTTCACTTCATTTCTTCCTTTCATTTTGTTTCCTTTGATACCCTAACAGCTGGGTTTAAGAAAGTGTCGCTTTTATTTTTTGTCACTAGAGGCAAGGAAATTAGCACCTTGATGGAAGGCATGCTACATGGAGCATATAGGCATTAAGAGCTCTTAAACACATTTCACTTCACTGTGATTAGAAAAATTTAAAACAGGCATCACAATTTTCAGCCACTTACTTCCTTTTCTCCTTACACTGCCTTTGCAGAATGACAGCCATAGAAACATACATTATGAAAAGCACCTCAGGCCTCACCCTTGATGTTGTCAGAGGACAGCAGCAATAATGAACTTTCTCATTTCAGACCACGCTACAGAGGGCTAATGCACTAGTTAACCTATTGTCTTTTTAGTCAATTCCCCACTGCAGCTACAGCTGTTACCTCTGAAGCATCCCAAGGTTAACTGCAGTTAGATCTTACAGGTTGGATCATGAACAATGTCAGGGGCTGGAGGGGCAAGAAAAAAGAAGCCTATGTTTGTTCCCATCTTCAGGGAACAGCAATCTGTACAAAGAAGCATCTAGAAGCTGTTGGAGTGGGATTAACTTGCTGGGAGTCTTATGGAGAAGACAGCCAAGACTAGCCAGGCATCTCCAGCATGCTGCACAGAAAAGGAAATTGGCTCTTCCTCATAGGACTCCTGGAGAAATGTAGTTACCCACTGCTTCCAGGGGACAAACCCACTCCCCACTGTAGATACGAGCTTTGTAAGTGTCATCCCCCATTTGTAGCAAGATGGACTTTTAGGGACTTTTTAGAGCTACTCCCCAAAGGTGCAATGGGAATTTGTCTTTCCAGTCAAGATCCCATGACCTCTGAAAATCCACAGTCCATTTTTCCAGCCATGCAGAGAAACTTACTCAGTGATGAAAAGTTCCTAACTGGGAACTGATAGGGGCACTTACGCTACCTACTTTTAGGCACCTAAGTAGGTGTTTGTGTTCAAAGACTTGTCTCTGTGGTTCCTTGTGTAGTCAAAGAAAAATTCTTCCCCAGAAAATGATCCAGGGTAGAAATCTCCTCCAGGTGCTCTGAATCTCCTTAAATAAACCTCTCTCCACGGACCACAGAAAGAGCTTAAGGAAACTAGCCACCTAATGCAGGCACTAAGGATACATCCTGGAAAATTAATCCGTTATTTAATATGCACACTCCACGGATGAATTAGAAAACGGTATGCATTCTGCAAGAGATTAGTCTAAACCAAGCCTTCTGAAGATATAGCCCCACTCCTGTAAAACATTCACTAAATCATCTAAATAGCCCCAGAAATGTCACACAAGTCACATGCTTAAAATTAAGCACATCTTTAAAACTACTCAGCCTAACTGGGACTTCTGCTCTTTTCTGCTGGTTCATCCAACTGCAAGTTACATCTGGCACTGCTCACTCTTTGTTACTCACCTGTGTGACCTTTTTACTAGGTCTTGAGATGAGCAGTCGTGCTTTGTGTGGAGAACTGTATTAACACTGGGAAGGATTTGGGCATGCAGTGGTGAAGAGGAGGTGTTTAAAAACAGTATAAAAAGGCTGCATAGCAAACTGTAGCATTTAGGTATAAACCTAAAGAAGGAAGTTGCTAAGGCTACCTAAAGACTGCCAAGAGAAGACATTTAGAAGTTGGCAATTACTTGACACTTTGGGCTGTTAAAACTGAAATATCAGTAGATCATTTCCTCTCCATTTCCTACTCATAGTAGAGTCTGAATCACTATTCCCATGTGACTTTCTCATGTCTTACTTTCTATAACAGTACGGTAAGAAAAACTCTTGCAGTCTTTGGGCCTCTTGACCGAAGACAGAAAGGACCTCTCCTTTTCAGAAGCTTTTGCTATGTTTTCACAACATTGGAGAATTCTGTCAGCGATTTAGAATCATTTTGGCATATTACAAGGGCACGTACTGTACTTCATTAACAGGGACACTGTGAAATTATGAAACGTTTTAGAGAAAACCGCAGGATATTTAGAGTCATTTCTTCCTGAATATATGCAAAGCCCTTTGGGGAAAATGTAAGCAGATGGCTTGTGAAGCATTCATTGTTTTCTTAGGTAGTGATAAACAAACACTTTAAATTAAGAATCATAACCAATCTTTAGGAAATCTTATCCTGAATTATACACCAAAACAAAAGACCCTCAAAATCCAGCGTACCTGTAGAACCTCAGTGTTTTCCTTCAGCCTTTTCCATTTCTAAGACCATCCTGCTGGGAATCCTACTGGCTTGGAGGGAGAGCTCTTGGGACAGGTGCTCAGGTGGATAATTACTCAGGAAGACATTTAAGCAAACAAACAGAGCCATGACAACTGAGAGAGGCAGCAAACCTGTCCTTGTAACTTATAGGGGCAAAGGCAGATGAGGGCAATAGTGCTCCTGCTGTTCCAGTGACTAGCCCTAAGCCTTTCTAGCTCTTTACAATGTCTGCATTTTATTGGCTGTTTTGTATGGCCTTCTAAATTATCGCCGCTGCGTGCTTTGGTTTACCTGAATAGAAAATGTATTCTTTAAAAACACATCCTAAGTTATTTGGATCAAAGGCCATAGTGTTTGTAATAACAAACACCAATTATCCTCAATGACCATAGTATCATCGGGATAGACCTGAAGAGCTGTCACTGTTATTATTCACTGACTGGACTGTTTTCTGTCTAGTGAAGGGGAACAGCATCTTACTACATTTGAAGACCATGGAGTGACAACTTTATATTGCCAGGCACTGCTATCATGCCCAGTACAGCAATCAGAGCATGAAAAAGAAGGGGATCCCTTCTCAGAATGAAAAAAAAAAAAAAAAAAGTGAGAGTACATTTGAAAATGCTTTGTGTAATGAATCTTACTATTCCTTTAGTAAAGTGTTTTTTCACAGCAGCAGAAGTGATACTGAAGTCTAATGAAACTGTGCTAAAACTAAAAATCTCACGGTGTTAAATTTTCCTCTGAATGACTGTGATATGAATTTGATGCAATCCCATTAACTTTGATAACACTGATTTAATGAGTTAATCTATATTTACACCAGTGTAATTGAGAGCACAGCTTAGTCCACAACACAACAAAGCACCTACTGGTACACAGTACACTGGTACAGGTATTGAGTGGGAATATCCCACACTGTGGAAACAGCATAGGCAGTAAGCTGAGTTCTGGTGAAGGAAAGAAGCAAGAGGAAAGCCTGCCCGGCAGTGACGGCCCTGGAGTGGGATTTTGGAGATGGATTTTGCCTCATGCTTTCTTCAAAAAAATGTTCTCTCACCCTACCTCACTTCTTCATATGTGTTGTAACACTAACAGTTCCTTTCTCTTATTCTGCTTATAACTGGGGCTAGATTTTGAGACCCAGTCTTGATCAATAGTGATTCACAAGACAGGCAAAGGTATGTAGCTCCTGTGGTGTAACAGGATAGCCTAATGAGAGAAAGGATGCAATCAGTTTGCTGGATGGAAAACTCAGGGACTATCACAGTATCCAGCACAATGGAGACTTGAGCTCACCTGAGATACTCAGTGCCACATGAACACAAATAGTAAGTTGTCAGAGGAAAAAGTTAAAGGAGAAGCCAGAAACAGAGGGATTCTGAGCAGAGGTGAAAATAAGCAAATCAGATATCGAAATGCGAGTACAGCAGAACTGGAGTCTTCAGCTGCTCAGGTTAGGACCCTGCATTGAGCTGTTACCTTGCTATGAATATTCACGCCAACCAAGTGAAGAGGAATGATTTATGGTGTAAGGAATGTTAAGGAGTACGTTTAATTCTCCCTTGAAAATAAGAGGGTTATAGTCTTCAGGAGCTTAAAAAAACCTGCCAGCAACACCCTGATGTCAACCTGCAACTTGCTCACAAATAACATAATTCACAAGTCACAGACACCTCTAGAGATCATCTTGTCCTACCCCCTGCTCAGAGGAGGATCAAGGTTGCCCAAAGCAATGCCCAATTGGGTTTTGAATTTCTCTAAGGATGGAGAATACACAACCTTTCTGGGCAACATGCTCCAGTGCTCAATCAACTTCACAGTAAAAAAGTGTTTTCTTCTGTTTAAATGGAATTTCCTGCATTTTAGTTGTGCCTCTTGGCCTTATATATGAGTTAAGTAAATAAATAAGTAAATAATTGAATGAGGCACGACAGTCCTGCAGATTTTGGAAAATGAAGTGAGTGGCATGCGTCTGAATAGGCTAATGTATGTGGATATTGAAAAGCAGGAGCCCAGTATGCAGGCTAATAGTAATTGGTTTTCTTAATTTTCTCTTTCTTGTACATTTCCAACTCTCTAACTCCCATATGAGTTGGTGAGCTATTGTGTAGAGGCTGCCTATTAGATATATATAAAGCTTTACAAGCTCATTGTTGATAATGTCAATGTCACGAAGAAAATTCAGGCCAGTTACAATATGTGGTACAAAGCTATCTAAAATTGTAAGTGTGGGCGTTTCAAGCGTGGGTCTCATCTCATTTGAAATTGAAATATGTTTGCAGTGCTTGAATGTGGGAAGATTAATTAGCACCTCTGTTTCAAAATAAGAAGGAGTAGAAACCTATCACAAGAAAAAGGGGAAGTGACACTGTCGACAGCTAGGAAGAGAGGGTTTTTCAGCTGGAAAATAGTGCAGAAAAGAAACAAATGCATCCGTTTCTCTAATCTGAAGGCAAGGAAAATGGTATTTGAAACTGACTGAGTTTTTCAAAACAATCCCATGGCCACATTTTTCTTAATTGCCATGTAGCAGCAAGCTAAGATATTGAGTTCATTCTCAGGAAGCTACTGATTTAATCATATTTTAAGATATCTGCTTTCCCAGATTCCAGCTCTTGATTCCTCCAAGCAGGTAAAATGAATGAAGTTAGAAGGTAAACTAACAACAAGTCCCCATGCATATTATGGCACATTTCACTCATGTATTTCAGTGAAAGACTGGGATGCATTAAGCAGTCCTAGGTGTCATTTGAAAGTAGCTCTCTGTGGTAGTTTAGGAAATAGAAGCTGCCATTTCCCTATTTCATCTTTTTCCTATGATCCTCTACTGGTTGGGAACAGTTCCCTTTGATATCTCATATAGGATCACTCACAGATGCTTCTTTTATTCTTTATAAAAGCAGTCTCAAGACACTGATAGTTGGTACCCCCTTCATTTACTATCAAAGGTTCTTAATAGCTTACTAAAATGACATTGAAAAGCAGCCTTTTCTTAGTGTGATGACTTTGTTAGTGGGGTTTGGAGGTATCAAGGTAGGTACCTATATTATGTCTTACAGTAACAAGATGAAAGAGGCATATTCAAGGCCTCGAAACCCCTGCTATCCTACAGGTGATTCTCTGTCTTGCTTCAGGTAGCTCAGTAACACTGAAGCATTGTATTTAGATCAATGTCTGCACTGGTTAACCCAAAGTGACAAGATAAAATATTCCAAACTGTAATTTAACACAGCAACTGAACAGTTTATGTAAAAAAACAATTGGAATTGTGATTGGGCAAGAAGTAAAGAAATTCTTGTCCCAAGAATTTTCCACACAGGAACATCTGCATAAGCACACTTCCTCATTTCATTTTCCCTCCTAGCTGGATTCCTACCTTTTCCTTTCTATGAATCTGCAGGAAAAGCACCCCAAAGTGCCCATTTTGCATGTGCACCTTAACAGTAGGAAAGTCTGCCTTTGAAAAAGAGCTAGCTTTCCCCTACAACGAAATTCTGTTTTAAAGGAGGCTCACATAAACCTTAGTGATATTTGCTACATAAATGAGTTAACACTGAATTTTGCATAGCGTATGAAAAATCTGGAGTCTCAAATTATTTTGCGGCAAATATTTCATATTTCACTTTAATCTGTTGAGAAGAAAAATTAGTGGAATGACATATTGTGTATATACTGTGCACAGAGCCTCCCTGAATTCACTGTTATGTTTTTTCAGCTAATATAAGCCCTACAGGGGCAATTTAGCCTAGTCAAAGTCAAGCTGCCTTCTATCAGCCTCTCACATCTTCAACAACCATAATGATTCCTGAAATTGAACATGTTTTGTAGTATCTTGATAGTGCTGATGTTGAACAAAGCAAATAAAGTCAGTTTGATTCTCCTAAATTCAGATTAATCTGCAAAGCACAAAGTAATAAAAACATTGTTTTGACTATCAAACTGAGCAGATATGACAGCAGTTGTCAGAGGAAAGCATGTGTCATGCACATACATGAACTTACCACAGCAACAAGCTGTAACATTTCGTACCTGCTCTGCTTTCTTTGCAGGAGTGCCTTTCTTCAAGATTGCTTTGGGAAGAGGGAAGGGTGGGAGAAATAAAAAACTAAAAGGATTGAATTGCTTAGAAAGAAGAAATATTGAAATGGCAGCTTAGGAAGATACATAGTGAAAAGAGCCACTAAGATGAGTTCCCTTAGTTAAAGTTACCAGTCTGCTATGAAGGGCTGTCCCATGAAAGTTGTGTGCATTGGAAGTTAGTTATCCACAGGACAAAATTTAAGTATACCTATACAACTTTCTCTAAGATTTAGCTGGAAGGCAGCATCTATCTGAAAACAGGTATCTAGCAAAGCCTATGGAACACTTAACTCAAGTTCCCCGATTCCTCGTGGGCTCGTGCCAATACATTTTCCAATGACCAAGTAAGTACTTAAATTTCACAGGTTTGGGGTCTAGAAAGTCCTATCAAAAGAAACTATCAAACCTAGTTTCTAGGAACATGAAGATCCATATGGTTTGAGGTGAGATTTGAGCTTAGGATGCCAATAGTTGTCAGACCAGGGAGATGTGTATAACCACCACACAAGAACATTGCATTTCACCAGACGCAGGCACAGTCTCGCAGGTAGGAGTGTATTGGTGCTGATTAATGTCCTTAATCAAGATGAAATGGAAAAAAGCCCAAACAATCAAGACAGAGAGAGAGAAAAAAGAGGTAATACTTCTGGTGCCTAAGATATTAAATTACATCATGCATTTTTTCATCCAATCCTTTTTATTCTACAGAAATCTAAAGAAATTGTTAAGAAGAGAAGCCTGGCAAGATTCTGAGCAGCAGAAGGAATGTCATGCTATGCAGAAAGACAAAAGGCTAATTAGCCTCATTTTGGGAGGATTATGGTCATAAACTGTGATTGTGTGATTGATTTCTTATTTTGATGGGGTCTTAAAATATTATAAGGCCTTTTTGTTGTTGTGGGTTTTTTTTGTGGGAGAATGGCAATTGTGTGTATGTGACAAAAAGGAAGAGAGATTCTGTAAATACTTACATAATATTTATATACATATATATGTTATACAGTAGCTGTAGCAGCACAGAAAAATACTCCTTACAATATATGTTTTTAAACCGTCTAAATGTTTTGAGTCATTATTTCCTTTTTAAAAAAAAAATAAAAAGGACATTCTAAAAGGCTGATAACTTACTTTGTAGACCATAACAAAGTCATTATCTCCCTTTTTTTGGGAAAAAAAAAAAAAAAAAGGACCGTCTAAAAAGCTGATAACTTACTTTGTAGACCATAACAAAGTTTATAGTGGTAACATGGCTGAATTTGTGAATATAAGTGGAGATGGTTTTTTAAACATTTTTACGTACCACATAGAATGAATGTAAAGGGAATCTTATAGTTAATCTCAGAAAACATCATTTATGTCCTTTAATGGGTTAGAGTACTGCAGCACTACCCCAGACAGGGTCACACAGGACTTGTTCATTCAAATGGAGCCTTTTGTACTGCTGAGATTTCCTTTGTCTGTGAGGAAGAGGAAGGAGCATTTCCGCTGCCAAGATTATTTGGCTTTTCTGCTGGATAGCTTTATCTCCTGACAAGGGGCCTGTAGAATCTGAAATATCAGTGATTGCCATCAAGTACTAAAAATTATCTGAAGTGGAGAAAGATGTGAAGTGAGTCAAAAGCAAGTAATGCACTGCAGTCACCAACATAAACAAATAGCAGCCGGTACACTTCCTTACCCATATTTTTGTTCTCAGTCAATGCTATACAGTCATTGTCTTGTTTTATCTGTCTTAGTGGAGGTAAGTTTGCAACTGCATTACAGAGGTGAAAAAGCATCCCTCTAATTAGCTTTTTATTGTAAGTTAATGAATTTTTTATGGGCTGCTGGTTGGAGGACAGAAAGGACAAAGCATTTTTTTTAACTAATGGCAGGCATAAAATAGTAGCACTCTTCTCCACCCAGCCTTTCCCAAAGAAAGTGCACTGAGTGAGGAGAAGGCACATGCTAGCTGAGTTTGCTAATCAAGTAAAAAAGATATTGAGTTGGGAGGTTATAAAGGAACAGACATCATATTTACTTTCCTTCATCAATTCTAGTTCAAAAGAATGTTACATATCCCAGTCAAAAAGAACAGAAAACCTTGGGGAAAAAAGCAAAAAATAATGTGTGAAAGTGAAACAAAGATTTATTAACCTGGAGACAATGGTCATATTAGGTCACAAAGAAGTGAAATTCTGGCCCTGTGTAAGCCATGGAGGCTTACCTCAATATTTAACGGTTCCAGGACTTTGTCTGGTATATTAATGACAGCCAAACTGTAATAAAAAATGAAGGTAACACACTGCTTAGTGATAAACTGTAATCCAAACCAGAGTCCCTTTCTTCCCTCCAGATAAAAATGAAGGTTTGCCATATAAAGGAGACACCATGAGAACTATAATTATTGCTTTGAAGACACTGACTTTGCAGGCATATCTGTACATTTCATGAATATTCATAGAATCATAGAATCAGAGAATAGTTTGGGTTGGAAGGGACCTCTAAAGGTCATCTAGTCCAACCCCCCTGCCGTGGGCAGGGACATCTTCAACTAGATCAGGTTGCTCAGAGCCCCGTCCAACCTGACCTTCAATGTTTCCAGGGATGGGGCATCCACCACCTCTCTGGGCAACCTGTGCCAGTGTTTCACCACCCTCAGCATAAAAAATGTCTTCCTTATATCTAGTCTGAATCTACCCCCTTGTAAGGGACGAGGCCCAAGTGACTGTGCTGTAAGCACAGACAATGCCCCAAGAGAAAGCTCCAGAAGCCAGCCAGGGGGAGGGGCCCGGTGTCACTCTACTTGACTGACTAATGTCTCGACCACTCCCGAAGCTGGGGTGAGAGAAGATTCTAGAAACTGGGGCCAATAAACAGGGATGCATATGAGCCTCCTCGGGGCGCTCTCCACACCCACCCCCCCTGTTGGCAGGTCCGACGCTGGATCCAGGATTGGTGATCTCTCTATCTCTCTCTCTCGCTTCCCAGCTCTCTCTCCGCTCCCTCCCCCCAACCCCTTAGTGCTCTTTGCCCTTGATGCTGCTAAGTAACACGCGGCCTACCTCAACCTCTCATAAAGCCGCTTAGCTTATGTGACATATTGATACACAGAGGGTTGATGCTTGTTCCATTAAAGTTGATGTTCATATATGGACCCTGAGTGTTATCTCACCTTAATCCACACTGAGGGGATTTGCAGACCTTAGTCACTCTCCCCTTCTCATAGGTGGGATGTGACACCCCTTTTAGTTTAAAGCCATTCCCCCTTGTCCTGTCACAACAGGCCCTGCTAAAAAGTTTGCCGCCATCTTTTTTATAAGCCCCCTTTAAGTACTGACAGGCTGCAATAAGGTCTCCCCAAAGCCTTCTCTTCTCCAGGCTGAACAACCCCAACTCTCTCATCCAAGATAGTCTATAAGCCACTGGCTACAAAGCATCATTGAAGGTAACAACGGTCTTTGAAAATGCACAGTAAAAACTTGATTTTGCAAAGATTTCATCCCATGGATTAAGGAACCTGGCACTGTGAAACAACAGAGCACTTGTACCAACTTCACACATTGCAGGGATTGACTCATATGCAGCCCCGTTCACTTGGAGGCAAGAGACACTGTGGATGTTCATGACTTTAACCCAACAGCTGCTATTTCTGAAAATGCTCCTAAAGGGATGTCTTTTGAAGTTTGGAAAACAGGACAGAATTAAAATCTGACTGGAGAAACAATCCACTGCCAAATAACACAGTGCCTGGAGCAATTCAAATAAAACTTCTTTCAGATGTCACTTACATTGTTGCAGACTTCCATAAAGATAAAGCCTGACCTATTTTTCTTTTGTTTCAAAACTTGTTCCCTTTGACATTTTGTTGCTGTTGTAATTACTGCCTCTTTCTCATTCCTTCCCCTCTCTGGCATTCGTTATTGTGGTGTGTTTATGTTGTGCTTTCACCTCCTCGTTTCCACTGCCCAGAAGGGATCTGGCAGAACCTGCCAGGAGTCTGAAATGGCCAGGAGCATTACAGTGCTCCTGCTTTGCTGGAGATGGCAGGGTGTATAGATTAAGGCGGATGCAAGCTTTCCTTTACCCAGGGGCAACCACTACCTCCGTCAACAAAACAAGGCAAAGGGTTTTTCATTGCATACTTACCTCCATGCTTGGCTTGAACACCTTGAAACTGGAAGGCTGCTCCCTGGCTTAGCAAGTCATGGACATGTTAGTCCAAGACACACTACACACACATTTCTGTGTGTGTGTGTTGCCCTGTGTGATGCTGTTGCAGTTACATGAGATATTTAAACGAGACATAGCTGCATTCAGAGAATAGACTGGTGATGGAAAAGCAGCTTGCTGACAGCACCTCTCTGGATTAATTCACAATGCCTGCATAGCTTTTCCCTTTCCCTTCCCTGCTTGCTCAAGGGGCTACCACTCTCTGCTGTTCCTCAGTCTTTTCCCCATTGCATCTGTGCTGTAGCAAGACATGCTGCCACATTTGAGATTTTTCTTCAGACACAAAGTTTTGTATACATATATGTTTAGAAAAAATATTTTAAGCCTTGTTTAAAAGTATTGCTTAGATAGCTTAACAACAGGAAACAGAGAAGGTGGAAGAAACAGGGTTTTGAAGAAAATACATTTTCCTCTTGAGTGTGTCTATGGTTAGAAAGCAGTATTTATCAGTTCCATAAATAATGACTTTGTATAATCTTACTGGTGGGAAAAGGTCTTACTTGACGGCTTGGAGGAAAGTGGCAGGAAACTTGGCTTTTCAGAAGGATTCTTTCCATTATTTTGGTTTGCTGCACTGCATACTCTTAAGTGACAATGAATCATATATATTGCTCCTCACTGTCGGTAGGAGATTGTTGGCACAGAGATGCATTTAGATGACTTTTTGTCTGGCCAGGCACAAGAGGAAAGGGTTGCTTTGTGCATAGAACCTTAGAAGGGAGTTTTTTCCATTTTCCTTCCCACTCTTTCCTTGCTGTTGTGACACAACAGAGGATCGGTGCTCTTTTCTTGCATAAGATGCTTGCACGGTGGGTAGGTTTCTCCTCTATTGAACAGGCCACTGTCATTGCACCTGATCCCAGGCCAGCTTTTGCCTCTCCTAGGAGGGAGGTTTGGTTTGGTGGGGGGAATTCCCTATCAGAAGTGGGCAGTGGGTGTGGAGAGTCAGCACTTTCCCTTTGTCAGCTATCCAGCTTCATAACATACCTGCATCGTCATACAGGGAAGCCCAGATTTGACAGAAGCCCAGCCTGGAGAGGGAGACACTTTCTCTCCTCTCTTTTCCCCTGACTTTCAGAAGGTTGTTCCCTACGACATGGTTACCCCTGAGGAGGGGCAAAAGGGGAGGTCAGCATTTCCACCTCTCTGGGAGAATGTGCTCTGCACCCTTGATACTCCTATGGAAGCTGACATTATCTGGGATAGTTCACTATGTGCTGCAGAAGACATCTAGAGGCACCACTGTTCCCTCATTTGACCTGCCCAAACCATTATAGTGCAAATAATTCACAACAGAATAACAGAGAGGGATCAGGCTCACTGTATGTGCATCACCATGGCAATGGCTGTACTAGTAGAAATGAAGAAAAGTTACCATACAGAAATCCAAAAAGGATAAAAAGAATGCCTTCTCCAATATGTCTTTACTACCTTCACTGTCCCATTACAGTCTCTGTGATGATAAATTTTCCCACCAGAAAGAGGAGCAGAGTCTCCATAAACCCCATTTGAGTACATTGCTTACTTGTGGGAAGCTAAAACATTCAAATGCAACTTTCTTCAGTACGTGATTTCCAACCCAAAAAATCCATTCGTACCTCTGAAAACCTCCACCTGAATATATCTCTGACTCACGCATGAGTCAGTATGTAGTTCCGTGTCCAGGGATCTGTCAAAATGGGTTCTGCCTTTCATTAAGTATTATCTCATTACCATGGAGAATAATGTAATAGTGAGACTAATTTTATATGCAGGAGAAAGTAGCAAATATTCACATGCCACATCCAAACAGAGGTAAAATAATTCAAGAGGTATGTAACAGGGGGAGAGGACAATTAAACTTTGACTAGAATAAGAAGTTCTCCCTTACTCACAGCTCTTCACCTGAGAAGCAAACAAATTGAATATTAAAATTCAGAAAATCACTCCATCCCTACTCCTAAATAATGTGCTCGCCCCTCTTTACACAGCAGCTATGGTTTCTAGTTGCAACTGAAAGAAATGTGTAAAAATCATCAACAAAATATTTCACAAAGTTGGAGGCATCTTCTTATGTTATCCAATGAAAGCACAAGCAAGAAGCCTTATCTTAGAGTCTTATCCATGGCAAAGGCTTCAGATTCGACCTTTTAGTGGACTATAATTGCCTAACACCTAATTTGAGATTAACACACTTAAGAGAAATCTGGGGCATTTCACAGTGACAAGAAAAGCTGCTAATCACTACTGTGAGGCTGAAAATGTTGGTATCTTCATTTTCACCTATAGCAAAATAGTATCTCAAGCAAGGATTCCAAGACCAGTGAAGAACTAACGGAACATTATTTATCATGAAAGATTTCATGATCATTAACAAAGCAAATGTTTAAATTTGGTTACAAAGAACCCTCTGCCATGGAAGGAGAACACCTGCTTAAGTGATTTGCTAAGCCATGAATATAGTGGCAAAGCAGGACTCTGCCATGAAAAGCAGAAAATATGTATGGGTAGTATAAAAGGTCCAGTGGAGGAGTAAAAATAACGAGAACCTATTGTGATCCTTGAAAGCACTATTTACAGCATATGTAATATCTTTTTTCTAATGCCCTGTGTGGAAGACAGCACATTTGAGTATGTTAACTGGTAATTAAGGTCAGAGCCAAGTTTCTGTAATGTTATACATGTTTGGAAAACAAAACAAAACAAAACAAAGCAAAACCACTTCATAACTTATCCTGTTGGGAGCTCACCACAAACTTGAAAAGCAACAGCAAAAGGATGACAAAAAGATCTATTTTCTGCATGAGCCCCAGATTGATTAGAAGCACTCCTGAGAAATTCTGTATTTGACCCTAAATAAAAAAAAGACCCCAAACCCTGACATCGGAGGTTTCAATGAACCAGACACCTTAAGGTAAATTTTTAAAGATGTAAATAGTATGGACTGAAGACCCCGAATGACTGGCAGAGATTTCTGCAAGGCAGAATGGCCATGATGAATTAAAATGCACCATGGTGCGAAAGACAGATTGTCAATATTTGCTGATGTAGGATATACCTGGCAGTTGTTTGTTCAGTCACCTAGATTACCAAACTCTGTGTTAAGACATCTTTTAGAGGTTTGGTTACCTCCTTGACCTACATGAAGGAGGAGCTTTAATAGACAAGGGTAGGCTTTGGATACCTGCAAGTACATCAGAGGGCAGAGTTGAGCCCAAGCTTTGTAGTTTGCCAGGGCCACTTGTCACTGTCACTCCTCCACTTAAAAAGAGATTTTCAACACAGTCCTGGGAATTTAAACACTAAATTTCCTTTGAAATTCTGGGGCTATACCATTTTGAAAATCTCATTCTGAAAGATTAAGCAGTAATGAGCATTAAACACTTTGCCTAATCTAAGGCTTGGGCGATACTAAGGACTTCTCTGTAATGCTGACACCATATGCACAAACATGGAGCATTTAGAAGAGAAAAATCTCCCCAGTTTAGCAAATTGCCAATGTTGCTGAAACATGTTTTGATCCTAGGACTGAAATCAAACTTCAAAGACATGAAACAAGCTCCAAACTTGCTAAATCAAGCTGATTCCTCTTACAATTCAGACAGAATTATACTGTACAGAACATCTCCAGGTATTGTACCTAGCCTAAACATGATGAACCCCAGTGCTCCAGTTTCTCCCCCACTCTCCAGAAACTATTTCATGTTCTAATTGACCACAGTTACACATTTTGTCTGGTTTTCATCTTCTGTCCTTCTTTCACTGGATTTTATCCCATTACTTCTTGTTATTTCTCCCTAAACTGCTCTAAACAATTCTTCCACCTATTTTACCACACAGAAAAAGAATTTTACTGTTCAAACATTAAACATTTTGTTTAAATATTAAACAGTACTGTTTTTCTCTTGACTGTTAAGCCAGTTTGAAAGCAGGATTTAAATTGGTTTACAAAGCTCTGACACTGAGCTGTACAACTGGTGTCAGAAATCATACCATTTTCCCTTCAGCAGCAAGCTAACTGTGCTATCACTTTCATGTGGGATGGTTCTTTATTGTCAGGGCTAAGGTATGCCACACTCAAATAGAAAATGATTTTACAGTGCTGCATTAACACTTTCAGAAGCTCTGTTCTTTTTTATTTTTTCCAAATAAAACAGCATTACATACATCTTTCTAATCATAATCAGTCACCTAGTGACTTCACAATCTCATTATGATACAGAGATGAGATTGTGAAACGTTGGGATATGAATATGAGTGTTCTATTAAATTTTTCATGCAGACTGTGAGAATACCCACTGAGACAACTTCCTCACTTTCTTTTAAAACCATTCATAAACATTTAAATATGGGTTAAAGACAAAATTTTCTTTCTTAACCCTTTTACACTGCAGAAGAAATGTTTCATTTGAAACTTCAAATCAAAACAAAGATTGCCAAAGAGCAATCTTCAAATTCCCTTGAGCTCTTCATTTTGGTTGACGTGTTTATACCCAAAAAGAAGGGACGTCAGTGCGCACGCTTTTTTCGGCATGGTAGAAATCTTTCCACTCTTCTTGTCTTGTACTTAGAAGTTGGGGTCAACGTCTCAAGATTTCTGCTTCTAATCAGAAGGAAAAAAAAGCCCCCAATTTAATCTCATATGCAAACCCTGCAGAAACTGAATCTTAATTCAAGACAGGGCTTCTGGAAGGCTTTATTCTGCTCTGGTTCAGCCCAGTGGAAACACTTAAACTGATTTAAAATGGCAATGCAGTAGATCCCAGGTTAGCTGGCCTGATGCTAGCAGGAAAAGAGCTTGTGAATGTTTTTCACATCCTGGGGCCCTAATACTACCAAATCATATTTAAACTCTGGGATTTGTTAACTCAGAAAACTTGGAAACTGGTTGGCACTCAGATGTACGTATTTTGATTTAAATATAATATAAACCTAATAAAGAATGCATGACTTTAAGGATAAGTATTCTTCAGTCCAATAATCTGGACAGCAAATTTCAAAACCACTCATTACAATTTCTGCAGCAATACCGGGAACTATACAAATAACTGCATAATTATCTCCTGTTCTTTTGTTAATTACTTGAAAAGTTCTGGAGCATTGGTTTGAGTGGGAAATACTAGCTTTAGGGACCATGCTGCCAGCAGCAGGTATTATGGATACCTGATTCATTATTTGGACTCCTAAACATTATCATAATACAAATAAAATTACTAATCCCCCAAAAAAAGTTAAGTTAATTTGGTTTTGAGTTTTGCTATTTTATTCAGATAATTCAACAGCTCAGCACAAAACTTCTGATTTGAAGCCTGGATAAATCAAGAGATGGTAAACACTGTGCTTTCAGTGGGTAATTCCAGTCTGGACAAAGTCAGTAATGAAAGAAAGCCATAAATAAATGGCTGAGCTCCAATATACCAGAATGTATTATATAATTTCATTTAAATTATTACAAATGTCATCAGCTCTGTAGTTTGGCAGGCAGAGGAGAAAGACTAGAACACTATGAATAATGGAATTTTTGGGTATTTTAGCTGAACCAAAAAATTGAAACAAAAAATTGATTTGTGTCAACACAAAATATTTTGTTGACTCAAGACAAAATGTTTTGTTCCATTTCAGGCCAAATGGAATGTTTCACTTGACCAGACAGGAAACATCATTTTTCATTTTCAAGTTACACATCTCTTAAGGCCCCCATCACTTTGAAACAACAGTCAAAATGGAGCATTCATTTTAAAGAAAAAAAACAGTTTCTTTAAAGCAATGTCAGCATGCCAGGATGACTATTTGATGGACATCCATAGATGTCCCTGTCTATCCTCCCCCTAGACTGCTATCAAACCCCTGGCATGGAGGTGCCTGGTACCTGAGGTTGTCCCTGGTGCCCTCCAACCTGCCCTGCTCCCTGGATGGGGCAGTGGGATGGTCCTGGCTGCCAGGTCCTGCCCTGCCGCTCCGGGAGGAGACCCCGACACTCCTGGTACCCACTAGCCCCCAGCCCCTGCGATGCCCTGGCATTGACATTTTCTAATTCTCCTGTCATACTTTTGTGTTTTGGAAAAACACGTTGTTGATTTCCCCATGAGTATAGGAATTGCCACTTCCTTTCAAAGCAGCTTTGGTGATTTGTATTTGATGAGACAATAATAACATAAAAGCATGCTCAGGCCTAGAAAAGATGGAGCTCAGGGCTATATTCTCAGTGAGTGATTGACTCAAAACACTCAAGTTTTCCACTTTGTAAAGTGTAGGTAAGCCTCATCTACATATTCACCCCACCCAGTGAATTTTCTAGAGCTTTGTTACATAATTGCAAAGAGCACTGAGCAACTTGACTAAAAGTTGGCAAGAGTGATCAGCAATACCAGTGATCCAGAGGTACATTTTTACTTCAGACAGAACAGAGCTGCAGGAAAAAGCCTCTCAAACATATCATATGTGAATTTGACCTTTTGTCTGAGCACCTGCTAGTATCTTGGCGACTCCCTTTCCCTGTGGATGTCTCTTCTTTTCTCTGCATCCTCTTCTGTGTACTGTTTTCAAAGTGGCCACAGTAGAAAGCCTTGCTCACTTCCCTGCTGCTCCCCTGTCTTACGTTGTCACCACCAGGGCCCTCAGTCCTGAGTCCATTACAGTGACATCCCGTTCACCACAAAGTCATCCTCATATTTGAGTTTTTCTTTTTATCTAGCACCTGAACCTCCAGCTAAGGTCCAGTGGTGGACACTGAAACACCATGCAGGGCATTCAGAGGCCCCAGCAGTACATCTCTGCTCCTCATTAATGGAGAAAATGAAAGGGTTACTCCTAAGCTTTTTCAAACAGTTTATGATTTTCAAAGACTTACCAGAACAATTACATTTATCCTGGTGGTGATGTTGACAGAGCATGGATGTTGGTATAAAAGAGGAAGTCTATGGGGCTTTTACTTGGCCAGACTGAAAATCTGGACCTTGATGTCAGATTCAATTAAAAAAAAAAAAAGTTCTTATTTATGAGTTTCAAAAGCAGATTTCAACACATTCCACAGAGAACCCAAAGAAAGGATGGAAGAAAAGGTGGTGCCCCCAGTAAACCGCATCCAAAGCTGACTGAAACCAGGAACTTTCCTTACAGTATTAGGAATTAGGTGAAAAAAATTGTAGCCAAGAGCAGTCTTCACTGGATCTTACACGCCTTATGGAGTCCTTTGACAACTAATGTGTAGAATTGTCTAGAGAGGCTTATTATTTTATGACCCAAAAGTGCACAGCTGTCTACAGCACATCCCTTAACAAAGAAGCTATTACCAATTAGACATTTCCTACTTTCGTAGGAAGCTTATTTTCAAAATAAGCCCCAATGTGTAACTTGTATCTTATTTAATATTTACATTATTTGTTGGTCTTTGCTCCAAGAGGTTTTTGACTGCAGGATATCTCTTCTTCAGAAAAGGTCTGTTTGGGATATTTTTTGGCTGTAGGATAGTGTTGCTCAGCAATTTCTCTTCAGCAATCAATGTCCTCTTACCACACAATCTCTGCCAACTATTGTACATGTTCTTGGTACATTTGTGTGTGTGTGAACAGTGTTGACACAGGGCAGGGCAGTACTAATGATCTTGGTCTGCCGCTGTCAGCCCATCCTAGCCACCCCCCACAGAAAGGAAAACCATGGATGCTGCTGCATGGAGGGTTCTTGACTCAGGTTACATTAAAACAAACTCATCCTTAGCAAAATTCAGTGAAATTTAAAAAATACATTTACTCTGTGAAGATTTTGCTTAATATTATTTTTATTTTTGGTGACAGCAGTGTAATTCTTGTGTAGACCTGAGTGCTTGATTAGTACTGGAAAGTTTGTTCTCATACAAATGACAAGGATATTTCACCCCCATAACACCCAGTGTTTTCTCCCTGTGCTCTAGAGTCATTCTGAAATGTCACCAGAACGTTAAAAAGAAATATTACTTTGGTCAGTCATTTCCTAACCTTCACAGTCATAGTAGAGGTTGGGAGTTAACTACGTGCTGAAATAAGCTTAATGTCTTAAGGAAATAGACACCACTGCATAAGGCTTGCTGATTTCTAATCACTGTTGCAAACCACTGATGTATTCACTTTCATGAAGTCCATTAAAAAAAAAAAAAACAAAACAAAACAAACATTATTTTGTTAACTTCTGAAAAGTTAATTCTATCTTGCAGATACACAGAGTGCAAAACATCCCACCTGTGTACTAGAAATACACAATGGAAAAGGACACTCAAAACCAGCAGTAATACTAAAAGCCAGTTAAAGAAATGTCATCCTCCTGTTTTCCTGAGCTGTACCAGTGAGGATGTCAGTGCAAGCAGCAGTGGGTACTGATTATAAAATCACACCCAAACTAAGTGGATAAAACTGGGCAGTGCTATAAAATTACCCCTTGTTCAGCAATAAAAAAAGGCAGAAATAATGTGTAGCTCTGGTGCTATTGAAGAAAGTTCTCCAGAAGCAGGTGGCAAGAGTATCACCTACCTTTGTAAGGATGCCACTGGATCTAATAGCAAATAAAGGCAGATCCCTTCCAGGGTAACACCATTTGGACTATAGTCAGTTTTGCCCAATGGTCCACAGTTTAAAAATTTCATTACTGCAAAGCCTGCAGTGGTCAGAGATGCTTCTTTAACTTTTGGGGGTGATAAACCCTTTTGGAATAAGCCTGTCTTTACTTGACAAAAACGGGAGAGAAATTTATGCATGCTATTTCTATATCTGATCCTTCAGCCAGACAGGCACAGCCAGAGATCAAATGCTGGAATATGGTTCTACCTGACTTAATTTATTTAATTGGTATTGCCAAGAGTCTATTGCCTCTCTTCAGTTAATATGTATTTAAAAGTAGGTTTGATAGACTTATTTTATATTTTTATACTTATGTGTGGTAAACACATTTTTGTTCTCTCAGGTAGAAGTACAACATTTCCTTTCCTGGGACCATGTAAGCACATTGGGAAGAGTTTATTATGAAGGATTGGGAAGGATTTATTAGCTGAATATTTTGGAGTCAAACACCAGTCCCAAATCAGCAGGTAAAAGATTTTTTATTGAATTCCCTACATTCATATTCTGGTTGCTCTTCTGGTCTTTTCTCCTCTGATTTTAGCAGCAAATGGATAGGATATCAAATACTTCAGCCTGATGCTGGATACCTACAGGGAACTAGAGTATATTAATTTAACAAAAAAACCCCCAAACCAAAACATAATAACATATAAAGATATATGATACATATACACATACGATATGATAACAGATACACACTTTGTTACAGATCAGTTAAACTCCCAAACAGTACTTTTACAAAAAAGTTTTGATATCATTCATTCCAGAGGTGGGACATACCAGATTTAGGAAAAATTTTCTAGATACCTGACACCACCTGAGACCACCACGTACAATTGTGTTGTCAATCACCATCAGCTGATGTGAGCTCAGGCTCAGCTCATTGCCATGGTAGTGCTGGGTGACTGTGGAAAGGTAGGGCAGACCTGAAGGACAGAGAAAATTAAACCAGTGGAGTAATAGTTGACAGCTCTGAAAATCATGAGTTTTCTGCTCCTTTTATGAGTCAATTATTAATAACTTGCCTTTACAGAAAACAGTCATAGTCAATGCTCTTTATTTTTTAAATCTTAGCAGACATTGGCATTGGAAAATGAATGAATAATTAATTGTATTGGTGAATAATACTGAGAGAAAACAAAAAAATAGTTTCTAAAGACTTTGTATAGGGCATATAGCCATGCAAGTGTTGGAGGCTCCTAAAGTTGCACGCACACGCAGCATGTCAGCATGTTTCCCAGGGAAATCCCTTCTCTTCTCAAGTCCTCACACACATCTAGTTGCTTTGTGCCTTCTGACTTGGCCACAAGTAGCTGGAAGTGATATCAGTCACAGGTTATGGTGGTATTATTGCCACTTCTAACAGGCAACACAGATTTTGTCAGTCCTGCTTGACTTTGTTGATCATCCTTGTAATTAACTCCTCCATTGTCTTTGGCAAATAGACAATCTACAGGGTGGGTGGGGGTTAACAGAAAATAAAAACAGGGGCAGACCTGAAAATTAGCCATTTCACATAACCACTGAAAAAGCTCAGATGAAGGTAATCAAGGCAATTACTGGACTGTGGGTAACTGGCTTCCCCTAGAGCTTTATTTGACCTCCAACAAGTTTTGAGATCGGATGCAACATTCTAATGTTTTTGCTGCTGAATAAGGGAACAGCCTCTTCATCCAGAACTGCTGTCCTATATATCATCTATTTGATTTTTTTTTCCAACTGTTTGCCTGTTTTCTTTTTTTTTTTTCTCCTTACAATCTCTGATGTAGGCATATGACTTAGTATTCCACCAAAGCCCCCCATAGCTTCTGCTGTTTATAGTGCCTGCTGCTGGGTAAAGTGCATGCTCTTGCCACACAGACCGTGCCCTTTTATTCTCCCTTACTACAACAGGATGGATAAAAAGCAGCAGTCTCCATCCAATGTCATTTTAGTTTAGAGGTTCTGATGGATGCAGCCAGCAGTGAAATGTTGCAGCGTTAGCCATGCCTGGGTCAGGGCCACTCGTGTTACAATGTGATGTGCTCACATTCAGAAGTGACACCACAACCTAGAGTTTTCACCTTTCTCACATTTGAAAGGAGCCTAAAGCAAATCTTAAAGACAGAGACACTAAAGGCTGTATCTGCTGCAAGTGGGCAAACCTTGGTGTAAACCCAGATGCATATTTCAAAGAAATGAAATGAATGCAGCTGACCTCTTCTCCTTTCAGATCAGGGGATAGGCTTAAAAAGACTTCTTTGATTTGTGTTACGTTGTACTTTGCACTTGGATGCTTCAGTGATGCATATCTTGGCTTGTCTCAGTTTTTATTATTGCATTCCTCCCCAAGGGGCCAAGAGACTAGTGAGATCTTTTTTTATGCGTATGTTGGCTTTTGCAGTAAAACAGCAGGGGTGAAAGTCTGGCTCCACTGAAAGTGATGGCAGTCTTCCAGCTGGTTTCTGCATGGCCAGGTTTAAAGAGTGGTACCCAGCCTCACAGGTTGGTCCCCGAGCAAAATCACACACAGACAAGAGGGAAACAACTTTGACACAGTAACTGCCAGAGGAGTACTGTGTGGCCAATTTTCTCTCCTACCCATCTACTGTCAATCCTTCTGTCTGATAAACATTTGAAATCAACACTGAAGCCTAATACATGGAATTTGCTGTACATCACCAGGTGCAGTTTCCCAAGTAACCGGAGGATATTCTGAAGGAGCTATCAAGGATTTGCCCAAGTTTTCTGTTACTGTTTCTGATTCCTGTAAAAATACACTTGATAGCTTGAAAATTACTCTGCACAGATTATTTTGCAAAATGATAGCCGTAAATATGCAACATCCATGATGCAAGTGTGCAGCAAAAAACAATATTACTGACTCCAGTTCTGGACCCATGCACTTGAATGACAAAAGCAGTCAGCACATCTAGAAAATGTTTTATTTTTTGCCCTTCAATTTAGGTTTGTATTTCTGGGCATGCCTACAGCTAGGATTAGTATGTGGTGACATCAGTTTTTGTATTTAATTTTCCCACTGAAACAAATTCAGCCCCTGGAAAAGTAAGTACAATTCAGTTGTTTTGTGGCTGTAGTTGTGCACATGAACAACAGCAATTAGGCCATTCGCCTTCCTTAAACTAATTCTTCAACACACACGAATTCCTTCCGTTTCCAGCAGTACTGGAACATTGATATATAAGAAGCAGAAGAGCAAATTAATTAATTCATTCATTACCAATAAGACATTTGATTTTATGTCTTTTACAATCAAAAGGGGACTAATATTTCCTGTAAAGCTATTTGTCCTTTGGCAGCAAGGCAAAAAAGCTAGTGAAATGCTAGTGTATACATGTCTCCTATACCAGTCAACAAGGAATGCTGCAAAAAGAGTGAGCGAGTTTTGGTATCAAATAAGGTACTTTAGGTATTAAATTGAAGTTAAAATGGAAAGGAATGAGATCAATTTATAAGAAAGCGCTTTAAATTTAAACCAGTCAAATAAAAGGCTACCAAAAAATCTCTGTTCTCCCCAAGCAAAGAACTAGATTCCAAAATAGCCATATTGTCTTCTTCAAAAGGATTAATGGTGGAGCATCCTCAGATAAAGAAGACAGTAAATAAAGTATATGGAGCTTCTTCACTAGCTAATAGGTTGAAAGTTCAATTCTTAAACTGACTCAAATGAAATTAAGGACTGGTAAATGAAGTAAAACAAAGAGCTAGGGAATCTGAAGACAAACTCTCTGGGCTTAAGTACATTTTAAGACAAATTAGATTTCCGGAAAGTTCAGCACAGACCAAGGAAAAAAGCAATCAGTGGGGAAGTGCAAAGACAAAATTGCATAGCTGAGGGTTGATTTCCTCCTCTTTTCCCAGGCTGGACTCCAACATGAGTGTACTGAGAATGGAGAGTGATGGCCCAGAAATTTGTTCTGGAAATGAAACAGGGACCCATTAAGATTTCTGAACATGCTGTCCATTTACTAGGGCTGTGAGGAATAAATCCTCGACAGGACTTGCTAAGCCTTCTACTGCCATCAGAACCAAATAATACTTGGAGCCGTGAAGAGGAAGGAGGACTCGCCCAGCACAACACCCACACGTGTGTGGCTGGAATTCTGTGAAAACAGAAGTATGAGGGACTGTTAAAGCCAAAAATATTTAGTCTTTGTCCCTGAGAAAGCAAACCCAAATACCTGTGCCTTTGACTACTTTGCAACCTTGTAGCAAGCATTAAGGAACAGGACAGAGCAATAAAAATAAGAAGACGTTACTGGTTCCACAGAAGTAGGCTTACACTGGCTGGGATGGAGGAAAAAATATCAGGAAAATTCAAAATCATTTAATTTTATGTTAAAAGAAAAAAAAAGAATTAATCAGAATGGGGTTCTTTAAACAGTAGTTTTCTTGAAACTTGATCTCTGATGGCAATTGCATATGTGGACTCTGACATCTAATAAAGAACAAATTCCTAACCTTTCACTCTGAGGGAGTGTTCTTTCTCTTCTGTCTACTCATCTGTTTCTGAGAAATGTGCCCGAACCTGATGTCTTTGATAACCTCTCTGCTAAAATCATCCAGTGGGGACAAACAGACATATATACACACACAGACAGCATGATCACATTGGCCGCAACTCCCCACAGACACCAAAAAGGTCCAACCAGCCCTTTCCACAAATATCTAAAAATCACAGGTACCTGGGGCTGTAAATTAAGGTGAAAATAATAAAAATGTATTCATCCTACATGGAAGAGCAACAGCTTGCTAAGAAATCAGTGAAAAAAAAGAAAGATATAGGTGTTTAATTTTTATCCATAAGCAAGATTTTGAGGGTAACAATTCTCCCTCCATCCCCTTGCTGGGGGGATCTGCCTGGTCCGGTGGAGAGCAGACCCCTACAGTGAGGCAGCCTGCTGTGGGTAGGGGTCTGTAGGAGTGCCGGTGGTCCTAATATTAAATTTTGAGCCTCATCCACAGTGAGGGTATCTGATTTGCTCCTCTTCTCCATAAAATGGCCATCTATTCTAGGGGTGTATTCCCTGGGCTTAGCTGAAAACTTTATTTGGAGGTCAGGTATCTCCAAGGAAGTAAAACCTTTTGCAGTTGTCGGAGGGTGGACAACCAGTATTTGTTTGATTTTTATCATGGAAGCAACCACTTTCACCTTATTTCCTTCTCACTGGTCATCTGAATCATCACTGTGAGGTTGGTTGGGAGAATTGGGATCAAACCAGATACCTCCTCACCATTCATCGTTCTCAGTATACGTAGCAGCCATCTAACAGTCTCTATTCGACTAGACCATTGTAGGCGATCCCTGCATATGTGGGCACCAGCTGTGATCTAGTGCTGCAGTTTACATTCTAACAACATGTTCTGATTTTCTAGTTGTGTATGTCACATTTTATACAACATATTATTGTTTATTACTGTTTATTCTATGGTTCTAGCATGTTAATCTTACATAATCTTACTCTCCTAGCTTCTCCACTACTGCTGCAAGCAAATTCCTAGCAGCCAGCGCAAGCCTAGTTTTCCCTTTTCCTGCTTCAATTTGTTAGAACCTTTTCATTTCTTCAGTTCCTCCTAAATATCTCTGTGATCGGTACAATGTTCTTCTATCCAAGAAAATTCCCACTCAGGGTTTTTCTATCCCTCCTTTTCAAATTTATGGGCTAGCTTTTTACCAGTCTTTGCTAACGTCTGTAAATATTTATCCTCTCTTTTAAACAGTTTGTCACTAGCCTTCCTTAATCACAACAAAAATAACCTCTATGAGGTACTTTTTTTTAAAAACTTATAGTGCTAAATCAGAAATCCTGTTACTGTGAAATTGTTAGTACAGTAACTGGTAACATTAAACCTCAGGAATATCCTGTCCATGACACCAACTAATGTTGGAGTTCAACACTCTCTGACCAGATTCTTTTTTATATTACACATGTGGAGGATTTAATCTTCAATATCAGACTTACTTATCTGAAGTTATGTTACACAGGATTTTGATTTAGCAGACTGATAAAGCAATGAACGTAAATCAAAATACAAGTACAAATTGCTGTTAGCAGAGTATAGCAATTGCAATAGGCAGGTGAATCACAATACAAATGTGATTCTTATTACAGATTTCTGTAATATTTTTAATGTCACAGCTGGTTGAATCATTTAAGTGATATAATTAGTTGATTGACTCAACTGACATAGCCAGCAGATCCACTCAACAGATAAAGCTGTTTACCTAAGAAAGGGCCATCCTTACCCATCCATGAAGAGTTACCTTTGTAAGTTCAGCTTTCTTTGCATGTTCTACAGTCAGTCACTCCCGTTCCCTGACCTTCATGAACACTTTGCCCTCATCTTCTCCTCTGAGCCTTCTCCCATTCATTGATCCAGAACAAGCAGAGATAAGGCACTTCTTTTACATAAGAGGTAAAATATAAGGTTGTGATTTAGACAACGCTCTTGTATGAGAAACTGTCGGCTGCAGCTTGATGTCTGGCCATAGCAGTATTTAAAAACAGAGTTAAGGCATATCCATATATCCAAAGGGAAAAGCTTCAGCTCGTGCAATGCCTGCATTGAATCTTGACCTCAGCTGATGTCCCAGATTCATGAAGAAGGCGGCACTATTCTCTTAATGGACAGTGCAATATAACTTTTCTTGTATTTTAAAATTAATTGTTAAGGAAATAAATTTCTTTGAGCTTATGGCCAACAATAAAGCACAGAAAAGCTGTGAAAATAATAGGGAGGGATAATAAAAGGGAAACATGAAGAATAATATAGAAAAAGTCTCAGGAAAGGAATTAATGAAAGACCAGATCACTGGAAGAAGAAAATTAGAGTCTTCACTAGTTCTAACCACTTTACATGAAAACAGTTATAATGTGAAAAGCGTGATTTGCAGGCACATGGACTATAAAACACAACATACAAACAATGAACAAAGAATTTAGTTCATAGTGATGCACTAAAAGGCCCTGTCCAAACCATAGGCTGTTTCTCTAAACAGATAGAGAAGCTCAATGCCCCAGAGCTGAGTTTATGCCATTGCTTCCTTTTAAAGAAAGCTTCATTCTAGGCCTTGCTTGTTCAACGCACACAATGGCCACAAATGATGTCAGTTCACATGCCACTCTGCCCTCTTTTATTGGGTTCCTTCTCTTTTAATCCTTATTTCTCTATAATCACCTTGTGCATAAACCACTCAGCTCTAAGCTGCACCTGTGGCCATGCCAGTCAGGGCCGCCATGGGCTCCACAGCTCGGAGCATGGGGACGGGCAGAGACAGCAGCAGGAGCCTCAGCCAAAACACAGGAAAAGCCCAGAAAGCAGCATGGCAATGGGTCTCTGTCTCCGTGGCCTGTCTTTCCCTTTCCCCTTCTGCCCTTGCCTGGGAGGAGGGCAGGGGCAGCAGGGCTGCCATCAGCCTCTCAGACCCCAACCACCTGAGGACCGTCATTCACCAGTCCCTGGTCCCGGTACACTTGTTGGCTGCACAACACTCACTCCTGGGTCGGTCTGATGGCCCCTCCAGGGATTTCCTTTGGCCCAGGAAAAAGCCAAGAAGGAGAAGGTGGAGTTTGTACACCTATCCTCAGTCTTCTTGCCTCTCCCTGACCAAGCTGCTGGAGACTTGGCAGGAAAAGGGAAAGGGAAAGGAAGAGGGAGAGGGAAAGGGAAAGGGAGAAGGAGAGGGAGAGGGAAAGGGAAAGGGAAAGGGGAAGGGAAAGGAGAAGGGCAAGGAAAAGGGGAAGAGGAAAGGGAAGGGGAAGGGGAAAAGGAGAGCTCACTGTGATGAAGAAGACGTGGGCACTGCTTTGATGGGGTGACTGTGTGGGTGCTGCCACGATTTCTGGCTGTGGCTAGCCATTTTCCCACATTTCCGCTCCTGTCTGGCCCCAATGGACCCCCAGTTCTGTCTTGTGTTTCCAATGAGGCAGTCTGCGGCATTGGCTGCAGTTCTGAAAGCTGCATGTTCCGCAAGGGGGCCCAGAGTTTGATCTTTGAGATGGGGTCACGGTGAGTATATCTGGCTAAAGGCTGCGCAGCATAAAAGCAAAGACAAGAAACAGGAAAATTGTTAATTTAAATGCTCAGATACACAGACCCTAACTGACAGTGAGTAGTGAAGACTGTAAGAAGACCAGAAGGCACTGATCAATCCTCTGTTGCAAGAATCACTCGTGCGACTTTGAAGGGGTTCAACCAACACTTGTTAATTGGTAGGAAGAAGGAAACAAGATTATTACAGGTTATTGGTATGGGTCTCATAAGAAAGAACAAACATGGGATATTTTGGGAGATTCTGGGACTATATAAAGCTTACTGTCCTATGTCTTAAGGGGAGTGTGAGAATGTACAAAGCATTATGGGACTTTTGGAGGAAAGATTAAAGTTAAAGGAAGCAAATGATCAGGGTGGAACAAGGAGGAGCAACAGTGGGAAAACAGAAAAGAGGGATAAAAAAGGTCAATCAGTCAAGCCCTGCACTTGGTCACCACAGCTTTTACTATCTTACTAACTTTTCTTTTGAACTATTTTGTGTGTGCATTCCCTATACTCTGTATGTGTGTGAGCATGTGCAGATGTGATCTCCTAGTGAGCTTGGAGCTGGACTAGTTGGCTAGTAGGTCTGGGAGATGGTTAGGGGCTAGAATGTCGGTTTAGGGGCAAGCTACCAGAGAGACCAGGAACCCAAGACCCAGGCAGCAGAGATACAACACGTCTGAGAGCCAGCTACTGGAGACACCCCTGTGAGCTTGTGTGTGTATGCATGTGGGTGCATGTGCACACATGAGATCCAGCTAGGAATTTCAGGCCTTATTAGCTGGTGAGTAAGAACAAGGTCACGCCATTTGTGTTGCTCATGTTTACATGAGTGCTGTTTGTGTTTATGTGGGTGCAAAGGCACTGTTCTCTTGTCTATGCTGATCTGTGGCCATCTATGTCTGTACATGGAGTGCATGTCTACTGGGAACTTGCACCAAGCTTCACCACTGGCTGGATTTGAGAATGGGGAACTAGCAGTAGCATCATATGTAGATGACTGGGAAGAGAGCAATTGCTATGTTGTGTCACTGGAGTTTAAAAAGGGCTATATCCAGAGCTGCCCTTGAACTGTCCTAAATAGATAGCCCTTCAGACTTTCTGAGGTTTTGGAAAACCCTCTCAAGGGCCACCCCAGTTTGTTACCAAGCACCACACAGTCATCTGAGAAGTATTTGATCATCAACCATCTAAGTATTTGAGATCTAGCGCTTTGTAATTCTTGATGGTTTTGGATATTTTCCTTTTTCGCTTAACACATATAGGATGAATATCCCACTGAATAAAGGGTTTCTAAATACTTTTCTTCTGGTGGTAGTCTTTCAGTAGTAGGAAACCAACAGTCTTAGGCCTGAGGAACATAAATAGGTGCATAATCATGCAAGTGCCAGCCACTGTGATAGCCTGAAAGGGAACTATGCACTGATCCATGTTCATATTTTCATCACCATCTTCCTCATGGAATGTGCAACAAGTCATCACAAGCTCAGTCCAGTGTAACCAAGAGGCCTCCCTTAACATTTTCACATTTTGTTGGCAGGAATAATAGTTATTTTTGCATTGCAAATGTCTTCCTTTGGTTTGCTCTGTGCTATATCAATAGCTGCTTTTTCTCCTCTAGCAGTATGTTGTCCATCTCATAATAGAAGATGGCCTACAGAATTTTGATTTTCAGTAGTGTGAAGAAAATGGGGAAAATAATCTTTGCAAGCCTCAGATCCCTATGCTTGGAGAAGGCTGCTTAGTTTCATAGGTAAAAAAAAATTAGAGTCTATGAAATGTGTACTCAGGCTGGGGACTTCTATACACATGACTCTGGCACCTTGAGTTAGTAATTGTATGTCCATTTTTTCTTTCAGAAGCTGACAAAACAGTAGCCCTCACAGCCTCTCACAGTATGCTCTGTAAATAGCCCAGAAACTTTGTGTCCATAAAGAGCTGAATACAGTCCATGAGACAATAGTCTCCTCTAAATTCTGTCGTCTTCGACTTTTCTTTCTACCCTCTCAGCTAGCTCCTGGTGTTAACTGCTGAGATGAAAGGTGTCCCAATTTCCTGCATACATTCCCTGTTATAAAAATATAGCCTTTCCCTGTTTTGTGTCTTTTTATCTTGGGCATGAGACACTCATTTAGTTTTATATTCAAGATATCTCCATGACATTACCTGCATTTCCAGCCTTTACATTTGTGAGGCTTTTCCACATAGGCTTTACACCTCTCACACAAAATTACAAGTGTACAATCCATATACTTTTTAATAGCAAGGACTTTTTTATTTGTCTAAATGTTTCCCAGGCCTACAATGCATTTAGGGTATCTTAAACTCTCACACATGCTAGCTACACAGCCCTGCAACTCAAGAACTGAACCAACTCAAAACTTACCAACACATTCATTGCTTTCATGAACTCCATCCTGACTGCCACTCCTCTGTATCAGATAATAATTACTTTGAGCACTGAGACGCTGCCTGTGCTGTTTTTGCAATATCTGTGGTCACTGAGAGCATATGCAATGAGGGTGCGTCCCAAAGACACTGTCTTGTCACTTCCACAATAAATATGGTCTAACAAATCAACATTGCTTTGTGCCCAGACTGTTTCATATTTGCCAGACCAAACTTCATTTCTTCTCCTGCTCATTGTCCTTTTTGGACATTCCCTTGAGGCTTCTCCTGGGGGTCATCATGTACATGTTACTGTGAATTCGACTTTCTGCTCTGGCTTACCATTTCTGTATGGACGGGGGACCCTTTAACTTGGTTTTGGCTTGACTCAGCTTGTTGTTCTTGTCCCTCTTCTTATCCTGGCTGACAGGCTGTGCCCTCTTTGTCCTGACTTTTAATAGCTGCCATTCATCAATTTGCCCCCACCCTCTGAAGCCTATTCCCAACCCACACATTCTAGGATTTGTTCAGCAGTTGTTCTAGAAAAGAGACCCCGAGACTGGCCTCTGTCTCTCTCTCTCCCCCTTTTTCTTTCTCTTGGTTGATCTTCCACTGTGATCAAAACACCAAGTAATCAAGACTGTAGACTTTAAGCCATTTACAAGCATCTGATCCATTCTGCAATTTCATCAGCTGTGAAAATTTTGCCATGAAAGTCTGCTCCTAACCTTATCAAACATCTCTTTCAGATACCAAGGTGTGTTCTCTTTTTCTCAGCAGAGGCCTAGTTTCTTTACTTTTAGGCCAATCCTCATACACAGTTTTCCGAAGCCTCACAGCGTCAAGGGGGTTCACATCAGCAGGTCTGCCTCTGACGGTTCAAGGGAAAATGTGGTTATAGCTCCTTATAAACTCCAATAATGCATACCAAGAGGTGTTGTGTGCTTTAAAACACCTCCACATCTCTGATTGTAGCGTACTGGTAAAACACTCTATAATGGAGATCTTTTTTCATTATTAGGAGCAAAGTGGTGAACATTATCCTGCTTTAACTGCTTGTGTGAAGGCTATTTTAGAAAACCTTTCAGCCTGTAGTTTCTGTGGTCTGTACACCCTGCTAAAACTGCTTCTAATCATAGAATCATAGAATCATAGAATCATTGAGGTTGGAAAAGACCTCCAAGATCATCGAGTCCAACCGTCAACCCAACACCACCATGCCCACTAAACCATGTCCCTAAGCGCCTCATCTACACGTCTTTTAAATACCTCCAGGGATGGGGACTCCACCACTTCCCTGGGCAGCCTGTTCCAATGTTTCGCCACTCTTTCAGTAAAGAAACTTTTCCTTACATCCAATCTAAACCTCCCCTGGCACAACTTGAGGCCGTTTCCTCTCGTCCTATCGCTTGTTACTTGGGAGAAAAGACCGACACCCACCTCGCTACAACCTCCTTTCAGGGAGTTGTAGAGAGCGATGAGGTCTCCCCTCAGCCTCCTTTTCTCCAGGCTGAACAACCCCAGTTCCTTCAGCCGCTCCTCATCAGACTTGTTCTCCAGACCCCTCACCAGCCTCGTTGCCCTTCTCTGGACACGCTCCAGCACCTCAACGTCCTTCTTGTAGTGAGGGGCCCAAAACTGAACACAGTATTCGAGGTGCGGCCTCACCAGTGCCGAGTACAGGGGCACGATCACTTCCCTACTCCTACTGGCCACACTATTTCTGATACAGGCCAGGATGCCATTGGCCTTCTTGGCCGCCTGGGCACACTGCCGGCTCATGTTCAGCCGGCTGTCGACCAACACCCCCAGGTCCTTCTCTGCTGGGCAGCTTTCCAGCCACTCTTCCCCAAGCCTGTAGCGCTGCATGGGGTTGTTGTGGCCGAAGTGCAGGACCCGGCACTTGTCCTTGTTGAACCTCATACAGTTGGCCTGGGCCCATCGATCCAGCCTGTCCAGGTCCCTCTGCAGAGCCTTCCTACCCTCGAGCAGATCAACGCTCCCACCCAACTTGGTGTCATCTGCAAACTTACTGAGGGTGCACTCAATCCCCTCATCCAGATCATCAATAAAGATATTAAACAAGACCGGCCCCAGTACTGAGCCCTGGGGAACACCGCTCGTGACCGGCCGCCAACTGGATTGAACTCCATTCACCACAACTCTCTGGGCCCGGCCGCCCAGCCAGTTTTTGACCCAGCGCAGAGTCCACCTGTCTAAGCCGTGAGCCGCCAGCTTCTCCAGGAGAATGCTGTGGGAGACGGTGTCAAAGGCCTTACTGAAGTCCAGGTAGGCCACATCCACAGCCTTTCCCTCATCCACTAGGCGGGTCACCTGGTCATAGAAGGAGATCAGGTTGGTCAAGCAGGACCTGCCTTTCATGAATCCGTGCTGGCTAGGCCGGATCCCCTGGTTGTCCCACTCATGCCTTGTGAGCGCCCTCAAGATGAACCGCTCCATAATCTTCCCCGGCACCGAGGTCAGGCTGACAGGCCTGTAGTTCCCCGGATCCTCCTTCCGGCCCTTCTTGTGGATGGGCGTCACATTGGCAAGCCTCCAGTCGTCCGGGACCTCCCCCGTTAACCAGGACTGCTGATAAATGATGGAGAGCGGCTTGGCGAGCACCTCCGCCAGCTCCCTCAGCACTCTCGGGTGGATCCCATCCGGCCCCATAGACTTGTGAGTGTCCAGGTGGCATAGCAGGTCATTGACTGCTTCCTCCTGGATTACGGGGGGTTCATCCTGCTCGCCGTCCCCGTCTTCCAGCTCGGGGGGCCGAGTACCCTGAGGAGAACTGGTCTGCCTGTTAAAGACTGAGGCAAAGAAGGCATTGAGTACCTCAGCCTTTTCCTCATCCTCGGTGACAATGTTCCCCCCCGCATCCAATAAGGGATGGAGATTCTCCTTGGCTCTCTTCTTGTCATTAATATATTTGTAAAAACTTTTTTTGTTGTCTTTAACGACAGCGGCCAGATTGCGTTCTAGCTGGGCTTTTGCCTTTCTCATTTCTTCTCTGCACGACCTAACAAGATCCCTGTACTCTTCTTGAGTCACCTGCCCCTTCTTCCACAAGCGGTAAACTCTCCTTTTTTCCCTGAGTCCCAGCAAGAGCTCCCCGTTCAGCCAGGCCGGTCGTCTTCCCCGCCCATTCTTCTTACAGCGTACAGGGACAGCCTGCTCCTGCGCCTTTAAGACTTCCTTCTTGAAGATCGTCCAGCCTTCCTGGACCCCTTTGCCCTTCAGGACCGTCTCCCACGGGACTCTCTCAACCAGCGTCCTGAACAGGCCAAAGTCCGCCCTCCGGAAGTCCATGGTTGTGGTTTTGCTGCCTCCCCTCCTTACTTCACCAAGAATGGAGAATTCTATCATTTCATGGTCGCTAAGCCCAAGACGGCCTCCGACCACCACATCTCCCACCAGTCCTTCTCTGTTTGTAAACAGCAGGTCGAGCGAGGCACCTCCCCTGGTCGGCTCACTTACCAGCTGTGTCAGGAAGTTGTCTTCCACACACTCCAGGAACCTCCTAGACTGCTTCCTCTCTGCTGTGTTGTATTTCCAGCAGACATCCGGGAAGTTGAAGTCCCCCACGAGAACAAGGGCTAGCGATTGAGAAACTTCTGCCAGCCGCTTATAGAACGCTTCATCTGCCTCTTCATCCTGGTTGGGTGGTCTATAACAGACTCCCAGCAGGATATCTGCCTCGTTGGCCTTCCCCCTCATCCTTACCCATAGACACTCAACCGTACCATCATCACAATCGTTGAGCTCTATACAATCAAAACACTCCCTAACATACAGGGCCACCCCACCGCCTCTCCTTCCTCGCCTGTCCCTTCTGAAGAGTCTGTAGCCATCCATTGCAGCACTCCAGTCATGAGAGTCACCCCACCATGTTTCTGTGAGGGCGACTAAGTCATATCTCTCCCGCTGCACAATGGCTTCCAGCTCCTCCTGCTTGCCGCCCATGCTGCGTGCATTGGTGTATATGCACTTGAGCTGGGCTATCGATTTCGCCCCCGGCATCGGCACGCCACCCCTAGGCTCATCTCTAGTGAGCCTGGTTTTATCCCCTTCCCCCTTCGAACCTAGTTTAAAGCCCTCTCAATGAGCCTTCAATTCCACAACAGCCCTCAATGGCCACAAGTATTGCAGAACTCATTCTGCCTATCAGACACACCACCCAGGCGTGTTTGGATAATACCTTTATTACGGTGAAGATGTTTTTACTGCCATCATTTTGTTTGGAAAAGTGTTGTATATCCACAAAATCTCACTGCCATTGAGCATCCGCTTCCCCCACAATCACTGCATTTCTCTGAAGGTACTTTCTTACCTTCTCTAAGGCATAAACATCAGCTCTGTCCAAGCCTTGTTGCCCTCCCTGCCTACTGTTCTCATCAACTGTTTTGTCTTGTAGCTGCTTCAAAAAGTGAATTTACACTATCAAAGATCCCCACCACTCCAGGAACACTGTCAATCTCTTTTAACAGGCAATACAGCATAGACACAGCTATTAACACCCTGCTAGCTCAAACAATCAGTTTAACTTGTGGTCGAAGAGTCTTTATTAATAAGGTATCAGGCAGGTGTGAGAGGGGTTGCCCGCCTGGCATCTTCAGACTTTTTTTTCCCCTCTTTGAACATTGCTGTCCTTTCTTTGAATGATGCTGTCCCAGAAATGAACAAAAGTACCTCATAAAAAGAACGTTGTATCTTCCTTCTCACCAGACAAACCTGGCTTTTGAACACATTAGATGAATGTGTGAAGGCTGTAATGGTGCTGCACATAACTCTGACCACAGCTCACGGGTGTGGGAAAACCAGACCCAGCAATAACAGGGGCGAAGACACTCCCACCCCAGACACGTAAAAATTCAGCAGCTACTATAAGGCAAGCATTTGTCTTTTACTTATTTGTACTCTTATTTTTCTTCCTGTTTCTGACCTCCTGCTGTGCACACAGCTCGAGAACAGCACCTGGGCCCTCTTGCGGGGTGGACAGCTTTAATAACACAACCATGGCTACAAGCTGGCACGGTAAAAGCAAATTAAATCTCAGGGTGAGGAAGATGGCCAGGCGGGAAGGGAAACACAGAGAAGTGGCCAGTCTCAGCCAAGAACACAGCAGTGCCCACACCACCAATCCATTGCTGTGGTGAACACTTTGATCATTTGAGGCTGTGCCAAGGTGATCATGGCACCATGGTGGTTTGTCTCCCAAGTCCTGAACACCTCTCCCCACATCTTCCACCCATAGTGGGCTGCATGATGTCCTCAAGGGAAGGACTCAGGACCCTGAGCTGCCAGCCAGACCCTGGAAGTGCTCAATACCCGACACTGCCAGAGTCGCCAGGACTGTGAAGGGGGTTGCGAGTAGTTTTCTTGATGGAAACCGAAGCAATCAAATGTGAGGAGGGAGGCAGTGCTGCCTTTCTCAGTCATGAAGAAACCAGGACAGTGAAGAGGAAGCTTGTTCTGCCTGGGAGGGAGCAATGGGGAAAGAGGACCAGGAAACTGCAGGTACCACCACTAAGGGTAGATGCTGCTCCTTTGGCCAGGCCCAATGATCAGAACTGGGAAACAAAAAGGAAACCAGAAGAGCCAGGGGAATAACAGAAGAAGAATGGTTTTTCACTGTCTACCCTTTCTCATGAAGGCTCACAGGTGCAAGTGGCAGGAATCAAAAGACCTCAAAATCACCTTGGGAAGCCAGCTTGTAATTTGTGTCCACCTGTGGAATGCCCAAGAGACTCCCACACTTGCTGCAGAGGGACCCCAACCTAAAAGCAAGGCTCTGCTCTCCCAGTGCTCAAGCTCAAGGCTGTTCCCAGCTGCTGGGACGTGCTAACTCCCCACCCCAACATCTGGCCCCACCTCTGAGGATGAAACCCCTTTTTCTTCTTCTGTTAGTCCTGGAACAGGGAAGGAAATTTATCTACACTTCCAACTCATGCCAATCTTCCCTTACAGAGTTTGCTCACTATTATTGTGCCACAGAGAAGAGATCACTCTAAGGACTCAATCCCTACTGGGGCAATCTTGCTATTAGTCCCAAGAAGAACTGCAGTGCGAACAAGAAGAAAAAGAGTAAAGAAAACCAAGCTCACATGCTGTTGCAACCTCAGGCATGAACAATGAACACTCCACTGCGAATTTCTAAGGAAAAGAAGGAGATGTTATCGACTGCCTCAGAGCTGCAGCTCCCATGTCAGAAGTAGCCGTGCTTTCTCTAACATGCTAGATGGAAACCACCTGCAGTGTACCAAAGGATACTAAGCTGATCTGAAGATACTAGAAATAGAACTCTAATATTCTGAATTTGCAAACACAAATATCGCTGTATATGCATGCAATACAAACACAGAAGCAGTGTGCAATTACACATGCAGAGATACTTGGCTGCTTTTGCCAGCCCAGGAAATACCACCATGTGCTAGAGAAACACCTTTTCTATACCTGGAAAAAAGGCTAGGGAAGTAGAAGGAACAACTTAAAACTGGGATATGGGGATGCAGGGAAAAATGAGGGACAGAACATGCTCTGCCACAAAGACACAGGGATGTCTGCCTTCAGAAGCAAGCAGGTAAATGAAGCAAACAGAGGTCTAGTGGGACTAGGCACGAATTCATCACCTTTCTACTTTAATGGGAAATGTACAGAACACTCGCGTATTAACTGTTTCTTTTAATCTACCCTACTTACACAGATACACACACAGGGAGAAAATTTTGAGAGAGTATGCAACTAACAGTAGTCTTATTGTTAAAGGCACAGCCAGGAGAGGACTATCTCCATGCTTAAAAACATTCCCTTGCCCTGTGCCTCCTTGGGGCTTGCACTCATGCTGCCAGGGAGCAGGGAGCCAACACTCATGAGCTGTGGAGGTGGAGGGCAGCTGTCGGAAGTGTGTCCTGACTGAAAAAGCACAACATCCAGTTTGCTTTTCCTCTGGATTTCATATCAGCTACTCGCATTAACATGCTTATTTAAAGTCTCAGACAAAGCAATGGAAACCTTAGTAATATCACATATTTTCACGCTTTACGGTAACGTGTTCACTGATGGTGGCAGGCTCATTGCTACTACATTACACAGGCAAAATGATAACATCTTCCAGACTCCAGTGTAACAGAGGTTAATAATTTTACCAAAGTAATTTGCAGCAATTTGCATGATTCATAAATGGTAAAACCACAACTGAATTTTCAGGTCATCCCAGAAAACTAGCAATAAGACACTCATTTCATCAGATCTGTTCAAGATATGGTACAGATAGTAATGGATTGTTGGTCTGGATTTAAAATGTCACTATTATCCTTTTTTTTAACAAGTTACCCTATCTAAGTTTATATAATCTCAGCATCAGTTACCCTGCTGGTTGAATGCAGCAAAAACCCCAATGTTATTAATACATCCAGTAGTTCCTAGGATAGGAGATAAATTAACCCCACTAGCATTCAGTCCACGTACTGATCCATGCAATTTATTAAAGTCCAGAAATTTGTACTTTTGCCTGTTTCAACAGCACTGTGTGAGAGCCTGAGTTGGAAAACTACAATTGGCAGGGGAGGAATTAGCACATCTCACTTTTATTAATGTCATTGAAAAGGGAACATCCAAATCCCTCACCTTTGCTCAACAGACTCTCTCTTCAGGTAATGTTTTTTACAGAACTCTAAGTCCTTGAAAAGAAAATTAAAAAAATACAGTGTCTTCAGAATAACATTTATAGTTCAGAAAGACACTTCCATTGCTATATTTTGTGGTTAATGGCATACCCAAAAAACCAAAAATACAAATTTTGTCTGTATTTGCCATTGTCATTAATGACATGATGCCTTGAGACTGATTAAAAAAAGAACTCTCTGTAAGTTCTTCTCAGTAAATTGTCTATTCCAAATATCACTTCTGAAAGCCCATCACTGAAAAAAAAAATCTTCTCCTCAGTCTGGCAAACATTACATGTCAGATAAAATTAAAAAGGAAAAAAAAAGAACATTGATTTTTAGTTCATCTTTTATTAATTCTTCTTCAAACTAGGTGTCATCTCTTATAGTAAAAGGACAATTTATATTTATTAGATTTGAGTTATATTTATGATATGTTCATGTAGGGCTATTATGGTTTTATACCTGAAAGTATATTGAAATTTTTGGAGACTGGCACAAAGTAACAATTTATCCTGACACATGTGACCTTATCAAGACTGTAAGGATAATACTTTTCATTTGAATGTTCTACAGCACAGAAGAACTGTTATTGTAGGTTGCAGAGTCTGTTTATTAACTGAGAGCTTTCCTGATGGGCGAGGATATGTGAGATTTTAGAAGTACAGTCCAAAAAAAAGGAATGTATTTTAGCAAAACTACCATTTAGATACTGAATTTGGAAAGTTTAATTGCAAGGCAGCCCACATGAATATGTATCAGAGGTATGCAATTACAGAGTATAATTCCACCTTCAACAAATATAATCTATCTAACAGTTAAACAGTCTCCTAATTTTGATCTTTTTACGTGTGTGTTATATTTGGAGCACAGCAGTGAGAAGACTCCAAATGAATTCTTTTTTAACATTTCCACCTCAGCAGTAGTTATCTTAGAACAGATTTATACAGCTACAAATGCAAATTAGTGCCTGAATTCAGTGATTCCCCTTGTTTTGTCCTGCTCCAACATCAACAAGTTCAGGAGAATAGGTGCCTTGAAAGTCTATCACTAATGAAAATATCTAATTAGAGTGGTACTCCTGGAAACTTCTGGTAATCAAAGAACTAAAGGTTACTTGTAGTATGCCTTACATTTTGGTCTGGTGACCCTTAACAACTCCTCATGAGACATGGCCTTGGAAAGAAGAGAGATCCAGGAGAGCTGGTTGATGCACAAGAAACACCTCCTCCAAGCTCAAGAGTGATTTGTCTCAGCAAGCTGAAAATGAAGCAAATGTGGCAGGAGGTCCGAATGGTTCCTGACTAACTCAGACATAAAAATGAAGTGTACAAGAGGTGGCAGCAGGGCAGGCAACCCAGGAGGAGTATGGAGACATTGATTGTGCAGGAATGGGGTTAGGAAAGCCAAGGCCCACCTGGAGTGGAATCTGGCAAAGGCAACAAGGATGGTTTCTACAAGTACATGAACAGTAGAAGGATGACTAAGGAAAATGTGGCCCCACTGCTGAGTGGGGCAGGCATCATTGTGAGAAAGGACATAGAAAAGGCCAAGGTGGTCATTGCCTTCTTCACCTCAGTCTTTACTGTTAATACCAGCCTTCAGCAATCCCAGGTCCTGACATCACTGAGAAAGTCTGCAGCAAAGAAGATGTGCCTTTAAGTAGTGCAGGACCAGATTAGGGAACACTTAAATAAACTGGACATGCATAAGTCCATGGGGCCTGATGGGTTGCACCCACAAGTGCTGAGGGAGCTGGCTGATGGCATTGTTAGACTGCTCTTGATTATCTTTGAAAGGTCATGGTGTCTGGGAGAGGTTCTTGAAGACTGGGAGACAGTAAGTGTCACTTCTATCTTCAAGAAGAACAAAAAGGAAAGTTGTGGGGATCTACAGGCCAGTCAGCCTCACCTCAGTCCCTGGGCAGGTGATGGAACAACTAATCATGGAAACCTTTTCCAGGCACAGGAAGGACAAGAAGGTGATTTGGAATAGTCAGCATGGATTTATGAAGAGAAAATCATACTTAATCAACCTGATATCCTTCTACAATGAGGCGACTGGCCTGGTGTTTGAAGGGAGCGCAGTGGATGTTGCTTATCTTTAGTAAAACTTTTGATACTGTCTCTCAGAACATCCTCACAGACAAACTGATGATAGAGATATGAAAATAGATAGGCTAGATATGTGGGCAGTGAGGTGAACTGCTGAACTGCTGGGATCAAAATATTGTGGCACAAAGCGCCAGTTGGAAGTCAGTCACTAGTGGTATACCCCAAGGGATGATATCAGGGCCAATACTGTTTAACATCCTCATTAAAGACCTGGTCAATGGGACAGTCTGCACCTTCAGCAAGTTCACAGATCATACAAAACTGGGGAGAAAGATTGATGGGCCAGAAGAATATGCTGCCATCCGGAAAGACCTGGATAGGCTGGAAAAATGGATTGACAGGAACTTCATGAAGCTCAACAAAGTGAAGTGCAGAGCCCTGCACCTTCAGAAATAAACCCAGGCACCCATACATACTGGGGAGCAACTTTTCTTGCAGAAAATGCCATGTGGGTGCTGGTGGACAACAATTTGAACATAAGCCAGAAATGTGCCTTTGAGGCAAAGAAGTCCAACAGCCTTTTGGGTTGCCTTAGGAGGAATGTTGCCACCTCTACTCAGCCCCGGTGAGACACATCTGAAGTGCTGAGTCCAGTCCTGGGCTCCCCAGTACAAGAGAGACGTGGGCTTACTGGAGTCTAGCGAAGGGTCACCAAGATGATGAAGGGACTGGAGCATCTTGTTGTATGAGGAAAGGCTAAGAATGATGGGACTGTTTAGCATAGAGAGGAGAAGGCTCAGAGGGATCATATCCATAAATATCTGAAGCAGCGGAGTAAAGATGACAGAGCCAAAAACTTTTCAGTGGTATTCAGTGACAGGATGAGAAGTAACAGGCACAAACTGAAATACAGGAAATTCCACTTAAACACAACCCCCCCTTTTTTTACTGTGAGGGTGATCAAGCAGTGGAGCACGTTGCCCGAGAGGTTGTAGAGTCTCCATCCCTGAAGGTATTCAAAACCCAATTGGACATGTTCCTAGTGAACCTGGTCTAGGTGACCCTGCTCTGAGCAGGTGTTGGAGTAAATGATGTCCAGACGTGCTTGGCAACCTCAAAAATTCTGTGATTGTGTGACTCTGCAAAGATTGAAGCTAAGCTTGCTTTTGGTAGAGCTCTGAAGATTTCCAAAAGTGCAGTACAGCACAGCTGTAGGCATTTATGGGGTAGGGACTTCCTGAGACATGGGGAAGGAGAGAGACATAAGCCAAAGTGCTGTTACTATGAAGTCTGCATCTTTCTTCCTTGCAAATCTTATAAGCATTTAACTACCATCAGTCATAAATATCCTAAAATCTGAGGTTCTGGAGGTGATGGAAGTGCACATGTTGCTTCTTTTTCACAGTGCTAAATAGTAGGGAGAAGGCTGAGAAAAGCATCACTGCTTTAGAAGGCTTAGGTCTGTTAAGACAGATCCTCAGGTCTGTTAAGGTTTAACCCCTCCTAACAATAAAAACACATTTTGCTCCTAGCTAAAAGGAGGGGATATGGGGAAAATACCATAAACAAACAAACAAACAAAGAAATGAACAAGTAACCTTTGTCCTTTCTTACAGAATACCTGTGTTTGAGGCAAAGAGGTTTTTAAGTCACAGTTTCTTAGCATGGTGTAAATGTTTTTTTTTTTTAAATTGCTGGCTTTAGAAAGCTACCTTATGGATAATTTTTGTTGCCAAATGTAATTGCTTTTTCTCCCCTCTGTCAAAACTGTTTTTCATGCCATAGGCAAGACATATAAACTTTATAGCAAATCATTTTTCTAATGTTCTTATTAATCCAAAACCACAGTTGGTTTTTTTGTTGTTGTTCTTGCTTCTGTTTTTTTTCTTGAGAATTCATGTCTGGGAATGAGTACCAACCCCCCTTCTTTTTGTTGCCCCTGGCATAGGCCTGCAGAGGGAAAGATAAATATAGCATACACCTGTTAAGACTTTGTAGTTTATTAGTCCTACCTTTATTTGCAAACAGAAATAGACAGATAGATAATGCAAGGTAATATGAACAGTATGTTCTCACATAAGCCTGCTCCACTGTCCCATCTGATGTTTCTGATTGATAGCTGAAAGAAAGATGCAAGCTGCATCACAGTTACAACAGATGAAAGAGAGAGTATGCTGTGATATATTCAGTATTAGCTCTTTCCCAGCTATTTGATTGCTTGGACAAGTCTGGCTTGGTGGGAAAAAAAAAAGGATGAAGTTAAACCTTGACAAAAAGGTCTGGTCAAACTTTCTGCATTATTTTTTCCCCTGAGAAAGTCAAAGCACAAAACCAAGTTTCGAAAGCATTTGTGCTTTCTGTCCTCTCTTGTAGCTCTGTCTCCTAGTGCTTGGTGAGAGCTGGCACAGCACAGCTGAGAAATGTTTAGGTCAATTCTCCCTGCAGGTTCCCCCATGTGAAGCCCCATGTGTGTCATCTCCCCACTCTTCACCCACGGAGTGTGGCCAGTGTCATCTGCAGCCACTGGAACCAGGAGCAAAGTTACAAACTTCCTCAAGGGTACTGCACCAGTCACAGATAAAGCAAAACTAGATGATATAAGCACTCCCAAATTCCTCCTTGCAGCAAGCTAATGATCTCTCTTCCAAGCTGCAGTTAAGTCCCTCTGATTTTTCTTTGTGTTTGCTAACAAGTTCACCTTCCACCACCTGTATACCACAAATACCTTGTCGCTCGCCAGCAAATGAAACTGCCTGGGTTCGAATTATCAGCAGTGTTGGCATGTTTTAGACTGGCTATGCCATATGCTGCTTTAATACTCCAACATCCACAGCTTTGGGAATCAAATCTGCTCAGAGTTAATAAAATGTGTGTCAAAACTACAGCTTTTATTTTATTTGCTGGTGATTATTCCCTTACTTGTGAGCAAAAGAGTGGCATTTTTATGGTTTTATTTGTATGCAAATGTCTGTGACTGAGGAAGAAAGTTATTAATCCATGTTTAGATACAACATGCCTAAGCTCCTCAAAGAATAATAATTATAGGAGTGCTAACAAAGTTATTCTTCCTTTAGGAAACTAAGTGCTATTGGATTTTCACATTTAGGTTTTATCCTATAATAAGTGTCGTCTTTGCACAAGGTAAATAATCAAATTCTCCTTATGTAGAGTTGTTTGCCTGCTGGGAGAAATTAAGCATTTCCTCCTCTTACACCTCTGGACATGTCGTTGGTAAAGTCTAGCTGAAGATCCCGAGAAAATTAATTCACCAGGATGCACAGACTAAGTTTTTACACTGTAACAGCAAAATGACATTAAGGGCAGCGTCCTTACTTCGATTGCCTATCCTTCCCCTAGCTGTGTGTTTACAACTTAAATTGACACTGCTTGGAGTTACCCAGGTTACATGACTGAGAAGTCACTAGGTCCTTAATGAAGAGATCTGCGTTTCCGGAGCTCACTTTCAAAATACTTGCTTCCTCTCCTCTTTCGGTTAGGTGATCCCATTTCTCCTGGTTTGAAGGAGTTGAGATTTTAGCATTTTTTCAAGGTCAAAGCAGATTTCTGTGGCACATAGTATGGCAGTAAGAGCAACAGCCACCATTTGCATTTTCCAGGGGTAACAGAGCTGAACTAAGAAAACCCAATACCAACAAAAGCCTTGCAGGGAAAAAACTGAGACTATGCTAGCATTCAGGTTCTTCTACAATCCCATGTCTACCCAGACCATAGGCAATATATAACGGATGCCTAAACAACATAATGCACGCACAAGAGGTACTGAGCAGGAGTAGGCATACACTTATAAATTGCCCAGTGAATTTTTGACAAATTCACTTCTGGAAAGGAGTAACTTGTTTTTTGACTTGTCAACTTGCAGAGGCTGAAGGTGCCTATTATCAAGTGATGCAGAAAACCTGCTGAGCAGTCAGAAGTTGGATCCACTTCCTTAACCACAGTAGCTGTCCTTTTACATGATGCTTCAATACAATTCCTGTAACACAGGCTTTGCTCTCTTCATAAAAATGCTATATTTTAAATTAAAAAAAAAAACAAACAAAAACCATGAAAAAGTATCTGTAATACTCAATCGCACAAAGAAATTTCTTTAATTATAAATCTGGTGAGCTGTATTGTCGTGGTTTAAGCCCACCTGACAACTAAGCACCACACAACCGCTCACTCACTTCCCCCCACTGGGATGGGGGAGAGAATCAGAAGAGTAAAAGTGAGAAAACTCGTGGGTTGAGATAAAGACATTTTAATAGGGAAAGCAAAAGCCGCACATGCCAGCAAAGCAAAACAAGGAATTCATTCACTCCTTCCCATGGGCAGGCAAGTGTTCAGCCATCTCCAGGAAAGCAGGGTTCCATCACGTGTAACAGTGACTTGGGAAGACAAACACCATCACTTTGAACATTCCCCCTTCCTTCTTCTTCCCCCAGCTTTATATGCTGAGCATGACGTCATATGGTACGGAATATCCCTTTGGTCAGTTGGGGTCAGATGTCCTGGCTATGTCCAGGACAACATCCTTGTGTTATCAACACTGTTTCCAGCACAAATCCAAATTATAGCCCGATACTAACTACTATGAAGAAGATTAACTCTATCCCAGCCAAACTAATACATTCTCCACCCCTTATTCCATACCATTTACAACATGCTCAGGCCCCACACTATCCAATGCAACCTCATTAACCACCAATCCCCTTCCCATCCTTTGAAAAAATACACAGATGTCATTCCCTTAGTCTATGGGCCACCCCTGTGAAATGTCCACAAATGTCCACAAAATGTCCATTGAGTTCCTTTAGTCCATGCCTTTGGGCTCCGTCTATTATGGTTGTCACTCCAGACAGGAGAGGTGGTGTGTTGCATGGAGTTACGGGGCAGCAAAGCCAGCTCAGGTCAGGTCACCGCTGTACTTGCACTGCTTCTTGTAAGGTTTGTCCTCCATTGGTTCAAGTGGTTCCTGATGTAGTAATTCTTATAACATGCAACTCAAATCATGGGTTACAACGATTTAAAGGTATTTCCATTACAATCTCCACCCCTGGTCCTTTTGGACCAGACCATTGGGTTTAACATTGCAACAAACTCCTCTCCTTGCCCCTGATCCAGCTTGGACTTACCCACAGACCACAGACCCTTAGGGCTTGTCCTGGTTTCAGCTGTGATAGAGTTAATTTTCTTCCTTGTAGCTGGTACAGTGCTGTGGTTTGGATTTAGGATGAGAATAATGTTGATAACACACCGACGTTTTAGTTGTTGCTAAGCAGTGCTTACACTAGCCAAGGACTTTTCAGCTTCCCACGCTCTACCGACTGAGAAGGCTGGAGGTGCACAAGAAGCTGGGAGGGGGCAGAGCCAGGACAGCTGACCCCAACTGGCCAAAGGGACGTTCCATACCATGTGACATCACACTCGGTATATAAACTGGGGGAAAGCTGGCCGGGGTGACTGCTGCTGGGGAACTGGCTGGGCATCAGTCGGCGGGTGGTAAGCAATTGCATTGTGCATCACTTGCTTTGTATATTCTTTTATTATTATTATTATTATTGTTGTTGTTGTTGTTGTTGTTGTTTTTGTTATTGTTATTTTCAATTATTAAACTGTTCTTATCCCAACCCACGAGTTTTCTCACTTTTACTCTTCCGATTCTCTCCCCCATCCCACCAGGGTGGCGGGAGAGAGTGAGTGAGCGGCTGTGTGCTGCTTAGTTGCCGACTGAGGTTAAACCACGACAGGGTTGTACCTGCTCCAAGTGGAGCCTTATCTATGAGCCACAGTCTCTTCAGAGGTATATCTGCTGCGGCATAGAGTTATCCACAGCCACAGTCGCTTTGAGGTGTACCTGCTCTGGTTGGACTTATTCATAGCCACAGATGGTTTGGGGTGTCCTGCTCCCGCATGGACTCATCCACAGGTCACAGTCCCTTCAACTCAAGTTCACACTAGAGTTCCAGCCTGTCCACTACAGCAGCGATGCCCTGGCCATCTGCCAGCCCAGGAGCATGGCCATTGCTGTTATCAAAATGTTCTCAGGCACAGCAGAGTAAGATGTACAGCAGTACAGCACTACAGCAAGCACCGAAAGCAAAAAGAAGACAGTAATGAGCACTGAACTCTAATATACAGTAAGTCAAGCAAGCCCCATGGCAAGCACAGAAGCCTGCCAATTAATAGCTAAACAGCAACAACAGCTATAGATTTGATCTAGCACATTCTAACGCACTCACTACCCTGGACTTCAGGAGAGCAGACTTTGGCCTCTTCAGGGATCTGCTTGGTAGAGTGCCATGGGACAGAGCCCTGGAGGGAAGAGGGGCCCAAGAAAGCTGGGTAATATTCAAGGATCACCTCCTCCAAGCTCAGGAGCGATGCATCCCAACAAAGAGGAAGTCAGGCAAAAACCCCAGGAGGCCTGCATGGATGAACAAGGAGCTCCTGGACAAACTCCAACACAAAAAGGAAGCCTACAGAGGGTGGAAGCAAGGACAGGTAGCCTGGGAGGAATACAGGGAAGTTGTCCAAGCAGCCTGGGATCAGGTTAGGAAAGCTAAAGCCCTGACAGAATTAGGGACGCCAGGGACATCAGGGGCAACAAGAAAAGATTCTATAGGTACATCAGGGATAAAAGGAAGATGAGGGAAAACGTGGGCCCTGTCCAGAATGAAACGGGAGACCTGGTTACCCGGGACACACAGAAGGCAGAGGTACTCAATGACTTTTTTGTTTCGGTCTTCACCGGCAAGTGCTTGAGCCTCACTGCCCAAGCCGCAGAAGGCAAAGGCAGGGACTGGGAGAATGAAGAGCCACCCACTGTGGGAGAAGATCAGGTTCAAGACCATCTAAGGCACCTGAAGGCGCACAAGTCCATGGGACCCAATGAGATCCATCTGCGGGTCCTGAAAGAGCTGGTGGATGAAGTTGCTAAGCCACTATCCATCGTATTTGAGAAGTCGTGGCAGTCCGGTGAAGTTCCCGCTGACTGGAAAAGGGGAAACATAAGCCCCATTTTTAAAAAGGGAAAAAAGGAAGACCCGAGGAACTACAGGCCAGTCCAGTCTCACCTCTGTGCCTGGGAAGGTCATGGAACACATACATCCTCCTGGAAGCTCTGCTAAGGCACATGGAGGACAGGGAGGTGATTTGAGACAGCCAGCATGGCTTCACCAAGGGCAAGTCCTGCCTGACCAACCTAGTGGCCTCCTATGATGGAGTGACTACATCAGTGGACATGGGAAGGGCTACAGATGTCGTCTATCTGGACCTCTGTAAGGCCTTTGACATGGTCCCCCACAACAGCCTTCTCTCTAAACTGGAGAGGTATGGATTTGATGGGTGGACTGTCCGGTGGATGAGGAGTTGGTTAGATGGTCACATCCAGAGGGTAGTGGTCAACGGCTAAATGTCCAGATGGAGATTGGCGACGAGTGGATTCCGCAGGGGTCCGTATTGAGACCGGTACTGTTTAGTATCTTCATCAATGACATCATTGACAGTGGGATCGAGTGCACCCTCAGCAAGTTTGCAGAGGACACCAAGCTGAGGGGTGCGGTCAACATGCCAGAGGGATGGGACGCCATCCAGAGGGACCTGGACAAGCTCAAGAAGTGGGCCTGTGTGAACCTCATGAGGTTTAACAAGGCCAAGTGCAAGGTCCTGCACCTGGGTCAGGGCAACCCCCGGCATCAATACAGGCTGGGGGATGAAGGGATTGAGAGCAGCCCTGCTGAGAAGGACTTGGGGGTACTGGTGGATGAAAAGCTGGACATGAGCCGACAGTGTGCGCTTGCAGCCCAGAAGGCCAATTGTATCCTGGGCTGCATCCAAAGAAGGGTGGCCAGCAGGACAAGGGAGGTGATTCTGCCCCTCTACTCTGCTCTGATGAGACCCCACCTGGAGTGCTGCATCCAGCTCTGGAGGCCTCAGCACAGGAAAGACATGGACCTGTTGGAGCAGGTCCAGAAGAGGGCCATGAAAATGATCAGGGAGATGGAACACCTCTCCTATGAGGAAAGGCTGAGAGAGTTGGGGTTGTTCAGCCTGGAGAAGAGAAGGCTTTGGGGAGACCTTCTCGCAGCCCATCAGTACTTAAAGGGGGCTTATCAAAAAGATGGCAGCAAACTCTTTAGCAGGGCCTGTTGCGTCAGGACAAGGGGGAATGGCTTTAAACTAAAGCGGGGTAGATTCAGACTAGATATAAGGAAGAAATTTTTTACAGTGAGGGTGGTGAAACACTGGCACAGTTTGCCCAGAGAGGTGGTGGATGCCCCATCCCTGGAACCATTGAAGGTCAGGTTGGATGGGGCTCTGAGCAACCTGATCTAGTTGAAGATGTCCCTGCCCATGGCAGGGGGGTTGGACTAGATGACCTTTAGAGGTCCCTTCCAACCAAACTATTCTATGATTCTATGATTCCAATCAAACCTGTCGTTATCTCGAACCCTCCGAGTCCCACGTTGGAAGCCAAAAAGGACTGTCATGGTTTAACCCCAGCCAGCAACTAAGCACCACACAGATGCTCACTTACTTCCCCCCACTGGGATGTGGGAGAGAATCAGAAGAGTAAAAGTGAGAAAACTCGTGGGTTGAGATAAAGACAGTTTAATAGGGAAAGCAAAAGCTGCACATGCCAGCAAAGCAAAACAAGGAATTCATTCACTCCTTCCCATGGGCAGGCAAGTGTTCAGCCATCTCCAGGACAGCAGGGCTCCATCACGCGTAATGGTGACTTGGGAAGACAAATGCCATTACTCCAAATGTCACCCTCTTCCTCCTTCTTCCCCCGGTTTTATATGCTGAGCATGATGTCATATAGTATGGAATATCCCTTTGGTCGGTTGGGGTCAGCTGTCCCGGCTGTGTCCCCTCCCAACTTCTTGTGCATTCCCAGCCTGCTCACTGGTGGGGTGGGGTGAGAAGCAGAAAAGGCCTGGACTCTGTGTAAGCACTGCTCAGCAGTAACTAAAACATCCCTGTGTTATCAACACTGTTTCCAGCACAAATCCAAAACATAGCCCCATACTAGCTACCATGAAGAAAATTAACTCTATCCCAGCCAAAATCAGCACAGAGTCCACAGAAAAATATTAAACCCATAATTATATTATTAGTCTGATGCTCAGGATACTCACATTTGTTTGTTTCCAACAAAGTACTTTCTGTCTGATATGTGCTCTCTGTTAGTAAAATTACAATACATCAGTGTCAAAGGATGGTGTTATAAGGGTCCATGTACTGGAGATCATTAGATGCTAAAGATACAACAGTGATGGGAGCTATATATGAGATACGTGGCTGTTAATTGGTCTGTACTGTACTGTACTACTGACCATCCTAGCATACAAATTCCGGTAAATTATTTTATACTTTGTCTAATAATTATAAGGAGGATGTCACCATCAATATATACAACTATGTTATCTTTGGGTGTGCATACACTAACAGAAACAAAAAAAAAATTATGAAAATGTTATGTTAACATAGGAAATTATAATGTGTGAGTTAATAAAATGTTCTCAAAAACCACACACAGACTGTCCAGTTTTCAAATTGTAATTTTTTTTTTCAGTTAATCAAGGAATTATCACACTAGAGAAAGACAGCTAGATAGACACGGGGAAAAAAGCACAGTGAAGAATATAGGAATGGCCTAAAATTATGGCCTATTATCCCTGTATCAATTAAACCACCGGAAGCTTATTAAGAAATAATTTGGAATAGGAGAATGCAGTAATCTAATCTTTATCCTTCCATCCTTCTAAAAAAAGCATATAAACTCCCTCCATAATACACTGACAGATCGGAAACATACATCAACTAGTATGTGTGTGTGACACATGAAACATATTTACTATACCATGTTCTGTTGGTTCAAGGGCTTCATAAAGGGCTCCCCACTCTGTGAATGACAATTATGTGGCTAGGAAATAATATATCTACAGGCTCAAAGTATCGCAGATGAAAAATAAAGTAGCTTAAGAGTAAAACTGTAAAAAATCTCTTTCCCTGTTCACTGTGCCTTTGCAGGGCAAGTCCATGTTACCAGACTCATTTCAACCTAACTGTATGATTTTCTGGATTGCAACTGACATTGCCCGGTTAGGAAGCTCCTTCCATCATCTCTCAGACACAGCCTGAGGCTCTTTGAACCTCAGCAGTCATCTCTTGTCTTCTCTATCAATTACAGATGGTGACACTTTTGCCTTCCTTCCTCCAATTTCTCTCCTCTGAGGAGGCTTAATGGAAGGACCATCCCTTCTTGCAACACACAGTCAATCTGACCTCCTCTTCCTAAAGTAAAAAAACAGAAACTGAGAACAGACAAGAAAACAGATCCTGTTTGTCACAGGCTGGTAGCTGAATACAAAACTGGCCTTGTGATCACACTTCTCTCAAAGTTGGCTTACCATGTCAGGCATCATTGAAGACTGCAGAATGCATGTGACGATGTCCTTAAGGCTGTGGGTAGGAGTCAAAGTCTAAAAAGTGAACTAAGTGTCTTACACATTTTTAAGAGATGTAAGAAGAAAAGGGAGCAGAAACTATGCCTTCATGAAATGAACTTACATTTGTGTGCAAAAACAGTTTACTTACTGTGTTTTGGCAATGATACATGCATTGGATCCATCAAAAATTTGAGGCTGGTTATTAGCCTTTTACTGAATTCATTGGGTCCAAGATTTTACTGTTGCTACTTTCCCAAAGAAAGGGGAATAAAATAAATAAATATAAATATACCAATTCTTGCTGATGAATAAATGGAATAGGATACTGCATGCAAATGTGAATAAAACCTGTCATGGAAGCAGTGAGAAAGACAGAATTGCATAACTTATGTATGTTAAAAGTACTATGTAATGTAATGCTGAAACCAATGTAATAGTGCAAATGATGAAATAGCAAAAGCAATGTAACACTGAAAACATGGGGACTAATCTTAATGATTTTCCAGCTGAAATACACAGGACAGAAAAAGGATCCTACTCCAAAATTGGGGAAGGAGTTGTGTAAATAATCTTATTCTGTAAATAACATTTCAGCTCTGTTTCAGTCCAGACTTCTCCATTTTAGATTATTAGCATGAGATTGACACAAAGAGCAAGTAATTTTACATCATCTGCTCCTAAGGTATAACAAACCAAATCCACTACTAGAAGAAACTTTTAGAGGGAAAGTTCTAAATTCTGCAGTAATACTTCCAAACAGCTAAAAGAAAAATTTAAAAAAAAACCACAAAAAACAAGCCAAATCAAGCAGATAAGGTATGCAGACACTCAAGCTAGCTGTGAATTCAGTCAGTGGTCAAAACGTACTTTTATACAGTAGCATGTAGTTCTGCTATTTTTGTTTCTATGAACACCTAAATACATATACTTGAACATTTCAGAGTTGTGCTGGTAATTGTAAGATTTCTTAATGAAAAATCCTGTATTTTTACCAAGTTGTCTGCTTTTTCATACCGGCATTCCACATTTCTTTTTCAACAATTATCTGCATTGAGCAATGTAAGAGTTTTAAACAACTAAAAAGGAATTCCATGCTCTTACCACAGTTTCTGTCTTGAAAGAAAAAAACCTTACTCCCATCCTTGAATATTTCTCAAGTTTTAGTATTAATCAAGCCATTCTGCATCCTTCCTTCTTTTAAAAATTTCTGCTATCTTGTAAGAACTCATAGTCTGACCAATGTATTGAAACTTCTGTTTCCAAACATTAACAGGAAGCACATGTTGACCAACCCAACACAGGCCTGTCTCACAGCGGTCTGAGGACCAGCTCTTCTGTCACACCTAGGGGCTTACTCAGCACAGAAATTTCCAAAATGCCTTGGACCTTGGATCATTGCTTTCAACTTCTGATTCTTAATTCCTGTTTGTCTGGACATCAGCTCCTTTCTCACCTTGCTGTAGGTTTGCCTTGTCCCTCAGTCCAGATTCAGCCCACTACTGTGGACTCTGAAGCTGTACACCTGCTACCTGGCTTTTGACCAAAAGGTCATCTTTCTTTTTAGGAGAAGAACCTGTTTTAGATGGAGTTGTCCAAACGAAGGTCCTGATAGATACTAGGAACCAACAGACATTGTAGCTATCAGATTAACAATTATCATTGTGTTGGAGGAACAGAAGGTGATAAGGTGTGATGAAAAAAATTCGGTTAGCTTGTAAATCACATTAGTAGGTAGAGATGATCTTCAGCAGAATCTCATTCATGTTCATTGTACGTGCCTTTCACTCTTGTTCCTTCCACTGGTTCCTGTGGCATTTCAGACACAGATTCAAGGTGTATAGGGCAGACAGGGAGTGACACTGACATCCTGATGAGCCAAGGAGAGCTTAGGACAACAGATGCCTCTTGATTCCTGTACTGAAAACCGAAGGAGTGCCAGGGCACCTGACGGCATTCCAGATGACTTATAGATACAAGTTGTTTTCAGTCATCTCATCCTCCTGCTTTGTGTACATGACTCAACCTGGTGACTGACACGTATCTCCCACACTGTGTAGAAGCAAGGAGAAGACAGAGAAGATGTGGTGCCTTTAGGCTGATATGCTACATCATAGATGGATGTGAGGTGTAACTACCAGCCTCTTGAAATAAATTTACGGGATTAAGAAAAGAACAGATATGATGTGACAGCATTTCTGTCAAGAGAGTTGATAAAAACGCCAAGGCTTTGCCACATGAGTACACACCAATTGTTGCTGGAGGCTTCAGGAATTATGAGCAAGCTGAAGTTTTATCAGAGTGTGTTAGCCACTTGCATTCAACATGTGAAAATTTTGACCAAAGAAAAAGCCAAGACATTCTGGGCTAACAAGCTGGTATAAATTCTAATCTTTTACCATTCTGTGAAGGTCCGTGAAGTTACAACATTTTAGAGCATGGATATTGTTTCTTCTGCTAAAGAGTTTCAAAACTGAAGTTAAACCAAAAAGTTGACTTTCAACAAGAAATTCCTTCATTCCATTTTCAGGCATTTACTGGCACTCAATCTAAGCAGTTTTTTTGCATGAAGTAACACTCAAGTTCCCAATTTTGTAAAATTCTTGCCATTTTTAAATTTGTGCTGCCAGTGAACAGCTATTATAGATAAAGACTGTGGAATTTAACAAAGTGGGCAACAGTAGAATACTTAAAACATATATCTTTTCTTACAGCTTATGATTTTGTTGTTCTTTTCCTGGTTTGCTGCACACTGACTAGCTACCAAGCAACAAACTCATTGCTTCCAGTTCAGTTTTATTAAAACTAATAAGAAAAAACAAATACAGTTGCCTTTTACTATTAGACAGTAAGACACAACCCCAGCTTGCTGCTGAAACATTTATTTATTCCTGACCCAGAGGTCAGGAGGCTAATAATTGTTGCATACTATGATCCTTAAGAAGGTGAATATTTGCTTATTTGAGATATTTGCTGTCTGTCATGCTGCTGAAATAGAGTGAAGTGCTCAAGAGGTACAAATGGAGAGATTATTGTCAAGAAATGCCCTATGAAATGTCCCTGAACATACTACCTTACTTCATCCAAACAAGCCCAGTCTTGATGGCAAATAGATGTTGTTTCCATCCTGAGCCTAAGCTGTTATCAAAAATCTATTTTTTCCTTCTAATCAGTCTTCTGGGCTGTCTGGAGCCATGGTGTGACATGTTGAGCAGGCTCCTCTCTGCCTAGGGGTGGCACCAGTGCTGTATGCTGTGAAGAAATACTCTTCTGCCAGTTCACTGCAGCTCCCCAGGAAGAGCAGAAGTTTCTGCTCAGCCTTCGTGGAAGACCTGAGCTCCTGCATTGGGCAGTAGTCGAATCCAGCACTTCAGTTACACAGCCTTCATGTTTACTTTCCTTTTTTACTTTTCGTTATCTTACTTGGAGGGAAGTGAGCAGAAAAAGGACTGTCAGTTTGGGAACTTCTTTTAATTTCTGTTTTTAATTGCTCAGTTTATTTTGTGAACAGCTATTTCTTAGGCCAAAGAAAGAATTAATACAGTATTTTTGTATCATTTTGCATAATATTTCATGTCAAAATCTGACATGTCTCAGTAGAAGATGACTAGGTACACACGCAAACCTACAATATAAGATACAAATAAGGCAAGTCCACATGACAGATTTAATTCAGTTTTTCCTTGAAGCTGGGAAGCAAATACAACTCAGTCTGCATGTCATATACTTCCTTTGCAGAATATTTAGCAGAGTCTGTTTTCAGTGAATAGTGCTAATACAACACTGCTGCAGCTGTATTTTTGAATCAAAGTATGTCACTCTGGAAACTCCTATAAGGGGGATAGTAATGTTTGGTCTTCATCACAAGACCTGGTAATCACAAAGCATAAGCCTGAACCAGAAATGACGGTTTCTTGTGACTTAAAAGCTTTGAAGAAATCCCACCACTCCTTTACTCTTCAATGGCCAGCCAAGAAGAAATAATTAAAAAAAAAAAGCTGGCACAAGGCAGTCTCTGGCTGGCTTGTCTTGAGGTATATGTGTGAGCACAGGCACCTCTGTGAAGCAAAAGGTGAAACAGGATCAGGCTGCTTATGCTGGTTTCCATCACTGGTTCATTTTCTCATGGAGACCAGAGCATTCCAGGGGAAAACAGGGATCTTCGTATTTTGTAACTAAGAGACCAGACTTTGAGCATCCAGTATCTCTAATCAGGCCTCTTTAAGGCATGTCAGGTTGGATAGTAAACTGTAAGGATGCTCAAAATGTGATATTTCCCTTATGCTACAATTCTGACATTTAACATTTTTCTTTCCTCCCAAATAAGCGTGTAAAGGCAAAACGTTGACATTTCTGTGAAAGGCTTTATGAAACATTTCCTTTAAAAATTACTGGAATGACTTAATCAAAAGACTCACACCCCACCAAATCTTATAAGACTTAAAAGTTATAACTGATTTTTTTTTGAGAAAGGAAATCATTGCACTAGTTCGACAACATCTTACTAAAATCAATATATTTCTGTTAAAAATTTGAGCATCAGCATTTTTGATACAGAAATATTGTCGTAGTCTTTTTAATCAGGAGACCTGATTCATTCTTGAATTTTGAAAATCTTGGACAATATCTTGGTTCAGTACCTGAAAGTTAACTGGACAGAAAAAAATGTGTATTCTCCCTCAGCACCTGAAATTATATTTTTAATCAGTATGTACTGCAGGTTCCTTAAGCTCATTCCCTTTGAATTCTCTTTTAGACTACACAGAACTAAGAAGGTGTTTTCTGTGTGGTTTCTCAGTGAGCACCAACTGGGTCCTTAAGTTAAAGTTTCTGGAACACAATCAGTTTCTGAGGTCTCTTAGTGTCGAAAGAGTAAAATAAATCAAAACTGATGTAACAAAGCAAGTAAAAAAAAAAACAAGAAAAAATATGGCATCTTTCAAGATCATTTGTTCCACAGAACACAGCACAAGCTGGCAGTCTGCATAACACTATATATTAGATGGCGAAAGAACTGAAAAAATCCTGACGGTCAACATGTATTGGAAGTTGGAGGCAAGAGTCAGTTGTCCCCAGGGGCTGGTGTGTGGAGAAGCCACTGTAGGTAACTGGTCATGAACTGCTGCTTAAGGTCTTTTCCTGGTCTTTTTACTTGTTATGTTTGCACACCATTGTACTTATAATAGTTAGAGACAATCAATGTGTTCAGAGTCTTTTCTAAAACAAACACTCATATATTGAAAAGTGGAGGTTGAGCAAAATTTTTATATTTTATGACTACAGACTTATAGATGGCAATTTTGAAACAAGGAAAGTGAGATCTGCCTATGGCCGTAAAAGTGGGAATTGTTTGAGTCTCAAAGAAAAACTAGTGTATCTTAACTGCTAGACCCATTCTTTGGCTTGACTGATGTTTTACATATCCCCTGCCACGCAGGGCCCCGCCGATGCAGGCAGCAGCGGGCAGGGAAGAAGGCAGGTGCTCTGCAGACTCACTGCACCAGTGTCAGGCCAAGTTTTGCTCTGGCTTTCTCTGGCTTTTAGCTCTGGCAGCTGTTTCACACGCGTGGTGATGTACCACAACAGGGGCCGCATCAGATGAGCAATGTCTATATTGTCATATAATGTTCAACCAGCCACTTTTAACAGTGGACTGCTCCCCAGGGGTCTTATTGCTATAGGTATTTCTGCAAAAATAACCACATTTGTTCACCCTTCTCTCTTTCAGGTTTAAACACATAACCAATGTATTTTAATGTACTAAATGTAGCTTGCTGATTACCCTAGTAGTTTTGATGGTATTTCAGTACCCAGCTGGGTATGATATTTAATTACTGAACAGTCCCTTTGATATTGTTAAGCTACTTGCAAAGTATCCAATTATAACTAGAAAAAATGGCCTGTGGACTTTTCTTCTTTTTTTCATGTGTTCTGCAGCAGTAAATTCCACAGAGTAAATAGATTTCATCTCTGTTTGTTTTTAATAACAGTTCATTTTGTTTTTCTTTTTCATTACATTATTTTTTTTTTTAGATGAAGTTCCTCCCTATGCAGCAAAACATTTAAGCTTATGGGTGATTTTTACCATGTGCTCAAGACCCATGGGTTTCAACAGGAGTTCAGATTATGCTTAAAATCAAAGATTTATGTGAATAGGAATGGAGTGCTGAAATACGGACCGATTAAGGGCCATGGCTCCTTTAACTAGAAGCAGATTGTCTGAAAATCAGTCAGCAGAGTACATTTTAAAACGGTTTCTACATCTGTGGAAATCATTCTTTGAGGAGATGTGCATAGACACACACACATGCACGTGTGCACACACACACCCAGAGATATTTATATATTTGTATATATTGTATATACAATATATATTGTATATATTTATATACATATACACCTAAAAGAGGAAACTGGCATTTATACGTGTATAGATGTGCTGGTTTTGGCTGGGATAGAGTTAATTTTCTTCATGGTAGCTAGTATGGGGCTATGTTTTGGATTTGTGCTGGAAACAGTGTTGATAATACAGGGGCGTTTTTGTTATTGCTGAGCAGTGCTGACACAGAGTCCAGGCCTTTTCTGCTTCTCACCCCACCCCACCAGTGAGCAGGCTGGGAATGCACAAGAAGTTGGGAGGGGACACAGCCGGGACAGCTGACCCCAACCGACCAAAGGGATATTCCATACTATATGACATCATGCTCAGCCTATAAAACCGGGGGAAGAAGGAGGAAGAGGGTGACATTTGGAGTAATGGCATTTGTCTTCCCAAGTCACCATTACGCGTGATGGAGCCCTGCTGTCCTGGAGATGGCTGAACACCTGCCTGCCCATGGGAAGGAGTGAATGAATTCCTTGTTTTGCTTTGCTTGTGCACGCAGCTTTTGCTTTACCTATTAAACTGTCTTTATCTCAACCCATGAGTTCTCTCACTTTTACCCTTCCGATTCTCTCCCCCATCCCACCAAGGGGGGAGTGAGTGAGCGGCTGTGTGGTGCTTAGTTGCCGGCTGGGGTTAAACCACAACAATAGACTAGAAAATTGATCTAATTATATATCTAAGTGTTTCCTAGTCTTTTTCTTTACCATTTTTGTGTCTGTTTTGACAAGAAGCTTGAAGTAAAGAGCAGTACTAGCCTGGGAAGGTGCAGTAATAGAAGGTGGTATAGGTATGCAATCTACTATCTTCCATTTTCTCAGAGGTTAGCTAAGGAAATCGGGGAGTTCCTCCTTCTTCACACATAACATCACCCTAGCTGCTCAGACTTGTTTATGGGCATGATCAAAACAAAATAACCCACACTTGCTATTTGATTTGTTTTCCCTTTTTTTTTTTTTCCCCTTTCACTCCTCTCCCATCTGTGATTGAGTTATTTTCCGATATGTAAAGTGGCTATTTCAACAACCTTAGTGACCTGGCAGAACAGGCAATATCAAAGCAAAGAACAGACTCAGGACTGAATAAGAGGGATGCAACCTCAACTGGTTTAGCCCAAGCACTAATTTAGAACAAGATGTAAGGAAATTTGTCAGGAATGCTGTGTATTAACAGAATTTCTCTCATGGAAATCTTTTGCCTGGAAGTGTTACAGACACTTTCATTGTCCACACAACAATTTTTTCTCATTTCTTTGACCTTTCCAATAAAGAAAACAGGTGTCCAGTAAAGTTATTTGTGAATCAGAAATAAAAATAACGCAAAACACTTTATAATGCAACAAAGCATCATATTTGGATTCACTGAGCATAAAAAGTACATGTATTTGGCTGCAACAATCATTTTTGTTTAACTTTTCAAGTCCAGCTCTGATTGAGCATAGGTGATCAACAGTATGATCAAAACAAATGTCTTGGAAAAAGAACTGGGAACTGAACTAAACTGAAGCCTAATTTTTTAAACACTACCTGCAAATTTTATGTGCAATATTGACTGTCGGACCATTTTAGGTATCCATCACTCATAAGGTTATGCACAAGAAAATTATGTAGATAGCTTATTTTACTATCTCTTTATCCTTCATGTTTTTCAAAATACCACTTCATTAATACTGGGAGGTTGAGGTCTTGGGTTTTTCTACGTTTTGGGTTTTTGATGGTTTTGTTTCCCAAACCTTACAGCATATCATGAGTGGGCCAGAAAGTTGGATTTCTTCTCATATTTTGAGATGACTTATTTCCTGCAGCTTCCAGGTGAACCATATCTTTCTTGGCAGCTTTCATTCTCCTCTCATTTCTAGCATATTTCAGTTAAAACGCAGGGAACTGCGGATCTGCATGACACAGCCTCATCTGCTTTTCCCCGACATTAAACAGAGAAGTGGCATATCTGTCAGTACAAACTTCCATATCTAAACAGAAAAGGAAGTAAATAAATAAAACAATGTTAGAAGGGACCTTCTGAGTGCCTTAAACTTGGGTGACCAGACTTAATGGTGATCCATAGGGTAGTTCTGCCTGCTTTGAAGTATTAAACAGAGCAGCTACAGAAAGCAACATAAGCAAGAGCCAGGCTGCTTCCTGGAGAACATGGCCAATTACGTGGAAAGAACCATCATAAAAATTCACTAGTAATTCAGCCTGAGATTTTCAGTGACTTCACAGGGTTAGGCATGCAGCATATTTTGAACACCTCTGAAAACAAAGTGACTTACTAGCATGCCTCTCCGTAAGGCTGTAGTAGCACCCAGCACATTTTTAGCAATCTCCCCAGAGATTAAGACTCTTGAGCTAGTGGAAATATGTTGATTATGAAGAAAAGCTGATGCAGAGCAAAGGAAAAAAAGGGAGTGCGCAGAGGTTTCTCACAGCACTCAAAACAAATCCAGAGAGAGTCTAACATTTATTTTGCAGGTGGAACTAAAGCATTGGTAATATTATGTTAATCACTGGCAGGGTTAAGATAACGCTGTCATCATAAATATATTTGAAGGCTGCAGAAACAAGCACAAAACCCCCTGTAATGGAACAGTAGGAACTAATATTCTGTGAGAGATTTCTCTCCACTTTCTTTTTGCATGTACAGACAGGATGCTATCTACCTATTCTGTGGGGTAGATAATGTCCCTCTTCAGTCACAGAGCATTTGACAGTCTTACTAAGAAGTCTGTAAATTTTAACAATCTCCGTAGGATTTCCTCATTGTTTGTTGTCCTGCTGTGCTCTTTCCCAAGGCATAGTACAGATTCAGCAATCATTTCATGGATCATGTTAACCACAGGAAAGAACTGCAAGATATTTAAATCCCAATAACTTCCCAGTAAATTACTTTATAATGGGTAGTTCCACACGACTTCTGGCTTTTTAGCAGCAGCTTTCCCCATTAAGCCAAAGGGAATTTTGCTACTAGAGTGAGCTGTCTGGACTCATGGTTCATTTCTTTATGAAGGAGTCCACAAATAGCTCAAATCATAAAAAATTATATTATAGACAACCTTTACAATCTTTTTTTTTTTTTTAAAATGGTACCAAAAATCCAAAAGCTGGGACTTGGAAATCATATTCTTAAGCTTTTGCTGAAGTACTAATGGATCCTTCAACTATACTGCATAAAAGCTCTGCCAGTGGCACATGAGTAAACTGAATGGCTATTTAATATTATTGTACAGCCTGTGAGACTGGCTATCCAGGTGAAAAGATTAAAGAAAAGACAATTAACACAGAAAATGAGTAGTGTTATGAAAGTATTTTTGTAGGAACTTTATGTGCTTCTGCTAGACCTCTTCATAGATCTCTGTATTTTGTTTCTTATGAATTTAATCAAAATCTTGGAGTGAGAACTTGCTCAGACTTGCAGACTGGCATATATTAAAAACAATTTGTCTCTGGAATGAGCCATACATTCCTGCAGACTCTCTTTTCAGCCCCAAAAGTTATGAAACCTTTCAGAATTTAATTTAGAAGGTGTATGGGCTTGAATGGTACACCACAAATATGTGATGCAATTTTTTTTTGCAAGTCACTACCTGCTCCGATCTCCAGCTATCTGAAGAAGTTTTAGGTCCAACAGAAAAAAGAAATGCACAAAAAGCTATCCAAGGCTGCATTTTCATGCACAGTTGATCTCTTCTCAGTTTTTCTTAAAATACTATGCATGCATTTCATAACAGGCAATTTCACAACATGCACAGGTCTGTTGTTGTATATAACTAAGATTGTGTGACACTGAAGAACAAAGTTACACTGACGGTCTGTGTGAGAAAGAAAGTTTGAAAGTGATCACAAAATTCTTAACAAAGCCGTGTATTTTTAAATCTTGTGCAGTGATCTAGTTTTCATAAAGTGCAAACTGCTTTAGCAGAACTATGGACTTGGCACTTTTGAAGATATTTAAGTATTCATTCCCATCAGCATGTGAAAGTACAATAAATTTATCAATTTTTCACATAATTGCTGTTCTTCCTCATGGTTATAACCTTCCTGTGCTCACCTGCATATTCCCTTCCTTGTCCAGATTCCTTGTCTTTCTCAAAAGTCCACTTTTGCTGAGATATGTACAGTGAATTCAGATGATTTATATATGACCAGTTATTCTCTTTCTCCCCTATCCCCCTGCAGGTCTCTTTAAAATACTTAAAACTGGAGCAGAGATGATCCTTTTTTATCTGAAATCATCTTGTGGACACAAGTGTTTATAAATAATAGCTTTGGATAAAATGTTCTCATTTAAATTAAAGGTGGGAGGTTAAAAATGGTCTTCCTACAAGAACAGACCCACAGAAATTTTGCTCAATATGTTGAAAATTTCACTGCATAAAATGAAATTTTCCTGGTTTCAGCTTTTCCTCCACTTCCCCTATTTTCTCTTTATAACAATAGAGAAAAAAACAGGAGAAACAAGTGGCAAAAATTGAAATTTGTTGAGTCTCATTTTTGGACCTTCTCCAAGATGCAACTGAGAATTATTATTTCTTTTAAATCTATACAATGAAATAATTGTGATTTGTAAAAGAATCTTCGTCCAACTATTTGCAGCTTCTAATAAACAACAGCTCAGTAACAATGCCTGGTGTTTTTTAATTGCCACAGAATGAAGGGGGAAGAAATATCTATTCTGCATGTGTCTGGCTGAGTGCCTATAGAAACTTCCTTCTAATGTTCAGATTGAACTATAATCATGTATTAAGACATCTAATCTTTCATTTACATACTCTTAACTATTTTGCAGTGTTATAAAAGTTTTGGTGTTTCATATGTTCAAGAATATTCAATGTTCATATATGTTCAATGTATCAATGAAATAGTTGTGTAAACGTGAATGAAATCATGTGTGCATTGTTATGTGTCTGCTAGAATTTTTCTGTGCTCTATCACGTATGTGCTTAGAAAGTGCATGTGCTGACCTTCTCAACAGTTTTGTCTATTGTGAAATACCCTACATATTCCTTAGTAGAGCCTTTTGGGAAAAGGAAGAAATGGTGTCTTTTTTCATACCTATAGTGTGAAGGGCAAAAAGCAAGTGAAATTCAAATGAAGCACCATTCAAGTTAAATATAAGAATACTGTATATGAGAATATATGTAAGAGTACTGTAATTACCTTTGAAAGGTAAGGACAAGGAAGCACTGCAGCTGACTGCCTGAAATACTTGCAGAGCTGTAACTTAGTTCTTTATGAGTATCTATCATAAAAGATACAGGGAAGGTAGATGCAGCCAAGGGCACAGATTAAATGACCTCTTGAGATCCTGCTCAGCCCCAAAACTCAATGAAACAATTACAGAAAGCAAGAATTTGCAAATGAAATCAATGACCTAGCTGTAAGTATTCCCATGATCTCCATCATACACCCAGCTCTTAACAATATTTGCTGTTTGCTGACATTTACAATGGTGGGAGGGAGAGTATACAGTCACTTGTTGTTCTAGTAAAGATCTCAGTAAAAGGGAAGAAAGATCTGTCATTTTCTCCATTTTAGTATTGTACATATTTCTTTGCCCATTTAGCTTTTACTGGTATGTTCGTCAATATCCAGAAACATCCATTAAAATTGGAAACTTCTGTTCTTATTAATCTATAAAATGGATTAAATAGGATACATTGATTTGAGGAATCTAAATTCACAGTCTTTGAGTGACTGATTTCCATTTCCATTTTAGATGCAACAGGCTATTTTTCAACTAATAATTTGATTTCCCTTTTTATTATTCACCTTCCTAAAAAGAACCAACTGTTCCTTCACAAATAAGAAAAAGACATATCTGTTTCAGTTCCTGCCTTCTCAATGTCTCCTCTCAAGGTCAGCTAGGAATAAAAATAGTGCATGATTTCGCATTTGCAAGCTTGAGAAAGGATCAGGCCCTATTCCAAATTACTCCTTATTCCCAGTAATTTCTACTCCCAAAGAAGGAAACAAATAAAGAATTGGCAGAATTTGACTGCAGAGTGGTCTTATGAAGAGAGCACATTTTCTTTCAAGTACAGTTACAATGCAAAGATAATATTTCCTGTGGCTGAAGGCCAAGATTGCTGAGGATGGAGTTTTACCCAGCTCTTCAGTATGTCCACCTTCTTCTTCATTCCCCCTTCTCCATCCAAATTCCGCACATGCTCCTGATGGCAATGGCAGAAGCACGCCAGTACCACTGGTAACAGTACTGAGATTAAAGTACTCAGAAAACTTCAGAGTTACTCTTTTCAGGTGCTGAAAAGGCTCACTCTGAAGTTTCACATTCTGTGTTTCAGAATGGCTGCAAGCAGGCAGACACTGTCACAGCTGCTGAGACTAAGTTCATCATCCACATGCCGGTAGTAATACCTAAGCAAGATTATTTTCCAAACAGATCAGAGGACTCGCCTAAAGAGGTTAATCTTAGAGGTTAGATAAAATAAATAAAAATTATGATAAATATATTTATATCATTTTAAATTATAATATAACATAATATAATATAAACATTATATAAAGTAATTTGCATGTGTATTACAAAGAATGTACCACCTCACCAAAACCAACTTCACAAACCCCAACTTTCCAAACACTAGCTTCACAGCATCAGTATTTAGTCAGGGACCAAACACACAAGCAGGTAGCTGGTTGCCTGCAATTGATGTGGGAAAGGAAGAAAAAGCTGTGTAGCTCAGCCAGGATGTAGTGTTCTAGCTCTAGGGGATGTGATAAAAGGACACAAGTGAGGTGGACAAGGTGAGCAAATTGTGAGATGGGGAAGACAGAGGGGCAGGGAGTCTCCTAGGAAAGGGCTGCCTGTTGTGTGGGGGCTAATGGCTCTGAGAAGCCAATCTTGTGATTCAAAAGGAGAGGATCAACAGACAAAAATGTGACTGCTGGATGCGGGCTAGAAACTTGGGCTTCATCCTGTCCGGGGGCTCCTCAAAGCAAAGTCCTCTTTGGTGCGGGACGTGGGATTCACACCACACACTGCAGGGCCAGGTCCCCTCTACACATTTTTGGGGTCAGTGGGCAGGCTGACAAGCCAGAGGCACCTTTGAAGGGATATTTTGCTTTTCTTCTTCATTTTGGAGGGGGGGAGGTATAGAAGGGCAAGGCACAGATCAGAGGGACAGCTGAAAAAATGAGAGAAGGAACACCTGAGGGAGTAATGTATTTTTAATCAGATTCCTCCCCCTGGCAGCTCACACATGAAGGTAATATACATATGGCAACTTTTCACCATCCTCTGCTGGCAAATAATACAGGTGGCTTTCCCCAGCTGAAGAGAGGCTTCCCTTCCTCCAGCTCCCCTAGCAGATTGCATACAACTCCTAGCCAAGATGGAGGCCAGATGCAAAGCTGTGCAAGCAAATACTCCCCTGAGACAAAATTCAAGGTAAGGCAATGTCACCTGCCTGCACATTGCAGAAGAAATGGGGAACAAAGCTGCTCCTCCCCACTCCGATTTGCATGTACATTGCAGAAGAAACAGGGAACAAAGCTGCTTTTCCCTGCTCCCATCCAATGTCAGGGAATGTTGGATAAATCATCTGCCACTGCTGAGTGGTGAGATAATGGCCTCATGTTAGTAACAAGAGTGACATAAATGTTGTGAAGCAGTTACACGAAATTGTTTAACAGGTATGTGAAAAATAGCACAAATGTCTGAAAAAAATGAAGCATAATATGAAAGCAATCTAAATGTTAGTGCATTGATATTAATTTAAAAAAAAAAAAAAAATTCCAGAAAGCCAAAGGCACAGTCTTATCCTCTTAAAATCTCTAGACCTAATCAATGTAAAAGTGTCTTCTGGCTTTATCTGTCTACCTTTTTCCTGAGGAAAGAGGAAGGAGGAGGAAGAGCTGGTTAATGCAGCTAACCAGGAACATTTGGGAGGCCACAATGATAATGGGGGTTACCAGGTGAGGAAACTGTGGAGAAACAAGCAGAGAGAATTTAGGGATGTCATCTGCCACATTTCTTATATTCCTGCGGGGAGTTTATTGTAAAATTTCCCACTGTTTCACTTTCACAGTGTCACAAGATAGTTCACTCTGGAGGCAATCTCTGAGAGTCTCTAGCCAAACCTCCTGCCCAAACCAGGCTCAGCCATGGGGTCAGACCAGGAATTCCCACCAAGTCACCGGCACAAACAGAACTGTGTGTGTGAAGCAGCTACCTGTCTAGGGAAGGTGGTTTCTTTTACTTACCTATATACGTTTTTGTGCTAATAGAACAAACAAGCCCAGAAGCAGATTAGGGATATCTTCAAGGAGAAAACCTGTTTTTTACCTTTACTGGCATTCTTCAGCTGCTTTGACACATACATCTCAAGATACTGTGAGTGACCAAAGATGCCTTTGCCCACATAATTGCAGTAATATTTGGCTTACTTGATAATTTGCCTCAAGAAGGCTTATGAGGTAAACTCTTGATAAGCTTTTTCAGTTTAGATGGGTATGAGAAGTCTAGAAACACATATTCAGGGGAAGGGGGAAAGAAAAGGAATAACATTGTAGCAGAGGAACACAAGACCGAAATTGTGACCTATTTAATAGTTGCCAAAAATTTCAGTGCAATAATAGTTTGAATTGCTTATTGGGAAAGGGATTGTTATTTTACTGAAAACTTTTATTGAAAAGATTGTGTTCTCAAAGTTAATTTTCACCAATACTTTTTGCATTTCTATTGCGATTTTCTGCACAATCTTTCTTCTCTCAAAGGACGAATCTTTCCTTACCAAAACTGGTATAATCAGCTCTATAGAGATTTCTGTTTTGTGCTGTTTTAAAGGAGGAATTAAAATATTACATGTTAGAAGGCTGTCTGTACTCCACTTGCCACCTGAATCATACCAAGCGGAATGGGCCATCCTGATTAAAAGTCAGCTAGCTACATTTTCAGAGCAGTATGATAGCTTTTGAAAGGTGTTCAATGAGCAAGGCTCCAGGATAAAGGGGTACCTACCAAAGAACTGCAAGAAATGTCATTTTCCCATTTTGGCATTTGTGCATGCTGGCTTTGGCACTGTTCCTCCAGACACACAGCCTGCAGATGAGAGATGAGTGAATCATGTAAAACAGATTGTCTGCTACATGTGCCTGCACAGCAACGTGAAGGTAAGATTGCAGCAAACATAAGCCTAGCAACCCTTTCCTTAATATAGAGAACAAGGTAACAAAAGTAATGAAAACACCAACACAGGACTTTGCATCAACTATCAGCCTACAAAATCCCCGAGGACCCTAAATATGCACAAACACTGTGGTTTCTGAGTTGTGTCAAAGCCCTTTCTATTCTGCACCTATTACTATTACCATATCTAGATTAAAGTTTGTGCAGATATACTTACCTTCGGCCATGCAGACATACCTGGGTAGCACCAGGCTTAGTTTAGTGCCGCAAAATAAATTCACCTCTGAGAACAGCAGGGTGCCACGCTACCTTGGGCGCACGATGCCACAAAAGCACAGTATTCTGCTGAAGTGACATGTGGACTACAATTGTATCAGGTTTTGAAGTGAGGGGATGCAAAGTAGAAGAAGTGCTTCTTGATTCCTCCCCTCTGCTAAAGACATATTCCAAGGGGGGAGGGGGGGGAAATCAGGCAAAAAAAAGAGTAAATACCACTGACGGTGCCACTATTAATTCTCAGTTCCATGAAGCAGCAATTCAGCTGACACACCTCTAGTGTGATCCATTTCAGCATCAGCTGCTTTCGCTGCAGTATTGTGCTGCCTTTTAACACTTCCTCACAGATTTCTGTAAGCCTTAGAATTGCTTCCTTATCTTTTCTAGAGACATGCAACTTCAAAAAATCATGAAATGAAAGAGTGATGGTTTTATGGTGGTTTTGGCCTCGATTTCAGTTCAGTAACTGTCACAAAAATAACACCCTAAAAACAATTGTGTGTGACAGCTTCCATATTTGTTCTACTTCAATGTTCTTTCATATCTAATTTGCTCCATTTAAAAGCTAGAAGATGCATTTTCCTGCTGCCAGACAGCAGCTCAGCCAGGAACCTGAAAAATCAAGCTAAGATCTTCTTGCCTCTTAAATTTTCTGCTGCTACAAACACTTGGCAGCTTGAACTCAACTGACAATTTGGTTGATGATGTGTAAGGTGGGGTGACACCCAGCTCATTAGTCTCTTCTTCTGGTGAATTTTTTGCACTAGCAAATTGAAGAGATTGGCAGCTATGAAAATGCAGTTTTTCTTCTGTTTATCCTAAACCAGTGGCTTCCAATGACAGTTTTCTGTGTGCTTCTTGGCAATGAGTTTATGCTGACTGGAGAATACCTTTTTAGTTTGAGTGTTTAGAGGTAAGCAAACCACTGCAGAAGCAGGAATTGCATTAAAATAATGATGGTATCTCTTGCGCTTGCAGTGTTCGGTATCATGGTGACTTTTTAAAGTCAGATAGCTTCTGCTCGTCATATCCTGTTGTTTTACTGTGCATGCTGAATGCTTCAGCTCCTTCTGAAGGTGCCCAGCATGGGCATTGGGACCAAATGGTCTCTTTGTAACCAACATAAAAGGAGATGTAATTTCCATTGGTTCTGATCAACAAGGGGGGAATGGGCACATTATTTTTTTGCCATCTCAAGCTGCATATATGATATGATTTTTTTTTTTGGCCATTTCAGACATGGCTATAAATTGTTTATGGTTGGGAGCTTGAGAATTATTTTAAAATGGTACAATAGGCAAAATGTGTGTGTTTCATCAGTTATACCACTAGTTATGGAGAGTACTTCATGGTGTGCTAGATGTAGAGTTAAAGTGGACTAACTCAGGGAGAACATGCAGGTTGGTCCTTCCTTATGGAGAGGCCATCTTGGGTTCCAAAAGCTTAAAAGCATAAGGAAGGAAGCCTAACAAAGACAGCAATAAACCCAGAAAAGAAGCTGAGATTCCTAAAAGAGTATACTTTTGCCACTGATCCAGGGTTCCCAGAATAAATGGATTTGGCTGGTAGTACTGAGACTACCAAGAATTCACCCTTGGAAGAGCCTGGACACCAGCACTAACTCTGAGGTAGAATCATAGAATCATAGAATCATAGAATCATTAAGGTTGGAAGAGACCTCTAAGATCATCGAGTCCAACTGTCGACCCAACACCACCATGCCCACTAAACCATGTCCCTAAGCGCCTCATCTACACGTCTTTTAAATACCTCCAGGGATGGGGACTCAACCACTGCCCTGGGCAGCCTGTTCCAATGTTTAACCACTCTTTCAGTAAAGACATTTTTCCTCACATCCAATCTAAACCTCCCCTGGTGCAACTTGAGGCCATTTCCTCTCGTCCTATCGCTGGTTACTTGGGAGGAGAGACCGACACCCACCTCGCTACAACCTCCTTTCAGGGAGTTGTAGAGAGCGATGAGGTCTCCCCTCAGCCTCCTTTTCTCCAGGCTAAACAACCCCAGTTCCCTCAGCCGCTCCTCATAAGACTTGTTCTCCAGACCCCTCACCAGCCTCGTTGCCCTTCTCTGGACACGCTCCAGCACCTCAACGTCCTTCTTGTAGTGAGGGGCCCAAAACTGAACACAGTATTTGAGGTGCGGCCTCACCAGTGCCAAGTACAGGGGCACGATCACTTCCCTGCTCCTGCTGGCCACACTATTGCTGATACAGGCCAGGATGCCATTGGCCTTCTTGGCCGCCTGGGCACACCGCCGGCTCATGTTCAGCCGGCTGTCGACCAACACCCCCAGGTCCTTTTCCTTTGGGCAGCTTTCCAGCCACTCTTCCCCAAGCCTGTAGCACTGCTTGGGGTTGTTGTGGCCGAAGTGCAGGACCCAGCACTTGGCCTTCTTGAACCTCATACAGTTGGCCTGGGCCCATCGATCCAGCCTGTCCAGGTCCCTCTGCAGAGCCTTCCTACCCTCGAGCAGATCAACACTCCCGCCCAACTTGGTGTCATCTGCAAACTCACTGAGGGTGCACTCGATCCCCTCATCCAGATCATCGATAAAGATATTGAACAAGACCGGCCCCAAAACTGAGCCCTGGGGAACACCGCTCGTGACCGGCCGCCAACTGGATTGAACTCCATTCACTACAACTCTCTGGGCCCGGCAGTCCAGCCAGTTTTTGACCCAGCGCAGAGTACACCTGTCTAAGCCGTGAGCCGCCAGCTTCTTGAGGAGAATGCTGTGGGAGACAGTGTCAAAGACCTTACTGAAGCCCAGGTAGACCACATCCACAGCCTTTCCCTCATCCACTAGGTGGGTCACCTGGTCATAGAAGGAGATCAAGTTGGTCAAGCAGGACCTGCCTCTCATGAACCCGTGCTGGCTGGGCCGGATCCCCTGGGTGTCCCGCTCATGCCTTGTGAGCGCCCTCAAGATGAACCGCTCCATAATCTTCCCCGGCACCGAGGTCAGGCTGACAGGCCTGTAGTTCCCCGGATCCTCCTTCTGGCCCTTCTTGTAGATGGGCGTCACATTGGCAAGCCTCCAGTCGTCCGGGACCTCCCCCGTTAACCAGGACTGCTGATAAATGATGGAGAGCGGCTTGGCGAGCTCCTCCGCCAGCTCCCGCAGCACTCTCGGGTGGATCCCATCCGGCCCCATAGACTTGTGAGCATCCAGGTGGCGTAGCAGGTCATTGACTGCTTCCTCTTGGATTATGGGGGGGTTCATCCTGCTCGCCGTCCCTGTCTTCCAGCTCGGGGGGCCGAGTACCCTGAGGAGAACTGGTCTGCCTGTTAAAGACTGAGGCAAAGAAGGCATTGAGTACCTCAGCCTTTTCCTCATCCTCGGTGACAATGTTCCCCCCCGCATCCAATAAGGGATGGAGATTCTCCTTGGCTCTCTTCTTGTCATTAATGTATTTGTAAAAACATTTTTTCTTGTCTCTAACGACAGCGGCCAGATTGCGTTCTAGCTGGGCTTTTGCCTTTCTCATTTCCTCTCTGCATGACCTAACGAGATCCCTGTACTCTTCTTGAGTCGCCTGCCCCTTCTTCCACAAGCGGTAAACTCTCCTTTTTTCCCTGAGTCCCAGCAAGAGCTCCCCGTTCAGCCAGGCCGGTCGTCTTCCCCTTCCGTTCTTCTTACGGCGTACAGGGACAGCCTGCTCCTGCGCCTTTAAGACTTCCTTCTTGAAGATCGTCCAGCCTTCCTGGACCCCTTTGCCCTTCAGGACCGTCTCCCAAGGGACTCTCTCAACCAACGTCCTGAACAGGCCAAAGTCCGCCCTCCGGAAGTCCATGGTTGCGGTTTTGCTGCCCCCCTCCTTACTTCACCAAGAATGGAGAATTCTACCATTTCATGGTCGCTAAGCCCAAGACGGCCTCCGACCACCACATCTCCCACCAGTCCTTCTCTGTAAACAGAGGTCTGCATAAAGGGTGGGTTTAGGCACATCTTTGAAAATGTAGCATGTTTTCTGCCCAAATATGGGACTTAACCGTTGAGAGTAGTTCATGGAAGTAAAATTTTTCTGCTCTGTATCTTTTTGTGTAGTTCCCTTTGGTATGTCTAGTTGTGAAGATTATTTTCATATCGCTGATAAAGCAGAAAAGGTGGTAGGATAAATATAAATCTTAACTTACAGAAGGAGGAAAGAGGGCAGAACAGAGCGCTTATTTATACCATCATTGTGTCCTAATTATGTTTTTCCCCCATTACAAATTCTTAGACTCTGTTGGCGTAAACAAATGTAATTCTTCTACACTGTTATGAAAGACCTGGTTACCTCATTTGAGATTTGCCTCATTAATTTTCGTTTTCAATTTAGCCTTGCCCTTATATCTTGTTGCTGAGTGGGGAAAAGGGTAGAAAAATCATTAACAATTTACTATATACATTGAAATAAACAACTGTATAAACAGTTCTATACACACAGTTGTATAAGAACAGTTTATACAGTCTTTTATGCGATTATATAAACACTTTCAGTAAAATTAAGGAAAATACATATCCTGACAGAGAACGTTGAAGTGTGTGAATCACAAGGTGACATCAGATACTTCTGAATGCTTTCTTTCTAAAACAGGTTCATACCTCTAAATACGATTCTTCTATCTCCCTTTGTTTGCCTTGAATAAAATTAATTTCCTAGAAGTATTAAAAAGTGTATCCTTGGTTCAGCTTAGTATGCTCCAGAATATTCACAAAATTCATCTGCTAATATACAAAATTCATCTGCTAATATACAGAATTCATAAATACAGGCAATGCCTCGGTTAAATAAAGTGTGCAGGAAATATGAGATCACTTTTTTGTGATTATATTCTTTGCAAAAGGTCCTTTCATGAGGGTCCAGCACACTTCAGGCCTGCAAATTATTGATGTACCTTGTATCTCATTAGCTGTATATTATGGAAATTTACCTAAGCTGCTACCTCTAGTTTCATTAAAATAGCAAATGGTTAAAATAGGGGGAGAAACTTTATTGTGTCTTTGCAATTAAATTGGTTTCGTAAGGATGGTAGAAGCTTACAGTTTTACCATTTCTTTGGCTGTAATTTAAAAGATCCATACGACGTGCAGACTGATGAATAATTCATGCTTCATTTATTAGCCTGGTAACCCTATTGCTGGCCTCATAAAAATGAGGATAATACTTCTTTTCTTTTTCACAAGGCGCTGAAGAATGGTGTGCATGTGTATGCCTGTGCACACACATGGGGTTTTTGTGTGCATGTATCTCAGTGTATGTTTGTGTATGCATACTCAGATTAAAAATGAAGGGTATCCTATCATTTTTACTGTACAGTACATACTCAAAACTATGTTGTGGATAGAAGAGCTCACACATACATCAGCAACGAGGACCACAACGTTAAAGCTCATCAGTATGAGGCAAGTTTTCACAGGGGCTGGCATTTTCACACAGGCACTAGGGAGCAGCTCAGCCCCAGAGCAGCCTGCTCGAAGCACAAAAGCCACCTACTTATCCTTGCTCACTCTAGCATAAATATGGGAACAAATCCAACAAATGCCTTCCTGAAAGACAGTGGATGGAAGAGAAATGGTAGATGCATATTGCTTAGTCCTTCCCTGGGTCGTGTGCACTAAAATTGTGATAATGAGGCAAAAGAAGAATTGTTACTGGAGAAAATTTTCCTGAAAGTTCTTTAAATATTAAAAACTTTACAAAAATAGTCCTGAGCTGAAATACAAGCCAGTTTCCTCTTATGGACACAGTGTACAACCTGGTCAGTATCCAACTAATTTTTTCTATTAAAAATGGCAATCTGTCAAAAAAAAAGCCTCTTGCTGAAATAATTCAATTGTAACAACCTTCTGTTTTGCAAGAAAAATGGAAAAGACTAAATATGATTGAACGGGATGTTTTGAACTTTATTGTTTCCCATGATGTTATGAAGTTGGAAAGAATTAGAAGGCAATGTTTCAATATTACTTAAATGAAATGTTTTGATTAAAGTGAGGTGTTTTTTTCCCTACTATTTCATTTTACGGGAAATTTCTCAACCCCACAACTTCATAGCTATTTTTACCCTTTGCAAGTAGATGACAAGTATTGAACCCATGCCATGAATAAGCCTTCATTTTGCTCCATAGACATATATCTAGAGTTAAAATTCCTAATGTGGTCTGCCCTAGTATCTACAGAGAGGCAATTGGATACAGATCCTGAGATACTGCCCTTCTGTTGACCAACATAAGGGGTTGTAAACTCCTCTCAGTATAGGATGTAGGACAGGCAGAAAGAGAATGACCCAAAACAGTTACCCAGGTGTGCTCAATAGAAGAAGACTCTTCACACCTCTGTAAGTTAGCATGACCATGCTGCACCCCCAGAACATAATTACCTGGCAGCCTGGGGAAAAACTGCTCTTGAATTTCTTCTTGTAAATGAATTTGTTTATGATGCTGTTTTGTTATTATAGTCATTAAAATACAAGTAAAAGGAAAATCTTTATTGAATGCAGTCAAAAGTAACTATCAACGAAAACATATAATCCATTATTCTTTTAAAGCATATGTCAAAACCTACATGTTAAAAAAATGGATTTATTTTACAAGAACAGTTGGCCAGCCAGCCTTCACCTCCAAATGCAGTAATCACAGTAATTACTGAGCAGGAAAGACATTTTTTTTGTGTGTCAGCAATAATGACACCATTGATACCCTTTCTCAAGTCTTGAATCTACTGTGACATCTGTATTTTGTCCCATAACACACGCATTGTATGCAACTATTGTCTCATTTTGTTGTATTCTGTACTATTAACTTTAAAAACATATCAAACTTTGTCTAGGTAAAGGGTTCAAAAGCTGAAGACAGACTACTGTGGCAGGAGTGACACTGATGAACATTAAGTGTCCTAACATGATTTTTCGGTAAAGATGCTGTAGTCCCCACAGCTCTCTTGCAAAACACACATTCTGATTATAAAGTTGAGATCACCTTGTTAATACACCTGTTCTCCATCCTGCAAACCCTGGGCAAACAATTCAGACTTTGCATACCTACCAGCAACTCCTGTTCCGTGTGATTGGAAAAACTCCAAACATTAAGCCAAGTACATGCTTTAATCCAGTTTTATGGGTACCCTTACCCCTTTGGATCACCTCCAAGACATCCCTCCCCAAACTACGCAGTGTTTAAAACTGTTTCTTGAAGCCTGTTCCTCTTCACCTCAGGCAGCCTGAAGCTTTATCTCATTCTCTGTGTGGCTGAAGTCATTGCAGATAGACTCCAATCAATTTCAAGTCAATGAGCTAAAGTACTGATACCAGCAGAAAGAAGATGCTGGTTTTCAGTTAGCCCTCACCTTTCGCTGCAATATAAGTAGCCCTTTACCCTTCCCCTAAGCCTTACAATTTACGGCCAACTGCGTCAGAAGCTGTGACTCAGACAAGACAAACTGATAGCTGGCTAGTGTGGGATACAAGACCCTTCTACCAGGCCTATGCTGGGGAATGTGGGCAGGTGTCCACCGCTGCCCTGTTGTGAGTGATAAGCCTTTAATCCGTACTTTGGTTCAAGTTTATTTGCTTCATTGTTGTTTGGATGCTCTTTTCCATTTGAAGATATTAGGTGCATCTGAAGGGTTAGCAAATCTTTTAACAGGGCAGAGCCGAGTTTACTGTGACACATGTAAAATCAGGAGAACCTCGTGTCTGCATCATGGATGGTACAGCAGAGTTTGAAGACAAAGTTTTTAGGAACAATTCACATGAAAAAATAACAGGGATCAGACAGCACTGTAAGCTGCAGGTAAGATAGCCCAGTGGTTTTGTGTCACAGGGAAATCCTATGTATCTGGTATCCACTTTTACTTGAAGTTATCTTCACCTAGCTTCTAGCTGCCTCTGGGAATTTGAATCCTCCTGTATACGCCTACTTTGAAAGTGCTGAGTACTAAAAAAGTCCTAAATGTCTTTAACGCTACCCACGGGGAGCCTGATGAGTGGTCCTCCCTCTCTGCTTTGCTGGGCACTGACCCTTTGGAAGCTTTCATTAGGAGATACCCTGTAGCCCAGCTCTGCAGTGGATTTCAAGCCTAGATGACAGATTTTTATTCCACCGTCCTTTCTGGCAGTTACTGTATATTTTGTGCAGTGCTCTGGGACCTTGTGTGAAGGGCGCTATAGAAGTATAGGGATTGGATTGGCTGAGTAATTCTTTTTGACTTCATCAGGCTGTTAATCCTGCATGCCTGTGGTGATAAATCCAGAAAATCCCAGATAATCCTATATAATATTCAGGCAGGGCTGGCAACAGCTATAAATACATATCAAACTGTCAAAACCCATTATCATTTAGACTACTCTGCAGTCCCTTCCAAATTACATTAGAATATCCAGGCTTGACTTTAACTATTCCCCCCCACCCGCCTTTTCTTCCCTCTTAATGACAGGGTACTGCCTCTAGCTTAGCTTGCCAGCATAATAATGCACGTTTCCTGCACACCTACCTTTTTACTACAGCACCATGTTTACCCTGGTCCTGCTTCTGTATGACTCACAGGCACAGTGAGTAGTTGCAGTTCTGTAGATAAGTAAATAATTTTTGGCAGTTTTCAAAACTAAAGTATCTCACTGCCAAAAGGCTTCTGTTTACCACACAGAACAAATGTTGTTACTACTGCAATTCCAAAAATGCGTCTTAAATACATCCTTTCATAAAAATGCTGTTGTAGTCTTAATGTCTAATTAGATAACAAAATAACAAAAGATTTTTTTTCCTTTTGCAGTTTTATCTTGGCTGATAACCAGATATAAATAACAGTTTAGCATCTGCATTGATCCACAGCAACCCTGTACTGAATAAAATTTTAATTATCACTAAACTGTGAGCCTTTCTGATAGAACGAAAAGCTCACCCTCCCTCCAAACTGCCCACCTGTCCTTCCCCTCCTTACAAGAGAGAAGTAGTCATCGATACAAGAGAGCATATATCTAATAACCAGCTTCACTGGTTAATTACACCAGTGTAAATCGGGGATATCTCTGCTTGGGTCAGTGGAAAGGTCTCCACAATAAAATGTGATTGTGTAGTACCCAGACTCTGAAAAAGGGTTATATACTTTTCTCAGAAATATATAAGAAGTGCACATTGCCCATGTTTTCTGTGTCATTTTTTCACTCAATTTGCTATCCAGAGGCTCAGGCAGGTAATTACTCAGGCTGATCAGAGAAAAGCTGCAACCGAAACTCTACACACCAGCAGCTCTTGACAGAGATCAGCTCTTGGAACATAGCCCTGTTTTAAAAACATTTGATCCTGTTCTTTCAACTGAATAAAGCTCAGATTTTACTCACTCCATAATGGGGAGTGTATGTCCTATCTGCTTTCTATCTGGAAACTTTCTGCAGCATGCAGAGAAATAAAACAGTGGCTCTGTATTTCCTGCTTCCTAACCTAAAATATTTCTATAGCTCTTGCTTTACTTGCAAGTATGACACTGTCACAGCTGTAACTGCATTTCGTGTCTTCATTCTTCTAGCACTGAGCACATTTAATAGGTCACGTACTAAAAGAGCCACACTCCTGAACTGGCTAAGGTGAGCCCTAGCTGCAACCAAATTCCTACTGGTGGAGGATCCTCTGGAGGTGGATCCTCTCCACCTGCATGGAGAGGCTCTCAGTCACGGTCAGGCTCTTTCCTCACCTTTCCCCCCACCAACTACAATCTCTGTCCTCCTGCCCTTTCATTTGCTCTGTGGAAAGTTTTACTTTAACATTGGAGACAAATCAGCCAAAAAACACCAGCTTGCTTTTCATTTTCCTGAAAATGGGAATTTGACTGTGTAATGCACTAATGTTTGCAGGAGTTGCACTGCAGCACACTGCAATGCCATGCAGTGGAGCTGTCTGAGACATAGTGAAATACCTGGGATACTCAGAAAAATATTGTGGGGTTCAGTTTAAATCTCCAGGTACTTCTACACAGCATGTGAAGTTACGGATTTGTGGTAACGCAGTGTTAATGACATGCATCTCACTACCTCCCTGTCCCTCACCACTCTGAAATTACGTCTGCACCAAGGAGGCATCGCAGGAACAGCCTGACTTCTTACAGGGAAAAAGCTGTGCGTTGGAAACCGTGACCATTTGCATTGGTACTATACTGAAGTAAAAACCATTCCACAATATTTCATGATGGCATCTCGTTTGTTCCAAATGGTGCTTCCCCAAATATGAAGGCAGAGCGATACCATATTACAGAAGTAATGCATGACAGCGGGGAAGCTAAAGCTAAGATCCCAAGAAACATCGCAACACCTTCGTACTTATGGGCAACAGTGCTGTCTAATAGCACCTCTTGTCTCTATCTGACATAGTCAATGAAGCAAGTAATAAAACATGGCTACAGAGCAGAAAAGCAGAGGTGGCTTCATATTCTGAGAGAGCAGAGAGCTGGGGGCTGAATTTGTAGTCTCTGGACCTGTACAGGTTGTGAAATAAGCTTTTTTAAGTTAGGATATTCTTACCTCAGAATAGCTGGGTTCCTCCTGGATAATGGCGTCTCTGAAGAGGCTGTGTGAAGAGTGACAATCACTTAAATGTGAATCAAAAGGCAAATTGCGACTATGGCTGGCTTAAAGTTTTGCAGGTCCCCAGGCTAGCAAACTTCATGTTCACTGGCGTTTTTTGGAGTCATTACAATGAGATGAAAAGAAAGGAGATAAAGTTTGTGGGGAGTACTTAAAGGTTTCCCCTTGCTGTATTTATTGTTCTGGGGTTTTTTGCTCATGTATGTATTGAAGGCAGTGGTGTGGTTACAAGCAAGGCACTATGCTGTGTTCATTTTCATTTCACAGTTTAGACCTTCTGTTTCACGGGAAGATCAGAGACATGTATGTTTGGTTTTCAAGCCCTTGGAATACTGTCAGACATTTTAGATTTAGCTAAACAGAGAGAAAATACATAGATCTTTTCAAAATGCAGAAATTTTGTTTGCATGTTCATTTTAGAGAATAGTGGTTTTCTGGCTTTGTTTTGCAAATACAAATGCATTTTTGGACTTTGAGTTCTTAAGCATCTGTCTTTTTTAGCTCAACTGTCCTTCATCAAACCTTATAAACAAAGGAGACATTATTATTTGCTTCTTACAGTTGGAGAACATGGGTACCGGGATTGTCAGTGATTGCACTATATTCCCTCAAGAAGGAAATGATAGCTAGGGAATTACATTTTTGGTTACCAAGAACCTGTCAGCAGCCAGCTGCAGTGTAGATTAAGTATTGCACATCTTTTTTGCCAGTTCAGAGTCATTCAGTTTCTAATTCTGCCTTTCTACAGAGTCAGCAGCTGCTTTATGAATCAAAAAGATAAACCACATCAGAGTACGCACTCAGACTGATTTCTCTCCTAAGGATTTATTTCTTCCTTCTATTAAGCGTCTTCTTAAATGAGAGCAAAAAATTCTATAGATAGTACACAATTCCGTATGTTTCAGGAAATACTTAGCATGTTGCTTCCGTTATTGATTTTAGGGCTGGTGTCCTGTAATGGTACATTGTGAAATTCAAGTGTATCTTTGTCTATCAGAAGACAAACACTGTGTCTTCCTCCCTAACCCCTCATATACTGAGTGTATTTACCTAATTCACGTTACATTGTATGGGTTAGGAACTGGAAATAACTCTTACCAACAGTGTGATATTGAGCTGGTAATGGATTTTGTGTGTGCATACATGAGTGTATTTGACTATGTAATTGTATCCACATACATGCATGTAAAACTCACAAATGTATAAAAAATCACACACAGAGGAAAATATTCATTGCCATTTACAGCTGATAATGGTAGCTGACAGCATATGGAGTGCTGCTGTCTATTTCTAGAAAACAAAAGATTAATTTCGGCATCCTTTGCCAGCCTGTTGCATAGTACTTCTGTACTTGGTAACAGGTGAGAGTAGAAAGATATAACTCAGTCAGTTCTGAAGCATACCCTGGAACAGGCAGATTTTTATTTACTTTCTTTTCCTGCTTCTTTTTTATTTCTTCTGCACTTCTTATTTTTCACAAAGAGACCTTGCTAGCCAGAGCCATAAAGTATGCCAACAATTCAAAAGGTAGCCAGCCAAAGTATTTTTCTGAATGACTGAAAATGTGGACAAAAAAGCAATTGTGTGAGCCAAGGTAGGTTCTGGCAAGAAAGCAGCACACACAGAGGCAAAGAAATGCTGATTTTATTCAGTCCCAGTGACAAGATGCCTGCTCAACTTAAGGAGCTGACTTTGCCCAGTGGGAAAACCAGTTGAAAAACACGTACAGCAGTCTGAGAGCAAGACAGAGATAAAATCAGTCCAATTCCTCACTTTAAACTGATGGCAGTACCGCAAACATCCATCCTGTTGCACCCGTGAAATGAAGTAAGTGTCTGAAATAAGTAGCTTGTTAGCACAATTCATAATAGACATAGTTGATCAACTGGAAAACAAACACCCCTTCTCCCTGTGGGATTGCAGTCTCCTGACTGACATATTAAACACAGGCAAGAAATCTGAAACTTGGGCCCAGTGTCTAATATTAATAAGGCAGCAAGATCCGTGAAAAATATTGCCATTCCATTTGCAAGTCTGCCAGAGCAGAGTGACAAGACCAGCGCCACCCGCACGCCAAGTGTCCTGCCCGCCTGTTAGGTCTCCTGTCAGCACATGCTACAGGTGGAAGAGCAAAGCCTCAGGCACACTGTATGCAGTGAGCAGTCCCCCCTCAGCCATGGCCAGGATGGGGGGGAACCCTGTGAGGTGGCCATGAGGTGGCCAGAGAGGGGCGGTGTCCCCGGGAGCTGCAGAGCAGTGCAGTGCCACCCTGCACCCTCCCTCCCGAAGTCAGACTCGCCTTCCTCCCCAGCAGCAGCAGCAGGGGGGCACAAATGATCCCTCAGGAACAAACAGTGACTGTTGAAAAATCATTTGGAGATACGATTTCCCATGGCCAGTGGTGCTGCTGTGACATTTGTGCATGACCGCCACTTCCAGAGAAGCATCAGCTAAGGCAACGGGGATCGGATTCATTTCTGCTGTTTTCAGCGGGCAAAGCGAGCCATAGCAGAAGCTGGTTCACCTTGCCTACAAAGGCTGTGGGTTTTCTCCCTGTAGACTTAAGTGGACTTGTATTAGTAATGAATTTCACTTGACCTAAGCACTGATTGCACTGGGTTTTCTCAGGGGAAGAGATACAAACATGTGTGGAAAACATAAAACTTAAAAGGTACCTCTAGGTCTCTGGGATTAGTCCTACTCACAAAAACCTTTGGTCCTCCAGCTCCCAGAAGAGACCAAGTAGTGTAATGAAATACCTCATTTTTACATAGGTCACTCAGTTTCTCTCTGGTTTTAGTTTGTTTTCATGTGTAAACAAGATTTATGAAATAATCTTTTGTCTGTGAATGTCCCCATTAATTTCTTTATCCTGGTCGCCAGTTTCGATCACATTTAACAGATGTTGAAGGTAATTGAACTGCTACAAGTTTTGCAAAAATAGCTGCCACATTGAGAACTGAGAAGCTGTTAGTTCCTCCTATTGAGGGGAAAGGCTAGAGCATGGACCAGTGTCTCCACACGGAGAGAAATTAACATTTTTTCTAGATACTAAAGCCATCTGACCACAACACACAAAACCAAAGTCACACGGGTACTGCTGGCACATGGAGAGCTGCTTCACAGAGGATGTTGTCTCCTTCCTCACAGGAGGAGATGACCTTATAAACTGCAGCAACACCACTGCAGTTTTACTACAGCTTTTGAAATACTAGGGTTTTTTCTTAACATCCAAAAAAGAAAATAAAATTGGTTGTTTATTCCTTAGTAGCTAGTGAGGGAATACAGGTTTTTTGCCACTATGATTTTGGGGAGATCTCAGAAATGTCTTGCAGCTAAATTTAAAAAAAAAAAAAAAAGGCAAACAGTAAGAAATACCAGATGTTATTCTTAAAATATCATTTTCAGTTAGTCTCAGCTAGGTTGGGAAGGAGTAGCGGTGATCTGCCTTGTGATTTTTGCACACATGAATACTGCATAATACATTTAAATTCTTAGTTTAGAGAAAACCATCACTGAATTTTGAGTAGCATCAGCTCCTGGATTAGTACAGCCTCCCTTTCTCCTTACCGCTTGCCAGGTCTCTCAAATCTCCGTGCTTCTAAACTTTCACTCCATGGGGCTTTTACGCTGAAACTAAACTCAGACAGACTGCTCCCAAAGTGTCTGCTCCTTCAGCTGCCACATAAGAGAAATTTTGAAATCTCTCTCCTCCTAGCACAAAGGCATCGAGATGTGCATGTCCCAGCTCAGCATCAGGGTACCTAAAAAGGTACCCTTTAACCATTTGCCATACTGATGAAGTGCCATATCATAGAAAGCACAATAGCTCTGCAATCCAAATATCCTCTGTTTGCTACATCCTAAATAAAACTTCACCCACTTCCCTTCACACCAGCATCCCCACACACTGTAATACTTGTTTTTTTTTAATGGGATGTGCTTAGAACTGCTCTATTGTCGCCATAATAACATAAATCTAATCAGCTTTTAAATAAACCAATTATTCTGTATATAGACTAGGCCTAAATATTAATTAAATGATGTAGCTTAGACACATCTTTTTCTAAGAAACAGTGCAATGCAAATGTTAATGCTTCCCAATATGTGTTCACAGCTGATAGATTTTTTTTTTCCTGCTGAATTTCATGAATCGCTGTAATTTTTCTTCTTTATTCCCCCTACTTTTTTTTTGAACTAAGAACATGTGCCCATAGTCTTTCTTGGCTGGGTACACTGAGCATCTTGGCATTTGTCTGGACACTTTAAACAATACCATAAGTAAAAAAAAAAATCTGTTTGTCTTTTACAGAGGTTGCAAATTCTCTAGTGTTCTGTGTATGACATAGCACTTTTGTTCACCATCTCCAGGAGTTATTTTCTTCTATCCCACTAATTTATATACTCAATATATTTGCTATGTTCAGGCTTCTTTAAGATGAGCTTATGTTAAAGTATTCTTGTGCAATAAATTGAAGTTAAGCATTCCCTCTAAAATCTAGAATATTAGGGTAAAAATACTCAACCCTTACATCTACCTACAGGTGTTGTCAAAATATTTGCTCATTATCCACTACAACCCAAAGAAATATAAGTGATTTAATGCTCGAAGGGAAGAATTCTCTTTGAGAATGAAGAGGAGAAAGAAATAGAGGTACATGGGTTTTTTATGTTCTCTACATCTGGACAGAAAAAGAGAACATCTTGTCCCTCTGCTATGTGTTGGTCTCTCTCAAACTTTTCTCTCCCTTTTTGGGGAGATTTTTTAACCCTTGTTTGCTGCAGTCTTTCAACGTACTTGATGGTCTTGTTTATAGTTACCCCTGTGTTTTGGAATAGCTTGGAAACAGTGAAACCTGTTCTGCAGGCCCCATGAGGGTCTGAGACCACTACAGAGCCACTCACAGGGGTATCAATTTTCTAAGTGTTCCTTAGGGTTTCAATCAGATGCATCACAAGACCATGAAGAGACCCATGCATTTACTAAGTGGCAAAAGAAAATACCAGCCTACAATTACACAGAAGGTCATAGGTGTGCTGTGACCTACTGCAGCTGTAACAAATCCATGCCTGCTGCTAGACCGCTCCAAAAATCTGCAGCTATGGTTTATAACACCAGACTGATCTGATCTCATAGTTTCTGCCCGAGACCCATCCATCTAGCTCAACCTCATACTTTCTTTTTTCCTATCAGCCCACCCATTCCTGACACGCACCATAATTTGGTAGAAAGAATAGACTGAAAGCTTCCCTCTCCCAAACTAGGAAGTCTATTCCTACTCAGAAACTACAGTCATTTCATTTATATGCAGACAAGTACACACACACACACACACACACAGAGATATGTATATACACAGAGAGATATTCACACATTTGAGGATTAAGCTGGGTTTTTAAATGAAATTTGTATCGACATCACTTTACAAAGGGAATTTTTTTTGTTTATGGATACTGTGGGGAAATCACAAAGTTGACACAATTAAATCTGAAATTAGACTCTAATATTAAAATAACACTGTTCACAGTTAGAACACTTAAAATTATGTACTACAGCTAACTATATCAGGTTTGAACACACGCCCACCCTCTGATCTCTAAATGTTCATATTTTCCAAACAAGTCGTAGTTGCAGAAATATTTTTACCAAGGACCTCAACCCAAGCCCATTGGAATAGTTAGTATTTAATCAACATTATTTAACATTTACTTAGTGACAAAATTATTCACTAGCATGCAGTCAGTTAATGCAGCTGCATAGACTTCATGGAGTGGCACAGTAACCAGCTTGACAGAAATTAGAAAGCCAGAAATATTTATTTGTTGTTGAAAGCCTTTATGGGATGTCTGCTCAAGGCTTCTGAAATGAGCTTTTTGACTCTCCATATTGTAGGCATCTATGCTGGTTTATTGACTGGTATATAATCCTTTACTGCTTCCAATTCTATTTAGCACACTTGAAAAGAGAAATCTAGGTTTTAGAAAATGAAACTGATATATAGCAGAATTAAATGTGAGCCTTATATTCATGCAATCTTATCAAAAGAAGAGAAGCTGGGCTCATAGAATAAAGGCAAGTCAAAATTTGAGGTTCTCATAGCAACTGAGCAGGGTACACAAAACTAGCATTTCTACCATAATAAGGTCATTAGAAGAGCCATGTAAAAGAAAATATGAAGAAATTCAAATTAAGGATAAAAGGTGCTAGTACAGAACAACGTTTGAACTTTGGTGAGTGCCACACTGCATTTTTATCGTATCTGTGTGATACTTTCACATAAGTAGCTGTGACTGAGAAGGACAGAGTTTTTACTCTAAAATATTCACCCCAGGGGCACCTTGGCAGCTGTAATGCATCTAGGTATTTTTGTTGGTACTTTAAGAGCTACTGAAGCAGGAAAACGTCACTTTCAACACTTGAAAGGCCAAAGACAAGAGAACTTTTTCAAATGGCATAAAACCCCCTGTCTGGAATCTATAGATTTGAATAGGGCTAAAACTAATAATATTCAATGGAAACTAACAGGACATTTTAGAAATTGGAATAAAACCTCTGTCATTTCATGTGCCATCATAACCCTGCAATAGATTACTGACAAATAGAACCAAAAAATACTCCTACTGTGTTCAGGAGCTGTGACAAATAATGTTTTTACAACGTGTTTAATTAATTGATTTTTTTTCTCTTGCCTTTGCTAGCAAAAATATTCTTTCTTCTTTCCAATGTTGGCCCCTTATGGTTAATCAGAAATGTTTGTAAGCTGAAACACCTGCAACGTAGAGTTGTGCTGACTTCTTTCATTGATCGCCTTACCAAAGAAGAAAGGTAATGTTAAAAATTCCTGTTCCTGCTTGGTTGGAGGTTGGTCCAGTTGCAGGCCGACTTACACTGTACCCCCATTGATGGTTGTTTGCTTTTGCTAGAGGTGTTTCTCTGCATGGTTGGATATTCTGGTTTCAGGAAGTTTAGCAAGGGAAGATCTGTACAAAACCAACAAAACAGTCCCTGTGCAACCACACATTGAGGCTGAGGGGCTGCATTTGGCTCTGGAGTTCCCAAGAATTTCAAACCAGGGAAAGTAGAAATCCCTCATTTTTGTAACTGTCTGAGGTGGCTCTCTACCAAAGCTTGCACTGTTAACCACAGTGCAGATCCTGTAAGGAAGCAGCCCCTTTTGCTACACAGTCACAACAGCTGCCGTTTGGGTGATAATGGCCTCCTTCATACTTTTTTGAGACCACAGTCATAAAATTACCTCTTCCGATGTTATCCTTTCTGGAGGTGTAGCACTGCATTTTTCAGGGATGGGAATCCTCCACCATTTCTTATTCCAAAATGAACTTTTTCAAGGAAGAACCTGCTGTAATAAACAGTCCGACCCGAAGGATTTCTCAAATTCACCACCTAACATTGGGGTCGATTTGAAACAAGATTATCACCCAATCCACTGCCCGCTGTATGAGAGGATATATGAAATGGACCCCAAGCAAAATCGCAAGCTTGTTTTACTTTAGATGTAGTGGACATGTATTTTGGCTAAAACAATAGCGGAGGAGGAAATGAAGTAAGCCTGGTGCTCAAGCTCATAATAGGGAAATGTGGGCTTTCATTTTTCCTGACAATTTTTAATCTACTCTCCATAACAAGACAATTAGGAAGAATAATGTGTTCATTCTGGGGAAAAACAGAAAAATGAAACCCAGAGAAGAGTCTAGGACTCTAACCCTCTCCTTGATAGTCTTGCCTGCTGCTTCTCTTTCAAAAGTAGTTCTAATTTTCTATTTAAGTATATTTCATTTTTAACATTTCATTTTCCATCTCCTCCTTATTTTCTTCATCTCCTATCTACAATTTACCAATTCCACATGAAAAGCAATTTCACTCTGATAAATCACACCACCCAACTCTTATACAGCAATTTCCTGCAGACCTGTAACTGCTTTACAAAGGGAAGTGAGTTTCAGTACTGAGCTTGTGTGAATTACACAGGGGAGAAGGACAGTGCATACCTTATGTAAGCAAGAAATAGAAAGAAGGGGTCATTTGTTCCATCTCCTTCCACACCAGGGATTACTTTCTATAGTACTGTTTTAATGTAATTTATCTGGAGAAGGTTTCAGTGTTTCAAGCAATAGAGAGTTCATAGGGGTTTTTTGGGACATCCTGATCATGCAACCCACGTGATAAACCTACCTTATCTGGCCTTCAGTTTACCCTGCCCTATTATTTTTTTTCCTTTTAGTGTTCTAAATAACAGTTCTTCATTACCGGTGCTTATCCTTTTATCTGTGTAGAGGTAACTCTTTCTTTCATTAAGGAAATACATGTTTTGTGAAGTTCACATCTGATCTAGCTGTACAACTGTTTCAGTATGTGTTTGCAAGTCGTGATGCAGAGACAAATGGGAACATGCAGTCATGGGCTGGCAAACATGGCTGGGGGCATCTGCTCACCTCTGTTGGGTGCAGAACTAAAATGCATTTGTACTTTTTGAATATTTGATCTTTAATCTTTCCCTGGAGGTCAATATTCACCAAACTCTCCCACTTTCATTGATCTCTGTGCTTTTTTCTAGCCCAGCAGTCCCTTTCTAAGTGAGACAGAGTACGTTTTCAGGGAAAGGATACGGTAACAACAGCTGCACTGCAGCCAGAAAGAAGAGAAAAATGCCTCACTGCCCTGTGAAGTGCCATTTCTCCCACAAGCAAGAGTTTATGAATTGACACATTATTTCAGCATCATTCTTCTCCAAAACCTGTCAGGTATGTTAGATTATTTGGACCAATTATATGTCACAGCCCCTTTTGCTCCTCACATCCATGGAAGAGTTGGAAATCCTAGTCACAAATTAGTTTACTGCTCCATTCACAGGTCTGTACCCACAAGTGCAGAATAGACCTCTGACCTGTTTCCCCTTCTGAGCATTAACTTGCACCTCATTCCCCCACCTGAAAAGACCCAGCCTGGGCAGGGGAAATTCTTTGCCCTTCCATACAAATTCTGCAGCTGTTTGCATTTGGCTCTCCTGCAATAGACTGTCAAATGTGTCATTTATCACCAGCAGATTTTGGGGGTTACAGAGTCTGTGGCACTGTATCCCAATGTTTGAACGTCCCACCACCCATTGCTCTCAGTGTAGTCTTTAACAGTCCATTGTATCGTTTGATTTTCCCGGAGGCTGGTGCATGATAAGGGATGTGATACACCCACTCAGTGCCGTGCTCTTTGGCCCAGGTGTCTATGAGGTTGTTTCGGAAATAAGTCTCGTTGTCTGACTCAAGTCTTTCTGGGGTGCCATGTTGCCATAGGACTTGCTTTTCAAGGCCCAGGATAGTGTTCCGGGTGGTGTCATGGGGCATGGGGTATGTTTCCAGCCATCCAGTGGTTGCCTCCACCATTGTAAGCACATGGCGCTTGCCTTGGCAGGTTTGTGGGGGTGTGATATAATCAACCTGCCAGGCCTCCCCATATTTATATTTCAGCCACCGTCCTCCACACCAGAGAGGCTTTAACCGCTTGGCTTGCTTGATTGCAGGGCATGTTTCACATTCATGGATAACCTGCACAATAGTGTCCATGGTCAAGTCCACCCCTCGATCACGAGCCCATCTATATGTTGCATCTCTTCCTTGGTGGCCTGAGGTGTCATGGGCCTATCAAGCTATAAATAATTCACTGTTATGTTGCCAGTCCAGATCCACCTGAGCCACTTCAATCTTAGCAGCCTGATCCACCTGCTGGTTGTTTTGATGTTCTTCAGTGGCCCGACTCTTAGGTATGTGAGCGTCTACGTGACGGACTTTTACAACCAGGTTCTCCACCCGGGCAGCAATATCTTGCCACAATGCGGCAGCCCAGATGGGTTTGCCTCTGTGCTGCCAGTTGCTCTGCTTCCATTGCTGCAACCACCCCCACAGGGCATTTGCCACCATCCATGAGTCAGGACAGAGATAGAGCACTGGCCACTTTTCTCGGTCAGCAATGTCTAAAGCCAGCTGGATGGCCTTTACTTCTGCAAATTGGCTCGATTCACCTTCTCCTTCAGCAGTTTCTACAACTTGTCGCATAGGACTCCATACAGCAGCTTTCCACCTCCGATGCTTTCCCACAAGACGACAGGACCCATCAGTGAACAGGGCCTATTGCTTCTCATTTTCTGGTAGTTCATTATACACTGGGGCCTCCTCAGCACACGTCACCTCCTCCTCTGGCAATATTCCAAAATCTTTGCCCTCTGGCCAATCCATGATCACTTCCAGGATTCCTGGGCGACTGGGGTTTCCTATTCGAGCCCATTGTGTGATCAGTGCGACCCACTTACTCCATGTAGCATCAGTTGCATGATGTGTACAGGGGACCCTCCCTCTGAACACCCAGCCCAGCACCAGCAGTCGGGGTGCCAGGAGGAGCTGTGCTTCAGTGCCGATCACTTCCGAAGCAGCTCGAACCCCTTCATGTGCTGCTAATATCTCTTTTTCAGTTGGAGTATAGCGGGCCTCAGATCCTCTGTATCCCCAACTCCAAAACCCCAGGGGTCGACTTCGAGCCTCCCCTGGTGCTTTCTGCCAGAGGCTCCAGGGAGGGCCGTTCTCCCCAGCTGCGGTGTAGAGCACATTTTTTACATCTTGCCCTGCCCGGACTGGCCCCAGGGCTACTGCATGAACTATCTCCTCTTTAATTTGTTCAAAAGCTTGTCATTGCTCAGGGCCCCATTTGAAATCGTCCTTCTTTCGGGTCACCTCACAGAGAGGGCTTAGGATCAGACTGTGATTTGGAATATGCATTCTCCAAAAACCCACGACACCTAAGAAAGCTTGTGTTTCCTTTTTGCTAGTTGGTGGAGACATGGCTGTTATTTTGTTGATCACATCCATTGGGATTTGACAACGTCCATCTTGCCATTTTATTCCTAAAAACTGGACCTTCTGTGCAGGTCCCTTGACCTTACTTTGTTTTATGGCAAAACCACCCTTCAGCAGGATTTGGACTATTTCCTTCCTTTTTTCAAAAACTTCTGCTGCTGTGTTGCCCCATATGACGATGTCATCGATGTATTGCGGGTGTTCCAGAGCTTCACCCTGTTCCAGTGCAGTCTGGATTAGTCCATGGCAAACGGTGGGGCTGTGTTTCCACCCCTGGGACAGTCAGTTCCAGGTGTACTGGACGCCCCTCCAAGTGAAAGCAAACTGTGGCCTGCACTCCGCTGCCAATGGGATTGAGAAAAATGCATTAGCAATATCAACTGTGGCATACCACCTGGCTGCCTTCGACTCCAGTTCCTATTGAAGTTCCAGCATGTCTGGCACAGCAGCACTCAGCAGTGGCGTGACTTCGTTTAGGCCACGATAGTCTACTGTTAGTCTCCACTCTCCATTAGACTTCCACACTGGCCATATGGGACTGTTAAAGGGTGAGCGAGTCTTGCTGATCACTCCTTGGCTCTCCAGTCGATGAATCAGCTCATGAATGGGAATCAAGGAGTCTCAGTTGGTGTGATATTGCCGCCGGTGCACCATGGTGGTAGCGATTGGCACTTGTTGGTCTTCAACCTTCAGCAACCCCACAACAGAGGGGTCCTCTGAGAGACCAGGCAAGGTGGACAGCTGTTTAATTTTCTCCATTTCCAAGGCAGCTATACCAAAAGCCCACCAGTACCCTTTTTGGTCCTTGAAATATCCTCTCCTGAGGTAGTCTATGCCAAGGATGCACGAAGCCTCTGGGCCAGTCACAATGGGGTGCTTTTGCCACTCATTCCCAGTTAGGCTCACTTCAGCCTCCAATACAGCTAGCTGTTGGGATCCCCCCGTCACTCCAGAAATACAGATGGGTTCTGTCCCTTTGTAGGTTGATGGCAATGGGTACACTGTGCACCGGTGTCTACTACAGCCTTATACTTCTGTGGGTCTGATGTGCCAGGCCATTGAATCCACACAGTCCAGTGAACTCGGTTGTCCCTTTCCTCCCCCTGGTTGGAGGCAGGGCCCCTCTAATCCTCATCACGGTACCCATTTCTCATTTCTTGTATGTACAAGTCAGAAGTTTCTTCATTAAGATCAGGTGTAAGATCAGCCCTTCTACTTTGTCTGGGGAACTGCCCGCTGGAAACTGGAGCAGCAATTTTCCTGGAAGAACCTCTTTCTGTGATTGTTTTCCCTTGCAATTCACGTACCCGTGCCCCCTAGGGCTGCAGTAGGTTTCCCATCCCACTTCCTCATGTCCTCTCCGTGGTCACGCAGGTAAAACCATAGGGTGCCCCGTGGTGTGTACCCTTTATATTCTCTCTCTTGAGCAAAAGAACGCTTACTTCTAATAGCCGAGATACTGGTCCGTACAGGTGAAGAGTAGGACCTATCCTCTCTGAGTTGCTGGATCTCCCGGGACAGTTTCTCCACAGCCGAGACGATGGAGGAAGAAAGACTTTCCTCGTATTGCTGGAGTTGACTAGCCAATTCACCCACTGTTTGTCCCTCTCCATCTTTCCAGGTTATCACTGCCAATGAATTGGCGTATGACGATGGTGAGCTCCTTATAAACTTCCGCCACATGGGTCGTGTGCACTTGACTTCATCTGGATCTTTGGATAGTTGTTCATTGTTCAGGTCATCATAAATCACCTCCAGCACAGCTAATTCTCTCAGAAACCGGATACCCTTCTCCATGGTGGCCCACTTGCTTGGGTGACATGACATCTTCCTTGAAGGGATACCTTTCCTTCATGCCTGATGGGAGTCGCCTCCAAAGGCTGAGGACTCGTGTCCCTTTTCCAATCACTTTGTCAATGCCCCCTTCCCTAGAAAGGGATCCCAGCTGTTTGGCTTCCCTACCCTCTAATTCCAGGCTACTGGCCCCATTATCCCAGCATCGGAGCAGCCAGGTGACAATATGCTCACCTGGACGACGGCTGAAATCTTTTCGTATATCTCGCAGCTCACTCAGGGATAGAGATCGGGTGGTCACTGCCTTGTTTATGCGTTCTTCCTCTTCTTCCTCCCCGATCAGCAGCCGGCTCTCCTCCTGCTGTTCTCGTGATGGCCCTTCTCCAGGGTATTCATACAGTTCTTCCTCCGGTTCCCTTTTAGAAGAAGCTTCTTCCTCCCTTACTAAACGAGCCGACTTCCGCTTCCAAAATTTCTCTTGTGTACAGGGGCGACTGATACCGGCACAGGCTGGTTCTTTGGTTCAGCCGCAGGGCACATTGCCCGGGTCTGAGTGGCCGCAGCGCGTGTTGTTTTACTGTCGGAGCCAGAGACCTTCTCTTCCCTTTGAGGGTACTGAATGGTGTTGAACAGGGCTCGGTAGGCATGGGCCAGGCCCCAGCACGTGGCAATATGAGCTGCATCTCTCTGGAGTTGCCAGGGTGACAGCATACTTTGTCCAAATATTCTACTAACTTTTCAGGATTCTGCATTTGCTCAGGGGTGAAGTTCCAAAACACAGGGGGTGCCCATTGGCCTAGGTACTTGCCCATCTTGTCCCACACACCCTGCCACTCATAACTATTCAGCCTTGGGGCAGATCTCTGGATGATATTCTTAAATTGCTTACCAACTTTAGACAAAACCAAAACAATATTCCCAAGAAGTACCAATAGAAGTATCTTAACTACCCAAGGCTGTTCAAAATACTGAAAAGTTACTGTAATGAAGGAGGAAACATCATAGAAGAAGGTAGTGACACTGCCATTCTGTATTTCCTCCGTAAAAAAACTCTCAGAAAAGTTACTGCAATTGCTAGTTGTCTCCACGAAATGGTCTCCGTGGTACAGTAATGGCTTCATTGCGAAGTTTACATACCACACTAACGTCAAGGTCAACGTTCTAAAAACAAACCTCACAAGTGAGACATCACTATTCACTGCAGACCACAGCAAACTGCAAAACCCAACACCAATCTTTAACATGTACAGCAGGAAAAAGAGCGCGATGCAGATTATACAAATCAATATCGAGAACAGAGAAACCAACATTGTGACCCACAACTATTAACAGATATAAGTTCCTTAATACACTCCAGTTAATCTGTTATTATCTCAAACCCTTTGTGCCCCACATTGGGCGCCAAAAAGGACTGTCGTGGTTTAACCTCAGTCGGCAACTAAGCACCACGCAGCCGCTCGCTCACTCTCCCCCACCCGGTGGGATGGGGGAGAGAATTGGAAGAGCACAAGTGAGAAAAACTTGTGGGTTGAGATGAAAACAGTTTAATAATTGAAATAAAATGATAATAATAATATGATGATGATAATAATAATACACAAAGCAAGTGATGCACAGTACAATTGCTCACCACCCGCCGACCGATGCCCAGCCAGTCCCCAAGCAGCGGCCCCCCCAGCCAGCTTTCCCCAGTTTATGTACTGAGCATGACGTCACATGGTATGGAATGTCCCTTTGGCCAGTTGGGGTCAGCTGTCCTGGCTGTGCCCCCTCCCAGCTTCTTGTGCCCCTCCAGCCTTCTCAGTCGGTAGAGCATGGAAAACTAAAAAGTCCTTGGCTAGTGTAAGCATTACCTAGCAACAACTAAAACATCGGTGCGTTATCAGCTTTGTTCTCATCCTAAATCCAAACCACAGCACTGTACCAGCTACTAGGAAGGAAATTAACTCTATCCCTGCCGAAACCATAACGCACCAATAAGGTAAGTTCCTTGTACAGTTCTAAAATCAGCTTTCACTCTCAGTTCAAAAGAGTCAGAAGTTTCGTTTGGTTCAGACCCATAATAAAGGTTTTCATTCATTCTATTTATTGGAGCCTGTTGTGATTAAGTGAATCAGTGACCAAAAGGACCCATAAAGATTAAAATTCTGACATTAAAAAAGTACTCTCGCATTGTAGCAGAGGGCATGGGCAAACACAAACTAATTATTAGCCTGACATTTAATTTTAAACAGGGAAAATGCCACAATGATTGAAGTTTATTTACTGAAGATGAGGGAGGAAGAATGTGCATGGAGACTAGCTTTTAAAATTTGAAAATAAGTTTGCTCTTTATTTAATATAAGAATAAAACAAAATGTTTTGAACATTTTGTCACAAAGTACAACCATGTCATGTCTCTCTCTAGCAGGGATGTCTAGGGTACGCACGATGGACATTCAAGCCTTTCCTTCATTCATTTAATCGCAGAGCTGCTCAGTCCTGTTCACTGTGTCCAAGACAGGGCAGGTACCTTGAACCTGCACGTCTGATGGGAGATCAGAACCATGTAGGCTTATTGGCTGGTTCTGAGTGCTTCAAGGCTATACCTAGTCAAATAAATTATGTCAACCAAATATAAATTTCAGTCACTTCCATTGCTTAGACAACATAAAAGTCTTTCCCGTGAAAATCTGGCCAGTATTCTTTTGATACACTTCTGCAATGCCTTTCAGCCTCAGAGGAAGAGCATATTTTGTTGCATTATCACATAACAGTCAAGGACTATGTAGTTTCTTCCTCAAATCCTATTTTGGCCACTAGACAAACAATAAAACCAATTTGCTTGCATTACAGCTTTGATTTCCTTCTCATTTTTTTTTCTCATCTATTAGGACAATTTATATAATCAGGACATGGCTTTTTGGCTTCATGAGAATGTTATTTACCCTTTGAACTCATCCATCTTCTCCATGGGATACACTTTTCTGAAGTCACTCAAGGCTATTATTGTAATCTCTCATCATATTTTCTAAGAGATGAACACATAGTACCTGCTAATTGACAGTACTGGCTTTCAAGAAGTCAGAACAGCTTTTGTTATGGTGTATCAAATGGTGCTTAATTCTCTTTCTGTTTGTCTTAGGTTTGACCTTGGACTGAACTTCCTGATTTCTGAACTGTTTAATAATCCACTGTATTTCACTCCTTCATCTGCTCCAGTTTTTATATACCAGAGACCATTAATCACATTAATCCTGCACTCTACAGACCTTCTGTGGGGGCACAATTTGTATGAATTTGTTTCATCTGTAGACACCTGATGTGGATTGGAGTGGACTCACCGCTTCTGATTTGACCTTGCACGATTTATCTGTATTTGCTGCCCAGCCTGTAATAAATGGCTGCTGTCAGTAAAATAGGCCATGCTCCTTGAGTCGTCCATGCTTTGAGTATTAACCCAGTGGAAAAAGACATCTCTTCCTTCAGTGAAACACTGCTCTGGTATTGACGAGGGAAGCAGGCGAGCTTGGTCAAGCCCTGCCTTCTGTTGGTGGCCGCCCAAAACATCCTTCCGAGAACATTGTTTCTCTGCAGCACCTCTGCTGCCACTGCACACTGCTGCCCGAGCAAGCTTCACCCCTTGCTGCAGAGCAAACCTTACCTCCTGTAAGTCTTACCATGGCACTGAGGTTTGTTGGAGACCCTGTCCGTATGCCCTGCTGGGCTGCCTCATTCCTCTTACTAGGTACGTTGGTTTAGGTGCCATTATTAGCCCTATCCATAAGAGGAGGAGATAGGAAGATGATTAGGCTTCTTCACCTAGAGAAAGTGTGCCAGGCTGTATGGGTAAACTGCAAGGAAACAACTTTGCCCTCAGAAATATACCATTTATTCAGGATTATTTTCTCCATTCAGCTTACTGAAGGACATGTAGCAAACATGGTAAGGGTTTGCAATACTGTGTACCTCAGTTAGTCTCCTGAAGTGTCCAAATTTAGGCAAGTAAGCACAGAGACATTATTTTCTAAGCAGGTAGATGTCTTTGTTCCCATTAACATCACCTGTTACTGTATTTTCAAAGAGACACGGTTATACAACAGCTTTGTACCTTTTTGTACCTTTTTTGGTGTAAAGAAAAACAACTTCCCTGTCCTTGGTGACCCTGTGTACAAGTTACAAATGACTAGCCTGACTGTGATCTGCCTTTGGTGGAAGCTGCGGTTATGTGATCTGCCTTTGGTGGAAGCTGCGGTTATGAAGTTCCACATCCAAACAGGGATTTAGGTGTTTTCATTTTTATGCATGTGCATCTGAAACTTTTGGCTCTACTTTTCTTATATTTACATTGTGATCTGAAGGGTGTCATGTTAAACATAGTCAAATTCATCACAGGTAAATAAACATAATTTTAAAAAACCACAATATATCACCTTTATATTCATTAGTTTTCCTAACATACTCTCTTCCACTTTGGTCTACTACATCTTTCTCGCTATGAACAAAAAAGAGGGCAAAAATAAACACAGATACACCCTCAGACCTAATCAAACCCTGTTTACGCTACTTTGGGGTACAGATGGGCTCCTGGATGGGAGATCCATTAACCATTTGATGTCAAGGGAGTTTCTGGACACATTTTTTGGACGGCACGGCAAGGAGTGCACCCTGAGCACAGGCACAGTGCCCAGCTGCTGCTTCTGCCTCTTTCTCCCGTCCCCTGCTGCCAGGGGCTCACCCTGATGGTAGAATAAAGGCAAAATGAGTGTTAGTATATGACCTATAATGCACCAAAGCTCTGTGCTCACTTTCTGAATTCGTCTAAGCAACAAACAGCAGTTTTCCGTGCAAAAAACTTAGACATTCAAACCTCCACACTCACATCACCATCAAAGGCTCATCCTTATCTCAGCTATAGAATTTTACATTATCACAGCTGTCCTCATTACAGATGGTAAGCCCTTGTGAACAGTATTATGTTGCTGTTCAGTTTACGATTATTATTTTAAGCTACTTGTTAATAATATGAATCCCTTCCATGAATATACCTTGCTGCAGCTATGCTGACAAAATATTTCTTTTGTTTCTTCTTGAGAAAAATTAAATCAGCCTAAAGTTTAAGAAACACTTTAAAAATCAATGACATGGATATCAACCAGGTAATAACAGCAATCTACAAATGCCAGAAGTTAATAATCTAAATGTTTGCAGGACCTTAAGGTACCTAAAAAATAATGCAATTTATTAAAATGAAACCAAAAACTAAAGACACATGGGGAAAAAGAAGTACAGCAATTTCCAGGGTATTAAAAACCTGCATATTGGCTGGACTTTTTACATTTTGAAGTGTTTAAACCTTGATAGCATGATGACTTATTGCCAAAAAGATTTTACTGATTCAGGCAGCTGCACATGAGAAATCTTCCTCTCCCATCAGATATAAGAAAGAAGAACTTGCCAAGTGGGAAAGCAGAGGAAAAAAGCTTTGTTTTGTTGTATTTATTTTGCCTGTGTTTTGAGAACTGGGAGGAAGGAGATTTTTACAGTGCAGAACGGTCTCCTGTTCTGAAAAAAAATTAGCCTTTTATGACATACATGTAAATTCTTCCAGAAAGGAAAATAATCCCTTGGATGGCATTTGTCATAAATCAAGTTGTATGAAGTGTGCAGAGTCAAACTAAGTTGTTTTTTTATATAGCAAGAGCCTGTAGCAATGATAATCATTCCTCTGGAGTTATGGAATTTTTACACAACAACCAACAATGAAGGTTCAGTAAGTCAGAGTCCATCAATCAAACTGCTTATGGCCCATATTATGGGTTTCCTAAATCTTTGACCCTTCTCTGGAATTTTCTAAACAAAACATTGTTTTGGGGCATCTGCTTGGCTCTCTGAAGTTTCAGATTCATTTCTGGGTGCAAACGCTTTCACCCTGCACCACTGAGAGGGATGAGATTTCAGCTGCGTAAAGCTGCTGTCAGCACAGCTATGCTCTGTGTTCCTGCCTTGTGCAAATATCAGTGATGTGCTGAGGCATCAGTAATTCCCTGTCTCAGACATCCACCCACAGGGGATGTTCTGCACACACACATCCCCCTGTGGATTCCATATAATGGGAAGGCTCCATTTTTTAAATGTACCACATGCTGAGACAGATAAATCACAAATGCTATTTTACTTTTCAGTATAGTAGAGTATGTGCAACAACAGAAAATAACACTTTTCCAAATACATGTTCCTTTGAGATCTCATTCTTTCAACACCCCACCTACCCACTGCACTCAGTATCGTCTCTTGGCTAAAAAATGGAAAACTGTGTATTTTACACAGACAATCAAATAATCATATAGTACTTTTGTAATCTGAGCTTAATCATAAATCATAAAAATTCCATAATGCAGCTATCACATGGGAGTTAATTTCAGAACAGTCTTTAAGCAAGTCCTTCCATAAAAAGATTAAGTGATCACATTTCATTTCAAAGGTCTTATCTACCATTCAAAACATGAACATATTGTAGGCTCTCTGAACTAATGGCCTCTCTAGTCCACTTAGCATCTTTTTGAATAAAAATGTATTAGATTGTCTATAACCGTTCATAAAAATACCAGTTCTGCACAGTAGGAAGGTAAGTAGATATTATAAAATTTTGCAATGTAACTTTGGATTAGTATGTATCTGAAAAGTAAGTTCTAAACACTAAGTCAGTGAGAGGAAAAGAAAGTAAGAGGGAGGAATAGTGTCCTGGTTTTGGCTGGGATAGAGTTAATTTTCTTCCTAGTAGCTGGTACAGTGCTGTGGTTTGGATTTAGGATGAGAATAATGTTGATAACACACCCATGTTTTAGTTGTTGCTGAGCAGTGCTTACACTAGTCAAGGACTTTCCAGCTTCCCATGCTCTACCGACTGAGGAGGCTGGAGGTGCACAAGAAGCTGGGAGGGGGCACAGCCAGGACAGCTGACCCCAACTGGCCAAAGGGACATTCCATACCATGGGACGTCATGCTCAGTACATAAACTGGGGGGAATTGGCCAGGGGGGGTGACCGCTGCTCGGGGACTGGCTGGACATTGGTCAGCAGGTGGTGAGCAATTGCATTATGCATCACTATCACTTATTTTGTATATTCTTTTATTATTATTATTATTATTATTATTATTTCCTTTTCTGTCCTATTAAACTGTCTCAACCCACAAATTTTACTTTTTTTTTTTCCCCAATTCAGTCCGCCCCCCAGGGTCGGGGCGGGGGGGGGGGAAGTGAGCAAACGGCTGTGTGGTGTTTAGCTGCCTGCCAGGTTAAACCACAACAAATAGCCACAGAAAGCTGAAAACAAGGAAGAGATAAGGAGAAAATTTGTTTCCTTGCATCATCAGTATTGCTGTGTGCAAGATTCAATTAAAGTGAACTGCATCCTGGTTAGGTGAGTGGAAGTGGTATGAAACTTCTTTTAATGCCATCAGTAGAGCTTGCATGTTCCCACTGCAAATATTTTTGATCAGCAACTCAAAGTCCAGTTGCTAACATTAGACCAGGGACAAGGTGCCCCCTTTGCACTTTTCAGAAGTAAGAAACATATATAAGTTACCAGCAGGTGCCCCAGCTTCAAGCAGCACTTGAGGAAAGGAAGAGACCCCAACAAAGAAAACATTCATTGACATAGCTGCCTAGAAGACAGCAATTACAGAGACAGAAAGCAGGAGATCTTTCTAACACAACAACAACAAAAAGCCATACCAATGCTGGCTAAGAAGCAGGCAGTATTCAACAATGTCGAAGAGCACGAAGCGCGTGGACCATGTATCTTGCAGCCTGTGTTTGCTGTTGACAGTTGCACATTTAAACTGACCAAGGTGAGCACCAAACCACAGGTACTGGCAACACTGCCTTCAGAAGCAAGGTACATTTTCTTCCCAGAGCGCAGGCTGTGTGACAGCAGAATAGAGGCTGATAGATAAAACATGTATCCTTCAGAAAATTCCTACTGCCAGAAGGAATTTCACAACTAAGTGACACTCTGCCAGATACAAAGGGAGGGGGAAGAGGAAAAAAGGGGTTTTTTGTTGTTTTTTTTTTTCTTTCTTCACAGAAACATCCTGAAAAATTCTGCCCCCAGCCTGCCTGGCTCCCTGGCTGAGGGTGGTGGGATGGACCCTGGCTGCCAGGTCCTGCCTGCCCTTCGGTGGCACCATAACCTGAAAAAAGGCTGAATAAGTAAAACAGGCATCATCATTGTCTATAAATAATATTGTTTATGTTCTGCATATGGTCATGTTGAGTTTGGGGCAACAAGTCTGAGCTCCAGGGTAATAGTGGCCTTACTACGGGAAACACATTATCCCCATCTGTTTGGAAGACAAAGATATTTTCAGTTCCTCACCTGTCATTGCTCCACATTCTCCACATGTTATGAACAGATTCTACTAGTTGACTTTTATTTCACTGCTGGAAATTGCTGAGTTCTTCTGGAATTTCAAAGACAGAGCCTCAGGTTATGAAGAATTTTATATATTAATGCAAACAAGCATACATGACAAAAGCCTCTTAGCTCTGTGGAATTATGAACATCCTAATTTCACTGAGAGCACTGGTGTTTTTACACAGACGTGTAGGTGTAACACAGATATTATAGCACAGTGTTATTTCTTCTCCTAACCTTTCGATCTGGTATGCAATTCTGTTCTTTCTGTTAAGGAGGGAAGGATCTTTCTCTTTAAAAGAGAATGATGAACTTATTATAATTACTCATCTCTCTTTGGAGGAAGTCCATACAGCAGGTAGAGTCTCACACATCTGAATTACTGATCACGTTCTGCTGGGCTGCCCAACTTCTTGGAAGAAACTGAGGGTGGGGCCCTTTGCATCCAGGAAACTATGTGAAATTTGGAGACAGCAGTATCTCCAATGACTCATCTGCATATTTGGAAAATCCAAGTAAGATTTATGTGCACATTTCGTGATGTTAAGAGCTGATTTCATTCTTTTTCCTGATGCTCCCTGAAGTTTTCTTTCCACTCTAACTGTGAGAAGCAATCCAGGCAGGCAGTTTTACTCATTTAGGCAGTAATTATTCAGAAATTTCACAGCATTTATGTTCATTTCATGCAATCTTACACAAACACCTGCTAGTACACACTGTTCAGGGTCACTCTGACATTGTATAAGCTCTCAAATAGAAAAACAAACCCAAATCAACAGCTCCTAGTGGGAATGGCTCCACAGTTCACTCTAACACTCTCTGCTGTGCAGAGCCGGCACAGAAATAAAACAGGTCTTCTTAGACAAGAAATTAATGTTTCATAATATCTGGGAATAAGTTTTCAGCCCTCAGATGTTCATGGCCCTTCTCAGACAGGAAGACAAATTGTCTTTTCCCCAAGATGCAACACTTCTATCTATAACTCAGCTGGCTCAGAGGGTCTTACATAAATTCTAGTTTGGAGAGGCTAGTCAAACAATGTAAGTCTTCAAAATTTGTATCAGAATCATATGACACAAGTTTGGGTTTTGGGGAGAGGGGCGTGGTTTGTCTGTTTGCTTCCTTGTTTTACCACAGTAAAGTAGGTATTATCAGGGGTTTTGAAATAATTTTCTCTCTTGACTTCGACTAGCAAATCATGTCCAAGGATGGATCCCCATTGCATATTGCAGTGCAGAGCATCAGCAGCATTTTCCACCCCTGCTCCATCTGAGAAGATCAGACATGTTTTGTGCTACCACATGTCCCTCAAAGACAGCACTGGCCCAGATCAGGGTCCACATCATCCCTGAGCCAGATTGTGCTCACACTTCCTCTGGCGGCTTGACCCTGGCCAGCAACTAAGCACCCACCCAGTCTCTCATTCACTCTCCCATAACACCCACCCCCACCCCCCACACCCCCCGCAGGGTGGGGGACAGAATCAGAATAGCAAAAATGAGAAAAACTTGTGGTTTGAGATCAAGACAGTTTAATAAGTGAAGGAAGAGAAAAAACCCAAACAAACAAGTGATGCAAAGGCAATCACTCACCACCTCCCACAAGCAGACCAATGCCCAGCCAGTCCCTAAGCAACAGCTACCTTGGAAAGATCTGCCCCCTCACCAGCTTTTATTGCTGAGCATGATGTTATATGACATGGAATATCCCTTTGGTCAATTTGGGTCAGCTCTCAGGCTGTGTCTGCTCCCAAACTCTTGCCCACCTGTAGCCTACTTGCTGAGGGGATCAGAGTGAGAAACAGAGAAAGCCTTGTCACTGTACAAGTACAGTTCAGCAACAGCCAAAGCATTGGTGTGTTACCAGCAATGTTTTAGTCACAAATCCAAAACACAGCGCTATATGGGATCCTATGAAGAAAATTAACTCCACCCCAGCCAGATCCAGTACACCCCCCCCACCTCAGTGATAAAGAAACCACTTACCTGGAGATATTGGAGCTACTGAACTCACCCAGGCAGCTAAAGCAGCCAAAACACACAGGCCTCCATCTCAGCTAGGCTAGTTAGTCTTAGTGAGGTGCAGCTCTACTGCAGAAATGCCATAGAACTGAAGGAAAATGCTAGATCAAGTACCCACTACTGTCTGGCAACAAAACCACGATTTCATGGAAAATTAGGCTGTTTCCAGTATTAAAGCTAGCTTGCTTATTGCTTATTTAACTGTTATGAGGAGTCAGTCTTTTGTCTTTCAGCATGTGATTCCTTGATACTTGTTACCTCAACATGGTGTAAGGCTGTGAGAACATCCCGAATGTCTGCGTTATCCTAGTAACTCCAGTGTCAGCTTGCATTGCTTTAGGGAGAATTTGATCTCCTTAAATTCACAAAACCACAAAGGAACATCTGGGCTAAGGACAACTAACCACTCTACATTTCTAACCCCCTAAACATATCTAAAGTTACACCCATGTTGTTCTTGCTGTATTTTTGCATTCCCTGTTCTAAACTAGTCTGCAATAACTGGTATTATGCAGCTGCTCTCAGCAGCCCTGTACTACTAGAACAGTTTACCTGATACCAAGTCCTCAATGCTTTCACAAAAACGTAAGCATATTATTTCTCTCCTAGCTAACACAGTCATCATGAAGAGATTATCCCTTTTCTTGGCTGTAGCCAAGTACCTATTTGAAGACTATTACCATGTTTTCCCCTTCTCTGCCCAGAGATGCAACACCAGTTATTTCACTGTTTTTTCAGAAGTCATGCTTTGTAGACCTGTGATCATTCTTGTCACTCTCTTCTCTCCAGTCTTTCTTAAATCCCAATGCCTCAAAAAAGATTAAAAAAGTGCTGCCCTGCAGTGTCAGACTGGTGGGTCCATCTAGGCCTGTATTCTGGCTCCAACAGTGACAATAGATGCTATGCAGAGAGAGCACACAAGCCTGGCCACTTAGCCAATGCTAAGTAGAATAAATGGATTGGTTTTATTATTGTAGGGTATAGCCTTGCTTATTTATCTCACTGTGAGGTTGAACCAAAAACCAGCCAACTGCAAACATAAACTGAGGTATGCCCATGACTTAACAGAATAGGTCCAAATTTGTCTGAGAGAAAGTCAGAGGACTAGTAAGTTAGAAATCAGGAATTATCAGTGACAGCATGAAGTTTTTTCAGTTTCATCTGCACTCAGTCAAATCAGAAATAAACCTGAATTTTTCCCTGATGTCACTCAATCCTTTTGCTTTCAATGTCAGAAGAAACCAGAAAGTTTAGTAACAGTTCAATGAATAAATATTTATCCAACTATCTGAATTTTTAAAAAATAAATGGATTCTGTTTAAGTTTTGGATGAAGATCAAAGACTTACTTCATTTTTTTCTTTTTCATTAAAACGAACTCACTCATAAAGAGATGGCAATCCAAAAACTGGAGGCCTCAGTAATAAAAAAGTGTAGTTAAGACAAGTAAAATGAAGCTAGAAGAGAGTGATGGGTGAATAAAGATTGATGGGAAGATGGGTTGATAATGACTCAGGGGATTATACAATAAAATAAATCATTAAAAATGTCTACAACTTAAGGAAAGAAATATTTCTTCATTCAAGCAGCATAGCCTTTGCAGAAAAATGGTTAGAAATTGTATTGCTTCCATTACAGGTTTACCAAAAAGACACTGAAGGAATGTTTGATCTAGATGATAGAAGCCGTGTTTTAAAATATGTCTCATCACAAATTTACTTGAGTCACAAATTTGCATTTTATAAAACTATCTACTTGTGTATTTGCTTCTAAAAATGCTTTTTCCTTTGCCAGAAGCAGTTTATTCCTCTGCAGAAGAATGTGTATGGCACAACATACATACACACCTCTTAGTCAGAGTCACTCTTGCTGTTGAAACCTGCTCATCCTTCATTCTTGGTCCACAGAGTCACCTCTCCCCATATCCAAGGATCACTAGCGTAAGTCAGGGAACTCATGGTGCAGGCAGCCGGCAGTACAAATCAATATGTGAGGTGCAGTTTGTGATTGACATGAAGACTAAGAAGAGAAACAACCAGAAAAGTAAAAGTTAGTGTACTGTCAATGTAGCGCTAAAAGCCAGATGTAATCCTTAGATGTGATGCTCACACTACACCATCTGGAGTGGTCTGCACCTGGCTTAATTTTCATCTGTAAAAAGTAATTATCAGAACAAGAATATCTTTAACAGACAGAGTGGCTATGCACATAAATACAAGGCTGGAGACTCAAATAAATTTTACATAGAAGCCTTTACCTAGACTGACCTTAGAGAGAGAAAGAGCATCCAGCCTTCGAGGCAGCAGGGGTAATTGTCCTCCTCCCAGGCTTCCTTCCCAGTCCTCAGGATGCTATATTGGGATCGGGACTGCCAAACATCTGCCACTGTAAATCCAGATTTTTCTACCTTGACTAACATTCAAAGAGCCTCTTCATTTAAATACATCTTATCTTTATTTAGTACTGTACATAAGAAACCTCTTTTTAAATTTAATCACAGTTTTCTATTACCCTAAGTACTTCGGAGAGTTTATACAGCTAAATACTTTTCATTAACTTAGTTTGTTTATTCTAATTACTATCTGAATCATAGCATTCTAAGTCATTTATTATTAAAATTGCCTCAAGGTGATCAACAGAACAACTTCACTTCAAATTTTTCCACTCTTTCCCTCTTCTCAAAATGGTAAATAGATTTCAGAGGGTGAAGCTCCTGGGAATGAGTATGTAGAAATATCGAAATGTGGCCACAAACAAAACCATACAAAGACCTAAAAAGATTTATTAAATAATTATGCACTTTAGAAAGAAAGGAAATCTAGCAGCGCAGGATGATCTTTCTGGCAGCACATATTACAGTGTAGGTACAGTTATTAAAATAACTAGCCACAATTTCCTTGCCAGCTTCACAGTAGTAGATGCTTTGAGAGTTTAGATGGAAGGTAGAGGGAAGAGACTCGAGCGTGCAGGAGCAGGCAGATTGCTGAAACCAGTATCTTCTGCTAGGAATGAATCAATAAGCTTTTTTCTAACAATACTGTTGGTGCCTTGCTCCCATCCACTTTTGAAGACTATCCTAAATCTGCACATCCTTTTTTTGTCTACCTATTCTTTTCTTCTGTCTCCTTTTACTGACCTATTTCTATGTGGTGTTTTTACCGATTCATTTCTTTGCAATCTATTCCCTGTCTTGTGTTCACTTCAGTGAATCCAGTCACACCAAAATACCATCCTAAAATATTACAAACACCACAGAACATCCCACCTCCTGACTCTCTCTCATCACATTTCTTCTAGCTGAAAGAGTCCAGACTTCCCTCCACATGAATGTGCATGTTTTTTAAGTCCAGATAAAAACAATTAATCTAGAAACTGGTTTTACTTAACAAACCCTTTCTAACCATTAAAGAACATATTTTCAGCCTCTTTTGAACAGTTTTACAGCTGAAATAGGCAGAGAATTAAAGTAAACAGCCTCTTCCTCCTTCTGTTCTCAGTTATAACAAGGACAGAAATTCCCTCTCTTTGCACTTAACAGCTAATACACAAAACCAATTTTTTACACTCAGGGCTGGCAGGACTGTATAGGAAACTGATTTTCTGCATGTTTGATATTAGATTCAAGTTAGATTCCCTCACATACTGTTAAAAGTATTCTTCTCCACTGTCTTCCATGGCACGGTCTTCACACGAGATGCTTAAGTACCTGCTTCCATCTTGCAATATTTTTTTGAAATCCCAGATTGTTTCTCTCACTCCCCAGAAATTCTTTGTGATACAGACTATTATGTTGTTTACCAGAAGGGCCTGAACATGAAGTCTGCGCTGGAGTTTTGATTCGGTACTTTGGCACATACAATACTACGTCAGTGAATCCACAATTAAACTGTGTAATGAGCTTTCAAGGGTAGCTCAGGGGTGGGTGAGCTATAAAAGGGACTGAACAGGTGGTTTCTACCAGCAAATCATTTGAGAACTCAGCACTGCCTATAGCTCATGCTCTTGGACAAGGAATGGCTCCAAATGCTGAACAAGTAAGTACTTTGTACACACAGCTGCAATGTACTTTAATTGGTGATTCCCAAAAATCTCTGGATGGGGGATTTTCAAGAGTAATTTCTGAGCAGGCAACAATTGTGACAGTTTAAAGAGACTTTGCTTTCATAAGGCAATTTCAGCAAATTTAAAAGCAAGCCTTCGAGATGTCTCAAGTTGCTTATGCAAACTTTTGAAAGACCTCTGAAAAACATCAGCCATAAAATTAAGCACAAAGAAAGATCACCTCCTCTTTATTCACTTCCCAGACTGATGGTGATGGGGATCCTGGGAGCTCATCAGCTCTCATTACTTTGCTGTGAGAGACACTCTGTTATTGTAGGCACATCAACCACAACTCTAGGAATAAAGTAGCTCTAGAAACAGTGGATGCTACAGAACTAGGAAAGCTGGGAAATGTACGCATCAATCTTTGAGGGAGAGGAAAGGTACAATGTAATAAATGTTTGTTGTTTTGCAAAAGACATCGAGATGCCAAGCCATTGCAGACTCCTGTCAAATTTCTGCAGAGAAAGGCTAATACTAAACATACTTCCGTGGCTGTATGGTGCAAAAGGAAAAAATATGTTGCTCAAATCTAATCATCACAGCAGCAAGAATTATTTAAATATTTAGCTTGCTTGTTATATTACATAATTTCTTCTACAACTATGTTAACCTAATCTGACAGAGGAAGCAATATTTTTATGAAATCAGACATTAAAAAGTCTGTTAGAGGAAGCTATAAGGAAGTTCTTCTACAGGACTTCGTGTTGTCTCTCCAGCTCTTCACAACAGTGGGATTGTCCCCCATCCAGCAAGACTAGCTAGTAAAGTAATGTGAAAATTGTATTAACTGCTCCAGGACACTTCAGACCATATTTTATTCACATCAGTTGTCAGTCTGGAAAAGCTAAGTAGAAACATTTGGCAAATAGCATGGTCTTCAGAAAAGAAAAATAATTGGTGATTGTTGTCCTCTATGAAATGATTTAGTGTTTAAATATTCATTTTTTTTTTTACAGCAGCCACCAATCAAAATGACTCAACTTTCCTGCACTTATTAAGGCTGTCCTTCCATACAATTGATCACAGGCTGCATTTCTCGTTGGTCCATCATTATGAACTTCATGACACTGCTGTAGACAAAGTTTTCAATAATGTGTTTTGACAAAATATGAAGAAAATAAAACCTGATGCACTTTGCTCAAGAAAGTGGAATTTATATTTAGGACAACCTTAGGGAAACAGGAGATCTCAGTGAAGGCTACAGCTCTGATGATGACCTGAGCTGACTTGGCCTTCTTTCCTTTCTAGGTCATATTGATGTGAAAGGCAGAGACAGCTCTGAAATCTGCTGAAGAACCACCCAGCACGAGACTGTACATACTCAAATTCCTCATGTCTACTGTGTGGCAGCCCGTTCTGCAAACAGAACCCACAGCAAGCTGAGACTGGAAAAGACTTTTACTCCATTTAGCTCCTTGTTAGCCAAAACTGAAGTCTTCCACTGTGATTACCAGTTTCAGTACTGCTGCATTTAGCTGGTAGGGATTCGTAATTACTGTCTTGGTAGTTTAGTAAAGTGGATTGGGAAAAGTAGAGATATTTGTGAATACATATATCCCAAGCCAGTTAGGAGTCTGTTGAAAGACTTTAAAGTAGAAAATTAAGCCTGATTTTCCTAATTTAAAGGTGTGATTCCAAGGATGATTATTATTATAAGGATAAATAGGCAAAAGGATAAATAAAATGCCAAATATGGAAAGTTTTGAGGCATATAAGAAAGGAAAAAAAGTAAATATTCCCCATCCCTCATCAGTAGATATGCCCGGCAATTGTTTGCTCTAGCAGCTTTTTTAATAGATCCTGGAATCTAAAATATAACGATTCAAATATTCTTTTTAGCTGAGAACTGGCAGAGACTGACTTAACAGACAAAGTTGGGGAATAATTAAGAATTGTCCTTACTTAAAGGAAGCTGGATTTGTCTTAATTATTTTCTGTAACAGAATTTTTGCAAGAGGTCAGTATAAATACATAGTAAACAAAGGAATAAGTTAGCTTGAGATCCTTTTTTTCTGGAGATATGACAGCTGTGGTCTAGGTGAGGTTTCTTCAAGAGAAAGTACCTCATACTTGTGGGCTAAATAAATTTCTGACCTCGTCTATTCTAGCTAAACAAGACTATGTGTTTTACACACAAGGAAGTTGCACACCTATGCTGTGGCTCTGGATGACCTCCTCCTGCTCCAGATGAAAACTAACCTCAGACCTGGTCCTATTCAGAGCAGAAGGTGAACACCTCCTTTCAACTTTTCCACCCATTGCATATGCCCCCATGATGAAATTGAGTGTGATTTTCTAAGCAGCATCCATGTGGAAACAAGGCCACTTGGCTATAAAGATTAATTACGCAGTAATGCAGTCCCAGGAACATTCATGTAAATCAGTCACTAGAGTGAACCAATCAAGCTTGTGAATCAAATAGAAACATAAATACCCAGTTAATTAATCATTTTACTTCTTTCAAATGTACAAGGCACTTCTGGGAGCTACGCACCTCCTGCACTGCCAAGTCTACCTGACATGTTCCAATATTCCAGTGGAGCAAATTGAAATATTGTTTAACAAAGAATTTAAAAATACAAGCAAGAGAAATCTGGCAGCTGAGTGGTAAGAGTGAAGAGGTTATAATATTTACAACAGATTACACTGTTTGAATGAAATTTGTTGTCTTGCTCATTGAAGACTCTATTCACATGCATGGTTGCCAGACAAATCAGATTTCATTGTCCAAAATAATATTTATTAAAAAAAAAATTGAAAAATTTTGATCAAATCCTGCATTTGGTTTTGTGATGTGAAAGGCATTTCAGAAGCAAGAAATCAATACCCAGACTGCAGTGAGTAAAACGAAAATTTGACATTTTCAACAATAGTCACATCCCCAAAAAGAAAAAAAAATACTTTTTCTCAACACATAAAATAAAAAATTGAACTCTAACTGCCCTAATAAACATAAATCCTACCTCTCACTCCTTGATCTTCCGTTTCTCAGTGATTTTTTAAGACAAACACTGAGTGGGACTGACCAGTAAGAAAGGACCAACACATTGTTGGTACAAACCAAAATCTTACAAGGACACAAAAACACAGTGGGGCATTTATCCATAACACACAGATGACCAGGCTTGAAAGTGTTACTGCTACTTAGAACATATTTGCCATGAATATATGGCATGTGCTTTTATTCTACCAAAGCAGAAAGGGTATTAAATACTACAGTTGAAAATGCTTTATCAAATCCAAGCCTGTTGGGACAAAAGAGCTGGCAAAAAGCTGTTTTCTTTTACATTACCACAATGGGCTGAACCAAAACTGTTCCAGCTTTATGAACGTAACATACTCTTACAAACATGCACATTAAAGACTTCCAGAAAGAAACCATTCCTGAATTCATGTCAGTTGAAAAGAATCAGAAAATTGAAAAACTCTTGGAAAATGGACCTTAAAATGCAGCTGCTTCATCAGCTTTTACTAAAGACACTTGTGTCTGTTCCAATCCTAGCCTATATTTAAAAAAAAGGATGCCAAAAGGAAGTGGAAAGTACTTGAAAGGTGAAGGCAACTCTAGTTTTCATTCCCACTGCTGTTGTTTGCACAACAGTTATTAACGTCTTGATTTTCCTCACAATTTACTGCTGACAACTAAGGTACAGAAGGTTCCCTTTTAGTCTAGTTATGACCATTGTCCACGTCTCCCTCACCTCTGAATTAAAGCATGCACACCTGGTACTGAGTGCACACCTGGTATGAAGCTTTCCAAACACTCCCAGTCCAGGGTAGATAACATTGCAAGATCCTAATTTACGGTTTAGGTCAATCATAAAGATTTCTCTCCTTAACAGCAAACAAATTTAGTGAAACATTAGACATGGCAGAGCTCACGATGAAATGCAGATACTTCATTCATATACCACTATAGATAAGAATGATCTGCTCAGGCTTTGTTTTTCTCAGACTGCAATGAAAATTCATTTGGTTGTAGAAGCTCATAAATTCTCCAAGAAACATCAGAAGAATCTTGATCTTAAAAAATAAATAGTCAAACCCCAGTGAAGACTGGGAAGCATAGCTGCTTTGGGGTCTTTCTCATTTAAATTGTGTACTCATTTCCCAGCTACCATGGTGACAAATGTATTATAAATGCATAAAATGACAGATTTCATCTTGACAGATTAGCTTGATGAGATAAACACACAGAGTGATTTAATAGTGTGCAACAAAGCAGACACTTTTCCTTTGAAACTGGAATTTAAAAAAGGTATAGTAAGTATCTTATAATCCAAGCAAATTAACTTGCTTTTTCAGAGACAAAGCAAATATCTGAAGATATCCAAAGATATCTTTTGGTAATTTTGCCTGGTTTCTAATTCAGGAGGAGGAGGCAATAAACAGAGATTTACTCAACATGCAACATAAACATTCAACCTGGTATAAACAAGAATGAAACAATTTTTGCTCTGTTTTGGTTTCAAAGATAAAATGAAGAGCACTACTAAGAAGTACAGAAGTACCTTCTATTTTCTGCAAATGCTGATGAGTTACTCTTCTTGTTTAGCCAAATGATTCAAGCCAATCTAATCCCTTGTCAGCTTTAATTTGTTTTCCAGAAAGTGAGAGGCAAAACTTGATGTCTGAGTAAATACGTACATTTTCCTTACAGATAATCCTTAATTTTGCCTAATAGAGCACAGCTGAACTCACTCACTTCTCTTTAAAAGTCTGCTTATAACAGATCTATTTTATTGCAGAGGTTGAGCAAGGGAGGTTTTAAATCTGGAAAACAAAATAAAAGCTTCGTTTCTTTTTACATGGCATATTTTGCATCTCCCTTTCTTGTGGTTACACTGTTGTGGTACAGCATCCTCTCTGCAGCATTCTATGATGTGGCAAAGCATCCATCTGGTCTGGAGGAAAGAGAACTCACAGATGGGTTGTTGTTTTAAGAGAGATGAATTTCTACAGCTGGGTTAAGTACCATTCTGTTAGGGACTCAGTCTTTGCTGAAGGGCTTCATCTAGTGTGGGACACTGTTGCCTTCACTGGCAGACCACAGTGCATCATCTGTATGTAACACACCTGCCATCTGCATCTACATTTGATTTTTAAAATAGCGCTGTTCTTCTTTAGTGGTACTTATGAAGGTCAAGTTGTCCCAGATTATCCCAGGTTGCTTCCCTGCTTCTTGGTTCCAGCAATTTCTTATCAGGAGGGAAGACTACACAGTAAAGGTTCTGGAAACAAGGTGCCACTTTTATTTACAGCACTTTCCCAATATAAGTTGTTAAGAATACAGATGGCTAAGGAAAAAATATAGGAAGAAGAACTTTCAAATTTTCCACCCATTGAGGATCTTTCGATCTTTCCCTCACTTAATTTCTCCTGATACTCCCTGGAAGGAGGGAATGAGAATGAATGAGCTATCCAGTCCTAACACCATTTAGCCATTGGAGCCTTTCTTAAAAAAAATTATCACCATCAATGCTGTCATGCTTGTTGCAAATTCTTCTGGCATTCTAACTGGGAAGTTCAGGGTACCTTAAGAGAGAGAGAGAGAAAAAGAGAGGAGAGAGACACCAAATGTATCAGGGATGAGAATTTGCAGATATGAACACAATTGCCAGGACTTAATTTCTTAAAGATATAAATACATAACTATAAAGGCATCTGCTTTTTTTTTTCTCTCTTGTCTGCTTAACTAATACTCTACAAATATCTGAATATTTAATTCCATTGAGAGCAAAGAAATGTTTAGTATGTACAAGAAATTATAACTGGAATGCATTTTGGGAAAAGAAATTGAAAACTGATTATCACAATGTTAGTAGTATCTATTGGTCTATGAAATAGCATGCTGTGGGAAGGCATAAATTAAACAAAAAAAAAAGCTGTAATGAAAATGCAAACAATGTACCACACCGTGATTATTAGGAGTTGCAATGCAGGTTATACACTGCTTCTCTGCATTTTTTGAGCTGGTTTGGACAACCTAAGAAAATTTCTTTTCCCTCCAGCACTGGGTGCTGTTCACACATTCTCATTTCAGGTCCATGAGGCTTGAGGTTTTTTCCCTGACAAATATTTCAGAAAAAAAGGATTATGTTTTGTTGGATTAACTCACGTAGAAGTAAGGATAGCAGAGCCGCTTCCTTCAAGAATAACTAAAACAGACTAAAATGTTTCAACCAGTGTTCCCCTTTACCAGCAGCCTCTTTTCAGCCCAGCCAGTACCAGTACATGCTTTTGTGTTCCGGTGTGAGCTGATGATGTTGGCAACACTTCAGTGCCAATATTCCAATTCAAGTGGGCATGAAGACAGTGCATGTAGGCAAAGAAGTGTAAAGTCAGCCTTGTCCTGTGTGTCTGTGGCATGAAGCAATCTGCCACATTGCTGCATATGGCTGAACATATGAATGAAACCATGAAGGGAAATGAACATGAAAACATCTCATGTGGTAGGACCTGAGTAGATAATAAGGAGAATCTTGTACAGTTCTGCACCCTCAATCCTCATGCCATCTTCCTGCTGTCTTGCTTAGCTCTGATCCAATGAGCAGGCCTAGCAAGGATAAAAACAAAGCACAGCTACCCTGGGAGCCAAGTGATTTGTTCAAGACAGATGTTCTACTTGAAGACACTATCTAATACCACAGGATCATTTCAGAAAGGCTGACAAGAAATATTCAGGCAGTCACCAATAAAACACCAGCTACATTCAGATGAGAGATGAAAAAGTCAATACATGCCATTACCAAATCTGGAATTTCGATCCCCACCAACCTCTTCAAGTTCTCTGCATTGCTACGTGGTTCTTTAAAATATCACTTAGTGCTGCTTCATATATCCTAAATGACTTGTGTTTCCATTTTGAAAACTAGTTAGAAATGTGCTTGTGTTCACGAACTGCATCATTGGCTCAGATAAATCCATTCTCAGTCCCAAAGCCAATTCTTTAAACCTAACAAAGAATGTGGGAATAGATAGAAACCCCTGTAGAAAATCCAGCATTGAGGGATGGCTGACTTGTTTGCCCCAGCATCAGTGCCAAAATGTTTCTCTCTCTGTTAGTCTCATGGAGGGAGCGTTCAGGGAGCTGGGCAATATAACCATCATTAAAAAGGAAACCTGTGATTTTTTTCCTGTAAAGTAATGGAACAGTTATCCCCCATTTCAGAACTCTTTCCTCCTCTTTTCCAAAATAACTGAATCAGCTTTCTTCAATCTCTATGAAAGCACTCTTCGTATCCTCAAAGTATGCAGAAATATGGGTCCCATTTCTGCAGCAATATAAGAACTGGTTTTCACCATCATCATCCTCCCTTTGCAGAAATTTGAGATGTGCCAGTACAGCATCTGTGAGTTCTCACTGGAACATGAACATCTTCATTAATTCATCCCTTCTCAGTCTTACTCAGAAATTAGGTCCTCCCTGTGCCAGTCTATACACCTGTCAGTAATACTGCCATGCCACAGAATTTCTCAGTCTTTATCTGGAAGCACCAAAAAATAAGAAAGAGGAGAGACAGTCTCATACTCTGTCAGCCTGAGGCAGAATTAAAACCAGACATGCATCAACAGTCATAGCCAGTCAAACAGGCCAGAGTCTTCTTGACTAGCCTGTTCTCAGGGAAAAAAAAAAAAATCTTTCCATAGTAAAATGATATCTAGTATGATACCAAAATGAACTCATTTTGTTTTAGCTATGAATGGTCCATAGCATGAGAGGAAGTGTGTGAGGGGATAGGGGGAGCAGAGAAGTGTGTAGCATATTCAACAGTGATTTTACGGTTCAAGTAAATAGGTATTTGACCACCCACTTCAATTTTCCTAGAACAGCATCTGATTTTGAATGAACCTGACCAACTATAATCCTGATAAGGCATGTTCAACTGACCTGCATTTCATTTTTAATAGTAACTTGCAATGAAGTTATCAAGCCAGTCCTGTTAAATCAATGATAAGAAGGGAAATAAGTGTTTGAGGATGGCTTTATTCATTAGCAAGATGAATTTGCATTATTTTTTTCTTCTATTTTTCCTGAGTTATGCCCAAGTCTTGTTGCCATCTTGTTTTACAGCCAGGCTGCTGAGAACACCAAGGGTCCCAGTGGGCATGAGGGAGCCTGCACTACTACTCTTCACAGACCCAAACCTTGCAGCCAGACCAGGATCTCGCTTTGATTCTCATCCTCTTTTTTTGTGCCTCCCCCCCCCCCCCCCCCCTTCATTCTGGAGAAAGAAGCTGAGCTCAGAGGTTTGAAATCTCATCAGATTTCTTCTGGAGACAGAGACTTCAGACACCCTCCTGGATGCTTTTAATGAATTTGAATTGAAAGGCTGACTTTAATTTAACTCTTCTAGAACTTTTTCATGGACTGAGAATACATTGCAGACATTTACAGCTACCCTTCACAAGGCCTGCACAAAACCCCAAAAGCCATAGGAGAAGAAGTACCACCCTTCCTTGTCTCTAGATATTCCCACTCTATCATCTCTTTGTGACAAACCTTTTTTAGTATCCCACCATCAGCTTAAACTTCATGTGGCTGAACTGAACTTTTAAAATCTTTTTCCACTCCATTGCTGTTGGCCTTGGCACACTCCTCTCTGCTGCTGAAGCTCACGCCACAGAGGAGGTGGTTTTGCAGGACAGTGGCCCACATACAACATAGTGCTCTATCTGCTGACACCACATGGAGGTTGAAGCACCAGTAGCAATTTCTCTGAACGCAGTCTAAGATTAATTATTCTTTGAGGGCACTGTCGGTGTCTTTATAACACATTTAGAAAGTGAATAATTATTTTGAAGTGGTAAATGGACCGATCAACTTGCCTAAGAAACTAACAGCACTGTCGAGTACTGCCTGATAGCTGATGAAGAGAAGAAATACTTCATACTGCCTCTGGATCTGTCCCTACAACTCTCTTCCATTATGATGTTTTAGAAAAATCTTACCCTATTGCTGCGTCTTCCCATCCCTTCCTGCCAGAGCGATCCCATCCCATCTTACGGACAGATGGCAGTGTCCTTGAGGCAGAGCAAGGCTTTTTGTTTGTGCCACCAAGCAGGCCTCCACACAATGGAGGGCCATGAGGGGACTCCCAGGAGTGAGAGCATGGGGGACTGATGTAGAAATGGGAACCCCAGCCAGAGAGGGAGTTCATCACATTGTTCCCCCTCTTTTCTTTCTCTCACTCTCGTCTGCTTCTGTATTCATCCTAGGATTAATTGACTATAATGGTGGTAAATGATTTGAACAAAGGAGTTACTCTAATTAAATTGTAAAAGGATTATGTACTTATGTTTTCAGTCTCTTTGTGGAGAAAAAGAACTAAAGCCCACAATATTACCCAACTTCTTATCTGGCAAAATAACAGGCAATTAACACTGCTAAGACCCACAAAGTCATGCAGGCAACTTCTGTCCAGCACCTTGAAATGAACACAGGTATATGAATTTCAGGGAAGAAGCAGAAACAAAGTCAGGTAGTGCCTGCATCATCCTGACTGGTTGCACACACAGATACCCTTGGAGCTCATACAGTCCATTGAAATAAATGCAGCCCGTTTGTGTTCAGAGCACCTTTGTTACAAATGGCAGTTATCATCAACCTCTTGCACATGAATATGGTAAGAACCACCAGCTGGGCTCCCTTTCACCTCACTCCTGCACAGCTGAACCAACCCAGAATTCTCAGCCTGTCCTCATACCTCCCATACTCCAGCCCCCAAACCTTTTGCCATCTTTTATGATATTTCAGATTGGCTAGCCACAAATGTGAGGCACTGGTGACCATTAGTTGTTTTTGAAAAGTCAGGTTGGCTAGTAAGAGAAAGACCATCAGTCTGTTTCAGACAATCTCTGACCATTTGATCAGTGCCAGAATGTGATGACACTTGGCTGGTCTGCTCTTGTGCTGCTCTTATACAGCCCAGCACCTACCTCCACATCCACATTGTCTCCCAAGCAAATGTGCATCCACAGTGTAACAAACCTGTCCAATGTAAAAGCTGTTTAGAGCGCAAAGAGAGTCATAGCTACTTCAAAATCCATTTACTACATATTCTGAAAATGTATGACTTAAAACATCTGTTTCTTGTACTTCTAAAATGCTATTTAAAGAAAACATGTTGAGTTTTAGTGAAGTATGCAGAAAGGGGAAAGCTCTCTTTGATTTAGGAAATCAATACCATGAAGGATCAGGTGGCAGTTTCAGTACTAAAAAATCAAATTAAATCCTTCTCCAGAACTGAACTGTGGTTATCTGAACGTGCCATGAGGAATTGAGCCTGGATTGTCTCTGCAGGGCTGTCAGTGGAAAGGGATTCATCTCACCAATATTTAGACAGTAACTGTTTACATTTGATCAATGTTTAGACGCTCTTCATGGTCAGTGGAGTGAAGTGTTTTCTCAGAAGCTCAGTTCAGCTGACCTGTTTTAGACAGTCATGTTATGAAGGAGGGAACGGATCCTGAGAAGGACACGTTTTTGTGAATTACAGAGGCAGCTGGGGCACTGGATGTTCCCCAGGTTTGTGTCATTCCCACATCCTGTGCAAGTAGCAGCCATCAGCAAAGCACCAGGGATTTTTCCAAGTACCTAACTAGGTCTTCCTGGCAGCACGGTGAACACACATCTCAGATAGAAAAGATACAGCTGGGGGTGGGAAAAGTTGACAAAATCATATGATTACATCCCAGACTATTTGGAGATTAATAAGGGGAGCAGCTTCAGACGTAGATAATATTATTACAACCATTTCAGTCCTCTGTACCCTTTCCTCCTCACAAGTGATTAGGCATTAATAATTTGAAGAAGGAAGCTTATTAAGAGATGATGCAGGCTTGACATAGATTGAAGCACAGAAACCCTCACAAAAAAACTGTAGCATGGAGGCAGGTTGCAACATTGGCTAACGCTCTCTGCAGAAAGCAGATAATGTCTCAATTACCCAACTCAGGGTGAGTGCTTTCCACTTAAAAACAGCCGTTTCCAAAGATCTTGAAATACCCTAGACAGAGCTGCAGAAGATGAAAAATCACCATCACCCCAAAGAGAAAGGCTGACATTTTCAGTATAGATCAGTTTGTTTCCATTCCCAGAGTCACAGAGGCAGTACCGTCCCTGGCAGCAGCTCCTGTGGCTGGAGTCCAGCTCCTTCACTCCTGACTACGGCAGGAAAAACAAGCATTGGCTGCTGCTTTTTCTTGTTTTGTCCCTTAGCTGTCCCTTCCTCCCTGCCTCAGTCATCTCATCCCGCTTGCTACTTTCACTGTCTTTTAGTAAGTGTGGTCTTGTTGGTCACATCTCACCCCCATGAAACAGCAAATGCCTTTCCCTGACAAGAAGCAAAGTCACTAAATATTTTGGTAACATGAAAACTGCGCTTCAGTTAAAGTGTCATAAAAAATCCAGACCCTCAGCCCTACAGAACTTACAGCACTTTTTGCTCCCCTAATGGGTGTATCAAGGGTCCTGCAGGTTCAATTTAGAGCTGTATTAGTGTAATGGAGAAAATAAACCAGCCAGTGCTTTAACTGAATCTTTAACATCCCTGAATTATCAAAATACAAGTTCAGCTTTCTCATTTGCACTCACATCAGACTCCGGCATCTGCTTAGGACCAGAAGTTGATGCCTACAGTACGGTTTCAGTAATGGTTGTCAATGGGGAACACAGCCTCAATGCCTCTGTGACCATGGCCTCCTACCATTTGTCATTTTTGCTTGGGAGCTGGATTATTTGATTAGACTTGTTCCTGTAATTTCACCCTGGCTTCTGCGGAGATGCTTTCACCACCATAAGGCTGCAAAGGCAGCAATGGGAAAAGTTCAAAGAAAGAAGGCACATTGGACTGAAAAGACTCACAAAACTGATTCAGTTGATTGCTTCTTCTGGGATCTCCTTGCTCCTTCTGCAAGCCGCCTCTGCTCCTTCCACTTCACTGTCTCCTGGCACACCACAGCAGACGTAGCAGCTTTGGCCCACGTCTGTACTATGGAGCTGGAGGAGGATGGGCTTTCTGTAATGACTCATTCTGGGTAAAGCTGTGAATCACGTAGAAGAATCCTTTTAGTCTTCAGTTGCAAACAGGCAATTTGATTTTAACTGCCGTATCTACACTCCCTCAAACTCACCACGAGGCCAGCTTGCCAGGAGGCACCTTATATGGTGCTCCCTCCACAAAAAATGCTGCCTTGCCTGCTGCCAAACCTACTGCAGTACTACAAAGCACAAATAATGGAAAACCAGCTTTGCATACTTCCCCACGATGGAGGGGAGAGACTCTGAAGATCTGCAGTCTCATAAATCTTCTGATCCTCAGAGTTTTTCACACTGACTTTGAGCATCATAACTGGAACAACATTTTGTGCACATTCATCCATCTTTGGAAAAGTAAAGGCAGAGAGAAAAAAACAGGTTGATTGAAAGGGTTGCAGGGTTACCAGCTACAAGAATTTTTTGGGAGAGCTTAGCAACACTACATGTCAGAGCTCGATGGTGGGCAATACCTTGATGAGAAGGGGTTCTGCTTGTTCAGAAGAATGCTCAATCTTACCCTCAAATCCTCAAAATTACGACTGTCACCTCATCATGTCAGAGCCCTACTATTTCTGCCATTTGGAAAGAGATGCTGAAATGTTTTGTTTTAAAGCCTGATTAACGTTCCTTGACAGATCATGTTTCATTAAATTAAATAATGTTCCAATTAATTGATCTGTTTGCAGACATTCTTAATTTAGTAAATGCTGAGGAGAATGCTAAAATTACCATTATATTTCTGACAGAAGCACCACTAAAGTCTGGTAATTGATAGCTTTGCTGTTTTCTCTGATGGTCTGAAAAGCTTTTAAAGCTAAATTCTGTAATCGTGTTCATCTTTGGAAATTAGTTTTGTGAAACCACACATTTAGTTCTTGCTGAGAAATCTCATTTTAGTCATTTTTAACATAATTTATAATGCATAAACTAAATTAGCTTTTGTAGCTAAGCCAGCACATTTTTCTTTAATTTTTATCTCCTCCTAATATATTTTTGACCTTGAAAACAGCAGTGTCTGTAGGATACTACAGCCTAGGAACAAAGGAATCATTTCCATTCCATCACTATGGTTACACTTTCTTCTGTCTCCAGCACTGAGCCGGCTAGAAGTGTTGAATCCAGAGTTCTCAGGAGGGCAAGAAAACTTCGTTTACTATCATTTAGTTCTGATTACACAAACAAACACACATAGCAGAGCCCTGGATGTAGCAAATCACTGCATTGTGTTTACATTGCATGTGAGATAGGACCGACAATAAAAATCAGAGTATCATGAACCTCCGTCCCTCCCGGGCTGTTTTTTCAGCCTCAGATGCTCACATCTGCTCGTCTCAAGAGGTTCAGCCAAAATGCCATGCAAACACCAATGCCACCAGTGGGCTTAGCTCAATGATAGCTCCATGGACATTTTCATTCCCCACGGTGACGACAAAGACAGACTAGAATTGAGAATCACGGCTTCTCTCTGACTGCTGGAAATTTGATTTGGAATAATTTTGAAATGTCCTCTAATGGCTTTATTCTGACCAAACAAAGCAAGCCATGGACCCAGGAGTGTGAAACGCTGTTCTTGAGAAAAGGAAGAATCTTTGCACTGATGGTGCTGCACTCTTTCACATAACTTTATCACTTAGTTGGCAACAGAATGCAGTGGGTCAAAATTCTCCTGGTTCTTACCTTTTCTTAGGCAGGACAATTACTCTGCCATTTGACACTTTTTGCAATGAAAAGCTTGCCTTCTGTTGGCTAAAAGGTATCCAGTATTTATCCAGTATTTATGCAAAGTGCCACAAATGGCATAACTCCTCACTGGGAAAAAAAAATCCTCCAAAACCCCACTTGTTAATGTCACAGTATACAAATTTTACCTCTCACGTGAGCTTAAGGGCTCAACTCATTAGAGGCTTCATTCAGAGGTAGGAACTGTTGCTAGGAAATAACTAAACTGAAAAAGAAAAAAAATTCAATTTTCAGATTTCAATTCAGCAAAGGCTTCCTGTTCCTGAAAAAATTAAGTACATGTTGAACTCAAAGCATGGCATCTTCACTGATAATCATCAGCTCTACATCATGCTGGTTGAAGTTCATCTCTCTTTTTCTTGGATAGTTTATTTTTCCCTGCATTGTTATGGAGTAAAACTTTTTCATACCATATTGAGATTTAAACAAATATTTCCCTGAATGCTCTTTTTGTTTGGCAGGGTTAAAAAAGAGAAAAACAGAGACAAGTTGGCAAAAAAATTATCTGCCTGGAAAGCTGCACTTGATAAAAATTCATTTTTTTCTGAAAAACAAAATCCACAACATTTTATTTTAAAATTATTTTGCCATGAACACCTTTTTGACAAGAAGTTATTATTAAAATTCTTTTGAGAAAACCAGCTCCCCTGGAACTCTCCTGTTACAAAAATTTGATGTCAGATTTTTTTTCTCTTTATTTTATGCAGTCCCTATTAAATACACACACTCCCCTCCTGGCCCACTGATTCCCACTGTGCTCTGCTCCAAACTGCCACCCTCCTCTTGTTTTGCCGGCTATACAGAAACTGATCAGTTCTTGCACTGTAGAAGATTGCTTTCTTTTCCTTCATCTCCCAGTGATCAGTCCTAAAAGCAGGCTGATGATTTTTCCTGTTTTCATTAAACACCATCATTCTGAAGCACTACTCCTTCTGCTCTGTAATGCAGTCAGAACAGTAAGTGCTTTACACCCAAAGCCCACTTGGTAAGTCATGCCATGGGACTAAAGCCCAGTCGAGGCAATTCGCCTTTCACCAGCTCCAGCTGTGCCACACGTGACCTGAGCCTTCACAGACCGCCTTCAAAGAATTGTCCTGGAAGGAAGTTTGAGAAACAAATGCATTTGAGAAAAGAAAACAGAATGGACTTGTAGATAACACCTGTGAAGTATAAAGAAGCATATCAGTTGAATAAGTTATTTGTTACGTATTATCAGTTCCTGTCTACCAAGACCATTTTGATCTCACTGATCTTGTTGACAAGAAAAGCACAATCTTGGCAAAACATTACACACAACAGTTAGTGCTGTGCATGGCAAATAGACTTCGCAGCTGTAGCTTTGTAAGGTTCACATGCCACTTAGACATGAGACATAGGATGAAACCCCACAACCATACATCTCCTCAGCTGAGACACTACCTCCCACCTGCAATGAGCCCCCTCCAAATAAGATTTCTCACTTCATCCACCCAGAGTGCTACAGAAATTAGTTGTACTGCTGAGAGGCCATCAAGCAAGGAAGTACTTCTGGAACATCACACCAGGGAAAGGAAGGAGGACTCTTTCCTTCAGCTGCATCCAGGGCAGATAAATAGTATATCCTCTATGGTTTAAGACTACAAAAGTGCAAACAGAGCTGAAGAGCTGGAGAGGTCCATCCAGTGCCAGGAAGAGGTAATAAAAGAAAGTCCCAGGCTGAGCCATGCTCGGACAGACAAAAACCTGAAGGAGAGCTATGGTCTGATTTCTCCCATGACAGAGATGCAGAAGCTGAATGTTTAATTACGTGCATTTTTCTCCTAATTTCTCTCCTTTAGATTATCCAGACTTTGGTACCCTTTGGGCTTGTACTAACATCCATGTTTCTACTTCTCTGAAACAAAGTGAATTCATGTTTAAGTACTTAATGGGAGCAATTCCACTGTGGTCGCCCATAGCCGTCATACAGGCAAAGTGTCATGATGTTGTAAAGTGCAGCAAATCTTCCACTGTCCTGTTCATCCCTCATCCCTTCCAAACTCAGTTGCATTGCATGTTTCACTCACCCATTATTTATCTTGTATTTCTCCCCCCAAGTAATTGAGCTGGGGATCCTACCTTCATGTCTATAAAGACATTGATATTTCTCTTGTGAATATCTGGTACAGGGAGGCTTCAAACTCTTCATAGAAATTCCTGCTGTAATAGCAACTCATTTGGCTGAATGGTGTAGCACAAATTGTGCGACTCTCACTCATGCAACCAGGATCTACATAAAACTTTTTCAGGATGTTAGAAGTAATGACTAACTCTACACTGAGCAAAATGAAGAGGAGTACCTGAAAAGGAAAGGATGCATTACAAAAATGTAAATGGGAGGAGGGGAGAGAGGAGAATCCCTCAGTTCTACGTATGAAGTACCAGCAAGGCTCTATACTTCAAAATATGACTGGGTGGGATCTCTTTAGGATTACCTTAATAAAACTTAAGAATGCACTGTGGGAGATGATGAACTTGAAAAATGTGACTTAAGCTTCCTGTACGGTGTTGACTCCTCATTGGGCAATTAAGAAAAGAAAATCACTGCATGCAGAGCAAGCCTCCATAATGTCCCCTTGGTATGTTTCAGGGCCCCAAAAGCAGCTTCTTACTGCTCTTCCTTAGTTTCTCTCTGGCAGATTTCCAACCAACACTTCTAGTACTGTCAAACTGTGTTTCATTTTTCTTTTCCTTTTCAAGTGTTTTAAATTTTCAACTATCATAATTTAATTTGAAATTATCTTCAGACATTGTACGTGGGCTGTGAGTGAGAACAGTCTAGGGAAAAATGGTAATAGCAATTAACAGTAAGGGAGGTTCTTACAAAAGTGTCATTCTTTTTAAGAAGAGTTGTAATAGTATTTTCTGTCAATACAATTCTCCTTTTCATAGGTAAGACAAATATGAATATGTGTTAGGGGCATCCATATTGACATATTAGCAGCAATTAGACCTGCAGGAACTATTTTTCTTGTGTTCCTTATTTGGCTAGACACTTAAACTTTGATTCCACGTCATCTCTCTAAGTTTCCTCACAAGAATATGAATCTGTGGGTTGTATCTTTCTGAAAGACGTGCATGTGATAGACCTAAAAATTACTGTTTGTAATAAGAATTTCTGGTCTTGGGCAAATATAGATGCATATGCATGTACATACACGCTTCCTTTAATTACATGAGTATATGAAATTCTCTTGATGAATTGGTGTATTGGTCACAAATACACACACATGACCCCAGAAATTCTCATTTTAAGATTGTTTTCTGTTGCTTAGATCTTGGACTGAAGTATTTCGTGCTGGGGGAGTTCCCTCAGACTGAATGGTTTTGGAAAGTTTAAATGTTTCAGCCACTTCTGAGAAAGAAGCAAAAGAAAAAGTAAGCGCTTCGGCCAATTTTTGGAAAAAAAAAAAAAAAAAAAAGAAAACTTCTCTATGACTCATCTTTGAACAGAGAACATCATCCTTTCATGCTTTGGAGCAAGGACACACAGTTTTGTAAGGGAGTTAACTTTTTGACAAGAGTAGCTCTTTATAGCCACCATACCTTTGAAAAATAGCAGTTTCCACTTGCTCAGCAGAGACATGCCCAGCAGCAAGTGTAGCTGCCTAATTCATGAACGCTCCAATCTTTTCACTTTCCTCATGATCACAACTCCATGCTTCCAGAGACACACTGGATCCCCGTTCAAACCTAACACAAGGGCAGGGAACTTACTGCTTTAAATGACCACCCTGCCATCACGCAGGCCTCAACCTATCTAGATGAGGAACAGTTTAATTTTGATTTAGAGGATAATACCTGGACTTGCATGAAAGTGTCAAAAAGAACAAATCGAGATAAGTGGCTGGGTAGAAGAAACAAAGGGCGTCAAACACCAAGAGTGGCAGGAGTAAGGAAGAAGCTGGACCAGGAAAATAAGGCTACATTTTGGTCCGATCAGGGACAGAAGAGCCAATTCCCAGGCCCAACCTATGGATTGAAAAAGCTTTGCAAGACTGTGTGATTAAAGACGGTCATGGTGTCTGTGTGCAAAACAGACACAGGACCAAATTAAAACTGCTTGGCTGTCACCATATCTGCAATTATGTGTCAATAATGAGCTCTTAAACTTTGACCGCTGTATTGTGAATATATATTTGCATATCTGTATCTACCCCTGAGGAGGTAAAAATAAATCCAAAGGTGAAATTTTGGTGCAATTGAAAGCTGTTGTAGATTTGCCTTGAATTTCAGCTGGCTGAGGACTTCACAGCATCCCGATGAGTAACTTATCACACAGAGTTAATATTAACCCCTTCTTCATAGGTTTTGTGCTGCAAGCTGCCATTATTCCATTAGGCTTCCAGTGGTGTGGCAGGGTTTACTGTACTTGCAAAATTCACAGCAGCCCAGGTCTGTTCTGTTAAACAATCATCAGCAATCGAGCAGTTTCTGAGAAAATGGGGACACATCCATCAGTCTCTAGAAACATCTTTTAAAGCATAAGAAAGAGAGATGAAGGAACGGTGACGTGACACCAAAAAATTCAGTTACAGTTGGTACCTTTCAAGCAAACAAAAAGCTCCTCATTAGGCATGTTAAAAACAATCAGAAAAAAATAATAATGGAATAATCTTCCTGTGCAACTTGCAATATTTTTGGCGCATACATGCTGCACTACTTAAAATATGAAGCAAGAGTCTTGCCGCCCAGCAACAAACAACTTGCAACACTCTAAATGCAGATGTAGAGATAAAAAAAAAAATTAACCTACTGGAACTATTAGATGATCCTTTAAGCTCTTGAGCAGATTGCAGAGAAAAAGCAAATAGAGCCTGGCAACTTTCTTGTAGCGGCCACCATCTGGAAAAGACCAAAAAATCATTGGTTGATATACTGGTTGATGGCTTGTCTTCGGTCTGCAGATGCTGAAATACTAGGTTTTCTGTATTGCTTCATTTCATGCTATAAAAACAGCAAGAATTTCAGCCATCTAAGTATGTCTACTTCCAACCAAAACAGGAAACTATAAAGATTGGAAAACCTAGTTTGAACAGAAATATATTGGAAAAACATATTTTTTTTTTCCTGAGATTCCAGGCAATTCTGAATTCACTTCAGCCTTTAGGCAGATGAATAGGGCTGTCTCAGCCATCTTCAGTGGTATTTAGTTCTCTGTCATGCAATCTGGGCTCCTACAGGGCAGCCTGAAAACTGAAGGGAAAAATGGAGTTTGCTTCAGAGTAATCATTTTGTCTGGAATTGGAGTAGGCTCTGGAGAGAGCTCCATCACCAGCACAGCGCTTCTTCCTGCTGCAGTTGCAGTAGGTGTCTACTGGGTTCAGTCCTGCCCAGACCAACCAAGCCAGTGGCATGTTTATTTTGCCCTGCACACCTGCCTTTGAAAATTCCACCTGCCTTCCTCCAGCTCTACCTAACACACAGCTCTTAAAGCAGAAAAAAGGCAGTAACACACATGTGGTTCTTAGTGTGGGGCTGATACCTTCAAGGTACTTTGGCTTTAGACAGCTGGCAGAGAGGAAGCGACTCAGCTGCACCAGCCACATTGCTGCAGGGAGGGGGAAGAGGAGAAGTGCGGTCACCAATACTGAAGAAAACAAAGTGACATCTTGAGGGCATTATTGGACAAATCTCTCCAACCTCCTCGCCAGCAGCTGCAATATTCATGAAAACTGATTTCTAGCAGCCTTTGCACATTTTATGTGTAATAAGGGATCTGGTCACCTTCTCGCAATAGGGGCAATTATTTTAGGTCCTGACTCCAGCTGTTGTAGCTGCTCAGGTTGTAGTAATTGCTCAGGTTATCTTCTGTATCCATTGGCACAGGGCACACTACTTTTCTCATGTCCCACTTCTGCTCAGAAGGGATGTGGAGTGGGATGAAGGGGTCCAGCTCTGCATCCTCCCCTCGTTTCTGTGTGATGTCCAGCAACTGCAGGTAGGTTTTGCTTTTGGCCAGGGCAACACAGGATTAAATAGGACAAAGAATTAGTAAAGAGCTACTTTGGTGTGCTCCATGCCTATATTGTAAGGGAAATAGCAGGATAGCCATTGCAGAAACTGTGAAAGACCAAGTACACTCCGCTCTTGCTGGAATCAATGTGATTTGATTCAGGTCTAGCAGGAAATGGCTCTTAAAGCACATAGTTAATGTAGCACTTTTAGGATGCCATTAGTGTTCTCATATATTATTAATTAGACTAAAAAGGGAGAAAAAGACACAGCAGATACCAATTACTATAGCACAAGCTGTAAATAGCCCACCTTTTCAATTTTTCAAGTCTTCTAGATTTGAATATATTAATGTTTTATTTAATATATATTAATTTCCTATCAAACCTCAGAGTGAACTATCTTATCAAGCACATTTCATGTGTATTGCATAGGTGATGCTAAATGCACTGGGGACATAAATAGAACTCACTCGATTTGCATTTCCAGATCTGTCCCATTTTTAATAGTGTATGTTAACTGTATTGAAAGATGATGTACAATATATATGTACAAGTCTAGCAAAAAACTATTTTTAACTACCACTCTGCTCTAAAAACTCATGATTTCTATAAGAAGTACTACCATAATGTTGAAGGTGGTACTGGGCTGTAAATTATATTGGACTGAGCACGTTCCCATTGAGGGCAACTGGAGATTTGCTATAGACTTCTCTGGGAGGGGAATGGAGATTCCACACATTAGTTAAAGTCGGAGTCCTACAGAGGTAGTTCTTATATTCTTAATGCACCTCAGATACCATTAACTTCTACAGAGATTTTTGGTAAAAGATATTTGGGAGCCAGATGAGCAACATATAATTCTTTGGGGTTCTCTGTAATAAAAGTACAAGACTAAATCCAGCACCTGGCAGAGAAGACAAGGGAAAGAGGAAGGGACTGGCTGATGAGTATTTCTACAGGAATATCTTCCCCTAATCTCCTTTTGAGAATGCAGGGGATTATTTACTTTTCAGGGAAAGAGATCATAGAATCATAGAATCATCAAGGTTGGAAAAGACCTCTAAGATCATCGAGTCCAACCGTCAACCCAACACCACCATGCCCACTAAACCATGTCCCTAAGCGCCTCATCTACACGTCTTTTAAATACCTCCAGGGATGGGGACTCCACCACTTCCCGGGGCAGCCTGTTCCAATGTTTCACCACTCTTTCAGTAAAGACATTTTTCCTCACATCCAATCTAAACCTCCCCTGGCACAACTTGAGGCCGTTTCCTCTCGTCCTATCGCTAGTTACTTGGGAGAAGAGACCAACACCCACCTCCCTACAACCTGCTTTCAGGGAGTTGTAGAGAGCGATGAGGTCTCCCCTCAGCCTCCTTTTCTCCAGGCTGAACAACCCCAGTTCCCTCAGCCGCTCCTCATCAGACTTGTTCTCCAGACCCCTCACCAGCCTCGTTGCCCTTCTCTGGACACGCTCCAGCACTTCAACGTCCTTCTTGTAGTGAGGGGCCCAAAACTGAACACAGTATTCGAGGTGCGGCCTCACCAGTGCCGAGTACAGGGGCACGATCACTTCCCTGCTCCTACTGGCCACACTATTGCTGATACAGGCCAGGATGCCATTGGCCTTCTTGGCCGCATGGGCACACTGCCGGCTCATGGTCAGCCGGCTGTCGACCAGCACCCCCAGGTCCTTTTCCGACAGGCAGCTTTCCAGCCACTCTTCCCCCAGCCTGTAGCGCTGCATGGGGTTGTTGTGGCCAAAGTGCAGGACCCAGCACTTGGCCTTCTTGAACCTCATACAGTTGGCCTGGGCCCATCGATCCAGCCTGTCCAGGTCCCTCTGCAGAGCCTTCCTACCCTCGAGCAGATCAACACTCCCGCCCAACTTGGTGTCATCTGCAAACTTACTGAGGGTGCCCTCGATGCCCTCATCCCCTCATCCAGATCATTGATAAAGATATTGAACAAGACTGGCCCCAAAACTAAGCCATGGGGCACTTACTTGTCATCTTCTGCTGCTGGGTTTAGCCATCCTGTTGAGTAGGAATATGCTGAGGTGAAGCACAAGAGAAAACAAAACAACACCACTTGAGTGAAATACACCCTATTCTGAAGCTTTCTGCATTTCCAAGATACCTATGCTCACTTGGACAGCATCATATCCCTAATTTTAACAACGTATATAGGCTAGTCTGGTGTGATGGAATCAAACAGATTGCTGAAAAGAAGATGATGCTTAAAAGGCTGAGGCTGTTGTACAGAAGCTGTACAGAAAAGCTGCATTAAATGTGTGTATATATTTATAACCATACTGATATTTATATAAACATATGAATTTTGCCTATTCCACATAAGCCATAATAATATAATTTTTAAAAGGTCAAGTTTGTATTATAATTCTAAGACTTAAAATCTGGCCACTGTGATCCATACCAATGTGATTAATTGTAAATTTTGAATATTAACTGAAGCACAGTTAGCCTCTACTCTGCATGCATATTACCCACAGTTTACATAATTGTTGTGGTTTAACCTCAGTCGGCAACTGAGTACCACACAGCCGCTCGCTCACTCCTCCCTGCCGAAACCAGGACAATAATACCATGAACAATGCTATTCATTAGACCTTGACCTATATAGTGTCCGAGATTCAACAGTTCCAGGAGTTCTGAGAAACATAATGGCAAGCTTTTGCAGTATAATCTCTGCAGTTTAAATTCCTCTCCACTCAGCAGTTGTGATCAATGTTTCTATCATGGACCCAAACAGTCCACCCAAATAGTTGGATGTTTAAATGCCGTTTTCATGCTTCTGCAGGTAGAATAAGGAACACCTTCCTGAAGAAATGAGTTTTAAAACTCCTTAAATTCAAGAAACTCTGATCTGAATCCAAACTTTGCAGCTCAGCACTTTACTGAGTCAAGTAAAACTTCCACAAGTAAATTTGAGTTGTGTATGGTATTCATTCAAGCATGATGAGATCTGACAAGCTGGTGAAATCAGGAAAATAGCTGGGGGATTGTAGATACTACCTCTGGCAAAGGAAAAAAAGGGAACAACTAGGTGATTGGGAACAAACTTTGGAGGTTGTTATTCTAATAAAGCATCACCCCAGGAACAACCCATCCCCACTTGACACAGCTCAGGTGTTTCTGCTTTGAAGCTCTGATGACAGGCAGAGAGGGTGACTACTGATGTTCTTCTGCAAGGGAAAGGTACTGTTGGGGAACAGGGGACCTGATAGTGGGGCCACAGCGATGCTGGCAATCTGGATGCGCAACAGGAGTGGTGAAGAAGTTGCATATCTTAGCCAGTGAAAGGCACAGCCAAAGGGCACACAGTAGGAAGCTGATTTGCTAATTTCCTAATTAAGCAAATTAGCAAAGGAGCCATGGTCAGTGATAGAGTTGAAGAAAATCCCAGTAAAGGTCCTTGGCCAGCTCTTCCATAGATACATCAACAGGGAAAGCCTGGTCTAGACTATTGTCTGGAGAGGCTACACAGAAAATGATAAGGTGTTGTCTCATATATAAAACTCAGGAGGCAAATACTGCAAATAAAAGGTACCACAATGTGGAAAGAAAGCTCAAAGAACTAAAGAAAAGAATTGGAACGTGCATCTCATGAATCATTGTTTGTATATAGGGTAGGTCTGTGTTAAAATGCATCTCTGCCTTATTGCAGTAGTATTCACAATGTTTTTGCAAGGTTTCAGGGCATCTGTTCAGTAGAAGTTAAATATAACTTTAAAACTGTACAGGTTTTCTTGGAAAGCCTAAAGATACAATACCTTTTAAAGAGGTGAGGCAGGGTGAAAAAATAGGATTTCAGAGAGATTTTTATTTTGTATACAGTCTTGCTTTTGCTACTAGTAGGGGACAATATCAAAAGCTGCCTGAAGGAAAACTCCCATCACATTCTGATGGGAACTGAACATTCAAATCATGGTATAGCTTTGAAAACATCAGCCAGAGACTCTCAACTTCACACACCCTGTTACACTTCCCTGCCACGTTAAATTACTGTGGATAAAACACAACATTTCTTTAATTAATAATTTATTCATTTTTACTTCTCTCTCCACTTCTTGGAAAAAGTTTAAAAAAAGTAAAAAAAAAACCCAATCCCCAGCATTTTTCGCCTTTCAGGTTGGGTATATTAATTCATCTTTTAAAACACAAACCCCTTGCATTGCATTTTCATTGATTCATGAAAATATTCATTTTGTTTGGAAAAAATTCACTCTTTGGCAAAAAGAGAATGTTCTGTCAGCTCTGCTCAGCAGCTAGTCTAGTTGTCATCTGGGTGCTATTTCCCACCTTTCTAAGACATAAATAAAAATGTAAAGTGAGAGCACAGAGAATTGCAAAAGGATAGAGAATGTCCAAGAAGTTTTGATCACATGACAAGTACTTAAGGTCTCATACAATTTTAGGAAATCTCCACAAATATTTTGCTGATTTTTACATTGACTGTTTTGGTTTTTGTTGTGTTGTTTTGTTTTGTTTTCAAAAAGAAGCATTTCTGATTGAGCTATCAGAAATTTCAAAGGCCCCAAATCATACTTTTCAGAAAAAAATATTTGAATGTTTACCATGCAAATATGACAGGCATTGTTATGTATCAACAAGGAGTACAATCAAAGTTTCTTATTCAAAATTAACCAAGTTTAGCAAGTCATTCCAGCTACTGAGTTATATTGCTTAACATGATTTCAGTTTTCTCACCGCTGTGCATTGCCTTTGTTGGCTGTACAAGTTAATGAGTGGCTCCAAATTTTCTGGCCTTGGAATCATAGCAAAGTGAATTTGTTAATATAGTGCTGTGAGACACATATACAAGCTAAAATACTCTATTAGATGATTAGAATGATAAAAGACATTATAAAGATAAAATTGTCAACAGATGCGCTAGTAAGTGGCTAACATCATCACTCTAGTCCTCAAGAAAAGTCAGTTAACTAGCACTAAGTCAAAAAGGTAAACAATTATGTGAGCTATAGACTGACATACGAAAGATTGGGTACTATAAAAAGTATTAGGTATGACGTAAAGTATGAGCTACCACATCCTCAAAAGGAGTGTACAGGGTTAATGTCTGGCAGATGTGATAAACAGCTGTTCTAAGGTCTTTCAGAAAATTAAATATTTAAATGAATGGGCCAAACACAGGCAAGGTGAAATCAATGCTTAACGCATTAAGTCCTTTTCCTCACTATTTCATCTGAGAAGGACCTAAAGGCTATCTGAACAATATATTTATCTTGATTGTTCTCTCAGATAGAATAAACACTGAATTCAGTTCAAACCGCTTGCTTTTTCTCATCGTAGTGAAGACATCTTTTTCATATTGAACAAATATTCCATTAGAACTTAGAGCAAAATATTTTGACATGTTTGTTAAAAATGGAAAGGGGAAGAGAAATAAGCCTATGCTGAGACATCAGTATCCCTTTAAGCCCATTTGCCTGATGGCTAGATACTCAGACTAGGTATGGGGTGTTAATGTACATCTCCTTTATAAGATGAATGGAGCTGTTCAGCTTGCAGAACTATGCCTCAACCACCCTGCTAGAAGACAGCAGAAGAGAAACCTTTCATTCTCTTTCATCAAAGCAGTTGCATTTATTTTCAGGTACATAACTATATATTTAGCGGAACATAGGTTATAACCCCAGTACCTAATCCCAGGCTCTTTCCCTGATTCAATTGATATTGCAGTATGTCTTATGAGTGGGAGGTTTCAATAGCAAGAACTTTGGGAGTCCCAGATCAAAATCACCTGCAGCCTGAAATTGTTCTGAGACAGGAAGAAATTGTGTCTCTATGCCTCTCAGAGGCACTCAGAGAGTGTCTCACAGAGAGACACAGATTTAAATTCTCCTCAAAAAGGAAAAAGGTGGTACCTCAGACTCTCAGATGCTCAGCACTGAAGTCAGTGTTTTCCCAAATCCTGGAGGAGCCTTTTGATTAAAAGTGGTGAACAGACCTGTTATACTTTTCCCAGCTCAAATTATTTGACCAGTCTGACACAGATGGAGAACACTTATAGGACAACGAAAACTTCTTCTTTTTTGCCAGGTAAATAACTGCCAAGAAATGTTCAGGTGAGTTTAAATTCATTCCCATTCCATTTCATCCACATTCCCTTCTGAAAATATCACCAACAGCTGCACAGGATAACCAAGCAAATAAGTAAATCTAAAAAGTTTTTCACTAAAAAGTGAAAAACTAATCAAGTTTGCTACACACTCAACAGTCAGAAACAATTCAGGTGAAATTCAATGGAGGAAAATTTTAAGGCAGAAAGGCAAAACATATTAAAATGAAAATAATTTTACATTAAATTCTTCAGAAATATTATGTTGCTTGTATGGATTCCTACCGGGCAACATCACCATCTGATGCCCAATAAAACAGACTCACGAGTAGAAACAGAAGAGAAAAATTATTCAGAAAACAACAACCAGTTGTGTCTGTCACTGCAGAGAACAAATTTATTTTCAATGAACTTTATGAGCACAATATCTTGAGACTCTGTGCTACAGATTCAGCTCTTATTACCTGCCTTACACATGTAGAATGTGCTGTATGTATAGAGGTAGTAGTTCTGTGTTTTACCAAATACTTGAGTGTGGTTTAAAGAAGCATTTCTGGAAAATATCAATACAAGGGAGAAAAATGATCAAGAGAACAAAGTCAAATGGAGAAACAGCATTTACAGGGAGACCAAGAACATGATTGCAGAGCTTGCTGGCCAGAGAAATTCTAGTCAGCTGGTGGATGAAAACCTTGGCCAATAAGAAAGAAAATTGGTCTCAATTGTATTTTGTATATTGTAAGATTACCAAAGAATTACAATTAATGATTGCTTGCTAATTAGACTGCATACTATACTGTGAACAGAGATAGGAAACAACGGATATCCTAGAGAGGGATACAAAATAGTAATGAAAGATAAACAACAAAAAAACTCTCCAGGGTCAAAACACAGATAAAGGAAAGCTCAGCTTATCAGCAAGGATACATTGTCCTATCAATTGTAAAGAAGAAAAAATTTACATGTCCAGAATGAGAACAGAAATGGCACGTCAGTCATCAAAACATGTCCATGATTTTCAGACCCCTTCCTTTCTACACCTATATGTGATTTTTCTGGCTAATATAATTTATCAATCACCAGCTTTCACCTTTCTACAAATTAATAATCATTCAGAATCTAATGTGAAGCATAGGCTCCACTTTTGACATCTAATGCACTCATTGTACACACGGAGGAGGAAACTAGACCCAGCTCTATGGGATCAAAGCTAAACTTTGCAGGTTGTTCTTCATATGTTTTACTAGAAATACTGCACAGCCTTCTACATCTTTCTTTCTGCCTGGTGATCTTTTCTAATCCCTAACAATCAAACTGCTAATTTCTCATATTACAGATGAGACAATGAAAGGACAAGTAGGAGCTTTCTAAGGTTTGTTGTCACCCTGTCATTCATTATGTATTCTAAAGAACTGCTTTTCCCAGATCTCAAATATACCGGCTGCAAAGTGTGGAAGTCCAATATACGTCTGAGAAAACTGAAAATACAGGGCTAGAGCAAAAGTATAAGAAGTAGCTGTACAACAGAGCTCCAGACACTTCTCTTCATTTGTTGACAGAACTGAAGGTCACATTTATGCTTCTCAGAAGAAGAGAAAAGGTGCTTGAAGAGCCATTTGGCAGGTCTGCCAAGATGCAAAATAACTGAATAGGCCTGAAAAGCAGAGCAGGTATCTTTTTACCTGCTAGCAGGAACCAAGAAGAAGAAAAATCACTTCCCTGACAAACTAAAATATGTTGTTAAAAGATAAAATTCCCACACCAACATCTAACTACAAAGCTACTTTCTAGGAATAAATTATCATTGTCTGATTTAATTATCAATATATGATAAACCTCTCTTTGAAGTCACTGGAACCAGGACCTGACACTCTCTGCAATCAAAGAGTACGCATCAGAAAAACAAGGCATAAGCTCATGTCTATTTGCTTTAAAGTAATAAGGAGCAGTTACCTTGGATGATATGGATTTCAACAGGAGTGTCCAGCTCTCAATACAGCTGCTGCCTCTGCATTATTTACTGAAAGCTGTGAGCACTAGCTTCTAACTGACATCTGCATGTAAGAAACTCCCCCATGTGTACTGTGGTCATTTACAATGTGTAAAATTTCACTTTTCAACAAGCCATATGGCTCTTTTACAGGAAAGGATGCAACACAATAAAAAAGCGGAAGAAGAAAAAAAAAAAAGGAATGAAAACCTCAATTGGCAGCATTACTTCAGTCAGAGGCAAATTAAAGAGAAATTTTTTTAAATGTTAAAGTGGCTGATCTTCATTTAATTCAGTATCTTTCCAATTCATATTAAAAGAAAACCAGGTTGATGTAATTCACAGTGATGGTCGTGGTACCACCAGTATACACTAACTTACCACTACCAGGAATCCAGAAGTACGCCAAATGAATACTCTTTGTATTTCTTGCAGGATAACTGCATTATAGTTGCCTGTAACAGTATTTCTTTTTACCAGGACAGATTCCTATGGCTTTTTTCATATCACTGGGAACACAAATTAATTAGAGACTTACAATGTCCTTGGTGAGCAAATCACAGGTACAGAGCAGTGTGTGGAAATAGCGTAATGTCTTCTGCTTGCTTTTGTTTCTTCTACCACTGTGAGATCTGAACCAGACCTATGGAAACAACTTCATTCTACTCAACGGCACTGCATTATTTTGTCTGGATGAGAGCAGTGAGAATAGCCATTTTCTCTACGGGGCATGAATTCTCTCTGTCCTGATTTTACAACATTCAGCCTTTGACTCCAAACTGTTCTAGGGCTGTGTGGATTGCCATCATGTGAATGTACAAACACACCATTGCAATAATAATGAAATTATGAGCCAGCAAAATAAAGGGTTTTTTCATTTTGTTTACACTGCTTGGAGTGAATTTCAAAAGTTGCCTACTACATACTTCTATAGTAAAAAAGATAAGGTAAAAAAGAGAACATTGATCAGAAATAGCAATTCTCAATACCATTTTGATACAATGGTATCAAAATACCAGATATTTTTCCTTCTACGTGAAATAGAGAAATAACTTCGATACCAAAATATAATTAACAACAGCCTTTTTCTAAATGGCTGCTCTTCTGGATAAAAAGTGTTTGCTGGTACACATACACCCACACAAACAGTCTTACTAGTTTCTCTTATGATTTTTTTCTTCATCATACTGATGAAAAGCAACCAAGTAGAGTGTTTCTTTCTGCTTTGTAACACTCATGACAACAGAGTTGGGAAGATTACATTTCACGTTAAAAATCAGTATTGCAAATCAGCTTTGTTAGCCCTACTTTTGGTAGCTTTATTAAAACAAAACAAAACAGAAACAAAAACAAAAAACCAAACCCAAACCCACTAAAAGACACTACACTTTTATTTTTATGTGCATTTCTGTAGCTCCAATTGTTTGTGTAATCCTTTTAGAAATCTGAAAATATTCTTTTCCTCTAAGCACATTGTCCCTTCAGGTGGTGGGGTTTGGGGTTTTTTAGCTTGTGTTCTGAAAGGAGCTGAAATTGACGCAGCTGGTTATGCCGAACAGGAACAGCAATTTGGCGTAGCTGTGCAGTGCATGGGACTGCCGAGTGCAAGGGGTGCAGCCCCAGGATCAGGTGTGAGCTGGAGGCTGGCTGTGTCTGGTGCTGCAGCAGTGTCTGACAGCCAGCAGGGTATCAGCTGCTCCTCTGGCACAAAGCAATCCCCAGGGCACAATCTCTTTCCTTTAAAAGAGATGCATTTACACAGAGAGCCATGTTTGTGATTTATTCTGTCACTTCACTGTTACTCACCTCTTCCACTTCAGTCTTGTTTATTTAGCCTGAAGACTCAGTGTCACTGATAAACTGCTCTCTTCTAAAGTAATACACGGACATACCAACTTTATCTTTTTTCTTGGGCTGCTGAAAGAGCGTTGTTGCAAAATTTGACACAACTTGTGTCATGGTTGGCCATATCATAGGAGTGAACATGAGTGGCCAGGCTGCACCACTGAGTTTAGGAAACCGCAAGCTCCCCAGGGCTAGGCAGAGGATGCTCTAGAGAGGCAAGCAACTGACAGAAAACAAAAGGCCCAATAGTCAAGTCACAGGTATATTTTCTCCTGCACTCAAGCCAGCACTACAACGCTGACGTACAGATAACCAAACTGAGCCTTCCTGCAAAACTGTTATAGGGTTAGAGAAGCGACTGGCACGTGAGAAGTTCTGGTCATGAAGCACATGAAAAATCACAGAGCAATTTGCTTGGACAGCACAGGGTGCAGGGCGGCAGGAGTGAGAGACTCCTCAGGAAGCGTGTCGCAAGCGGAAGGCTCCCACCCCAGGGTACGCACACAAATGCACACAGATGGGAAACAACCAGGAAGGACTGGAGCTCCACATGCAGCCACAAAACTATGGCTTTGCTGCAGTGACTGAAACCCCACTAGCTCCAGGGAGGAGCTCAGGGGGATGGGGACAGGCACATCACAGAGGTGCCTGACAGGGGTGTGAGAGGCAGCCACATCAGCTGAAACTAGAGAGGTTCAGTCTGGATTTAAGGGAAAGCATTTTTCCCCCAGTGGGGCCAGGCCCAGGGAGGTGGTGCCATCTCCCTCCTTGGAGGGTTTCCAACCCCCACAGGATAAAGCCCTGAGCAACCTGGTCTGACCCCATGACTGAGCCTGCTCTGGGCAGGGGGTTGCTCTGGAGACCTGCTGACGTCCCCGTTGGCCTGAATTGTCCTCAGATACTATGGTACCAAACCTTGTGATGCCTTTACGAAATAGAGAGTTCTCCCTATTCTCCTGGTGGAGGCACAGAAATCCAGAAAGACATAACCTTCCTTGGGTATCACAGGAAAAACAAGTTTTCAAAAAATCCAAAATGCAAAACTGAAGACCTGGGTTGTAGTAAAAAATATTGGTCAAACCATTAAGGATCATAGATCTTTATGGTGGGTTCAGATTTGTCCAAGGTCAGATGCACTGGTTAAACTCGGATTGCCCAAATGCCAAAACCTGAAATCACAAAACACCACTCAGAAAACCCAGTTGTACTTCCAGCTACGAAACAGCTTCACACCTATGACACTAGAAATGTTGGCTGTGTTGTTTAATATGAAAGAAGATAACAACAATTTCCAACATTATACAGTTTTTAATTCCATTTATCCTAAACTATACCAAGTTATGACCAAAATAATTTTTCTTATCAGTAAAGGAAACAAAAACAACCACCCCAAATTTAGAAATTTTATTTCTCTTAAATTTGTAGCATTACTACTGGGAAAATTCAGCACTATCAAGCCCCACCTTCTCCAAAGCACAAAGATCAGCAGGAACAATTTTCAATTAGTTCAATCAGTTCAGTTAGCACTGAAACCACTATGTTTCATTTATGCAATAAGAAATTTTAATAAAGGCTAAAACTGCTGCAGGTATGGTAATAATAATAATAATAATAATGGCATGTTGCTTAATATTAGTAGAACATTTTGCCTATACTCAACTACACATCCACTTGCAGGAACTTTCCATATTGGGAAACTATAACTAATGGGTCTTCTTAATTTTGCAGGTATCATTATATGGAAAACACAACATCAAAACATGAAAGCAAGGAAAAAATTCAATCATAGGTTTGGCATTGTGTCATTTTTACACAAATTTAGAAAGGACTTGTTACTCCAGGACAGATTGTTCCCACAAGAGCATAAACCGCTTTTTTTGAGTTTCTCAGCTGGGGGTGGTTGTTTTACATCATTGATGCAGCTACATGGAACATGGGCCGGAGTGCCAACGCTCAGCATAACACACATGCAATTTGCATAACACAATGTACCATCTGCATCTGAATTCAAATGACAGGATTGCCTAAAACACATCAGCTCAAGAGTACTATATAAACTCGAGCTATGTTAAGAGTCTTTCAAGCTTAGCAGCACGGAGCAAATGATCCCAGAGATAAAGGTTTAAATCCCTGCCTATTCTTCAATTTCAAATATCAGAATACTGCTTTTGTGAACAGGTAATTTTCTCCACAGTGAGAAAATCTCATGCTTGGATGACCTACCTATATATTAGGAAAAACGAGGTTTTTTTCCTTCAGTTTGCAAGAGCTTCCTGGAAGCTTTCCAACCCATCCCCTCACCCCCACCCAGGGTCATGGCTGAAAACTTGCTGTTAAGAGGGGTTTTGCTTACAAGTTTTTCAGGAGTTTTGGGAAACTGCTGTTGATTCTTCCTGCTCTATAGGCACCCAGTCAAGCATTTTTTTTCCCAAGAGATGGGGGAGGGACAGAGTTAAGCAAATAGCATGTTAAAAAAGAAGAGCAGAATTATTCACTGTCAGGATTAAGGGTGGCTCTTTAATTACCAGAATGGTGACTGCAATCAACTGATAAACACCTGATGCCTTCCTGGAACTCTGATCACGGAGCTGAAACAAATTTTTTGCAATGTTGTTTCTGTCACCTATCATAAAAAATGAAAGGGTAATCAGCAAAATGGCAGGGTAAGGAGACAAGGACTGACCAGGTCCAGGTAAAGAGAAAAATTACTGTTCGTATGCCGTAGACACCACAATGACAGGGAGATGGCTTGTGAATCTCAAGAGCAACCAATATTTGATCCCTGTAGGCTACGTAATGTGAGTAAAATCATCCTCACAAAGGATGTCTCTATTGTTCACTGAGACAGTAGCTCAGTGTCACCTCTTTCATTAATATCTATAATAAACAGTTTTGAGAGAGTGACTTGAGGTGACGAGGGCAAGGAAGATGTTTGAAGCACAGGATATGGGACAAAGCGACAAGAGCAGTGAGAGCTCTCACCAAACCCATCTCCCCACCACAGGCAGAGGATGCAAATCCTAAACCTTTCTACCCCAAGCTGTTGCAAAATAATACTTTTTTAAAGTGGGATAAAGAAGGAATGCTGAGCAGACCAAAAAAGAAATTACGTTTCCCAGACTGACAGGCTGCAGAGCCCAGCGTCATTTTTCCATAGCCATTTCCCTCACCTGTCAAGAGCATGTGTATCATAATTTTTTTAGAATAGGGAACATGTTAATTCTAAAGGAATAGGCATGACATTGGTCTGGGGGGGGACGGGGAGGGAGCAATCTAGTGGTATCTTAGCTCTAAGAACAGTAAATATGGATGAATATTTGGCTCTGCAATATGATTTAAATTTAGGAAAGTGCCTTAGCATAAAACATGCCTTCTTCCTGTACTCATGCTTAAACCTGGGAAAAAGGAGGTGGAGACAGCAGTGAAGAGCAATATCATCTCCCAGCTCTAGTTTTTCTGCCACTGCATTTACCCCCACCCTGCCTTTAATTTTATTTTCTTCTTAAGAACATTTTATTTTTGTTTGACAAAGTAAAAATTAATAAACAGCCGGGAGCTGGTACACATAAATGAGGGAGTAAAAAAACTAACCTCAGCACCAGAACTGATCACTGGGTGAAAAGTACAGGCTGACATTTCATACAGTAATCTCAAATTTCAGCTACCACCACAGATGCTGGAAGAAGGCACCGTTCTTTCATGCTCCTTGCACTGTGGGAGAAATCAGTCTGTGTCCAGGAAGACTGCTGTCAATAACTTTGGAGCCCAGCTAATTTTATTATCCCACAAAATTAATCACATCACCAGAGCGCTCAGAGATAAATTTTGTGGAGGGCAGTTTATAGGGACAGGTGAATAACTGAATTGGAGGTGCTCTGAAATAGCAATAGTTGAATTTCTGGGTCAAATCTGTAATCAGGCTACCAAAAAGAATAGTACTAAATAATACTGCTTTTATGAAAATATATTACCTTCATTTTACTGTATTGCTGTTATGTGTGTACAGGGAAAGCACCACAGTCATGTCATGATACAAAAACAAAATGAGGGATAATTCCTAAAGAAAACAACATGTGGCACTGATGGTTGTGGGGGCAGTTAGAAGATATAGACAGCAAGCTTGCTCACTAGGTCAGTGGTTTGATACCAGGCCAGGTCAACCAGCCCTAAAGTTGCTGCTGTTTGTCAGCTGGTCTTGAGTCATTGTGACCTAAGTCAGTAGCTGCAGCTCAACTCTAATGGGCAGATGTTCTTAGCTTAAATAAAAAAGAAAAACATCATCATAATGGGCGTCGTTCCTTTCACCTTGAGCAGAGGTTAAGTTGGCAAGGAAGCTGAGCTAGATCCCAGAAATGTCTCCACAGTAGGAGTTTCCAGGCAAGCTGCTGGATGTGCCCATCTTTGCAGCGCTGGCTGCCTTTGGTTTTGTAGAGCAGTTTGAACAGGCAGATTTTGGGGACGTGGGCTGAGTAGACAGCATGCCATGGTTTTGAGTCCTATCACCTTGATTTCTGTAGCAAGGGTTTAATCTGAAGTATGTGTTCTGGAGGAGTCTACAGTCTCTATGTAAAACTTTCCAATGATGGAGCATTGCATGGAATAATTTACAAATTCCTGTGATTAACTATCATCATTGCCCAAACTGTGTGTCCTGTTTTAATCAGAATTTGTCTAGCTTCAACTTACAATTACTGCTATAGGTTTGGTTACTACAGTGAGGAGCCCTTCTTATTAAGTTTGTTCCCCATGTAAATACTAAATTAAAAGGCTGACCAAGACATTTGTTAATCTTCCCTTTCATGATCTAAATGGATTGACTTTATTGTTTCCCTCTAAAGGAGGTTACCTAATTCCTTATGCAGTCACACATCACTGCTGAGGCTTCAGCAGTTCCATTTATTGACCTCTGCCTTGAGCTGTGGGCACCAGAACTTCATGTCACTATGCGGTGGCCGTCACATCACAGCCAAATCCTCAGGAACTGCAGTCTTTTCTACTGAACATCCTTCTGCTCATTCACAAATGCTTAGTAGCACAAAGCCAGAACTAATCCCCGCACTCCAAACCACAGTGAAATTGAAGACAATCAACAACTCCTCAGTACTCACATCCCTAGACTTAGATAAACAGGTGGGGTTTTTTATTTAATCAGTGCCATTTTGATTTCCCTGGGACTCGACTCAATTTCTCCAGAAGTAAATTATCTTCTTAAAAATATGTGTACATATATATACACACACACGTGTGTATGTGCATGCCTACCAAAAATACCACTGACATTTCCAAGAGGCAAGCAGGCACTCCCACAATTCAGGGCAGACAAACATTTCAGTGTGAGCTCATCCAACTTCTAGCAGAGGGTAGCACTCATGTAACATCTTGGGAATGTTTTTTTCATCAGTTAGAGAGGAAAGAACCCATAAATAACATAAAACAAGCAAGATCTCATCACCTTATCTACACTTTTCTACAGCTGATACTGGAGCTGCCAGGAGTGCTGGAAGTGGGTTGATTCTTCACCGTGTTCAAGGGCTCTTGAGTCCTAACACACTTGTGGCAGTCGGGCTTTTTCTCAATATGCATTGCAAGTGCATTCACAAAAGCAAAACAACCATCAAAAGTCACAGAGAAGTCTCTCTTTTTATTAAGTGTTATTCCCTGACCTAAATCAGTCTTTGCCTTTGAATCAGTTTATGTTACTCCCTATTTAGCGGATTGATTGCTGCTATGGCAACCGCACATCCTGCTGTACAGACCTAAGTATTAGTCCTTGATACACTCCCTACTTATGTTCTCTCACCAAATGCACTCTGTGCAAGTTCAGAATTAGAAAATATCTGGGGAATTAATTTGTTTTGACATTGCTGTTATCTAGGTTGTATTGTTTTGCAAAGATAAAATAAAGCTGAAGGTGTAAAGTTTACATTCATCCCACTAACAGCAAGGTCTAGGAGCATTACAGGGAACCAGCCTCCCCATATCAATTTTTTCTTATCTAGGGATAGCAAAATATCAGCCCAATGTAAAACCTGGAGTGCAGTTCAGAGTGCTAAGGAAAGACACTTCTGTGGTTTTAAGAAGTTCCTAGGCAATCTTTCTCTCAGATGGAAGAGGAGAAAATGGGATGGAAAGAGTTAGACTTCTAACTAGCTGTATGTGGTTGCTACTGGTTCAGACTGCTATCTACGTAGAAAATCGGTGACATAGCCCAGAAGGGGCTGTATCAGTCTTGGAAACATTTAATGCTGTTAATGAAGGTCAAATGACATGGGTTTGTGAGTTTCTGGCAAAAAGCTATCAAGTTCATATCATTACAGCCAAATGGAAAGCATCTGGTGGGAATAGGTCATCCACAAAAACAAATCCTTCAGCTACTCCCTTGCCAGGACCTTTGCTTTCATCCCACCAGTTTCAATAGCACTCTGCATGACTGATAAAAGTGGACGCTATGGGAGACAAAGAGCCTTTGCATGTTGGTTTTATAGGAAACCCCTTCCTTTCCTCACTATTTCATGGTCTGGACTGGCAGTCAGACTTTTATTCGCAGAGAGGATGAAAAAACCTGTAGAATTTAAATGTGAGCAAAACTAAAAGGGGTGTCTGAAAATTACCTTTTGGGCAGTACAGATTTTAAATGGAAATCAACCCACTTTGTATTTTTAAGCCTCCTTCCTCCACAGCTTTTAAGTGGTAAAGAGATACTTTTCTTTCTATTAAGCTACCAAAGCTTGTACATAAAACCACTGAAACTACCATTTTGTACTTATATTTACAGGGATTTTCTACAAAGGTAGAATGACACCATTTTCATCCTATTCTCAACTGTTCTGAAGAGTCACTGTTTTCTTGGGCATAAAAGTGACAAAAGCTTACTTTTCTGCACAAGACTTAAATATGTGGCTTTTTTTCTTGAGATGCAAGAAAACACACCAAAAAAATATCCCATAGCCACTAAACTGAATGGATTGAAACCCCAGTAATAAAACATAAATAACATCTCCAGGGAAAACATCTCAACCTAAGTTGTAACAAAGTATTTTGTAGAACTTCTTCAGCAAAAATAGGAGGACGTACTGACACTTGTACAGTGGTTTAGGCATGGAAGAAAACAAGAGAAGCTGAGAAAATCAAAGCTGGCAGAGCCAAAGGCCATGGAACTGAGAGTCTCTAGTGAGAACTTAGGTGCACCTTGATTGACAGATATCCAAAAAAGCTAGAATTCACATTCTTCCTTTCTCCCTGCCTCCACAATAACATACAGCTCAAAAAGCAAAGCAACACATAGACAGGGACAGGAAGAAAGGGAAATAAGTTACTGTGCTCCCGATCTTCCCCTTTTTCAATAAGGGAAATCTAGTGATCCTGCCATTAAACCAAGATTCCAAGAGCTGAGTTTTCTGTCTATATCTTGCATTTCTATCCACTGCAGCCACTTGACCTTGAAGAAGTTGTGGCAGCACCTCTCAGGCATGTTAACCCATTGATCAGTTAACAAACCATCCTCGAGAGCTGTGTGAGCGTCTGTGTGTGTGTGCACACATCTATTTTATACCACATTGCTCATTGCTCATTCTTATCACCTCATCGCTTGGGAAGCACTGACTTTCACTGTTCCTGTACTGTGCATTTTTTGACATAACTACAAAAATCTCTTTGTATCATCTCTGTTGTCCCTACACATTTGCTTATCACAGAGGAATTCAAATGCGCTCTTTGTAGGAAGTCTTACTGCTGAACTAATGTGCCTGTAATGGCAATTATACCCATAATGAATCTTACATGTATCATTTCTTTGTATAGTCAAGCCCAGAATAAGTGTTGCAAGGGCAGATTAGTAAGTGACAAAGAAAACATTGGCTGCCACAGTGCAGGGGACTTAAATACCTGAGGTAGACAGATGGCACACTACACTGTGCTAATTCACCACTCTTTTGCTCCTTCACCACTTCTGCACAATTGTGTCTGTCTGTATGAAATGCAAGGTTAGACTAGAAGTACTTCACACCTGCTACACAAGAAAGTCTTGATCAATCAGCTTTCCATATATAATGCAGCCTCCATTACAATGAAAACATTAACTTCAGCTTCCGAACACTAATATCTGTTCGGTTATCTGCTTCCACAGCTGCATGTTCACAGCTGACACAAATTCACAGAAAAATAGCTATTCAAAACTCAAACCTGTGTTGTGTAGTCATTCTATCACATCATGATTAGCGTTTCATCTTGGATACAGGTAGAAGTTCTGTACTCTACAGGTGCAACATTTATTGTTCTATTGCACAAAGCTTAAAAGATTGACCAGCAAATCTTCAGTGCCCACTCTGCACACACTGTAGGGTATTCTTCTGAGCTTTGTTCTTCAATTGCAGATTTCATGGAAATCCTTCAGAGGCAGGTGGCAGCAGGAGGTCACTGAAGAAAAATGTCATAAAAGAAACATCACCCAGAGAGATTTAGAGATTGCATGTATGGCTTTTTATTTTTGTGGATGTATGCCTACATATATTAACACTGCTGAAGGAGGAAGTTTACACAGATATTGCATAAACATTTGACAGGGCACAAGGCAGTGACATACTTTCTTCTAGGCCCAGATTCATAAAGACAAGGGAACAAGTTTGCAGACTCAGTGAGAAAACTCACTAGCCAGGCTAGATTGCAGGAAAATCAGCCACAGATCCACCCTGTAACTTTTTATTTCTATTACAGAAAGCAAAGTAGGAGATGTCCTAAATGGCTTTCAGAGTTGTCATTATAAACTTGACAAAAGAAGATACCACTATCCTCAGCTGACACCTTGCCTATCTTTTTCCAGTTCAGCAACCTGCTTGAAGATGTCATCCAGCTCTCTCCTAAAACAGGTATCCACTTTCCAGAAAATGGATACAGAGTGCATACTTCCCACCCACTTAACATGCAATCCCTTTCCTTAAGAACAGGATTGCAATTCTATACAGTGTGATAGCTCAGGTTCTGTATGCAGTCTTACAGCCAGTGGAGATTTGGCGCAGAGCACTGAAACTTCAGTAAACTAACAGTGCAATGCTACATTGTGGAAGTTTGTGATTTTACAAGATTTTCTTTCAAATCTCCAGGAAAAATAAAACCAGACCTTGAGACTATTAAGTGTTGTGATTTAACCTCAGCCGGCAACTGAGCACCACACAGCCGCTCGCTCACTCTCCCCCGGCCCGCAGTGGGATGGGGGAGAGAATTGGAAGAGTAAAAGTGAGAAAATTCATGGGTTGAGATAAGAACAGTTTAATAATTGAAATAAAATAAAATAGTAGTAGTAGTAGTAGTAGTAGTAGTAATAATAATAATAATAATAATAATAATAATAATAATAATAATAATAATAATAAAAGAATATACAAAGCAAGTGATGCACAATGCAATTGCTCACCACCCGCTGACCGATGTCCAGCCAGTCCCCAAGCAGCAGCCCCCCCGGCCAGCTTTCCCCAGTTTATGTACTGAGCATGACGTCACATGGTATGGAATGTCCCTTTGGCCAGTTTGGGTCAGCTGTCCTGGCTGTGCCCCCTCCCAGCTTCTTGTGCACCTCCAGCCTTCTCAGTCGGTAGAGCGTGGGAAGCTGAAAAGTCCTTGACTAGTGTAAGCACTGCTTAGCAACAACTAAAACATCAGTGTGTTATCAACATTAGTCTCATCCTAAATCCAAAACACAGCACTGTACCAGCTACTAGGAAGAAAATCAACTTTATCCCGGCCAAATCCAGGACATTAAGTCAGAATGTCATATACTTTGTTGGTTCAGAATATTTAACAAAAAGAGACAGGAAAAATTTTGGGTATTGACTAAAAGTTAACAACATGCAGTTTTGAAATGGAATCTACTGCAAAATTTTGTTTCAGAAACCTCCTGACTGTTCATGTACTTCAAAGGTACTGAATAAGGAAAAAATCTGCTGATTTACTATTTTCCCTTCATTAACTAGTAACCAGAGTATGGTATGCAAAGTTCTTCAAATGAGAAATGTTCACTCAGAAAACTTATATGTTCCTTCATTTAGCTGGTGCAATAAAGCATGAAAAGGCAAATAGTTGACTTTGCCTTACATGTTTGTTTACAATGACATGGAAATTACAGTGAACAAGCCTCCTAAACTTTCAAGGTTTCATCTACATTTGGAAGTTGTACCAGGATGCAACTAATTATTTAATTTAGGGTTCTAATTGTGCTTTTCTACCAATAAGCAAAAAGCCCTAAAGATAGCATAATTATACTGAAATAGAGAGTGATGTTACCAATTATTCTGTGCACTAGTAGATCTACTTCAGCACAACAAGCATTTCCATATTGGTAGAACAGGATCTACTCGGGAACAGAGAAAAGAGTGTTGTATTGTTCTTGTGGTTAACATCACTAGAAAGCCAGGATCCTTTACATAGCAGCTGCCTTTTAAAGTATTAAGCACATACAAAGGACAGAACAATTTATTTGTAAATATCTGTGCATATTATTTTCTCAATAAATGTACTACTTGGAAATTAAGAATATAAATATGACCCAAAGCCAAAATATTTTAGAAAGACCCTAAACTTCACTTGACATTTGCCTCCTTCTACATTAATTTCTTCTTCAACCAGAGATGGATTCTAGAGAATCTCACTACTGGCTTTGTTTCATGATACATTGCATCCTTGGTGGCCAGAGACCAAACTACCTTTCAGTAATGGTGCCATAAACCTAATGCAGCTTCACCGAACACTGTGAGGTTAATCTGATATATACAAAGTGCTGGGAGAATTTAGCTCCCAGCTCATGCATAAAAATGAGAAAAGTTTTTGAAGTTCCTACTAACAAGTGAACTTGAAGACTTTGTCCTATTATCAAAAACAATGTTTGGAAACAAATGGTTCTGAGACACGTGGATTTGGCAAGCAGAAAGGAAAAGCATTGCCATTTACAGAAGGCAGCTGGAAATTACCATAGAGGTAGATTTCTGCTAACTTCCTTCATGCACCAGTTATGTTCTACAAATAGACAAAGGCTAGCTTACGAGACATGTTTTGCATTGTGAGAGTTGGCCTTCGCTCCACTGAAACACTGCCCCGCTGTATCATGTACCTGGGAGCCACTCTTTCCAGGTATTGTGACACAGTGTCCTGTGGGAAGAGGGCAAGATGTGTTAATTGTGGGACAAGGTAGGTAGGGCAGCTTCAGGGAAAAACAGTGGCAAATTGGTTGAGAAGATTAAGCTGGAACCTGTAAATACCTTACCTAAATTCTTTAGGTTTAGCTGGGCCAATTTAGCCCTAAGAAACCTTGGTGGGACCAATTTTCTGGCCCAGGATCATCTGAAGCTGGTTTAAAAATTGTGTTGTCAATTCCAGCAAACAACTGATCGACTAATAGTTAGTAACGGAAATTGCAAAATAGTCTTCCAGGACAAACCACAAAAGATGGCTTGAGCCTTTCTTGTTTTCACAGAATAATCTTAGTTTGGTTTACCTGTAGATCTTGCACCATGAGAACATGAGACAACACAAAGCTACTACTTTTTCTGGTCCATTCCCATTCTTACATTTACTACCTCTGTATCTACACAGAAGAATCTATCCTTGTGTTCAAAATGTAGATTATCAAGCTGGAAAGAAGTATTATAATATACGCTGAATCTGTTAAGTTTCCATATATAGCATACTACTTCATTTTGTAAGATCCTCACCTATGCCTCTTTTGTGATAGTGTCGTCGTTTTTGCAGAGATTTACTTGAGGAATACTACTTGCGTCTCAAAGCAACTTTCACACTTTTCATCCACCCATATCCTGTTAATATGGTAATTACATATTCTATTCTAATATCAAATATTCGGGTTTTTTTCTTTCAAAAATGCTGTAGATTTGTAATCAGATCATTGAGAAGAAATGACACAGAGAAAAAAAGTACGTACTGTGTTCATGAGACCTCAAGGAATATAACAGAATAACCGCAACCATCCCAATCTGGTATTCCTAACAAAGCATCCTCCAGCCCTCACACAGCTGATTAAACAAATAAATAAATATATATGTTTTCTTTTTAGATTTATTGGACAAAGCATGCTTGTCCCAAGAAAGCAATGGCAGAGCTCCTTGAGGACTTGCACCTTTCACTGTACACATATGAAACTTTTTTCAACAGCAAAGAATACATAACATTAAAAATGATCCAGAGATATTCATCACAGAATTACTAAATCTTCAGGGAAACAGCAATATGGCAAACGTAGGGCATTCATTCAGACTGTCATCAACATTAAGTTGGCACCACAAAGATCACTGGACCAAAAAAGGTGGAGGCAGCACCAAGATATCCTTCAGACTAGCTCTGCCCAATGGCACATCCCATTCTGTAGCAGGCAGAGCAGAGTTTACAGCAACACGATGTGCAGTGAGCTCTCCTCCACTTTTCTATTTCTGTGTCTGCATGTTTCACAGTTCTTCACTTCCAGAAACAAGTAGGAGCATTTGCACAAGAATAAATGTGTTTGCTAAGAATGAAGCAAAACCTACAGAAACACCATAATTTGTTCTGGTAAGGGCTACTTAATTAATTTTCCCAGAACATATTTAGTAAATATGAATGTGACACTTTCAGGATGATCAGAATCAGAAAACAAATTTTTTTCCTCCTAAATTAAGCTGCCTTAAATACAATTTCCTTAAAAAAAAGAGAATGCTGCTCAGTAAGTACATTTTTCACCAAGTCACAAATGACAGAAATTTAGAGAGATGAAGGTAAGTTAACCCATCGCAAAAATCCAGGGCACAGAATCTAAACACATCCATATGATACAGAAAGAAGAAAGATGAGGGTTAAGGAAACTAAAGACAAATGGATGCCCCAAAAGGTGAATGAAACAACAATCCTGCAGCGATCAAAGAAAGAAATAGAACTAGTTTCACAAATGTGGCAGAGGGTACAAATAGGCTGCAATTGCATCAGGTCAGCAAGGTGTCATAGAAAGGGTAAGACTATACAAACACACTATAGTGCTTTTCCCCAAAACATTCTCTTTTAAATAATATAGCCAGAAGAGGTCTGGAATGTTTCCTGGGTTCACACATACGCTTTAATTCCAAAATGCATTTAATAATTTTCCTGTCTCCCAAATGGAAGAAACAGAGAACCTCTTCCTAGGTCTGCTTTCAGTATCTGCCTACTCCATCCCCTCCTGGGCTGAGGTATCCTCTGTTTTAGTTTGGTGACTTACAATAACTATAGGGTATTGTGCTTCAGGAAATCTGAGACAAGATAGGTAGCATGCATTTAAAAAGACAGACTATAACTAGACATAATAGACAAAAATTAAAATCAATCACTGTGGACAAATTAATCTAGAAATATTAAATTGCAAAATATACATGCAGCTTTTAAGAATTCTCTAAAGAATATTTGGCACTTTTTTCAGTAAAAATACACCAGGTTTTAGGACAAAGATTTTGGTTCCTTTAAATGCATTTTAAAAATATTTCTATCGACCTGCTTTCTGAAAGAGAGCTGCCAGTTTATGTTCAGCTCCAACGCAATTAGTCATTCCTACCAAACATATATTTTATTTACATAAGCATGTGACAAATGCATATTAAGTATAGATAAATAACGATATAAATACACTCTAAAGACACATGTTTTCAAATTAAGGGAAAATAAAATGTTCTTTTTATGTGGGAGAACCTAACGTAAGTCATAACACATTGGTCTGCCATTAGGTAGAGAAATACTTATTCAAAGTTAGAGATGTAATTATTCAGCTGCTTGTAATAAACTTAACACCTTTGCATTGTGTGCTGATTTACCTCCAGTACTTTATACAAGTACCTGACAACTTTCTGCTACAAGAAGTCGACTTTTTAATGCTGAGTAGAAAAAAGAATTGTAAGACAAGTTATTATTTCTCCTTTCTTTTGGAGTTAAAAATAGGATTGTTTTGTGTGTATGTAATTGGTTGAAGGCAGTAGCAGTCACCTAGGCAGCCAAAGAAAAAACACAAAAAAGAGAGTTTGCTAGCGTACCGATTCTCCTTTTTACAGAGTTTTAGGTACAGAATCACAGCTACTTGAAATCAGCAGACTGCAAGCACTGCAGGGATAAGATACAGGATTTTAAAGCTGCACTTCAGCCAACAACGTAGTCTGGCTTTGTAAGTGCCAAAATTTGGTGCTTAATCATAAACATCATTCCGGTTTCAAAATCAAATATTAGCTATTGGGGCAGAGCTAGTATTTGTATGGCTAAGATATCACCAATTAAAGGGAGGCTTAAAAGTTACAGTCAATTAATGGAACAAGTAAGATGTGACGGTATGTCCATCAGCTTCCTAATTTGTATATTTTACCTCTTCCTAGGTCAACAGCTATCCTAATTTGTATTTTTTACCTCTCTAATGTCTCGCAAAACTAGCTTCTAACTGAAAAGTGGTGCATGATTAGCATAGCCAGACTACCATTTGACTTGGATTTGTTAGGACTTCCTAAAAGAGATCAAAAGGTGTATTCAGTGGGATAAACCTTGATGTGCTACAGCATCCAAGCTATAATATTCACAAGAAGCAAACTTTTCTACCTGTCTAAATCTCAGTTCAGCAGGGTATTATAGTGATCTAGCATAAAAAAGGAAGATATTAGAAGATGTTGATAAATAGAAAGTGTTCAATCCTCATGTTACTGAGACAGCAGATATCAAGAAACTGTTCAAAGAGTATAATGAGATCAAAAAACCAAGAGGTCACACAGTGACCCCAGGGACAGACTGGCCAGCAAAAGAGGTAATGAAAAGCTCATTTGCAGAGGGGTAATTGACGTAACAGTGTATATGATCAAAATTTTCTATTTTAATTTAAAAAAGCCAGAGGATATAAAGAGCTTATATGCAGTAGCAGAGAAAACGGAACAGTAAAGGTAGGACATGTGGTTTCTGCCTTTCTAAGAAAGATGTTAAGCTTAACAAAAGCAAGAATTTTTGATTCAATAATAAAAAAGGATTAAAGAAAAATGTACTCAGAGAATGCTGTTTATCTTCAATTTTTCTGTAAGAAAGGAGCAGACTTTTTTTTAATACTCATACAATCAGTAAGATATACTTTAATGGACAACCAAATACAATTCCCAGCACTGAAAGTTGTGATCCAAGCATTTAAAATGAGACCATCAGATTTTTTTTCCCCTCAAACCTCAACCTTATAATTAAAGCTGTTTTCTACTTCCTCTTATTAGTTTTATTTCAGCAGGAACACCAGCCAATAAAACAGAGCTGAACCAGTGTATTACGCTTACAGGTTTTAGCTCACATCCTATTTAGCAGAAAAAAAAAAAAAGTCAGCAAACCCCAAACTTTTTCATATGTTTTAAATAGACTTCTAGCTTGCAGAACACAGACTCAGTTTTTCCATTTACTACCTATACCATAAAAAAAGTGGCAAAAAGTTGGGAACAGAAGGAAAAGAAACAAGGGCCATAGAGAAGATGGTAGCAAGTAAAATGATCACCTTTCCGTTGCAGAACAATACACTCAAAAGAATTAGGTGGATAATAATATTTAGAAACTTTAATACATAATGTTTTATGTAAGCCCAGGAAATGTATGTAAATTACAATCTTAACTACTTTAAAACAATGCCGCAATGGAAATCAGTTACCTTTGCCTCAACAATGAGTTCTAAGCCCAAAGATTATATTTGAAGTGAGACTTTTCATTCTTATTTTTTACAGTGAGAAGCAGCCACAAATAGTTTTGAGGTGAAATGAGGACGGAAGATAAAATTACTGAATGTGATCTACTTACTGCTTTTATCAAACGCGCTGCAAAAACGTTGCAAAAGCAACATCCTGTAGAGAAATGTAATCTCCAGATAATTTCCCATGCTCTGGGATCTATTTCTACACAAACTGTGTTTGTTGTTGCCAAGTTGTGAGCAAATAAATAAGCTACATGGGCAATTTTTTTGTGTCAACAGATGAACGTTTGTACCTCTTGGATCTCTTCTTGCTTGCAGAAATGGGGCCACAAACACAAATGTGAGGTAGAATATGCTCAAATATAGTCCTGGAATTCCAGAACACCTCAGCTAAGATACTTTAATAGCATAGAAAAACCAGATTCTCTGTGTAGCAGCCTCAAGGTGATGCGTGAGTAGGAGGAAGAAAAGAAAGTACATAAAATGAATGACGACACTGACCCACCCAGCAACTGGCATTCTGGTGTCTTCCCCTCCCCCCACCATCTCCAGCTCATTTGCTTGTACAGCATTCATATCCCTTTATATTTGGTTATCAGAAATGTTCTCAAAGTTGTGTTTACTGGCATTGATGTTTGTTTGAATGACTCATGCCTCATCAGCACCCTTCTACAGATTTAACAGCTCTAAATTACAGCATTCCTCCATTCCGTGGGACCCGGGCTTACAGGGGATGGCAACTGTGCAGCTAAAAGAGCATTCTACTGCAAGGTCCTTGAACTCATGCCCACTAAACTCTGGCATCTGATCACTCATTCATGTCACCTTTTTGACCATAATATTTTGTTTAGTAAGACTGTCAGAGGGAAAGGAGAGTAATAGTCTCTAATAGTTTCCAATCGACTCTAACAAGTACACAGCTTTCTCCAAGTAGGAAAAAAGTGTCTGCCAGTTTCTGCATAGGCACTTTTCCTTGATTTGGTCTGAACTTTTGGTATACATGACAAACACTCGTAGCATCCTCAGTGTCACTGTCCATTTCAGGACAACATAAAACATTGCTGTCTTGCAGTCTTCCTGTATCTGATTACATGTCTTGTTTAACATTTTTCTGCAGTAGTGTCCATGAACCAGGCTGGTGCTTTCTACACAAAACTGCTCTCAGCGCCAAGACAGGGGCCCTCACATAAGTAGAGGCTGGAAATAAACAGAACAACTTATCAAAACAGTATTCACTATTTTCCACTGCGACGCATCAAGCAAAGTAGCCACTGGTGCCATGTTTCTAAGAATGTTGTCTCTCCCAAGTGTGATTGTTCACACATGCACATTTTCTAGGGCACCTAGCAGAAACTCAAGTGACAATTCAAGTAGAAAAAGGTTCAACACCAGTTCTTCTCTTTCAGAGTCCCTCTCCATTTAGCAGAGATCAATAGAAGCACATAAAAAAAAAGGTTTCAACTTTGCTCCTTGTACAGCCAAAGACTTGTTGCCATCTCTTCCTACTTCACTTATGATGCTGAAAGCAATTAGCCTAACACACACCTCTTCCAGGCTCTTCCTGGTAAGATTGCTGGGATAGTTTGGCATTTATGACTCTCCGCCATCCAAAATAGCTTCCATATTCTCTGAAAGAGGTCTTCCCTGTTGCTGCCATGTGCCTCCTGGGGACTCATCATGCCTTCCAACAAGACAGGAGATTTGATTTTTTTACCTGGTACTGGGTATTTTTAATGCAAATATTACAAACCATACCTTTTCTCTTATTTGCCATATTTTTATACATTCTGATGATCTAGATTCTTTGGAGGAATAAGCTCACCTCAGTAAACTCATGGATTATTTTACCTACTACTAAATTTTACTTCACTTTTAGTACCAGTATTTCCAACAACAAATTAATTTGCTGGATCAGCTTAAACATAGCATTTGCTATGTTTAAGCACAGACCTCATCTGCTCTAATATTGTCCATTGCTCCCATTTTGCTTCTGATTACGTTTGCTCATGTTGATACCATACTGGTTCCAGCAAAACCTTGCAAAAGTGATATAATCCTTTCACATTTTCTTGGATCTCTTGTCAAATTATTTCAGGCTCAACCTTCCCTTCCACACAGAAAGGGCAAAACTCTTCACCTTTCATGAGCTTTAGGCATGAAAAAGGGGTGAGCTTTAGACCTGCAAGCTCCAAACGACCCATGAGCTACCTACTGCCAAGGCTGTTTCCTCTCCTCCAGGAAATATCAGTATCTGCAGTCAGAAAACCATCCCAAAAACATATCCCAGGCAACATATAGTTTAGAAGGCAAGTGGATGCTGAACTTGTGTTCTCATCTTACTTACCATTTTGGCTCTGGCATTTACTACTTCTTCCAGTCCCAGGTTGGAAGACCATGGATAAGCTGACATGTTGTAAAGCTCCTCTGTATTTTCTGCTATTTGACTGGTGATCAAAATAGAGGTAGAAGATGTTATTCAATGTTTCATAATTTGTCTGTTACTAGGTTATTGTGGGAAACAGTCCTAATAACTAAAAATCTAACCTGGAAGTCTCAAGAATTGTTGTCCTTGAATCAGCTCAACAGAAGTATTTAACAACTTAGAACTGTATCACAACGTTGGTTAACATTAAATTTTGATTCCTTTCTATTTTTGTTTGCAAGTTTCAGTTGTTTGAAAGATTGACTACTGGAAAAGAATATGTTACAGTCTATGAAAACAAATTCATTACCTCCTTCCCCTCATACAATTTTTTTTTTAATAAGGTAGAATTGAAAAAGCAATTGCCTTAAACTGGGACAGTAGTTTTGTTGAGAAGCTAGGACACTAAGCACTGATACAGAGAATCTACTGCTTTATTGTTGATATGTGTATTCTGAATTCCTAGGTCATTAGCAGTAATAATGTCAATGTATCAAGCATATGACTGACCAAGATAATCACAGGGAATGTTTTGCACAGGAAGTACCATTCCCCTTGCAATGCCCTTTAAATAAGCTAAATATTACAAATTAGAGCAATGTCAGGACAGGAAGGATTCATATTCTGTTCCAAACCAGGTTTAAGGTCCTAGAAAGCAACTCACACCAATTTTTTTTTTTAATTCTAATCCTTTTTGCATTTAAAGGTAGCAACATCTGAAGCAGTCAAGGAAGCACAAGAGGATAAAACCTGAACTGCTGACATAGTCTTCAAAACCATCCTGTACAAATCAGACCATTGCAGGCAAGGAAACTGCAGTTTCATTCACCTGCTCCCTGACAGTCCAGCCAGTTGAATTCAGTAGCCTTATACAAGCCCACTTTACAAAATGAACCAGTTTAGGTAACTGACAGTTGCAAGGGCACTTTCATTAAATGAACTGAATTTTCAAGGAATGGCATGCATAGGATTTAAATGTATTTTAGTCTGTTGATGTCCTTTGAAAGATATTAATTTCTTTAAAGTCTCCCCAGTAAAAATCTCCCACCATCAGCAGCAAAAACAACACAGCAGGCCAGGTATAAAGCTGCTTATTTAAACACCTGTAGTAGTACCCCAAACCCCAAACCAGTGGTTCCTGCCACGTGATGGAGCTTTTTTGTAACCCTGAATCATGTGTCTGGCTGGAGACAAGAAATAAAGATCAGTCTCTTGCCAGAGTCTTGACAAGTCATACATTTACTGCAACAGCTCGTTACGAGCACTGTTAAGGGAGCATTTTTCCATTTGTCTTTTCACACACACACAATAGTTGGTCACAGCAGTATTTGTGTCCCTAATGTGATTAGCTCAATAGTGTCTAAAAGTCTCTGCAGTCAAATTACAGTAAGTATTGAGCTGAAATAAAGCAACAATTAACAAAGTGAAGGTGGGTATAGATGTTTGGAAGCACAAGGAAGGAGAGGAAATGAAATGACAGACGCTGTAGGCTCTGCACTTCCAGAGTGCATCATTTACTCACTTTCTCTGGCCCCTTCCCTGCACAGAAACACCACATTCAGCTTTGCTGCCTAGCTTGTTTGTGTGAATCCTCCATGGATTCAACACCAGAAACTGCATAGGCCCCTCTCACACAAGGCACAATCCTGTTCTTTTTAGTCAGAAGTGGTTTTGTTTTGGTTTTGGGTTTGGGGTTTTTTTTTTGTCTGAGTCTATTCTCATTAGTGTAAGGAATAGAAGAATTCAGTACAACTCATGCACCAGTCTGAAGGCAAAAACGACACCTTGCACATCCCTTTGTTAAATACTCAATTAGCTAATTTCCAATTTACTACTAAAGCACAGTTTTGTTCCTATTCAAAACAAACTTTTTTTAAGGTGAGATAGAAAACAGTACAGGCCAAATATATAAGTAATGTTCCCAGCCAAGAAAAATCTACTGAATTAAGCATAACTGTTTAATTTTAGTGGTGGTTTTTTTTTTGTTTTTTTTTTTTTTTTAATGCTCTGAACTTCAGAAACAAGCTCAGAACTACTGGATTAAAACATGCAGATAAACCCCACAGAATTAGATATATCTAAATTTTCATATTATTAATTGCCTGATCAAGGAAATTTGGGTGCTAATGTGAGGGCTACTTTGTAGTATCTTGGTGTTTTGTATAACAGCATATAAAGATTACATGCCTGGACAGTAAACCCACATATTAAAATTTTAAAATCATACAGAAGAGTTTACTTAAAATCAGGAAACAACATTTATCTAACACTGTTTACGATCCTGTGTGCCTCTGAGTACTGTGGGACTGAGAACTTATCAGGGTAAGTGTAATGTGACAATGGAATTAAAGAGCATGTAAAGGATCTACTAACGCTACGAAGATGCATTCCCCCACCATTATGACCTGAATTTTGCAGTCTTAAAATTCTTTTTCAAATATGTGCTGTAGCCTACACACTTTTCATGGAAAGGCAAAATAATTGATTGTAGCAAGCACTACATATTGAACCTGGCAATAAAACAGTTGCAGCTCCAGACAGGGGCTGGATTACTTGGACTTGGCAATGTCTGGAAACCCAGAGTCCCTGGGGCCTTGTGACTGCCGCCACAGGACTCCAGGTGTTTGCAGCACAGCACCTCTGAGCCTGCATCAGTGGTGGCACAAGCTCAGTCTCAGTACTCAAATGCTTTGATGCTTTGAGATGTTGCCAAACTTTGGAGGAAGTATGAAAGCACAAGTTACCATTTCTCACCTCTGAAGTGTTTGAAGTCCAGTGAAACTGAACTCTGGGACAGAAACACCATAAGAACACACTTCTCTACTCCACAGTTGTTCGTTCTACAAAGCATGGCATTTCATAAAAGTGTTCATGAAGCAGTCACTACATATATTTCTATTAAGATTTCTTTTGCTTTTATAATGCAGTGTGCCAGGAAACAAATAGAGAGATCACTACCAGTTTCCCCCATGTTTATTCCTGTCTCAGTGTATTCACCACTGGAAGGCAGCAACCTACATAATATTACTCAATAAAAGTAAATCTTCACACTGAGAAAGTGTGAAGATTGTAAATTGAAGTACCCAAATGACAACCTCCTATTTATTCTGTAATTATACATAGTTGCCTCCAATGCCCTATTTTGATGTTGTTGTTGTTAACAATATGGCTCAATCTGCCTTTCCCTCACAAGAAAGTGAGGGGTGCTGGGCTGATAGCAACCTTGGAAATTTTATTCCAGTTTCCAAATGCAAATTGGCTAAACTGATAAGACCTTTTTGCAGTTTGAGGAGCTGTGAAAACCTTGTGAACCTATATTCAAGCTAAGAATATTAACTTGACTTGAGAAATTGCATATCCCTATGCCTTACAGCTACCTTTTTTCTGTCCTCTGCCTCATATGCCTGTCAGGGGCGTAAGAAACAGATGTCATTATCCATGACTACACTGTAATTTGAGAGCCAACCAAGCCACAGAGAGTGAAATAACTGGAAGCTGGACAAGGGGTGTCCCCACTGTTTCTGCAGAGGTGTGAAGGGATGGGATTATTCCCTCCAAGGTCAGGACAGAAGGGACTGGAGAACTGAGAAGCACTCAGGGAGGAAGCAGCTCCTGGAGAAGAGAGAAACAAACGGGCTTGTTGTCCTAGCAAAAATGACCTTCATTTTGCTACAGGATCAGCCAAGATAAGAGAAATACAACTGACTGAAACATACACAAATGTGTTATGATTCAGTATCAGTCCACAAAGAGGACACAATGCTCCTAAAGTCTCTGATCACACCCCAAAGATCCTGCAGACGGGTGAGGAAATCAGCCATGGAAAGTCAGTTTCATCTAGCTCTCACCTCCAGTCACCTCTTTTGCCCAATTGAAATTAGAGGAATTTTGTATGAAGCCATTATAAACTTGATATGTCGCCTATTTCAACTTGCATGTGTCCCTGAACATCAAAATGTTCTCAGGGCTGGTGCAGTAAGAAATGTGGTATTTAAGCTAGTGGAGTATCTTGAAAGTTCAGCATTGACCCAGGGGCCTTAATGGAGCTAAACAGGAGACAGTAACAGACAGACATCTGCCAAAGAGGCTAAAATCTAGTCACAATTGACTCCTATTCTCAGCCCAAGCAATGTTTAGAGTATAGATATGCAATTCAGATATCAACTGGAGAGCACCCCATAGGGTTGTTACCAGACTTACTCAGAATTAAAATGCTAGGCTATTTGCAATTACAGTTATGGCCTATGCCTCATATGTAAGGGCACAGCATAATTTTTCCAAAGAGTTTGGAAAGGAAAACTAATGAAAAAAATCTAGTATAGTTTAGTGGAGACAGAATGATATTATCTGAATTTGGCATGGATGTGTGAATTAAATTTCTGCTCTTAAACGCACAACTTTACGATCACAAATGCAATAAGCATTTAATTTAAGAATACCATCCAGAGATCAACCCCTGTGACAGGCACTGCAGCTACTCCAACCCCCGCAACAGGCACTGCAGCTACTCAAATCCCGGCAACAGGCACTGCGGCTGAACCAGAGAACCAACCCATGCCAGTATCAGTCGCCCCTAAACACAAGAAGAAATACACAAGAAAATCAACTCATTTAGTAAAGGATGAAGATGAACCAGGGCCATCATGAGAACAGGAGCAGGAAGAGGCAGAACCCATAAATGAGATGGTAACCACCCTACCCCTATCCCTGAGTGAGCTGTGAGGTATGCAAAAAGATTTCAGTTGTTGTCCAGGTGAGCACATTGTCACCTGATTACTCCGGTGCTGGGATAACAGGGCCAGTAGCCCAGAATTAGAGGGTAGGGAAGCCAAGCAGCTGGGATCCCTTTCCAGGGAAGGGGGCATTGACAAAGCAATTGGAAAAGGGGCAGAAGCCCTCAGCCTCTGGAGGCGACTCCCATCAGGCATGAAGGAAAGGTATCCCTTCAAGGAAGATGTTATATGTCACCCAGATAAGTGGATCACCATGGAGAAGGGTATCCAGTACCTGAGGGAATTAGCCATGCTGGAGGTGATTTATAATGACCTGAACAGTGAGCAGTTATCCAAAGATCCAGATGAAGTCAGCTGCACAAGACCCATGTGGCGGAAGTTTGTACGGAGCACACCATCGTCATACGCCAACTCATTGGCAGTGATGACTTGGAGAGACAGAGAGGAACAAACAGTGGATGAATTGGCTGGCCAACTTCAGCAATACAAAGAAAATCTCTCTTCCTCCCTCATCTCAGCTGTGGAGAAACTGTCCCGGGAGTTCCAGCGGTTCAAAGAGGATATGTCCTACTCCCCACCTGTATGGACCAGTATCTCAGCCATTAGGAGTAAGCATCCCTCTGCTCAAGAGAGAGGATATAGTGGATACACACCACGGGCCACCCTGGGGTTTTACCTCTGTAACCACGGAGAGGACATGAGAAAGTGGGAGGGAAAATGTACCTCGACCCTGGAGGCACGGGTATGTGAGTTGCAAGGCAAAACAATCACAAAAGGGGGTTCTTCCAGGAAAATTGCTGCTCCAGTTTCCAGTGGGCAGTTCCCCAGACAAAGTAGAAGGGCTGATTTTACTCCTGATCTTAATAAAGGGACTTTTGATCCATATTTGCAAGAAGTGAGTAACGAATACTATGACCAGAACTAGAGGGGGCCTGCCTCTAGAGGAAAGGGACAACCGGGTTTACTGGACTGTGTGCATTCGGTGGCCTGGCATATCGGACCCACAGGAGTACAAGGCTGTAGTAGACACCGGTGCACAGTGTACCCTAATGCCATCAAGCTACAAAGGGACAGAACCCATCTGTATTTCTGGAGTGACGTGGGGATCCCAACAGCTAGCTGTATTGGAGGCTGAAGTGAGCCTAACTGGGAATGAGTGGCAGAAACACGCCATTGTGACTGGCCCAGAGGCTCCGTGAATCCTTGGCATAGACTACCTCAGGAGAGGGTATTTCAAGGACCCAAAAGGGTACCGGTGGGCTTTTGGTATAGCTGCCTTGGAGACATAGGAAATTAAACAGCTGTCCACCTTGCCCGGTCTCTTGGAGGACCCTCCTATTGTGGTGTTGCTGAGGGTCAAAGAACAACAGGCGCCGATTGCTCCTACAATGCGATGACGGTGCACTAGCGGCAATATCACACCAACTGAGACTCCCTGATTCCCATTCATGAGCTGATTCATTGACTGGAGAGCCAAGGAGTGATCAGCAAGACTCGCTCACCCTTTAACAGTCCCATGTGGCCAGTGCGGAAGTCTAATGGAGAGTGGAGACTGACAGTAGACTATCGTGGCCTAAATGAAGTCACGCCACTGCTGAGTGCTGCTGTGCCAGACATGCTAAAACTTCAATATGAATTGGAATCAAAGGCAGCCAAGTGGTATGCCACAGTTGATATTGCTAATGCGTTCTTCTCAATCCCTTCGGCAGCAGAGTGCAGGCCACAATTTGCTTTCACTTGGAGGGGCGTCCAGTACACCTGGAACCGGCTGTCCCAGGGGTGGAAACACAGCCCCACCATTTGCCATGGACTGATCCAGACTGCACTAGAACAGGGTGAGGCTCCAGAACACCTGCAATACATTGATGATATCATCGTGTGGGGCAACACAGCAGCAGAATTTTTTGAAAAAGGGAAGGAAATAGTCCAAATCCTGCTGAAGGGTGGTTTTGCCGTAAAACAAAGTAAGGTCAAGGGACCTGCACAGAAGGTCCAGTTTTTAGGAATAAAATGGCAAGATGGATGTCATCAGATCCCAATGGATGTGATCAACAAAATAACAGCCATGTCTCCACCAACTAGCAAAAAGGAAACACAAGCTTTCTTAGGTGTCGTGGGTTTTTGGAGAATGCATATTCCAAATCACAGTCTGATCGTAAGCCCTCTCTGTGAGGTGACCCGGAAGAAGAACGATTTCAAATGGGGCCCTGAGCAATGACAAGCTTTTGAACAAATTAAACGGGAGATAGTTCATGCAGTAGCCCTGGGGCCAGTCCGGGCAGGACAAGATGTTAAAATGTGCTTTACACCGCAGCTGGGGAGAACGGCCCTCCCTGGAGCCTCTGGCAGAAAGCACCAGGGGAGACTCGAGGTCGACCCCTGGGGTTTTGGAGTCAGGGATACAGAGGATCCGAGGCCCGCTATACTCCAACTGAAAAAGAGATATTAGCAGCACATGAAGGGGTTCGAGCTGCTTCGGAAGTGATCGGCACTGAAGCACAGCTCCTCCTGGCACCCCGACTGCTGGTGCTGGGCTGGGTGTTCAGAGGGAGGGTCCCCTGTACACATCATGCAACTGATGCTACATGGAGTAAGTGGGTCGCACTGATCACACAACGGGCTCGAATAGGAAACCCCAGTCGCCCAGGAATCCTGGAAGTGATCATGGATTGGCCAGAGGGCAAAGATTTTGGAATATTGCCAGAGGAGGAGGTGATGCGTGCTGAGGAGGCCCCACTATATAATAAACTACCGGAAGATGAGAAGCAATAGGCCCTGTTCACTGATGGGTCCTGTCGTCTTGTGGGAAAGCACCAGAGGTGGAGGGCTGCTGTGTGGTCCTGTATGACAAGTTGCAGAAACTGCTGAAGGAGAAGGTGAATCGAGTCAGTGTGCAGAGGTGAAAGCCATCCAGCTGGCTTTAGACATTGCTGACCGAGAAAAGTGGCCAGTGCTCTATCTCTGTCCTGACTCATGGATGGTGGCAAATGCCCTGTGGGGGTGGTTGCAGCAATGGAAGCAGAGCAACTGGCAGCACAGAGGCAAACCCATCTGGGCTGCCACACTGGGGCAAGATATTGCTGCCCGGGTGGAGAACCTGGTTGTAAAAGTCCGTCACGTAGATGCTCACGTACCCGAGAGTCGGGCCACTGAAGAACATCAAAACAACCAGCGGGTGGATCAGGCTGCTAAGATTGAAGTGGCTCACGTGGATCTGGACTGGCAACATAACAGTGAATTATTTATAGCTTGATAGGCCCATGACACCTCAGGCCATCAAGGAAGAGATGCAACATACAGATGGGCTCGTGATCAGGGGGTGGACTTGACCATGGACACTATTGCACAGGTTATCCATGAATGCGAAACATGCGCTGCAATCAAGCAAGCCAAGCGGTTAAAGCCCCTCTGGTATGGAGGATGGTGGCTGAAATATAAATTTGGGAGGCCTGGCAGGTTGATTATATCACATCCCCACAAACCTGCCAAGGCAAGTGCCATGTGCTTACAATGGTGGAGGCAACCACCGGATGGCTGGAAACATATCCCGTGCCCCATGACACCACCCGGAACACTATCCTGGGCCTTGAAAAGCAAGTCCTATGGTGACATGGCACCCCAGAAAGAATTGAGTCAGACAACGGGACTCATTTCTGAAACAACCTCATAGACACCAGGGCCAAAGAGCACGGCACTGAGTGGGTGTATCACATCCCTTATCATGCACCAGCCTCTGGGAAAATTGAACGATACAATGGACTGTTAAAGACTACACTGAGAGCAATGGGTGGCGGGACGTTCAGACATTGGGACACACATTTAGCAAAGGCCACCTGGTTAGTCAACACGAGGGGATCTGCCAATCGAGCTGGCCCTGCCCAGTCAGAACTTTTATGTACCGTAGAAGGGGATAAAGTCCCTGTAGTGCACATAAAAAATATGCTGGGGAAGACAGTCTGGGTTCTTCCTGCCTTGGGCAAAGGCAAACCCATCCGTGGGTTTGCTTTTGCTCAAGGACCTGGGTGCACTTGGTGGGTGATGCGGCAGGATGGGGAAGTCTGATGTGTACCTCGAGGAGATTTGATTTTGGGGGAGAATAGCCAATGAATTAAATTGTATGATGTTAATTACTATGTAATATTGTAGATCATCATGTCTGTGGTGGCTACATGCCATATCAATGGTATCACAGTAAGAATCACCCAGATTAATGAAGAACAAACTTTGATGAAACCGAGCAAGGTACAGCGATGACAGAACTGGACAAGCACAGCGATAATGGAACCAGAACAGGCTTCAGCATGCAACAGTCCAACACCACACACCACCTCTCCTGCCCTGAAGGACTCTTATGACAGATGAAGCCCAAAGTCATGGACTAAATGAACTCAATGGACATTTTATAGGGATGGCCCACAGGCTAAGGGAATGATACCTGTGTGTATATATCAAAAGACAGGAAAAGTGGTGGTGATTAATTGGAACGTATTGGAAAGTGTGGGACCTGGGCATGATGTAGATGGTATAGAATAAAGGGTGGATAGTGTCCTGGTTTTGGCTGGGATAGAGTTAATTTTCTTCCTAGTAGCTGGTACAGTGCTGTGGTTTGGATTTAGGATGAGAATAATGCTGATAACACACCCATGTTTCAGCTGTTGCTGAGCAGTGCTTACACTAGTCAAGGATTTCTCAGCTTCTTGTGCCCTGCCAGCGAGAAGCTGGAAGGGGGCACAGCCAGCACAGCTGACCCAAACTGGCCAAAGGGACATTCCATACCATGTGACGTCATGTTCAGTGTATAAACTGGGGGGAGTTGGCCGGGGGAGGGATGACTGCTGTTCAGGAACTGGCTGGGCATCGGTCAGTGGGTGGTGAGCAATTGCATTGTGCATCATTTATTTTGTATATTCCTTTATTATGTTTATTAGTAGTATTTTCCCTTCCTTTTCTGTCCTACTAAATTGTCTTTATCTTGACCCACGAATTTTACTTTTTTTTTTTTTCCCCCCAATTCTCTCCCCCATCCCACCAGGGTTCGGGCAGGGGCGGGGAGTGAGCAAACAGCTGTGTGGTGTTCAGCTGCCTTCTGGATTAAACCACAACAGCAACCTTTAAAGAAACCCTGAAGAAATTCTGGGAGCCCCTCCTAAGAGTGCACTCCCATACAGTGCTTCTCTTCCTCTTCGCTCACAGGTTTTCCCCCAAGGAAATCCTCAGCACGAGTTAGCTCCTGAAATTACTACCTGAAACTACACAGCTGGTGAGCCCCCTTGATCTTCACACCCTTCCACCTTTTTATTCTTTTAGCTCCTTCATATTACACATCAGCAACAGGAAGACAAAAAGGTATTTTTTGCAGTTAAAAGTTGGCAGTGTCTGATGCACATGAAAACGGGAAAGTTTAACTCTAGTCCCTAGGTTGCTGTCAAATGCATACTTTGATTAAATATAACAAATGAAAGATATACACACTCAAATGTTAATAAAATGCTGCTTCTCCCACAGTCACCGTCATCTAATAAAGGTCGTTTGATCTGTTTACAAAACAAATCATATTATTTTACACTCGTGGGTAGCATTTTAGTTGTAGGAGGCAATTTCATTCTAATTTAATGGCAAAGAGGCATGCCTAACTTAAATACCCATTACACTCTCTCTCTGGCTTCAAGGAAATTGCACATTGTGAAGGGAGATAGACACGTCTATGCTTGTTAAACTGTTAAAATTAATGTGTTTAAACTTTATTTAGTGTACACAGTTTTATCCATTCTCCCAGAACCCCTTAACTGATGTTAGATTTTAATGAATATTTTTAATATCTGTTGCAGAGGAAGTGGAACATGTAGCATTCCTGATTAAAACCACAAATCCAGCCATCCCTATGAAAGTTAACTCCAACTCCCATTTATCACTAAAGAATCCTACACCAACTCATAGCCTTTCTACCTTTAAATCCAGCTACTGTGCTCCATTATTATATAATTATCTATTCAAGCCTACATTTAATAATAAATTTCCTTGTAACTCTATAACTGGCATTTCATTCTTAATTGCTTGTTTAAAAGCAGTAGTTACAGAGACACATTGAGATAATGGCTTGCTTATACTAGATGCTATATATACCACAATAGATATCTGAACCTAAAGAATTTATAGACCAGGCTTCTCTAAGGAGACAGTCAAGGCACTGTATAGAAGCTCCTATGATGGACAATGTGATATCAGAGAACAGCATGACCTTGTATTTGTGAATACACCTCGCTGTCTGTATGTTCCTAATAATTTCTGATAAGTAGCATCTTTCATCGCTGTACTATTACATACTCAGCAGAACGTCCAAAAGCAGTCTGCAAACTTCCTGATTCCCCTGGAAAGTAGTCTGATGCATAAAAATGCCAAAAGCTACATAACACCAGAGTCGGTCAAAGCCAGTCAAACCGACACCAATAAAGCTCTCCGTTTCCTTAGTCAAATAGCACTGTCTCAAAGTAGGAAATGCCCCATGGAGAATATACTGCCTTTGTCTACAAGACAGTTGTTTTACGCACATCAAAATAAGAGTGGATGAAGTTAGTTAAACAAGTATTCAGGCTCCTTCATATTTGCCATGAATACTTTAGCTCTATACATAGAAGCTGGTATTTCCAATTAGGTTTTAAAATTGGCTTATCTGATAAAGTTTTATAATGCTAGCAGATAGAGAGCAAAACATTTGCTACCATCTACATTTTATTGCTTGTTTTGGAGGCTACAAAGAGAGCAGAGGTTAATATTAAGAAGATATACCATTTTTAGAGAAGCAGTTCTCTCCTTTGACTTAGTTTGTGTCACTGTATAGTCAAGGTAGGCTCTTAATTGGGTGCTTAAAGTTGGCCTCTGTAGACCAGCTGTCACTTCTACACGTAAAAAATATCATTTTCTTTGTCTCCTTGTAGGTTGTCCTTCACGCCTATAATGCAAGAATGGGTAATGCATCCTGGCCAGTTGCAGGCAGCCCAACATCCAGTTACCACAGATTTACCTTTAACTTCCCAACAGTCTGAAGAGCTGTCATTAGGAATACAGTTTCTTCAATTTTCTTCCACACAAACTGTGAAAACTCCTTCCTTAAAAATATCTTAAGCCAGGAACAAAACACATGTAGTTACAAGCAAGTGACAGATTCTCTCTGCGTGTATGTACACGGATTTTAAAGAAAAAAAAAAAATTACTGTCAAAATAGTGACTTTGGTCATGGTAAAGTTGGGATTTTTACCTTCCTGGACAGAGCACATAATAGGACAAAGAAAATAGACTTGAACATAATGACATTATTAAGGGCATGCCTATGCAGCACAATGAAATTGTGTAGAGATATGCAAGCTAGATTACGGACAAGTACCATACTTCAACACAGACTTCTATTCCTTGTTAATCACCTCTGTTAAGAAGCTGGCAATTAGCATGGCTGTAATGAAGAGCTAATGCAGCCACGTTGCTGAGCATATGCAAGTGTGCAATCCCACTGACTTTCAGGCATCTTCATAAAAGAATGGAAAATGGCATTAGACTCTCACTTTAAACCTTCATTTGTGCTTATTCATTTTTTTGTGCCACACATCTTTTATGAAACATAAGCAATTGGAACAAGGTTAAGCACTACTCTCTCATGAAGGTCCTGTGCTGACAAAAAACTTCTTCTGGAGAAAATTTAGAATCCATCAAATCTGTGGCTTATTTTTGCTGTTCACAGCACATTTGAAGTTTCCTGAGTTTTTATGTATTCAATACAGTCTAAGAATTTCTTCTCAGGTTGTTTTTCTGGGAGCCCATAAAGGGCCATAATGACTACTGTATTAGCAAGTTGCTATTCTTTTAGTTTAGAAAAAATAATGTGAGTAGAAGAACCACTATCTTGTGTGCTGCACAGGAATTCTACCAGCACACTAAGAAAGATCAAGAGGGAACTTTTAGTTTTTAATTTTAAATTTAAATCATATTATACAGGCGAAATAAAGTAACAAGAGATCCCCTAGTTATTTTTAAAAGTAAGTTTTGTAGTTCATCTGGTCATAATAATACATGCTGTACAATACAGAACTACCAGAAAACGCCCTACTTATGATGTATAATTGAAACTATGCTTACAACTCTAGTCCTCCGAAGAAATTTTCCAAGTTTGGCTGTCTGGCAATCCCCCTACTCCACAAATGGAGATTATAGGGAATGCTTAAAAAGCATTTGCCCATCATGACTTGGAGAAAGTCATTAAAAGAAAAGCAGCATTGGAATTTCTGTGCCCGATGATGAAGATTCAAAAAGTACAGATGGTTAAAGCTATCAACTTTGATTACTAAAAGCAAAATAATTGTAAAAAGTGTAATTACCTGCTAAGTTTCTTCATTTAAGTCACACAATAGAGTCTTTCTGGTCACGCCATTTCACACCCGTTCTCTGAGAATGACAGATATTACAGATTACTTAAAATCATCCCTTCTCTTTGAAATTTAGAAAAAAAATGCATCTCCATCACTATTTGGCTTCCAAAACTCACTTGCCTCTGTTAAAGAAAATCTAGACTGAGTTAGCTTAATTTTCTTGCTCCTGCATGTTTCCTCTATTCTCTTTAACTTGAGAACTGCTCATATAAACCTTCTGACCCTGTGCAAGGCCAGTAATGCCATTCTCCAGGTGTAGTAGAGGCAGAAGACAATCATCTCCAAAGGACAGTGCCCTGACAACTGCAACACCACTTGACAAAATGAAGTGGTCTGCCTAATGTAGCCAGGTGGCTGTGCTGAATACCTGTTGGCAAACAACTAAAATATCTATGCCCTCCAGAATCAGTTAGTGATAACTGAAACTTCGGAAAAGGAAAAAAGTATCCATGCAAACAATTGACTAATATGAGTGTGGCTTTAGTTCGTGGTCTTCAGAATCCTGGAGGTTTCATAATACAATTTTAAGGGTGTCAAATGAGGCATGATTTAGAAGAATGAGTTTGCATATGCTATGTAGCAATCCACAAGGATGTACTTTCTGAAGGGTTCACGCTTTCCTTTGTAAATTATCAAAAAACTGAAAACCACCGGCTAGATAAATCCACTGCTTTACATATTTCATATTAAAATATATTTAGCTAGTTATATTTCTGTCATGGAGCAACGATGGAAAACCTCCAATAAATTCTGATGATTTCATATCAATTAAAATGCATCATTGACCGTGCAAGAATGAAGAATTATCAGGTCATGGAGCTAACATATTGTTAAATTTTATGGTTAATCAGATTGTTGCAGACCATAAATATTCATGGTAAAAGTGAGCCAGTTTCCATGCATAGTGACAGGTACAAAGAGACTAAATTTGTGAATCTGTATGGACATTGTTAACATTGACACTGTCGGCAGCTCTTTGAAAAGTAGGATTTGACAAAATTGTCTTTACAAACTTGGTCACAACAGTTATATAAAGTCCCTTTATTCAAACCGTTCCTGCTTTGATTATAACTTCGGTCCATATATATGGCTATACCAAAAATATTCTAAAAACATACCATCTACAAAACAACAAATTTGTTAAACTGTACTGTTCCCCTCCCTTGAGGTCTCCCAGAATTATCAAAACAATAACTTCTGCTCTGAGTCTAAAAGACTAAGTATTAGGCTATTTGGGAATTAATTTCACAGAATATTCTGTCGTTATCTCCCTTTGGACAGGGAAAAGCTACAGATGTTGTCTATCTGGACCTCTGTAAGGCCTTTGACATGGTCCACCACAACAGCCTTCTCTCTAAATTGGAGAAATATGGATTTGATGGGTGGACTGTCCGGTGGATGAGGAGTTGGTTGGATGGTCACATCCAGAGGGTAGTGGCCAATGGCTTGGTGTCTGGATGGAGATTAGTGACAAGTGGTGTCCCTCAGGGGTCCGTATTGAGACCAGTACTGTTTAATATCTTCATCAATGACATAGACAGTGGGATCAAGTGCACCCTCAGCTTGGTGTCATCTGCAAACTTGCTGAGTGGTGGGGTCAACATGCCAGAGGGACAGGATGCCGTCCAGAGGGAGGGACCTGGACAAGCTTGAGAAGTGGGCCTGTGTGAACCTCATGAGGTTCAACAAGGCCAAGTGCAAGGTTCTGCACCTGGGTTGGGGCAACCCCCGGTATCACTACAGGCTGGGGGATGAAGGGATTGAGAGCAGCCCTGCCGAGAAGGACTTGGGGGTACTGGTGGATGAAAAGCTGGAAATGAGCCAGCAATGTGTGCTCACAGCCCAGAAAGCCAATCATATCCTGGGCTGCATCAAAAGGAGCGTGGCCAGCAGGATGAGGGAGGTGATTCTGCCCCTCTACTCTGCTCTGGTGAGACCCCACCTGGAGTGCTGCGTCCAGCTCTGGATGCCTCAGCACAGCAAAGACACAGACCTGTTGGAGTGGGTCCAGAAGAGGGCCATGAAAATGATCAGGGAGATGGAACACCTCTCCTATGGGGAAAGGCTGAGAGAGTTGGGGTTGTTCAGCCTGGAGAAGAGAAGGCTTTGGGGAGACCTTCTTGCAGCCTATCAGTACTTAAAGGGGGCTTATCAAAAAGATGGCGGCAAACTTTTTAGCAGGGCCTGTTGCGACAGGACAAGGGGGAATGGCTTTAAACTAAAGGGGGGTAGATTCAGACTAGATATAAGGAAGAAATTTTTTACGCTGAGGGTGGTGAAACACTGGCACAGGTTGCCGAGAGAGGTGGTGGATGCCCCATCCCTGGAACCATTGAAGGTCAGGTTGGAGGGGGCTCTGAGCAACCTGATCTAGTTGAAGATGTCCCTGCCCACGGCAGGGGGGTTGGACTAGATGACCTTTAGAGGTCCCTTCCAACGCAAACCATTCTGTGATTCTATGACAGTTACAGCTTTTAGGATCAATCTGACTTGAACATCTTTGTTAAACAAGACAGCTTCAGAAGAGCAACGAAGAACTAGTGGGAGACAGGAGCTGGAAAATCCCAGTCTAGATGTGGCTCAAAGTTCGACTAATCTAATATAAAAGCTTCAGTATTAATCATCATTCTTAGATGTGCTTTACACATTGTATACAAGCAAGTCTCCCCTTTACAAACTGCTTGGTAATCTGCACGAGGCAGAAAATCTTTCACCATTAACATGCATCAACAACACATCAGTTAAAAAAAAAAATCACAGTATAAAATTATAAACCATAAACACTTATGAATAATTCTGAAGGTTGAAGTTTATATGCAAATAAGAGGAAATGCTAATTGCTCCCTTTTTAAAAGAAGCTATTTCCTACAGATACTGGTCTCCATGTTTTAATGCTTCCTTAATTCTACTTTTGGTATGTTACAGGCTGCAGAAACAGCACCTAATTTAATCTGAGGTTCACACAACTCACGTTGAGGCCAGGCTGTACTTGATGTGGGAACACAGGAAATTTAAAAGGTAGAAATGGCGATCCATGGAGAAATAACGTGGGTAAGATTGCAGTGCACAATGCTTTACTTTGCATTCCAGACAGGTTATTCTTCCTCAAATTTTTAAAATGTTGTGGCTGAAAAAGATGCCCCCAACACCAAACACAGAATTTGCCCAAGTGTAATTTAACCAGAGATAGGTCCAGAGACCTAACATCAAGAACCATAGCTTTTGAGCATCATACCTCTCTGCTAGTTTGGGAGGCTGTTTTACAAGACTGCTGTCTTATGTCTATAGTTAACAAGTATCATAAATAGTTGCATTACATAATTCTGCTTTCAGGTAGCTGTGAGAAGCTCACTGCTTTTCTTTTTTAGGACACAAATCTATAGCAGGTCACAGAGCCCTTATCTTAGAGATAGAAGCCTTAAGTTTGTAAGTTCTGCCAAACCTTTGAACCAAGGCTAGCCAAAAATGGGGGCTCTTGCAGATTGCTCCTGTTAGGCCAGGATACCAATGGGGGCGAAGCCTTTTGACAGAGCTCTGTTTTGCCACAAAGAAGGCACTATGTCCTATTTTCTGGAACATAGCAGGAGGCAGCATTTAGGCTGGAGAGCCCTGCTTAAGCAAGACCTTGTAGCAAAGAAACTCAGCTCTTTGAGGGCTAGGCTGTCTTCTGTGTCTGCTGGTAAATTCTTTCAGTTGTGCTGATTCTTTCTACCCTGTGTTCATAAACGAAGCCTTTGAAAAATAGTAAAGGCTAGCTAAACTTCTCTTCCAACTATACCTTGTGTATTTCTGGAGGATGGCAGTGAAAAGTTGGAGCTGATAGTTTCCGTAACCAGAACAGACCTATTTTCTACAACTATTTTAAGATGAGAAGTAGCTATCACCATCTCTCAACAATACCCTACCAATCTGAAAACAGTGCAAGTGTCCTTTATTATATGCCAGAAGCAGCCCCACGGAGATCAGGCTGCTTACAGTAATGTTGGAGTCAGTATAAGAACAAGCCTTGACCATATACAAACACATCTGAACTATGAAGTAATCTGGTCATTCAGTGGCATCTGATTTTATTTTTTTTTAAAGTCCAGCTCCATATACAATGCAGAATTTAAATGTCATGTTTTCTGTTGCTTTTAAAACAGGAATTTCTATCTCATCCAGCTCTTTTCAGTTGCTTGAAATATTCTACCATCTGAAACCAGAGTGCTTTGGCACTAAGGAAGCCTCACAACTAGAGCTGGAAGAAATAAACAAGGTGTTCTTTATGAAACAAACCCCAGTTTTCACTTAACAAACATACAGCAAAATAAAGCACTTAGCATTTTCAAAAGGAACTACAGGCACTTGGTTTCTTAGCAAAACATGGATACAACACTCAAAGCAACTGTGAACATTTGTTATGAATTTTAAGATGTGTGTAATAACGTGCATGTACAAGAAGAGGTTGAATATTGTATCTCCCTTTAACATAGATATAAACAGAGACATCAAATAAGCAGCTGAAACAGGAAAAACTATAACCCTTTAAAGAAATAAAATTCAAGCCTATTGCCACATGTTTAAGCCAACAAAGAAGAAGAGGGAGCATTCATTTTGTTACCTGGTAGTCTGTCATCTACCAGACTAACTCGGTCCCCCCTCTTCTGTTGCACACATACAAAATGTCCTCTTGACACCCCAAACTTACATACAATACAACCAGTTTCCTCATATTCTAGCCAATAAACAAATTATCTGAAAACAGAAAAGCTCAGCATTTCTTTCAGGTGTCACGTATGTAACTGTTATAAAAGCAACCTACTAAGAGCAGTGAGTTGCCCAGCATATCTGACTGCCATTCTCTCTTCAAAGAGATAGTAGCAGACTAAAGAAAACATACACATAAGAAACCTTTCAACCTGTCAGGACAACAGAGAACGAGCCATTTCACCTACTGTTGTATTGATTCACATTTGAGATGAGTAAAGATACCCACAGCAGAAAATACCAGCAATTGAAAAAGAACTGCTGGACTTGTAAATAAAATTCATTCCATTTAACAGCTCCATTGTCTACTGGTTCTACAAAACTCAGAAAGAAAGGTTATTTCTTTTAACAGCTTCCTTTAAATCCAGACCTTTCAACAGCCTGCACAATGGTTTATAACACAGGTGAAATCCAAGAACCAGCAAGTCCCTACACCCTTTCCTAATAAAATACCTGTTCTCCCTTCTCCATCTCCCCTCAACCCAGCCCTGAAGAAGCAAGAAACATGCTACTACTTTCCACTACAGTAAGCCACCTGTTGCAACCCTACTGTAAGCTGATTTTTCCATTATAGACCGTGCATCAACCTCTCCCATAAAAGTTTAATAGAGATATGGGAGACTGACAACATCAAGGAAAGGATTAGTTGTGTGGAGGAGATCTGGAGGCATGCCACAACAGCTGCAGAAGGGAGTGCTGGAACACAAGTTCAGGGCAGTTTTATGTGGCAAAACCTACTTTTGGGGCTCATTCCCTGCACAAGCAGAAATGCTGTGCAAAGTGTGTCGAAACCTAGATTAGCATTAGCAAAATGGCTAGGGTAAAATTGATTTAAATAATTAAATGAAATTGTTGAAAGAGGCTTTTTATTTGCTAGTGGAAGAAGAATCAACTTAAGATATTTAAATTACAATTCTGTAATTGACACATGCATACTTTTTAAAAGGGTATAATCATCTTGATGTCAGATACGCAGACTTGTGCCAAAAAAATAAGAATATGTTACAATTGGCACTTTCCACACAACATTTTAATGGCAAGATTAGATATCCATGTAAAATTATCAGCAGTTTTCTGCAAGACAAAAGCCATTTCCACAAAATTATCCCTCTTCTCACATAATTTCTAAGACTTTCTTCCATGAGACATGGTGTACAGCAGCGCAGTCCCCTTTCTGTGAAGATCACTTTCCTATATCAGTTAGCAGTACAGTGCACCACAGACCCTTTCTGAGCACCTAACCGATGAGATGGCACACACACTAAGCTCCCAGCTCGCTGATTCATTGCAGATGTGCTGCCTTAAAGGACAATACACATGGAAATCAGATGCTTGTAGGCAATATCAACTGTATTACAACCATGCAAAGACTATGCACACAGTAACATACAAGTGTACACCTGAAAAAGGCACAGGAGGGTCAAAGGAAAGACTGCTGGGAGCAGACTACAAGGCTAGTTTCCTTGACCAAATATAGTCCCTGTTATAAACTATGCAGAAACTAATGACACAGTGGTCTGCAAAAGCCTTTCAAGCAGTACCGATTCTCTGATTTTTCCAGCTATGATTTACTGCTGTGGAAGCTACTATAAACCTAGAAGTGGTAGCTTGTGGCATCAGAAACTGCACTGACATACTATCCACAGCTGGGCGTGTATAGTGGCAATGAAGTGCTCTGCTTATCTGGGCAGATAAAAATCAGGCTTGGATTGTCAATGATGCCTCTGACTTTAAGGGCAAGGTAAAAAAGACACAATTTTACTGGTACTTCATGGAAGCATAGAAACATACATGTTAAAAGCGATCTCTGGAAATCAGCTGGTTCAACACCCTGCTCAAACCAGGTTCATCTAGATCAGGTTCCTCAGGAACTTGTCCAGTTGAGGTTTGAATATCTCCAAGTAGAGACATCCCAGAAAAATTTCACTCCTCTCTCTAAGCCTATCAGTCCCACCCAACTTTCCACCTACTTTCATGTTCACTTATCATAGAACCATAGAATAGTTTGGGTTGGAAGGGACCTCTAAAGGTCATCTAGTCCAACCCCCCTGCCGTGGGCAGGGACATCTTCAACTAGATCAGGTTGCTCAGAGCCCCCTCCAACGTGACCTTCAATGGTTCCAGGGATGGGGCATCCACCACCTCTCTCGGCAACCTGTGCCAGTGTTTCACCACCCTCAGCGTAAAAAATTTCTTCCTTATATCTAGTCTGAATCTACCCCCCTTTAGTTTAAAGCCATTCGCCCTTGTCCTGTCACAACAGGCCCTGCTAAAGAGTTTGCCGCCATCTTTTTGATAAGCCCCTTTTAAGTACTGATAGGCTGCGAGAAGGTCTCCCCAAAGCCTTCTCTTCTCCAGGCTGAACAACCCCAACTCTCTCAGCCTTTCCCCATAGGAGAGGTGTTCCATCCCCCTGGAACACTTTCGTGTTCCTCTTCCTTCCTTCCACCCATTTTTGTGGTCTTCCTCTGGACCCGCTCCAACAGGTCCGTGTCTTTCCTGTGCTGAGGCATCCAGAGCTGGACGCAGCACTCCAGGTGGGGTCTCACCAGAGCAGAGTAGAGGGGCAGAATCACCTCCCTCGACCTGCTGGCCGCACTTCTTTTGATGCAGCCCAGGGTACGATTGGCCTTCTGGGCTGTGAGTGCACATTGCTGGCTCATTTCCAGCTTTTCATCCACCAGTACCCCCAAGTCCTTCTCGGCAGGGCTGCTCTCAATCCCTTCATCCCCCAGCCTGTAGTGATACCAGGGAGTTGCCCCAACCCAGGTGCAGGACCTTGCACTTGGCCTTGTTGAACCTCATGAGGTCCACACAGGCCGACTTCTCAAGCTTGTCCAGGTTCCTCTGGATGGCATCCTGTCCCTCTGGCGTGTCAACCCCACCACTCAGCTTGGTGTCCTCTGCAAACTTGCTGAGGGTGCGCTCCATCCCACTATGTCATTGATGAAGATTTTAAACAGTACCGGTCCCAATACGGACCCCTGCGGAATCCACTCATCACCAATCTCCATCTGGACATTGAGCCCTTGACCGCTACCCTCTGGATGTGGCCATCTAACCAATTCCTCACCCACCGGACAGTCCACCCATCAAATCCATACCTCTTCAGTTCAGAGAGAAGGCTGTTGTGGGGGACCGTGTCAAAGGCCTTACAGAAGTCCAGATAGATGACACCTGTAGCCCTTCCCGTGTCCACTGATGTAGTCACTCCATCATAGAAGGCCACTAGGTTGGTCAGGCAGGACTTGCCCTTGGTGAAGCCATGCTGGCTGTCTCAAATCACCTCCCTGTCCTCCATGTGCCTTAGCAGAGCTTCCAGGAGGATCTGTCCCATGACCTTCCCAGGCACAGAGGTGAGACTGGACTGGCCTGTAGTTCCCCGGGTCTTCCTTTTTTCCCTTTTTAAAAATGGGGCTTATGTTTCCCCTTTTCCAGTCAGCGGGAACTTCACCGGACTGCCATGACTTCTCAAATACGATGGACAGTGGCTTAGCAACTTCATCCACCAGTTCCTTCAGGACCCGCGGATGGATCTCATTGGGTCCCATGGACTTGTGCGCCTTCAGGTGCCTTAGATGGTCTTGAACCTGATCTTCTCCCACAGTGGGTGGCTCTTCATTCTCCCAGTCCCTGCCTTTGCCTTCTGCGGCTTGGGCAGTGAGGCTCAAGCACTTGCCGGTGAAGACCGAAACAAAAAAGTCATTGAGTACCTCTGCCTTCTCTGTGTCCCGGGTAACCAGGTCTCCCGTTTCATTCCGGAGAGGGCCCGCATTTTCCCTCATCTTCCTTTTATCCCCGATGTACCTATAGAATCTTTTCTTGTTGCCCTTGACATCCCCGGCCAGATTTAATTCTGTCAGGGCTTTAGCTTTCCTAACCTGATCCCAGGCTGCTTGGACAACTTCCCTGTATTCCTCCCAGGCTACCTGTCCTTGCTTCCACCCTCTGTAGGCTTCCTTTTTGTGTTGGAGTTTGTCCAGGAGCTCCTTGTTCATCCATGCAGGCCTCCTGGCGTTTCTGCCTGACTTCCTCTTTGTTGGGATGCATCGCTCCTGAGCTTGGAGGAGGTGATCCTTGAATATTACCCAGCTTTCTTGGGCCCCTCTTCCCTCCAGGGCTTTGTCCCATGGCACTCTACCAAGCAGATCCCTGAAGAGGCCAAAGTCTGCTCTCTTCAAGTCCAGGGTAGCGAGCTTGCTGTGCGCTCTCCTCAGTGCCCTAAGGATCTTGAACTCCACCATTTCGTGGTCACTGCAGCCCAGGCTGCCCTTGAGCTTCACATTCCCCACCAGCCCCTCCTTGTTGGTGAGAACAAGGTCCAGCATAGCACCTCTCCTCGTTGGCTCCTCTGCCACTTGGAGAAGGAAGTTATCATTGACGCATTCCAGGAACCTCCCAGATTGCTTATGCCCTGCCATGTTGTCCCTCCAACAGATGTTGGGGTGGTTGAAGTCCCCCATGAGGACCAGGGCTTGTGAGCATGAGGCTGCTCCTATCTGTCTATAGAGAGCCTCATCCACTCGGTCTTTCTGGTCGGGTGGCCTGTAGCAGACCCCTACCATAATGTCACCTGTCCCTGACTTCCCTTTAATTCTGACCCACAAGCTCTTGGTGGGCTCCTCATCCATCCCCAGGCAGAGCTTCATGTGCTCCAGCTGGTCATTGACACAGAGGGTGACACCCCCTCCTCATCTCCCCTGCCTGTCCTTGCCTGTATCCCTCCACCTCAACAGTCTAGTCATAGGAGCCATCCCACCATGTCTCCGTGATGCCAATAAGGTCGTAGCCCTGCAGGCGTGTTTGCCTCTCTAACTCCTCGTGTTTATTCCCCATGCTACGTGCGTTTGCATAGAGGCGTTTAAGTTGGGCCCCCGATGGAGCTGTCTTAACAGCTGGAGTTCCTTTGTGCTGCTCTTCAGGCGCTCTCCTGCTGACCTGTGCTCCTTGTCCAGGCCCTGGGCATCTATTGCTGGCCCTGGCATCAAACTGGTAGGAGTGGGATGGATTGAGGTTCCCCTCCCCCAGCATCTCTAGTTTAATCCTCTCTTCACCAGCTTGGCAAGCCTATGACTGAAGATGTTCTTCCCCTTGTCTGACAGATGGACCCCGTCAGCCCCCAGTAGACCAGGTTTCTCAAAGCGAGTCCCATGCTCTAAGTAGCCGAACCCCTGGCTGTGGCACCAGTCCCGTGACCATTTGTTGACTCGCCAGATTTGACTGGCCCCTTCAACCCCCTTCCCTTTGACAGGCAGGATTGATGAAAAAAAACTACCTGCGCTCCCGAGTCCCTTACCACCACTCCCTTCTTGGTAGTCCTCAGACTGCTCCTGGCTGTGTCACTGATGCCCACATGAAACAGCAGCAGTGGATAACAGTCAGTGGACTGTACGAGGCTTGGTAGCTTCTTGGTGACATCCCTGATGCGAGCCCCCGGTAAGCAGCACACCTCTCTAGGGAGTGCATCCAGTCGGCAAATGGGTGCCTCCGCACCTCTCAGAAGAGAGTCGCCTACTGCTGTCACCCCTCGCCTTTTCTTAGTGGCGCTGGTTGTTACACGGGGGGCAGATCGGGCTGCATTACTCGGCTCCAGCGCTTCTCCCGGTGTGACAGGACTTTCCTCTTTGGCCTGCAGAGCGGTGAAGTGGTTCTGCAAGGGCACCTCAGGCTTCGGGGGAAGTCTCTTCCTCCTGCTGGTCCTTGCCTTTGCAACTGTCCATTCTTCTGCGTTATTGGCCCCCCCCCGGCTCCCTTCTGCATGTGCCGGTGGGGGAGTGTTTGGCTGTTTGGCCATGGGCTGCGGGTCCGCTGCAGACTGCACATGGCACCAGCTCTCTAGCTCCTTCTCTGCCTCCCTGATGTTACACAGCCTTCTCACTGCCTCCTGCAGCTCAGCCACCTGCTGCAGGAGGTCCTCCACCCGGGCACACCTTTTGCAGGCAGGTCTGCAAAAAGGCCTGCCCCAGGAGAGAGGTCCAGGCACTCCCTGCAGCCGGAGGTCTGCACTGCAGCCTCTCCCTTCAGCAGTTCCATCTGCGTGGAGGCATCGGCCACTGCTGGGGTAGATGGTGCAGACCCCCCGGCTGGAGCCGCGGCCTTTACCCTCAGACGAGTGCCCACCATTCCGCCTTGAGGTTCAGGTAGGATGAGTGCCCTTGACCTGTGCCCAGTTGCTGGGTTATGTGCCCGCCGAGTCCCCCACTCGGCCCGTGGAATGCCTCTCCTGCGAAGAGGCGGCCCTCCCTGCACGCCCTACTGTGCGAGCTGCTGTGCCACACCCTAGCTGACGTGCCACGCCCTGTTTGCCCATCTTGGTCACAGTGCTCCTGGGGGCTGGCGCTCCCTGGGACTGCCTTTAGTGGGAGTGGGGGGTGGCAGCTGTTATTCCTGGTGCCTCCCATGCCTCGTCAGCTGCCCTTGTGAGAGCTGCTGTCTCCCGGCAGGTCTCTGCGCTCCCCTGTGGGTTCCCCGGCCCGGGAAACCCCCCTGTACGCTGTGATCTGCCGCTCCGCTGTGGGACGTGCCTGCACCGGAGCTGATCGCCTCTGTGAGATTCACACCAGTTTGGTGAGAAGAAAACTATGGAAGATTGTGACAAGGGCCTTGCTAAAGTCAAAGTATAAAACAGCCACTGCATGCACAGTGCCGGTCACCTCATCACAGGAGAAGTTGGGTACACAGACTGCACAGGATTTGCCATTGGTAAACCTATGCTGGCAACTCCCAGTCACTTTCTCCTCCTTCCTGTGGCTGGAAGTGGTTTCCAAGAGGATTTGGCTCTGTGGCCTTCCCAGGGATGCAGAGGGGCTGACCAGTCTGTTGTTACCCATGATCCTCATGGGTAACCTCAGCCTTCTTGAAAATGGGTGCAACATTTGCCTTTTTCCCCTTCATCAGAAACCTCCCCAGGTGCCATGACCTTTCAAAGATGGTACAGAGCTGCCTCCAGTGACATGAGTCAGCTCCCACAGCACCCCTGGGTGAACCCAAGATGCTGCAGACTTGCCTGTGTCCCAGTGGGTGAAATGCTCCCTAAGTCCATCCCCTTTCCCTGTAGGTAGCGTCATTCCCCGAGACTCTGCTAGGAGGCTCAGGGACCCAAGGGCAGGCCTTACCAGTGAAAACAAACAAAACCACCACCAAAAAAAACCCAAACCAGTTAAGCATTTCAACCTTTTTCACTTTCTTTGTCATGAGGTCTCCTGCCGCCAAGAGCAGAGGGGCTACATTTTCCTTAGACTTTCCTTTACTGTTGACATACAACAGGAAAGCTTCTCTGTGCCCTTCATCACCTCACCAGTTTCAGCTGCAGCTGAATGTTGACTTTCCCCACCCCACCCCTCTGCACTCAGGCAATGGGAACCCTCCTGGCGTCTCTTCCATGTTTCCAGCTTGTCTTCCATCTCCTTTACGCATTTGCGACTCCCCCAAGTCTTGCAGTCCCCCGGACACCCCTGTTCTGCCCATGGAGCCCTCACTTGCCTCAGGTTCTAGGAAACCTCCCCTAGTTTGAAGGTCTTTTCACAAAATTAGCAAGCCTCTTTCTGAAGAGGATCCTGCCCGACATTGTCAGATGTATCCCATCTCTGCCAAGCAGTCTTCATCCTTTGAGGAGGGTCCCCAAGAAACTGTGTTCATTCACACGGTCATACCAATGGCCACAAGGACTTTAAGGTGAAGGGATAGGATTTCTATTTCAAACTGATGTGCAAACATCTGGATTCTTAAAATCCTCTCATCAGGCTTACTACTCAGACAGGAAGAAACTCCAATTCCATCCAAGCTGAAAATTAAGAGTGCAAAATATAGAAGGACATAAATATATAGTAAGATATAAATATACAGTACATATGAACAAATGCAACCACTCAACTTGCATGTTATCTTCCTGATTGATTGCAGACTGACTGACACTGCAATTAATTTTAGCAACAGAAGTATAAACCATGCAAGTTGATTCAACACATTTCTACAGCCTAGGAAAACTGTGGAATCGTATAAGAAGCTATTGAGTTTTGAACAGCTAAAAGCCATATATAAGGGAATTCTGTTGTAGGCTTCAAATCTGAGACTGGTCTGCCATTGCCTGTTTCTTGCACACTACTCTATAGTGCTTCACAAAGGTGCTTGCAGTCCACCTAAACACAACTTCCAGAATATTTTATAAAGTCCTTGCAATGACAGTGATTTTAGGACACCGGCAATACTCTTGATGTCTCCTGTTCTGTTCTCCTGATAGGTTTGTAGTATTTCACAATCAGGATGCAATAGGAAGCACTTTTTGTCTCTGCTCCACAAACAGAAATTTTATAAATCCTTCTGGTTTACAGATGCTTTTTGATTACAGAGGATGAGATGCAGTGACCCAAATGTTATTTTTTTTCAAATTGCTGCCAGACAGCTTTGATTATTTACAGCTTTATATCACAACTGCTGCCTCCTTCATATCCTACTGTACCAACATAAGTTGGAAAAAGATGATTTAAATATCTCACACAATGCAAAATGTCATCCCATATTTTCCTCAAGAACATGGTACAAATAATCTCGAGAGCACCGACAGGACAAGACTGATTGCATGAATGTCAGCAATGGGAAATGATACAATGGCTAAATGTTAAACTACTACAAGATATGCAATGATTTCCCTCCTCGTATTCAAGGGAAAATCCATATCACCTACACTTGAATCCTCATGGTCTTTTAGCCGATACTGAGCTGGAGTCTCCTCTCAGTATATTCAATCCAAATACACTATAAATATATATTAGGTGCAAAGACTAACACTCAGTCTTCAACATCCAGTTATTCCTTCCCAACTGGATAAAAACAGCTCTAAAGAATTTTAAAGAATTAAATAAATTGGAATGCTATTTACTTATTTTGGATTAAAGTGCATCCATATACATGCCCTTTTAAGGGGAATATTTTTATTTATCCCGCAGGTACTGGAAAAAGAGCATTAAATGTCTTGGTGTATAAATAATTATAGTTATGGCTAACAATAGAACTGCCTCTGCTATTACAAAGCACAGTAAGACAAGTAATGGAACCTATGGGCTTCATGATTTATGAATAAAAACCCGTAAGAGTTTCAAGTCCATTTGGAAACAGAACAGGAATGGAGCTTTAAAGTTTTCTTGCATCTAATCCTACACCATCGTTAACGAAAAGCATTACTCACTCCCTGATCTGTATTTCTGGTATGGCCTCTTCATCAGTCTATGAATGCAGATATAAAGCTGTCCATCATCTGTACAGTAATGTTGTACAACCACTTCTTTTACAAAAAAAAAAAGAAAAATCAAAGCAGCAGCTGAGACTTGCTAAGCATTTAAGGAAAGATATTGCAGCAAAAGCACAAAGATAACCACTTTCCTGGAGATTAAAAGCAAAAATACCATGCACTGCTAATTTACCAGTTTACCTCACATATTTGCAGGGAACATTTACCGATTAAATTATAAGGAAGAACAGCCTTACACCAACAAGGCAATTGAAATGTCACTGTAAAGAAATTTTCATCTGCAAACTTCTTCTACATTCTTACAGTGAAGAAATAACAGATTGGTCTGTAAAGCAGAGCAATGGAGTAGACAGAAATGGTTTTAAATTGCCACTTTAAGCACAATTTGTCTTCTTGGAGGGTTCTCAGCCATTCCAATGGCTAAAGCACTGGAAGAAGATGATTTTCAGATGGTTTGTTTCCCCGTATGACCTTGAAAAACTGTTTTCAACTCATCTGTGCCTCAGTTTCCCACCACACAGAGAGACAGAATGAACAAAATGTTATACAAGCTGATCTGAGACACTGAATGGAAATTATTCCTTGAACACAAGTGACAGCAGTCATATATTCTGGTTTACACCTTTTCTTAGTGTAGTCCTTGCCACCTTTAATGCTTAACAAAATAAATGGCCTACTTGGCTGATTTTCTTGATAAAATGAGGCATCTTGCAAACACTTTTAGGCAAAGACATTTTGTATTTGCATCCTAAGCCTGTTTCCAGCAGTAATGCTGATTTCCTCCTCAGAAGCCCCTAAGCTTAAAGTCAGATCTAGGTATAGAAAAGAGTATAGAGTTAGTTCCTTCCTGCACCTCCTATACCACCTACTGCTGGTGATTTACTGCCAATTAACAACTGCATGCGCAATCTTTTCTGAAACAGCTCCTCCAGTCACCCGAATATATACTATATTGTCTATTTGTTCTTTAAGAGAGGCTTTAAGTCAATGCAAAATAAGCACTCGCATGACTAATTTCAGCATATGTGACTGACTGCCGTATACTGCTTTACAACATTGACTTGAGCTAACAAGTTAGACGCTTGCCCCCTTGGCTCTCAAGGGTTAGTTGGCTTGCACAAGTAGTGTAAGGGGGGGGGAAATAAAAATAAAATCAGCAAAAGTTGATCACACAGGTTGTTTTGATTTTGTACTTAGGCTGAACTGATACTTTAAAATTCTAAATACCATTAAGAGTCCCAACACTGCTCAAAGTTTGTTTTATATATACACCACATGTATATAATTTCAGTGAATTTTAATACAAATTTTAGTTTCAAGAGCTTTAAGTTCTGTAAACAATTTTAGCTCATCTTTAATTACTTTCTACTAACATATAAAGACACAAAAAGTTTCTAACAATATAGCTTGCATACATATTCCTTAGGGAACCTTTCAATTTCCCTCCATACGGCTAGGCACTGTTGACAACAGGAAAAAACCACAAAAATTATGAAAATCTCATTGTTAAATTTTCTGTAAAGGCTGCATTGCTTGTAACACAGGAGCACGCATGCAAACAAATCAGGAAGTTCAACTTCAGATAAAAATAAAGCATTTCTGTAGTCCTGTGCCCTAAATTCTGCTTTAACGTACACTGATCAAGAGGACCAAAAGTCATTTCACAAAATCTTGAAAAAAGAGCTGATGCCATCTCCTGTTCTATTCCCTTTCCTATCTAAACGTAAATACAATTTATCTTTGTGTCACACATGCTCATCACCATACGCAGGAAATTAGCCTCCCTTGGAATTCATATTTGAGTCATCAGAAATGCAAGAGTTCAGAGACATCGGTAAATTACATCTCAAACCGTACAGAGACCAACATGGGATATAGGAAGACAAAATGTCTCAAGTTTCTTGACTAAGTTGCACTATTTATAACATTTCAAAAGTCTTATTTCACTAATGCATGAAATAAGTTGTAGTAATGGTTTAATTTAGAAAAGTCAGCAATTGTTCCCGGTGGTCAAAACCAGTTCTTTTTTTCTCCCTTACGGGAATATTTCGGCAACTGGAGTAAATGCTAAGAATAGGTGTGTGAAGCCCCTGTGCTGCTGGCAGCTCTCCATGGATGGAGCTGCTCCCCACAAGGGTCCTACCACACCCATCCCAGACCCTCAAAACATGTCTTCAAATGCCAGTTATGGAGCACCATGAATTTTCAACTTTTCTAGCTGACAGCTGAGAAAAAGACTGTGCCATTAACACTGGCACGTTTTCTTAGCTGCCAAACAGCCTGTCCATGGAAGGAACAGAAACTGGGCAACATCACAGTTTCTGGAGCAGAGCAATTCCTGAAATAGAAGCCAACGATTTCCACCTTAACATTACAAGTTTTATTTGCACAGGACAACCAGAGAAACAGCAGAAAGCCACTGCAGACAGATGTTTAAGAGCCACAGATCATAAGCAGGGTTACAAGCCTCTAAATGAGTCATGGGCCGTGTCTCTGGGGTTCCAGCAACTAAGGTGGAAAGTACAATACCTAAAAAAGTCAGATTCAGGGTTTGTGGTTTTGTTTTTTTCCCCCCTCATCAACTTCTAAAGCCACTGTTTTTCAAAGATATTCCTACGTTAAAATGGACTTTCCACAGAGAAAGACAGTAGGAGTATGAGCTTGGCTAAGACATTAATTTATACATTTTCTTCCCTCTGTCACTCACTTTTTGTAGGTGAGCCTTTAACAAATGCTAGCAAGGTTTCTTGTTTTGACTCCACAAGGGAAAACAAAGCCCCTGGCAACAGAACTGCAATTGCTTCGTAAACACTGTGGTACGAAAACTGGAACATAGCCTGTATCTCATGACTTTCTAAAAACCTTGTATCTGGAGGGCACTGATCTTCAAGAAGTAGTTCACTTAAATAGATTCATATATTTCCTACATAAAAAACATTAATGTATATTCCATTTCAAGCCACTTAATGGCTGAAATAAACCAAAGCTTCAAAAAAAATGTAGTATGTACTACAGTATGATATTCACCAAAATGTCTTTTTTCTTTAAGCGGCAAGTGCAACAACTGATTTGCTTCTAGACAAATGTTATATTTTCAGCTGAATTATTTTAAAGGTATCTAAATTGCTTTTTTACAGAAAGATTTTTTTATTTTAAGACAAAAGCACCAGATTTGCTCTTTTCCGAAAATACCCACAATTGTTTCTTGAACCAAAACAAGCTTTTATTTCTGCATCATTTTAAGTATATCATCTTGAAATATTGAAACAAAGCAACATTTCATGTTTGAAAATATATTTCAATAAATCTAAGTTTTTGGAAGTTGGCCTAGACACTCTAATCTGCACAGGCAACCATGGAAAATGCAGGAAGTGCTCAAATAATGACTGTTTTCTGACTAAATATATGTAAACCAGAGTATGCACAATATTATAGTGCTCTGACTTACGAAAAGATGGCTAAGTTTTCTCAGACTGGTCAGGGTGTGAAATGCCAGGGTTGGGCACTTTGTACCAGTCCGACTAATTTTTCCTGAAAATTAACTTTGCTTAAGGGCTGTTATCTGTGGGAATCCTGCTTGGTCCCTTGTATTTTTATTGGTAAGATTAACCAATTAACAGAAAAGCCAAATCAGAAGATTTCTGTACTAAACACTGAAACCCATCATGACCTGCTTTTGGACGATTGGATTCCCTTGACAAAAGGACTGACAGCCAAGAGTAATACTACGCTTTTTTATAAGCACAATGGCAAGCATAGGATAACTCTTATCAAAGTCAAGCTTCTTGTCTCCAGAAATACCAACACTGCCTACACCTAATATTGCTAATAAAATTTTATTATCCAGAGAAGCGGTGGCTTTTTTGGTCATTCTTATTCTTGGAGTAGTTTCACTAATATTACCTGAAGAGTTTAAATAGATTCAAATGACACTTTACCCACCACATATGCAAAAACTCCAAATTATTCCTATAAAAAAAGTAATAAAAAAATTTGGAGAACCTACAACAGGATACGCAAGTACATACATAGGTACATAGGATTCCCTTCAACCTTATTTCTGTATAGCAAAACCTCTTCGTTGTAAATCTATGGACTTCAATTTAAGGGGGTGTTTCAGACATGATTTATTGATCTTATTTACATATAACTATGGGAGTAAGTATTCCTTCTCCCACTTGTCCACCCTCAACCAAACATACACATTAATTATGTGAGAAGTAGATGCCCTGGATTTAAGTATCATCTTAGATACCAGCATGCAAAAGGAAGCACTGGCATTTCAGGACAGCAGAAGAAAGCCGTATTGGTAGACTGTGCCATACTCTTGCATTACAGTGGTCAGATATGATCCCATAGCAATAAAATTTCTCATAATTTACCACTAAAGTTTTGCACAATAAATTATTCAGGTGTTTGTAAAGAAAACCTTTGGAGTTAAGGATTTAAAGATGTATTCAGTACAATTACAAAAATTGTCTTCAAATGATCATGCAAAGGCAAACTTCCACAGGATACACAATCAGTATAGACACACTGAAGGAGAACAGACAAGACTGAGTTTGCCTGCCCTTTGGAAAAGTATGCTTCTGATCTGAGAAATGCCAGAGGTGCTCCCAATTTTCAGATACCAGTTGGTTACTTAGCTTTAATTCGACAAGGTCAAAACATTCGGTGACATGAAACTTCACATGCACACATGTGCATACACCAGCTGTAAAAAATATTTTGGTTAGCGTGATTTCTGCAACAGCATGTGTGTGATGTACTGGCTGTATTAAGAAACAGGCTTTTTTCCCCACTCCAAGAGCAAGTCTGAATAATTTACATACTTTGCACAGCTGGACAAGCATGTGAAAAACAGCACTTTGTACAGCTTATGTGCGTGCCGATCAGCACACAGGCTGCTAGGGAGACAAGTGGCTACAGCCTCTGGGATAATTGTTAAACAGAGAACAACACTTTACCAGATTACCTCCTTCCATCAGGACTTCTCCCACTATAGAGTACCAGCTGGAAAAATCTTGACAATCCACACCAGAGTAACTTTGAATTATGTAAAAGATCAGAGATTTTCTTTTAAGAAACAAAACAGAACCCTCCTTCCTCAAACTGAGCCACTGATGATGCAGGTCTGCTCTGCTCCAGCTCATAGCCTGACCAGGAACACCCAGATGTCATACGGGAGAGCTGCCTCCCCCCGCCCAGGTCAGTCACCTGTGTGGCAGCCACAAAAACCAGGGGGACTGCCCCAATTTGAGTCCAGCTGGCAAGGCAGAGACAATGTCCATACAGGCATGGATGTTTGTGAAGTATTTAAGTGCCAAAGCACCCAGATTGTTAGGCACCCTTAATAACGCCTATCACTAAAGAGCAGCGGCAGCCAGAACATCCCTCTCTGCATCTGCTCCATTGTAGCAGAATACAGCAAACTGGGGCCACAGATCTGTCCCTCACTTCAGCCACAGCCCATTTTCCTTGTTTAAACTGTGATTGTCTTTATGTGAGCGAAATTGACAGTTACAGTGATGAATAATGACAATGACATTAATAAGCTCCTGCTTAAATCTCTCTATTAAACATAGGCCCTCATAGAGGCAGAGGCTATGATGTCAGTTTAACAAAAAGCTGACTGATGTATTAATGAGAGAGACTCATTAGCAAAATTAGATCTGCTGTTCAGCAAGGGCTGATGGTATCACCCTATTTGTGTTAGAAGTGAGCACGTTGGCACCCAGGATTTCTGGCAGAAGACTGTCGAGGACAAATGCTAACCCTTCCCTCCATAGCGCAGCAGCTCTGATTTAAAAGTGCTACAGCAAGTGAAACAACTCAGCATTTGGCCGACAATTAGCAAATACTTTCTGCTGGTAGTGGGCCCCCTGCAATGCATATGTTTAAGAAGAAAGCTTTAAGCATGAATGATAGACTGTGTCTGACTGAGTGCCACTGCCACCTCTGTTAACAGTGCATTTGGCTAGTGTCCCCTCATCACTTTTCTGAAATACCAACAAAGAAAACACAGATCCTTTGGGCAAATGAAGTAGAGGTGCAAATTGCAGTCACACCTCCCTGTGTCATTGCAGTATCACTTCTTGTCTTCATAAACAACAGAGAAGTTCACGCTCGCAATAGGGATCAGTCACAACACATTACCATTAAGTTTCATGCTATAGTATAAGAGACAAGCTTCTGCATAGGAGGCAAAAAGGAAGGACCTCAACTTTGCTATGGATCTGGATTTGGTGCTATTCTTTTGAAAAGGTCACCTCCCTCACCCCTACCATGACCAACAGTGGCCTGTGTGCGTGTAGGGGGAGAGACCGCATTGCTACAAGTGGTGGTCAAGTATCTCTGACAGCTTATTGTAGGTTTTGCTACGATCCAAGGAAAGAGGCTATTGTTTACAGAAGGGGTAGATGCAGCTTCTGATAAATTAAACCTCCTGAGAGGAGAAAAAAAGAAAACCACAGGAAAAAGAACACTTGGACATAAGAGGTCAAGTCAAGTTGACTTTGAAGTGCTCACTGAAGGGTTCACAAAACACCCACAGTCTCCCTCCCTACTTTTCCCCCCACCCCCTGAGGTCCCTGCAATGACAGTTTTGGTTGGCATAAGACACATTTTTACAAACCAGTTAAAGATGCAGTGCTACATAGATGCAAGGAATCTTGGAGGCCTGAACACTTTGAACACTTACCTTTGATTGTATTGCAGTTATAAAAGCTTGAAAATGTAAAATTGATGTGAGCAGGTCACATTTGAGTTTGGTTTTGTAATGAGCATACTTACCCCAGTGGTAAAGAAAATATTTAGCTTTAAAGGGGACAACACTCTACTGCTGATTATATTTAATTTACATGTAGATTATAATAATTGCTTAGCAATTAAAAATCTTCAATCATGCTTTGTTGGATAGATTTTCAAACATACCATGTACAATCCTGATACTGACAGGATTTACGTTTTTTATTTATTTCTCATGCAGAGAAGAATATTTCACAGCCACTAACTGTCTCTATTCTAGAAATGTCTAATACAGAATATATGAAGCCAGATTAGCACTTGTGCTCCGTGAATACAGCTAATTCTTTGTTAAAATATCAGATATAGGGAACTTCAATTAACCACACAGTACTGGTGGACATGAAATTGCTTTGGCCTCAGAAGCCTCAAAAAGGAAATTTGAGATAAACGAAACTCCCTTTTTTCATTCTCCATAAAATTAACAGTGTCTCCTCATGGATTTTCATTAGAAGATTTAACATTAAAAATAAAAATCAGAAGCACTGAAGAGTTACACTTAGGAAGAGGAAGTGCAGAACAGAGATGCAAAATAAGGAAAAAATATCAATCCCCCTATAAAAATCCATGCAGCATTTTGCATGAGCAGAATAGGGGAACAGGCATCCTGGATGTCCAGGGACAGTTCCTGGAAAATCCTAGTGGAATATGAGATACACACCTTTAAGTGGTAATTCACTTGCCAGCAGCAAAGACTACTATTAAAACAAATCTTTTGGACCAGTGTCTTGTCCAAAGTACTGAATCAAAGCTCACTGAACAAAAAGACAAAGAAATTTCTTGGAATTTGCAGAAAAATCTGCTTTTGAGAACCAATCTTAAACAACTCAGATGCTTACTTGCTAGTTACTAGTGAATGCGGCCATATGGGAGATGTTCTGAGTAACTAACTGTACATGAAATGGGAAGTAGAAGCCATACCTGTGGCTCACCAGGAGAGGACTTTTTGGCATTTGTTCTCCTGTGCTCATTAGTTCCTACACACACTTTGGTTAAGTGATTGGGAATGCAAACTGCTGTGATCAGAAGAGAAATGCAAGCTCTAGAATGATGATCCCTTTCAGCGTTACTGATCAGTATGTATCTTGAGAGAAAAGGTCATAGCAGCCAAAATGAAAATGCAATAAATTTTGAAGTAATTAGGCATAGTACCTTTTCCTTGTGTATTGTGAAATGCTTGTACAGACCTCAAATAAGTGACATTGCTTTCTTCATCTTGATGAGAAAAAGCCACACCTTCTGAAAACTGGAACCTGTATAAAGTGCTCTGTTTTACAGCACAATAAAGTTCACTTTGCATTTTACAGAATAACACAATATACTCACATAAGGTAATACCACTTTCAAGGATAATCCATACTTTCATTTACATGGTACTCTCTGTAGATATTTTTGTTACGTACAGCAAGCAGATATGTATAAACAATTACAGACTGAGTGAGCAGATAGTTTCTGCTCTTTATGCATCATCTTCCAAATGTTTCTTTAATGAAGACAAACCACTTCTTGCTGAGATTGCAGACCTTTTTAAAATATACATTAATATTTCCAGAGCTTATTAAAACTACACCTTCTAAATTTTTAAACATTTAGCTATTACAACTGTCACAATTTCAAGGCAGAAAGGAGAGATGAATTACAACACATTACTGTGCATGCAATGATTGAGCATAGCCATGGTTTTGTAACCAACAGACTTTTAAAAAGCCAGAAGAAAATCACCCATAGGCTTCCCATTTCTATATAAATTATTATGCATTTTAATCCAGGATATTGGAACTTAATCATTTTGTGAACTCCTCTGTACTTTCTCCTCAGTATTCTTCAGTCTCAAACCCCAAAAAGTTAATGTTTTCTCCAAGATCATTCCACATACATTGTCTGTCTTTCCTTTTTAAATGATTTTAAGTACTATGTCAACAGAAATGCAAATGAGAGCTTTTCTGGGAAAACCCATCTCTCAAAATTTAAAATATTATGCTTTAAAGAACTTTCATACTAATAAGACTTAATAGGTCGCCTCCATCAAGACAAGTGTTTTAGAATTTTAAGTTCTTTGACCAGACGTCAGGATAGGAAAGCTACTGTAACTGCCCTATTTAAAAGAACAAAGGAAACCAGCCATGTTTCAACCAAATGTTTAAATTTTGCTGGTTTGCTAGTTGTTCATTTCCCAGATAGGGGTAAAAATGAAAGTACTAAAAGAATCAAAGGTGCAACGCCACCAGGTCTTTTCAAATACTTGAAGAGCAGGAAGACTTCTCAATTTTCGTGTTCTTCCACTTTTTGAAAGAAGCTGGCAGTTACATTAAATCTGAATAGCTAAAGAAGTTATTATGGATTCACAAAAGACAATATTTCCTCACAGATAATTCAATATGAAGCAAACTGTAGAACTTCAAGGTAGAACTTGCGTGTTGCTTGTGTGAATAACCTGCAAGGGAAACTCAGTTTCCTACATGGTATCTTGTTGCATTTAGCTGCTGCAGAGCATAGTGTCATGAACAGTAAGTTCGCCTTGTTTCTGAATCAGATGTATGCACACTGATAACAGAGGTCAGGAGACTAAAACTAAACTATGGCTTTCTATTAGCTCTGTTTTCCAAGCCCGCAGGAAGGAAAAAAACCCACCAACTGGTGCTCATGTTTGTCTCATTCCAGGAGAGAAATAGCCACATCTATCACTGCAGAAAACAGTTTTATATACAAATGTCTTTCTATACACACAAGAGAAAAAGGAGATGCTGCAATACAACCATTCACCTGGCCTGGTGGGCATTTAGGGGTTTTTCTGTCAAAACCGTACATCCTCCAGATGTACAGACAATAAAACCTAGAAAATTCACACAGGTCAATCTGTTGGGTTTTTTGTTTGGGTTTTTTTTGGCTTTTTTTTTTCCTTTTTACACCCCCTCCCCCCCCAAATTGGATTATGCAGTAAGACCCCAGCTGCTCAACTGAAAATTAAAAGCATAAGTTTATCTCATTTCTTTCAGTGGACCCACCAATTGCCAAAAGCACTCCCTGATCTCCCTGATGTAAACTACTCTGGAGACTCACTGGTTTCCAAACAGAACCTAAGCACACACAAAGCCCTGATGATCTCCGCTGGAGCTCAGAGTATCTAACAGCTGCAAGTGACTGCTCTAGCCAATTACTCCCAGCAACAAAAAGAATAAACAATCACTACAGGAAGAAGGCTCTCTGCCAGTGAAATATTAATGCATTTTTAGGCAGCTGCTGCTTGCCCTGAATCTTGGTTCAAGTTTTCTCAAAGGTAAAACTCCTGTAAGTTGCTGTTCCTCTACCTGTTTTTACAAATTAGCAAAAAGGGGTAGCATGGTTTAAAAAAATATTTCAGGAAAACTTCAGCACTTACTTTTTCAAAGTTCATTATAGAAAACAGCTTTATGTTTTTCCTGTTTCAGGGAGTATTGCTTACCTAAAACGATTTACTCTTGTAGACCACCTGTTCATAGAAATATTTTACAGCATATGCTAAACATAGTTAAACTTTGCATTCTCTTGCTTCCTATAGAAGTCTGTTCATAACTGTAACTTCTTAGGAATTGCTCTTCATTGAGCTTGTGAGCACATTTTCCATGACATCATGGTGTGCCTCATCCCAGATGAATGCAGCTGCTTTAGTGATTCTTCAGCCCAGATTTGCTCTTTAGCAGTCACTGATTAGGCATTTCAAAACAGAGGCATCTAGCATCACACAAACTGGTACAGCAAGCTGAAGGCACTAGCAAAGATGCTCCCTGCAGTTTTAGCAGCATAAGCCATGAAGAATAGCACGTAATTATGCACAAAATCATACATTATTGTATGTCTCCAGCTAAGCGAATACAGGGGTGTAGCCCAGCAGTGAAACAAATATGAAATCACCATAGCCAGGCCCTTGTTCATAGACTGGACAAAGTATCTGAAGCAAGTTTAAGGTAGTATTTTTAGATTTTTCATGCTACTTCAATGAATCAGTTCTAATGTTAAGAGCTTTTTAAGTAGGGATTATTCCCACCAACAGAAGCAAATTCTTCAAAAGCATTTTCCTTTTGACCAACATTTACTATAGTACTGCTTGAGTTCAAATTGAACCAAATACTCAAGAACTGTTTCAAAGCAGCCTTTCAAAGCAGCAGCACTTACAGCATGTCAGGAGCTCATTCCTATCCTGCACATATGCAAGGGCTTCATGACCCATCCCCGCCCCCCCCAAAAAAAAAAAGCAGCAGGAATCCACTCTCACATGCATGGAGCCTTTGTTTGTGACCATGTCCATGGGATGCCACTGGGGTCAGTGCTATGGCATTATCTGAACTATCATGGCTGATCAGTGTTACACTTTGAAGCCTGGAGGTCTTCTTGGTCTTGATCAGGAAATGGAGACAGATGGCTTTCTGAAAACAAAGTTTTCCAAAAAACCTGGAAAATCCATTTGTTTTCAAGCATCATTTCCACTAATGGGTAGGCCTCTAGTTGCTTTGACCAATCTGCCTCTGTTTCATGCAATAGGTCCATTTTCCAGTGAATCTTGGAAAGAACAAATCTGTCTGGAATAGCATATACTTGGATAAAAATTTCATTTTCTTAACCTCTTTGTTTCTTTTCTTCTCCCTCCTGTTGGTTTTCCACAGAATATTTGCTGCAGTGTTCCCAGACTACAGAATTTAGCATCAAACTCAACTGATTGTTTCAGCTGATTACTCAGCTCATCATATAACATCTCTTGCTATGCACAAAACTACTGTTTTGACAGCATAGAACTGGAAGGCTCATTTTGCCTTTGATCTTGTAATTCCAGTGAAATTGTGTATAGATTCACCCGCCAGGAGTACAGCGGAAATCAGTATGAAGTCTGGTTTTCCTCTCCACAGTGACAATGTGCAATAAAGAAATAGTTAGCAGTAGAATTTACATAACAGAGCTCAAACTAAATGGTGGTTTGGTTTTGCACAGTTTATTTTCCTGCAATAGACAGGGTCAAAATATTTTTTCCCTTGACTATGCTGGGAAAAAGGGAATCCTCTTACCTCTACCAAACAGAACAACTGATAACCTTTATTACTGAAGGGCAATGAATTATGAGTATTTCCAAATACCTAGTACTAAACAAATGCAGCTCCACTTGATCCAGGGTCTTGGGGAAAGAGAAAGCGTTTTCATAGATACAGGCCTTTAAAGACTAGTTTAACCTTAAGCATTTTTCTATATAAATTTTTTCATGAAAATAACCTTCTTGATTTCACAATGGGCTCTATGCTTCATTAACCTCTTAGAAAAATCTTGAACACCAAGAGAACACACCACCACACAGGCTAGTGGTTTCATTAATCAGAGATTTGACCTTAACCCTTCAGATACAATTTCTAACATCTTCACTGAAACACAGTAAATGGCCTACTTTCAGGAAAAATAATCACCTAGCAGCTTCCAAAAATTTCAATATATTTACAAACTCCATTTGAAATGTAGAAAAGAGTATGAATAGCTACAGAAAAAAAAGGGTTAACAAGATCACAGTGAAAAATGACCATTATTAGAATTATTTCTGTTCTGGAAGAAATAAAGCAATTCTATCTCAGTGCTATTTTTCTCTTTTGAACTCGTCGTTACCACATAATTTTCTACTTTTCACAGTGAATTTCTGAAATTTCCTAGGACAAAGGCTCCTAAAAAAAGACTATTCTAGTAAGTTATATTAACATTTATCATCTATTTAAAAGTCACTTTCCCAAAAAACCTTTAACAGATTTCTGAAAAAGTAGCTGCCCATGAACATTTAAGGCTAGGCCTGCCTTATTGCCAAGAGATGCACCAGACAGTGAACTACCACAAGTGCAATAGCCCCGTGGCCAGAGAGGAGCCATACCAGGATACACTATGTCCTCCAACAACAGCTTGACCCTGTACATGCAGTCCTTGCGCTGAAGAGATCAAGCAACCTCTGGACCATCAACCAGAGACGCCCATGCTCCCACGCTACCTCTGAAGTCAGGTTTTGTCTTGCCTCCACTTCGGCTCTGAGACAAGGGGTGACAGGTTGCTTAAACAAGCCTGCCAGACCTGGCGCAGGAGATACCCAACACAACATCCTACCTCTCATACGCAAAGAGCAGCCCTGTTTCACTCTTCCCATGTAGCTATTCTTGTATATCTTTAGCACTCTATGACAGTTTATGATTTCCTGACATGTGCTTTTACGGAGCTGTTATAGCTGTGAACAATTTAGCATGTTTGTAACCTACTCCTGTTAAAAATTCACTATGCTATTCACAAGAGCACATAGGCCAGAAATACATTTTCCGGGAAAAGCAGCATGAAAAATGCCATGCTTACATGGGAATGTAAGTGCTGTTCACACACGCACAACTACATGGTGGATTTGCCTACCTTATGAGGGATCTCTGCCTCTGTAAGCTAAACATGCAGAAGCATCAGTGCTATGTTTAATATATAAAACCACTTGGGTTGTTGGTACTACACTCCTCCCAAATCTTCCTTTCAACTCTGGAGTAGTGAAAAGACTGTCCTTGAATGCACAGAAGGAAAAAGATTACACTGAAGTGAACAGTGCAATCTTTTCTTACCTGTAAAGATCTCTACTGGCAGAGGAATCCAGATGAGCTTCCAATTGCTTAAGAAAGTGTCTTTCCACCCTCCCCAGTCAACGAGGTGGTTGGATCTTCTTTCTTTGGGTCTTCCCCCTACCAGCACCTCGAACAGATGCATTTTGTCAACTGCACCCATACATCTTGCAGCAATAGAAAAAGCACATGCAGTCTAAAGTAAAGAAAAAAAAAGTTAATATTTACACATCAAGAAACTCTCATTCCCTCCTAAACCTTCTACCCATAAATAGCTGCCTCATGTTTGGGAAGTTTTATTTTTATTTTGCATATCTACTGAAGCCGTGGTAGTTCTAGAGCACCCTATTTCTTTCATAACAATTTGTAGTAGCAGGAATTTATGATCTTCTGATTCAGTAATACGTGCAGTAGGATGCTGCTGTAATTTTAGGACAGAAAGGAATTAAGAATACAGAATTGTTTGAGCCGAATGCTGCATTTCAGTCCACACAGTAGGAAAGAGCACAGCCTCAGTGAAAAATGCTTAGCTTGCAAGCTCATGTTAGCCAAAAGGAGAGAAAAACATACTAGTGTTCAAAATGAAATGACACTCTCATATCCTTCTCCTCCCCTCTTTTCTCCAGAGTCTGAAAACATCATACTGGCAATACTGATATACTAACGTCAATAAATCTGAATGTGAAGCAATGCTCCTTCCATAAAGCATTATGCACAAAATATCAGGCCGAAGCTGGAAGTGACAATACATGGGCAGCTAAGGCTGAGAGATGAAAAAAAAAACAACCCTCCCCCAAACCAGCTTTGCTTCATTCACTAAGAAAATCAGATTCTTAAGAGGGTTGATAGAGCTCAGCTGGTGAGCAGCTGTCTGGATTTAGAAAGAACCGTTCAGGACCTGTAAGGTTTGCCAATATCCAAAGACATTTAAGGGGACCTAATGAGAAACAAAACCTCCATGGCCTTCAAAGTGAAGTGCCATTCACTGTGAACATGACACACCTGCTCATCTACAGGCAAAGGAGCCTGAACAGACAAGAATTAAACTAGGTAGATCCCAGATGATATTTCTATGGCAGCCTGGAGTCACTCAAGGTGGAGAGATGACAGTACCAACATGAAGAAAAATGTAGCTATCTTCCCAAAGCTCTAGTGTGCAAGCAGGTTCATTTAGGTAAAGAACAGCATGCCAGCAAGTCTGACGGAAGATTCACATTGGATGCCCCGGACAGACTGCATCTCCTCTCCTCCGCAGCCAGGCTCAGCTGTTTAAGAAGCTGAAGTGCATCTCTTCTGGCTAAATAGGCTCCTATAACCAAGTGCAGAGCTGCTCACGTCATCCCATTTGTTACTGTCTCTTTGGTGACTTCCACTGCATAGTGTATGCATTCCTGGAGAAACACTAAAGAAGTTCAAAGCAACTTTCTGAACCCAAAGTCTGAACTCTTAATTTTTCTGTCTTGGTGGTGAAGTGAAACCAGATTATGATAGCAATGGGGTCTGTCCCAGAGCCTGACACTGCTTTCTCCCAGTGTGGGGACACTTGGAGAAGGACTGCTTTGCCCAAACCCACACAAAATCCCAAACGAGCTTCCAGTCCAAAAACCTGCTGGTACCTGTTACCATGACTACTGCTGGATTCTGCCAAATAGCTTTGAATTTGCAAGTTTACCCAACTCTTCAAAGCCCCTTCTGCTGAATGGATACTTGACATCAGCTAGACTTACCAGAATTTGAGGAATATTTTGTGACGCCTGTCACAATACTGCCATAATACTGAAGAACCTCTCATCTTTAGGAACCATCTAAGAAGAAAACATTGTCAAATAGCAGCAAACATGGACTCATAACACCTTGACAAGACTCCCTGAAATCATATGCCATGTATTCTCTGGATTAGACCTCGTAAGGTTTGTTTACAGTGCAAAGTTTATAGAAGTAAAAGATTAAGAACTAGAAAATGGTATAAGATGATCTCAGCCTTAGTACCCTGAAGTAAAACAAAAACATTCCCACATGGAATATTTTACAAAACTGATCTTCATAAATGGAAGAAAGTACCTGCTAGTTCTCAGACAAGAGGCAAGAGAAAGGCTTTGTGGCAGCACCTTCAGGAACTTTACATAGTTGGGAGAAGTACCAACTTTTTCCAAGAAAACTGAGTTTGCCTTTAAGTGCCTGGTATGGACCAATTCCTTCATTGTCCTATAGAAATTCTCATCTAGAGCTGCTCCTAAGGAAAAATGTCTGTGTGGAACAGAGAGCAAAGTAAGTTATTCTGATACATCTAATAATTACTTCAAATTCCATTATGAGGAAGGAAATTTGGTCAACTCTTCATTTCCTTTTATAGGTACTAGCTACAGAATTTTATTGTGAACAAATGCTTAAAGTAGGGGCTCTCAAAGTCTCTTCAAAGATTTACCATGACCAGGTGAAATCCTCAAGAAATATACAACACTTCACAGGTGGCAATCAGTCAACCAAAGAGGAAGTTCACTTCTAATTTATTTTATTAGAATTTTATTAGAAGTTCACTTCTAATTTTTTAGTTTACTTTTTTCTGCTCTCCATGCGTTGCATAGATTTCACAGAATCCCACTGTCAACTGACAGAACTGCTGAAATTTGGTATCACAATTTGAAAGCTCCTTTTCAGGCTTCTGCTGCCTTTGCTTTTCGTTTTTTCACATCCTTTTTTGCTTTGCTTCTGCTTTTCTGGAGAAGCTATCTTGGTAGCAGGAAATGAAATACCCATTTTCCCAGAGAAAGCAAGAACAAGCCAAAGGACTAAAGAGGGTAATCTTTGAAACAAGAGAAGTCTCAATGAGCCTCAGACATAACCTGAATTTTCAACAACTTCAACTTTTCTTTCTGGCCCAGACTTGACCGTTTTGGTGTTCTGTCCTCTTTTCCCCCAATTGTTCTGAGGGATGGCCGTATAAATTCCTAAGGCATCAGCTTCAGGGTTATGGCAAATATTGTTAAGCTATCTAGATCACGGAAGGCCCTGTTTTCAATCAGGAAAGTAAGCAGTAGCATCCAGGAATGAGTTCTCACTAGAAAGTAAGTTGTTAATCAGCTGTGGATCAGTTTATGTAAGTCCTGTACAGGCAACCTAATGAAACTAATTTGAAGATTACTTTTGCCCTTTCTGGTCTTCCCTGAAGTCTGTAAAACACAGCCTATGTTCTTGTTCTTAAGCTTTTCCTCTGTTACTTGCACAAATCTATTTGTGTGGCTTGGATGCACAATGGATGGGTTGGTTAATAACAGATCAGAGAAGTGGGATGGGGCACAACACACATTGTGTGGCTGTTGAGTGTTAGCACAACGAACAGGAATCTGAGGAAGCCTAAACTCAGTTTACTAAATATTTTGCCTATACAGAAAAAGCCCACCATCAGTGAGCATCATTTATAGCAAGCATTAGAGTTACTTTCAAAATTCAGATTTATAACATAGCTGAGTTTGTGGCAATAAAAATGGATACTGCAGCTGTTTGCAATGAATATGCAACACACCACTTCAAGTAATTCAACCAGAAAGTTTCTGGGGTCATAACTTCTCAGAAAACATGAACTGTTGAACAGGGAAGACAGGCAGTTTGAAGTAAAGGGTACAACTGAACTGTTTTGGATCCATCAGAATAATGCCAATGTTAATCAAGGACAGAAAAACTAAAGTCTGCCACCACGCTTTTGCTTGTTGTATTTCGTATGATGGCACAAAGCACAGATAGCAGTAGGAAAGCAGTGTTTCATTTTGAGCTATCTCCAACTTCTTACAGAACAGGCTGCTACAGAATACCTTTCCTTTCTAAAAGTTAATACTAAACTTTTCAGACAGGTAGACATCAAGGAGCAGTGGACTAGCTTTCAGGGCTATTTAATTTTTTATTAGAGAATATTGTCTTTCGTAAGTGTCAGCAAATAGCCCTGTTGTATCAGCAGCTGGGTGACCTGCAGAAGCTTTTATCAGCAGAACATTCATGTAAACGCTTGACACTGTGCAAGAACATCCTTGCACTCAAAGCAACATACGTGTGCTGTACTAAGGAAGGGTCCTACTGCATAAGTGAAAATAATTTAGTAAGAGTTACTTCCAATTAAAATTCTGCTCTTATGTTTTTATAAAGTATGCAGTGTTTATGATCAATACGCTGCCAGCAGTTGTAGCAACTTTCCTTGCAGTATTACAGGGTCACTAAAAATGTCATATTGACTTAAATTCACTTATGTATAGGAGTCACATGATATAGTACATAAAATAAGAAATCAGTTGTTTTATTAACTTTCTGCAGTTATGCTTAGTTTTTAGAGTGGCCTTACAAGTATAAAAAAAAATCAGTAAGTTTTTTCCTTGTTCCTGTTTATGTCTCAGAGCAGAACGTTGGTCAAAAACAGAAAACAGGAGGGTAGTTACAAAACAAGACAGTAATGCACCAGACTTGATAGCATAAAGTTAGGCAACCTCTTAACCCACTGAAGTCACTCGTATGTTGCTTTGAAGGTACCTGAAAGTTTACATTGTTTCCTCATTTTTTGTCATAGTTACTAAAAGTGTGGGCAACAAGTCAAGCTTTTCAGATTAAAACTGCTCTTCACCCCAAAGGTAGACATTCCACGTTATCAAAGTGTACCTGCTCCACCTCCTCCCACCAAAAGACCCAATCTCTCCCCCAGCTTTGTTTTAAGCTGCTTGGCCCAGATGACCTCTGATGTGCTAGCACATCTGCTGGCCCAAAGCATTAGTCATCATAGCAGTAGTTTTGTAGACAGGTGCCTCTACAGCAAATTTTAATTAGGAAAATTTCGGTGTAAAAATAGGTGCATTCTTATCGGTTTTGAGATGCACGCATTGAAATGTTGAAGTCCAAATGCCACAACTGGGCAAAGTCCAACATAAAAGAAGGTGCAAGCAGAGTTGGATCAACAGTGCTGACAGGGATGAAATAGCACAACCCCAGGCCGTTATTTTACCCATGATGGAATATATCTCAAATTGTGTTCATTTCTCTAACTGTTACAGTAAAAAAATTGAGATACTGTCTGCTAGTCATAAAATAAAGCTATAAATTTTTTGATAGTCAGTCCTAACTAGTTGCTGCTTTTCAAGATTTAACTTGTCACCATTCCTATACATTTAGTCACCTTCATGCAGTGACAATACAAAGGGAAATAGATTTTAAACATCAGTCAGGCCTGCTCAGCAGTACAGGTAACAGTATCCCAGACTTACTAGTACCCGATGACCACTGGGTGTTATGCAATGAATACACACCACATACGACTCCAACAGACAGCCATCTGCTTTAAAAAAAATGCACCTTTTTCATTCACACTAAGAAAATGCTCTCTTGCCAAAGGAAGGCTCTTCTAGATGCAGGTAGGAAGTTCACCTGTCACAGCTGATTTCATCACATACATCTTTCACAGAAGAGGCCACAGAAGCCTCAAGCATGTTTCTGCAGTAATGAAGTCCTTCCACAAGTGCCCCAGCCAACACTCATGAACCCCAATTACAGCTCACACTCCACCAGGGTCATGCTTCCACAGCTTGTCTTATTTACCACTGTTAGTCCCACACAGATGTTTATAGACATTCCCGGAACTCTATTATTTAGGTACAAAAGGAATAGTCCTCCTCCACCATATCGCATGAAGTAGTTTCACATTTTCTTCTTTAGCTTTATCATAAAACTTTAATATAGTAAGAAAAGTACTACCTCTGTATAAATTTGCATCGGGTTCCCTTACTCATGAGTTCTGACTACCCAGAGGTGCTCAGCTACATATAATCAAATCTGTATTTTTCAGCACTGACCTTTCCTCTGGGAAATGGCACTTAACTGAATTTTTAGTGTTGCTCCTTGACCACCTGCTTATCTGCAGCTAACCCTCAAAATATAAGCAGTTTTGATTTTAAACTGAAGGCAATTACATAAACGCATTTTGTCCTCATTTCCATATAACAAAATAATTCAACCATGGCTGGTTACACTGTACTCAAACTGGTGTAAGTTGAGAACTGAAACTATCCTTCTGTGAAAGAGTGCAAGCTGAACACACAGAGGTCCCTGCTGGAATATGAACTCCAAATATAGCTCCTCATTTGCTGCCAAGCACCATGTCTTGCATCCTTTCATTACTCCAGCCACCAAAGAACATAACCACATAAAAAGTCATCAGTACACACTATTTCTGTAAGTAAATATAAAGACTCAGTTTGTTAACACTTGTTATGACTGACATCTTGAGGTACTATTATCTACATGTGTTGTCCACAGACTTACGACCTCATCATCCAAGCAAACTCAACTCCATCACACTGTAGTGATGGGAGATGCTCCACACCACAACACATGCTACAAGGTTTTGTATCAAAAAAAAATCTCACAGTAAAGATGTAGAAGAGAAGGTGAAAAAAACCAGTTAAGAATAAAAGCTATACTGCATAAGCCACTTTTGGAATTGTATTCTCACTGGTAGAAATTCACTCTCATTCATTTGAGCAAAGCAAATTAATTTAGGAGTATATGTACTTTAAAAGGGCAAGAGACAGTTGACTATTTTTAAAGAATTTCTTCAAGAGATGGGAAGGGAAAACGACAGCAAACTAAGCTTAACTGAATATCCACTCAATTAATGGAGCCCAGAAATAAATGTAGTAATTAAAAGCAAATGGCATTGCAATAAAGAGTAAGTCCTTCCTCCTCCTCTGTATTTATCCTAACACACTAGGGCATTAACTTAGTTACACTGAATAGCAGTCTGCTAGACAGACAGCAAATTAATTTTTACTGAATGTGTCTAATGACCGTCATTTATTATATTAGCCTAAGTATTGAGTGGTTCATATAAAACCAAAGTGAAAAGATTCAACACTAATTCTAACATAACAGAACTGATACACAGCTCCACTGTCTTACCTCCTTGTTGGTAACTAGGATCCTAAGGTAAGTTAAAAGGAGCTCAAGAGCTTTGCGGAAACCTTTCACTCAGACTGCTTACCCATTAAAGCAGAGGACAATATGGTAAAGGACCTGCTCGTGACACTGTTTTCCCTTCAACTTTGTTTATTGATGTACTGAACATGAAAAAGTACAAAGGATCCAAACACAAAAGAAAACATGTACAACCTCTTAAATACTTCAACAGAATATATTTTCTATTCCAACAGATGTGAATTAAGTCATACTATACAACTTCAAATAAATACCAGCCTTATATTTTACTAAGTGCTCTGATAAACACTGTAAAGTGAAGCCCAATTTACATGCCTTCTCATCAATGCCGTTAGTTGCTACAGTAGTATAGGAAAGAAGCATGTAGCTACTGTTTTCCCCACATTGGAAAGTTTGTGATTTCTATAGTATATACAATTTTTAACGCAGAGGATTAGCTTTAACAATCTAAATGCACCTAAGAATGAGGAAGTGCTCAGGAAGCCAATTGATTTTTGAATAGCATTGAGTGGGTCAGCATGAAAACTCGCTTACTCACTTTAGCACGCGCTTCACAGTATATGTACTGTACTATACTGAAAAATTTATAACTACAGTTTAAAAGAATAAGAACCAAAAGCAACTGCAAAGATAGTGTACAACTATGTTATGCATAGAACATTGCTTTTTCTAAGGGGAAGCATATGAGCATCTCAGTTTATACAAAAAGCAGGACGTAATTACATAGTTGTCAGTGCATCCTGGTGAAGGCATCAAACCCTCAGCTTTTTTTTAAAAATTTAATTATAAGCTAGATGCTAATCAGAAAATATTCTGTATTTTTTTCTTAAATTTCTTCAATACATGGTAAAGACTTTTTCTATTTCCCCAAATAGTGATTTAAGCATCATACAAAGTTAAATTTCAATAGCATACAGGTATTTATGGTTTTTGTATGAAAAATGTAAGGAAATTTGTTCAAAACCTATGATTATACTTGTTTTTTACCACAAACATATTTATAAACAAAAATGTAGCATCACCATAAACAGCTGAAGCTAGACTATCTACAGACAAAAATAGCAACAGATCTGATGCACTGTAAATTCAAGTCCTCAGGACAACAAAAATGAATAAGCAGACCTCAAGTAACAATGTTAATGCCATTTACAAAGGAAAAACTCATACAAAAACATTCAAAATTGAACATCACTTGGCATGTAACTTAAAAAATAAACTAAAATCAAAATTAGCTGAAAGGTTCATAACTCAAGGTCTTATTTACATTACACAAAGCTCAGGTGTTAGCCTTGAACATAACTTTCAAAATACCTCCAAATATACCCAACTCAGGCCACTTCTGCCGATTTGCTACTGCGCAAACCATGCTCAATGTCTTTTCTTAAGACAAAACAATTCTTCAAACAATAGCAAGTACATCACTAAACACCATGAGCTCTATCTGAAGGGAATTCTTTAGGAAGAACAGATTTTTTTTCCCCCATCTCTCAGTATTTTAAGTTTCCTGCTTGCTCTTATATTCTTTTTTTAAATTTTCATTTGTTTCAAAATCACAAATTAATGTGAGCCACCTATCACTTAATAACCAGGATGATCAGAGACTCCACTGATGATTACAAAAATGAAACCAACAGTGCATCCCATTGACTCTACTTCTTAATACAAAGGTCTCAAAAGTATTTCTACATCATAAATCTTTCTAAATTTTCCCCAACAATTGCAAATTTCCTGGTAAGTTTTAAAAGCTCACTAGGTGTCATATGAAGAGATTTCTCAAAGTATTCAAGTCAAAATATTTGTTCCAGGACCAGTAAAAAGTTTCTCCAAATTTTTTTTTTTTTTTATAAAAATAGATGCTTTTTTAAACCCACATCAAAGAGGCTCTTATCTCTTTGGCAAGGTACTGCTTTACGAAAAGTTCTCCAGTATTCTTACAATAAGCTTTTATAATGTGTTCCCATTCCCCAACCCAAATGATAATTATAAAATAAATACTGCTTATAACTTTATAAATAAAATGTAAACTTCAAATACTTTTCTTGAACAACAAAACAGCAATGCATTAAAATGTAAATTAAACACAAGGCAAATCAAGAAATAACATAAAACCAACTTAAAAAGTATAACACAAAGCCTCAATATTTACTCATAGGTTAAAGGCAGTCATGTAAAAAGAAAAAACTTCTTCCCTTAGCTGAAACATTTTAAAAGGTTCACCTTCTTCAAAGAAGGCAATAGAATATGCATTGTGACAGGTAAAAACCCTGTACCTCTTGTCAATATTCAAACACAAAAGATATTTAAGAAGTTTTAATTCAAATATTAGCAATAAAAAATCTCACATATTCTTAGGATGCTAAGTAGTCATTTTATCCCCATTTCCACACTGGCATACAACAAAGGCATTTACTAATGCATAAAGCTTCTTGTAAATTGCCTTTGTTGTATAGTTTTCACGTATTAATGCACTGAGAATAACTTGTTAGGCTTTGTGCGTTTTGTTTGTTTTGAAGGAGACCTGCAATACTCTGTCCCCGAGGCGGTATCCATTCAGGCTGGCTATTGCCATAGCTGCCTCATCATAGTTTGTCATAGTCACAAATCCAAAACCTTTGCACTTGTTGGTGTTAAAGTCACGGATGACCTTCACATTGGTTACTGCTCCGAAGGGTCCAAACATTTGCCAGAGGATACTCTCATCAGCATCAGGGGCCAAGTTGTACACAAAAATGCACCATCCAGTTCCTGCATGTCCAGGGATATTAATTCCGGCCAAACTAGTCATTCCATCAATGGTCATTGGAGGAAACCTACTAAAGAATGGGGGAAACAAAATAGAATCATAAAGTAGCTGTTCACAGAAAATCCTAGCGAAGAAATTTCAAAATAAAACCGGAAGTGATACAGGGCTTTTCACAGCATGAACATGTTGGCCAGACTAATAAGGTAACATCACAAATATCCCCCTGCCACCCCCAACTGCACAAATACTACGTGCAATACTATACACAAGTAGGGGAACAGTGCTAGGTCTGTCTGAAATGAATTAACATGGATAAACAAAGAAAAGCATGCTATAAAACCAGTGAGGATTAGTAAGTCATTTGAAACAGGAATTCCATGGAACTGCTACAAAAGGTTTGTCTCAATGCACCAAAATGAACAATTTCAGCTGAAGTCTCAACATGCAAAAATCCAACGTAAGTCTTACTGAAAAAGTAAGAGTATGCAAAATACTTAACAATAATCTGGTTATTATGAACCTAATAGTCCTTTATTACCTCTTTACTCCATAAGCCATGTTGAGCAGATTGTCCAACCTGCAAAATATTTAGCAAAGTGTTCAGTCTTCAGACTTTTCCACCCTTTAATCTTAAGGAAACTTGGTAAATTACTGCCATATCCCTTGCACTGTATAGAACCTCATGCAAAGTTAATGTATCACCACTGAAAGAACTGTGGCACCTTATTACACCTCATACAGCTAGTGAATACAAAATAGATGTTCTTGTGTAGTATCCACAACCATAAATAGTTCAGTTCAGAAAGTACACCACTACCACAAGTTTAGCCTAAGTCAAATACTGTTAGCATAAAGTTACAGTCAGTGACCACCTCAGTGAAATTTTCCAGATTACTAACTTCTTTTGGATGAAGACTTTACTGACGCTTCTGACAGTTTGCTGACATGAATACCCAGACAGACGCAGGGTTTTGGAGCAGTAACAAATGTTAGAACGTGAACTGCAAAAAAGATTTTTCATTTTCCTACTCTTTTCCAGAATAAAGTGTTTTTAGAATACACACACACATATATATTAGACTGTAAGCTTTCTCCATGTATTTCTTCCCTCCCCCTCCCCCAAGCTACTAAACAGTAGTATGCAATCACAATTCTAAACCCTTTGGAATTACCTAGCCAATACCCGGAACATGCAGTGCCTACCAATGCTATTAATCTTATTCCTGAAGTCCCTTAAAGTGCTTCTCTAAGAAAATTTCTGCCCTAAAGAAGTTCTGGTTTCTTCCTGGCAAAGTCCAGACATGTGAAGAGAAAGTCTTGTTAAAGGTTCTCTTCAGGACTCCACAAAATATGAGCTTAGGTAAAAAAGGTACACTTGATTTAGTTTTTAGCTTACAGCTACCTTACAGATCTGTACCTTACTGTAATTTCTCTCCAGTAATCAGCTATAGGATTTAAGAACCATTACTGGTATACAGAATCCAAACAGAAGTGCTGCAGTAGTGTAACTACACTTGTGCACAAAAAACCCGAAGAAAAAAATATCTGGTCTTGTTTGCAGCTAAGTCTCAAACTACAGAGCATTATGATTCTGCAGTGAGCAGGGTTTGCAGGATGTACTGACAAGAAAGAAAGCCACTGAACCCCTAAAAGGGCAGAAAAGAGGAAATTAAAAATGGCTGACTACTATCAGTAGACCTAGTGCAGATGACAGAGGTCTACTGTCATTAATATTTTGGGGGTGGAGAGAAAGGTGAAGAGTTCCAGAAACACCACCACTTACAGGTCCTTGCTGTAGAGCAGTCGGCTGAGGACTCCATACAGTAATGGTATCACCATAACAGTTTTCATCAGTTACCTGGATGACTTAAAAATATTCTGGAAAAATTCTCAGGGGCATTCACTGGACAGGTTTTAAAGATGCTTTAAGTTACACATCCTACAGAAACTGAAGAACAATTATATACAGCTGCTTTTGAAAGTCCAGCTCAAGATTTTTCTTAGCAAGACAAAAAGCAGCATTGTAGTGATCCTATTGTTCTTCACTACTGAAGTTTAATGCCGTCTGTTTTCAGGCCTCTGTCAACCGTTAACAGAGACAGGGCAACTGCATCAGGTAATCCTGTCTGAAATATCAACAGCTAAGATTTCTTGCATGTGAAAGACATGAAAGATCTACGTAGTCAGCAACAGAGCTGGAATGCTGCAACAACAGCAAAGAAAAGACCTAAAAAAACAAATAAGACAGATTTCCCTTACAAATATTTAAAATTTGGCAAGGCTGTCTCTTTTACAGAAGCCCGAAGGCCTTCCCCAAAAAATTATGAAAAAAATCTAATTTTGTCTGCAACACCAGTTTACCTTTTGACCAGTCAGTTCAACCTTGTTCTTCCTTCCGCATCGATGAAAGTGAGAAAGATTTTACTCTCCCTCCTATTCACTACAGACTTGGTACCTACACTCAGTGCTTTTTGTTACCATTATACTTTTAAGTGGAGCAAATCACAGTATCTCTTATGGATGTTTCAGGCATCACTTTACACTTAGTATCTCAGGAAAAAAAAAAACAAAAAACTTTCCAGTGAAATTTAAAAGGGCATTCATAAAAATACACTTCCTCTTAAACAAAAATAAATCAAACAATCAAATTTTTAAGGTTCAAAGCCTAATGTTGCCCGACAGGGGTAGCGTATTGAAATTACTTAACTGCAAAGAACTTTTGGAGTTTTTTCTTTGGATAGGACCTAAAGTTGGAGAATTTTTACAAATCATGATAGATCTACCTGGAGTATCAGTTAAATACAGATGCTATCCCAGCCAGTATCAGAGTAATACCAAACACAGCCGAGTATCTGGGAACAAGCGCACTCAGAAAAACTCAGTCAGCAGGCCAGACTTGCCAGAATACGTTGAATGCTGTAACACACAGGCTGTACAACAGCTCCCTCATGATCTTATGTCATATAATACACTTGCGTCCATCCTGCAAGTGCAACTTCTGCCCCTATGCTCTGTCTATGGAACAATGGCAAGCCTACTTTTATTCAATATTCAGCACACTTTAACCCTTTTATTCCCTAAGAAATGGTAAGAAAATCCACCAAACAATGAATGAAATTGGTTAACCCTTCCATTAGGGCAGAAAGCCTACTCTAGTGCTGACCTTCACACCTCTGAGACACTTGCAGCACATAAGGCTGAAAAGCTGAAGAAAAGAAGAATGCAGAAGTTCTGCCAGAAGTGCAGTCCATGAACTCTGGATGTTCAGCCTAAAAGCGAGGGTAGCCAATGCAGACCTTTTGAAGTTTGGTATATTCTCTTTGAAGCAAACTGCCAGCTGATTTTATTTCTTGAAAAATAAAATAGAAACTGTTTGAGTATATTACTGTTTAACACATTCCAGTCACATAGCCCAGGGGCAGAGGGTGGGAAGAAACTATCAAAATCACTGAAAGAAATCCGAGGTACTCATGAATGTAGATAATACAATATTTGTTTCACTTTGTTCTCACCATCTGTCCTTTTCAATACACTAAATATCACAGGGAACTGTACGGCTGTAGCTTCAGCATGATGGGAACATATATCCGCAAATACACATGCAGAAAATGTTTGAATAATCTTCATTACAGAAGTTTGTAGTAAGAGAAGACAAAGTGTGGCATGTAGAATTTAGACAACTGACTAGGAAAAAAACCTGAAAGCCAGAATGGGGAAGAAAGATAGGGGGTGGGGAAGAGGAGGCTGGCTGTGACATGCCATATGGCTAAGAAGAAAATCGAATCGCCTAGGTCAATGTTAACTGAATCAACTTGCACATTAATCAACAATAATCTAGGAAATTAAAAATAACCTTTAAAAGGGATTTTTTTAGTGACTGTGTAGAAGAAAAAGCTGTCATCCCAGTTTAACTCTAATTAAGTAGATTTATTAGATACTGAAATGCTATCAATAGGATGGAATGCTTTTTTGCTTTTAGCTGTATTGTAGGAGCATAGCTGAGGTTCAACTTTTTCATGTGTTTCCTTCACATATAGAAATCATACAAGCAGGGAAGGGAAAGAGTGGAGGGAAACAAACAGGCCCATGGGAACACGTGGCTTCTAGCACAGTTGCATACTAGTATGTATTTGACTTACCTAAAACGTTGAGCCTGCTGAGCTAGAGGTGCTGGATACCTTCTGTTTGGAGAATGGTACAGCTGGGAAAGGATGGCCTGATTGGTTTTTTGGCTTGGATTATTAGCAAACTTTACAGTGATGGGCTCTGTGGCACCTGGAGGTTTCTGGCCATTCAAGCCCTTGATAGCTTCTTCTGCTTCAATTCGCTTGTCAAACCGGATGAACCCCACACCCCTTGATACCCCTGCACAGGGTGAAGGAAGCATATAGAAATTAATTCAGATACTCTGGAATATTAGAGGTTAACATTTGATTTTCATAGACCATTGCTATGTTAATGGCTAATTGCTATGAACACATGCTAATTTTGAGCTTATTAGAACTGAGCTTTTGCTCCAAGAAGTAAGACTTTTCTATTGTAATTTTTTTTTTTTTTTAAATTTAACTGAGGTAAGAGACATTGTGTAAAAAGCTTGCAAGGTTGAGGGAAAACACAGTGGAGCAAACTTAAACACAGCGAGCCAAAGGGTAATCCTGAAACAGCAATTTTGGTGGGGGATGGAGGTGAACCCAGAACCAGCTGCACTGTAACCTCCATTCAGTTCATGCTACTCTGCAGTATCTAAATTCATAGCAATTCTGTAAATAGCTTAGTCATCTGCTCCCTAGTAGCAAGAAATGGCTTAAGCTCTCTTGCAGCACCCCTTGAAGTTCCCTTGGGAGCAAATATGCTGAGAGGACAAAGAATGGCGCACAGGTTCTAGATTGCAGTAATGGGAATTACGGCCCTGTTTTAACAGTCCATGGTTACCTCTAAGTAAAAAGATTCAGTTTCAGCATACTACCATACTTTTGTACGTGTTATTTTTGAAGGAAACTTTTCTTGGGCCATAGATTCTTCCTTGGTATAGAAAAGTCAAAGACAACATGCAAGGGGATCAGCAAGTGTTTATGGAAGGTCTTAGAACATGCACCTCAAAAGTTCACACTGTGGCTTAAATATAAACACACTGAGTGTCAATATTTGAACCAATTAACATTAAAGCTACTACAGCCAACACTAGTTAGTTGCATGCTTTGTTGTATTCCTAAATCCATTTAGAGGCCCCTTATATTTTGATTCATGAATAAACAGACAAGTTAAACACTTGTCCTCACTTGAGAAAGACATTAACAAGAAACGTATTCTGTTCATAAACAATGACAATTTAAACCATCAAAGTGACAATGAGCAGGTGTAAGAAATCTTTAAAGAGGCAAACATTACAGCTTCAACTTTGCATTTTTCATCTGTCAGTTTGTGTCACAACCTTATTATTCATATCATTTTGAGTCCACCTCTTCCAAATTACTAAGAAGGAGGGAAGAAAGCTTAAACCTGAACAATAGCCTATGCCAGAGAACTACTGTGCACATACTAGGATTTATGAGTACTTAGAATTACAGTACACATTTAAAAGTTTAGTTACATTTACTTATTTGGCCTATTTGTCAAATCCCACCATTTCTATGCATGAATATACAGGAACATACTGTAAACAGCTATTTATTGCACAAAGACTGGAAATTTGACCTGCAAATCTGCTGCTTCTACAAGTCACTATTTGCCCTTTAGCTTTCCTATCACTGCCTCTCTACACTCTCATAAACTCACACTATTAAAACACTTTGTAAGTATTATGTGTCAATATTGAGATTTCTGTTAACATAATGGAATTGCAAAGTAGTACATATGAGGTTCTCTACAGGTCAGCCAAGTGTCAAACACTGGCATGCACAATCCTTTCAAAGACCATTTGAAAACATTATGACCTCCTACAGCTGAAAGCTGTTTGTCACCCATGATGACATGTGACTTTGAAAAGGTACAGCTATAAAAAAATAATCCAATCGAGCTTATTATTCAGGGAATCATTATGCGACTAAATGAATTCTTCCACCCCACACCCCTAGTTTTTTTGCAAAGATGAGAATTTGGAGAGCCCTGCTCCTTTGTATTTTGCTTTGCACACTCAATACTTCTGTCATGTACTTGGCATTTCATTTGATTGCTTATTTTTGGAACAGGCCAGCTGGAAGCAGGTGAGGCAGCAAATCATAAAGCTCCTCAAGATCAGCCATTTGAGCCAGTAAAAACACATGCATTACTGTCCAAGGCTGAAGAGTAACCACAGAGTGTCATTGACACCCACTCACTGGTTAAGACACATACTGTAACAACGCAACTAACCTGCTAGAGCTTAGTTCCTTAAGGCACTGCTAAGCACAGAACTTATCTGCTCTTGAGGAACTCAAAGTTCATGTTCTTTAGCGTGCCCAAAGTTAATGAGGCAACCTTGAAAACAGTCTTAACAGCAATTACCAGTCTAGGTCTTTTGTAATCCTAGCCTCAGAGAACCAGCTGTGCATTTCTGCATAAAATTTTATTTTTATTAAAAAAAGTGTTTAATAGCATTTCATAAGGTGCATAGGGACTATTTTCATGCAGCAGCTTGGAAAGGAAGATTATAGCAGCTGTAAATTTGTTACAAACCACAAAGCAGGCTTCAAACCTGCACCTTCAGGTGGACATGACTCAAGCTGGCTCAGTACACTCCACAATCTATTTTTGTCCATGCATATTTATGAACAATTCCAGCAGAAAATTGCATTTTCTGGCCTACATACACCTTTCATACATTCTAGAGACAAGACTATTATACTGAAAGGTGAAATATTTCTTAAACTGCCAGTCCAAAAATGAGAGGAAGTGCAAAACTGCCTACTTACCAGTGACTTGGTCAACCAAAATACGAGAAGTAATAATGCGTCCGTATTGGGAAAAGAGCTGTTCCAGTTCTTTCTGGGTCATTGTTTTTGGAAGTCCACTAACATACAAATTTGCATCTCTGATAGAAGCCGAACTTGGTCGCGCATAGGAAACCTTAGGAAAAAAAGTAAAAAAACTAGAAATCAAACACTCTAAAACTAGCTGAAATAAGACAGTGTCATTTGTTCTGAGACATTGAAATGTTTTTAAGGGCAGCCAGAAAAGTTACTTTGCAAAGCCAGTTAAATGGGTTTTTTTGGTGCTGGCTTCTGTGCAAACACTGAAGGAATGCAACACAGACCACAGCAGAGGCTGACTACATGAACGCATGTATAACTTAAGGAGTACTTTCAAATAAAGGAGAAAAGCTAGTTACACACTCCAGCAAGCCTTGGTGAAGAAAAAAAAAGTGTTCTCAGTTAGCTTAGTATAAGATTAAAAAGACAAATTTAAGAAGATCCAGGAATGTTTTCCTTTTAATTATCATTAAAAAGCATTAAAAAGTACAAGGAATAGAAATTTCACTTTGATGTCTAGGTCAAAAACACCGGAAGATAGTCCAAAGCACTTGGAGGTTTGCAAGTGTTTTTCAAGTGCTGTGCCCTTTGTACATGTGTTGAGCTTGCCATCAAATGACACACAATCACTCACGAGGTCAAGATAAACTCTGCTACATCACTTTTATAGGCCTAAGAATGAATAGCAGAAGTAGGAATGAAACTTGCATTTCAGCTGTTCAGCAGCTTGCCAATTTCTGCAACACAGAAGTCTTACAACCAAACACCAAGTAACAGTGAGCTCCTCAGGTTCTTTTGGACAGAAGTTTTTACCTGCTGCCTCCAAGTGTCAGTCAGAAATATTTTATTAAGATTATCAATTAGATTCTTCAACCCTTAGACACACACTACAAAAACAGCTTGTTGAAGAGTTCAGTACCTCCCACTGAAGTCTGTACAAGTGGTTTATCCTTATTACAGAAAAGATTAGAACAGAACATCCATGCTTGCAGAACAGGACAGGACAAAATACTTTAATTGGGGTTTTCACTGTACAAAACGTAAAGGTAAAAAGAAGCCTGAAGGAGTGGTCAGATTTATGTCCTTTCCTTCCATCCCTGCAATGCAGGATCAGCCAACTCTGGGCAACTGGAACTCTGTAGTATATATTTTGCCTAATCCTTTTGACATTTATTTTCAAATCCACCCCCTGTCTCATTTCCATGCAGATCAGCAGACTCTTAAGACTCCTGTGGAAGCAAATCAAAAAAGGCAATTGAGATAGGGCACTCTGGAAACTGAACAAGCAGTACCCTGAACACTGTGATCGTTCGACATTCTACCCAGAGGCTTTGTGTAAGGTATCTTCCAAAGGTGGCTGAACAGGGCTGACCTACAAAACTTGTAGCTGTCCAAAATAACACACTATCCAACACAGAGCCCCGCGAGCCACAGTGCCTTGCTCTTTTAATGCGAGTCACATACAAGAGCTAAAGACCTGCGTTCAAAGTGCTTGTCTTCTGATCTCCCATGCAGGCAGCTGGGAATAACCTCAGCCTTTTCTCCTAATTTACTTTTTTTGTGAAGATGTGCAAATGTCATCGTAATAGAAAAGCTGGCAGTGTCCAGTTTTACAGCAGGAATGACAGAATTTCCCAGTTTCCATACAGTTTGTTTGAACTCCAGTATAGCCACACTGAAGAACAGTTTATTCTCCACTGGAGCTGAGCCCACTGAACTAAAGATTAGTCCTCTTTCTTCTACATGCCGCCTCACTTTTTTATATTATTAGAAATATGCACTAGGGAACTGTCCACAGAAGAGCTCATGAAAATTACCACCATCAAGGTGCCAGGTAGAACACCACAGACCTTTTGGCAAAAATGGATTCAGTGTCTATGATGCTAAGTGTAAAAAAAACAACCAATGAAAAAAAGACCCCACCAAATACTAAAATATATCCCTGACATCTAGTCATGGCAGGAATCTGCTATGTGATTCTGGACAAATCTTTCCACCTCAGCTTCACATGTCACAGGGACCTCTTCTATAATCCAGTCACATACACTGACAATGGGTATTTTCCAATAAGTTAAAAGTTGGGGTTTTTTTCTTTAAAAATGTCTTTGATATCTCTTGTGATTTTTTTCAAGATGCAGTGTGAACAGAAAGTAGAAGTTCATTTCATAGACTAGCTGGGAATTGATAGATTAGATTTTCTATTTTGACTTGATTCTTGCCATTTAAGAAAGTCAACATAGGATTATTTCTAGAAGACAATATCAACTACTAGCTAGGGTCAAATTTACACAGCAGGAGTGTTCAGCACTTAAGTGCCTGTAACCTGCCATAGGAAGCCTCTCTAGTTATCAGAATCGTAGTAGTAAAAAGTGATTATGGCCATTTTGCAGCATCGTAAGTAATTTATCCATATACTATGCAGCACCACTTTAAATTACAGCAATGATGGAATCTTGTAAACTACTGGAAACGAGATGCCAGCAGTCATATTCCTGCATATGACAGTTGATTCTCAAGAGCCTTTCACACAGTAGATGAGAAATTTAACAGGTAGTTCAGGAAAGGCTAATACATAATTTTGATTTCTTAAAACTTGCTAGAGTAGATTCAATACTCAAATCCAAATCTCATCAGCAACACTAGCTCTTTCAGTGGAAGAAAGGGAAGGAGAGACCCTACTATTGTATCATTTATACTGGTTTTGTTTGACTAAGCATGCCCTTTCTTTAGATGAGTATTTGCAAAGTCAAGGATGACGAGTACCAGCGAAACTACAGAAATAAAGATATGGGGAAAGCACAGTCTTGCAAGTCAGACAAAGAAGAGGAATCAGACTTCAGCTACCAGCTGTATAGCAGACTGATGCAGCTGGGTCAAGTGACTGATTTTGCCAGTTCTGCACTGAAGGGTTTAACACCAAAGTTTTGTAAAACCAGTTTTTTTCTTGAAGTGGTAAATCTGCTACCATTATATGGCTGTGCAGTCAAAGCCCAATACTTGCAAGCTGTGTTTGAAACCAAATTCTTTTTTTATTCTGTATATTCAACCCTCACACTACATACACCCGTATTTGAAAGAACAGTTTCTAGATCTTGAGTCATTTTCCTACTCTTCTACAGGCAAAAGTATACACCTGCGATATTCCCAGGTGCATAGAGAGTCTGTGAGGTAAGCTGCACCAGAGACAGGAAAACAGAGAGTAAAGCTTGCCTTCATTCAGCCAAAGAAGCGGCAAGGACAGTGATGGCTACCCAAGAGGTAGAAAAATACAACAGCTAAGGAATAAAAGAATTTGCCCAACTTGCCTACTTGGCTATGAGCTTCTTTAAGAAATAAAGTTCCATGCCGCACTTGGCAGGTTGACCTTAAGGAGACCCAAGGCCAGAAAATAGAGACAGACTGCCTGGAATCAGGACTAGACACAACAAAATCATGAATTATCAAAAACAAGTAGTCCTGAATGGCTAAGTAAATGTTTGTTTTCAAAAAGGAACCCCTCCAGCCCCCCAGATTTAACTCTACATGGTAGGAGGGCACAGTAACAAAGTCCATTTTGTAACTGAACACAATGAACTGTTATTAATGTAAAGTTTGACACCAATGGAAGCAGGGGAGGCACTACTTATAGATAAACCAGATGTATAGCTGCATGCATCCCTGGCACATCTCGATTTTATCTGTCAGTTTTTACTTCTCTCTGGAATTGAGATACACTGAAAATTGTTCTATCCAGTCCTATTTAAGCTGTCATACACAAGTTTTTCTTTCCACATGCATTTGGTCAGGTCTTCTGGAGAGAAGTCAGAATTCCTGGGAATGACCATCAGCTAAGGAAGGAAGAAAAACAGTGACTTATCTTTATATTTAAGAAGAACACTATGCAACTGCTGGTCAAACAACATTTCACTGAGAAACTCAAAAAACACCACTATGGTTTGCTGAAGATTAAGGAGGTGTTGTGGACTGTAGCTTTGAACTCAGATAAATACCTCTTACGAAGCTGTTTTCTAAGCACACATGCTTGCAAGCACTCAGAACAGAGGTTGCAGAATGTAAAGCCTCACAAACTCATTTCAAACAGGATAAAAGAAGTCTGTATGAATAGAAAATATGAAAGGCCTGCCAAAACCCCTAAGCCGTACTTTATGGTGCTACTGTTTTCCCAGTCTCCACCTATCTAGACTTTGCTCTAGAAGTAGTTCTATAGATGTTGATAGATTAAATAGCTCCATTTTCTAAGCAATCTAATGCAGTAAGACTTTCCCGCCAGCTGCCCACTAATAACTGTCAAAGTCATTCTGATTCAACACATTAGAGAGGATAAAACTGAGGAAGTACAATGTAAGCAGAAATAATAGTTGTGTTCTTTATGAAGAGAGAAGGACACACACATAAAAAGCAAAGAAAAACCTTAAGTCAAATAAGTGATCTGTGAAGCAATGTTTAATACCTAAAACTTCTTTCCCTCCTGGTCAGTGACTCTAAGGTAGGCTAAAAGCAAGTAACTAATTCACAAGGTCTGTCTGATCCACAGTTCAAGTTCAGTAGTGCTGAGAATAAAATTAAAATTCTTCCTTCTTACCCATACATCATGCTGATGGACCTCCCAGGTGATTATCACAGCCCAGCAGCACAGGTGTAGATACTACAGGTCTCACAAAGCAAGCTGCTAGAACAGCTTTATAGGTCTGGAAACCATATTGATGTCCCTGCTCACCAACTCCAGTAACTGAAGGATCACTTTCAAGCCAAAGGTCCATCCTAGCAAGCAGGAAATCAAGCAAAGGTGCCTGGGGGCCTGCTTGGATGAACAAGGAATTAAACTCCAACGTAAAAACAATGTGTACAGGATGTAAAAGTGGGAATATATAAATTGTGTCCAATCATGCATGGATGAGGTTAGGAAAGCTAAAGCCCACCTGGATTTGAATTTGGTGAGAGATTTGAAGGGCAACAAAAAAGATCTGTATGAACATATTGGCAACAAAAGGAAGACTGGGGAAAACATGAACCCACTGCTGAACAGGGCAGGGAAACTGCTGACCGAGGACATAGAAACAAACAGGATACTTAGTACTTTCCTTGCCTCAGTCTTTACCAGTACAACTGGCCTTCAGGGATGCCAAGCCCACGAGACAGTAGAAAGTCTGGAACAAGGAATACTTACCCTTAGTGGAGGAGGATCACATTGAGGAATATTTAAACTGCACAGACAAAAGTCCATGTTGCCTGAAAGGTTGCACCCACAAGTGCTGAGGGAGCTGATGGATATCTTTGCAAGGCAACTCTTGGTTGTCTTTGAAAGGTCATGGGGAACAGGGGATGTTTCTGAGGAGTGGGAGGAAGCATTGTATCACCCATCTTCAAGAGTGGCAAGAAACTCTCTCGCTCTCTGGGCAACTACAGGCCAGTCAATCTCAACTCAATCCTTGGGAAGGTGACTGAGCAGCTACTCATGAAAATCTTCAGTCACATGAATGACAAGAAGGTGACTGGAAGTAGTCAGCATGGATTTATAAAGGGGAGGTCATGTATGACAAACCTAAAAGTCTTTTACAATGACATGACTGCCTTGGTGGACAAGGGGAGAACAGTGGATGTTGTTTATCTCAACTTTAGTAAGACTTGACACTCTTTCCCATAATATCCTCATGAAGTGCACATTAAATACACCTACGTGTACTAGTCAAGTGGGACAGTGACGTAGACTGAAAACTGGCTGAACTGCCAGGCTTAATGGGTTGTGATCAGTGGCATGAAATCCAGCTAGAGGCTAGTCACTGGCCTCCATCAATACTGGATCCAATATTGGTTAACATCTTCACTAGTGATCTGGATGATGGGGCAGAGTGTACCCTCAGAAACTTCACAGATGATACAAAACTTGGAGGAGTGGCTGACAGGTTAGAGGGTTGTGCTACCATCCAAAGGGACCTCAACAGACTGGAGAACTGGGCAAACAGGAACCTCAAACTTCAACAACAGGAAAAGCAGAGTCCTCCCCCTGGGGAGGAATAATCCCATGTACCAGTACATGCTGGGAGCCAACTGGCTGACAAGCAGCTTGGCAGAGAACCTTGGAGTCCTGGTAGACACCAAGCTGATCATGAGCCAGCAGAATGTACCCTTGTAACAAACATGACCAACAACCACGTGGGCTGCATTAGTAGAAGCATTACCAGCAGGTCAACAGAGGTGATCCTTCCTCTCTACTTAGCATTAGTGAGACACTTGTGGGGGGCCATCTCCAGGTCTGGGCTCCCCAATACAAGACAGATATTTACAACTAGAGTGAGTCCAGTAAAGGGCCACAAAAGTGATTAAAGGACTGGAGCATCTCTGGTGCAAGGAAAGGCTGTGAGAGCAGGGATTGCTCAGTCTGGAGAAGAGGCAGCTCAGCAGGATCTTAGCCATAAAGATCTGATGAAGGGAGTACAGACGATGGAGCCAGACTCTTCTCTGTAGTATCAAGTGACAGGACAAGAGGCAATGGGCACAAATTGAAACACAGAAAAGTTCATTTGTGAATTCTGTATAGGTTTCATTCCATAAGAAAACACCTTTTCATGGTAAAAGGTGCTCAAGCATTAGAAGAAGTTACTTAGATTGTAGAGTCTAACCCTGGATATGTTCAAAACCCAACTGGACACAGGCCTGAGCAACCTGCTTATGGTAGACCTGCTCTGAGCAGGGGGTTGGACTAGAGGCCTCCAGCGGTGCCTCCAACCTCAGCCATTCTGTGATTCTGCAACAACACATAACAAATCTTAAGGAAATTGTTTGAAATGGATTTCTACCCAGCCTCTGGAAGTAACCTTAATCAAGTGAAGGTAACAAAGCCAAGACAGAGGATTCCCACTCAGCTTTTTGTATAAAACCAGTGATACAGTAATTTCCCCCCTATTCCTTCCAAGAGGAATTAAAAATAGAGACACTGTCTTCCAAAGGGGAATTCAAACTGCTGGACACGTGCTGCAACATATCAAGGATATAAACTCACTCTGAGCCCCTCAGAAGAGGAGAAATCCACAAAAAATGTTTGCTAACTTACTGCCAGTTTACTTTATGCTACAGAACTGGTATCTGTCAAGATATAAAACAGTATCTGCAAAATTCCTCACTTTTCCTCTGTCAAACCAATATGAATTCTTTCACGGTGACAGTTGATCCAGTGATGTTTATTGCCCATGCCCTAGCTGGTAAATGCTATTTGGAACAGAATTTGACATAGCAGTCAAGGCTTATACTGAATGCAATTTAACGAAAGCAAGTAAATGAAAGCAATAAGCTCTAACCAGTAAATACTACCATTACAAGTTCAGTTTCAGTGTCATTCCCTTTAAATTCTTGAAGTGTGTTTACAAGGTATTTTTCACATCTAAGAACATATGCTGATCACAGATTACCCTACGTGGAAAGTATCCCAGTGACTACTCCTGTATCCTGACTGATGCATACTGGAATCTGGGTAGATTAGTCACAGGAATAACATACAAACTGAAATCAGTACTTTGTTACCAATATCCAAACACTCTCTCTAGTCATCTTGCTAAGAACCAGAAATTCTGGCCAGGCAAGAAATCTGAAAGAAACACCGAACTTCAGAAACCCAATGTAACTGAAGTTTGAGTTTCTTTGGCAAAACATTACTAGTGATCTGTGATTATTGCAAGTCAGCATCACTAGAGAAAAGGAAGTCACAAAATGTTACTGGTATAAGGGAACTAATTCCCATGCAAAAGAAGCTTGCCTGGAGTATGGGATATACAGTTTCTAACTCATTACTGATGTCAAAGTCCAGCTATTTCACCTGTGATAGATTTAAAGCAGAGACTCTCCAGATTCATCTTCCTACCTGTATCCTGTCAGTTTGCTCATTTAGTAATTACTTGCTGATAGTTCTAGATTCAATCTCTTCAAAAAATACATATGAACTGAATTAATAGTTGTGCTAAAATATTACTTCCACAGCTACTTCAACAGGTGAATATTTAATAGATAAACATTAAGGTTATGTAATGTCAAAACCATTGAACATAGTGAAAGTCAAGAAGCAGCCAGAAAGCCTACAGTTTTAAATATTTAATGATGACACACAGTGTACAACACTGAACACAGCTACTCTGGAGACACCAATTTAAGAACAGTTTTACTGGATTTTTCCATTGCAGTTAGTAGGAAAGACTTGTTTCTAGAAAGGCAAACATTACAACACCAAATCCAAGTATTTTCACTGCTTTAATATTTCATTTCTTAACATCAAGATGAACTGATTTACAATTTTCAAGTCAAAACTGTGCAAGTTAACAGATTTGGCAACTTTTTTGTTCAAAAGAATAAAGAGACCCAGTCCCTACAAATGAATGTTTCTGTTTCTTACTATCTGCTACTACCTTTAGACACCTCAGCACCGTACTTCCATCTTTTTTCTCTTATAGCTTATTAGTGGTATAGAAGGCAAACAGAGTGTATTTATTACATGCAAGAACTTTAGGAAAAAGTGATATTAAATTCTAAACACCTCTACTTAAGGTATTCTTGCAAGTCTTTAAATCTGAAATCTTTAAATGTTAAAATCAGGATTTCATTCAGTGAATGTTTGCATTCAATAACTTCCAGTGTAAACTTTCAGCTTAGAACATTGTTTGCCTTATGGATAGTATCCAGTTCTTTTAAAATGCATGTTTCAGTGGAAAAAAAATCCAACAAAAAATCCAAATTACCACCCAGTCTGTGTAGATGAAAATGGGTTAAACCTTTCTGCAAACCAGACAGATTTATATTGGGAAGAAGAATACATTAGGAATATATAAGCCCCCTTGGCAAGCACAATAAAAACAAGAACATATTTCTTTGTTTTTGTTACAGCAACATCTCAGAGACCATTATGCCAGGCAAGTGTACTTAACTCACACTTAAATTAGTATGAGACACCATGACTCAAGAACTCTGCATAATTTGATTTCTAGTAACAAGTTGCTACAGCACACACAGAGACCAGGTCTCAGCTGTCACTAGCCAGTGATAGGTTGTTGTCTTAAAGAGTAGAGTACATTGCTGTATATTCATCAAGTTTACTTTGTCTCCCCTCAAATGAAAGATAGTTCCATTCCAAACAAAGCTTGAAGGCCACTCTTCCCAGTATAACAAGACTGCCTTGTTAAACACATACATGCTGTGCTGCGTTTTAAGTTCATGGTGCAAGCTTGCAGCAGCATTTGTTTCTGTGGGCAAAGCAAATTGGAAACATAAGACTTTCTTCTGTAAAGGCAATTTAGACCCAACTCTGGAACTACAAAACATACTGTGCTGGTTTCAGCCTCAACACAGCTTCACTTATGTGTGTAGATTAAGCTAATAAATATAACCATATCCTATACAGGCTTTGCTTTTACAGCCTGCCCAGCAATAAGTAACACATTCAAAAAATGGACACGGAAGTAACAACCTTTCAGCACTACCATCAGAAGAGGTTTTGCTATTTTAGTCCATGTATCATGAAGAGTGCCAGCTCTGACAGCCACAACCAGTGCCAGAGTTGCAGCCCTGAGGTCAGCCATGGGATCCATAAGGGCATGAGCGGACCAACCTGACAGTTTGTTCCTCCACAAAATAGACACAATTAGAACCAGTTCTGGCCATGAAGTAGTAACTGTTGGGGATCATGATGAGCTACACTTCAGAGACAAATGGCTCATCAATACACTGCCCTGGTATTAGAGCTTTCTCTTCAAGGACTGCAGGGAACGGGGTATATTTATAAGGGACCTGTAAAGTCAGTAATTGCCTCAGGATATTGCAGCGCAGATACATGCACTCTTGACAAAGGATCCCCTATAACCCTGGCACACAAGGAGAGCTACACTGACCAGGGCAGCCATTTCCATGTCCAGACGAACAGCCCAGCTAGAACAGTGTTGAAGCTCCAATTCCTTTACAAGCTTCTTATACAAGCAGGCCTAAAATAGGATGTTCAAAGTGATTACTGATGGGCATAGTAGTTCATATGAGCATGACTAGCCAACACAGAAGTACCTGTATTTTATAAAGCTCTTCCTCTGAACTAGAATAATTTTACTTAGATTATATGAATTTGCCAAAGAGCTGTAAGCTAAAAATACCACACCACACCTACCAAGACTCACAGATATGAATCCAACATGGTTTTTGAGTTGGGGAAAAAAATAACACAGGGATGTGTTTTTCAAAACTAAGGAAACCTTTCTGCAGGTAACTTCCACTGAAATAAAGTGAAGTCTCCTTACAGATGTAGTCTCTTGCAGCTTTTGGTAACTGCTCGCAGGAAAGTCTTTCACCTTTACATATTATCACCTTTACTCTTAAGCATGTTAGTGCACAGTATGGACACCAGATATAAGGTCTCCAGCATCTAAGGCTTCCACCAATTTTCAGATTAGTTACTGGACAGAGAGGAGCATCGCTGATACAACAATGAGTATGGGAGCTCGGAAAGATTTTTTTTTACTTTCATTCCTCTTTGACCATGTTTCTGTATTTGACTCTTGTCAGTCAGGAAACAGCCACCACAGCCACTTGTGCTACTCACCTGCAGCACAGCCCACACTCACTTCGCTTTCCAGCAGACAGCAGGTCAAAAGCCCTAGCTCCACAACAAAGCTAGGAAACTGAGCTAGCTGCTCAGGTTATTTGGATCAGCATTAAATCTAAGGAAAAATCTGGTTTCAGTTCTGGCTCTAAGTCCCAGCTCAGCATTTTAATCCACTCCCTCCTCTCACCTTTGCGATTTCCTCAGAATAGGACATGATTCAGTCATTATTAAAGCACAGGCAGCATCAAGTTCAGCACAGCAAAGCAAGTTTTAAGAGGAACTCAGACCATGAGCAGGTCTCGCCTGGATGAGAAGACTGATGAAGGCCTAGGACAGCAGTGAGACATTAAAAGACAACCAGACTGAGAAGCTGAGAAAGCTCATAATTAATTCTTCTTGAGATTAAATGTTTTGTAAGAAAGCACGAGATTCTCCAGTCTGGGAAGTGTTTTTTCCCAGTACTATTCCCAAAGTTATCTTGAAATGAAGTACCAAAATATCTCCTCATGAAGCCAAGATATTTTCCCATGTGCTGAAGACTTGCTATGTAAAGCACCTGAGCATTCATGTTGACATAGGTAAGATAAACCCTCGGTCTTTCATCACTAAGTCATCAACTCATCTACCCTGTCATCATCAAGCCAGCCATTATGCCATGAGTTTTCTAATAAAATACGGCCAGTTCTCATCACTAGGCAGGAGCAATACTGATCAATAACGGTATCAAATTCAATACACATAGTACTAACAGGCCTGATCAAAACTACAGTTTCAAAAGAGACTTTAATGGGCCCTTCCCCTCCTCCACCCTATGCTCAGAGTGCCCAGCTAGATGGATGCCCTTTGCTTTGGATTCAAGGAGCCTTGATTCTAGCTCAGTCTCACACCCTTGGATAACACTGCATTATCCAAGAGAACCATCTTTCATTTGGAAAAGCAGTAGTCATGATGTTGGAAAGTGACATCCTTATGGGATTTCAGGCATCACTCTATGTAGCAGTTCCCAGCAGCTAAACCTGCTCCAGAAGGATTTATACTCTCAGTTCTCTTACAAGCCAGAGAAAACTAGCAACTAGAGTTCACGGCGTGTCTGACAAGGCTGTCTGCAAGCAACAGGTTTCTTTTGGTAGTGGAGGTGCTTCAATTAGATCAGCAGGCCTGTTCTGACTTTCAGTAGCTACCAGAAAACAATTCCTTGTTCCACAATTCTCAGGAGAAACATGGCTTCAAAGAAGTTTCATCCAATTTGTAAGAGAATTTTCTGCAGGCAACTATTTCAAAGGTATCTGAATTTACTTAATGTAAGAATGATAAATTTGTGACTCGGCAAGGACAGATCAAGTTGATCTTGCTCTTAAGAAATGCACTATCCTGGTATCTTGTATGTTTGTATGGTTCTACCAGCTCTCTGAAAACATTCCTCAGAAACATCAGTGACATAGGTTAAGAATATGCCTTAGGAGTAGTAAAACACAAGAACTCTAAAGTCCTTACAATTTTTCATGGCTAGACTTTGCAAAAAGTCAAAGCCACAAACAAAGTTAGTGAAAGGATCTTTACAGAGCATGTCACAGTACCAGAGGAGGACTTTCCAACATTACAGAAAAAAAGCAGTCTTCCTAAATTTGTTTTTGGCCTTGCTTAGGCTAAAAGTTGAGTGTAAAATGTAGCACAATGTATTTTGAATATGGTCAGCTTATGCAAAAGCTGCATTTGTGTTCTCAGAGAGGCAGTGTGAAAGACAGAAAGAGCAATCAAGCCAGAGAACACCTCTGAGCAATGGTTACCATGTTCTGCAAGGATGGCTCAATGACTTTTAGATGAAGTGTCCCCAGAGATTGACCTTGCAAAGTATGAACTGGGTTTCCTTCTCTGTTTCCTGGTATAAGCACTGATGAAGACAAAAGGGGCTGTTTGCTGCAAAGATTAAGATCAGAAAGGACAGGTATAATGACTAGGTTGGATGGGCTCTAAAATGCATTGTTTCTATTAGAATGAGCCCTAAACTGCATTGTTTCTATTAGAATTTAAATGAATTCCGTAATCTTCAGGTAATTCTAAACACACGTATTCTACTGTAAGAGAAGAGGGGATGAGGACAATAATTGAAATACAGAATTCACCACATTTGTTGGTTAGCTCTTCTCCAACTTTAATCATCTAGCACTTCATCTCCAGTTGGCAGCTTCAGTTCCTAGCTCTTGATTGTGTTCCTTTTCTCCGTTTTTTTTTTTTTTTTCCCCTCGTTTTTGTGTGGTTTTTCTCTCTTCTGTTTCTCTTTACTAGATTCAAGGTCTATGTATTTCCATTATGCTAGCATTCTCTTACAACAGCCTTCTTCCAGGATGAATTTAGACTTAAGACCAGTCTTTATATGACTGAGAGGAAGACGACCAGGAGTCTTCCTTAGGATATAACCGATTAAGGACAGCACGCTGCTCAAAGAGGAAGACCTCGTAAAACTGCTGCTGTACGTACCACAAAGGAACACCAGAAACAGGCTTTCACAGGACTTGGTCTGAAGCAGATACATGAGACCCAAAATGCCATTTGGTGAACAGAAGGAAAGGAAATGTAATAGTACATATATGTTAATAACAAAAACCAACTGGAAATCCTGCTACAGACGAAAACAGAACCAGAGGTTTTCCCAGAGATGCTTGAGATAGCGCAACAGTTCACCTATATTATCATAAGTTTATCATACTACTTTAAGAGAAAGACAATAATTAAGTTCACTGATCTCTTTCTATACTAAAACAGGAGATGGGAATTATGCATTACAATCACAGAATAGCAATTCTGCTGTTTTGCCTTTAAAAGGACTAATATAGAAGAACATTTTAAAATCTGCGCTTAATTATCATTGCCTCTTTAAAAATAAGAAATACCTAACTTAGAATTTAAGTACAAAGAAAAGGTAAGAAACAAAAGGAGATCCAGTCTCCAAACATTTTCAATTTCTTCTCACTTTCTGATAGGGTCCAAGTCCTTCCTCCATACTTTGCATTCCTGATTCTGATCAACACTCCCTCCCTGACTCATGCCCAACCAGTGAGTGTAAGCACCACAAATTTCAGACACTTCCAGTAAAAAAACCATACCATTTCATACTTTAGAGGACAAGAGTACATAGGATAATATCCAGCTCTCCACAGGAATAATACAAACAAGAACAAAATCTCCTAACAGCAGACCCCAATGCGCCTTCTATTTTTGGAGCTGAAGTGAATCTGTTCACAAGTTTTCCCTTCTGAAGGAAACTAGTGTACTTCAACTTCTCCATGCTTGTGTCTAGGGAGCTGCTGCTGCTGACAGACACTGGCAAGCACATCCCTTAGGTCTCTCTCTTGTATTATTCATTCCACAGACACACCTTATAGAAATGCACAAAACATATATCCATTGCCACTTAGTTATCGCTTCATTGGAATATCTTACAACTTTTCAGGAAATACTATTACTGCATGGATGGATGAACAACACCCAGAGTCAGTATTTAATTAAAATGTAAAAAAACTTAAAAGTCACTAGCTTAATAGAGGTCAATTTGTCTCAAGACTTCCATAATTTCAAAATAAGTGCAGCCATATTTTACAATAGTAAAAGCATTCTTACAGAGAAAACAACTATCTGGATTTAAAAAAAATCCAGACACATCTCCATGCCTGGCATTTGCAGCACTTTGGACCCATGCAGAAAGCCATATCCTACTTAAAGGACTTTGCATAGCATAGGGAGGGCAGAGAACAGGAAGATGCAGCAGTCTCAGTAGTAACAAGCAGGTTTTTGTTGGTTTTGTTGCCTTTTTTTGCTTGCTTAGAGCTTGGCTTTTGAACAGTGTTTGCAGTCTTCCTTCAGCTCCATACAGTACTGTTGGCGCCTTCTAACATCTCCATTTCTGTGTCGGAAACCCCCTGTTACAGGCTCAGAAAGGACCTTACTGCACCACTGAGTTTTTTGGCTGCAAACCTGCCGAGCAGCCTTAGGGTAAGCTGCATTGGTCTGCCCTAGGAAATGCTTTCCCTAGGGACAGACTCCTGCAAGAAACTAATCAGCTGCAACACAGCACTTGGAGTCCAAACAGAAAACAAGCTATGTAGTTGCTGAAGGTGGGATTAGCACATTTTGTAGTTCAGTCTGACACGCTGTGTTATTTTCCTCAGAGTGGTTAGGCATTAATGAACAACTGCGTGGCCGTGATGTGGTTTACAGGAAGTGACAGCAATATGCATTCAGAAGTGAATCCTCCTCTAAATATTATTCAGCAACATGAAAAACAAGCAGCCAGCTTAAGCTGGTTAAGTAACATTCAAAGTCTGAGGGGATTTGAGTTTCAGTGAAGAACAAATTTTACCTGGGGGTAAAAAGGCATGTCTGGGGTGGGGAGGGGGTTTAAAATGGAAATACTGTCAAAGCTTTAACGGTAACATAGCTAAAAGATTGTATAATTACCATTTATATAACTCCTGCAGAAATTTAAGGGAAAAAACCTACCTTTACCTTTGTTCCAAGACAAATTGTTCTTCTGCTTGAGATCCGCTAGAGCACTTCAATTTTACCTTGAGAATACAGTCCCGAGGTATTTAATTACCCTGTCAAGACCACTAAATGGTCTCACACCATGCCCCCTTCTCTCAATCTTTGCTGACTGATGGCATCAGTAAAACTCACTAGCTTTAATTAAACCTTCAAATAGGATCCCTTTTTGCCACTCACTAGATCAATGTTCTTTAGCACTAGAAGAAAAAAAAAAAAATTGAGAAGGTAAGGAGGGTTTCTCTCACCTTCAGAGCTCACTGGTATAGCCTCTGGTATTTTAATAGACTTTTTACACAACTCATGTATTTCATTGCTCCCCAGGGGCATTAGTTAATGAAAGAATTACTACAAAAAGTGACACTACCAAAATTTTCCTCTACAAGTATCAATGGTGATGACAGGAAAAAAATCTTAATCTTCCACCTGCTGCACTAACTGAGAAATCAAACTAGCATGTTTCTTCTTTCAGCATTTTGTTATTTTCCATTAAGTGTACACAGCATTTTCAAGAGTACTATCATGGGTAGAGGTTCGTAAGGGTGGAGATCTTGAGCAGTTAAGTTAGAGGATAATTCCTTTAAAATTAGTCTTATTGTAAATCTAAGTAATAGTTCAAGGCACCAAGTGAAATTGCATTGCATAATGCCAAGTTTTAAGGACACTGCCTCAGAGGACACTAATGAAGTTGTGGCACGTCCCTCACTTCAAGTCTTCCCTTGCTGTACTGCACTTCCTCAGGCATTTGTAAAGCTGATAGTTCAGCATTCACCATTCAACTGAAGTCATAACTAGCTCTTCTCATTACACAGCTTTCTACAGTAGGGCAGTTAACTAGGTGATGATGGCAAAGTAGGGCATCTGTGCTTGTAGCCAAAGAATTTGTCGAACTTCATTCCAACAGGAAGTTGGCAGAATGTTACATGTTAAGCCTGATTTTTTTTTTTTAATATATGCAAAGCTATAAAGGAGTGGGAAGGAAACCTACAGATTTAATACTTTAGATAAAATATTTCTTAAATCTCTATTCCCCTGACAGGTGATAATTACCCATGTAAACACCCTAGTAGTCCAAAGAATTTAAAAGAGGAGGAAACCTTACTAAATCTGATTTTTTAAGAAGCACTAGCTAGGTAAAATACAGCTAGACAATCAATGCTATCTTATAAAAAAGGACAACTCCTAGGCCTCTAGCCTGGACAAACTATTTTCCTTCCCCTTTCCAACGTGTATTTGCATACACGTCTATGCGTGCATCACCAGCATTAATGAGTAAGAAAACCATCTGCTAGGCTCTGCTAGCTCCTGCATGCAGACGCTCTGCATGCAGAGGCTCTGCCACTTCAGGCCCTCTCACACTGGAGAGCTGGAGACAGCACAGCGGGAAGCTCCTCAGCCCCAGTTCACCTTGCAAGGAAGGAACGAGTACTGCATTACTGCCATCTGCAGTGTCCCCTTGGCAGCTACGATCCACAAAAGACCATGTCCATCATTCAAGCAGTCTAGCATCCACAGAGAAAAGCCAAAAAGATTTTCCTGTATCCTCCTGCTACCCCTAATAATCTAGGTAAAAAGCTGCCTCCTATTCAGCATCTTAAACAGCTCTACACTAGTTCAAGGACAGGCCATTGGTTTGCCCACTCCTCTTTAGGCAGAGAATCTTACTATACTTTCTTGTTAATGTAGAAGTCTTCTACACCACACTGAAAGATATTCCTGTTCAGATAATCCCACAATAAATTCACCTGTATCTTTTTTTTTTTTGGAAGGAGTTTTCCCAGGAGCAAGGGGAGGGGAAGCCACTGAGGATTTCCCCCTCCCAAGCAGAAGCCAAGCCAACAAAACATGCACTGAATTTCCTTATCACTGTGAGCAAGTCAGTGACTCTTACATGCTGTTTGATCCTCTGAGTTCTCCACGTTTGGGAAGAACTGATCTTTCCAGGACAACCCAAATGAAAAAAAAAAGTCTGGACAAGCAAGTGGGTAAGAAAAAAAAAAAATCACTCCAGGCACAGAAATCTGCATTTTCACTGGCTCTTAGTGCTTCCCAGCAGCAGCTTCTTTCCAAAAGAGAAGCCACAGAAGATGTTTTACCTTTTCTATGATACAAATGGTTTTCACACTGAAGTTGCATAATTAAATGAAGCCCAAACTTCACAGGCTACCTGTAATACAAATAAGCCCGTTTACATTGCAAATAAGCCATGAATTTTGCCACAGAGGGCACCATCTAATATGTGTAGGTATATTGCCCAGCAGAGTGGGGTTCAGGTACCTAACACACCTAGATGTGCCTTCAACATCAATGCATACCCACCCCACAGTTTTAATATTCAGGTCAAATCAGAAGGCAACACAACTGGCACCAGGTTAGACAAAACTAAGACTGCTATGACTTGTTTTGGAGGTATGGATCTGACATTTGGTTAAGATATTTTGTAAACAGTTCAATAAAGTATTCCATAAAGCATTCCACAGGATGTTGTTCTTTTTAAAAAGGTATCAGGTAATAGGTTTTAATATCACTACCCATACAGAAAAACTTAAGCCAGCATTTTGCAAATCTCCCTTTTCAATATATTTTATTTCAAGAAAACAGTAGGTGGCAACCCTTTTTAGAGATCAGAGAAATATATCCAATGACTAACAGACTAGTACAGAAGCAGTAGATCAGAGGTATGTGTCATGGCCCCAATCTAGAACATCACACATTAGGATCAGAACAACTCCCTCTGAGTGGCAACACTCTCAGTTCAGCCACAATGTGAGAGTCCATCACCTAACCAACAAGGTTCCTTCCAGTTTTGTAACTAACAGGAAACAAACGCTTTCAACCATCAATCTAGTGAATTACTTAAACATTTCTACAGAAGTCCCAAAAATGTACAGAGAGAATAAGCATCTAGGTCCTGGCACTGAGATCTCATAAGTGACTCCCTCCACCTCAGTTGTTGCCCCAGAGGCAGCAAAGGCCTCAGACATCAACTTTACCTCTGCTAAGTATTGCCTCCAGGCTGATCTGATGAATATGTGAATTACAAAGTGCTTCACAAAGTAGGCTGGGCATTTCTATTGGTTCACAGATAAGGCAGACACTCTTGATAAGTCTCTTTTCAAGTCACTGCCACACAGACATTTTAGTTCTTTTAACGGGAGAAGCAACTGTCCAATGTACAAATGCCTTAGTCTTAAAACATACTAGGGATATCCCTAGCCTCTGCCCCTTCTGCAGTGTGGAAGGAAGTAAAACCAGTCTCTTTAAACAACATCTTGGGAGAATCCAGTTATGAAAACTTGGCCTGAAACCCAGCTTGTGTCCAAGGAAGAAGAGTAAAGGAGAAGGGAGTAAAGCAGTTTTTCCCCTCAAGTCACACACACTAACACTGAAAGATGCTGTTGAAGTTAAACAGGGCTGAATATGGATAGAGTCAGAATTTTACTTGTAACATGAACAAGCAACATTTACAGATACTTTTTTCTAACTAAACAGGTTTTCTTTATTTTGGTGAAGAGGTCATCATTTTCACTCATAATAATGCAAATATTTCAGATTTTCTTTAGCTAAGGACATCTAAGGTACAAATCCCTGAAAATTTACACATCAGCTTTAGTCTCACTGCAAGGGTCACTGTCTGGTATTGTTTATAACCTGCAATTCTACTTTCATGTCCTGGGAAGGCAGGAAAGGAAAAGCACCAGTGTCATCACCCACATCTGTCTACTCCATTTTCACTTTTTTCCTCAGACTTTTTTTTACAATCCATTTTTAGTTGCAGAAATGCTATGACTGTTTGCATTGATTACTTAGCAAGGTGAAAGAGGATTAAGAATTCATAGACTGGCAGCATAAAGTAAGTCACTGCATACCCCCCTTATCATTTTGATTTGGGAGACCTGGCGTGATTCTCTATAACATCATCCTTTTTTGCTGGCTATATAGTCACCAGCACTTCCAACTTACCACCCTAGACAGATGCATTTTTTGTTTGTCCAATCCAAGACATTACATGCAAAGATACAGTGTACCTGCAATACTACTGGAACGCAAACCCATTCCCTTTCTCACCATCACCCAAAAGACAGCTTCAAAAAACCTGGAGCATGAAGTGACTTTCCTCAATTTTCCACCAAAGCAGAAAATGGGAGACTGCCTGTGGGCAAGAAGTCTGCCAGAAGCACATAGGGAGCTTTCTGCAGCAAAGCATCTATCCATGTCTTTCATCCATTGTTATTGTGAGCCATGATTCACCATTTGTTGAACAGCAGTATGTTTAAGTTTCAAATAGTGTAATCCACTTTATTAAAATCTTATGAATCCAGAACAGGTAGGGCATTCTAACCATAATTACTGCCATCTTATTTTTGTCTCAGTCATCTTTAAGTGGCTCTGCATTGCTTTTTAAGTTCAAACCTTTTCAGAGGCAAGCTTTATCTTATGGCTCAAACAAGATCCTAGTTAGAGGGCAGTCAACATCCAAGCGATCAGCTAGCAAACCCTGCTGTTTAATGAAGAATGGGCTGGTTGGAACATGGGATTGCCTTCAGGCACCAACACCTGTGAAACATGTTCAAAAGTCTGCATTCCCTGATAAAATTTATTTCATCTCCTCTCTTTCAAGACTTCAGAGCCCAAACAATTGCTGAAATGAATATCCTCACTCTTCTGATAATGGAATAAAACAGTAGATGAGAAGAAGTAACTCTTAAGATTTCTGCTTCTAGAAATTCAAGAAACTGAATTTAGTAAACAAGAGGTGCAGGAGTTACAACACAAACGAAAAACCAGGAATCCCAAATATTAAAGACCTAGAGACTAGAGCCCTAGGAATCCAGTAATTCATAGATAACCTAAATAGTTGTTTCAGCATTTGATTTTAAGGATTTGTAAGAGACACAAGACACTAGTAGCCTAAAAAAGGGAGTATTGAAAAGCAAGTTATACCATCTTCTTTGAGAAAGTAAGGAGGAATCACATAGTGCAGTGTTCAGACTATATGCAATATTGCATTTCTGCAACTAAAGCATACAACACAATTTCTCAGTTAAAGCAATTCAAGCTCACATCTAAAATGTTATCAAGCACATAAAAATCACAATTTTCTATACTTCATCATGATCTACCTCTCTAGATTTAAAACAGACCACAAAGGACTAACCGTCTGCTACATGATGAAGTCCTAGTCTATTCTATTGACATTAGCAGAATGCTTAAGTTACACTTGGAAAGGGAAAGTTACACTTGGAAAGGGAAAACATATCATGCATCTGATCAACAAGAAGTCAAAACACTTCAGTTTCTTTAAATCATAATTAACACTACCTACCTTTATGGTTTTAGTTTGAAGTCTCAATCCATTCAGAGTGTTGATAGCTTTTTCAGCATCCTTGGGGTCAACGTAGTTCACAAAACCATAACCCAAGCTCTGTCCTGATTAAAAAGAGGAACAAGAGTGATCATTAGTACTGCAGTGCTACACAATGGATAACTAACAGTGTTTAAAACCTATATAGACACACAGAGCAAAAATTGCTTATATTAAAGAACAGTATCTGCTTCAGATAACAATGTTTCAAAGGCCACAACACCTAATTTTTCCAGTAAGGTTAGTGGTTTTAAACTAGCTTCCTCTGTTCCCATGGACTGCCCTAAGTTCAACTCAGAAATGGCTACAGTCAGATTAATGAAAGACTTAAATTGCTATGCAAAATAGGTTCAGGAGTTTGTTATGATCTGTTAGAGACTAGAGGAAGTGCAGGAGCTTCAAGGTTAAGACAACATCAAAAATCCACTACTCACTATTGAACTTTTTAATTAACATAGAAAGTATAACAGCAAAATTCTGGACCAGTGCTTGAAAATGAGTGTTTCAAATATACTTCAATGTCAGAATTTGAGCCAAATTTGAAGCCAAACATTTCTACAGATGTTATTCACACACTAAACAGAGCCTCTCAGTAACAATGAGTTTAAAGGCTCATTTTATTCCTATATTCAAAACAACTGGTGCAAGTAACTGGTCATGAGCTAATATCATCCAACAGAGATGCAACATTTTCAGGTTCTTTTAGCATTGGTAATTCAGATGATAGATGGACATAAAGCATTTTTAACTAGCTCTTAATCACTGAACCACAGCCTATTTCTAACAGTGTATTCTGTCTAAGCACTTCTTATGAAACACTTGAGTTTAGCAGTAGTCATCTCTTGACAACTTCAAAACCTAAAGTACACCATCCTTAACTAGCTGCCTTAAGCATACCCCTTTAAAAATATTTAGTGCATAGGAACGCAAATAGGTAGAAAAAATTAACATAGCAAAAGGATACCACTTAGTAATACTGTCCTTCATTAGCACGGAACTTTTCAGAAACACTCTCCCATACTCCTTGATGACTTTTTTTTTTTTGAAACTGAAACAACAAGGTCCAAAAGCCAGTCAACAAGCCAAAGGGAAGCATCCAATATATCTAATTCACAAAATGCTAGTTTGAAAGATTAGCTTGGAGATACAACAATATAAAAGGATAAACAATATTACATAAAGCACAAATGGCAAACTCATTTATTGCCAGGAAAGATATAAAAGAACCTATACTGTATCAAGTTCTTGTATGGTATTTATACAGTCTGTATTAAATAGTAAATAAAGTAGAAGACGGATGGGAAGTTTGTAATTGATTAAATAAGACAAGAGACAGTTTAGTAACAAGCCCACCACTGCTGGCATTCATGATTTTGTACAAGTTAGTCCACCATAGCACCAAAAGTTAGAGGACACTACTGCCACCCCACCCCCCAAGTGACCCCCATTCTTCCCAAAACAGCGCACACAAACAAATTGGCTAGATGAAGCCATGAAAAGGTCAATATATGCAAAGTTAAAGGAAAACATCCAAAACCCAACTGGACAAAGTCCTGAGCAACCTGCTCTAGACAACCCTTCTCTGAGCAGGACTACACGATCTCCAGAAGTGCCTCCAACCTCATCAATTCTTTGTTTCTGTAATAAACAATATGAAAATAGGCAGAAGCATTTCTGTATTCACTTACAGTTCTACTTAGATATAGCTAAGTTCCTTATCCTAGAAGTGCCTTTTTCCTTATTAGTCTGATTACAGTAGAGCAATTTCTATACCTGTCACCTCCATCACTCCCACTGTCTGCAGAAACTCTTTCCAGCAGCATCTCCAAAAAAGAGCAATTTAAAGGAATGTCTCTTCTTGTGCATGGCTTTTATTTTAGTCTTATCTCCTAATACAGAAATGCTGATTTTTGGTGTTATTAATCTCCTAGGAAGCAACCCATTTAAACCACAACCTTAAAACAAGTTAAAACCTCTAAGAGAAAGTTATTTCATGTACAACATTCCCCATACACTCACCAATTCCAGAGTGAACAGAAAAAGACGTGCAGAAATTATTTCTACTACCTCTCTTTTCATATGATCTATTTTTCATATTACAAACACCCAGACTACTGTAGGCAAAGAGCATACCCAGCTATTACAAAAGATATCATTCATGACCAATTCTTCTGGAGACATTCTATTAGTTAAGCTTGATAAATATTAGTAGACTAACTTAGGAAGCTACACAAAAAAAATCCAGTAATTTATTCAGGACAAGCTTGAACTCATTTCTGCAAGTTTATTCTGCAATTCTGCAATTAAAAAAAGCTTTCACTGTGAGGGTGATGAAACACTGAAGCAGACCACCCAGAAAGGTTGTGAAGTCTCTGTTCCTGGAGACACTCAAAGTCTGACTGGACATGGTCCTGGGCAACCTGCTCAGGGAGAACCTGCTTGAGGAAGGAGAGTTGACTAGATTATGTCCAGAAGTCCCTTCCACCCTCAATGACCCTGTGAATGATTTCTTTTATTTAATTCAGTTTTGTTTAATTTGGGCTATCATCTAAAATTCAAAGGTGTTTAGATCTGACATTCCAAAGGCTTTATATATTTGAAAAGGTTAAGAAAAAGTAAAACTTTTTAAAGAGATTGAAATTTTGCCTGAAAACTAGTGGCTCAATTACACATTACCAATAATTCAGTCAAAAAAATCACTGTCTTTGCAGAAGCACATAAGAAAGATGAATCTTGGCTCTCAACAAGCAATACAAATAATTGGAAATTGAACCTGATTTCTGGAATCAGATGCTGGAGGGACCACTCTTTAAGTCTTCCTGCTTGTCTTAAGGGAAGATGCTTGTTTAAGAGGTTTGCCAGTTCATATACAGATGGCCAAGTTCTAGAAAATCCAGACAAGCGTTTCACAAAATGCAGTCTTCTACTATTCAAACCATTCAGGTATTTCAAATGACCCATCAGATATCTCAATTATTGCAAAGTATGTCTGACAGCTGTTGGTCTTTCTCAATTGGTGGGAAGTGCCAACTGGGTTACAAGAATTTAGAAGCTCAGTTCTTCCTAAGTGTTTCATTGATGTACAGGACTTCAGTCCAAGCTTATGCTAGTACCACTGCCGCTGTACAAGCCAGAGAGAAGTCCCATCTGATTGTGGATTTCAGGTGGAGAAAAAGCAGCATACCCATTGCACACAAATTTTATTCAAATAAGATGAGAGATACCTGGTCAGTATAATTCAAACAAGTTCTCCTTCTGTGCAGCTTTTTCTCCCTCCTCAATGTCTAAGCATTTTGCTTTCAAGACAAACCAGGTAGAAGCTAGATGCACTTAAACCAAGTCAGCCACCACTTGGAATATTTAAAAAACAGGAACTTCATTCTTTATTAATTATAATGACTAATTTGTATTGCCTGAAGCCAAAGATTAAACTCAACACTGTCAGAAAACAGCTCTGAACTCTTCCATCTGTGCTTCTTCTACACCAAACTCCATTCACCAAGGCAAATCTCCTGCAGAACACACATTTGTTTCCAAGTCTAGTAAGACACATAAAGTATATGTTGTGGACTTAGACGCATAAGAGTGATGCAAGACAGAAGGTATACTTATGGCTGTCCACAAGTTAAATAATCCTCAGATTTAAACGTATATAAAAAAGCAGCTTAGTCTCCTACTGTTTTAAGACAGGGTCAGCTTCATCTGGCTCTTGCCTCAGCTTTGTTTTTCCAACTTCTGCTTAATGACACTATAGTCTGAAAAACCTCTGACACATCTCCAAGGGAGCTGTCCTGGTGCTCTGTCTACTGTTATGTGTTTAGGTATTCTGAATATCCAGTTTAGCCTTTCATAGATCTTCAGTATTATGGCCTACTCAACCTCAACACAAAAAAGACTATCTGTGCACATCAGCTATTTATTCCATAACTCAGACCTATAAACAGTATTAAGTTTAGCTTAGCCTAAAGAAAGGAATGACTGAGTTTCTTATTTTTGTGAGTTACTTGTGCCAGTAACAAGAAAACATTCACCACCTTCAAGGAAAATACTCCACTTATTTGCAGAGGTGAGCAATACTTCAGAAGTTACATGCTCAAACTATCAGCTGAGCTTCTTCTCCTCAATAGTTCTTGTAGCTGTTTCACAGCACTGTTTAAAAGCTGTTTCTGTACGCTTTCTACTAGATTTTATGCTTGGGACACTATGAATATTAGACAATGTGGTGCAGAACAAAACAACAGTTAGCTAAATCATTGGTAAAAGAAGAATTCACCTGAAGTAGAAAAAGTCAAAATGACAAAATGATCTGGAAGGAATGAGGACATAAATAAGGAAAAGCTGTTTGACTTGAATTTTGTTTCAACAAAATCTGATTAAAAAAACAAAACCTACATAGCAGTAGAAGTGTATCTCGTAAGCCTGTAAGACAGCAAAGGACTTAAAGCAAAGGTTATGATTTGAAAGTTTATATTCATTAATTACATTTTATGTTTTATGTAACTGACACTTGCAACAAAGTCAAATTCAAGCCTAAGTGGCAAAAAGTCCTTTCAGTCAGGCATCTCTTTGAACCTAGGCATGCTATATCTACCACTAAGTGGGTCACTGACAAATGTTCAACCTCTATGTATGTGGCCTACGAGAAAACGTGAACTGGAAAGCACTATGCTACTCACTTTAATAGGGGAAACTGTTCCATTTATGTTTCAAGTTTATGAGCTTCATAAATATCACTTCGCCACCACGTATGATGATGATGCAAATTAAAGACTAATTTATTAGATAGTGCCACGTTACTTTTTGGCATTACAGTCAATATACAGAATGGATTTTGAGAGGAGAGGGGCAAAAAGTAATTTCAAACAATTTAATTCTAATCAGTCTTTGAAAGGACTACTCAAGAGACTGAGTGGAGATCCACGTGCACACTAGAAAAGTGTAGAGAAAATAATTTAACATTAAGTAAGAAGCAAGTAAAAAACACAGTGATTCAGTATTTAGGGAAGAAAAGCAGACAGAGACTTACAAGCACCGGTCAGCGAAAGACCAAAAAAGATTCAAGTAGAAAGAAGGGAAATAAGCAAGTAGGAAGGTATAGCCATGGTCACAGTGCTCCTGAATTTACTGCTGTGCCTTGAAAAATGTAACTTTTTTTGCTTTAAAAATGCACAGGCTCTAATTCACAATACTTATCAGAGGAAGAATCACAAATAAACTAGTTCTATCCTGCCCAGGTTGTTTCACAAATGTTTACTTGTTTACTATAAATGAAGCATATTTAAATACTGAATACAGCTGTAAAAGCCCAAAGAAAATCCTCTGTTATACGACATTCAGAGAAAGTCAAATGGACGCTATCCACAGAGGAAATGGTCATACAAAGTAGATGTGGCAGAAGTGATGCCTGTTGCACATTCTTAATGTTTTGCTTTTAAAAGTAGCAGCAATATTCCTTAAAGCAGAATAGAGCCCTTTTAATATCATTGGTAGAACAATGTTTTCCTCCTTCTGAAAACAAAAACGTTGAACTTTCTGAATAGGAATAATCTCACTCTAGAACTGTACTTATGTGAAAGGACTCCTTGGTTATTTCCAGCAACTGCTTCAACATTTTTAAGGAGACAGATTACAGACAGATTATAGCAGTCCTGTTGCAAGAACTGAATTTTAGAAATAAAAATCATGGTGAAGACTTAGGTTGGACTACTGGATATGTGACACAAGTGAAGAAATGACAAAGACGCAGAAACTTAACGGGTTGTTTTGCAAAATCCAAGCCAAGTCTAGTTTTTCCTTAAGGTAACCCTATTGTGGGATAAAAAAATGCATCACTACACTGCACTGTACATTTCCATGAGGCACAGCTATTTACACCATCTAAAAGAGGTTACTGCTGAATTATTGAATGCTCATTACAAGCCAGCTCACTTCATTTGATCACCATTAATTACTTATGCAAAGCTCTCATGAACTTGGGGAGGAATAGGAGATCTAGAGACAAGGCAATTTTTCCTATTGCCCTGTTACTACCCAAATTATTCATAATGGAGAGATAAGCAAGATAGTTGGTGACATGAAAGAAAGAAAAAGAAAAAGTAAGTACTGAGGCTGTCTGAACACTGATGCATCTTACTACCTAGAAGAGTCCTCTGCTGGAGAAGTGTTCATGCATGAAACACTTGGTTGCATGAAACAGCCTAAATGTCCTGAGGCATCCCCCAGTTCGGTGTCAGGAGACCAGCTAGTGAGACCTGTCACATAAGAATAGAGATTGCTCTAGATAGGACAATTAATAGGACACTATCAAGTAAGAGTGCGGAGCAACAGGTCACCTATTTTCCTGCTGATTGCTGTAGTCTAAAGGTTTCACCTGAAGTCCACTTCCACAGTAAATACAGCTCGTCTCCTCCATTTGAAGGGGGAACTTGACACCTTGTTTCTTGCAGTGTCTGCTGCCATTCTCAGTTGCATACACCCCCCACACACACTTTGTTATCAATTTAGATATCATATATTCTGATTATAAGATGAGGCAGATTTCTTTTTCTAGATTCAAATGAAGTGTTTGCACTCTAAAAGCTGGTGGTGTCTCCTTGCTATTGTCTATCTACTGACTGACAGTTTTAAGGGCTGAACTGCTAGTGGTGATCACCTGTCCAACACAGCAATTTATACCTCAACTGGACTAAGGGCAGTAATAATGAAAATAGTAATGAACAGTTAGACAAGTGCAGGACAGCATGACAAAGGTTTTACTCTCCCTAGATAATCTGGATATAATTACCACCTCTTAGTAGTTTGTTCTTCTCAAATAATTTTTACTGTGTCTTCTAAGCTTCCTGTTTCTCTGGGAAATCCAGAACTTATTTCCAAACAGTAATTCAACTACACTGGAATGCGAGAAAAACTGAAAGACGTTCCAAACTAAATTATCTACCCCCACCAAACCTGTTTTCTTCTTTCCAACAAACCTGCATTAAGATTCTACTGTTATGTTAAGGAGTTACACAAACAGCTGAACCAGGCCATTTAGCCCAACCACATCAGACCAGCAATTAAGATGTTTTATAGCCTCTCCTCTCAACCTCCCTGGGAAGCAGCCTGCCTGACAACTTTTCTTGCAAGAAAAAGTATACTCGCCAACCTTCATTTCCTTCCTTTTTCTCTCTGGAAGCAGCTGCAACAGCCACAGACAATGGCTTGGTTTCTAAAGCTTTAATATACCTGCCACATAACAGCTGAATTCCTCCATGCTGCACTTCCAAAAAGGACAGAAAGGACAAGAGCCTTCAAATCAGAGAGCTTCCTTGAAGGCCAAGTTAAAGAGATCCTCTCCCTTTTGACTACTATACCTGTAAACCTGGAAAACAGGTGAATGTAAATAAAAAAGTGGGACCAGAGCATGTAACAAGAGAAAACTTCTGTAACTAGGCAGATATGCAGGAATGTCTCTGTGTAGCTACTCCCTTCTGCAGTGGCCAAAGGATGATAGTCTATTTTATAATAGACCTTGGAGTGCAGAATGGCTGTAAAATGCTTCTGTTATGTTTTCAATCTATGAGCTACCACTCAGTTTCAGGAGGAACATTTCCTGAAGCCTGTAGGCACCTCAGAACCAAGAAGAAATACTATTTCAGACACAAGTGCCAAAGGCAGCATCTTCAACAGCTCTCTTACTATGCATCCAGCCCAGCAGCATTGAGTAGAGAGAGTTCAGTCATCTGAACTATGCAGTCCTGTTAACGAGTTTGCCTGGAAGTGCTCAAGTGTCATTTACAATCTGTTACACCTTAAAAGAAAGGCTTGAAAGGTAGACAAGTATGAGCTTTTACTTAACAGATATTAAGTAAACCCTTTCAAAAGCTACTTCTGAAATACTGAGAGCTGTATCACATAAGAAAAGTCCCTGCGAGGTTACAAATGCACAGTGAACTCAAGTGCTGCATTTTCAGTAGTCTTGCAACATTTTATCACTCCTAAAAAAGAATGCATATTGTTTTCTGTGTAACATCTTGATTAGAGAGCAGCTGATTAGTATGGTAGTTTTATTTCATGACTGATTAAAGCATCTTAGTAAATTACTAGGTCTTCTCTGAATGTTTTTTGGGCAGAAACATGAAGTCTGACCCCAGAAATTTCTGGCCAGTATCAAGCCTACTTACCTTCTGCTCTTGAAGTCTCCTGCTGTCCAGTTGTCTACCGAATCTGTGTCCTCATGATTCTCCTCTCTAAATATCTATGGCTGACAAAATCCAGAGCCAATATTGTAGAACTTTATCTTTGCTTAGGCAAGCAAAGATACCAGCAATACAGCTGGTATTTTTTTTTCAGCACTGCTCCATTAGTATACAATGGTATTATTACCAGATGACTAACAGGTGCTGAAAAACCAGCAACTTCAGTACTAGAAGAGTTTCTACTGCTGCATTTCTTCCAGGGGTCAACTACTTGCATTACTTCAACATGCTCTCCCTGCTCACATGAACCAAAACACTTGTCTTTTAGCAATGCAGCAAGATGCCTTTGAAAGCTTGGCACACCCACCACACGAGGGAGTCCTTGGCTGCTGCTTCCCGTCAAGAGCTATCGAATACCCAATGCAAGGGCTGAGTAAGCTACCTTTTGGATGTAATTGCTGATTAAATTACCAGAGTACCCAGCTAATCCTGCACCTCGTCTGGAATTCTTGAACATTCCTGTGAGGTCTGCAGACCAAAGAGAATAGACAATCAACAATTTCAGGTAATCGCTTTTTCCACACACAAAAGAAGTTCGAACCAAAAAGAATACTACAATCAGCTGAGCTCTCAAAACCTTTTCAGCATGTACTCAACTTCTTATAAGGTAAGAGTGAGTGAGTTCTATGAAACAAACTGGTTCATTTTAAGGAGCAAGCAGAGCTAGGTTTGTAAGTTCCACCTCCCCTCTTCCACTTACTGATCTCCCTAATAGGTAAATGTAAGAGAAGTAGCCCCATTAATTGAGTGCTATCAATACTAATTCTTAGAAGAAAAGGAACCCAAAACTATCATTCCATTTCAAATTATCATCCTGATACACATATTAAATAAAAAGGAAAAAACCCAGAAGAACACTTACATTTGGTTACAACACATCTGAAAACTAAAACATACCACTAAGCTATAAAACTAGTTTCATGGTCTAGTACAAAAAATTGCACAAGCACACACTAATCATACTCTGGAAAATTAAAAATCTCAATAGCAAGTAATACATATTCATGCATTTACCTTCCACAAAGGGCAATCAAAAAAATTTAAGATAAGTAGGCATTTAAAAAAAAATAGGTCTTTTCTATAATACAGTCATTGATTTCACTATAGTGACGTTTCAGACATTTCAGGCTATTTCAACTTCTGGAAAAAAGACTGTATGGCAAAATAATGAATTAAAGAAATATAACCAGCAAGAACTACAGTATCACACAAAAGAAATGCTAAAAAAGCCTATCTTCCAAAAAAATTACATACTATTCGCATCAATATATGACAGTGAAGAACATACTTCTGAGGTTAAGTCATAAAGTCTAGGAGCTGAAAGTCAAATGTCTGTAACACTACAGAAAAAAACATAAGAATTGTAGCAGACTAGGGACTTTATTTTTTTTATAATTTAACTTCAGCTATGTATGCTGCCTTCAGTGCTTTACTCCTTTAAGATATGTCAGCCAGTCCTTAACTGAAAGAAAACAGTCCATTTTCCAGTGAGTATTAATACACCTTCTGCCACCAGCCATGCAAGTGTTCATTTTACATCAAACACTATTTTCAATAAACTAAGCATAACTTTGTTTAAAGCTGTAGATTTCTGTCTCTGTGTATGAAGGTAATTGGTAAAGATCCACTAAAGTACTGTAAGAACAAGTCAGCTTCATATCTTTGTAAACAGGACCAAGTCAAGTTCACAGCAACTTGACATTAGGCTTTATTCTGCCTTTCATCACTCCTAAAGTTGCACACAGTGGTGGAAGAATGCTGTTAAAAAGAAACGTACATGACAACATTACAAGCCTATATACAAAGGCTCTCATATGAATTCATCTCATGGACCCATATAATTTTTCGCAAGTCTCCTAAAATTTCAGAGTGGAGATGTGTTCCCTGACCCGCACAAAAAAGCAGAAGTGGCACTGCATAAAAGACACAGCGTTATGTCAAGATCAACCTAAAAATTGCAAGTACTTACAGCCTACAGTGTCCTGAAGGCAAGCCAGTGTGGCCACGGGAAAGATCAACAGCACTTGTGGCCTGTAGTCCAACTTCAGGAGTATGAGAAGTTTGATAAAAAGTTTCAGATGTAGGAGTAAGAAACACTCAAACCTTTTGTTTGTCTGGATTTGCAATTCAAGACACCAGGATGCTCCACAATATGCCACGGTGACCCTCCTGAGAGACAAGTCCTCAGAGCTCTCGTGTGCCAAGATAGGGGGATCATTCAGCTGGTACCAGCTCTTTTTCAAAAAGTTACTGCATCTTCATAAATCACTGCTGTCAGCTATGTCTGATTTAAGCCACCAAGATTACCACAGTATTATTTTGACATGGAATAAGGATAGAAGCACACACCCAGACATGTAATTCACTTTGCTGCAGAACCATACCAAAAACTACCTATATAGCTATGGTCTCTAACAAGAAGGGCTAAAGGAGTAAGCACAGAATACCATCAGTGTTGCTTTCTTCCCATTTACTTTTAACATCAATTATTGCTCAAGTTTCACAGTCCTTTGAAGTTTGCATTAAGGCTTGAACTGCATTTTAAAAGCAGCTTCAGCAAAATGAGGGAAACCGCATGAGCCACTGAGCAATCCCCAATTTAACTGCAGTTTGCTCATAGTTCCAGTAGATGGATTCTATTTACTGAACACTCATACACCACTGAGCTAGCAAGCTAGGCAGCTTGCAAGAAAACACCTGTAAACCATGATCACTACTAGAGTTCAATATCTGATACTTTCGTGCCTCTTTCTCCCAAACTCAGTTTCTCAGCTATTGCTCTGAATCTGAAAAAATGGAAGTTGAAGACTGAATGAAAAGGATCAAACACTAATCAAAGTACTTAACAGTTTATCCTGCCATACAGTAAGAAGATTATGTCTGTAATTAAACAGCTATTAACAGAGCTGTAAGTTATCCTAAAAATCAGAATTTTTCAGGAAAAGAAACTGAAGTTTTATCTCAGCCAGGTTCAACTCTACCCTTTTATTAACTTAGTGCCATCCTCTTGCCTTTCACCTTGCATGGTTCTTCACATGCGAGGATGTGAAGAACATCATCTGCTGCTTCATCAACACAAGCTTATTGATGTCAGATACAAAAATGAGAGTGCAGCTCTGGTTCTTCCCCACAGCAGGCAGACAAGGTCAAGGGTGGGGGTATTGTGGATGCTAAGATTTACATGAGCCTGGTCAAAGATGTTCAGTAAGCCAGAAGAGACATTAACTGAGGGTTACTAACAGATACATCATGTCCAAATAGGAAATCTCAACCCCAAAAGACACATTTGGAAGCAGGGATTGCGTGGGAAGGTGTCTGCTTATGGGCACTACAGGAGGTTGAACACCGATAGTCTTGCCTGTTACGGCCTCTCGTGTTCAAACATAACTAGTGACAACCATGAACTGCTTGAAATAACAATGACTGAACTAGGGAGCATGCTTTCTTACAAACTAGCTTGTCATATTACAAGTAGAAGCTCCTTACTATGCTAAGGTGAAAAGTATACCACAGAATTTGCTAAATCAGTTACTTTTTTGAAAGCTGGCTTCACCCTTTAATTTTTACCACTATTAGTAGTAACATGTTCTATGCAGCTGAGAAGTTTTGCCTTTTGCAGTCAATTTATTCCTTGTCAGGAATACAGCTAGCAGTGTTAAATATTCTGTCCTACTGTACCACCTAGTCACCTTAAATAATAAGCAGGTGGATAAAGCATCTTGTCCTACTGCTGGGGTGTTTAGAAGCATGCAGTAATTTGTGCATCCAAGTAAAAAACAAGCATGACACTTGAACATAAATTCTTTTCCTAAACTTCACATTAACACATACTATCATTGGGGTTTTGTTTTGTTTTTCTTTCAGACTCTATCTGCTACTTAATCTCAGAGGTTTGAAAGACATCCTGAAATGTGCCATGATGAAAAGTCTGAGAAGTATTTTCCCCCCCTAGGGCATCTTTTGCAAAAGCTAACTTGCAGTGTGGCTTTCAATCATGTGGGTTTTTTTCTGGTCTTAACTGGTAATTGAAAAACAGTAACAAAATGATAAATTGTTGCCAAAAGATAAATTCTTTCCCTAGCCTAAGTGTTAGCTGTCAACTCAAAAAAACCTATGTCCTTGCAAATATGTCAAAGGGGAATATCCTTCTTTCAGTTTTAATAGCCGTGATTAAGAAACAAGAACAACTACTAGTCTGCAACACCGAGCAGTAGAAAACAAGCCGTTTCTCACTGTAGTTGGTAAATACACACAGGAAAAGGATATGCTGAGAGAAGCTGACATTTTCATTACTTGAAACTGAAGTATGTCCCCACAAAGTAATTCTTACAGGAATACAGCAGAATACAGAATACAGAGCAAGGAAGCTCTTCTTATTTAAAAAGAGGGGGGGAAAATAATCAATGCATCTTGCTGTAGATGCAAGACTTCATAACCATTGTGCAGCAACATTAGGCTTCAAATGCATTTCAAAAAGCACTGTGGCTTAACCTGCATGAAGCCATAGGTACCAGAAAGACCAGGAGAAAAAAAAGCTACTTTTATCTTCAGTAGCTCCAGAAACTCAGAAGACAGGAAAGAATTCAGATTATAGGTCTCCTTCTGGTTTAGTCCGTTCTACCAAATGTCTCAAATAAGAAAAGGTAAAAACAAAGTAACTGAAACAACTGGTCAATAGTGTGGAGAGCTTGAAGACAACATGGCTGTGCCTTTGATAACTCTGGGAGTTGACAGGTTTACAATTGTTAAAGGAATCACAAAATGAAATACAGGATCTGACCGGTATTTGTGTCAGTTATTTTCCCTTTACATGTGGATTAAAGTATTATGTCACTAAAACTAGAGGTTTGCACATTTTTCTTCTGTTGCCTTCTACAACTTTCTACTTACTTCTACTCACACTTGGCATACTCCAGGAAGACAAAAAAATCCATAGAAAATAGCATAACAAATCCTTTTCTGCAGTTGCACGCAAAGAAACATGATGTCAGCCTGGCAAATTTGTATTGTACGAACTGCCAGTTGAAGTCTACCATGATGAAAGAAAATAAAATGTAAAGTGCTTTCATACAGCAAGGTAAGTATAAATACATGAAGCTAAAGCAAGTTCCTTGCACGTATTTAAGGTCTTGCTTCTATACTGCAATATACTAGCTGCTTCAATACATAATGGACCAACCATGAACCAGTTAGGATCATCTGCAGCTTGAAGTCTTATTACTTACCACTCTGCTTGTGGTGGCTGAAAGGAGGTACCCACTTTCTGCAGGGATACCCAGGTCCTTATAATCCACATGACATCCTTGGAGTGAAAGGGCTTCATGGTGTTCAGGTCAGTAACACTGCTACCCAAACTGAGGCAGACTTTACTGAAATACACCTTGATTATTATAAATACATTGCACTAATCTCACAGCACAGTTACTGTGAAAGGCAGTGATGCCTATAGAAACCTTCAGATTACTCGAGGTCTCTTAACACACACTAGTTTCCACTAGAATTAACATTTATTCAAACAGCTGGCCTAGAATCACTAGGACATAACAGCAATATATACCTACAAGCACCTATGAAAGAGTAAGCAGTGATAAGACATGCCAAACAGGCAGACTGGGGACTCCCAAGGTGGAAGCAAAGAGCACTACCTCTGCTAAAAGCACAGAAGATATCCCACATCAGTAGATGGCCAGTGCCAATTTGCAAGACCCAACACTTTCACGGGGTTCTTGTAACTTACTGCAATCGCTGACAAGAGTGAATTTTAATTTCTCTGCAGAAAAGTGTGAGAGAATGTATATTGCATTAATCCCCATCAAAAAGCACAGTGCTTGCTGAAAGGCAGAGTGATTTAATGAAGATGATGTTCTGATTCATTACATTCAGAGAGGTCCCTAATCACATTTAGCCTTATAAAAAGAGTTCCAGTTTTAAAACATTAAGTCTTTGCTTATGCTGTATATTGAGATCAGCTCATTAATTCAGGTTAATATATGGATGAATAAACTGTTTAACCATTTTAAAAATAGTTTGTTTCCACAATGTCAGCAGTAAGAACTGACTAACTAGGCAACTTAACTGAATCCCTGGAACAGACTATCCAGGTTTAGTCAAACATTTTTTTGCTACCTTTGTATTTGTAAAAACAAAGCCTATAAAATTCTGCAAGGTGAAAACAGTCACGCCTACAAAAGAGTGAAAAGCAAGTGGATGGAAGTGCTAAGACAATCAAGTGCTATCTTGGTTAACATAAGATGTAACAAGTTCCTTCATTTCTACCTGCTTGCATGACTCTCACTTCCAGAAGACATGTACAGTGCAATAAATTATGCCGTTTACGATGAAAAAGCACAGTAAATGCCGTTAAGTCCTTTTCAATAACATTAAATAGCAATATGCAAAACCAGAGAAGAGTAACTATAGGATACAATATTAACAGGCTTAAGACTAGTGCTTAAGCACTTAATAGTGTTCCAGATCCACACATAAGCTTGTTTGAAAATGTAACTCCTTCAGGATTATTCCTGTAGTCCAGACAATAGGACAGTATTCCAACCACCAGCTAAGTAGGTCAACACTCTGTTGTTGCACTTTCTTCCAACCAGCACACAAAGTTCAAAATTACTTTATTATCTTTGTGCTACAACACGAGTCCCTAGGCCACATCAGAGGCTGCATTTTAACAGCTGCAGAGTTCAAAACATGGACTATCTTGAAAATTATAAAGCTGATGTTAAGAACAACCCTCCCCTTCACACCCACCCCCAGAAAATCTGTGCTTCAAGGTCTTAAGCAAGTTGCTCCAGAGAAGTGATCAAACAGTCACCATATATAAATATAAATTTGCCTGCAATCCCATTGGGTTTTTATTCTTGATTTCACATCTTAGTCAAGCTCTGCACAAGTCATCCTGCCAGCAAGATACAGTTTGCCAGGCAATACCTTTTGTCCACATCCCCACCCAAATCAGAAATTCTCAGTCTCCCAGAACTCATTCCTGACCTCAGCACACCACTAAGCAGCAGCTAACAAGAACCCCTGCCTCTCTTAGACTTAGCACACCACAAAAGAGCATCCAGCCTCAACTAGCTCCTCCTTTAGCTGCCAAACTACTCTACTCTCCCACCATGAGTGCACTCAAAACCCTGCAGAAACGTCTGATGGATTAGAGTGGTATAGGACTGTAAACATCATGCACATTGGGAGGAAAGGCTGAGAAGGAAAAAGAGCTGGGGAGTTTCACAATAACAAACCTCTTTTGGAAAGTGGTAAAGTTGTAGTTGTCTGTTCATTCATATGCTCCACTGTGTATCACACACTTGTGCTATATAAGCAAATACCTGGAATTCCAGCTACTCACTGCCCTACCATCCTCAAAATTTTTATTTTTTGTCGTGGGAATATTTAAAACTTCCTACACTGTAGATAAATAGTCACTTTGCAGACTAAGCCACTGCACAGATATTCCATACTATTTGTCTCCTCTTGCTTCCTCTGGGACATGAAAAAAAAGGTAACCAACTTGCCTAGTTTGTCTCCTACCTCATCTCCACATACAGTACTTCAAGGTGGCAACAAGTCTAGAGTCTCAGATTAAGGCATAAGTATATGACCGTACTTTCTTCCCATATTCCTGTAAGATTAGTTTAGATGCCCTAGAATTAGTCTTACATTAAGGCAAGTGAACGATTTAGGGTTGAAGAGTAAGCTAACACTGTTCAAAGCAACAGTGACAGGAGACTTGAAAGGAACTGCCAGCCTGGGCTCAACTGAACAATGAGATCACTCTGGAACTTAAATTCTCATACAGAAAAAGTTAGGAGCTTTGCAGTAGCACTGAAAAGGGATAAGGTTTCCAATCTGCTCTTGCCAGACACTAACATGAGTTAGGAGTTTTTGCATTGGTATGACAGAAGTAGAGAAAACTACAGAGGTTAATGAGTTTCACATGTTCCAGATTCAAGCAGCCAGTCAGACAACACACTTTCTACTGCTTCCACTGAGGACACACAGTATCTTTCCCTTGATTACCAGAAGATTGCTGTAGAAGTCAAAGCAAGCATAAGAGCTATCACAAAGAAATCAGTGTTTCACCCATGCTCTGCTGAGACGGAGCACCTACCCACAGAAAGAAAAATCCTTCTCCACCTCACAGCCTCAGTTGTTTGGGCAGACTACAATTCAGCATTGTCACCAGGTGTTTCCTCAGACTCTGCACCAGAAGAGAATGCTCTATAACCAAGGATCTGACAGCATGGAGTCCCTCCTAACATTGCACTGACTGTATGCATACACATTGCAAACACCAAATTATAACAAATGTGACCAGAACTATTACTGCTGTCAACAATATAAACTCAACTCTGATGACATCATGTCTGACTCCATACATGTTTTCTATTTTCTTCTGTGACCAACCCAGAATCCTTTGCATTTATTACCATGGTTCTTCAACAAAAACAGAGAACAGGCATGAGAAATTTCAGTATTAACAACTAAAAACTATTTCTGTAGAAACTTTAATTGCAAACATACTAACTACAGCTGCACCAACAATTTTCTGGAAGTGTTCAACTTCTAGGCAATTTTTTTAGCACTGTAGTTCTAGACACCTGCTGAATCATGTGCTGCATTTTGCATCTGCACTATGCGTAAAACAGTAATGGAACAATACTTCCAAGTATTGAGAAATTAGTATCTGCAGAGGGCAAGATGAAACATGCACAACTAAACAAGATAGATATGTCCTTTTCCATAAGACTAAGGTTGACAGGACAGAAGGAGAAAGAAATGTGACCCTTCCTCTATGTGCCTGTCCATCACACTGTACTATTTCTAGATTGTAAGTGTCAACGAAGTTTTTAAGGGTCATATAATAAAACCTGAAGAATTTTACTCTGACAGCCTATAATCTTGACCATAAAGAAACCCCACCGCAATGTGACAGATAGTTACCAGCCACAGGCCAAATTGGAACACAGATTTTTGGACAGAGGTGTGCAAAAGGATCAGGCTTTCAACCAACGTGTAAGCCTCACAGTAAGGCAGTGGGATCAAGTTTGAAAAACAGGCCCATATAACAGTGATCAGCAAGAATGTCCTGAAATACACTTTCTCTTTGTCTTCAGGGTTAGAAGGCAGGAAGTTTGACAGCAGGAAGCGATGCAAAAAGAAACCTTCACGTGGGGAACACCTGGCTCCTCGTACTAAATGGAACGGTCTATTACCAGGGCTTCACAGCTACACAAGTCTACAAATGTGAAATACTGTTCCAGGTATTTTCTAGGTAGTACAAGCAGGCATGCTAAACAACCAATGAAGTCTACATATATGCACTACTACTACTTCAAACACACTGTCAAAAAGAGAAACTGACCTATCAACAAACAGGTTCTCTTTTGGAGAAAATAAGTTGTGAATTTTATGAGCATAAAATTATAATAGGAGAACAATACAGGAGCTCTGAAGCCAAGAAAACTAAGAAATTCTCCCAAATTTATGACATCTGATTTCAGGTGCTCTCTGAAATGAGAGTTTGAATTCCACAAAGTTTCAGTTTAGCTAACAACTCCGCAAGTACTTCTGGGTAAGTGACAAAGAAGCGAAGGGCTGAAATCATGGAGATTATTCCACAACATGAAAACTAAGAATTTATCTTCCACATGTACAACTGAATTTGCACTAAAGACAGCAGGCATTAAAAGGAAGTGCAGTTGTCTTTTTTTGTAAGGACACCACATTCATTGCCATTTTTACCTACATTCAAGTTTCAGAAAAGTAGGTCGAGGAAACGCAGTTTGCCATACTAAGATAAGTGTTCATTTTTAAGTGGTAGCTACTATTGTCCCTTCCATTTTGTCAACAGCTGCTAAATCCATCTGTCTTGCACGAGCAGAAAGTTGTGCTCTCAAGTGCTTGAACAGGGGCAGTCTGATAATTAGACTTCATCCCATTTTACTTTAAATGTAAAGGAAGAGGGTGTTTTTAGCTTAATTTTATAACTATATATGCTTAACATTTGATTAAGTAAAATGTTATCTGCTGCTTTTAAATATGTACAAACACTTAAGAAACTAAATTAAACAGCTATCTACATTAATTAAACAGCTGGTAAGAATTCAGTTATGATGCTTTGTTGAGACCAGGGTCTCCCACCTATTGTACAACTATAATTAGTTCATGTGGTAGCTTTGTACCTTGTATATACACACATCTGCATTAGTCAAAAGCATGTAAGAGTTGGCACAGACTCCAAAATATCTGGGCACAGTGACTCATTCTAGACAGATTCTCTGGATAGCAAGTGAAGATAAGTGACATTCACGCCCCACTTCTCAGATGCTGCTCTTGCTGATGGGATTCTCACATGAAGAGACTCTCGTTCAGTACCCTTTGAAATCTTCATTAGTATCAAGGTTTAATTTCTCTACCTTCAGTAAAACAACAGAACAGCAATCAACTGTTTTAATTTTTCCTATCAACCATTTTAATTCTTGCTGAGAACACCTTCAGTGTTTTTCCATTAGCTAGGCAAGTAAACTTCCCCTCAGCTACCAACGTTGCCCCAACAGCAAGTTGCGCCCCTGAACTGCATGCTTGGAGATCACCAGCAGGAACCTTTTGCAGTTCAGCTTTCTTCCCTACCTCCCTCACAGCTAAACCCTTCGATAAAAATCAGTAAGGGACACAAACTCTATGTTGACAGTACACTGCAAGGAACTACAACCATTGGTTGAAACAATTAAGATGTTGTTTTAACAAATTCTATTCCATGGAAAAAGCATTACTGAAACTACTAGAATAGCCCTTTAGAAACAGGGCTTCAGACCGCTCACATGAAATTAAAAAGTGAACTCCAGGGTGCCTCCCTTCCCTCCAGTAGGTTTTCCAGAAGCAGGGAGGCCCTCAAGCTCAACTCATCTCAATCGTAAAGTGTACAGACAGCTTCAAAGAACTGGGTCACTGCTATAAAATGCAGTCTTAAATGCACTCCAGTGTTGCAGATGTGATAGCAGACTGAATATTAAACAATAGGGTGGGAGATAATTTGGTTCAAATCTATAAGATATTCTGACAAGTATTTGGGTCAAGATGGCAGTAGCCATCCTTGATCCCTCTGAAATTCAAACACATGGCATTGGTGACCTAGTATACAGTAGGCTTCTTCATGTCTTAAAATTTACTAGCAGATCACATCAGTGGGGTATGGTCTGGGACTCTGACACTGCCTGCTAATATGGACAGATAGGTTAGAATTTCTCGTTTTCTTCCTCAAATAATGTTTCACTGCTGAGAAATGGTTCACCTGCAAGTTTCATTTCATTCACCCACGCAGATACTACCAGATTTCTTAGCTCCAGTATAGGAATGCTATCTCATCTGCTTGGCAAACAGCTCTCAGTTCCAGCATGTCATAAATGAAGTTTCACCTCATGAAGTAGCCAGAGGATGCATCCAATACTGATATGGACCAATCTGAATTAGAACAGTCAAAGGCAGACCAAAGCTTTGCTCCTTATCAATTCTCATTTGTAGTTTAGTCTGTATGAAAGTGTATTTCAATTTCTACGCTCCCTTAAACTTCTCATCAATTAAAGATATTCACCAAGTATCTAGTACTCATGACAGTTCATTTAAGATGAAAGAAATTACTGTTTTCACACAGGAATTAAACCAGTAATTCTGAAATTCATGCCAAATCTCTTCCTTCACAGAAACCTGGTAACAATCCCTGTTCTGAATTACAGAAAGAAAAGGAAAATTTGCTTTTCAAGAACTCTGTAGAAAACCTGAAAATGAGTAAGAACAGGACTGGAACTAGAGCAGTCTCTCCCCAGCATCCACAAACACAAGGTAATATTGCTCCAGGCTACTTAAATCAGAAGTGTTGCTCCCAAGGTCCAACACGACATTTCTCAATCTCATTTATACTAAAACCTTTTGGAACAAGAACAATATAATGTTTTGCTGACAGCTGAAAGTATGCCTCAAAGCTGAGGAGCGGCTCTTTGATAAAGGAGAAACACCAACTACATCTCCAATCACAGAGGCAATCAGCTCCGGTGCAGGCACGTCCCTGCGCCCAGATCATGGCGTGCAGGGGGGTTTCCCGGGCCAGGGAACCCACAGGGGAGCGCAGAGACCTGCCGGGAGACAGCAGCTCTCACGAGGGCAGGTGACGAGGCGTGGGAGGCACCAGGAATAACAGCTGCCACCCCCCACTCCCACTAAAGGCAGTCCCAGGGAGCGCCAGCCCCCAGGAGCACTGTGACCAAGATGGGCAAACAGGGCGTGGCACGTCAGCTAGGGTGTGGCACAGCAGCTCGCACAGTAGGGCGTGCAGGGAGGGCCGCCTCTTCGCAGGAGAGGCATTCCACGGGCCGAGTGGGGGACTCGGCGGGCACATAACCCAGCAACTGGGCACAGGTCAAGGGCACTCATCCTACCTGAACCTCAAGGCGGAATGGTGGGCACTCGTCTGAGGGTAAAGGCCGCGGCTCCAGCCGGGGGGTCTGCACCATCTACCCCAGCAGTGGCCGATGCCTCCACGCAGATGGAACTGCTGAAGGGAGAGGCTGCAGTGCAGACCTCCGGCTGCAGGGAGTGCCTGGACCTCTCTCCTGGGGCAGGGGCAGGCAGCAGACCTGCCTGCAAAAGGTGTGCCCGGGTGGAGGACCTCCTGCAGCAGGTGGCTGAGCTGCAGGAGGCAGTGAGAAGGCTGCGTAACATCAGGGAGGCAGAGGAGGAGCTAGAGAGCTGGTGCCATGTGCAGTCTGCAGCGGACCTGCAGCCCATGGCCAAACAGCCAAACACTCCCCCACCGGCACACGCAGAAGGGAGCCGGGGGGGGGGCCAATAACGCAGGAGAATGGACAGTTGCAAAGGCAAGGACCAGCAGGAGGAAGAGACTTCCCCCGAAGCCTGAGGTGCCCTTGCAGAACCGCTTCACCGCTCTGCAGGCCAAAGAGGAAAGTCCTGTCACACCGGGAGAAGCGCTGGAGCTGAGTAAGGCAGCCCGATCTGCCCCCCGTGTAACAACCAGCGCAACTAAGAAAAGGCGAGGGGTGACAGCAGTAGGCGACTCTCTTCTGAGAGGTGCGGAGGCACCCATTTGCCGACTGGATGCACTCCCTAGAGAGGTGTGCTGCTTACCGGGGGCTCGCATCAGGGATGTCACCAAGAGGCTACCAAGCCTTGTACAGTCCACTGACTGTTATCCACTGCTGCTGTTTCATGTGGGCATCAGTGACACAGCCAGGAGCAGTCTGAGGACTATCAAGAAGGGAGTGGTGGTAAGGGACTCGGGAGCGCATGTAGTTTTTTTTCATCAATCCTGCCTGTCAAAGGGAAGGGGGTTGAAGGGGCCAGTCGAATCTGGCGAGTCAACAAATGGTCACGGGACTGGTGCCACAGCCAGGGGTTCGGCTACTTAGAGCATGGGACTCACTTTGATAAACCTGGTCTACTGGGGGCTGACGGGGTCCATCTGTCAGACAAGGGGAAGAGCATCTTCAGTCATAGGCTTGCCAAGCTGGTGAAGAGAGGATTAAACTAGAGATGCTGGGGGAGGGGAACCTCAATCCATCCCACTCCTACCAGTTTGATGCCAGGGCCAGCAATAGATGCCCAGGGCCTGGACAAGGAGCACAGGTCAGCAGGAGAGCGCCTGAAGAGCAGCACAAAGGAACTCCAGCTGTTAAGACAGCTCCATCGGGGGCCCAACTTAAACGCCTCTATGCAAATGCACGTAGCATGGGGAATAAACACGAGGAGTTAGAGAGGCAAACACGCCTGCAGGGCTACGACCTTATTGGCATCACGGAGACATGGTGGGATGGCTCCTATGACTAGACTGTTGAGGTGGAGGGATACAGGCAAGGACAGGCAGGGGAGATGAGGAGGGGGTGTCACCCTCTGTATCAATGACCAGCTGGAGCACATGAAGCTCTGCCTGGGGATTGATGAGGAGCCCACCAAGAGCTTGTAGGTCAGAATTAAAGGGAAGTCAGGGACAGGTGACATTATGGTAGGGGTCTGCTACAGGCCACCCGACCAGAAAGACCGAGTGGATGAGGCTCTCTATAGACAGATAGGAGCAGCCTCATGCTCACAAGCCCTGGTCCTCATGGGGGACTTCAACCACCCCGACAGCTGTTGGAGGGACAACATGGCAGGGCATAAGCAATCCGGGAGGTTCCTGGAATGCGTCAATGATAACTTCCTTCTCCAAGTGGCAGAGGAGCCAACGAGGAGAGGTGCTATGCTGGACCTTGTTCTCACCAACAAGGAGGGGCTGGTGGGGAATGTGAAGCTCAAGGGCAGCCTGGGCTGCAGTGACCACGAAATGGTGGAGTTCAAGATCCTTAGGGCACCGAGGAGGGCACACAGCAAGCTCGCTACCCTGGACTTGAGGAGAGCAGACTTTGGCCTCTTCAGGGATCTGCTTAGTAGAGTGCCATGGGACAAAGCCCTGGAGGGAAGAGGGGCCCAAGAAAGCTGGGTAATATTCAAGGATCACCTCCTCCAAGCTCAGGAGCAATGCACCCCAACAAAGAGGAAGTCAGGCAGAAACGCCAGGAGGCCTGCATGGATGAACAAGGAGCTCCTGGACAAACTCCAACACAAAAAGGAAGCCTACAGAGGGTGGAAGCAAGGACAGGTAGCCTGGGAGGAATACAGGGAAGTTGTCCAAGCAGCCTGGGATCAGGTTAGGAAAGCTAAAGCCCTGACAGAATTAAATCTGGCCAGGGACGTCAGGGGCAACAAGAAAAGATTCTATAGGTACATCAGGGATAAAAGGAAGATGAGGGAAAATGCGGGCCCTCTCTGGAACGAAACAGGAGACCTGGTTACCCGGGACACAGAGAAGGCAGAGGTACTCAATGACTTTTTTGTTTCGGTCTTCACCGGCAAGTGCTTGAGCCTCACTGCCCAAGCCGCAGAAGGCAAAGGCAGGGACTGGGAGAATGAAGAGCCACCCACTGTGGGAGAAGATCAGGTTCAAGACCATCTAAGGCACCTGAAGGCGCACAAGTCCATGGGACCCAATGAGATCCATCCGCGGGTCCTGAAGGAACTGGTGGATGAAGTTGCTAAGCCACTGTCCATCGTATTTGAGAAGTCATGGCAGTCCGGTGAAGTTCCCGCTGACTGGAAAAGGGGAAACATAAGCCCCATTTTTAAAAAGGGAAAAAAGGAAGACCCGGGGAACTACAGGCCAGTCCAGTCTCACCTCTGTGCCTGGGAAGGTCATGGGACAGATCCTCCTGGAAGCTCTGCTAAGGCACATGGAGGACAGGGAGGTGATTTGAGACAGCCAGCATGGCTTCACCAAGGGCAAGTCCTGCCTGACCAACCTAGTGCCCTTCTATGATGGAGTGACTACATCAGTGGACACGGGAAGGGCTACAGGTGTCATCTATCTGGACTTCTGTAAGGCCTTTGACACGGTCCCCCACAACAGCCTTCTCTCTGAACTGAAGAGGTATGGATTTGATGGGTGGACTGTCTGGTGGGTGAGGAATTGGTTAGATGGCCACATCCAGAGGGTAGCGGTCAAGGGCTCAATGTCCAGATGGAGATTGGTGATGAGTGGATTCCGCAGGGGTCCGTATTGGGACCGGTACTGTTTAATATCTTCATCAGTGACATCACAGACAGTGGGATTGAGTGCACCCTCAGCAAGTTTGCAGAGGACACCAAACTGAGTGGTGGGGTTGACACGCCAGAGGGACAGGATGCCATCCAGAGGAACCTGGACAAGCTTGAGAAGTCAGCCCGTGTGGACCTCATGAGGTTCAACAAGGCCAAGTGCAAGGTCCTGCACCTGGGTTGGGGCAACTCCCTGGTATCACTACAGGCTGGGGGATGAAGGGATTGAGAGCAGTCCTGCTGAGAAGGACTTGGGGGTACTGGTGGATGAAAAGCTGGACAGGAGCCAGCAATGTGTGCTCGCAGCCCAGAAGGCCAATCGTACTCTGGGCTGCATCAAAAGAAGTGTGGCCAGCAGGTCGAGGGAGGTGATCCTGCCCCTCTACTCTGCTCTGGTGAGACCCCACCTGGAGTGCTGCATCCAGCTCTGGAGTCCTCAGCACAGGAAAGACACGGACCTGTTGGAGCGGGTCCAGAGGAGGACCACGAAAATGGATGGAAGGAAGGAAGAGGAACACGAAAGTGTTCCAGGGGGATGGAACACGTCTCCTATGAAGAAAGGCTGAGAGAGTTGGGGTTGTTCAGCCTGGAGAAGAGAAGGCTTTGGGGAGACCTTCTCGCAGCCTATCAGTACTTAAAGGGGGCTTATCAAAAAGATGGCGGCAAACTCTTTAGCAGGGCCTGTTGTGACAGGACAAGGGGAATGGCTTTAAACTAAAGGGGGGTAGATTCAGACTAGATATAAGGAAGAAATTTTTTACGCTGAGGGTGGTGAAACACTTGCACAGGTTGCCGAGAGAGGTGGTGGATGCCCCATCCCTGGAACCATTGAAGGTCAGGTTGGAGGGGGCTCTGAGCAACCTGATCTAGTTGAAGATGTCCCTGCCCACGGCAGGGGGGTTGGACTAGATGACCTTTAGAGGTCCCTTCCAACCCAAACTATTCTACGATTCTATGATAAGTGAACATGAAAGTAGGTGGAAAGTTGGGTGGGACTGATAGGCTTAGAGAGAGATGAGTGAAATTTTTCTGGGATGTCTCTACTTGGAGATATTCAAACCTCAACTGGACAAGTTCCTGAGGAACCTGATCTAGATGAACCTGGTTTGAGCAGGGTGTTGAACCAGCTGATTTCCAGAGATCGCTTTTAACATGTATGTTTCTATGCTTCCATGAAGTACCAGTAAAATTGTGTCTTTTTTACCTTGCCCTTAAAGTCAGAGGCATTTGTAACCATCCAAGCCTGATTTTTATCTGCCCAGATAAGCAGAGCACTTCATTGCCACTATACACGCCCAGCTGTGGATAGTATGTCAGTGCAGTTTCTGATGCCACAAGCTACCACTTCTAGGTTTATAGTAGCTTCCACAGCAGTAAATCATAGCTGGAAAAATCAGAGAATCGGTACTGCTTGAAAGGCTTTTGCAGACCACTGTGTCATTAGTTTCTGCATAGTTTATAACAGGGACTATATTTGGTCAAGGAAACTAGCCTTGTAGTCTGCTCCCAGGTTGCCCAGAGAGGTGGTGGATGCCCCATCCCTGGAACCATTGAAGGTCAGGTTGGAGGGGGCTCTGAGCAACCTGATCTAGTTGAAGATGTCCCTGCCCATGGCAGGGGGGTTGGACTAGATGACCTTTAGAGGTCCCTTCCAACCCAAACTATTCTATTCTATGGTTTAGTTCCAACCCCGAAGTTCTCATCTACTAAGAGTATAATTTAAATTCAGGATCCTTCACAGGCATCACTTTATGCTATACAGAAGACATCACACCTTTAAACAAGAGGTCTGCAAGTAAGCCTTGCTCCATTCCATTCCCAGGCAAGGAGTCTTTTGACACTAAGTAGCAGCAATGTGAGCTTCTAGCATATAAAACATCAAAACCACCATTTAAGGATGTGGGCAATTTGCACATCCATCATTAAGACCCTGCGACTCACTTCTGACTGCCTGTAGCAGCCTCTTAATTGGGACAAGCATGTAATCCTTAAGCAACTTTAATAAGGAATGCTAAATATGTGAAATCAGATCTGCAAGACAGAGATAAAGACTTTGAATAACCATCCCACTAACTGATCAAGTATCAGTTATATCTTTCCACTCTTGGAACAAAAGGTCAGGAAGCAGCTAAGTAAAGGACTTTTTATTTTGAAGCACTGAAGTCATTATCTATAGAGAAGACAGGCTTGTTTTCCGCATCAATCAGCCTTCAGCTGAAGACAGCAAGGTGTGGCATCAGCCCAGTCTAGTTTCTTTGTCATCCTCAAGCACATTCGGTATTCCTCACAGTGAAGAGCAGAGATTGCTTTGAGGTTTGATCAGTCCAGGACTAAAAGCAGTGGATCCAGTAGCCAAGGCTACCATGGCTGAAGCAGGGTACTTTACAGATTTAACCATTCTACTACCTAATGCCTTAAGAGCAAGCCACCTGCTATGGGAAGAAGTGCTGGTCATTCAGATCCAAAGGGGAGGCAAAGCAACCTTCATTCAAAAGCACAGAAGTCAGCCAGAGACTTTTCAGAAAGCAGGAAGCCAAAGGATCCATGTTGGGTTTTAAGCAGCCTCTTAGCTTGACTCATTTTGTGCCACTAAATGGTCCCTGCACCAGGGAGAGTAAGTTGTCAGCAAGCACTAATTGAAATGAGGAACAGCCATGAAGCATGGCCCAGTGAATTCACCAAGACAGAGGTATACATTCTGGCAGTCGTCTTTTAGGAGTCATACTCTTCAGGCAGGTTTCCCTTGTTTTGGGGGAATTTGCTTTCAAATTAACAAACTGTGTGTAGAATAGTCAGTAGAAAAGATCAAGAATTAAAAAAAAATCCCATTCTTGCAGTCTCAGAAGTACAGCATCACCTCCCTAGGCCTGAGTATAGACATTTCTCCTTCTTTTTAGTTTCTACTTTCTAAGGTACATGAAGTCAAGAAGAAAGTTGACTGATGCTTTATAGAGCTGAACTGCAGGAAGTCCAGGAAGTAGGGCTTGAGAATCCACCTTGTGACTGCAGATACAGAATTGTAGTTTGACAACAAAACTATTTAGAGGACAGCAGCTAAGACCTATAATCAAGAGTGACCAATGCCAAAAACACCCCTTTATATGTAACAGGTTATTCTCACACAACACACAAGTAAAAAAAACTTAAGACAGTCACAAATGCTGTCTCCAGCACACAGAGAATGATGACAGAAAAAAAAGCATCCTCAGCAAAGATGGTGATTATTCATTGTCATATCAGTATTTTCACTAATTGTGTAATAGCAGAATGCAAGTATGAGCACTGGTCATTAAACTACTTTGTGTTACTCAAAAAAGATACAGGCTCTGGCTAAAGTCAGTCTCGCTACGCAGCAGACTAGATGGTCAAATTTAGGAGAAGAGATCCCTAACTTAGCTCACTCTGCTCACCCTCAGCAGATGCAGATGTAGATGAACTAAACACTTGGGAAATATTCCCCTTAGTATCTTTTTGCTGCCAGATTCTTTTTTAAGCATCATCCTTGTACCAATGACACAGTAGTGTCTGCATCAATGTGGGAAAAGTGGCATAACATCTTTCTGCCATGCTAGAGGAGCAAATATGTCATCAGGACAAGAGAAGAAAGCATGCACTGCATATCAAAGACAAGTCCTGGGGTTGGTGCCAGAGCTGCCTGAACGTTTTTAGGTCTTGTCCGCCACTATTCATGTACACAGTTGGGGAACACCTCTCCAGCATACTCAAGCCGTCAACACAAACATATGTAGCAGGGGCTGAAGCCACATGCAATCTGCATCAACTAAAGCTTTTGTCTTCCCACTGTTGCTGCTCGGGGAACACTGAGTCACAAAAAAAGCTTTTACTTAGTGTGAGAAAAAATGTCCATGTTCTGCCACTACCTTTCGGTAATAGGAAAGCATTGGCTTTCATCCCTTAAACCAAAGCATAGAGAACATGGAGCCTCTAAGAGGTGTAGTTTTAAACACACAGAAGAGAAGCTAACCAGCACATTTAAGAGTTGCAACCAAGAACATAAGTTAAAGATGTGTTCTTGAAAGCTGGATATTTGAGGACTCTGCAAAAAAAGACAGGAAATAAGAGTACCAAAATCAACATTTCTGAACAAAACTAATGAAATGTCAACTAAGTGGTAAATCAATGTTTTTTAATGAGACAAACTGAACTTTGCCAACCATCCTTTCATTCTTGTTTTAAAGTGCAGGCATCCATCTGGTAGTTCTTTCAAAGTTAAACAACTGGTCTAAATACATGCGACCTGTGCACCAGCTGTTGCTAAAATAAAGTACTGACAGAATACATCACACTGCAGTTCATACTTGCACTTTCAGACAGCACATATTGATTCAAGTGTGCATCCTAAAGAAATTGCTGAAGTGCTGCAATGCAAAAGCAGCTTTAGCTACAAAGCTGAATAAACATGGTCCACCCTTTTCACAAGGTACAAATTTAATTACCTGCATCCCTGAAAAAGGAAGTTTTGCATCAACTAGGGCTAATGAAGTCATGACTCCAATGGAGTTGAATAAAAACCTCAAACCTTGTACAATCTGCTTTTCCACATCTGAATCTTCTTTCCAAAGACTCAAGCTCAGAAGATTTAAATGACCTGTTAGCATTTATAGCACTCATACAAACCTGGATGAAATGCAAATACAGGCACTTAGTTTTGGGGTGTGGAATCTAGATAACAATGAACCTAATTTCCTTCTGACTAGCAACAGCAGCATTGGTTTATTCTGCCTTTATTCCATGATTTAAGAGAATTACAAAACACCATCTGACAGCTCACTGCTTGGAAAATGAAAAGATGCAGAAAATCCCCAAATCAACATACCTGTTATTTTGTCCCTGACAAGCTTGCAGGATTCTATTTCACCAATGCTGCCAAACAGACTCTTCAGCTCCTCTTGTGTCATGTTCTGTGGAAGGTAGTTGACTATTAAATTGGTCTTGCTGTCTTCTGTGTTCCCAGAATCAACTGGTGATGAGCAATTGTTTATGGTGGTTGAACCATGGGCTGTGTTATTGCAAGTTGGTCCATTAGACAGTTGTGTTTCCATGGCAGCAATTACCTGCTGAAAAACACAGAAAACAAGAACCATCAAAATTCCTATTTCACCATCTATTAGGAGAGCCCAGGCAAGAACGTAAAAGACCTGTCACTATGCAGACGTGGTATTGCCAGGGCCATATACTGCCTCTATATGCAAAAAAACCCCACCAATACAGAAGGATTTTAACTGCTAGTCAAGGCAATACTTTAAAAACTTACAGGCAAATAAAGTTGTCGCTAAAATCTTCTAGGACCTCTCTCAATGAAGTCAACACTCAAAGCTGAGTTTCCATCCTCCCCCATTCCCTTCGTTTAGGGGCATCACAACCTTCTAGTATAGAAGTTACCAAGCAGAATTGGCCTGTTGCAAGGGTAATCAGTTCTATTAACTTACAACTGATAACTGAAACGATATGAAATGTAGTTTTTAAAGTGATAGTATTTGGTTATTTTCAAAAGGAGGTGGGTGTTAACTGTATCCTGAGCCTATTTCTCATAAGCAATAGCAGAAAGCAAGACTAGTAATTTAAAGAGATACTTAAAGAGATATATGAATATGCTGGGATGGAAAACAAACTCGTCCTTGATAACCTCTAGGTCAGCCTTCTGTCACCACAGGTTGAAAGTAGGTTTCTAAATGCTTTTATTTGATTAAACTGACAATTCCTGGTTCTCACTTCTTCCCTCCCCTGCACCCTGAAAACAGTTAAATTTGATACTTTAACTTCATTTACTTTTAGACATCAAAATAAGGGAGTGATCACCACCCCAGGAACTACTGTGTTTCACCTCAAAGTAACTGACTGTAGGATCGGCAGATACAGCAGCAATCATTTGGAGAAGCATCAGTACTTGCCCACAAGTTACCACATGTACAAAAGGCTCTCTGCCATCTCAGTCAGTCACTGAATGGTAACAGTTGGTAAATACAGTGGATTTTTAATGGCAGCCTAATATCCAAGAGTTGGGTAGCCTACCCTGTTTGAGACCAACTATATAGGACAACATCCAACAGAAAATTCTATAAATTACTTCCCCAGTAATAAACATTTCATCACAGAAGCAAGACTCAGTTTCCCTAAAAAAAAAAAATCCAGCAATCACTGAAATCCAACCTCATACTTAAACTCCTCGGAGTTCTCACACAAAAAGCCTACTGTAAAATTGCAGTGTAATGTCAGGACCTCTGGAGCTTATCTGTCCTAACTGTCCTGTTCAAAGCAGCATATGCAATCAATGCATACCCAAAGAGCTGATTAGGTCAACTGTACTCAGGGAATGCAAATTTGAATTTCCTAAAAACATGAGAGGGGGTAAGTTGAGTGTCTTAAACTACAATTCAAACATCCCTGGGAACACATTTCTGTGTTCTGCATACAGAAGTATTTTCCAAGAGGTTACTTCAGCACAACGCAAAAAAGGGAAGATGCATCTGTTAAGAACATTTAATGTAAAAATGTGATTGAGTTTTCCTGAGGAGCTACAACTGGAACAACATTTTCTTCCCTTGTGACAAACTCCAAGGGGTAACCTGCTCCTGGCACTGTGATGAAACAAGTCTGCTGGAAAGATGAGAAAGTAGATAAACCCAATTAAGATAAATTACTTTTCAAAACACTAGTATATCTGGCAGAGTTAGTAGCCCCCAATGCTATGCTCTGACTGAGGGTCTCTAGGATGGCTTTTTCTCCTCTTTTTCTTTTTTCTCAAATTTAAAGTGTTCATTGATCAAAATTAGCAGGATTTAGCAAGGACAACAAACAATCCTCACTTAATTGTACATTTATTTTCATGTTCAGGTGGCAAGAATGAGATCCTAAGCCAACATTCAAGTGAACAGCTGCAGTAGCCTGTGTGTGCTGAAATTACAGCATTTCTCAGCTATAGAACCATCTGCTCTGAATAAAGTGATACTAATATGTTTTACAAATAATGCATATTCCATTGATAGGTTGAATACAACTGTTCATGAAACACAAAGCACTTCTTCAGCAGTTACTAAATATTTTCCACCCAGAAAAATAGTTTAAGAGAAATTTACAGTTTTCAAACAATTTCTTAGAATAAGACTTGTAAATATAGTTTTAAAATAGTAATCATAAACACACAGTATACAGGTTTTTAAAGTTACTGCAATTTAGTATTCAGACCATACCAAAACCATTGTAGTACAATACTACTCTTCAATTATCCACCAGGTAGTTTGAATTAGTACTAAAATCTAATTGACATTAGAAGAAAGGCAAGCCACTGCAGTATAATTTCTACAGGAGATCACCATATTATAGAAAAAGTTGTCATGGTACGCCAGTGCACTCTAGGCTCTCACAGAATAGGGACACAACCTACAGCCTATAATGAAACATAGAAGAGAGTTAACATTCCAAATGGGAGATTAAAGAGTTTGGTATGGCCTCAGCACTATTAACATGTAAAAAAAGTAGCCTACAGAATTTAAGAAAAATCCCACAGACCCCAGTCCAAGGCTCTGCTGCCCACGAACCACTTCTAAGCAGAGAAGCCACATCACACAGTCTGACTGCCATGTTAGTTTGGAGTTGCCGTCTGCAATATGGACACAAAAAGTACCGTATGTTAGATTAGCAAGATAATGCAACAAATCAGTTTGTACAAATTTACAGTAATTGCATTTATATTCCCAGCACGTCCATGCAGTGTGGCTTAATTGGATTTGAGGCAATTCCAATCTAATCTTTCCAAATTCAGTTCTAAAGTTATTTTTCTTACATGAAATAAGATGCTTAAGATTTAAAAGATAATGCAGTCTAGTTACCCCTGCATCTACCTTGGAAACTACCTCCAGAACCACACCATGCCTAAAAGGAACTATACCACAAAACACACTTTTAAATCTTCAAGACTGAAGGAAGAGGAAAGAAAGAAAATACAGTGAGTTGATTTTCCATTCGCACATAAGATGACCATGCACCACTGAACAAACAGCTCCCCTTACACACCTTTCCCAGCCCACAAAAAAATACACGAGACAAACTACTTTGTTAGAATCCAATCTGTTCTTAAAATCCTAGGTTTTAAAAATTAAGTAAATTAAAATCTTGCATAGATGGTATTCAGTAAGTTTCCTTGCAACTGGTATTTAAGAATACCACTGGACATACAAGTGGCAGTAGAGTCAAGGATTTCTCAAGTGGAATAACTGGAACAAAATATGCATGAGCTAGTACTTCATATTTTTGTCCCCAAGCACATTGTTGTTTGTTTTTAAATAAAACATCATTGCAAACCCAGTTGGATTTGAATTGAACAGTGCTGGGAGGATATCAGAAAAGCTAATGGGCCATTTGCAGATGGTTACAAGCAGTCCAGATGTTAAATACAACCACAATACTGGCACAAATAGGAAGACTCCTGACTGTTGCCACAGCTTGAGACTGGTGTAAATACAAGAGATCCTTCTTGCCCCTGGTTAGCAGATGAGGTAAGTCTAAACTTGATAGAAAACCCAAGGACTCAGCTTTTGGAAGGCTGCTGCATCCAGGGTTTATAAACACATACTTCAATACAACTTCTCCTGTTTTAAAACCGTGTAAGTTAGTCTTCATTTCAGTTTGCTACCAAAGTCCATATGGTTAGCTGACTTCATGTCTGGTCATTATTTCTAATTTAGGTTGATAAAGACCTCTAATCATCTCTTTTTATGCAAGATACTGAGGCTTTGGTATCAGCTGCAAGCTTGCAAGCATGCCAACAACTGCACTTCTGAAGCTCTCCACTGTATACAGACAAGTATGTTTGATGAACTGCTTATTACCTGAAGAAAAACTGAGAGTCTCAACTGACTTTTTTTAGGTCCAGACAAGCTTTATTAAGGAGACTGCATTAAAGTAGCAATCTACAAAAGTCTGTCCTACAGAGACTGTAGTGATGTGCATAAGATGACATATTTGGATCTTTACGGCTCTCTGCCCTGCTTTTGGCTGCGATAGAGTTAATTTTCTTCCTAGGAGCTGGTACAGTGCTGTGGTTTGGATTTAGGATGAGAATAATGTTGATAACACACCAATGTTTTAGTTGTTGCTGAGCAGTGCTTACACTAGCCAAGGACTTTTTAGTTTTCCATGCTCTACCGACTGAGAAGGCTGGAGGTGCACAAGAAGCTGGGAGGGGGCACAGCCAGGACAGCTGACCCCAACTGGCCAAAGGGACATTCCATACCATGTGACGTCATGCCCAGTACATAAACTGGGGAAAGCTGGCCAGGGGGGCCACTGCTCGGGGACTGGCTGGGCATCGGTCAGCGGGTGGTGAGCAACTGCATTGTGCATCACTTGCTTTGTATATTATTATTATTTTATGTTATTTCAATTAAACTGTCTTTATCTCAACCCACAAGTTCTCACTTTTACTCTTCTGATTCTCTCCCCCAACCCACCAGGGAGCAGGGGGGAGAGTGAGTGAGCAGCTGTGTCGTGCTCAGTTGCCGGCTGAGGTTAAACCACAACACACTCAAAGCAGCATGACCTGATTATTTGCTTCCTGTGAGCCATGGGCTGAAGATGGAAAACTCCAATAGGACAGCTTACGTGTGTGCACAGGACTTCAGCGTACTCGCTACATAGACTTCACTGTGCCCTTGAGCATCACAGCAGTTCTCAAAAAAGCAAAGAGCACCTCTCATTTGAAGTACTTCCAGTTTGCGTAACACATCTCTCTTCACTGAAGTGTTCCACATGGTACTCAAATCAATGTACAGCAAGTCAGTTCTCTAACTACCACACCATTATGTCTCAAAACCAAGTTTTGCTCTACCAATTCTTTTACCATTTTTATTATTTTCAAAGCTGTACAGAATGCTTTTACATCTAGTTTGAAAAACTAGAGTTCTTACCCTTTTACTTACACTTCTACCTCACCTGAAAAAAAATAAGCAATATAGCTAATTACACCAAAGAAAAAAAAATCTAATTTTTTAAAAATCGGTTTCCAGCCTAAACACTGTACTTTAAGATGAAAATGGCACATTAACATAGACTTCGAGCTGTGAATAGTCTCCAAAAGTTTTAAAAATACTGAACTACTGAAGAATCACTAGTACCATTAAAATAACTAATACAGCTTTTGACTATTAGCCTCAGAGAGAGTATTATACTTTGGATTATTAAATACTCAGCAATTACTGCATTCAAAACCTAAGAAATCAGTAAGTTCAGGAAACAGGGCTCTATGCCTATTAAAGAAATGTAAGTTTGTCTTAAAATACATTCAGATTAAGAGGAGAACAATTAAGAGAAGTTGGAAAAGGAAATCTGCTCTTTCTTTACAATCCTGAAAGGAAGCAGAACTGAAGACAAAGTTGTTCAGTTCAGCAAACTGTGAGTGGTTCCCTTCGTTAACATGCAGTGCATGGGAGCCATCTACCTTTCAATAAACTTACTTTTAATTCACCAAGCACAGTTAAGATTTTAAATCCAAACACTCTTAAACACTGTTTGTGGATCCCAGTCTCTAATTAGCTGCAGTTCAAGTAAGTCATGAGTACAGTTTGCCTAACAGAGAAGCAACTAGGCTTTTTTTTTAAGGACCAAAGACATCAGGAGTTAAAAAGCTATATGGTTTACATGATTAGTTCTGGTTGCCATAGAACAGTTCCAATTATATCAATGGTAGATTTTTATGAGAGCTTTAGAAAATAAAGTGGCACTAGCAAGATGGAGACCAGCAAAGCAATAGTCACAGTAGTCTACTAATTTTCCCTGCAAAACAGGTATTTTGGTACGTAACATACTCAACTGCTCATATTCAGCTGAAAATGGAAGCTGAGGTTGGATCCTGGCAGTGTTGAGACAGAACCAAGGTGAGGTGACAAAACAGAAAAAGCCTTCAACCACTGTTACCACCTCAGGTGCATAAGTTAGGGAGAAACCTTCAGTGCATCACACTTCTGGCCAAAGCCTTTCTACCACCTGTTTTGATTCATACCTGTGCATCCCTATCGTTGAGGAAAAAAGTTATTTCACATAGGTTTTATATACAGAATTTACTTCTATTTATAGACACGACACCAAAATCACTGCACAGATGCCTGCCCTGGTTAAGCTATGTACCTCTGAAAGGTATTATTACATAAAGGTGATTACAGAAAAATCAGCACCTTGAATCTAAGTGGCTAGACACCAGATATTAAACACATCTGCCTCGTCCAACAGGTTACTACTGTTCAGCGGCAACTGAAGCTGCACCGTGAAATGCTTCCAGCCTCAAGGGTCACAGATGATACAATGCTCTTGATAAAATCCTGAGAGATCATAAACATGCTCCTGAAGATCCTTCTGAAGAGTTATACACCAGGAGACTTTCAGAACATGCTTTACAATTCAGTATTTGCCCTTTTTCCTCTTGGGTACAGACAGTGCAATGGAAGCACATGACAATTATCACATGTTGCTATTTGGATAAGCAGATGTTACAGATTTTGTCTTCATAATACCATATAGCAGAACAAGCAGAACCCCATGGCTGAGCACAACGTCCTTTATATCTCCCAGATACGAAGGTCTAAATCAGAACTTTAGTCTCAGTTTGTAATAGTTACTCTCTTTTTTTAAATTTAAATACTTAGGGTATTTAACAGAGGATTTATACCATCTACTTTGCCTCACAATAGTAATGAAGGTAATTTAGCAAAGATAAGCTGTTTGTTGTTTGTGAAGAGTGTTGCTAAACATATTAAGTTAAAAAAAGAAAAATAAACCATCATTATTTGAGGGCTCAGTGAAAGGCAGCAGCTGTGACACAACCTAGATGCTGAATTTTGCTTTAAAAAACAGAACTCAGCATAAAACTTGTAATACCTCCAAAAAATATGTAAGCACACAGTTATTTGTACTTTGAATAGCTGCAATTCTTAATGCTTCCTCTTTATTGATTTTTGTCTTTACTGGAGTGTTAATTTGAAGGGCTCTTTTTTTTCTTCATATAGTCAAATACCTTATGGGCCTGCATGAAAGCACAGCATTAATTTGTGTATACTCAAAAAAGCTGTACAGTAAGAGGTAACAGAGGCTGTTGAATCCAGCATATGCAAAAACTATTACACAGGCTGCTAGAACTTCCCAAACTTCTTTATGAGTAAAGGCACATACAGGCCAGAGGGAATTTCTTCAGTCAACCACCTTGCCTGCCAGAACAAAACACTACTCACTCTTTCAGTTTCCCTATAGGAAGGATAGTTGTCAAGGATAGCTTGATGGTTACTCTGATGTCCACTCCTTAACAGCACATATTGTGCTTGGTGAGTCAGCACAAACAGGCTAAACAATGCTAATTTCTTAGTCTGTGTTTTCACTGTTATTTTAAAACAGTATAAACCAGCATTTCTCCATTAGCAGCCCTCCCCACTTGCATGTCCATTCATTTGTGTCATTCCCTCCATTACACTATTGAAAAAATCTGTAGCACGAATTAGATTAGAGTACTGCTGCAGGAAAAAACTCACTCAGCCCAAGGAAACCAACCACTAGAGTATCTCTTGATTTATGCAAAGATATGAGGAAGAACTTTGTCATACAATACTGGTCAAAGACAAAAAAAACCTCACAGAAAACTTAGAATTAGCTTCTGATAATAAGGTGGTCTCAAAATTTTAAAAGTAACTTTCAAAGTTACTAATGTAAACACAGGCAGCTATAAGACCAGTAAGTAGGGGAGTCCTATGCAACAATAAAACCCAACTACATAGCCTCTCTAAGGTGCCAGGTTAGAAGGGAAACCTTTTCACACTGGCTTTTGTATGAATCACTAAACAAGTAATACCGCTTAATACTTCTATAACTTGGCCTCAAAGGCATGGGGAGAAAGTGAGTGAAGAGATGGAAGATGGGTATGAAAGTCATATGGGATATAAGCAAAAGGATTTTAATTCATCCTTGCGATTGGTGCTGCAAAAGTTAATCTGCAGAAGCTTTCAGCAAGGACAAAGAGGCAGCTAAACAGGCTTGCCCATTCCAGGTAGGCAATGAGAGGACAAGTGGACAACTGCAGACAGCTGAACAAGAAACAGCCATCAGTACAGGCATGAATACTGCTATCAGGAAAAAAGCTTGATAGTCCTGGTGACCACGCTAAAAGGACAGAAGGGGAAGTTATCTACTGAATGTAAAAAATTATAGGGAACACTAAAAATATATACACAGATTAAAAAAGTCTCCACACAGTATGCAATGCTTTTGGAAGCTCTTGGCATTCCTGTAAAACACCTAAGAACCTATGGGATGCTCTAAACAATGCCGCATTAATGCTACTAGTGTATTAGGGAAGAAGCCAGCATAAAGATTTGCAAGCAGTTCTGAAAAAAATAATGCATGAACAAGGTGAGGACACTGCTTGACAATGGAGTAATTCAGAGACCATGTAGGAGATCTTCTGTCTGACCGCAATTACTAACTACCTTGTCAGCTGGGGTAAGGGGAGGGAAATGTACAGGGTAATTTAAGTTATCTTAGAAACCATACTAGAAATATCAACTCTAATAGTCTTCTGTGAAGAAAACAAACACCTGTATTCTGTTAAGTGATCAGTTCAAGTGAGACTCCAATAAAGTAAAACCATTTTTATGTTCCTAATTATTCAGGTCAATTTAGACACAACCACTTTTACCAACACAACTTACTCCCTGAGCAAGAGAGCATCAACATGCAGCATTAATTAGCTAATGCACAGGATGAAAGAACTCAGCACAAAATTATACTCTTCCTTTTCATCACCCTCTTTCATTTAAAAAAGTTTAAAGCCAGCTGAGGGGAAACGATTACTTTTGTTATATTCGAAAGCCTAACTAAATGTCAAGTTGAGCCTGTCTGAACATAGCCAATACTGCTGATGTTTAGCAAGAGTTCCACCAAAACTATCACTGGATCACAGACAGCCGTTCAGGCCTGAGAGAAACAGCAAACCTCAAACAAGTTGTGAACAATTCCAGACTTAATCAATACTTAAAATAAGACCATTGTTTAAAGGAAAGGATATGCTTAGACTTTTCAGCTGTACCCTACCCATTCACAAAATCTTGCCAACTACAGTTTTTGCTCTTATTCATTTAAACACTTGTGCATGCTATCCTAGTCTCATATGCTACCTCCCAGCCTTCTAGCAAAGTGCTCTAAGGCAATACAATTCTGTCAAAATGCGGATGTATGTGGCAAGAAATAACAGTATCTTACTGCAGACATTTCCCTTTAGCCTTATACATCTGCAGTCCTCTTGAGCCTCCTGAGAATAACAGAAGAAAACAGATTCAATGGGGTGAAAGGAGACAACTTGACAGCTCTTCAAATACAGCATCTTGATAGCTTGAAGGGGTTCAAAGTCAACATCCACTTTTAGACATACAGCGCCTGCTCCACTTGAACTGGGTAGGATGCCTACTTCAATTTTTTAGCATTTACCTCACTACTCCGGTTGGGCCTTGTAAAACTTTTTCCTCTTTCACAGTGCCGTTACATCCTTTGCCCCACGGGCAATTTCAAAAGCTGAGGTTTTACCAATAGCCAAGAAAAGGAAGCAAAACAGGTTAGTCTGACTCTGAAGAAATGCCCAAATTTAAAAACAAAAACATTAAAAAAACAGCTTCTTCTTGATCAAGAAAGCATGTGTCAACTTCAAGGCCACCCACTACTCCATTTACTCTCCCATTCCTCTCCCTGAAGAAGAACATAGCTAAAAGGTTTTGTCCCTCATGCACCCAACTTTCCTCAGTGCAATGGAGGGCCCAGCAATGGATGACAGGACTCATCTTCCAGGCTAGAAAAGACAAGGTTAGAGGAACACTTCTGCTCTGCTGATTTTTTCATGGCAGCACTCCTCTTGCTCACAGCTCCCTGGTAAACTGGGGAGATGGTTGGGCCCAAAACCCACCAGCATTGCAGACACTTCACCAGAGGAGTGCCCCAGCAGACCCACAGAGCCAGATTTTGAGAACCTGGTATCTCCATCACAGCCCTACCCTTCAAACCACAGGATGAATCCCCTCAATTTCCTCCCTTCAGGGGAGTTTTTGTTCTCTCACAGTAAACTTTGATCTCAAATGTAGAGTAGGCAAGGAAGAAGTTGCATGACTGAATATCCCTATCCCTTAAACCCTCACATACACAGCTAGTTAGCTAAGCAACCAACATCCTCAATCCCATACAAAAAGGGAAAAAAGCAAGCAGCTAAAAGTCAAAAAGCCAGCAGCCTCCTTGCCTCTCCCTTCTTCTATACCCTTCTTTACAAATCCTTTCAAAGTGGTGTCAGGCAAGGACAGCAACACAAAGCCTGTCACTCATATGCCTCCACTAGCCCAGATCACCAGTGGCCTGACAGACAGCCATGTCACAAGTTGGAGATGGCATCCTTCTTTTAGTTCTAAAACTGATGACAAGCAAAGCTTGTGCCACACAAAGAAGTATTCAAACCAAACTGAAACATGCACCACTACCTACACATAGAATCAAGTCATTTTTGCACAGGAAAAATTAAACCTTCCATTAAACTTTCTGGGGAAGGAGAGATCTTCAGTAAGACAAGAGCTCAACCAGCAAGATAGGGCAAGAAGCACTGGAGTTTGCCATGAACTCAGCATTACAGCAGATATGACAGCAAACAAACTACCTGAACAGCGTGGGATGTGACATTGTCCAAAATAGTATCAGTGACCTAGGATCACACCTTACAGATTTAAACACTACAAGTATTAAACACCTGCCTTCCCTCATTGGTGAAAGGCCTCAAAGTAGCATGTAAGGCAGAAAATAGGGATTTGTGGCACCAACTGATTTGCGCTGCACAATTTTTTTTTCCCACAGCTGGGCATAAGGGGTTGGAAGAGCAAAAGGAACACTACACTGTTCAAACCAAAACACTTCCAGTCAGCATTTTCTGCCCTCTTCAGTCAAGAGCAGCTCAGACTTCACTTACAGCCTTATGAGGTTTCCAATACTTCTTTAAAAAGATTTAAGATCATCCAGGAAGACTGAAGACATCAACAAGCCGTTCTTGTCTGACAATTCAAAATGAACTAATACAAAAAAAATATGGCCAAAGCCAGTTTACTCTGGACACCTATTACAGATAAAGACTGACTATTCAGTCTCTAATTAGCGTTCTTAATGGTCTGAAGTTAATAATCACATCTTTTAGAAAAAACAACAAGCTTAAAGACAGCTATGAGTCCTCCCTGCCTGCCCCACCAGCAACAGGAAGTCACTGTGGTTCCATGAATGCAGCACAGACTTCCAGTAGCAGATGAAGAGAACTTCATTTCTTAATCCTGCTATACCATGAGTAATGAATAATGCAACACAGACATAACATGACAGATCCATATGCTGTACTGAAATGACTTATGTGCAGAAATCTTTATTTGTATAATCCAACTAAAAATACAGAGAGATAGATACTTAAGAAGTTCTCCTATTTTAAAATAATCTCTTGATTTCAGTCCACACAGAAATCTTACCCAAGTCTTAAGGTTTCTGACCTCCGTGGATGGAAATCCCTGCACAAACATAAATTCAAGAACAGAGAAACACAGCAAAGATGCCAGAACTCTGTTAAATCTAAGAATTGGATACATCATAGTTAATTGCTAATCATATTTTCCTATCATTCTGTCCAGAAAATATGAAGTTTATGGGGCCATTTGGCTTCCATACACCCTAGCTCTTTCTCCTAACCTTTTGTTCATGGAAAGCCGTATCTAATTTGTCTTCCACCTCTAGTGTTATCCAGTACTCCAGCTGCCATCAAATTAAGTATCACTAAATTGACTTAAGATACCCTTGTTCCTTACATGGACTAACCTACATGTTTGTACTTGATTCTTATGCTGTATTATGTATTATCCTATGCTAGGTGTTATACCCAAACCTATTAAAACTTCAACTTGATATATTTATGCAGTAGACATTTCTATTATCTATGTCTAACCCACTAAACATTGTATATACATATTACTGAAATCTAGACCTTGTAACAGCAAATTCTAGACTAGGTAATTTTCTTTCAGATTGGTTTTGAAAAGCTGACTTCACTGTATTAGGAGATTTATCATTGCATAAAAAACCTGAATTAATTTCACAGTAAAACTAATTATATGCCTAATTCAATAGCAAGAGAAATAGTGGTCACAAGTACACCACTGCAACAGAGCTCCCAAATACTCAGACTCCTATCTTTCCCAATTTATTTTATTCTCCTGTGCACATCTTCAAACTTTAATATCAAAGGAAAATTAAGAGAATTGCTTGCAAAAAAAGTTGGTAAGAAGTCTCGAGATAGCATGATAGTAAGAACGAAGTCAGTCCAACCGCACACAGCTCTGAATAAGCTTAACTTTCCTGCCCTGTATCAATGCACATCAAGCACTATAAAGTCCCCTATGCCCCCAAAATCTCCCTGTAACACACACTACAGGACAAAAAAGAACCTGGACAGAGAAATCAGACATACAGCAGCAACCAAAAATTTGAGAACATCAACATGTGGAAAATATGATGCAGATGCTATCTGACTTAAGATACCCTTGATTCCTATATGGGCTAACCTGCATATTTTTATCACCATTTCACTACTGCAATGCACCGACTCCAAGGTATGAGAGAAGGGCAGCTGCTTTCACCTACCACTCAAGTTTGAGATCAGGAAGTTAAGACCTTGCTTATCTCTAGCACCCTTTATAGCAGACCTGACAAATCATGTTATTTGCCATGGCACCCAAAGGCTGACCTCTCAAGTGCTAAAGAATACCTCAAAATAAACCAGATGGTGGATTTTATGCTCTGACATGGAGAGAGGAATCCGAGTTTGGAAGTTTGTCTTCATTTCATAATGAACTACTTCCAAAACAGCAACAAGTCCACTTTCACAGGGTGAACATTATGCTTGGGGAGGTAAGGTGATGTCTTGTGAAGCAAAGGAATCAATAAATTAATAAAGGCTGTTCAGAAATAGTATGCATCTTCCCTCCTGGCACTTTGATCTTGCAAAAAAGATGACAGTGGTTTATACTGAACCTCCTAAAGTACAAGGTACTTATACGTACACTTTACCAGCATCAAGTAAGGAATGTGTTCTACCATAGAAGAAAAAAAAAATCAAAAGTAAGCACTGGACACATGCTGACAACAGGTCAAAAGGCATCAGTGCTACAGAGAAGTCTGAACAAACTGCTATTGTCAGTATTAAAGTCCTTGCTGGTATCAGATATGGGTTCTCACTGTCCTATGTGATCATACGTTCCCACTAAATACACACGGGACTCCCAAACAGTTAAAAAGGTAAAAGTTACACTACTTAAGTAGTTTATAGGAATTGAATTTCTATAGATCCCATTTTCAAAAAATGCCATCCAGATTACATTGAACAGATTCTTCAACAAATTATAATAAAAGCAGCTCCGAGTTTGAAAAAGCCTGTTTCATTAGGTATCAACACAATCTAGCTCTGAAAGAAAGCCTATCAGGAAGAAGACTATTTACTCCACACTATTCATTTGGACAGGCTGTTCATTTAAGCTCTGCTGCCCACATTTTTAATGTGGGCATTTAAAAGAACAGCATAACTAAGAACATAAGGACATAGGCATAAGACAAACAATCATCCACTTCCGGAAATTAACTCACAGTCAGGATAGCCAAAATTTGAAAGGAGTCAGTTATACAAAGTGCTATATTGTCTCACAGTCAGAAAGCAAAGATTTTTCCTTTTTTGCACTGTAGGTAGTTACTTAAAGACACTACATTTTCCTAGAAGTAGTGTCATCATTCCACCTCCTCTCCTGCTACCAAGAAGTCGTCAAAATATATTGGAACTGTCTTCCACCTATATCCTAATACGCAGACCAGCACCTCTAAATCCTGAAGCCCTGATATTAATGACCCACACATCTCTGCCTGAAAGATCAAAACTGTATTTCATTGTCCCATCATATAGGTACAACATAAAAGAACAAGAACATAGGGTTGTTAAGTTATTTTTAAACCAACTCGGAAGTCAAAAAAGTTGTTCATCTATTTATTTCACTCTGCAGGCATGTTATACTATTCTACATTAAATGGTCCTTTCAGTCAATGCTCAACTTTTAACGTTCAGAAGTTTATTCATTGCTTTGTAAAGTTTTTGGGGAAAATAGTAGAAAAATAGGGTCAAGTATGCTTCCTAGCAACAGCAGTAAGGAAAAAAGAATTTAAATCTTTTTTACTGCAAATCCTGCATAAGTACTGTACAAAATGCATGGTCACCGCAAGTTACCTGCAAGTCAGTTCTGCAAGACAGTGCCTCAGCTTAAAGATCTGTAAGTGCTCAGCCTATGCATAGCAGGTAATGCAAAAGCTTTAGAGCTCTTTTACTCTAGGCAGAGAGCGCACATCAGGACTAGTTGCCTGCATCTGCAGTAAACATGTTAATTTATAGAAAAAAATATTAAAAGAACATTGGTTTGAGATTCATGACTGCAGAAGTTTATTTAACCATACCAAAGCTCTGGAGCCTGATGTTGCAAAGACTTTTAAAAAGCCAGTGCATGGGAAGGCTGGAAAAGTTAAAGGCACAAAGTTAAAGTCACAATCCTACAAGTCAGTTTAGAGAAAGTCCATGCCATCAGGAGAGACAGGGACAAAAGGAGGGTGAGATCAGGATACTGCCCAAGTAAAACATGAAGAGCAGCATCCTGACACTGAGGACCTGCCATCAAGCATCATTTGACTGATGATGAAAAGAGCTTGTAGTACAGTAATTATTTCCAATTTGCAAAGAGTAGACCTATTGGTAACTTATCTCCCAAACCTACCACAAACTGCCAGCAGAAAAATACCAGATAGATTACTTGCTCACACTTGTATGGCACAGGTTAGTGTAAGTTTAGATTTTGCTTTCTTTACCGTGCATCTTGAAAGGACATGCAACTGCTCTATAAGGATTATTCTGTTTGTATACAACAGCTTACTGGAAAATGGACTCAGCATAGGCCAAGTATCAAATGTTTTCTTACTTCTCTCAGCAGTTTGTGAACTCCCTACAGCAGCAAGAACAATTACCGAAGTAAGGTCTGTCAGGCACATCTCTGAATAACCTCCATTGAAGCTACAAATTCTCGGTAGGTTGCTAGAAGGTTAAACAACTGTAACAGACAGGCTTGAAACAGATACAAGTCAGGTGTTAAGATTAAGATTTGTTGCATTTTTCACTAGTGTAAGATCAAAGATTTTTACTTTTCGTTTTTAACTGAGATCTAAAACAGACCCAGTAGGAAAAAAGATCAAACACAGAATGCTGCCATATCCACCCCTACTAAATTCAGGGAAAACAACTCCCTTTCCTCCTAGATCTGTGGACAATGACAGCAGCTCTCATTCGAAGCCATATGACGACTTCATCCAGTTGAAGAAATAGCTAAAAATGTTTAGGCACAGAAAGTGCTTAAACACAGAAAGGTTCTCAAGTAGCAGAGGCTGTCCTCACAATAAAGACATCCCATATGGTAACTATTTTTAGACTGTTAAATATCAGAGGTTAGAGAAATCACATGGGTGTCTCCAAACTACTGGCTCCTCAGCTGATTTTTATCCTTTGCATAAAGAAAAGGCAAGTTGGGATAATTTTTAGAACTAACAGCTCAAACTCAAGAACTGTGTCCCTTTCCAAGCATGTTTAGCTTCCATAACTAAACATTCTTTCTAGTAAGGACCTGAAAGGAAAGCAAGCCTGTAACTTTTGACAAAAATACCTAGAGCATTCAAAGCAGATCAGCTGAGTTATATTTAAGCTGGTTCTAATTCACTGCAGCTGCATCTAATGAACCACAAAGAAAAGCTTATTACTAAAATAAAAGCAACACAGCTCAGAGCTCAGTGGCTGAACACTCTCCAAGTTTCCAGCATCCTTCAGTTGGCTGTACTCAGCATCAGCTACTGAGTGATCTCCGTACCGTAGCTAAGCATGTAAAACCAATACAGACAACACCCCACCCCCCCATTTGTAATCTCTTGCATACATTATCAAGGGGGTATCAGACAGGGTATGCTATCTGATATGCTCGGATGGTTGCTGGCAGAGAATGTCTGCATTCTTGGAAGTACGCACCTGCTTTAAACACTGAAAAACAGAAGTCCTCCTTGTAAAGATAACTCATACACAGACTTTTGACATAGGAGCTTGTGATCAGCCACACTGAAGTCAGGTGAACAACTCAAGCTGCCTGCAGGATTTTCGATCTCATCTTTCCAACAGGTAACTATGGGTGATCTAAAAATAGCAGGTCTTGATGCAACTTGGACAAATATTGGTTAAGAACAGATCCATGCATTAGTTCTACACACAAAAAATCATTTAGGGATTTCCACACAGAACTATGTAAAAGTTTCATTTAAAATGAACAGAAGTGTACAGCACACACTAAGTCTCAGTGACAGATTACTAAACTCAAACTCAAGACTTCGGAGTATTGTCAGTTCTCTCCACCAAGAACTTCTCAAACCTGAGCTCGAGTAGTTTATTAGTAACAACTGGGAGTCATCAACTGGCCTTTGATATAGTCTATGTTTTTATGAAGGTCACTGTTTAAGACCAGGGTTGTGTCAGGAAGTTCACCATATCCTCCAAAATTTTACAAGCATTTTTCCAGTCTTATGAAAGACTTCTGGTCTCCAGAGTGTCTCCTGACTGAGTCATTTGACTGCAGGTTACCTAGTCCCAAACAGAATAGTACATAAAATACATAAATCTAAAAACATACTAAGTAATCCAAAGTATTCAAGATTAAGCTAAATGCATTTACTTCATCTTCTTTCATCTTCTATGTCAGAAAGGGGAGAGGGAAGGGAGGGATGTGGTGCAGGAGAAGCTTCAGAAGCTACTCAATATTTTCAGCTTTGACAAAGACCAATCCACACCAGGTGCTTCAAAAAGCACTGTCTATATGGAAAATCAGTAAGATTAAATGTCTCCCTTCCATCTCTGGTAACAGGAAAGTGACACTTATGCTGAATACAAGAAAATTCACCAATTTACTCTTGACAGCTGCACTCCTTGTTTCGCAGTAGCATTTAACACATGGAAAGATTCACAAATCCACTAGGGAGACACGGAATGAGGAGGAACAAAAAGCATTTTCTTCCAGGATGTTTAACAATAAACTACTTTTTTTGTTTGTGCTACAGAGAGCTTTGAGCTTTCTACTTCATTAGTCAAAGAAAATACACAATTAAGTCAGTATCCTTAAATAAACCCTTCAGAAGGAAGTCAGGTAACCTCAAGGAAGAGAGGTAGATCAACCACACACACCAAGCTCTAACACACAGCAGCGCCTTTAAACAGTTTTCCAGCTGAAGAGACACTAACAGGTATTTCAGAAGTATGTTAGTATGCTCAAGCACTACAGCCTAAAATTAGGAGCATCATTCCATCTAGAATTGCTCTTGTATTTCTCTTCCCTTTTGATTTTTCACAAAGCACCAGAAACATTATGTTTATTCATCCAGAGTTTCAAAAAATGATCTGTGAGCACTATCTGTTCAGTGAAGCGCTTCCTCATAGCTGACTTACAACACAGGTAGCAAGTATTTCTCCCCCCCCAATAGGCTTTCAAAACCAGCAGAAACGGTGTTGGATGGCGAACAGTCTTTAAACACTAAACCAGAAACTAATATAAAATGGTAGAGAAAAAACAAAACCCCAAAACTATCCTTAGTTCCAATATTTTAAAAAACAGTAAGCGGTGCAGTCTCCCAACTGTCACACCAGTCTGTTACATTCTAATTTGCTTATGCAAAGTACAGATTGTTGTATTTCTCTACAGAATCCACTACAGTAAGTGGATTAGCTACACAGACTAACATTACTAGCAAGACTCTTCTCTGAAGCACTAAGAAGAGGTATGACTCCGGGGGTGGATTTTTGCATTTATTGAGACAGGTGGCAGAAAAGAATCAGCAGGGATCTTTCAACAGACCTCAAAGGAGTAAGTAGTAGAAGTGATTCAGCTGGCTGAGAGAGCCCACTTGACAAGCAAGTGGAGAAAAGTGGCACTAATTGTTTTGCAAGCCTATCACAATTGGATTACCTGACCCAGAATAAACTGCACCAGTGTAAACTGACCTAGCAGATTCTGTTCACCCTGGGGAGCAATCTGCTCCCAGGACTGCTTGTTCCTTCTGGTTTTCAGCAAAGTGTTTGTGATTCAGTGATTCAACAGCACATAATCATGGGATCTTGGGAGTCCATTATGGAGGGAAATGCTCTTACTACCACCTCCATGGAACAACCTCCTTCACCCCACAAAGCTGTGTCCCCCAAACACTGATGCTGCACAAGACTACAAAAGAGAAAGAGTATTAGTCAAGTTTTTCTAGCTAAAAACAGGTGCTCCTGAAAGCTTTAAAAAAAAAGAGAACTGAAGACTCAACACCTTAGCATTTTACTATTAATATTTACAAGAAGCTTCAAGAAGAGGAGGATATCCCAAGTCAAAACTGACATAAAATGTTAAACCATATCAGTACAACGTAAGTGATGACAGTGAGAAATGAACAAAATCTTCATCAGGTGAGCTCTAGGATGCTGGGAGTCCTCCATTACACAGAATCTTTACTTCCAAGCCTTGCACATTTGAATGTTTTGTTTATCCCTTTAAAAAGCTACCAGTTATCAATCCTTACAGCCTGCTATAGTCTCAACAGCTTTTAGGAAATGGCTTTTAGACACACACTAGCCATCCCAAGACTGTCAGTGGTACTGAGTGGCCAATCAAATCACTGCTCCTAGAAAGAGCATGCCTCCATCCTGTCTGGAAACCCAGACTGTCCACACCATACTTTTTCTCTAGCTAGAGGGCTTTGTGGGAGCTTTCTAAACTTAGCACATCAACTTTGCCTTGTTACTAAGCAAAAAAAGACTGAAGTCCTAGTAAGGGACATTACTGCTTAATCCCAGTGTCTATCAAATGTAGAGTCACCTGCAAAAAGAATTCAACAACAACCAACCAAACACAATCTTGTTAACTGAATTTGAATTATTAGAGAAGATTTCAGAATCTACGCACAGAACACCGACAAAAGAGACCTTTCCCCTGCAAGCCTGATTCTGCAGACCCTGCCACGTTTCAACTCCCACAGCTACTCCAGCAGTAACATCTTCTGTTTCCCAAAGGTTTTCCAAAGTTGAAATTCAGCTCAATAAAGCACCATATACACTATTCTTAGAATACCTGACCAACTAAATCACAGAGTCATGGAGTGTTTCAGTTTGGAAGTGACCTCTGGAGGTCATCTGGCCCAACTCCCCTGCTCGAACAGGGCTACCTAGAGCCAGTTGCCCAGGACCATGTCCAGACAGCTTTTGAGCATCTCCAAGGTGGGACACTCCACCACCCCTCTGGTCAACCTGTGTCAATGCTGTCACCCTCACAATAAAAAGTGTTTCCTGATGTTCAGACGGAGCCTCCTGTGTTTCAGTTTGTGCCGATTGCCTCTGGTCCTGTCACTGGGTAGCACTGGAAAGAGCCTGGCTCTGTCCTCTATGCACACTCCCTGCAGGTATTTATATACATTAATGAGATCCCCCTGAGCCTTCCCTTCTCTAGGCTAAACAGTCCCAGCTCTCTCAACCTTTCCTCATAGGAGAGGTGCTCCAGTCCCTTCATCATCTTCATCACCCTTCATTGGACTCTCTCTAGTATGTCCATGTCTCTCCTGAACTCAGGAGACCAGAAGAAGAGTGTCCACCCCTAGGCATAAGCCAGGTAGAGGCTTCATTAAATAGAAAATTGTATTTGTTTCATTCCTAATAACTAAACACAGAAACCTACCTCAAGAATTTGAACAAGAGGGAAAATAGCTGGAAGTATATCAATGGATGTGAAACCCTATCCATGTAAGATACCACTGGCTACTAACTTAATACTTTAGCAAGATCTACACCATTGTAAGAATGCAATGCAACAGACTCAACCCTCCACTATCTCTCCACAACAATTTCATGATCAGGGCATTTTGGTCAAGTTTTGAACAGTTATTAACTTAAGGAGACTGTTCCTGTTTCTAAGTGACAAGTAATTTTCTAACTTTCCACTACGAGCAGAAGTCATTTGAAGCCTTCCCCTGTCATGACAGCTAGAGTATTTCCCATTTCAGTGGCTTGACAAAGAACCAAAAATCCAGAAGACCTGAATCAAGAAAACAGTAGTGCCCATGATATACTTGCAAAGGGTTTCCTTGAAAAATGGGCAGAATACAGATATATCTGATTTCAGTTGTTAATGATGCAAATCCTAGATACGATGACCCAGGAGGTTATGTTCAAATTTGGCAAGACATTCATCCAAAAATCTCACTTCTCCCACTTCTGGGATGCTGTGAAAGCACTTTTCACTGATGCCACACAAGAGATCCATCTGTACCTAGGGCACTGTGCTAAGTCTCAGAGCTTGGCAAAGACCCCTTGCATCTTTACAAGCAGTACACAAATCATGAAGACAGGAACTAGTCTATAGTTATAGCTATAGACTATAGCCCCATAGTCTATTACCCAGGCCACTATCAGGTGAAACACCCAACAACCCTGCAGTTTTCCTTTCTTCTTTTTCATACCAATAATCCCTGAAGTTCACCTGCGACTCTAAGCACACTTAAAAGGCAACTTTCTTTACACCTGAAGTTTCAGAAGTCCAAATCGTGTAGTCTTTGCACAAAAATGGAAAATCCCAAATTTGACAGTAGTAAGCAAGAGCCACATATAGGCATCAAAAGTTACTGATAATTACCAGCATCATCAGTTTATGTCTCAAATCTAAGGCAAACCATTTGCTTCCTGGCACTGCTCCAATAAACCTGTGGCACAAGAAATGCTGCAACAGACAAGCTGTTTCTTCAAGCAGGTTTCCTTTAATCTTTCATATACCAGTACCAACATTCACACCCAATTCTAGCAGATAAATTGTCAGATAAGAGAGTTCTAAGAGTTTCCCTTTATATTCTCTGTGAAAAAAAAATCTCCCTTTAAGAACAGTTGCTTTCATCAGGAGACAAATAGAGTTCAAAAGTAAGGAAGTCCAGCCCCATCTTTATTCTAGCTTTTAAAACAAATATTTTAAGACTACCTGCTTCTCTTCAGAAACTGTGTGCATTCAATATCAAGTTTTGACACATCAGATACTTACCCAGCACACTGCGCGCCATACCACCTGGCTTCTGAAGAGAAACTTGACCTCAAAAAAAAAGGAAACTGTGCCAGGCTGTGTCAACATGCTACATCGACTTCACTTTTCTCAAGTTACCACCCTACCCCAAGTTACCACCCTACCCAATCCTTTTTATTAGATCAGTTTTTAGAGTAATTTTCATGTATCAAGTGTTCCACTGCCATTCAAATTTGTTTATACTGAATTTCTTTCAATCCATTAACTCAGTGAGTTAAACCCTTACCTTCCTCCTCAGTGCAATCTGTCATATAGGAGTAACACTGTCTCACAACCAGGAAATCTCACATAATGAATGATTCAAGCTTATTGGAAGTGTTAATGGGCATGAGGCACAAAATAGTAACTTTTCCTTAGCTCATAACACACTTCATTTTTGTACAGATTGTCAAAGTGCTTTTAATTCTATTTTCTATTCTTTGCACCAGCTCAGCTCAACTGGTACACAGGACACAAAGTTTTGGCACAGAATGAAGTTATTTAAACACTGAGAGTTATACACAACCTAAAACAGATGGCCAGTTCTCCTGTGAGTTTAAGACTTAAGAGAAAGATCCAAAGAGCCATGCAAGCCTGGATGTGCTCACTAGGCCTGTTTTTCTGATAAGCCAGGGAACATAATGAACCTGCCAACTGCAGTTATTGCTCTGAAGCTATAGATCTAGTAGACTTACTCAGAAAGACTACCCTACACAGGTTCAGCCTGTCTTCTACCTTTTCATCACCATCTCCTACTACATAAATAGATGCCAGACATCTGCTGTTTCTTCTACTCAAAAGAAACAATTCAAGTCAAAACCTGTTAAAGCACAGGAGTTCCTATTTGTGCCACAAAAGCTAAGCTGGCCAACATCGAGTCAGCCAACACAAGAGTTTCTGTCCAAGGTACTTCAGTCTTGCTCAAACCATACTAACAGTAGCTCCAGTTCAAACTGTGGTCCACTAAGGGCAAATATAATTGAAGGGGTTTTTAACTCTTGGGATTTTTCTCTCACACAAAAACGGTCCAGAATCTACGGTATTTTCTATAAAGTATTCCCAGAGATACAAAAAGATCTTTCTAACCATCTTGCCTTTGGTATGCTGTAACATTCTCTCCCACGGATCTTGTCAATGGCTAAACTTGTCAAAATAGAGCCCTTTTACAGAAATTACATGGAGGAGTACTACAAAACCTTCTTGCTGAGCTCAAAGACTTATGACAGTTTATTTCCAGTTCCATCATTAATGTTTTTGTCCTTTATTTAGAAATCATTCAAATTAAGATGAGGAAATGCTTGAGTTTGTCAAAAATAGGAGAGTGATTCTAGAGAACTGGCTCAGAAAAGAAAGATTTAGCTATTTCTGTAACAAGAAAATGATTTTAAGATATCTGTGATTTTTGTTGGTACATCAGTTCACAGACAGAAAGCCATCATGTACCACCCTTGATGCAAAACACAAGCAAAAAGAGCAAACACCATAAACAGAAAAGTAAATGCCAGCATGCAAATGAAAATTTCAAGGAACTTTACAAATGAGGATTTCTTCCATTAGTTCTCAACTAAAACACAAACTTACCAAAAGAAACAGCCATCTTTCTAAATAAGTGCCTACTATAATTTCAGGTTCCACTAGAATCCAAGCGGTCCTGCATGCAGATTAGAACTCTGAGGATTACTTGTTAGCAGTAAAGCCTAAATACAGAGGAAAGAAGAGTTCCTCTAACAAGACTGTAAAGTACTATGCAGACAAAAGACCTCCTACCCCCAAAACACTTTCAGTCAAAGGTTGCAGAAGTGATGTGGAGACAGCTGTGGCAAAGGTCTATCTTAAGATTTAGCAATAGCTTCTACAGATTCAAAGACAACAAACTTAGTATACATTAATTCAGCCATCAATTGTATTCAGTCCTCACTAGTTTATTAGATGCTGCTGCTGATAAATAATGCACTTTACTCCTCTTCTGCAACACCAGAGTTGGTTGTTTTTCCCCCTTATAACATCAATGTAAACTATTGTTTCGATAATACAAGGTTCCTCCCCTAAAGGTTAGAGATGAAAAGCAAACTCTAGACATACTTGATTGTTATTGGCATTTTGCCAAGGTCAAAAAGACCTTTATCTAGACCTCCTACCAGACACATTCTTTTAGGCAAGTCCTCAAAACAAGAACTTAGCTGGTACTGCACATCCAGAGCTTTCCCAAAACCAGATCTCCAGTAACTATTGCTTCCTGCTCATGCAATTCACAATATGGAAAGTAGATTACAAATAGAACAGTAATTTCAAAAAGAACACTCAGTCTTGCACTCTATACCATAGTAAGTCTCCAACTATAGCCTAACAGCCTACAGAGGAAACAAAAGAGTAAATACCCATGGTGTAACACAGGGTTCTGAACTACTGCCTAAGTTGCATCTTTAAACACAAGGACATTAAGTGCTCTTAGATAAGATGGAAGACATGGTAACTTCTCAGTAAGTCAGAAAAAGTTAGTTTGTAGATCTTTACTTCATAGCTCTTTTTTTTAATGACTGTAAGAAGTGTAAAAAGCCGAACTAAAAACAGCCAGTGAAAACATGCTCTTAAAAATCAAGCACTTACATCTTAATATAGAGGGAGGAAAAAGCATTCTGAGCATTTTTTTTTTTTTTAAAGTGCTAACAAGTTGGCTGATTACACAATGTGTACTTTAAAATTGTGGAAGTTAATTCAACTTACCAGCCTTGCCAGTCTTAGGTCAACTTAAGAAAGACATTTGGAAAAAGAAAGACAGAAGGAAGACTACAGAAAATGCATCTCTGCTGCTGAATGGGGCAAGGAACCTGGTGACAATGGACATGGAAGAGGCTGAGATAGTCTATGCCTTCTTCACCTTGATCTTTACTAGTAAAACCAGTACAAATACCAGATGGAGGGGAGTAAAGAAGACTGAGCCAGACTCTTTTCAGAGGTATCCAGTGTCAGGACAACATATTATGTTTAAACATACAAAAACTTATTCCCACAGTGAACATGGACAAGCACTGAACAGCTCGCCTATAAAGGATGCAGACTCTCTCTAGGCAAAGCAGAAGACATCCAAAACCCAAGTGGACATTGTCCTGGGCAGCCTGCTCTAGGTTGACCCTGCTTTAAACTGGGGGTTGAACCAGAAAATCTCCTAAGGTGCCTATCCACCTCTGCAATTCTAAATTATTTCAGTCATTAATGTAACTGATTAACTCGTTAATATACCTGTGATAGTTTTTAATGGACTAAAAAAGCTAAACTATTCAGTAGAGGGCTGTTAACCACTAGCACCAGCTCTAGTCATTAAAACAGCATTGAACACAAGCAGAACACATTAAGTCTGCATCCTTCTGTTTTCCCACAACTGGAAAAAGAATTACTGAGAAGTTTCCACCACCCATAAGTGGTGGAAACTTGTGGATCCGTCATGTAATCATCCTATTATTCTATCTGCAATGGCAAAGAGAGTCACTGTATACTATATTTCATTAACATTCAGATGCACTTGCAGGTACAGGAATACATTATTGTAAATCTACACATCAACTTTTACCTTCCACAATTGTGTCAACAGCAACAATGCTTAACAGGCAAGATAAGGCAATGAGAAAGAGGGGAAGAGAGGCTTAAGGAGTATCTGAGACCTAAATTCCCAGCCCAAGGTCATGCTATTAGTAAAGTTTCAAGCTATTACTGTGTTATAATCCATACAAATGTTGGGGAAAAATAAGATGGCATATCACCCATATGTCCTGTGGAGGGACTGATACCTTTAAGGTGTCCCTTACAGAAAGTACCAACAGTAAAGCAAAGGATATACTTGTGTTACTCAATTAATCAGCATAAATGGACAAAGAATTCACACACACGAGACTCCAGAAAAATTATTTTGCAAAGTAGCATTCAACTTTTAAAACATTAGCTCAATACTGCTTATTATGTACTCATTAGATTACAACTCTTTATGCAGTCCTCCACTTACCATACAATTCCATTCTCCAGTTTATCAGATAAAACATGGTCTAGAACAAGGCCTGGGACAACAGTGATCTCAAGAGTACATTAAAGCATTCCACCTATGCTCAGGAGAATAGCCCATTTTGTCTCACCAGCACTATTTTTTCCCCAAGCTTATAGCCCTGCCACTGTTACCAGCATAAACAGGTAACTAAAAGCAGGACCTGTGTCAAGACAAATGTTTCTTTCAAGAGTCCTGCCAACGCTACCCTTAAGTCAGTCAATAAACTGAATGAATTAACAGACTTAACAAGGAAGTTCAAGAAATAAAGCTTTATGCTTCAAATTTTTTTGATAAAGATACAACTCCTGATATATCAAATTGGTATATCTCCCCAATTCTGTTCTGACATTTCTACTGCACAGTCTACCTCCTCAAGGCTGTTTGTGACAGCTTCCTTACCAGCTGCAGACAGACAAGATGTGTCATGCCTTTACAGAGGCTTCAGAACTGAATTCTTATGTTAAGGAACAGTTGTATGCAAGCTATAAAAAGAAAAAACACACTTGGGAATGAATTGAAGCAGAAGGAAATTGCCTTGAACAGCAACTGTTGCTTGATCCATTGTGCAAGTTCATTATCTCTCTTCTGGCTTTCTGGGATTTTTTTCCCTCCACATATCAAATCTTGCCTAAGGAATTCTTCACCAAGCAGACTCTCCACTGACATCTCCTGAAAGCACTAAATTTTACAGCTGTGTTATACTGAAATAATTCCACACACACCCTCCCCCCATCTATTTAATCTTTTCTTGCCTGGAGCAGTTGTTAGATTACTGAGTACACCTGTGTTCTTCTGTTACAACAACCTTTGCAGTACTGTAGCTACCAAGCACCTCCAACTTCAGTTAACTGTTGACAGTGGTTTTACTTCCTACCCATCACCCTCCATCCTGATGGATGCCACAGTGAGAAATTTCAAGACATTGTTTCAAAATGCTGAAGGACAAAGTGACTGGACAACAGTTCAATGATACCACTCAAGTTAGCCATCTTCTAATTACTTCTAGCTTAACATCTACAGTCAACCTGACTTTCACCAAATACCTACCCAAAACACAAGAGTCTGCCTATTTAGCAGAACTGTAACTAGAAAAAATTAACTGAAGTTGAATGTAACAAACACTATTCTTAACTCTGCTGGTTATGCAATACACTCATTTTTTTCATGTAGAATAGGATTTTCAAATGCCATACACATTATGCACAAGGAGGTATTAAGAGCAGGGTAGAAACACTAAACTGATGAACAATCCTGGTGTTGCATAATCAGTGGCCCTGGCTTTCTTAGTCTTACCAGTGTCTCAGCTCATGCTGAGGGAGAAAACTGCCATCAGAAACAGCATATACCAGAACCAGCCACAGCTATTCACAAGCAGCCACTTCTGCTTCCAGGAACTCCACATAGAGCATCAGGCAGGTGAGAACTCCAGCATGGCTGCATATTTCACTTCTTCACTCATCTTATATAAATTTAGCATAAGATTTACATGAAAAAAGGAGAAGACAGCCGATACCTTAATATGAACAACAGTAGCTTATTGCTACGGGACTGAAAAGTACACAACTGCAATACCAATTGTTTGCTCATTGGCAGGAGGTCCCACAATGAACATGGCTACCTGAAGTCCTCACAGGTTCCACTCACCTTCTCCAAATCAGACAATATTACATGTAAGGTAGACAACACAGAATATTACACCCTGCTTCTCACAAAAGAGAGTGGAAAAATATGTAAATCCCAGGTCACGTACAATCCCTATGTTAACACAATCTTTTCTGTACCCAAATATTTGTGGGGTGGAGGGAGGGAAGAAAACAAGCGCAAGTCTGTGTTCTTGTACCATTTCCAACGATGTTTTACTGATACACAGCAGTAGTGCTGCAGGTTTTAAGGGTGGCTACATTTAGCTTGAGCAAGATTAGTTTCATAATGCAAAAAAAAAAGCAGGAAAATGTTGATTAGCCAGCAAGAAGCTGTGCTCTGGCTACGCCCACACAGCACAATAAGTCATAAGCACTTCCTAATCAAGGAACAGCAAAGCAGTTCAAGGAAAATATACTGCAGATAACTGTTCTGAAGTGTGCTTTTAGAGGAAGAGCCACAGAGATTGCCACCTGCTCACCACTAAGAGTATTCCAAATGCCGCTTTCCTTAATAAACTGATGACATCACCCTGGTTCACTCCAGAACCTGACCTTGAGGAAAGGCTATTTTTATTATTAAGTTGAAAGGTTGTTACAATCCATTGGGCTGAAAAGATGTATAACAATTCAGGCAGGCTTCTTCGGAAGAGGATGATCAAGCATTCCTTTTATATGATTCCTTCTTGACATCACTTGGAAAGGATGAGTTTGAAGGTCTTGCCTAGGTATTAGAGAGCAGATACTGCAGCAGAACAACCTATGAACATCTAGTCATAGAACAAGGATTAAATAAGGACATCCAAGAGTTTCATCTGACTACTATAGCTCTGGAGGTTTTCTCCCTCCCTACAATACCAGTCTATTTCCAGGCTTCTCAAGTTTCCTTTGTACCTGTTCACATGACTGGATTCAGCAGCTTGGAAAGAGCAAGTTTCCCCATGTCATCACTCCCACCATTTTGGTTGCATGGCTGGACCTTTGCTAGCCCCACCACAATCTATTCAGCCTACCTCACTCAACTCCGATGCATCAAAACTATTCTCAGGATTAAGTCCTGAGCAATGGGCTTCTCCTGAGAAAAGCAGGAATCACAAAGGCAGAGAGAACAGGACTTTACCATTAATTCTATTTTATTAGACTGAAATATTAACTTTGGTTAATGTTCTAGTTTTATAAAGCCCAAGACAAAGAGTGCCACATTTCAACACCACAATGGCTAGTTACTAGCAGTCCCGCATGCGCAATTTTAGATCCACTTATCTCCTCCCATTTAAGGAGAACAATTTCTTGTTCATCTTTTAAGAGCTATCTTTTGGGTTTGAAGAGGTAACACAACTGTAGAAGACAGCAACTATTTTGGGTTTGATCTGCATAGACAATCCCAACTGCTAGTTGGAATGAATGGCCACGAGGCACTAGAAGCGCAGTTTAGGATCCTTATTTTTAAGTGCCTTTAGAGGCCACTCACATGAGCTATGCATTGCACTCCAAGGACTGCAGGTAGTGAAGAACACATCAGTATCAAGGCAAAGAAGCTGAAGCACAACCATTAGCCATTCACTCCAAAATAGTCATGTTTTCCAATTCTCCATAATCCTCCAGGTAGTTACCTGGTTTTCATGACCACTACTGTTTGTCCCACAGAATACACTAAGAAAGGCTGCTTAAAAAAAAAAAAATGTATCTTGTTCCTTCCTACCTCCAAGTCCTAAGAAAATTTACCACATCTTATTGCAAGTTAAATATTTTTTGCAGCAAGTGAAGTAAACACAGAACAAGGACAATTTAACATTGTTAAATTACCTGAGCCAGAAGCAATACCTCTACTACTTACAACCCCTCCCTCCCCCTCTGCCACCACTGCCTTTCATGCTCAGGAGAGTTCTTCACTGTATCTCTGCATCCTAATCCTCCTGAGATCACCCAGTGTTATATAACACAGAAAAATGGACAGCAAGTAAGCTACTGCTGATACACACAAGTTGTGACCAGCTGGACACATACTGTTAATTGCAGAAGAGGCATGCTGCTTACACATACCTCTTCTGCAACATTACCTGCTTATAACCAGAAGCACATGCAAGAAGCATTATTGTCAGAAGTAAGTGGTTATACACAAAGTTTTTACTTTTTTGATTTGCTATACAAAGTCCCTCTATTGCATAAAAGCACAGAAGAGCACCTTGTCCTTTGCCTCCCCTATTTAAGTTACCATTTAACTATACGATGCCACAGTTGCTTCCACAAATCGGGAAGCCAGAAAAGAAGCAAAAGTTACCTCTGGAAGAACAAGGACATCCCAGTCTAACATGCCATAAAATAAACCAGACTTACATTATGTTGCTGCATGAAGAGGTTTACCCTGATCACTACAGCCATCTTCAGTCTTCTGACTCATTAGCCACATCTTTCCATTTTTCATTTCCTCTCAAGCCACATTTCCTCTCTTACTGCACCAAAGACTGTTCTAACAAAGATGGATATTGCCCACACCAAGTTACCCTGATCCATAGAGCACTGGATGACCTGCCTTCAGAAAAGCCTAAACCTGGCCAAAGCTCAGACATGTTCTCCTAGAAGTGTGCCCAAAACCCCATTTGCCATCTGAACCAGTATTATTATTCTCAAAAAAAGCCAGACTCCACACTTAACTGATACACAAGCAACAACTCTGAATAGCTTCTACTTGGCACAGGCAAACTGGATCAGTGTTGGCCAGTAGCTCTCTCACTATAGCTCACCTCTTATGCAGAGAGAGCATCTCTACCATCCCCACACTGAACACCCCAGCTGTCAAAGGATCCTCATTTGGCCCAGAACTGCCCTTAGGGATTTCCATAAAAGCCTTCTGACAGCCGCTGCTCTCAAGAGAGTGGTTCATGCAGAGGTGCATCCTTTTAGCTCTGAGAGGGCTCTGATGACTACTTAAAATCTAAATATGGAGCCTGTTTGCCTCTAGGCAGACCCCCACCAGGAAAACAAGTTCAGACAGATCACTATTTATTCTTTGAATAGGTCAACTTACACAGAGGAAGAGACAACTAAATTCTTTCAAAAGAACAATACCATACATTCCCTCAGAATCAGAAAACATTTGGCTCTACTACTATTCATGAAAAAGCTTGGGAAAAAACTCTTAACTGATAATATGCATTAAGTGTAAAGTAGACTCATAAGGGCAGTTGCCCACATAGCAGGTAACAATACTAGGTGTCTAATTGCTATCCCAAATACCTACAGCCTGAAGGAGAAGACAGGGAGAGAGTGTCGAAGTAGTATTACAACTGTTAAACAGTGCAAAGGACTGAATTTCACCTTGAAAGGCACTCATATAAGAACAGCCAGTAGTTTCATACTGTGCTGGCATTTCTGGTTATTAAAGCATTCCAGCTTGGGTTTGTCAGCTTCTTCTCTACATAAAGCTTACGTCCCATGAAACTGAAAGCTACAGCATATCTTCCAAACCAGTGACCTCTTAAAGAGCACAGATGACAAAGCAGAATCTAATCATGACATCTTCTACCTACACCAGCCTGTCCCTCCAATACAATTCTAGTTTTTTCAGGTTAGATACAGCGAGTCAAAGCTACCCCCCCCCAAAAAAAAATCTTTCAACTATGCTATGAAAACAAGGACTTTGTTTACCAGAGTTTGTTTCTTCTTCCTATAAGACTGAAACCAAAGGACCCTGCCATGCCTCAGTTCTCCGTCCAATAAATGCATTTCATAAGCAAAAGAGGTAGATAGATCAGAGTCATTCAGGCCAGCAGGAACTTCAGGAGGTCTCCAGACTGACTCCCTGCCCAGAGCAGGCTCAGCCAAGTGGTCAGACCAGGTTGCTCAGGGCTTTATCCTGTGTGGGCTAAAACCCTCCAAGGAGGGAAACAGCACCATCACCCTGGACCCCACGCCCAGCTGTTCTTGTGGGGGAAAAAGCTTTCCCTTATCTCCAGCCTCTGGCCCTACTCAGCTCACCGCCTGCCAGGGCCCAGGGCCTTCTCCCCCTAGTCCTGCTGGCATCGCTGCCAGGTCTCTGCCCGCCCAGGACAGGGCTGCATATTGCTCCTGCCTGAATTGCACAGGGTGCCTGGTAGCCCCTTCCTCTCACAGGTCCTGGTCCATCTGGACAGTAGCCCTGCCCTTGAGAACATCAGCTGCTCCCCTCAGTTGCTGCCTGCAAACTTGATGAGGATCAACTTTCTCCCTTTCCCCAGGTCACTGAAGAAAACAGTAAATACAATAGGTGGCACAGAGTCTCCAAGACCTCCACTTGTAACAAGCCTCCAAGAAGATCGTGAAGTTTTAACCACTGAACTTCAAGCTCCAAAATCTTACTAGTTTTCCACCTATTTGTCCACCCCCCTAAACCTTCATATCCCAAAGTTGTTACAAAGATTCTGTGGGAAACCACATTAAGAGTCATGCTCAACTCAATGTAGATGACATCTATCACTCCTCATCCACAGACCTACTGATTTCAAAGATAGTCTGTTCCACTACAATTTACCCTTGGTAAATCAATGCTGGCTACTTCCAATCACCTTTGTTTTAATTTGCACAGAAATGACTTCAAAAACAAGTTACACAATTATTTACTCAGGGACTACAGTGAGGCTCCCCATATAATCCTTACTGCACTCACTTTTAGTAGCAGCAAAACTTGCTTTTCGCCAGTCATCAGGAACCTTCCCGATCTTCTCGATCTGCCAAAAATATTAGTGGCCTCACCATGACAGCAGAAAATTCTCTCAATACCCTCAGACCCATGGACCTGAAACAGCTGAGATTTCTCAAGAGATCCCAGACCCAATCCTCTTCTACTCCCAGAAGCTCTTCTCCTCCTTGCACCCTCTATGCAAAAAGAGCTCAGGAGACCCTGGCAGTGAAGACTGAAGCAGTAAAAGCACTGGGCACCTCACAGCCTTGTTTGTCTGCTGTCAGTGTATCATCCATTCCATTCAGCAGCAAGCCCACAGTCTCCTTTTTTTATTCTTCTGCTGCTACATTATCAGTACAAACCCATCTTGTTGCCCTTGACATCCTTCACTGACTGCAGCCAAGCACTAGCTTTTCTAACACCATCCCTTTATTTACTGGCAATGCCTTGTCCTCACTGCCACCTCTTTTTTTGTACTGGACCTCAATCACGAGTTTCCTGTACAACCAAGCCTGATATGACTATTCATTTTCCTAAGTGCTAGAAGAGCTCCATGCATCTGAGCTGCTCTTCAAGACAAAGGACAGACTGTTCTTCCCTCTCTTTCCAAGAGGGCCTGTATACCTCCATCACTGGACAACAGCCACGTGAGCAGTCTCACCACATCTCAGTTCCTCCAGCGGTCCCACAGCTCTGACCTACACAAAGACTTCTGCCTCCCACTGCTTGCCACCTGGGCTGCACACACTTGTGTACAGGCACTCGAAGTGGACTTTGTTTTGGCCTGTTTTATCCTTCCTGAGGGCCCTCTCATTCCTGTAACACTGCCCATACTTAGAGCCCCAACCTCCATTCTCCTCACTTCACTGCAAGCTATTACTACTGCTCACAACCACCCACCATACCCAGTTTAAAGTCCTTTTCCCCAGGTTGGCAAACCCTTTGGCAAAGATGCTCTTGCCTTACTTTGTCAGCTGTCCCACATCTCTCCCTCAGTCTTCATTCCTCAAAGAGGGACACACTGTTGTAAGAGGCAAAACACTGTATGCAGCATTAGCCACAAAGCCATTTATCAACTGTCAAATAGTGTTTACTTCCACCAAAACTCTTACCCTTTGACTGTAGGATTGAGAAGACCTCCTCCAGAGCTCCTGTGTCCTTTGCTTGCACTCCCAGAGCTCTGTGGCCCACTTGATTTACTTCAGTCTTCCCTTGGCTGTCACTGTTGCCCACAGGGATAAGCGGCAAATAGTGGACAATTGTCCAGGAGCTGGACAAGCCTCACCAAGCCCCCTAGAGCATCCCGAATCAGGTATCTGGCAGCAACGACCCTCCCACAACAGCATGTCTGTAAGGCAGATGCCCCTGCATCTCACTGAAGTCAATCTCTGACCACTACCGTCAGCCCCTACTTCTATACACTCATGGTTATTATGGCTCTGCACCGACACTGTAGATTGAGATCATCGTTCATTCATTTACTATGGATACTGAAAAACAGGGACTGACCATCAGTTTATCACTGGCTAAAAAGAAAAGACAATTGAGTAGGCAAGTCTTAATACCCAGGCACTTGTTAAGGGAGACTGACCCGCAAACTGAAGTTGCAATTACTATGCATTTAAGTATACCACCTAATACCAGCACCAATACCCTAACTCTTTCACTGCTCAAAAGAAGGGACAAAGACCTAGCAGAGAGACAATTTACAGTCTGTCACTGCTGGGGAAGGATGACTACATATCTTTAATCATGGCAGTGAACACAAGACATTAACAACAGTTGCCTAGACCACAGACAGGTGATAGGACCAACTTCAACAACTGATTTCTTTGTTTAGCAAACAAAAGAAGAATGGAGCAAGTCATATGCCCTGGAACTATTCCCTATCTAAAAATTAAGAAAACCTCCAACTTCTGTCTCCCTCTTGGGAAGGGCAGGATCTGTAGCTGTCAGGAATACCTGTTCCACAAACATTTAAAAACAAATGCCAGTATGAATGAAGACAAGAATCTGTTGTCAGGTCAGGTACTCACACAGAAATGCATCTAGCAGCTATCCTACCTGGGGACCTACAATACTTACACATAGCAACCATCTCTTCCTACAAGCACAACTTGGAGCACAGAAGAAAATACAAAGCCTTTCACTAATAACACCCTGGATGCACATTCCTGGGCCACTTTAAAACCTGGTTATTCCTTGTTAACTAGGTGACATAGATTGGAGAAGCCACATCTCACAGGCAAACATTAGAGCAGACATACCTAAATTTGGAAGCTTTTTAAACACACAGCGCAGCCATCTTCACCCTTACATGTCATTCTGCTTAGCCAACTATGTCTGGCCACCAGTACACTGCCCATTTTTCAGAGATTCACTGCCCTCTGACAGAAACTAAGCCACTGACTGGTAACCTGCGTGGTGGGCTTGCCAGACACCCACCCAGCCTCCAACAGGACAGGGGGAGAAAACAGGATGAGAAAGCTCACAGGTCAAGAAAAAGACAAGGAAATCACTTACCAATTAGTGTCACAGGCAAAATGAACTCAACCTGAGAAAAAAATTAGTGTGCTGCCAATTAAAGTGGATTTAGCTAGTGAGAAACAACAACAAAATTAAAACACCTTCCCCTCACCTCCACCCCAATCTTCCCTGGCTCAATTTCAATCCTTCATTCCCAACTCCTCTGCCTCCTCCCCACCGTCCCCCAGTGAGGCAAGGAAGACAGGGGTTTACGGACACGCTTTTCCCCTGCTCCAGCAAGGGCCCTCCACAGCCAGCAGCTCCTTCAGGAAACATCCACCTGCTATGGCATGGGGTTCTCCACGGGCTGCCGTGCACGCATCTGCTCCAGCACCATCCTCTCCATGGGCTGCAGGGAAAGGCCTGCTCTACTGCAGTCTCCTCCCCAGGCTGCAGGGCCATGCCCGCCCCAGGCCAGCAGTGGCACCAGCTCCTCCTCCCCTCCTCCGACCTCAGTGCTCGCAGGGCTGTTTCCTCACACTTTTTCCCCCTCATTCTCCTCCACCTGCGCGTTATTTTGTCCTTTCTTAAGTAGGTTTTCATGGAGGCACCACAGACTCCCCCAACAGGCTTGGCTGGGTCCTACACAGGTGAGGCCGTTATGGATCCAGCTGGAACCAGCCGGAATCAGCTGTGTCTGGTATGGGCAGCCCCACACCTCCTCCCAGACAGCTCGCCCTGCTGCAAAACCCTGCCTTGGACACCCAACGCAGCAAGCTACCACTCCGCAGAGGGACAGTTAGGCAGCCAGCTCTCGCCCAAGTCCAGACACAGATCAGCATTACCCGACTAGGAAGTTCCCAGGTGGAGAAAGAGGGAGCCCTCCTCAAAGTCTTGTTTCCTTCAAGTTTCCTTGGTCAATGCTTTCCTGGTGAAATCTGGGGAGTTCAGGAGAACCACAGCGATTTATGAAAAGTGCTGAGACTTCAGACCAAGCTCCTATTTCTCAGCCGGCACAGGGATGCACAAGTAGTAACAGAAGTATTTTCCTTGGGTGAAGCACCACATGGTGGTAGGCACCCAGATGGGAAGTCCTCCACTGATATGCAGCAGGAGAAATTACCGAACAAAGTTTATTCTCCCCATGCTACTTTGGCTCGAAGCTTCAAACTCCTGATACAGAGACTGAAATAGGTCATTTTGCCCTCAACCCCTCAGGGAAGTGAGATCCGTCACCCCTGGTATGGGGTTTTCCCCCCCTGCCTCCTCAAGCCCAAAGAGCTTCCTCCTGGTGGCTTTGTCACTTCTTCAGCATCTCCCAAACCACCACAGCATGTCCCAGGGGCCTGCACCTGCCTCCGCTCCTGCAAGACACTGGCTTCACCAAACAGTCTCTACAGGAACCGATACCAGCTGGTTAAAAGCAAGGCATGTCCAAACTCACCAAAATCAACTTCACCTCTCAAGCTTCAGATGGAGACATATGGAGGACTTGTTTTGCTGGAGTGGGGGAAGAGTAAGGGGAAGAGAAGAACTACTTTTAGAAATCCCCACAGAAGAATAAGAAAGGAAGCAGCCTGCTTCATAAACTGTCTATGCAGGGAGCTGGGCATAGAGGTCCCTCTGATATTGGGAATAGCTTCTCGCTATTTAGTCTCATCTAGTTTTGTGCTACCCACAAAGCATTCATTTTTGAACAACAGCTAGCAGCAGCAAGAAGGCTTGGGCTCTCAACTCAACTAAGGTTGCCTGGTACAAAGGAGCAACCTGTGGGAAATTGCTCCTCAGGGAACGCTTTTCTTGACCCAGTAGCTAAAAGCCTGGTCTGACACTTTTTTTGGTTCAAGAAGTGTGGAAAATGACTCTTCAAGTTAGGAGATATAGTGTTTAACTTCCCTGGCCAAACTTAAGACCTACAAAAAAATGACCATCTAGGATTAAGGAAAAAAAATCTTCAATGTTTGTCCATCCATCTTCAAGTCAAAGCAGGGCTGAACCTCTGTAGCAAGTAGACCATCAAGTAGCATAAGCCTTCAAGCAAACTTTTTAAAGTGTTCAAGATGAGCGCATGATGACACCACCAAAGTTTCGATTTGGAGGTTGTCACTGACTTAAGACTGTAGTGTCGTAAGCATGCAAGTAAGCTCATCATCTTCCTCAGGTCAGGAAAGAAAAAACAGAACTGGCACGTACCAGAAGGCACATCTGGAAGCTAAGGACTCATGAGCTATACCCACTGTCTGCTGAGTTTTCAAAACAGCATTACAAGTTACATGGAGTCAGGCACACCTTAACAGATATCCCAGGAGACTGATCAGCTTTACAAGTTCTCAAATTTGGGTCATAAACACTGCTCAGACTATTCATCTTGCATTCAAATATGAAAGGCATCTTCACCTCTTTGCTACATTCACAATACTTCAAATACTTTTATGTTTCAAGAAATTGATGCTCCTATTCCTGTTTAATCCTGTTGTACAACTTCCGTATTTTTCCACTGAGGATTAAATAACCCTTCAGTCCATACACATTACACATGACAAGCACTACCATCTGCATTCAAGTGGTCAAAGCTGCCCAGGTAGTATTAGATGTTGTCTACATCGTGCTGTACCTGAGTATACCATTTCATATCCATTTATGTAGGTCAATGGAAAGTCCTGCATACATGTACTGTATTTGATGGGAATTTACTCATAGTTATCTCAATTTGGACTAAATATATGATTAAAATCACGTGCCTACAGCTCCTCCTCATAGCCTAACACCCAGATTTTTCAGACATATACAAATAAAAGCAGCACATCCTTCTTAGGTAAGCAAGTCATGGAAAGATATATAAATCAGTTTTTAAAAGGGCAAGGCAACCCAATTTAACAAACAGGAGGACAGTTACAATTAGATGGTCATTAATTATCAGTACTAGAATATTTGAGCAAGTACTAGCAACAGCCACTAAAATCAGGTCCCTGACCTTGGGCACTCTGACAGTACAATACCAAGATTTTGTGAGACTGATATGCAGTGTAAGTTAAATCTGATACTGCACAGTTCATTTAAGTCAAAAAACGAAACTGTTCCTACAGAAACTATCAACTCATTTTCTGTTCTCATGCATTGCTTCGAACAGGAAGCCTGGTGCATTTGATCATTCTATGCAATTCACACCAAAGACAGGCAATTGGACTTAGTGTTTCTTCAGGAACATTGACATCCCTTGTTTCAGAACACCTAAACATGTTTCAAAACAGGTAATCCTTACTCCACCTGGTTACACACATGCAGTATTTGTAAAGATCAATGGCCATATCCACAAAAGAAGAAAAACAGGTTGTACCTTTGCCACAGCAAAAGTCTGCAGTACCTACTCCTTTTGTAACAGCTACTTCTGAAAGACTAGATCAAACCCAAAAATTAATAATGGAATCTACGTTTCTCCTAATGCTACCCAACCTGGGCAGAAAGTCCCCCTCACAGACACTTCATCATAAAGTCACAGAACGGTTTGGGTTGGAAGCAACCTTTAAACATCATCTAGTTTCAACGCCCCTGCCATTGGCAGGGACATCCTCCACTAGATTAGGTTGCTCAAACCTTTGTAACATGTCATCTGTGTTACACCACTCAATGTGGAAGCAGTCATCATCTCATAAACATTGAGTTGTGCAAGAAGCCTTCCACACAAAAGAAGTAACCCTAGAGCCCAGTTATAATTTCAGCAGAGAAAAGATCCTTGATCATCAGAGCTATATCCAAAAAAGCCTTGGTCTCCATCAGGATGGCTAGTTTTATATCCTTCAGCTGCACTGGTTCAGAAGAATTTCACTAAAAGAACCACTCTCCTTACAAAAACAGCCTGCATCAAGAGACAAGCATGACTCCATTTAATTTTCTTTCAGTTTGCTCAACTGTTACAGAAAAAAATTCAACTACTCAGTTGGTTAATGAGGCTGTAATTCTCATCTTGCCTACCAACATCTCAACCATGGATGCAGTCCAAGGCAAGTGCTATTGCTATGCCAAGTTTCACAGTTTAGCTATCTGAATGCAAAAGCAGCTTCTGAAGTCTTCCTCACTTTATGCAGTTCACTTTGTCAGCAATTTTCCAGTACCCTTCAGAATGGGTGCTCTGGCCAGATAAGCAACAGCAATTTTAGGTCAGGAACTCAATTTTGGGTTATAGCTCAAGGTGTAAGCACATAAAAATGAAAAGTTGAACTCATTAATAAACTAATTTCTTCACTACTGCATGCATGCAGTACATGCAATTTGTTACCAGAAGCATATGGTGTTTTAGAGTTATGACTTTAGTTGTCCCTCTTTTGGAAACAGAAAGCAGCTTCTAATGCATATTTGGGTAGAAAGGAACCACAGCAGGAAGTCTGATGAGATTTCTAAGCATGTTAGAGATAAAAATAATATCCTTAATTACAATTATCACAGGTATTAGGATTTTAAGGTTTAAATTTAGAAGATTTAAAAACCCGTCTTAAATCAACTGTGATATTCAAGCAATAGTGTTCACCTCTTACCTTTAACTAGTTATATTTGCTGGTTCAAGACTGGAGATGAACAGTAAATACAGAAAAACGAAATAAATCTCAAGATCTTGCTCTGCCTTTAAACTCAGTTGATGCATATGAAATTTAGTGCTAATGGATGAATAAAACAGAGGTCACAGCATTAGTTTTCTGGCATTTCAAGAGGACAAACAAAATGGATGGCACCAAAACAAGGACTGTTACAAAAATAAAATGGGAACACAATGATGGCATGTTTGCTGCTAGCATTCTTGTGATATATTACCCATTTCAGTGTAATAGCTATGCATGTGTGTGCTCAAAGCAAATACAGAAGTCCAAATACCCCCTAAAAATCTTTTCCTCTGCCATGACAGCCACAATACCTACTCCCTCCTACACCCAGTTTCCCCATCAGAAACACCCCTTTACTAGACCAGAGCTCCAAAGGACCTCCTCCTCCTCCCCACCTCGCATATACTTCTCACAGGGTCACCTGGAGCAGTGTTGCAGAAACCTTAACTATTTCTGTAGGCAAACAAGTGCACTTGTGCCCCACTGGCTCCATGAGCTATCAAAAGCTATTTGGCCATTCAGCATACTCTTCTCCAAAAGTGCTGCTTAAGTCCAGGCACAGCTGTTTCTGCAGCATGGAAGGGAGAAGACATTAACTTCAAGAATGCATTCACAGATACCCTGAAAATATTGAAGTTAATCACAGATAAGTGGAGGAGCGCTCCGCTTTGCAACTGAAGCTAAAAATCACATGCCACAAACATTTACAAACCAAAAAGTGCCAAGCTCACAAGACCAAGTACAAACACTAGGCAGACAAACCCTTACCCTTTTTCTGGTGCATAGGTATTTAATTTCTCACTTGATATGCATTGCATCAAGCCTAAAACAGGGAACTCCATTTCTTGGAGGCACTTTGTAGTTCCATTATTAACAACAGACATAACCATGAAATCCTCAGCTGATTTTATCTACATTAAGGTATATTAACAGCAAGCTTCCCATGTCATTACATAGAAACAAAACCCTGCAGCCCCATGCACACGAAGGCTGACTGTCCAAATCTCAGTATACTGAGAGACACAGCTCTAGATTCAAGACTCTCAAAACCACACACTTTCCCCTACCAAACTCAATTTAGATACCATGAATGTTAATGCCTGGAATGTATCCACTATTCACCCTGAAATTAAAGACAAGGCCAGCCTAAGCGGCCCCTTTCACATGTTCAACCCCATGGCATGTAGGTACCACCTGAATATCAGCAAAACCTGCTGGAACTACTACCTCATCCTGGCAATTAAGCCAGGTGGAAATGGCATAAAAAGTATCCGCCTGTTTTCTTCTGTCCTGCCTCCTCACCTACCTCACTCCAGGTAGTATGGTAGAAATCTTCAGCAAATCAATATAATAAGAAACAACAGGCAACTAAAGAAAAGCCACAGGGAAGCTGTCTCCAAGTACCCCTTCCGACCATAATTCTACTTCTGAAAAAATATGTAAGAAGAGTATTGAAAAATACTATCAGCAGGATAAGAAGCAGGGATGCTACTGGTAGAGAAGTTGAATTTACATTACTTTTCCCTTTCCATCACTGAATCTCATTCTCTCAACCCTTATAAGTTAAAGTGACTAAGACATTTGTCTACAAATATTTGTTTGAATTTCCTAGAAATGAACTCTGTTCATCCATTCTCTAAAACAAATCCTACTAATTTCATTTCTGTCATTAAGATTTAAAGTATAGGAGAACATCAGTACTCCAGCAATCATGCAATGGCAGTTTCATTCCACAAAAATACATAAAGTTTATTCAGTTAAATCTGAATAAGTACTTGGTTAAACAAACTCACCCTGAGGAGTCTGAAAGCAAATGCAGCTAGCACAGACCTACAGAAAGGCTGCTCAATACATCACAGCGAATGTTCCAGGACACCTTCAACAGCCTTTCCTACCTCTGTGTAGACTGTTTTACAAAACATTTGAACGTTTTAAGTTTTCCCCATTTTGCCAGCATTTGGGTATTAAGTATTCAAGAAACTGCACATACACACTTTACATTACATTCTAGCAATTCAGTAACTGTCCAGCATACAACATTTTCCAAATCTACTCCACACTCAGCTGAAGACCAGAAAAAATGTCTGGAATCCTTAAGACCATCCTACAGTGTCCTCAGCACTTTAGTATTTTCTAGCTTGAGTCATTTGGTCAACCATTGCAGGTTTACTGGGCTATACCTGTTTTTTGCTAAACACAGCAAACCAAGATACTCATTCTTGCAATGTCTTAGAGCCTCATCTAATCTAAGCATCTGTTTGCACAGTTTCTGATCAGCGGCAGCACCATTTGAGTCACCAGCAATGTCAGGACCGTATCAGGGAATGGAGAATGAGTATCACAAATGTTTTATGAAGCGAAGCCTAGGACTGCCTAGAATGATTCTCATTCTGATCCTAGGCTGGTGAATTCACAATAGCGAAACATTGCTAAGGCGTTTAAACACCTAACACTCATCCCGACTTTCTATTAGGAGACTGTAGCTTTTTCCAAACCCACATTATGTCCGGGCTCACTATGACTATCAAAACAAATGAAAACTCCTGTTGCTTAAGTACTGGAGTACCACAACAGTGGCTCCAACAGAATAGAAAACAGTGGAACACTGGTTTAAGCTCCATCTAGAAAGCTTCAGCTTGTTCCCAATTTGCATTTTTCAAATGTATGCGAGTAAGACCTTCCCATTACAATTTTTGTCATTATATAATTACTGCTCCTAAAACTCCAGATATTTTGCCAGTGAAGTCAGATTTAGACTGTGAGCTATTTCAAAAACTTGATGTGGGTTTAGAATTTTTAAATAAGTTTCTGAGAAAGCATGCTTTTCTTAAGATTTTTGCCATAAGCTGTTTGTAACTATTTCACTTTGTCTTCAAGCTGAAAAACTGCACTCCCTACAAAAACACTGACTACTAAAGCCAAGTGTTTCACTGAGGTCATCTTTACAAGGTGTACTTTCTGCAGAGCTGTATGCCAAAAATTCTATGCGAAACAGCAAGCACTTCCAAATACAGGGAAGACCAACAATTAGCTGTTCTCTAACCACAGCTTCTGTCAAATTTAGCATGATATTTAGTTGCTCAGTGGCAAAATATTAGATGCTAGGAGTCCCCACAAATCAACAGCAATACCTACTGGGCAAAAGCAGCTTGCTCAATATTGGCAGTTTCTCCGCGCTTCAGTGTGAATCCATCAAGGAGCCTGCCTCTTTGTGTTATTTTGCCACCAGAAACTCAGGATGACTTTAAGTTTCAACAACAAGGATTAGGCAACAAAACATCTTGATCTGGCCCACCGGTTATAGTAGCTAAAAGCTATGAATTCTAATTCTCTTATACCAGCTTCTCCAGAACTAATCCTTCTGAGTAAGTCAAATTAGGTAGATTTACACAGGCAACAGATCAAAAAACATGTAGTGGCTTCCTTCAGAATTGGAACTACAGATGTCGAAACCCAAAGCACCATCAGCTAATCCTGCTGGATAGTATTGTGATTTTTCAATTGATTTGGGGGTTGTCAGGAAAAGAAAGCTCTGTGCACAAAGGCAACATTCTCTCACTTTTAAAGTCTTAGCAACAGCTGGTAACATTCACTGCCCTCTGTAGATACTAGCATCTATTAGAAAAGCATTACAACAAAAGTAAAGATGGCTTTAAAGCAAGATTGAAATGTATATTCACCACAAATTGAGTTTACCCATTAGCTAACAAATGGGTTTATTGCTATGAAGAACATCAGTGGCAACAAATATAATCAAAAGCCCTTACATTGTAAGACAGCAAGAGTTTTACCTATAAAAGCAGCATTTTGACATCACTGTTACTAGGAAGGAGCTTGCGCTTGCATCCTGGTACTATTTTTACCTGCAAAGTCCACCTCTGCAATGGCATTGACTTATTTTAAGAAGCACAGGAAAGCTGAAGTATTCCTTAGGCTTTTAGAACACTAGATCACGTCATCTATTTCCTACTTAGTCCCCAAATAAAGCAAGCTTTTAGCTTTGTCCCCCAAAAAATCTAGCTTAGCATTACAGGGACTTTAATAGAATTCAGCTTGGGGCTTCACTGTAGTTTGAATATTGCCATCCAGAAACCTGGGAAATAATCTGAAAGCCTTTTTGTCTTTTTTTTAAAAGCAGAATCTCTAGATCTAGCAGCTGTTTAGAACAATTTCAAATCACTACACCTGGATCACCCAGCTCAATCTGAAGTGTGGTAGCTCACAATTTTTGAAAAGGCAATAAATAAATCAATGACAACAAAAACCACACTGATTAAAGGATCTTCACCTCTCACTGAAAAACAGCGTTTAAAACAAATCTAGGGAGAAGAATTAAAATTGATGTTCACATTAGTATGGGAAAGTCGCAATAAATTTACATGCAGAAATATTATACTAGTATCATTAAGCCAGTAATAGGACGAGGTTTATGCAAGTATGAACATATTGAAGAGGTATCCGTCGCAAAGACTAAAGCAATTAAAAAATCTCTACTGCATACAGAAAGGATCAACCACTCCACCAGAATAAAAACATACAAAATTAAGACAGCTATTGCCGAGCGGAAATATCAATTCAGGTACAGCCATAAGACGTTTGAAGGGGGCATTAAAGATGTGCTTTATCAGATTTTAATAAGTGTGATAAAATTCCTTAGCAGTTTCAAGGTCATTTGTATGTGTCTATAGTTGCAAATGCTCTCAATATATCACAGCAAAAACTTCAAATACCTACATTTCTCTCCTGATTAAGTAATAACCCATTTTAAACAGTATGTAGAATTACCAATTCTATATTTGCAAACAAAATGATTTATGCATAATAGCTATAAAACAGATTCAAAGTCCACTCTTAAAACTATCACCCCCAATACAACATTTCCAGAAGGCCAGGGAAGAGAGAGAGGAGGAAAACCGAATGTAATTTCAAGATTCAGAATCCATGGGATTAAAAGGAAAAATGCAAAATTGAAGATCTAGCTAATATCCTGGTGTCTGTTTCGTCAACGGAACAGGTTCCCACTTACTGGAATATTTTCCAGACTCCCTCAGTTTAATTTAACATTGGCCGTCAAGGCAGAGATAAATAACAAAGTCAAAGTCAAACGGGATGGAGCTTTTTAGCACAAAAAAACAGGAACCTTTTACCTTTCAAGAAAATACACACACACACACGTCGTGAAATAATTCATCAGGCATTGCTACTTTATCAAATATCACTTGTATGAAAACGAGGCACTGAAGTCCTATGTAGCTACTAAACCGTATTACCAAAGTTGTCTTCAAAACTCCATAAATACAGCAACACATTTTAGTCTTACAGGCTTCAATTAAATCAACTACAACAAGACTACTTTATTTAGTTTTTGTTGGGTATTGTTTTGTGGGTTTTTTTTTAATAAAGATCAGTTTTACTATTCTAACGAATTATACCTGTACTTAAACGGATGTACATAGGGGATTATAGAGGTGAAAGGGACACCGAGCTGTCTCGCTGCTCGGACTAGCTATCTTCTGTCATCAGTGCTATGCAGATGAAACAAAGCCACCTCACTCCCCACGCACACAACGCAAGAACGAGACCTCGTTTTTCCAGGGCAGGACAAACTGAAAAGGCGGGCAATACACAGAACCTAGGTAAAGGCCCCTGCAAAAAGTAGAGGTGACTTGGGTGACCCCTCAGTCTGACCCAGGGCGGCCGCGCCAGGTCGGCGTGAGGCCCTGCGTCTTAAGCGTGAAGACGAAATAAAAATAAGAGATGACAAACGAGCCGTGCGCCTGGCCGAGCCCCCAGCCGCCACCCACGCCCCCGGGCTCCCTTCTCCAGCGCGGCGAGTCCCAGCCCCGGCATCGCCGACTCGCACGGCGGGACCCTCCGCACCTCCTCCCCCCGGCGCCGCCAGGGCGGGCAGCCGCCGCCGGGACCGGGTGTTCGGCCCGGGGCTACCGCGCCTCCCTCCACCGGAGCGAGCGCTGCCGCCGGCCACGGAGCCCCGCGTCCCAAAGCCCCGCCAGCCGCCGGCCCTACCTGCGGGCGCTGCTCGGCCGACAGGTCCCCGCACGCCGTGCGGCTCTGCCCCCTCCGCCCGCCCTCCCCGCCGGCGCTCTGCAGCCGCACAGGTGCGCCGGGAGCTGCGGGCAGCCGCAGCACCCCTGCGGCTGCAGCACCCCTTTGCAGGCTCCTTGCAGCAAGCGACAGCCCCCGCGCGGTTTTACCCGCGCCCAACTGCTGCCGCGGGGCTCAGGCGGCGGCAGCAGCTCCTCCACCAGACAAGACGGCGCGGGCAGAAGACGGCAGATGCACTATTGTGGACACAAGCAATCCGGTTAGAGCAAGGTCAGACCTAAACAAGAGGGAAAGAGAGGTGCAGCTTGCGGGAAGAATGGGAGCTAGGCTGAAGTGGTAGGGCCACGCTAAGGAAATAGGTGGGGGAGAGAGTCATTCAGAGGGATGTTGCAGACAAAACAAAAGGTTTATTGAACAATGTTTTGTCAGGAGAACAGGTGCTAAACTCGCCCAATTAGCACCACATGGGAAATGGGGGGGGGGGGGGGAGGAGAAGACATTCAGAAAATGCTGAAGGGTAAAACAAAAAGCGATGAAGCCCATCTAGCAGGAGAAAGGGGGAAGGGGAAGAGAGAAGAGCCGTTCGGAGGAAAAAAAACCACTATCAGCAACAGGAAGCCCCTCTTGATGTTATGCCGCAAATTCCTTGGAGTTTGCAACTGGGAGCGCAACAAGCCGATACCGGCGGAAAGCCACCGGTGACGGTGAAGGTCTCCGCACACGCCGGGTTTTCACCCCTTTCCCAGGGGGGCCCTGGTCAGGCACCGGCGGCCCTTAGCTCAGCCTCCCCACGCCCAGGCCGCCCCCCCTCCCGCCATACTCCCCGCGCGGGCCGCGGCCCTGCTCCGGATCCGCTTCTCCTCCACGCGTGCCCCGCGGGGAGGCCCGGCGTCCCGCCGCCCCTTTGCCCCCCGGACCCACCCTCCTTTTAGCAACCCGGGACCCCGCGCTGCCCCTGCCCGTTGCCCCGGGGGAGCGGGGAGCGCCGGCGGCAGGTCCCGCGGAGCGTGGCGGCGGCTGCTGCTGCCGCCGCCCAGGGAAGGGAGCGGAGGGGCGGACCGCTGCCCCGAGGGGGCTGCGTGGCGCCCCGCGGCCGCCTCAGCCGCTAGCTGCCTCACCCGCTGGCTCTGGTCGCGCCGCTGCCGCCACTGCCCCAGCGAGCCGGAGCCGCCCCGCCGCCAGTAAGGGGCAGCAGGGCAGTGGCGGGGCTGATAAAGGCCCCCACCGCCCGCCCCCGCGGCCGCCGCCTGAGTGACGCCGCCGGCGGCCACTCAAGAAGCCCCGCGCCCGCGGGGCCGCGCCCCCGGGCCCAGCGGGCACCCCGCGGCGGCCGCCCCGCTCCCCGCCGCGGCGGTAAGGCCGGACGGGCCCCGCCCCGCGGCCGCGCACCTGCGGGCGGCCGGGAGGCGGGCGCGGGGAGAGCGCGGCAGCGGGCTGCACTGAGCAGCATGGGGCGGGGGCGGGAGCTTGCCTTTCCCGTCGCCGTCGGTGTTCATGCGTCGGGTCGCCGGTGAGGCCAGGGGCAGGGCCCCCACGGTGCTTGCTCATCTCCCCGGCTTGCCGCCTCTCCCTGCAAAACGCCGAGCCTTGGAGGTCCCGCGCTGCCCATCCTCTCCGAAAGCGGCCCGGCGGGGCGGACGAACGGCCGGGCCGCCCGTCCGACGGGGCGCAGCGGTCGCGAGCGCTCCGCGGCCCCCTCCGGGCAGCCGTGCTGCTCGGAGCCCCCGCGGCAGGCACTAGCCGCTGCGACAACGCCGTCCCGTTTCCCGGCGGCGTCCGACGGCGCGGGGACGCCCCACGCCCTCCGCCCCCGGGGAAGCGCGGCTGCCGAGCGCCGCGGCAGCCCTCCGAGGCTCCACTCCTTCGGGCCCGCCGCTGCTCGTCCCGCGGGGAGCGCCCCAGCGAGCGCCCGAGGGGGTGTCACTGGGAGAGGGGGGTCCCGTCCCCGGGGGCCGCACGGTTTGGTGTGCCCTCCGCCCTGCCGGCGCTGCAACGCGCAAGGACTAGTCGAAATAAACCGTCTCAGCGCCGGCATCACCACCGGTCCTTGGAAACGGGTTGACAGAACACGTCCAACTACCAATTTGCCCCGCTTGTATAGCTCTCACATTAATTATTTTCATATGTGAAATAGGTGGGTACGGAGCAACGTGCGGGGCATAAATTAAACAACAATGGCAGTGCTCGGGGCCGGTCCTCGCCGGGAGCACACGCTGCAGCGCCGGCGTTTACCATCGCCGCCTCCTCCTCCTGCCCGGACCCTCCCATCGCCGCGGGGACGGCGGGCGAGAGGACGGGAGACGCACCCGAGGACGGGACGCCCCGTCCGCTCCTTTGCCCGGAGCCCCGCTCGGATCCCCGCCGCGGCTGCCGGATGCAAACTTCCCCCGAGCACACCGGGGACCGCTCCCCGCGTCCCCCGCCGCCCCAGTAGGACCACGGACAGAGATCGGGGCCGCCGCGCAAACACCGCGCACGCCGCCCCGCCTACGCCGCCCGTGCACCGCCGCGCAGCACCGCGCAGCGCCCCGACGCCCCGAACAAAGGGACGCGCCCCCCCCCACCCCCCCCCAGAGCGGGTTAACCATCTCCACGAAAAGACACGGCCCGCCCCCGGCGGTAATCAACTTCTCCCAGGGAGAGCTCGCGGCTCTCCTCACCCCGCCGCCCGCTCTCCGCACCCGCTGACGATACGCGCTGCGCGCTCTCGCTCCGGCCGGCCACGTCTTTGTGCGCCGTGACAGGCAGTCGCCTGCCAGCCCCACAGGAGGGACACGAAACGCCGTGCGGCTAATGCAATTAGGCGCGGGGGGGTCTTATCCCGGCTAATCTGCAAACGCGGGTTTATCTCCTCAAAGCGATACGCCTCCCTCCACCCGCGGGGCGCGGGTCCGTCCCTTCGGACGCTCCCCGCAAGGGGACGCCGCATCCGGAGCCGGACGGGCGCGGCGGCGGCGTCGGGAACTTCGCAGCTGGGCCAGGACAGGCAGGGATGCGCACGCCCTCCTGCGTGGGCGCGGTGTGGTCCCCCGGCTTCAGCGGCTGCCCTCCCCGCGCTGCAAACGCTTCCAGCAACTCGGCTCCGCAGGCACGCTGCGATACGCGCGACCTGCCTCGCTCAGTGCCGCCGGCACGAACGGTGCTAGTGCGAAGCAAACATAGGTAATCAACGTAATTCTACGCGGCATGCACCTCAGGCGTTCGCGTGGACCCTACCGCACACGTACAAGCACGGAAAGAATCAAGCCACAACTTACCTTCCTCTCCTCGGCTTAAAAAAAAAAGTAACGGTGCAGTTCTCCCAATAAAGAGGGGTAAGAGGCAGATGGACAGTCCTCTCAAGACAACACACAAGAGCTAAATTGGGGACAGTTCTAAAAGGAAGAAAAAAAAAAAAAAAAAACCAAAACAAAAAATCCTCTCCCCCCCTCCCCCAACAATCCAACACTGGGGGAAAAAAATCAAAAAGAAAAAAAAAAACCGGAAAATTAAAAAATGAAAAAGGGAGAAGTCAAAAAGAGAGAGAGTGACAGGACTACCCTCCTTTCGCAACCCAACCGAACAAAAAGAGGGGAGGGAGGGAGAAATAAAGGAACAAAGAAAAGAGGGATGGAAGGGCGATTTTAAAGACGGTCTCTCTCTCTCTCTCTCTCTCTCTCTCTCTCTCTCTCTCCCTGCCTGCCTGCCTGCCGGTCCCTTCCTAGCGGCTCGCCGCCGGAGTCAGCTGCTGCATCGCGGAGTGCGCGCGGGGCCGCGGGGGGAGGACGCCGTGCGGTGCGGTGCGGTGCGGTGCGGTGCCGCGCCGTGCCGTGCCGTGCCGCGCCGTGCCGTGCCTTGCAGGGAGGCGGACCGCTCCGCAGATTTATAGCAGCCCCGCCGCCCGGCTCCCTGCCCGCCGCCGCGCCGCGCCGCGCCGGGGTGCGTGCGTCTGCGTGCCGCGCCCGGCGGCGCGGCCGTGGGGGTGCGCGCGGGGGGCGTGTGTCCGCGGGCGGCTGCGCCCCCCCCCGCCCGGCGGCCGCCCCGCGCCTACCCCGGCGCCACGCGCGGCAGCGTCTCCGCACCCCGGCGCAACGCAGGCTGCTGGCGGCGCCGCGCGCCCCCATTGGCCCGGCCGCCGCCCTCTCGCCCCGCCCCCGGCGAGGCGGCGGCCGCCCATTGGACGCGCGCGCCGCCACTCCGGCAGGCCCCATGGCGCCCCGTTTCAGGCTGCGTTGCGGCGCGCGGGGCCGCCTCCGCGGGCGCGGGCGGGCCCTGCCGGCGTCCCGCGGGGGGGGTTGGGGGTGCGGGGTGGGGTGGGGGAGCACGGCCCGCGGCCACGCGTGGCTCCCCGGCACGGCGCGGCGGCCCCGCGCCGCCCTTCCCACGCCGCGCCGCGGGGCGGCGGGCGGGGCGGCGGGGCGCTGCTCCGGCAGCGCGGACGGCTGCGTGGGGAAGCGGCGGCTCGTCTCTTCTCGGCCAGCCACGTGGGAGCGGGGCGGTGCGTCACGGCACGGCCCGGGGCGGCCGGCTTTCGGCGGGCCATTCCTTCGCGTGAGGAGCTGCCAGGAGAGCGGCCCTTTTTTTTTCCTTGGGTTTTTTTTTTTTTGGTTTTGTGTTTGTGTTTGGTTTTTTTGTTTGTTTGTTTTTTTTCCCCCCCGCTCCACGCAGTTCTAGCCATACGTGTGTCCGCACCGAGCGTGTAAAGTTTATATCGCTGCTCAGGGACTGCCCTTGCGGTTTGCCCTTCTGAGAGTGGAAATATTAATGAGTGATATTTCTTGCAACAAACATTGTGGGTGACAAGAAGGGAGGGAAGGAGGGGAAGGAAGGGAGGAAAGGAAAGGAAAGGAAAGGAAAGGAAAGGAAAGGAAAGGAAAGGAAAGGAAAGGAAAGGAAAGGAAAGGAAAGGAAAGGAAAGGAAAGGAAAGGAAAGGAAAGGAAAGGAAAGGAAAGGAAAGGAAAGGAAAGGAAAGGAAAGGAAAGGAAAGGAAAGGAAAGGAAAGGAAAGGAAAGGGAAGGGAAGGGAAGGGAAGGGAAGGGAAGGGAAAGGGAAAGGCTTTTACTCATTATGCGATGATTCCTATGTCTTGCACAGACAAGAAGTGTTTGCAGAGGAAAAGGTTGTGTTGTATGGAATAAAAAATTTCTGCATGGTATTCAGAAACTTGCCTTTTATTCCTTATACTGCTTGACCTTCACTGCAGTTGATTGTAATTTCTTTCCAGAATCCAAAGTGCTTCCTAGACACGGCTTTTCTTTTGTGTCTTTTCTGACACAGAACACACAAGTGTATATAATGTATTTCCAATAGCAAAGCACTTACAGCCTGCAGAAAGGAAATGCTTATTTAGAATATTCTGGTATTTGCATGTAGCAAGGCACAAAAATAAAGAGCCATGAGATTTCAAATAGAGACATAAAGTAGTATTTCTTGAGAGTGTCTTTGAATGTTTATAAATTATTAATACAATGAAAGAGAAAACATGCTTGTTTGTGTATCGTCCGTTTCCTATAATCTCCCTATCCTACCACTGTGACAATAACTGAGTGTTACACAGGGCCTGATTTTACATTGTATGTAATTAGTTATATGCCAAATGCGTCTGATGTTTTTCTAGAACACGCCGTCTTTAGCTGATTATTTACAATCTATCACCAATGTTTTGAATCAGCAGCACTCTGAAAAAGGGAATAACTCCCTGGTGGAACAAATGCCAAGCTAGCGGCTCTAAGGACTGAATAAAGAATGGCGTGGGGGTGGCTACTCCCTCAAAGCTGCTTATAAAAAAGTCCTACATGAAGTCATGTTTATTCACACGCAGTTTGTGGAATCGCATGTGTAAATTGTGCTCTCAGCAGTGTCTGTTAATATTTGAGAAGGTCCTCTGAGTTTACACTGTTGTTCAGCTTATGTCTGATGCTCACTCGTGTCTAATTATGGCAACTTTTACCCTTTGATACAGTAAAACTGCTTTTGAAAGTCTCCTAATGATACCACCATTAATAACAACCTTGCTTACGTTCCTTATGCTGTGGGTGCATACATCAATAAGTTTTGTATACATCTTTAAAAAAAAAAAAAAAAGGATTATTTGCTCTAGGCTGTTTTGTAGCATGGGTTAGAGCACAGGCCATGTAGAAAACATCCGTAAAACCTGTGCACTGTGTTGCCATCTTTGGAATTACTAGATTTAGATGCTGGTTACTTTCTCACCCTGTCCAGTTTGTTCTGAATGTGTTTAAGCAAACGACAGTGTTCCTTAGCAGAATGTCAGCAACATGTGAGAAGAGAAAAAGAAAAAGAAAGGAAGAAAGGAAGAAAATAAATAAGCTCTGAAATTCCTAAGCAGTTCAATGCATTGACGCCCCCCCCCAAAAAAAAAAAAAAATTAAAGAAAAAATCATATGAATACATGGCTGTTCTTAGAGCTAAAGAAACTTGGCTTAAAGGGGAAGCCAAAATGTATGATATTAGAAATCAGAAGTGTGTCTTTCTGAACTTTCAGGAAATGAAAGGACTCTGCTCTCAGCAACTTCCCTGTCAAGGGGAAGCGGATTCCGATTTCGTCTCCCCCTCTCTCCTCCCCCAAAAAGGAACAATCCTCCAGCTGTAATTAGTGACCAGCTTTTAGCGACAAAAGCCAAACTTTAAGCATTTTCTTTCGCGGCTTAATATCTCTACCAATAATGCACTCGCGTCTGTCACGTTTGTCGATAACAGTGCTAAAGTGAAATTAGGCAGAAAATAGCTGTTAAAGTGAATTGTCTTGTCATCGGCCCTTCTCGTCTCTGGTGCGTTTTCAGAGGCACTTGATGCCGGCAATGGCAGAAGAAGGAAAGCTAAATTCTCCCCTCTACCAGGAAAAACACGTTTTTCTGCAGAGTTCCCCTTTGCTTAGGTAATATGTCTGGAAAGAAGTCTTTATGATTAGCGGTAGCTGGCTGTCTGGACATCGCCTTAAGCTAAAACGTGTACGGTTTATTAAATAGTCTTTGGACATGGGAAAGCTATAGGAGGAAGGAAGGGGACTGCTTGTTTAGGCATGCTGAACCCTCCGACCGGGACCGGGAGGTCAGGGAACGGCGGCGAAAGCGGCAGTTGCAACGCGCTGGCGGAAAGAGGTTTAACAGCCAGCGTGAAGGGGCGGGGGGAGAAGGAAAAAGAAAAAAGGCGAAAGCGAGCAAGCAAAGCACCGCTTCGCCGCACGCTGCGAGCCGCGGCTCCCGCGGGAGGGGTGGGCCGGGAGCGAACGGCGCGGCCGCGGGGAGACCGCGCCGCCGCGTCAGCACCACGGACAGCGGCGCGGCCCGACGGCGCGGCCCGGCCCGGCCCGGCCCGGCCCGGCCCGGCCCGCGGCTGCCGGCGGCGGCGGGCGCTGCTGCGGAGGCAGGGGCTCGCTCCCGGGGCCGGCGTCTGGCTGGCTCGCTTGCTGTCACTGCGGCCACCGGGAGCATCGCGCCAAACGGGGATTGCCCCCCCTCCCTCCCCGCCCCCCCGGGAGAAAAGCCGGTAAGGTACGTGGAGTCGCGGTGGGCTTGGCTCTCTCGAAGGCACTTCAGACAAATGGTTCCTGCCCAGTGGCGTTCATGTGCGAAACTGTACGTTCACACGGGTACCTGCGTGTGTGCGAGTGCGTGTGTGTGTGTGTTACTGCGCCCCGGGGGACTCCACGGGTCATTTTTGCAGTGCAAGCGTATGTTTGTTCCCGTTACTCCGACAAATAAACGGTAACAGGCATGCAGGCTTCCGATCAAGTCTCCAGACAGACAATTCCTGGTACAAAACATACCTGCGTGGACTCTGCACTTCAGTATAGGTGCGTGATTGTTTTACCTCCTTCTTCTCTGAGCCTCTCTGTGATCATAAGGCATGGATATTGTATAAAACTACAACAGCATGAACGCTGCAGCTGAGGCTGCTATATTCTTCTCTATTCTATCACTCAGCAATGTCTGAATACTAATAAAAACTATTTTTCAGAAAGAGGCTAGCATTTGGATAGGGAGAGGAAAGGGGGGTGTTTCACTTCTTTCAATTGAGACAAAAATAGGTATCTTAAAACTCAGTTCCACACAAGGTAACCACAACTGCTCAGACTTTCTACAGACAACTGTGGAACCTTAATCCAGATAAATATCATACCGGAAAGAAGCTGTCTATTTATTCATATTATTGTATCTTTGCTTGTTTCCTACTGTGACCAGGCAAAGGCAGATTTCTGCTGCGCCACAGCTTAGGTAGCTTCTTTTATTGAGGATTTGTATTTCCAGTGGTGTGTAATGCACTTTTAATTGTAAAATAATAAGACAGTGTCACCTGCCAGTCAGCCGCTGCCACCAATCTCTTTTGTGCTCGGATCAAACACTTGCACAACAGAGAAAGTGACAGCATCAGGGCACAGTGACAAAGCTGTAGTTTGCACCGAAAGAAGACCGAGGCCCAGGGAGACACTGCAGCTACAGAAACAGCTGTCTTATCAGCACATTGCAGAGATGGAGATGGCTCAAGAGGTCCTCAACAGATAATGACTTGAATAGGTTTGCAATGCACCAAACTTCACGCTTGATAAGCCCAGCCCAGTGTAGAGAGCAGCAGAGATCCAGTTCTATTCTATTTTATCTGTGCTGTAAATTAAGAAATTGAAATTCAGGTGGCACAGCCAGCATGTTGCTGATAATCCAGTGAAGTAAACTGCCATTAGGATGTTTTCAGCAAAGAGAAATAGGTTTCTCTTACTTGATGCTGCTTTAATAAAAACACCTTAACATCCCCATCCCAAATTGCTGTCCCAGCAGTACCTGAACTGGGGTGGGGTTCCTTATCTGTTTCACTGTTGTGACATGTCTTTGAGTCCCAGAATAAACTGTCCATTTGGCTGTCAAGTTCTTCACAAAGGACGAAAACTTCCACTTTGAAACTGCAGTAGCTTATTTTTAATTCCCCATTTCCTCTGCAGGAGAAGAAACTGCACTGTGATTTTTAATAAACAAAAGTCAAGCTCACATTAAAGCACACAAGCTCAATTCTGTAACAGACAATAGAAGCATGTGTTTGTGAGCAGAGATAAACAAAAATTAATTGCTGATGTGAAAAGGATCTATAATGACCTTTGGAATTATTCACTTGACAAAACATAAGCCATAGTACATACCAGGACATTTTATAGGAGCAGAAAATCCTGTTCCAAACTGTGTTTTTTGATTGACTGATGGCATCAGATTAGAATACTGTAGCTCCACCTTTTTCCAGCAGAAATACTTAGTTTAGACTGAGTTCAGCTTACCTTTGATCTGGTTTTTTTTGATGAAAGCTTTGTGGAAAATACAATTAAAAGGAATGTAGATGGAGCATATAACCTGAAGTCACAAAACATTATTTTGTAAAGAAGGGTTGGCTACATTCATTTAACTCCTTGTGACTCCTGAAGAGTCGGAGTAACTGTATGGGCTTGTAAGCCATTATGTTATCTAATTTTGGCCATTAAGGCTAACTTTCTATCTTCATTGAATAATAATTTAAGACACAGTTAACTTTATTTCTTAACAAAAGACAAGTTGCTCGGTACCTGTGCCAAGAGGAACTTGAAACCTGAACAGAAACATAGAGACTTACCACTCAGACTTGTTAAATGGAGGGCAGAGAGGTGAGACCAGTTCTATCCTCCTGGTAATCTAACCACATATATTTGGCCTTAGCCTGTCACTTAAACATAGCTGACAGTGGGAACTAGCAAGGAAGAAGAGGAAGAGGAGTAATAAGGACCCAGAAGATGACTCATTTCTTTCATGTTTTAAGACAGCGAACTTTCTCAGAGTCAAGAGGAAAGGCAGAATCGGGTGGGGTGGGAAGGGAGGTGTCTTTGGCAGATGCACTTTGTTGGAAACAGCTTTTTGCTTGTCCCTGAATTTTGGGGGCCTTTCTAATGGTGTGGCAGAGAGTAAAACCACAGGGTGACTGGGAGAGAGCAGAAGGCAGATGTGGATAAGGTCAAACTTGTTCAGCAGCTTAGGTAGACTCTGCGGTTTTAACACATGCAAATTATTGCCACATGGCTATTCCAAAAGCAGAAAAACATTTGGTTTTTAAGATGCATTTCAGTAGTTCACAAGTAGGTAGGTAGTTTAATGAAGGTCACAAATCAGAGAACTCAACTATAACAATTTGCCCTTGCCCCTTCTAATTCATGGGGAATATGTACCCAGAGCCTGAAGTGATTGATACCCTTGCCAGTGAAGCACTGTGTAGATGTGAGGAGAAATAACCTTGTGTAAAAGAAACAATCAAAAGCAAAAATGTAATCAATATTTTTAATGCTGTTTGTTATCCAAAAATAACAAGTCCTTTTAAGTTCTGCAGTGAATCATCCTAAATACTGTCAATTCAGTTAGATTAGACTTCCACCATAACAATAAGTTTCTCCAGGAAAGAGATGTATGGTTATAAACTTACTGTAATTAGTATATCCTCTCATGGTATTAAAAATATAGGAATATTGACTGAAAAGATGGATTTTACTTTTTCAAAAGCCTGTATTTGTTTTCATTTGTTGAGGGAAAAACACGTATTGTACAAAAATAGCTTTTTTAGTATGCCAGCATATTTCCTGCTGACAGCATAGTGGAGTAAAATAGTGGCTGTTGCTACTATTATTTTATTGAAAAAGTCCTAATAAATTCCAGAGTGTTTGTATAATATGTAATTAGATCATTTTCAGATAATCAGATCACATGCATAGTAGATAGATTTTTTTTACCTTGTAAAGCAATTCTTTAAATACATTCCACATCATTTTAAGTATCAACTTGAATCTTTTGTTTTATTCAATTAAGATAACACGAATCCAGCTGGCAATTATGATTCAGTAGAGGTACACATGGTGTTCTGCTCTAATGTGTAAAGGTAGGAGTTTAGAAGGTGTATGAAAGTAGTATATTTTCCTCCTCCTCCAAATAAAGTTCATCTTTTTTTAACACACACCTACTATAACTGCTCAGTAGTGGGGAGTGGACGACAATCTATACACTCCTGAGAAGGGATATTAAAAATGCTTTTTTCTTAATATTATGTTAAAGGCAGTTACCTCCTTTTTCACATGTACCCCTCCATGCTTGTCACACAACTTTACCCAGTTCTTCACACTTTTACTTTTATATGTTACATACGTTACAATTTGTTTGTAAGGAAGTGGCTCAATATTCGAAAGCAATAGAATTAGACTTTGCAATTACTAGCTATGAAGATCAAATCTCACTTCCAAAAAGCACTTCCCTTATCTCACTTATACTGATCATCAAGATTTTACTTTGAAGGATCAGGCTAAAAATTATCTCAATAACTATTTTTTCTTGGTTTTGGTGTCAAAATTTCTCACTTGTGGATGACTTTCACTGGTGCTGGCCTAGTTTTCTTGTCTTTAAATGCTGGAGGTTTTGTTTCTTCTGCTTATACAACTCAGTTTTTTGCATCAGAAGTATTATGCATAGCTCTGTACTACTTTGATTCTGCTGGAGATGAGTCATCAGCAAAATCCAGACCGTAAATGATCATGTAGCTGCAAATATCTAAAAGGTTATTCAAACTAATAGTAACACACTGCACTGTAATATGGTTTAGTGGAATAAAATATGTGATAAAAATACAGCAAATGATTCTGATGATGTCATGGACATTTAGTCATTGCTGAAAGTTCTCCTGTATATCTGGTCATTAGGTAATATATATACACACTGCCGAATGGGTTTAAAAGTACTATATTCTTTACTTTTTTTAAACAGAGATTCAGGAAAAGGGACACTACTCAGTCTTATTTCTGCTTCTTAATTCAAAAGAAGCCCCCAAAACTACAGCACTAAGAAACATAGATCTCCCAGGAACAAATTGTTGGGCAAATCCTATTTTCTTCTACAATCATAGCATGTTGCATAAGACAGAGAAGTAGTATATGTTGATTTTTAAAAGTTTGTTGCCAACCTGCATTGCATTCTTATGGGATAAAAAAGCAGCATAGTGTTAATTAAATTACTGTAAAAAGGGTATACAAAAATATATCTAGAGGATACAGATGAATGGCTGTATCAAATAAGGACCTACTGGGGTATATCTTTTAAGGTCAAGATAGTATTTCTGTCCATGTTTTGGAAGATGGAACATAGTGAATGGTTATGAAAATTGTGGACTGCAGGAAGCAGAATGGCTATAAACCTTTGGTGGTTAAGTGCTGAATACAAAATGATCTTTTCAGAACAAAGAGACTTACCATCAAGACAAAGCTCAATAAGGGTAAGTGGCAAGTGATTGTGATTTTTAGAAAAATAAGATCATAATCAAATGTGCAAATAAAGAACAGAGAACAACAGCAGTATTGAAGAGAGGTTGTAGGATACTGCTGCATCATACTAAAAGAGTCATGGGAATATGATGTTGCAAGAAAGAGGGATTTCACTCTGAGATACATAAACAAGAGCGTGATTTGGAAAGACATACATGAATACATTTCTCACTTGACATTGATGAGCCGGAAACAGAATGCTGTATTCAGTCTTTCCATGTTTTAAGAAAATTGGAGAAAGCCCATAAAAGGGTGTTTAAAAGTAAAGGTTTTAGAAAACATGACCTATGAATATATTTTAAGAGAGAAATTGTTTAGAAACAGGAACAGTGACAAAGAATATATGAAATTATTTTTAGAAGTAATTGTTATTGGCAGATTATGATCTTCACGTGCATTGTAAGTTAAATAAAAATGAAAATGGCTTAATTCACAACACACAAAATCTAGTAGTTAAGTACTGGACCACATAACTTAAGCAAGTTGCTGAGGTTCAAAGTTAGATATACACTCTATTTTTCCTCAGAGAATTAGGACAGATTATTTGATCTCTTCAAGCTCCTTAGGGATTTACACTTCTGACTGATACCATTCGCCACCACAAAAATGACTGAAGTTCAAAATAGTGCTTTTCCCTTTTTGTCTTTTATAATCAATTGAATGTCTAGGGGGAAAAAAAACAAACCACAAAAAACCAAGAAAGAAATAGATCTGATAGGCTGAGGAAAAAAGCTGTAAAGTACTAAACAAGTTCTCTACACATTTTTCCTCTTTTGTCAATAAGCATTGAAACCAAGCAAATACGAGTCTGATGAACAAAGCTATTTGCATTCTAGCATTTTTTCCAGATGAATTCAAAGACTGATTGTTTTTTTGATCTCCTAGACCTCTATCTTCAACGTGCCTTTCAGCGTTTGTCTGTTGATATTTAATTTGCTTTTTTTTTTTGTCCACTTGAGACATAGGAATCCAGAATTAAGCTAGCTGCAGACAATATGCATTCTGAAAAATCATGCATCCTTTCATAATTCCCATTTGGGCACTCAAAAATGGTGATGTATTAACTTACTAATGAAAACTTCAGGCTAAAAACCACTGGATCAGTAGCATAAATGCACATATGTACCAAATTCCATCTCTATGGGAAGGAAAAAATTCTACATTTTAGGCATCATTATGAGACATGACCAACAATGCTAGGGATTCACCTGCAATCTGTAGAAAGTGAAACTACAATAAGAGATCTGCTTTTTACCTTCAAATAATAAAATCCTGAAATATATGTGATTAAGGGCCAGGACTCAATTTTCACGGTCTAGAAATAGGTCCTAATGATGGGAACCGGTTTTCCACAGTGCTTTCTTGATAGTGCAAAACTCTACTAGGTTTTCCTCCCAAATGTTTCTACAGTCATACTCAGGTTATTTTTTTCATCCTTTACAGGAAATGGAAGATACGTTATGAGACCTAAAGCTGATTTAAGTCATGTGATATTTAACACAAAACAGAAAGTGAAGTCATGTCATGTGTCAAGAAGCTGTAAAATATTTGTCTTGCTACTCAAATTTGCATTCCAAACCTAAGACCTGCCTTCTTCCATCAAGTCACCTTTAATGGTATAGAACTTTTTTTTTTTTTTTTTTTTTTAAATGTGTTGATAGGGAAAAAAGGGAGAGAATTAGCATTACAGGATGACTGGACATTGCCTTTTAGGTTCTGAAAGCATATTGGTCCTTCCCAAAGACATGAAATAAGATCCATATTTCCAATGTGCATGAAAGATGATGCAAGCAACAAAAACAATTAAGCCACAATTATTAAAAATCCTGTAAAAAGGCTTCCTTAATCTTTCCATCCACAGTCCTTTTCCTCTTTTCCCCCGCATGGCAAATCTTGAAATTGACAAGATTTATACCAGATGTATTTATTCTAGCTGGCACTTAATCAGTGCTCCTAGCTGCTACAGTAAGACAAAAGGTAAATATCAGGTTACTTTCCAAATAATTATTTAATTCTTGTTGGCTACAGTTCCTCCTTAATCCTTATAACTGTCATTGAGCATTCAGAACAAGAGTATAATAATTGAACTGTGAAAGTTACATCCATCTCCTCACTTTATACCACTCAGATGTGTGATATCTATTTGCCTTCAAACAGGATCTTATTAGTTCTCCCAGTCTTTCTTTTATGTATTCAGATCCCCCTGTTTCTTTAGTGTGTTCAAACAGGCTAATACTTTCTTGTATTTTTCTATTTTGACTGGGTGGTTCAGGTCTGAAAAGCCTACTATGCAATAACTATGCAAATGAGCATTTCGTGTCATGCAAATACATTGTGTAATGTGATGTTCAGGCTGTCATTTATTCTGCGACATTTTCTGTTTGGAATAATTGCGTTTCCCATGGAAGACTAAGACAGAGGGATGAACTATTTATAGCTTGTACCTGTGTAGAGTCACCATAGTTTCAATATAGTGTACATCTTAAGAGAATTAATATTTAAATGCATACTTCGATGAAGGTGGTTTATTAACATGCTGCCCCATTTCCACAACATGGGATAAAAAGGCTATTAAGGTCACAAGCAAAAGAGCTTCTCATTACAGCCTGTTATACAGAATCATCACCTAGTTTGCCATAACTTGGTGCTAACTTGTGGCAATGCTGCGTCACCCAGTGTCTGGAAGGTGTGGGTAGAAACCAAGCAACACCACTGACTGGATGGGCTGCGAGTGTGAGGTCATGTAATGTCTTCTCTACGGAGAGAAAACTGAGGTATTCAAGAACAGGAGAATAAACGAGTGAAGAAAGTATTTTAGGCTGTAGGTATTTCAGTTGGGAGAGACTGCCTTGTTTACACACAAGAGCGGAACCAGCAGGAAACAGACTCTGGGTATGTAAGGAGCCACATAACAAATCGAAAAAAAGAAAGCTGTTACCCTAATTAAGCCTGGGGTGGGAGATATTTACAATGAGGAGGTGGAGAAGTGTAGACTGAATTCAGAATGGATCTTTTTCATTCCTCAGAACTGAAATTTTCCCCTGGAACTTCATCCTCAAGCTAATAAAAAAGGGAGAGGAGGCTCAGCCCTTCTTGCATCTCCAGAGCGCATGAGAATAGTTGATCAAGTTCTGCTGCTTGGAGACGTCTTCTAACATCTCCCATCCATCCACAGGGCTATGGCTTTCCTGGTTCTTGATAACATTGAGAAAAGGAGAAACAAGGTTATATGAAATAACAAAGCTGGGGTTAGTCTTTATATAATTGCTGCTTCTCTGACTTTCCCTCCCATCTATTCCCTCCCCCAGCTCTGCATTGTAAAGTCCTGATTCAGCCGTATCCAAGTATTGTCTTGAGTAGCCAAGGTGCTTTGGACAAAAAGAAGAGATAACTACAGGATTTTATAATTTCTATTTTTCCAGAGATACAAGATACAAGCATACAAACCCAGAAAATATTTGCATAGTCCCAATGAGTGGAGAGAATGTTTTCTTCCTTGCTTGTAACTTTTGCTGCCATTGTGGAAAACGACTTTTGTCATTTTTATTTGCGCAACGCTTAGCAGTAGTGTTGTAGAGCCGTAACACTGTGGAAACTTCAACATATACTTTGCTCTCCTTGTTATAGTGATCTTACTGATATAAATGGAAATATTTGTAGTGTGTGAAGTCAAATGTGCAGAACACTTATCTATTTAACTGCCAAGAACTTGTATTACTTAACACTGTACATGTATCATTTTGCATGAGATAATTTTTGTACTGTATGTAGGAGCTGTTCTCAAATGGAATAGCAATGTACACCAAAAGCACCACCTCCTTAATTTTGCAGTTTCATATGAGAAATAGAATATTATTGTTGCTTTAGGAACTGCTTTAGTAATCGTAAGTCAAATGCCTTAATGTAAATTGTAATAAAGATGTTTTTTAATTGTTTGAGTAACAACAGACATTTTCATGAATTATTCTGACATTATGTACTGTGAAACATCTCTTTTTATTCTTACTATGCTTCCCTTAGTTTCAGAGGAAAGAAGAATCCTTTCTAGTCTTACTTTGTTTAACTCCTATTATGCTGGTAATTTTCAGTTAAGCCTTTTCTTTTTTCTTGCCTTGGTTTCATTACCATTATCTATACTAGATTTTAATTTTCTGTGCTTTTTTTTTTTTTTCCCCCCAATTCATAAAACTCTGGAAAAAAGACTTGATAATTAAGGTACCATATTTTTAAAATAAACCCTCCTCAACAATGTATCTAGTCAATTTATATTCATAGTTGTAAGTACTGAGGCATCGTCTTCATCAATTTCTTTATAACATCACAGCTAATTTATTAGTGTTTACTGGTTCTGTAAGAATATTTTCTAATTCTGCAAATTTCAGTTCTAAATTAAACAAGGCAATCACACCAGAAGCAGACAATGTAGGGTTAAGATCAGGTATCTACTATGAATAAAGCAAAACCTGAAAACTAATAAAAAGAAAGCCAAATACAAACTACAGTTGTTTTCCATTTTAATGAGGTACTCTTAATGTGGAAAATTATATTTTGCAATTCATTATGAAATATTCTACTTTTGCACAGTTTTCTTTCAGTGCTTATTTTGCATATGTTTTCAATACCTTCCATGTTAATTTGGCTTAAGATGCTTATTCTGAATGATAATGTACCGAGAAGTAAATGTAAGCAAGTAATTACAGAAGCTGCATAAATACTTCTCCAGCTGTAGAATCCAAGAACACTTTGTTGCTAAAAGTATGTAGTGTGGCTAGTTTGTAATGAGGACTATGAATTACCATTTGCCATTGTGACAATGCACTGTCTACAAAGAGTTTGGTCTGAGAGCGATATGGCAGAATGCACATCGTTATGCTATAAATTCAGTAGCGCAGAAACACATCTTGAATAGTTTAGGAAGCAGAAATGCAATTAAGTTACCTTAGAAAAGGTAATAAATTTAGAACATAGATATAGCGGTTCATTTAATAAACTATTTATAAAAAGAATTAATACAAAATTCTCTTTCTACGGTCTGCTTTCCTAAAGCCACCTCCTGCTCCCTTCCTTGTTAAGTGCATGACATTTTGCAAATACAAATACGCATTCCCAGCAATGGGAAAACTGAGTCCTAAACACACTTAGAGTTTGACTTAATATAAATTCGTATTAGATGAGAGAGGACGGAAAGCAAAGCAAAGAAGTGAAACTTTGAGATAGGATTCACAGCTCAGGATTTCCTGACCCCTGTTGCTCTGGGTTGAGCTCTGATTTTTAGGCAGTAGTGACATGATCAATCGTTTCTTGATAATGAATGAGAAGGAGGTGATAGCTCTGATAAACTCTTACATTAGCTGCTTTTATCATCAGCCACCTATTCTTTACTTGCCTTACGGATAGGACTGAACTCAGTGTTGCCATTCTTCTTTCGGCAAGCGATTTCATTTTCCTGAGCAGCTGCACAAGGGCGGGCGCTGCTGCAGCCTCTGGAATCCTCCTGCCCCACTGGGGCGAGACAGGGAGGGAAACGCAGCTTGATTTGGACAACACTGAGGAACTCATGCTGAAACAAGGGAAAAGGAGAAGAATGTAGATGCAGTATCAGGCCTTTGGAGGAAGTAAATAATGTTTTCATCTGAAAGCAGTTTTCAAAAAGAAAAGCACCTCTGCTACTGCTCAGCCGTACTGCTACTGTAAAACCTAATCCGGATCTGCAAGTGGCGGGGGCACAACCATCTTTACTCCCAGGGGTAGATCTTGCTGCTGTGGCTACTGCATGGCACGGGAGACTCGACGTGGTACTATGGGACACTCTAGCTGGAGGTGAAACTGACCCGAAAGTGTTGGTGTTGCTGAATACAGCTGCTGGGGGACTGAGCAAGCTACGTTCCTGGCAGCCTGCTACCTGTGCGCTGGGAATTGCACCGTCTGCATTTTGGTCTCAAGGAGGTGTTGAGCATACTGCTGATGCTTACAAGGTCTTGTTAGTTTACAGGAGTGAGTGCCTGACTCCCGATGCTGTACCAACAGAACTGCAATCCGTGGATGTTTCAGCTCTGTTCTCTCTATTTGAAACAGACTTTTTTTTCCTCCAGACTGTAGGCCCTGCAATTTTTCTTTCAGTTTACACTGCTATAGCCAAAAATCAGTGACATTCTGGACAAGCTAGAAAGACACGAGTTGACAGAAGTTTTGCTTCTATAATTGATGGAAAGGAGTTTCTGATGGTTGGCCAAGTTTAAACTCTGCTCTCATATAGGTATTTAAATTTAAGAAATAAAAATCCACGTTCATCCCTTTGTGAATTCCTACTTTTTTCCTGGTCATCTCCTTGGCATAAACGTGTCGTGTGGGAGACTAAAGCTGTGAAAGATTCTTGCTTTCTTTGATGAAAGAACCAGCTTTTCAGACAGCTGCTGCTGTCTGTCTTTGAAGAAGAAAATGTTGATGGTACTGGTTTTTTTACGGGTCCCCTTGAGTGGTAAGCCGTGATTTATACAAAAATGCTGCACTGATTGCCAGCATAAAGAAAGCAGCAAAGCACAAATGGCAACACATATGGTCAGACTTCTTCCTGTGAATTGCAGAGGCCTCACTTCAGAGAACAGGTAGAAAAAAAAACCCTATTTACATTTGTAAGATAAGGAAAACGTTAGAAGATACGTGCAGAAATTTGAATGTGTGAGTTTTTTAACCAATTATGTGAACTAAAGAACTGGTTACATATTTCTAGGTCTTGAGAAACCTCTGTGCCTTTTTACTACTGTTCATGCCAGTGTTTATGGACTGCCAGATACTTCAGCATCTTGGTGCAATTCATAGGGACCTGTTCCTCTCCGACATTGACCTTCACTGCAAAATTTCTCCATTATTGTTCTTAAAATGGAATTAAACTGAAATTTATTACTGAAACAAATTCTGGAGAAACCTTCTGGTCTAGCCCAGCTCATTCCAAACATCACTAGGTCTGGCAGATATGTAGAGTGAACCCATGATCAAAGCTTGTATCATTTGCTTATTTATTATCTTCTTTAGTCTCTATGCTTGTGCCTGCTCCAACCTCCTTTCCTCCTCTCCCATGTTTCTGCTTACTCTGATTTCTCATTTCTTGTGGAGAGGTCAGACCAGCAGATGCCTTGCAAAATAGCTGTCAATCTACTTTACGTTTTGTCCTCCAGAAGTGGCCCCAACCATGGTAGAGACCACAGTATCTTCTGCTGTCTCTGGCCTCTAGCGTTGTATTTCAAGCTGACATGAAGGGTCTGGTCTCCCAGTTGGCAACCCTATTATAGTGCTGGCTACAGTTTAGTGTTTGAAAGGAAAAAGCCTCCCCGCTTTAACACCTCCTGTTATCTCAGTAAAGTGATGTTTAAATAACTGAACTGGCTTCAATGAACTGTAGTTGCCATTTTCCTGCTTCTTAGTGAGATAAAATGGAGATAATTATGAAGTGGATGAGCAGGTTTAATGAAAGCCAGTTTCTTTTGGTATATTCCTGAAGCAGCAATCATCATCTGTTTGGCTTTTGAAGAGCAACAATTATAATCACTTAAAATCCCAAGGGGAACAAAAATAGAACTTAGATTAGCATATAAAATATACAGCTGGATTGGGCAAGCCTATAAAAATCTGGGAAAATCATTCTAATTTGAAAGCTATTCAAAATCACAAGGAAAATGAGTTCAAGAGTATTTTACATGTTTCTTCCTTTTTTTCCTTTTCAAAGTAGTAACATAACAACATTTATAGGATTTTCCTAAAACATGGAAATGAAAACCCAATGCCAAGAAAGAGACTAGGTAAAAATAGGCTAAAGGTGTATTTTCAAAATAACAGATAAACTTAGGTGTTGTAACACCATCTTTAGCAGGTATTAATCTCCCAAATCTCTGACATAACTGTATTGCAAAGCCATGTGCTATACTCCAGAGCTGAAAAATAAAAATATTGCTGAGACAAACAGTTACACATTTCAGCTTTATCAGACAACTGAGTAATGATAACACCTAAAGGAAACTAACAACAGCCAATAAAATAAGTTGCAAACAATGACACTAGCTGTGTAGCATAAAAAAAATTGAAGCTTTCAGTGATCATTTTAGATGGCCATTTTTATAGTTAACACAAATTCAGCAATGAGTAAAGAAAATTGTTTTCCTTATGCTGCAATGTCCACATTTCGAACTGTTACCTAATAATTTGAGCTTCCAGAAATAAATCTTCATTTCAGTAAACTGTGAACTCAAAGATGGAATGACTTTTTTAATACTACTGAATATGTTGTACTTTTAGTAATTTTGACTTGAAATACTAGGTCTACTTATTCTCAGTTAAGGTTAAATAAGACAGTATGCAGCTGCAGGAATGAGATTCCAAAAAACCCAACTTCTTCCAAGTATTTTTTCTGGACAAGAACATGAGAAATTCGGATTGCTTACTACTTATAATACCAAAAAAGTGCAAGCATATATTCTAGTATATTAAATATCTCCTAAAAAGACACTGTTTTGCAAAGTCAAGTTTATATAGTAGGGTCTGATTTTCATGCCTAAGGTTCTCTAGTACAAAATACATTGTTTGCCTTTGGTTAGAAGATACTACATGCTTAGAGATTTTGATACCAAAACCAAGCAGGTCTTGAAGGCACAACTGTTATTTCCATAAGGAGACTTCTGAAATCATAATTTAAAAAAATCAAAATTGAAGATTGCAGGATTTAGCTTCTACTACATTGTACACAAAATATTTAAAGATGGCCTGTGAAACTCCTGAATAAATTTATTTTTCTGCATTACTCAGCCCTGTGATTAGCATCTTCAAGCAAATGTCTGCCCTTCCCTCCTCCTCCACTACAATTTTCCATTTTCTTCCTTTCATTATCAATCTCAATATCAAATAATTTTTATTGTTCTATTATCCTCAAATAAATACTTGTTTTTATATGTGTTACTGTGATTGAATAAGCTTTCCTTCAGAAGCCTGAACTTCCTGAACGCTGTGTTAAGGCCAAAAATTACAGCACACTTACTCATCCTCTCTCTTGCTTTAAGGTAATACCAGAGAAGGCCCAGCAGGTCTTTTTGACAGTCTTCTCAAGCCATCTGTTTCATATTCTGCATGCTTTGAACAACAGCGTACCATGGGATATAAAAACCCATCACAGCACATTCAGTTTAATGTGGAATCCAATGGCCACTCATTTTTAAAGAAATCATAACTGAAGGTGGGACATTAGTCAGGGAACTAGTTTTGGTCTTGTTTCCCCTCCCCGCCCCACAAAAAAAAAAAAAAAAAAAATTGGTCCTGTAATTTTTTTTTAATTTATTTTTTTTTGTCTGGGTTTATATATGTATTTTAAATGTTATATTTCAATACATATATTAAAACATTTTACAGCATCTGGATTTAGTATCCCAGTCTGCTTTAATGAACATTTCCTGACTAGAGAGACAAAATGAACTCAACGGGCATTATGATCTTTATATAGCTCAGAAGAATCGAAACCTTGACTTACTGGTAAATATTGGCTAAAACTAAGCATTCTGTACTCCTTGGACCTCAATGCCCACTGCTGCCACTCTGCTTATAAGTTATCACTTCTGCAGATTGTCTGAATGGTCAGTAGGGCTACAGGAACGAGAAAGTGTGAAATCATGACTAGAGGGAATAACCAGCTTACTTCAGACCATGCTGACCCCAGCAGCTAAGGCATAATGTAGAAAAAGTAGTCACTGAAGCTGGAAACACTTTGTTCACATTAAATTGTGCTGTTGGGAGGAAAAAAAAAAAGTGTTTGAAATTGGAATATTTGTAGATTTTTCCCCATGCTGAGGCTGTATGTGGCCATACCTCTTGGCATTGTTAATGACATTAAGTATTCAGACTTCATACTTAAAAAAAAGAGTTCTCGGGAATGTGCCAGTTTTTCACTTCTGTGGCCATAGACGGCTGTGTAGATTTCATTTCTGGAAAGGAAATAGGTCTTAACTCCCAGACCGAACATAAGCATCAAGTGAACGGAGGAATAATAATATTTTTGAAAAGAAAAGAAGACAGTGTGAGACAAGCTAATGCTGGAATACCTGCATGTTCACCTAGCTGTATCTGTGGGAAATATTAACCTAAACATTACTGCCTTTGGACAGACAATAGTAAACAAACAAACAAACAAACAAACTAACAGACCAAAAACTTCTTTATTAAAGATGAAATGTTCTTAGGAAAAAAAAAAACCCACCTGTCTGTAGCTACAGCTAGAAGTCTATAGCTTCTTCTTACCCATTGCAGACTTCAATTCTTTTTTTTTTCTCCCCGCCCCCCCCCCCCCCCCCCATTTATACACTTTAGACTACATGTAAGTTCTGGTCACTTTCAATAACAGACAATAGCCTCAAAGTGTTATCAGAACAGTGACTACATTTACCACTGCTGACAATTATCTGTATTGCTTTAAGTAATGGTGAAGTTAAATAATACTGACTTACAGCTACTTTCTATAGAAATGAATCTCATATCCACAGAAAGAAGTCAGTGCAAATTAATCATTACTGTCTACCATAAGATATAAAATGTAACCTGTGGCTAAATGTTGCACTGAGGAAAGTTGCCTCAGGTAATCATGAAGTGAGGAAACTTCCTTATTATTCCTTTAGCTGGCTCAAACAGCTGTAAGTATCCATCCCTTAAAAAAATAAATAAAATTAAATTGATATGATAAATAAAATAAAATAAAATAAAATAAAATAAAATAATCAAACGGCAAATTGCACTGCCCAGCTTGTTTTGTGAACTAGTACTCCTCAGGAGTGAGATGGGGTTCTTTGCTGTACAAATACATGTTTCAGTGTACAAAGGTGCTATTTTTAAACCCACCCCCTGCAGCAGTGGTCTGTAAAGGACAGATGACCGGTGTGAAGGACGCTTGCAGACGGCATCAGACCCAACCCACCCTGCAAAACTGCGGGGCACGGGGAGGCCAGCAATGTGGAGGAGTGGGAGGGATCCCCAACATGCCCTCGGGAAGGTGGGATCCCTCCCTGTATTTAATGGCAGTGACGAGATGCGGAGCAGTCTTTGACCAGCTGCCATCTGTACTCATGGACAGAATCATAGAATCATTTAAGTTGGAAAAGACCTTTAAGATCATCGAGTCATACCATAAACCTAACACTGCTGAGTCCACCACTAAACCATGTCCCTAAGCACCACGTCTATATGTCTTTTAAATACCTCCAGGGATGGGGACTCCACCACTTCCCTGGGCAGCCTGTTCCAATGCTTGACAATCCTTTCAGTGAAGAAATTTTTCCTCACGTCCAATCTAAACCTCCCCTGCCGCAACTTGAGGCCATTTCCTCTCGTCCTATCGCTTGTTACTTGGGAGAAGAGACCGACACCCACCTCGCTACAACCTCCTTTCAGGTAGTTGTAGAGAGCGATGAGGTCTCCCCTCAGCCTCCTTTTCTGCAGGCTAAACAACCCCAGTTCCCTCAGCCGCTCCTCATCAGACTTGTTCTCCAGACCCTTCACCAGCCTCGTTGCCCTTCTCTGGACACGCTCCAGCACCTCAACGTCCTTCTTGTAGTGAGGGGCCCAAAACTGAACACAGTATTCGAGGTGCGGCCTCACCAGTGCCGAGTACAGGGGGACAAACCCGCTGCCTCCTCCCCTCCTCCGTAGCCTCCATTCCACCGCCCACGGGGCCGCCCCCGCTGCGGGGGTGCCCGGCCCGGCCCGACGGGGCAGCGGCGGAGCTTCCCGCTCCCTCGGCTGCACCAAGGCGCGCTCCCCCGCTTGCACCTGGGGTAGACACGAGGTTTATGTGCGAGGATTTTCTCCTTCACCCGCCCCCACCGACGGTGCTTGCTGATTTTTTTTTTTTTTTTCTTTTAACCCGATTCCAGAAGAAATTACAGTAATTTAAAAAAAAAAAAAAAGACACTTACCATTCTGACTTCATAGTGCTTTGTCATGTGCTTAGGGAAAAAAACACAGACACACACAGACACACACACACGTATTTATGCGTTTTCAAAACGTTTGTGCTAGGGTCGAAGAGGGAAGGGGGGAAGAATTGCCGGCGCTGTAAAGTACATCTAGAAATCACCGCACAAAATGAGGGCGAGCTAAGCAGCCCGGACCAAATACACCCCCCCCGCCACTCCAGACCACGCAGGAAAAGCAAGGGAGGTGGGTGGAGAGGCGTGGGTAGCGGGGAGGGATCCACGCTTCCCATCCGACTGTAGGAAACGTCCGCCTTAAAAAAGGGGGGGGGGGGGGAGAAAAAAAAAGAAGGGCAAAACCCGTCGGCTTGCAGAGTGAGCCGCACTTGCCTGCAGAGCCGGGGGGACGTCGGCGCGGCGGCCGATCCCCGGGGGTGCTGCTGGCGGAGCCCGCACCGCCGTCGGGCCGCACCGTTCCCGCCGATCGCCCCCGCCCCCGGCGGCTCAGCCCGCCGCGCAGCCAGCCGGCGGTCTGGGGCTCAGCTCGTCAGATCTGAACATCCCCGGCTATCTCATGCTCCTCTCGAGATATTCCTCCCTTCTCCTCATTTTCCCCATGCGACTGATTTGGTGCAGCCGTTTCACCAGCAGCACTCCCTTCCGCACCGCTGCCCCCGCGGGACTGGCCTCCCCTAGCCTGGACAACCGGTATTACCCTCCTGGCACCCTCGCCTTTGCCTAAAGCTGTTCCTCTGCCTCAGCCCCTGCAGCTGGAGGTGGGGAGGTGTAACACCGTTGGTTCAGGGAATCTTGTCCAAAATGTTCCTCCAGGAAGATACTGCTTGTGCATGTTGGGGAGGAGGGGTTTTGTGTTGTGAAATACCATGTGGAGTATTGGTGGTCAACAGGCACATCAGCATATAAACAAACTGCCATGTTTGCAAAATACCCTGCTCTGACACAGCCCATCCCACCCCACCCTGCTCCTCCTTTCCTTCCCAGAGGTTGGCATCACCCCTCTATTACAACCAGTCTGTTAGCCCATACGCCATGGAGCTCTGGAGCCCATGGCCACAGGTACCTGTGGCTGGAAAATATTGGGCTGCTTCCCTACCTGTCTTCCTTGAACATCCCGAGCTCATGCTGCTGTCTCTTCCTCCTTCACTCAGCAACTTCCCTTCATGCCCCTGGCCTGTTCACTGATGACCTGAGCTCCTTTCTAATGGTCAATCCCTGTCCTGGCACAAGGGTGCACTTCGTTCCTTTGCTTCGCAGTGTGAATTTGGATGAGCCACTTTGGATGAATCGAATCAAAAGAAGCTGGGCATCCAAGGGGATGGTGACTGTGGATGCTGAACTGTGGAGATCTAAAACCTGTTTTGCTCTATGGTGGCCTGGGGGTTATTAGGTTCACCTCCTCGTCTGAAGTGAACGTTTCCTAGGTGAAAACTTCATTTTCCCAGCTGTCCAAATACTGCCTGAGATCTTCAGCATAAAGCTTTACAGAATGGAGGTGCCTTGGCCACTCCAGAGGCTCATTTTAATCTGTCCTGGTGCAGAGGACAGACAGATCTGTAACCCTGCTCTTTGCTTTTATCCAACCTCTTCTTGACCTGATCCTTCACAACAGGCAGCTGTGGTGCTGGTATTGATGCTGCTGATGCTGCCCATCTGACACATGATGCTGTACCAGTCAGAGAACTTGGATAGGAAATGTGACGAATCCGGGAATTCATTTTTCATCTTGGGATGCTCCCAGTGCCTGCTGTGGCTAGAAGAATTTCTGGAAGTAGGAACTACCTACCTTTTCGTTGTAGCTGTGCCAGCATGTTGTAAGGACTTAAAGATTCAGAGGATAAAAAGATGAGAAAGAAGAGAGAGCTAACTATACCTTTGTTAGCACACATAAGACAAAAGTTATCTCTGGTCTCTAACCTCAGGATTATTCTGGGAAATTTTTCAACATAAGATTAAAACTGTTCAATGTTAATTTCTGAACTACTCTACTGAAGCATTTTGCCCTATGTACTGTTTAGGGACCTTGTATACTCTGGATTTTGTGCTGCAAAGTGGCATATGCTGGAGTACCTAATTATTAAATTTTTAAAATTTTTGAAAGTCCTTTATTTGCCCTAGCTCATCTTCTCTCTATTGTTTCCCCACCTATGATAAGCACCATGAATATATTGTTATTAGCATTGCTGAGATGCTTGTATCTACTGAAGAATACTAAAGGACAGTCTGTGTATATTAGCTGCATTTCTTTGTGCCTGAGCTGAAGAGCAGGATACACAAAAAATTCTAAAATATTGTTTCCAAAAACAATATACACAGAATGCATACTTAAAAAATAGCACTATTCTCATGCATAAAAATATATACAGTAGGCTGACTGTATGACAACCACGTCTGAGAACCCGGGTTTTGGACCCCAGAACCAAGAGAAACTGGGAGATGAGAGCCGAGTTTGATGTTTTCCTGGTAAGTCATGGCCTCTACAGGAACTCATACCTGTAGACAGAGAAGTGGAGGTTCATGTTTGGATAAAGGGTCATTCCACCCATAGCCCACATGGAAATGTTGCTCTGCTCCTGCACGAAGGTTCATTTTGAGACCCAGTGCACAATGACAAGGGATGATAGCTTGTCATTAAATGTTAGGAAGAACAAAGCCCTCAGCAAAGTTGTTTTGTTCAGCATTGTACAGGGATGTGGGAAAGGAGAGAGTAGCTCATGATGGAAGAAATTATAAAAGTAAGAAAAAATGGAGGTTATGTTGAGCACTACTTCCCTTTGTATCTTCTTATTTAGAAAGTATATACTGCATATGTTTGCTCCAAAAGACTGCCTAGGCAAGAGTCCTGTAGTACTTGCAAGGACAACTGATTTTGGGAAGCCATGTCCTTCTCTGCCTATTTCATATTGTCCCTAGTCCCTCTTCAGTTTTTATAAGAGCTCTGCTTCATTGATGGTATGTCCTGTTAGCTATTGAAATCAAAGAAGAGATTACTATACTCTGCAGTGGGCGTTGAACTGAATACAACTTTTTTTCTTTAGCCTGCTCTTAGGTTCTTCTATGTATTTCTATCCTGCTTTCTATGTTCACCCAGTTTTAAGTTACTGAAAACATTTGGAAAATTAGTGAATTTCCTCAATATTGTCTGGAATTTATGGAGATCAGGATGACAGCATCTTTGAAAAAGGAGTCCTTTACAGTGATGAGATTTCTGTCCCTCCAAAAATGTAATGAATGAGAAAAAATGTAATTAATGTAGAACATTAGAGTAGATGGTAAAAATTTCCTTTGGTTAGCCTACAGATTTATTGAGAAATATGTTTGAGAATAAACATTAATCAGATAATATACCACCATGTTAATTACCATGGATCACTTAACTTTCTGACTGAGAGCTTTTTTGTTCTTCTTACTGGAGGTTGTTCTTGCTTGCTGCTGTTCTGGTGGATTTCATACCAGATTGCAGGTAGCTGAACTTGAGTGAAGTATGGATGTAAGGTTTCAGCTCTTCGGTCATTACACTGTCTGATCACGAGACATTTCAAAGCCAAAATTCTTCTAATAAAACTACATCTCCTACTGGGATATCTGTCTTCACTGTTTCAGCAGATTTATGCTCTCACAATCTGTGTTTTTAGGTCGATGTTATTTATGTAACATATGACAAACAAAGAACAATTAGTTTCTCATTAGCTGTTAGGCAAATGTCATGCCCTCGGATTTTAATCAGCCAATGCAAATATCATCAGAATATAATCTATTTGCTACATTCTTCTCATTATATCCTCTAGGATAATGGCTAATATTTTTCATTTCAGTTCATGTGTGTGAACTTATTTTTAGATCTAACTTGCTGAGTATCTATTGGTTCCATAAATACTCAAGTATTTTATTTTATTTTATTAATAGCATTATAAAAAATATATATAAGCTTCATTGTTCATTGTGGATTTGGGTGAAAATATGCCTTCATTCTGGACTCTGGAAAGTGAGTATTAATAAATTATAAATGTTTGGCCTTGGCTGTCTGCCAAGATGAGATGGCTTAGGCTTTCTGCTCTACATAACTCTTGGCACCTGAGGTGACTTTGGTCTACCACCCCCAGTGTAGCTAAACTGCTTCCTTAATTTATAGCCACACGTGTGGCAGGAAAGAATGGGAGTCTTCTAACAGAAAAGAGAGGAGTTGTCTTGTTTCTTTCTGTCTTTAATTTTGGGATTCTGTATAAGGAGTTTTAAATTTTCTCTTCTGCTCTGGGACCTGGAGATATTTAAGTACCACCTGGAAAGCAAGGTCAGGATAAAGTATGTAAATTTTTCCTATTAATAGAGTAATGTCTTCTTATTCTAAACACAGAAGTATTCAACCTTTAGCAGTAGGAGATACATCTTGTCATCAAACAGTACTACAGAGATCCACAAGACCATTGCATTGTGGCATCTTTGTGTCAATAGCTAATAATGCATCAGCACTATCAGTTGTTGTCATAACATATTTGCTCAGTTTAATGATACAGATGCAACATCACTTAGATTCCACTCCTTCCACTCCAAGTCCAGTTGCAAAAGGCAGTGAGAGATTCACCCCACTTCATGTCGCCATGGTGGTTAGAGAGATGCCATCTTTCCTCTCGGTCCTCCCAGCAAAGGTGTTGGATTTGTCTCTGTTTTGTGATGTTACGACTGCTACTGTTGTGAACCTCCACTCCTTCATAGTTATTCAAAGAAGTGTAGGGGAAAAACTATGGCAGCAACCCTTTTACAGAAGGTTGTACATATTTTTGTTTGGGAGCACCTGGGTAGGAAGTGTGTTAACTTTCAATTGGGTCCTTCCAGCTGCTGTTCTGTTTCGGTCCTCCACAGCCATCCTTGCAGGTTTTGCCTTCAGTTAGGAAATAAAAAGAACCCCACTAAATGTGAAAACACAGGAACCAACACAAAAATGTAGTTTAAAAATCAGCAGAGTATGAACTCAAAAAGAAATTTTCACTCAGAAAGTGAATAGACAGACTTGAGAGTTGTGATGAGAGACCATCTAGCTGAAGGCTGATAAAAGATCTGCACATCCAAACTGTGTATAACTTGAAGGGTTGCATTATTTATCCATTGTAACAATTAACAAGAAGCATGGGAATCACATCACTACAACTGAGAAATAACTTTGCCTTTATTTCTCCCCTCCTTCCACTCCCCATCCATTAGAAAAAAGACCTTATGGGAATGCTTTTCATCTTAATGAGGAATATCTGTATGTGGTTCACTCCTTTTTATCTAGCTGCATGGCAGAGAGCTTTTTCTCTCTTTCAGGAATTGCTTAAGCCACTCTGGAAGCTGGTCACTGAATAGAAGTGGAAGCAGGCTCATTATGAGGACTAGAGTTAGATATGTGCATTAATGCATGTACAGTCGTCACCAGGAGACTCTGTGGTTGCTGGAGGTAATTTACCCTGTTTTTCACACTAACTTGATGTAATCTTAGGGGGAACATGTGCTTCCATTATTTTCTTTTGAACAAGATAAACTTGCAAACATTTAGATGAAAGATGGATTTTTGGAAGACAAGTCCTTGCTTTTAGGCAAAGAAAGATTTAAAGACAGATAAGTAGACTGAAACATTTGTTTTATTTTGGTAACACAGTTCAAGTGATTTGTTTCTAATGTAAAACTATTTTTTACTTTCAAAGTGCCTTCACTCAAACATCTTAGAAGGAATTTAATTCAGTGTCTTCTTGGTCTTGTGAGATAAGTGCATTTTTATCATACATTTTGTAAATGGGTAAAGCGAGTCAAAATCAATGAGAAATTCTATTTCCATCAGCACTAGAATTCCTGTAATGAAAACCTGAAAATTTGAAAAAGAGTTTCAGGTGATTTTACTATATACTTGAAAAATGTGATGCAACAGGTCTTTGCAGCTGTACTGCATTTTAAGCACAAATTCTCTTTTCCTCCATGCCACCTCCTGTCGCTGATTCAAATAGGTATTGGACATACTTAAAGGCTTCAGGAATATGCACAGAAAATAGAAAGAAAGAAGGAAAGAAACAAAACATAGACAAAACCCAGTATTGCTACAGCTGTTAATTTAGCTAGTGAATTGCGTGACAGAAGTTCCTACCAAAGGTGAGTACCAGGCCATCTGTGCAAAATTGTGTGTATACAAACCTTTCTATCTCATGCATGTTTTATGACTGTGTGTAATAGTGGTAAACTACTGTGTGTAGAAGTCTTAGATGTAACATCACAAACGATTACCACTAGAATTAAAGGCTCCTAGTATTCTTCAGAAAACACTACTTTTCAATTAAATGTATTTAAAATTTCTATGATTTATGAGTGATTCGACTTAATATGGTGATTTGGTCTGACAGAGGGCTCTTTGCTGAAGTCAGGCTTTTGAACATACTCCACACTGATTGACCAGGCTTTTGAGGAGGGGGAAACTAAGAAGGGTGTAAACAGATTGTATGGGCATACGTAGTTAATTTGCTGTGCAGGATGTTTTCATGTTAGAACAGGCATCCAGACAGAGTCGAAAGAATGCATGTAAGACAATTCTGGTTATATGCCACGTGAAAATCTGTCTCGATATCCCTTCAGCTCTAGTTTCACTGTATCTCGATATAAGATGGTTGGTGTCAGGAGGACCTCGTGTGAACCTGCGGCCTCACAAGCTGTTGGTGCAATCCAGGTTGGCTGTCACAAGGCCAAGATTTCCTGTTGCATTTCAGACCACAATAAACTTAGTTTGTGAGCACAAGTCAGTTCCTGCACAAAATGCAGCACATGACAGGCGGCGCTGGGTTTTGTGTGAGAGTCTGGCTGCAGCAGGACTTTACAGCCAAGCAATAATGTTGTGAGTAATCTGGTGAATGGTTACAAAGTGTGAAGGATCAATAACAAGAGCTATTAATTTCCATTCTCACCTCAGACCCCAAGTCTGTGATTATATTTAATTAAAAAATCATATTTACAGGTAAAACAGAAAGGAGGGAAAATCAATTTTTTCTCTATAGTCTACAAGAATTGCTTCTTAAGCCTGAATGCTTAACAAAACTCAGAAAGCACTCTTCACAGCAGGTTGGAAAAGTAGCTTAATTTGGAAGACAATGAGCTTGCCGTGCATACATAGGAGGTCCCATTCACTAACTTGTTGTGGTTTTGTGTTAACATAAATAAATACTGTACTGTTCCCTCTGGATCAAATTTTTCTTTTCCACCTCAGATCAATGGCCTAATGACGCTTCAGCACTCCGGCTGCATAGTTTGAAATTCCTAAAATAAGGATTTTTTCCTCTATCCAGAATTCTTTTTTTTTCCTTCTTCTTTCTTATAACAGATTTTTTTTAATAATTAATGGATACTCTGAATGATTTAGGTTGGGGAAGTGTAATGGAATTGGTAATGCACAAGTTCAAAACACAATTAAATTTCCATTAAAAAGCCATAGACCTTTTGTGAGACTTTAGTATGAGCACCTAACTTTGTAATGGGCACTAAAATGTAGTTTTCACTAGCATTCTCCTTGGATTTGGATTCATTCTTTTTCAGCTACTACTGGTTTCTAACAATAACATTCCCCAAGCTGTTCCCATCCTTGTAAGGTCCACAGGCATCTGACTGAAATCAGCATTTAGTCAGAGGTGGCCAGCATATCAGTGAGTCAGACAGATGCCTGAGGAAACGTAAGAATGCAGAAATAGGGTATGACAATTATATTGTGATCATTGCATCATATATGGATTGTTGCATGGAATCACTACTATCCTGCGAATTTACCCCTCCCATACACATGTTGGATAGAGAATCCCTCATGATCTTTGTATAAATCTAGGTGAGATTAATGAAAAACAGAACCACCGTGGGTGTTACAGTGCGGTGACTTGTGAGGACAGGAGTGCCACTGCTGCCGTTTGAACTGCTACCAGTTCTAACCACGTCTCCCACTTCAGATATATGAAAGGTCTTCAAAATGAGAGAGAGATGCAAAAACCTTAATCAGGGAAAATATTTCTGAGCATATTTTTTGAGACATATGGAACAACAAATGTGTCCAAGTTTCCCTAAACTAAGATAAGAAGCAACTGATAGCCTTCATATACACATGGTAAAAACAAAGCAAAAGAAAACCACCTTTCTTTGGCTAGCCATTATTTGGGTTTACATGTTTATTTAGTACACCATAAGGTTGCCTTGCATGTGGGTGGCACAATTAAGTTATCACCTATACAAGCACGCAGGATGAATGATGTGTTGAAAACATTCTGGTTATTCAAAACATCCCACCAAACATGGCAGTGACAACTGAACTAGTGTTGAAATGGAAACAATAGATCATTATAACAGGATTTAAATATTGAATACTGTTGCAGAAATAATGAGAAGTAAAAGGAAAGAAGAGGTAGAACCCAGTAACTATCAAACAATAGCTAATTTCAGTGGTGCAAGTCATATAATTTTGCAGAAAAATGATACATTCTTGACTTTTCCAATGTGGACATTATACTGGCAATTTGCAACTCTCTCTTCCTAATAAATTTTATTTGACCAGTTTCTTCACTGGAGAAATTTTACATAACTTATGAATGTTTATGGCTCTCAGCAAGAATAATGTTACACGATATATAGAGGATTTTCTGTTTTGTAAACGTTCTGGCAGTTGTACATAGAGGTAATATCTGTTCTCTCTGATGGATAAAGTTATTTTATAATTTACCATTGCAACTCCCAACAATTTGAGAAAATATAAGAGGTTCCACTTTCTAACTTCAGTTAAAATCGAATGGAGCTGTTGCTGGTGATTTTGAGATCCCAGTAATGATGGTATGAGCCTCCACATGTGTAAGGACTACAAACGTGTATGCAAAACAGAAGACTAAGAGCTTTGTTTCTTCAAGGATGTGCTCCAAGCAAGTCTTTGGCAAGAGCTGGATAATATAACAGAGACTGTTTAGAAATCTCTAGTCAGGAACTTAATTATTGAAAAAGGTGGACTCAAAATGCAGTAAAGGCTATTTTTCAGGACTGAGAAGGTGTTATTTCTTAATTCCTTTTTTTTTTCCCCATGTCATTTTTAAGTGCCCATCAGGTTTGCTGCAATCAATACTTACAGTTAGAATTTGGTTTTGACATAAATGATATGCAAATAATACTGAAATAATTTTATTACCTTCTCTACTGACCACAATTCTGTTGGCTCCTGGGCAAGAGACATCACTACCATTTCACCTTGTTGGGAAGTACGTACAGGAGTGTCACTTCCATTTCTGCTGAGTAATCAGAATCCCTCCTTCTACCTTGTTTTGCCAAGGGGAAATTAAAAGGGTCATGCTATGGTTTAGCTGGTGACACCATCCCTGGTTTGCATTTGTTGCTGCAGAAACTCAGTCTAAATGCTGTTCAATTCCTGAGAGTCTGAATGTCTCAATATTTCTTCAGTCAAATTCAGTCAGAATATAAAGGATGATAAAAGTGCATTTTGGCAGGAAAGCTGAGAATATGATTTAAAGAGATGGTGTCAGGTAAAAGAATAAACGAGAACAGGAAAAAAAGCCCCCAAAAATGTTTCAGAAAGAAGCACACTAAATGATGTCCAGCAGTGGTAGAACATCTTAATGGCTTTAGCATACATTAACTATCAGGTGTACTACCAGTCAATGTTTTCATGACCTTCTACTTCACCTGAATGTATGCTCTGCTTTCCCAGATCAGTTCATGTGATTAATTGTGTATGTAATGATATAATGTCACATTGGCAAAATGGTATTTGATATATTCTTTCGCTACATGTTCAGAATCTAGATAATAATAATAAAAAAAAATCCTAATTTTTTTACAAGTTTGAAATAAACAGCCACTAATAATATCAGAAATTATTTCAAAATTTAGCATCAAAAAGAGTGGAAGGATGCAGGTTGAATTTTAGAATTGTTGTATTCTCATAATCCTCTTAATTCTCCAGTCCTGCTAAGAAAACTTATAATGAAACAGAACAGGACCAAATGCATGAGTTCTGCATGAGTAAGTAGCACATTATGAAATCGTGTTTGCTATTCAGTGTGGAATACTCAGGCATAGGACAAGTTGTGTAATGGGTCACTTCCTCAGAGTTTTTTCCTCAGCAGAGCCCCAGTTCTTGTGCATGTTTAAAGTATACTGCAGGGAATATCTGTTCACACAGAGTTCAGTTTGAGGGGGTGGTTCTGAGTGTGCTGTTCAAGATTGTTCTTTCTTTTATTCTGTGAAGAGGTTCCTGGTAATTGCACTTAAGATGGTTTCCTGCATCCTACACAGATTCCTGCTTATTTATGATTTCTTTGGAATATGCATGCGTTTTATAAATGATAATCAAATGAATTTATGTCAGAGCATCCTGGTCGGGAGAAAAAATAAAAGCGTTTTTATTCTGTGATACAGCACAAAGTCTCTCAGTAAATATTAATTTCTCTTCTGATGTCTTTAACACTCCATCCCTTCAGTTGATGCTTTTTATACTTTTCTCTGCATTGGAATAGAGGTTGAAGCAGTACGATGGTCCTAGTCCGTCTACTTTTCAATAAAGTTATGTTGGATTACAAAAAAAACCCTGAATCGATCCCATTTGAATCACTTAGGTCACTTTATGTTTTCTGAAGATGAAATATTACTATTCAGTTTAAGAAACGATCGTTTCCTTCTTCAGATTTGAGCAAGTACACTGTGGATGGACAACTGTTGCCTTTTGATTTCTATAGCGGTATTTATTTCCCTGGGGCAATGAAGCTTAACTCAGCCTTATACAAAGGGCCCAATGTAAATTTAGATTTTATCCCTGTGGCTGTGCAAAATCTGCCAGTGCAGAGATGTGATTACAGCTCAGTGGTTCGCTTTATCTTCTGTCATTCAACACTGCAGAACGGGTGGTGCACACAATGTGAGGAATGAATCAGCTGCTGCTTTTGCTGACTTGGTCGAGGACAGTAATTCCTAGGAAAATTCTTCTGTGAGGTTTTGGTCATAATTTGCCAAAGGCTGGGAGGTTAAGGACATAGAGGGTTAAAGAGCAGTGTGGATACCCTCTGTATTTACCTGTGTTGATTGTACACTTTAGTAGATTTATGACTGCTCTTAAATGAAATAGCTTAATCCACTGAAGCCATTCAGAGCTCCTCCTGTAATGAACAGATCTGAACAGCTCAAAAAGGCTTAATTAAGGGCTATATCTGTGTTTGCAAATAACTTAATCAAGAAGAGTCATGCCTTCTGAAATTCCTGTTTCTCCACTCTTAATATTCAGTTAATATTAACCATAGCGACCAAACTGGCAGTATCTTTGAAAGCTTTTGGGCTTTTGGAGAACATCCTAAGGTGCATGTAAAAAATGAAGAGTTTTTAGTATCTCTAAAAGATAAAGGTCTTGATATCCCTGTAGAAGGAGGACACCTCTGAACAGTAACAGAGATATGGACTCCATGTTTCTTAGTCTTTCATTATGCTCTGCATTCTGTTTGTTTTTAAAAAAAAGTTTGCATGGGATACATGCCATGTTCTACCAAAATAGTCAGATAGTTAGCAAACCGCAGCATCTGCAAGTTGGCAGATGCCAACCTGTTTGCACCACTTTTATTCTACCCACTGTTTTTATTTTGGCTCATACATTGTTGCTGCCATCCAAACTGGTGGTGGTAATTCAAAACAGCTACTAAAAAGCATATTTATTTAAATGTGTCTGAATTTATATTGTGCCATAGTTAGAGTTGGCGAGAAACCTCTCTGTCAATTCAAAACTCCATGCTTATTTGAAAATTATTGTAGAAATGTTCTCATTAGAGACAGAAGATTTTTTATACCACTTTCTACATAAGATTCAGTGTCACCCTTGTCTTACTTACAGCCTTATGAATTTGTACAACTTTAAGTGGACAAATAAGTTATATTTTTGAATATAGATTCAATTATATTTAATGTGAAAATCATTAGCCTAGGAAAAATAAGGATTAAAATTAAAACTGTATCCTTAGCATATATTATACCAGTAAAATACTTCTGGTAATATATCCCTGTTTCAAATTCAGATAAAAAGTCAGACATTACATCCTAGAAGCAGAACACAACAAGCTAAGTGTTGGTAATAAAACATACCTGCAATCTCCCTTAACACAGCGGAATAGATGCCAAAAAAACTTTGCTGACTATAGTAAATATCCTCTAGGTATCATTGTATTATGGAAGATTGCAATATAATTGTGTGGAAATCCCTCCAACATTATTTATTAGTTCTACTTCTTTCTCAGAGGGTCACAAAGATGCACTTTTTCGCAAATTAAGTGTTGCAGTGCACCAGAGAGACACAGTATTTTGTTCACTTTGAAACTGTGAAATACTTAGTATGTTAGGCCCACATTTTTGGTCTGTCCTTTAGTGATTGTCCTCTCTTTTATGTTTATTTATCAGGCTTCAAGCTTGTAGGTCATTACTTTTCCGAAGTACTGAATGCCTGCAGACTCTGTAGGTCTATATGACCTTTGAAAGCCAGGCTCTAAACCCACTTATGCAGTGGCTGCTTCTAAAAATGTGGTCTTACATGACTTTCCAGACCTAACCTTTTATTCATACCACTGATATAAACGCTGTACGTTTGCAGCTTGCATCTCAGAAATGTTCAGAATTGCCATGCCTCTGTCCCCCCCCCCCGAATGGAAATTTTAACACTGACCTCCTGCGGAACTGAGCTTGTAGTAACTCTTTCCAGGCGGCTTCCCTGATGCTGTTAGATTCATCCTAAAGCTGTAAAAGAAAAGTCTGTGTACTTACCCAGCCAGTTAGTACTTTGAAATACTTATGCTGCTATGCCATGTACTACAAACGAGGTGATGTCTGATGTGCTGTTAAATCAAGTCATTAAAAGGGAGACTTCAAAGCTGGACCTCGAATAACCAAAATTTGCTTGAGTCACTGAAGTAATAGTGAACGTTACTTGAAATTGCTAAAGTAATATGATATGGTGAAGAGAGTCACAGCTCTGTTATGTGTACCCATCTTGAAAACATGATCTGCGTTACTACTTATCTTGTGTTCACATTCATAGTTGAAGCTGGAGCACTGGTCAGCTGGATTTATTATACATAGAGGAATACATGATGCCTGCTCTGAAAAGTTTGCAGTCCTTTTAAAGTCAAGACACAGTGCATCAAACTGTAAGTTGCAGGGATGCAAAAAGGATGTGGGGAAAATAATAAAATTTGGAGCTGACAGGGGGTTACAAGGTGACACATGTAAAATTCATGGAAGTGAATCGCCATTGCTTTCCTCAGGTGCTGGGATATGATCCACTGTTCCCAATTTTTAGATATTAGAATCAAGTGCACATTTTTACTGTTTAAAAATAGTTTTATCCAAGTACAGCCCTTCAAGCCGTTGCCATTCCTCATGCCTTCCCACACTGAGGAAAAAAGAAGACCCTTGTATTTGTTATTGTATTAATACTTCATCTTTGTATATGGACACCCACCTGCTCACATCATGAGGTTGAGACCATAGGGATCACAGCTCTGTGACCAGGAAACACCGGGGGCACTCACTCACACCTTTCTCTTCAAAAAACACCTGTAAATGGAAACAGACCAGCTTTCTCAAAGGTGCCCAGTACTGGTGGCTGCCCTGCATGTCAGCAGCTGCTCTACCCCACCACTTTCACCTCTTCTTACCTCCAGCCCTTGCCCACTCTCACCTTCTGCATCAGGACCTGGCTTTCCAATGCATTGAAGGTTATCAATAAGGGGTCAAGCCCTCAGCTTTTTCTGCATAAAAGTGATTGTTTATCACTTGCAAAAGAACTCAATTTCTATGATGGTTGCTGTTTAAGACTCTGGCTTAGCAAATCTAGAGTTTTGCTCTCCTGGTCACATAGGTTGCCAAAGTAGTCTGTTCATTTGCTTTTCACAGCTACGTATTTCTGTGGGTTTTATTAAATAAATGTAAACCAAGTGACTTCAATCTTATTTCAATATAGTCTTTCCCATTCAGGAAAAAAAAAAAGTCTGTGAAAACTGTTCCTGCAGGAAAAAGAGGGCAATCTTTCAAAAGTGCGTAAGGAATATTTAGCAACACCATTTTGTAAATAAGGGAGGTGGTCTCTCAAATGTTAAGTAAGAGCTAAAGGCCAACACTTTGTTATTACTATTTTTAATGATAATCAAAGTCAGCAAGAGTTTCTGATGAGAGGATGAAATATTTAAATGTCAATTATTTGTCCCCAAGCATATCACATCTGCCTGGGTGATAATTATAGTTGCTGGAGAGATGGCTGCTGAACAAATATGATTAAAAAAAAAAAAAGAAAGGCATCTTTCATTCAGTCAGCTCCTTCCTGGTAAGAAATTTTCCTGTTCTGGCAGCTAAGACCCTCAGCATGAGATTTGGCAGATTCTGTCTGCAAAACTGTTGAACAGTACTATGACAGTACCATGAACATTGACTTGTCCTTGGCCAGGTCAGAACAGAGCAGAATCCTGACCAGGATTCAGGACTTTTGCACTCTGGAGTTTTGGGTTTTTTAGACCTTACTGCCTCATCACTGTACAGCAAAAACTAATTTCTTTGCCCAGACCACCTGTATATACTGTTGTTGCTTTTCTGAAACAAAGTTTATGCCAATTTTAATCAAAAAAAGTTCCATTGACAGCTCTGGGACTTTGTTCTTTGGCTAATGTGTTCCCATCATATCTTCATCATGTCAGTGCAATAAGGTGAGTGAGGAATGTTTGTTTATGATTATTTAAAAAAAAAAAAATCATATTCCACTTTAAAGAAAAATCCTAAACTTTTGAAATTCTACATTGGTCTGCCTATCTTGGGGGCATGCCCTGAAGAACAGTCAATTTAAGGGCCTGGGAACTTCCCCTTTTTCTAGACTCTCTGGTTGCTGCCAGTCTCCCAGGCAGTTTGCTGCAGTGTCATACCTCTGTAATTTCCAATAAAATTTGTTAAATTAGTATGATCTCAGCAAACATTTTTATTTCTGCAGATTGGTAAATAACTGAAAAAAAGTAGTTGGAACTGATCTTTATCACTGTGAGTGATGGGTTTGTAGAGACAGAAAGACAGATTCTACAGGATTCATTTACTCTCCACTTCATTATATACACCAGAGCCCAGGCTTTGAGTGAGCATACATAATAACACCCTCATATCAAAGTAGCCAGAATCAAAATAGCATAATTTCTAAATTGTTTTGTTGAGCGACCAAGTCTGATTCCTAAGAGTGGCTTCACTACTTTATTTTGTAAGTAATCCATGACTCATTTCTTTTGTGTGTAAGTTTGCAAAAAAAAAAAAAATCTTCTCTGGAATTTGTCCTGATGCTTAGTTTACATGGAGATAGGAGTCTGGATGACAGCCTCTGCTGAACAGTCAGTGGGGCTGGTGGAGGTAGGGATGGGATTTGATATGCAGAGTTCTTCCTTCTTTCTGATAGCCTGCAAAAAACCTGAGTGCCTAATGATGATCCCCAAGCAGCACCTGATACTTCTGTCAGAGAAGCTGTCATGGTTTAACCTCAGCTGGCAACTGAGCACCACACAGCCGCTCGCTCACTCCCTGCCCCCCGTGGGATGGGGGAGAGAATCGGAAGAGTAAAAGTGAGAAAACTCGTGGGTTGGGATAAGAACAGTTTAATAATTGAAATATAATAAAATAGTAATAATAATAATAATAATAATAATAATAATAATAATAATAATAATACACAAAGCAAGTGATGCACAATACAATTGGTCACCACCCGCCGACCGGTGCCCAGCCAGTCCCCGAGCAGCAGCCCCCCCGGGCCAGCTTTCCCCAGTTTATGTACTGGGCATGACGTCACATGGTATGGAATGTCCCTTTGGCCAGTTGGGGTCAGCTGTCCTGGCTGTGCCCCCTCCCAGCTTCTTGTGCCCCTCCAGCCTTCTCAGTCGGTAGAGCATGGAAAACTAAAAAGTCCTTGGCTAGTGTAAGCACTGCTTAGCGACAACTAAAACATCGGTGTGTTATCAACATTGTTCTCATCCTAAATCCAAACCACAGCACTGTACCAGCTACGAGGAAGAAAATTAACTCTGTCCCAGCCAAAACATGATGGGAACATGCATGGATGGAATGAGAGAGAGATATTTTGTTTTCTTCTTTTAGTTTGGTAACTTTCTTACCAGTTTTACATAGAAAATGAGCCCTGATGAGGTCTTATACTTGGAGACCTGGTCTGAGCAGCAGAGCAATCGCACATTCCTCACAACAGGCAATATCAAGTATTTCAAAAGAAGATGGAAAAATCACCTCCAGAGAGCTTTGGAGCAAAAAGATTCAAACTGTTTTCCCCAGGAATGTTTCTTCATCATCTGCCAGGAGCTTGACATAGGACAACTGCATTGTATATGAAAACTTTGCTTTAGAGGACCCATTCTACTCTATTCACCTTACATAGCTGCTGACTGCTGTTTGTAGACTTTTATGTATCATGGTAGTCTACAAATGGCACAAAGTCACATGAAATTCAAATTAAGAAAAATATATCTATAAACTTTTCATTACAGTTTATTCAGTTTCTTGCCATAAAAAGGCACCCTTGCAAGTGTAGGTTACATGAGTTATAAATAACATCTATGATTACATTTTATTCAACCTGCTCTTAACAATACTAATTAAAAGTAGATTATAGGTATTCAATTTAAAGTAAGATTACCAGTTATTTATTCAGGTACTTCAAACTTCATATACCATCTATATACAATAAGGTATTTCATTGCTTCTACATTTAATCTTTTGTGTTTATCTGATTCTCATAAAACACCTGCATCATTTTAATTTGTATGGGATGGCAAGAAGTTTAAATGAATAACTCACATACATTTATGTTTAATTTTTATATTTCATTGTGCTTGAGTTATGGGTTATCACATTTGTGATTCTGGAAGTAGATAGGCACTGTACTGTTAAAGCATGGGATGCGGTATTAGAGAATCTTTATCTGATTTGCCTTGGTTATCTTGAAGGGAATATATAATTATCAAGGAGTAAAATGTTCTCAGGTTAGCTTCTATAATAATCCAACAATTTTTGTGTGTAACCACTGCAAAAACAATGTTTTTAAGTTCTGAAGGTAAAAATAAATGCAGAAGCCAAAGCTTTAAAGCAACTGTTGTTTCTGAAATGACACCTAGGACAGACAGAACAATGAAATTGGCTTTTACTCTTTCAGCAAAAGAGAATGGTGTGCCCAGGCCAAGCATGAGGTGAATTAACGCAGCTCTGTGTAGGGAAGCTTGCATTATGCTTCGCTGCCTTATCTGCAGATAAAAAAGCAATCATTTTGGTTGCTAAGGGTAGCAATCCCATGCCTTCCATACAATCAAAAAGTAAACCATCACAATAAATAAAAGGAAATGGATTGAAGGGCTGAAAAAAAATGTTTTATCCAGTCATACTATTTATGAAAGCTGATAATTTGTAATGGGTGTTGGCAACAGAAAGGTGCAATTACTCCTCTGCTGCTGCTGGGTTGTGGCACTGCTCCGCCTGCAGGGAGCCTGGGAGCAGTGAGGCTGGGGGAGCTGGGGGGTCCTGTCCTATCTGCGCTCTGCTGGCTGTTGCTGACAGGTACAGAGCGGCAGACAGAAGATGAGGTGCCACATAACACATATTACAGAATAAATGGGATTTTCATGTTTACATACACAAGTCCTGCGGCACTGCCTGCAAGACTCACAGAGGAGGCGGGCTGGGGGGAAAGAAGGCACCTACAAAATACCATTCATACCTCCGATGATAATTGCAGCACTGGAAGTGTCTTTACCATTGCTATAGTACTAGAGGACTGTAGTTTTAATTTCCAGTTTAAGTTACACAGTATTGACATATCACAGGGACTAGAGTTTCAGAAGCTTTAACTATTTTTTTAAACAACATGGTTTTCTTGGCTTACTTCAGAATCACAGAAAGAGTAAGCTTACAAATCTTTTAATAAGGCAATTACATGCAGACAAAGATTAGATCTCATGGCACGATAGATTTTTGCTATATTATTCCGTATCTTTTTGATATTCCATTGTCACTAGACAAAAGCTCTGAATAGTAATGTGACAAGTCTATTCAGGAGACAACAATACAAGATTCCTTAATTGTGCTCACTTGTATGCCACACAAACCTGCACTTAATTTTCCTGCCTGTTTTGAAAATGTAGAAAGAAAATACTATTTAGATTCAACAGCGCTTTTAGTGTTTTATCTGTGAAATCTGCATTTTGTGTTTGTAAAATGAAAATGTTGAGATAGTCAATCACTTAATTTTTCCCATACAGTGAAAATCTTATAATCTCCTGATTTAAAATGTCACTCTTAATATAGAAATGAATTTCTTTTTATTAAAAAAGGCAAAAGAACTGAGAAAAATACAGACTGCAAAAGGGAGGCTGTGTTGTTTTCAGTATGTGGAGCCTGTAACCTCATGTTTGTTTTCCCAATGCCTGCCTGAGCGATAAATCAAGAAAGACATGGGAGTATATTTTTGTGCCATAGTTTATTTTGTAAGTGGCATTACATAAGTAATAACATTCTTACATTTTTCTGTGCTAAAATGGTGTGCATAAAAAAGCTAATTAGCATTATTCCCAGATTTTAGAGGGAGGCTGAGGTAGAAGTGTGATGGTTTGCAGGAAGCCATACTGTATGTTGACAGCAAGTCAAAGATTAAAACCAGTGCTGCCTGTATTCCAGTGTATATCCCTATGGACATGGGAGAAGGTCACAGGATCTTCCAAACAGAGATGGAAAACTCCTGCCATAAGTTAACTTCACAAAGACGAAATGATAATCAATATTATGTATTAATCCCAAATCTATGAAGCCATTCTGGACACCTTTCAGAGGTCCTGAGGGATGTTCACCAAATAAGTAGTGATGATGTTTTTAATTTCATTTATATAAATAAATAAATATACTTGTAATAAATATACATAAATGCATGTATGCGTATAAATACTACATTAGCATAGAAACAAGCCAACAATTAAATGTTCACTTGTTTGCTCTTGTCTCATAGAGGAATAAGCTCTTGCCTGTAGAGGTCCATTGTATTTGAAAGATAACTTTATTTAATTCCGTGTTTAGTGCAGTAATATCTTTCTGTTTCATTGCTCTTGTTCAGAACACGGATGTTCATGCTTATTGTTAGTTAAAAATTTTCAACAACAGAACGTCCTTCATTGGTCAAATATAACCAAGATCTCAAGAAAGAAAACAATACACTTTACCCAGGTTCATCTTCAAGCTTTATCTGTAAGTTTAAAAATTTTACTTTTGTAACAGATATTAAAATTGCAAATAGGGTGCATGACATTTATTGCCAAAGATGCTGTTATTTTTCAGTAAAAGTGTAGTTTTTCAATATATCATTCTAGCTCTGCAAAATCTAATGAATAAATAAATTCTTTATTGACTTTGGCTCAAACAGCAGGGCCATGTGATTAGACAAATAACCAAATGTTGGCAGAAAGAGAGTGAAAAGTCAAAAGCCATCAATTGTTTAAACTAAAAATTTCAGGGTATTTGGCAGGATTTATATCAAGTCCAAATCCAATAGGGCATGATTCCAGGTTTCTGTGAGCCTGGTGAGCTGTTCTCCAATGTATTACATTCAATTTCCCTTTAGGATTTCAAACAGTAGGTGCAAATTACAGAAACGCTTTATAAGGAATGCCAATTTTTCACAATGGGGTACATGATCTTTCTGCGTACCCTTTGCTTTCCCACCCAAGAGAGTGCTGCCTGCCTTTTTCCGATATTTTTAACTGCTGTACTGCTAAGCCACTGGAGTCACAGCGACTAAAGAAAGTCTTTGGGAGTCTATTGTCCATGTTGTGTGTTGGTGTTGAACAAATCGAGAGGTGGAGGTGCAGGAGCTCTGGCTGATCTCAGCCAGTTCAGGAGCCGTATCATGAAATTGAGAGCAAGGAAGCACGACTGAAAAAGATATAGCACCACACGCCTCTTGCACACTGCATCTTGCACATGAAGTCATGGTAAAATTAGAAGACTTTTTAAAAACTAACTATCCCCACCAATAAATGAAATAAATTAAACCTGGCAGATATTGGAAGTGGATAAAAAGATGATCAAAACCTGCCGTGCTGTCTCCACATGGGTATGCCTGTTTACCCTTCTGTGCTTGGAACCCCTGAACTACTCCTGAATTTGCAATGACAATCTACAGACGGTGCCATGGCCTTGCCATAGATCTTTTATTTCAAGCTGTAGTGGGGAAATAGTGCAGTAGGTAAAAATACAGAATATAATCCTGACCGTGCAAATGTTCAGGGCTAGGTCTTAGAGTTGGATCTAGGTAAGCAAACCCATTTGCAAGGTGCAGCAGTGTTTATTACCGTGAACAAACAGTCCCATTGACTTGACTTGACTTGACTGGGGTCATGAAGATAGTGGACATTAAGCCTTTTACTATGCATGATTGCAGGACTAAGCCTTATGTTGAAAGAATAACAACTGTCCTTGTAATTAACACACAGTGTGAAATTCAGTTTTTGTGTACCAAGGAAGAGAGGACTAGAATTGGAATAGCATTAGTGATTTTTTGTGTATAAGCTGCTTTTTGTCATGACTACTGAAGATTAAACTGGGTAAATTACAGAAGGGTCTATTAGTTGCCAAGAATAGTTACAAATCTACACACAAGGTTGCAGGTGTATATTAACTACCTTTTTCCATATATCCAATTCATAATAGCCCTATAGGAACACATCCTACTCCTGAATGTCAGTCAACATCATATTTTAAGAACACACAGATGACACCTGGGAACTCTGCTAGTTTTCTACACTGATAGGATGTGTATCTTTTAACCTGCAGCCAATTTTTTGGCTAAACCAAGGGTGTATCCTCACCCTTCTTTTTCCTGTCTACTTCTTTGCCCTGCTCCCTACCTTTGTGCACTGGTTATTGTAAACGCATTGCTTACTTTGCTTTGGATGCCGAAAGTGCATTTTTCAAGATGCCGTAAAGAGAGTTTTCTATGCAGAACCAAGGAAATGACTGGGTAAGCCAGGTGCAAAGAGTCATGGTTGCAGGCATTGTACCTCTGCCCACCAGGTGGATCTAAGGGGAGTATTTCTTGGTTGTGGCATGTCTTCACTGACTCCAGTGATGATAACTCTTGACTAAGCATCAAATGGCCTGGATAATGCAGCCAGCAGAGGCAGCCAATAGATGCAGCAGTTTGGACTGCAGTTTCTGTGCTCTGCTTCTTTGAGTTCCTCTTGAGATCTCCTTGAGCTTCTGGGCACTTTGTATAGGGTCATTGGGAGATTCTCGGGATCCCTCTGAGGAACTGGAGGGCTCCAGCTGCAGCCAGGTAAGGACAGAGATAGGGTTAAGATAACGGTAGAGCTAGCATCTTCTAATGAACTAAGTCAGCTGCCCTTGACAAAGGATGCTTGCAGCCTTTGTTCTAGCTGACCCCTGATTAGAGAGAGTCACAAGCACCCTTCTAGTCCATGCTAAAAGAGAGGCCTGTGTAAGAGTCAGCCTAAATCACATCCGGCAGAGGCAGCAGTTTGCACAGCAGGGCACAACGCAGAGGCCAGCAAACCTGCTTTGTCCCTCATACCCATCCCTAGTTATGGTGGTTAAATGCCCCAGGGCAAGGTCCCCAGCAGCCTCTGGAGTAACTGTTCCTTCACTACCAGACTCCTGGACCGAGAGAGAGCTTCAGAAGAAGGATGCAGCTCTGCAAGTCTGAGGCTGCTGGAGGCGCCTGGAGCCTCTTGCTGAGGCTGGGGCAGATGGTATTCTGGCCTGCAGCAGGTATGCAGCTGCTGAGGAGCTGTGCCACCAAGTGAAAGAACTGTGGGAAGAGGTCAGCAGACTGCACAGCATCAGAAAGGATGAGGAAGAGATTGACTGGGTCTCCTCCAGGTCCCTGCAGCTTCAGGGGCCCAAATCTCCAGCTGTAGTGGAAGGGCAGGAAGAGTCCCTGCCTATGAAGTTGGAAAGTGGAAATTCCAACAATGATGAAAGTTAAAAGCTGGTGACTTCTCACATCAGGAGGAAGGCTCCTGCTCCACCTGAAGACTTGCAGTTACAGAAAGGTTCACTACCCTTGTAACTGATGAGGAGCTGGAAGTGCCATCCAATGGAGCATCTCCAGTGGCTGACCCTGAGCTGCTCAGGAGCACTAAGAGGAAGCTGCAAGTGTTAGTGGCAGGAGATTCCTTGTTGCAGTGGACAGAGGCCCCCATCTGCCAACCTGATTTGTCATCTAGGGAGATTTGCTGCTTGCTGTGGGCCTGCTTTTGGGACATTGTGAAGAGGCTACTGGGGACGGTGCAGTTCTCAGACTATTACCCTCTTCTGCTTTTCCACCAATGATACTGCCAGGTGTAACCTGGGAAGTATCAAGTATGACTATAGGGCTCTAGGGGCAGTGGTCAAGGGCATGGTGAAGCAGGTGGTGTCTCCTTGATCCTGCTGGTGAGGGGGAAGGGCCTGAGTAGGACAGGGTAGATCTTGCAGGTCGACGGTTGTGCACCTGGTGTTTGCAGCAGGGTTTTAGCTTCTATGATCATGATCTCTGAGGATCAACAGCTGCTTGGAAGAGACAGGATCCACATGAATAAGTATAGCAAAAGTACCTTTTTCAACAGGTTAGATAACCTGGTAAGGAGAGCTTTACACTGGGAATGATGGAGGAAGGAGAGATTCTTCAACAAACAAGTAAGGATGAGGAAGGTGAGACACAGTCATGGGAAAAGAAGAGACATGGCAATCAATGAAAGAGGGCTGAAGTGGAATCCCTTTGAGCATGGACATATAAATAAGGAAATGCCCAAGGGATAGCCTCATGTGGAAAACTCTTATGCTCTTTCTGGGGAAGCAGCATGGTTGGGTCCCTGTCTGAAGTGCCTTTACTAATGCATGCAGGACAGGGAAAAGGCAGGAGGAATTAGAAGTCTGCATGTAGTTGCAGGACTATGAACTCACTGGGATCATGGAGATGTGGTGGTATAGCTTGCACAACTGGAGGACTGCCATACATGGATACGGGTGCTTTAGGAAGGACAGGTCGGGACTGTGAGGAGGGGGAGTTGCCCTTTATATGAGAGAGCAGCAGGGGTGTATGGAGCTCTACCTTAGGATGCGTGATGAACCAGCTGAGAGCTTGTGCATGAGGATTAGTAGGCAGATCAACATGAGTGACGTTGTCATGGGTGTCTGCTGCAGACCATCTGATCAAGAAGTAAATGGACGAAACCTTCTTCAGACTCCTCCTGGAAGAGTCTTGCGTTTGCAGGCTCTGGTTCTCCTTGAGGACCTGAACCACTCCAGTGTCTGCTGGAGTGACAACACAGCTGGGCACAAGCAGTCCAGGAGGTTTCTGGAGTACATTGACAGCAACTTCCTGACGCAAGTGATCAGGGAGTCAAGAAGGAGAGACGCTCTGCTGGATCTCATGCTTACAAACAGTGAAGACCTTTTTGGAGATGTGAAGGCTGGGGCAACTGTGCAACCTGCAGCAACCCTGGGATTGGTGAAGTTCAGGGTCCTTGAGAGGAGGGAACAGAGCAAAAAGAATGACCACAACCCTGGGTGTCAAGAGATCAGACTTTGGCCTCTTCCCGGATCAGCTTGGAAGAATACTTTGGCATACAGTCCTGGAGAGAAGAGGGGCCCAGGAGAGCTCATTGGTATTCGAGGACCACCTTCTCCCAGCTCAAGAAAGGTCCATCCTAACAAGTACAGGCATCAGGAGGCCTGCATGGATGAGCAAGAGCTCAGTGCACAGGAGGTGAAAGCAGGGGCAGGTGACCTAGGAGGAATATAAAGATGGTGTCCAGTCATGCAGGGATGGGATTAAGAAAGCCAAGGCTAACCTGGAGTTGAAACTGGTGAGGGCAATAAGAAAGGTTTCTACAAGTACATAAACAGCAAAAGGAAGACCATGAAAAATGTGGGCTTACTGCTGAATGGGGCAGGGATCGTGGTGACAATAGATATAGAAAAGGCTGAGGAACTCAACTCCTTCTTCACCTTAGTCTTTTCTGGTAAGACCAGACTTGGGAAAGCCTGGGTCCCTGAGAGGAGAGCGTGGTGCCTGCCAGCCTCAACCCTTCTCTGATTCTGAGCAGTGCAGTCCTGCTGCCCTTGTTGCAAGTGAGAAGTGTCACAGAGCCTCACATTTCTATTAACTATTCTCTCTCTGTCGTATTTTGCTGTAGTATTTGTAACCGTGAACAACTGTATCTTGAGTCAGGGTAAATATTTCTTTGGGAAGGACCACTCAACAGTTTTTATTGCTGTATTTTTTAAGCTGTATTTCAAAGAAACTGTCTAATAGTCCAGTTATATTTAGTGTATCATTTTTAACAATTTCATGGTTTTGTCACCCATGTGGAAGTTTAGATAATTTACACTTACTCATGAGACATGTTCTGAAACTTTTCTAACATTTTAAATCTTAATATCTATTATGATTTCAGAATTATTTGGTGAATGTAAAGCTTCTATTTTTGCATTGGATGCACAAGTTAGAAATATACTGCAAAATTTGTCAGTAAAGAGTATTTTTCAAATCCAACTAATTTGTTAAAGGCATGCTGTTGATATTGAAGTAACACATATAGGGCGTACACTGAGTTGCCTGTGTGATCTTAATCCATATAAACATAATCTTTTAAATCTCCTGAATTGTAACACTTTCAGTAAACCATAATAAATTATGAGTAGTAATAGCTATTTGCACAGTTTTACTTGATGAATAAAAATATTATAAAATGTATATACACAACTGTGTATACACATATGTGTATACATATATATACTTTTTGTATAGGCAAATATAGCTAGACCAATACCTAAAATGACTAATTTCTCTAGAGGTTCCAGTTTCATTGTAAAATTGGGAGTTCTGAGCAGGCATTGTGTTATGTAGTGCTGATCTTAGTAGTAATCCAATGGGTAACATAAGAATAAAAGGTAACACATGATAGCACATAATTCTAATAATTGTTTTTAACTTCTTAAACCAAACAGTTTACATCTAGATTTTACCAGCCAGTGTACTGCTCAGAACAATTATATTAGAACTATTAACATGTTCCTATGAATTTTGTGTGCTACAACTTCAATTATATTATTTTTTTCATTACTAGTCAGAAACATGACATTTTAATCATAACATAAATAATAATATAACATAATAAGTTAAGACAAAAATAGTTTTTGTAGATTTTCTTTCATGGAATTCAGGTGGACCTGCACACTACCCATGTGTGCTAATGAAAGTTGATTACCTTCCTTTGCAGTTCAAGCTACCATGGTACAATGTTTGATAGCCCTTCTACATTGCTTTCTAGAAATATATGCAAGGTAGCTTTAGCGCTACAATCGTCTGAGATTCTGGGCTGTTCTTTCTCCTGTGGAGACAAGTGTCCACGTCAACATATCCTGGTGCTCAGTGAAGCTGAGGGGAGTTTTAACCTTCCAAAGGGAATGAGGTGGTGGAGGGTATCCAGCTGGAGGGAGCAATTTAAATTTAAATTAAGTACAGTGTTATCAGTGGGGAGAACCAGTGAAGAATTCAGACTTAGCAGCCTTTTAACAACCAGTTTTGCACAGCTGATATGATAGCAAGATGAAATTGTAAGAGCAGTTTAAAGCACGGATGAAATTTTAAGAGTAATTTGTAGGTAGTAAGACCCTAAGATTCTAATGTGCAACTTCTTACTTACTATAGGTCAAGAATGCCCACAAAGCACGTGAACAGTGAAATTGCTGATTTCAGTGAAAATCAGTAGTATAAAGGCAGCAGGTATCCAAGAGAAGAGGTGGCAGGAAGCTCCTCCCTCCCTCCCCCAGCAGACACATGTCCCATCTTCCCCAGAAGTCCCCTGCTCCCTCCTGTCACCTGGTCTGTTTACCCCACTGTTTTTTCCCCTCTGTGTGTGTGTGTGACCATTTTGTAAAATACCATAACCCCTCTACCTCATACCGTACCCCCTCTCTAGTCCACTCTCGTGAGATGCCACCTGGAGTACATTGTCCAGTTCTGGGGTCCCCAGTACGAGAAAGACATGGACCTGTTGGAGCGGGTCCAGAGGAGGGCCACAAAAATGATCAGGGGGATGGAACACCTCTCCTATGAAGAAAGGCTGAGAGAGTTGGGGTGGTTCAGCCTGGAAAAGAGAAGGTCCTGGGAAGCGGTATTGCAGCTTTTTAATACTTAAAGGAGGTATATGAGAAAGGTGAAAGACTTTTTACTAGCGCCTCTTGCAACAGCACAAGGGGCAATGGTTTTAAACTGACAGAGGGTAGATTTAGATTTGACATAAGGAATACATTTTTTACGATGAGGGTGGTGACACACTGGAACAGGTTGCCCAGAGAATCTGTGGATGCCCCACCACTGGAAGTGTTCGAGGTCAGGCTGGACGGGGCTTTGAGCACCCTGATCTAGTAAAAGATGTCCCTGTCCATGGCAGGAGGGTTGGACTAGATGATCTTTAGAGGACCCTTCCGATCCAAACCGTTCTATGATTTTACGATACCCCTATGTGCTTTCATACCCCTGTGATTTCAGAGCACCTTCTTATTGGCTGCGCATTTCCTTTGGACAAGGAAGTGCTTATATATAAAAATATATACATTTATACATATGTATATTTGTGAATAGATGTACTTTATATGTATAAAGAACTATACAAATATATTTTTTTCTTTGTACATAGATACACATTATGTATGTATTTATTAATGCTCATGTATAGTGTATTTATACATGTATAGTGATATGTAAATTAAGAGTGTGTGTGTGTGTATATATATATATATATATGGAAGTGTAGGAATAAAGTGTACAAAGCATTATTTAGCAAGAGCTGATGAAATTCTGTGAGAAGGGCAAAGCTTTCCTCTGCTCCTTGCCTGGGAAACAGACCACACCAGCAGGTCTGCTCTGCACTTGTGCAGAGAGGGAGGCAAGATGAGTGGATAACCTTCCACTGCAGCACAAAGTCATTCTTTGCATTGATAGCCAACAGGCTCAACTTATTGTGAAAACACTCGAGAAGGAATTTTTCTGCTAACTTTTGTAGTTTTCCATCAAGTCCCTTGCCTTCAAACCTCAAACAGATACTAAGCTTTAATGCGGAGACTTCCAGCAATAATTTTGAGGTGCCAAGCAGCAAGGCAGAGTTAGGGACACGCCTCAGCCACCCGCCATAATTATAAGTGGTGATATAAACATATAAACCTGACATTGTACACTAGCAAAGGGAACAAGAAGGTGCAGAAAAAGAGTGGGGACCATTTAATGAAAGCTAGTGTTGACTGGCTTTCTCACTGGAAAAACTAAGCCACTGTAAAACCCAGCCAACCAACCAGCCAACCAAAACCCAGAGAGGTTGTCCTTTGTTGTCCTTTTCAAAACTTTAAAATTTTAAAAAGTGTTGTTCTTAAGAAACAGCAGCATGGGGTTCATTTGCTCCTGACACAGGACTTATTTTAAGGTTTTGTAATAATTTTAGTAGTTACAGCTTCAACAGACAAGTGTCTGCCTGGCCATACTGTCAATCAAGAATAAGTGCAATAACATTTAAATGTCAAACATTTCTTGCTTTCTTATTTTCTAGTTCTGGGATCTGTAGCTACAACTACAGCAGAAAAGGCCAGACTTTGCCAAAAGGGGATAGAAAATGATTGTACTCCTTTTATAGTGATTAGTAATTCCTCATCTAATAAATAACGAATAGTGGAGGTCAGGATTTAGATCTAATCCTTAAGTGGTTTTTTGGATCTGCTTGTCACATTTCAGAAGGTTTCTGATAACTATGTGGCTTTAACGTTTTTACATGAAGTTGTTCTTAAAGCTGCTGTTATTTTTCCTATTTCAGTTCCTTCCTTCAGACTTAATGACTAAATATGTGTAATAAAATTGTACCCTTTTCTTATAATCCTGTAATCTAAGTGATTAAAACAGTCTTTTAGATCATTGTTACATGCAGATTAAGTAAAGGCAGTCTGTACTCTGGAACCTTATTTTATTTTCTATTAGATCTATTAAAATGATATTTTTTTCTTTCTAAACAATACACAGGCTGTTGACCAAAGCTTTCACTAGAAGGCATGATTCAGTTGTTGACCATTAGACATGGACTAGCAAGCCAAAGTGTGGGCTGACTGCATTTGTGATGATGAGACATCTTGTGGATTGCAGAGGCTTTTCCATCACTTGGCTCATCATTATCTGCTGGTCCGCGTTGTGCTGCTCTCTGTTCTGCTGCACGCTGAGCCACTTTACTGGGAGTACTACTCCACACAAAATATGAGCTGATATCTGGCTAGAACCACGTGAACTAAAGATAAATATGAAGATGAAAAGATAATAAGAATGCTGTGAAAATGATTAAAGCATGTGAAAGCTGATACAGATAGGCTATTCAAAGAGAAACTGCAAGCAGAAGGGACAACTAGAGAAATTCTCCCACTGCATTGCTGGTATTTAGACTCCAGCTGGTGGGAGTACTAATTCAGGGAACTCTCACCATTTCTCACTGTAATAGAGGCTCCACTGTTATTAAAATATGTTGAATTTGTATTGCAGAAATCCCCCCCCCCCCGCCTTTATTTTTACTTCAGTGTCCTGAAATCCAGTCTAATCAATGCAATCATAAAATGGAGGAAATTCTAAGCCTCCTTTAGCTGGACTCTGCACAGGGCCATGGAAGACACCTGGAGGCACTTCTCTATAATGGTAACTTTAGGCTAATGCTTTCATGTAGCATTTTCTGTAAGCTATAAAGTCTGATGAGGTTTGACTCTTCATTCTCTTAGGAGAGTCATGATTTTACAGTCAGGAGGTTGATATAATGATGCCATCAGCTTCTGCATAATTGCTGAGATTTGTAGGCACCATCAAAATTACCATTTGTACAATCATTTACAATTTTTGTAAGTGAAAAATAAAAATCTGCTATGCTAAGATAGGTCTGCATACAATATAATTGGACACTAACATAGATGGATGAGGGTTGTAAAGTAGCAAAGGAAAACACTAGCTCAAGGCTTTCATGACTATGCTCAAGCAGAGGAAGAAGGATAACTGGTTGGCTGGAGCCAGCAAACAGTCCCAGGAAAACATTCAATAATTCTTATAATTACGTGAAAACCTGTACAGAAGATGGCTAGCACCCTGACAGTATGGAGAAATAATACACCTCTTTTCTTGCTCAACTTTGAGAAAAGTTGTCATTTCTCATGGCCAGCATTTCCACAGTATACATATAGAAATGCCACTTTTGGTGTATTTATCTGCAGAGCTCTTTGATGCAAAAAGATGGTTCTAGCTCTGTTTTACAAACATGCCTGGTATTACAGAGGAAGCAGTCTTTTACAAAGCCTTAGCCACTTCCTCTCTTCCAAAAAGAATCAGTAATATCCATCACTGCTATTTCCACAGCTGAGCATAATTGTAGGAAAGAAAGATGTGCATGTGTCAATGTTCTACAGTGTCTGTTGTTTTGCACAGTTTCCTTTAGTCTATAAAACTAGCAACTGCATATATAAGATCTGAACAAAGTAGCTGTGCATTTAATTTTTCAGCTACCTTGGTTTTAAATACTGTTTTCACACGTTGTTCCTCCATTTCCAGGACTATCCCTTCTGTGGGAGATTTGAGTTCAAGTCTTTTGGAATAATATTTCCCTGGACAAATCTCTTGATCTCTTTATGCCTCAGTTTCCCTGACTATGGAACAGAGAAAAAATTTCTTTGTACTTTGGCATGCAGATAGAAAATACTATGTAAATTAATCTGTTTGATTAGTCTGTAGTCTTGCATTCTCTGACAGTCAGTGTTGCTGTTAATTTAATACTTTCTACTTTCATTTTCATCTTGGACACCCTAATTGCATGAAGCTGGCATCCTCTGCTGGTTTAGACAAGGAAGGATCTTCCATCTGGAAGAACACAATACAGCCACCAACCCATCAAACTGGCTGTCTCTTTATGTCTAAGCCATCCTTTTTCATTTAGTCATTTCATAAATAGTTTCCTGTTTGACATTGAGATATCATTTATTTTCTCTGCTACAGTACACTAGAATTTCATTTTATTCTGTGGTACCTTCTGAGACCAGCCATTATACAGAGTTGAAGTCTCTGAATTGTCCATTGCTAGCTTTATGGAGTGCATAAAAACTGGCATAAGTAGCTTACCAGCCCATTGGCCTCTTATTGTAGCCAACTGTAGCATTATTTATTATTTTAATTGAGCTAGAAATGGGTCATTCTTCTATAGTCAAGTAAAGGATAGTGACTTTCCTTTATATTCCTGAAATATCAGATTTAAGCTTTTTCATCCCAGGAAGACTTATGGTGATTTTGTAGCTGTTTCTATAGGCCTGTTCCTATTCCTGTTCAAATGAATATCAAATGCTTTGGGTTCCTATCTGCAGTAGCTGAAGGCTGCTATGAAATCCATATCCCTTTGCCTTGCTGACTGATTGCTGAGTCTGTCTGCTAGTACAGACACCCAGATCTTACCCTAACTATTCCTTCTCATAGTGTTGACAACCCTCTAACATTTCTGTGCTTCAATACGCCCCTCTACTTTATCTTCCGAGGCAGTGCTGGTCTGATGGAGGGCTCATAGAATGCTGGTGCAAAATCATGCCTGTGCAGAGGAAATCTCTTCCTTCTTGTTTCCAGCTTGTAGAAAGCCACCGATTTCTGCATTTGCTCTCACACTTGACTACCTGCTACAGTGCAGTGTGTACATAAAGAGTTTGTCAGGAAATAAAAGTTAAAAAAACCCTATTTTTGTCCTAGTGAAGTCTGGCTGCTGACATCAGACATGTTTTTCTTTCTTCTCTCTCATTTTTTAGTCTAACTCCTGCTGCTGCTGAGAGGCAGCTGTATTCATCCTCATGGGGCTGTTTATATCAGGCTCTGGAAACAATCAGAGGCGGACTCATGCCGATCATCTCTTGCAGGGTGGTCTGCACTCCTCAGAGATCACTGGGATTGCACTAAACATGAGGGATTATTTTAATTTTATTAGAACCACAAGTCAAAAAATGATGCAAATTTGGAAGCTGTTTCATAATGGCAAGGGGTGAGCCAAGCAGGTGGAGAGACCTGCTATGCTGTATCACAAAAGAGCAGGAAAACTTGAAGTCTTGTGGGGAAGGGAAAAAATTGCCTTGCTACCTCCAGCAGTACCATGCATTTATTACAGCATATTCTTTAAGCTCTCTAACCATAAACTACTGTGGCTACAACAAAATGACAAACCAGCTGCTGAACGAAGTCTTGCTGATAATATGAAGCCTGAGGGCAAGGTTCACAGGAGCTTCCCAAGCACTAAGAGTCCCAGGCTCTCACTGTGCCTTCATCGTTCAGGATTGCCTACCTGAAAAAGATCTAGGACAAACAGCATGAGCATCATGCCCTGTTTCATGTAAAGATAGCCAAGGAACAACAATTCATGAGAAAACACGCCTTTCAATTTACCTCCTCCTCTTCAGCTTGCATAAGCGAATAATTGTGTTACTGTGTAATGGAATTTTTAAGTATTGTATTTTCCCTTTTTTTTTTTCCTTTAAGCTATTTTCTCTCCTTTAGGCTATTTACATACAGGCTTCTTCTCCCATGGTCATGGTTACTGAGGTTACAACTACAGAAAGGAGAATACTGATAACTAGCCAAAAAGTTGAAATCAGTATCATACATTTAGCAGTAGCTCATGGATCTCTGACTAATCCAAGTAGCAGCTTGACATTGGGTGGCAAGTTACTAATTCCCAAATAAAGGCCAAAACACAGCAGTCCAGCCCGTGACATATTCCTCTGGCTTCTAGCACCATTCTATACTTAGTCCATAACCTGCTATATAGTATCTCACCTCTGCTATGAAGATGTGCTTGTGGTTATGTGAGAAACAATAGAAAAAAATGTAGTAAAAACATACAAATGTACAGCAGAGTGTGGACTTGTGAACATCATTCTTCTCCTAACGAGACAAATGCTTTACTGTCCAGAAAACTTATGTTGACCTGAATACCCTGGAGTTGATTTAATAGCAATAGTGACAAAGTCCCAGTAGTTCAAATCCTTAGAAACATGGCTGATCTTTCGCATCTAATAATTGCATCTGGACCACATTGTCAGCTGCTTTAAAATTATGTGCGTAATGTGATTCATTTAGTAATTTTTTCCAATTAACTGCAGTGGAACTGAAATCAACTGTATTGCAAACTTTCCATATTTCTTGATATTTCTACAGTTCCTAAAGTGTAAAATGCACAATTTCCATTTAAAGAAAATAGTAGTGAAGAAAAGTGAAAATTTTTGAAAATTTGAGGTTTGAAAATATGAACATGAAAAGTATACAGAACTATGAAAAGACTGTGTGGAACCCAATTTTAGTGGTTTTTTTTTTTTTCCTAAAAATGCATGATTCATAAAACCAAACAGCCTTTTGTGACTTAATTTATGCTTTTAAAATGCTTTCATAAACAATACCAAGGGAAATGCTTTCAGAATTGTAAGCCTAATGTATCTCATCTATGTGGTATCTTTTGCCCTTAATGTCCCAGGCAGCTGTAAGCCAAACCAGCAGAAATCTCTTATATTCTGGTACAGATAAAACCCTTCAACAGCACATCTGTACTGCTACTGTTATTAGTACCTTACCCAATAATGTGAAGGTTAGGTAGCTGACCTTTAGATATTTCTTATTATTGTTAGCTATTTCTTCCAAACTGGTTTGACCTTGTCTGACTGTCCAAAGGTTAATACTTATCCTGAAGTACCTGAAGCACAGATTTCTTTCATGCTACCTAAAATTGCAAAAAGGCTGTAATTTCAAACATGGTCCTCTCTAATTTGATGCCACAAAACAAAACCAAGATATCATCAGTAACCAATTTTTTTCTCTACAGTATTTTGAACATTCTGTTTTGCAGTAGTGTGCTTTTAAGCGTTGACAGGAGATAAGAGAACAAGAGTGGGGCATGTCTCATTGTGAAACAATGCAGCTTGTTTTGAAAGGAGGCGGATCAATACAGCTATTTATTTAAGCCCACAGACCAGTTTAAACTAAAATGATTCACAATGCACGTTAGAGAGATCCAGCTTCCATTCTCCATTCTTCCATTCTCTTTACAGTGCTGCTCTCTTTATTACAAAATCCTTATCTTAAAAAGTTTAAAATGCAGTAGGTTAAAAAAAATCCAACAAAGGAGATATTTTGGCATTGCTGTCTGAGGACAGGAGTGTGAAGTTTAAAAGATCAAACAAAGAATCTCTCTCCTCACACCAACAAGCAATGTGTGAGCAAATGGCCCCTCCACCCCCCTGTGGAAGAACAAGTAACTTACAGAACTGTTCGTGTTCCCAGAATCCCAGAAAATGAGCTTTATATCTATTTATTTACTTATTTATTTAAAAATACATTTTGTTTGTTTGTGTATGTAGGACATGTTCTATAACCTTAAAAATTGTTGTCACTTTGGGGTCAAACACAGAAGTACTGAAACTTAAATTCAGACACCTTATATCCTACCTAATTCCTTGCATTTTTTCCCCTCTCTAGTTCAATTCAAGTAGAAGAAGTTGCTGTCATCAGCATTGTGCAGTATGTGTGCTGTGGGAGGCAACTCACAGCCTGATCCCCAGACCTTCAGGACCAGGAAACTCTGGTGGTTTTGAGAAGTCTGTACGGTCTGGCTTCCCCTCCGGTGTGTGCTCAGGTTTCTTCCCCAGATGGGATCTGGAGTGCAGCTAGGGTATAAAACACAGAACCACAACAGAAAGATCTCAAATTGGAGCACATCTGCCCTGCAGTGTAGACACAGCTGCTCAACGTCTACAAATATCCTGGCCCAGAAAGTGAGTACGGGGCAGCAGTCTTTGTAAATGCTGTTCAGCAAGTGATTAACCAAGGCTGCACAGACACCTTTTTGTTCAACTTTTCATTTGCTTTTATCTGGGAGCATGTCATCCTTCGCTGCAGAACTGTTTTCTCCAGCCAGCATGCTGATTACATCCCTCTCAGGTGAAAAGCTTGGGTGGGAATCACCACTGCTCATTTCCTGCAGTGGAAACAGATGGGAAGTTAGGCAGAAGAATCTATGAGTGTGATTGCTTTTGCTTATGCCATCTCAGGATTAACACAAGACCCACTGGTCTTTAATCTTCTGCAGGCCTTGTAGCAGTCAGGCAGTGGTCAGGACGTTGGAAAACCTTTGGCAGATATCTCTTTCATCTGCAGACACCTGCGTTACTAGATAGAGCTCATAGTGTGCCCTGCAGTGGTGAGGACGGGAGGAGTGGAAGACTAAGCTGAACTATTTACAGGTAGTAATCTCAGTGGTAAGAAAGGATGAATCAAGAAATGGAGGTAAAAGCAGGAGTTATTTCCATTGGACCTCTCAGCTTCTTTTTCTCTTGCCTCAGTTGTTTGTCTGGTATTTTTTGTGTATTTCTCATGTTGATGTCTCTGTCATAGGTTGCATTCCACATCTGGGAATCAGCAATGACGGCAAATGTAACCAACAGCGTTAGAAACCAATGACGTTGCTCCAGGTTTCCAGCTAAACTGATTGTTTTCCCTCCACATCTTCACTAGTCATCTTAACAAGGCTTAGGAATGATGAGTCTTCCTGATGAACAATTCCCCTTGGATCTCATCACAGTCTCATTGCTGGGTCCCTTTATCAGATCAGTAGCCCTAACCTATTCATCAATATAGCAGCAGCTAAGGAGATAACTAGGGATCTGTTTTTTTCCACGTTGAATTAAAGAAGTAATATTTCAATAGTTTGCTGTGCTTGTACCCTTGGACATTTGACCAAAATGGAGAGGAAATTCAGGACTGAAAAAGGGCCCTGGTATTTGGAGGTATGACAGATGGTATATTATAATCTTCATAACCAAACCTCTTTGTCTTCTACATTCAGTTTTAAATGGGAATGTCTCCACTTTTGCCATTTTATACCATAACAACAGAACAAATGTTATAAAATACAATTTACTCTTTAATAAAGAAGAGAAGCATGCAACACCCCTTTTCAGCTCACCTCACAGCTGCAAACGTAAACCATGGCTGCTGGTATGCAACATATATTCTCTCATGTGTGCCAAAAAGAAGTAATTACAAATACCTTCATTGTACAGCAGAAATAGCTAATTTCATCACATTGTTATGAAAAAAGAACAGAAATGTAATCTAAATTTTTTATATATTAATGTATGGAAGCTGTGGGAAGAATGAAAGTAAGATACATGGTGTTGTCCATGTCCTAAGCTGGAAACATACTACGAAAAATATTCCAGTGTGATTTCCATGACTAGGATGAGCTGTGCTAGCCATTTCAAAGTGCGTGCCATTCATACTCTGAAGTAGGGGTTAACTTGAGAGTTTGATGGGTAGAGACATCATGGTAGTGTCTGCAAACTCTCTGCAACAGGGTTACACCAGAGAAGCCAGAGAAGAAGGGCTGCCACTGCTTCCTTGTTCTGCCAATCCTGAATAGGCCAGCCAGCACAACCATGTGGCAGAAGAGGGAAAGAAGTTGTTTCGGGAAAATAAACTGAGATTTCTTCCTTTGTAAATTAACTGACAAACTGACAAACATTAGCACATCCCTCTACTGCACTTTCCTCAGGACAGGTAATGAAGCATGGTAATTTGTAAACATTTCCATAGTTTTACAGTATACTTGAAGTATTGTGCACTGCAAACTCAGTTTCACCCAATACATCTTCCTGAATAGTGGAAACTCATTTCATATTTTGCAATATGCGTGTGTAGTTAAAATTACTCCTAATATGTACTACTCTATATTTCTCAGCATTGTGCTTCATTTGCTTCATTGTCCTAGCTCGTAGCTAGGTTTTGTTACGCCATGTAAAGGTTTCCTGTGACCTACATAATTTTGTGCCATCTGCAAACTTTGTCATCTTATTTTTCAGAAATCTTTCTCAACCACAATGCATAGTTTATAAATCTGCATTTTAAATTTTAAATCAAAACAAGTCAGATTTGGTGGAGAATCCAAATGACAGGTTTCAGTTTTACAGTAAACATTGAATTCTAGTTCATGAATCTCAGAACTTAGTAAACCTTGCTAGTGAAAATATTGCTCTAGACTGTTACACTCTTAAGATGGCTTCCAAAGGCTAGGAAATGTGCTAGTTAATTATATTATCAATGTGTTAAAATAGTAATCATGCACAGAGTGAGATAAAGTCCCATTTCTGTTAATTTGCCAGAGAAGATAAGGGAGTTCCACATTTCTGTTTGGAAAGTGTTTCATACCACCCGTCTCCCATGAAGGCCTGCCAGATGTGACTAGGATGATGATCTTTGTAGGTGCTCAGCAAGAAGCATGGAATGGGAAGGAAAGCTAGACTAGTGAGATGGCAGAAAAGCATGACAAACTATGCTGGAAGATGGATGTGCATCAGAAAAATATCAGGAAATTTAGTGAGAAATAATGTTTTATCTAACACATTCATTATCTTAAAAACACAGAAGTTTTCTTATCATTGGAGATGTCATAAAAGTAAAACAACAAAATATGTTTGTGGGCTTTGGTCACTTACCAGCAGACAAATCCATTTAAGAGCCCAGTAGCAGAGTAGAAATCCTTCTTAGGATTCCCAATCCCACCAAGGAACGCATCCCAGTGATGCATGGACCTCAGCTTCTCTTGGCAGAAACAATTGCTCTGGAAAGGGTGCTCTAAGTGGTACAGTCTATGCTGCAGTTTCTCTTTCTGTCCTTGCTATGCCTATTTTGTAGATAAAGAACATAATTTTCCAGAGATGTTAACCTAACATTACCCACAAACTTACTGATATTATACTGGGGGAGGGAGGGGACAGGGAGGGAAGAAAGACATGAGTTCAACATGAGAAAGTCCTATATTGCTTAGTATTCCTAATGCTCAGAGGGACAGGCTATAGAGGCTTACATTAATTATATCAGCCTTGAAAAGAAGTGCAGTAAGAACATGAACTTAGTTGTCTTTATCTGAACAATAATTCCAGGTCTTAAGTCCTTCAGTCTTTCTGTGGTAAACTTTAATACATTTACAGTGTCTCTGCCTCATACTCCCATATAGACCAGATTGAATTTAACAAATGTATACAAAGAATGATAGCTGACACTAATTTAATGTGCAAGAAGTTAAATCCAATCACAGCTCCTAAGGTAATGGAGATGATAAAAGTATGCAGATCTCTGAAGAAGTAAAGAGATTAAATGAGGCTACACAGCTCCTTCATCCATAACTGCTAGAAAGCTGCAACAGTACTTTAGATACATGGGCTCTAGAGCCTAAAGGGATTTTTAATAAACCAAGCAAACACAGTAGTCTAGCTGATCCAATTGTCCTGCAATCCCTCGAGCTGCTAGGCTCTCTCAAGAAAGACATTCAACAAATACTACCAAACACCCTTGTCCCCACACATATGTACAATGCTGACCACATAGATTCTATGAACTTTCCTGAGTCTCAGCTAACTGTAGAAAAGAAGTACAGTCAACCATCTTTTGAATAGGAATCTTTAAAAGCATGATGAAACCAAGTTAGCAGATCCCTGGGGGATACATGACAAAGATTTGAAAAACATTTGATTTAACATCTGTAGATGAAAGCGGTGGACTAGCAGTTCCCAAGAGAGGCTACTGTGGCCAGCAGCTGATGGTAGCTAACAGGAGACTGCAGCTGGGGCCTTTGCTAGCTGAGCCTGTAACAACCCTTCTCTGTAGGGTGGCAGGATTAAGGATAAGGCTAAGATAATGGAATTTGTGCATGCCTGGTCTGCTTGCTCCGCCTGACCAGAGCACTGATATCACTGTGACAGCTGCCTTCTCTACACTCTCCCCTTGCAGCAAATGGTGGGCCAGTCTGTCAGCTGCATATGTATGCTTAACAGTAACATATTGGCAATTAAGGAGAGAATGATTCACATTTGTACTGTATACGGGTAAATAGTTCATGAAATACACAAGCATGAAATGTAAGGGTAGAGGAGTCCTGGTGCAATTCAGGGCAGTTTTAGCAGGATTTGTTTTCCCTTTTACAAAAGGAAAAAGAAACACTGTGAGTTTGAAATTACCGTGTTTATTTTAATACTCGGAGTAGGTTTGTAATATTCACTACTTAGAATCTTGATTAAAGCAGAAATTCTGGGTGGTTAACAGTAATCAATAACTAACCATTTATTAAGATAATAAAATATGGATGAAAGATGCTAAATTTAAGTACTAACTTTTTAAAACCTCAGCCATATAACTGTAATAAAAGTCTGAAGCATTAGTGGCATTATTCAACTCTAGACCAGGGTCAGGCTGGTGGCTTGCTACCATCTGGCACATAAGGGCTTGAGAAAACAATAATAAAACATTTCTTTGAAAAGAGGAGTTAGTTAAACAACAGTTGTCATGGTAAGTCTGGAGAAATGGTACCTCAATCTCACATAAACTCTTTAAGAAAAATTTCAGTTTTGTTTTTTTTTTCCTGAACTGTTTTGCTCTCCTATGGAGCTGGAGATTGGCTTGTGAAAACTGGTGTATGTGCTTAGACACAAGGAAGAGACAGACAGTGCTATTTTTATGTATCAAATAAACAGATGCTGAGAATCAAAAAATATTTTATGGACATTCTAAACCAAAAACAGATAAAGAAGCTGGAACAGCTACTTTCGGGAGGAGGTAATTCCTACCCAGTGAGAACATCCATTGAAAGCATTGCAGATCATCCTTCAGACACCATTCACAACCCAGATGAATTCAGCAAACCTCAAGGTCTAGATACAGATTTATTTGAGTCAGTTTGAGCTGTTAGATATATTTGTGCAATTCCTGGGTTCTGTTCTTGATTTTAATCACACTGCCCCTTTCTCTGCTGTTTACTGGTCTCATTCTTTACCCAACTTCCAATTTGGAAAGACCAGGGAGAACATAACTCTTTTTTTTCCTTTACCCTATTCAGGATCACCATCTACAAAAAAGTAAGAGAAAGAAGAAATCAGTTTTTTAAGAGGGATTCCTGTTCTTAGCCCCTTTTCCCCAAATATTTCTGCAGCTTGGTTTGTTCAGGTACTGTTACCATCAAAGGGAAAGTGCATCGTGCCATGGTGTCAGTGGCAGCTGCAGGAGTTAGTGGTATTGCTACTACTGTGCTGCCACTCCACCTGCCAGCTGTGCTCTGCAGGAGGCATGCTGCTTGTCCTGACACTTTTTCTCATGGGAAAAAAGCAGGAAGAGCTCCTGCTTCTTAGCTGGGGAACTGGCAGGATTTTTTGGGGTCTATATATAGATTGGTATCTATCCCTGAAGATGGCAATAGCACAGGTTTAAGATGCCCTGCCTGTAAATCATAACTTGTAGCTGCATTAGCTCACTAGCTTTTAGTCCTTTCTGTAGCCCATGACAGTTGCTATTCCCTAATCTCAGTACATCTTTCACCTCTACAGTTCTGCTCAACTTTGTATTTTCAACTTTTTTTCCGCAACCACTAATTACAGAGTAGTTCCATTTCAGAAACTGATTTTCCAAGTCATGTGTCTTCTATATTTATTTTCTCATGATACTGTAATACACAAATTTTTTCAGTCTTCCTTTTTGCTTAAAAAATAAAAATGAAGTTAAATTGCATCTTAAAGAGTGTACCATTTTAGAAATAATTTATTCAGACCAATAGAGAAAAAAGCACCAGCTTTGGCAGCAGTAATAGGTACTTTTTAATGTATAGCTTGATGTTCACTATGAATTTTCAAAAACTAGGGGTATATCAGTCTTGCTTAATACTTCCCTGGACTGTGATACATACCTTCCCCATTACAGATGAATGGAAGCACTATTTCTTTTTCTCTGAGGCTAACTATATCTAAGGCTCAGTGACCAGCTGTGAATGTGTCTTTGCAAAAATTAATAGTGAGGCCATGATCCTCATGTGTTTGAGCAATGACCTACAAGGTTGGGCCATATGGTTGAGAGGCACAGTTCATGGGGTTCAACTGGTTCGTATTAAAACTGAATCATTACTAATTTTCAATTGAATATTTACAGAAAGTATTTGTACCTTTCAGCATTTCTTGCCAACAGTGTACTGGAGTCCTCATGGAGTACATGTATTACGTCCAGACACATGAATCATGTTGCAGAACCAAAGGAATTATTTGTGCTTGTGCATCACTACTATTTCATGTAGTTTTAGTAGGGAAAAAAAAGTCATTTCTGCTTTGAACTTCCTGGCAAGGTTTTAAAATATTTCAGGGAAAATGTAACATGATTTGTTTGTACCAGTCAAGCCTATTTCTTCTTAAATGTTGTATTTTTTTGTGAACTAGTGTGTTCTTAATTTCCCCAAGGAGTTTTCATGACGTCCCTCTTAAGGTTGTAAAGGTCTTGAAGAACTTTCACAGTTGTAATTCTTTCCTCCTCCTTCCCTAACTTTTTCTTCTGTCATTTTCAAATTCTACAGTTTCTAAGAATGATACTGCAGAGACAAAATGTCATTGGCATTAAGCACTTATTTTTCACATTAAGCTTTTATAGTTTGTAAATATGCTCTTTGGTATCTGGCTTTTGGTATTCACTGATTTCTTTTCAAGAGAACTATTGCCTAGCAGTACAGTTCTCCTCATTATTAGCTTTTCTCGTGGTACATTCTGCCCCTTTCATGACTTGTCTTGATCTGATTTTTTTTAAGACAGAAAAAAAGAAAAAAAAAAGAATTTGACATTTAAGGACTGTAAGATCTTGTTTGGTAGTGTGAGCTAGGACTTTGGCTACAGAGGGACATCTTTCCTCATTCAATTAATTCTTTTCCTTGACATTTCTGTCATCATGAGGCAAATTTGTTTGTGGTGCTTAACCTTTAAGTATGATACAGATTTTCAGAAGAGTCATGCAGTGGCCAAAAGCAACTGCACAAAACAACATTTAAACTCTCTCCCAACTTATTAATCAAATCATGAAAATAACCTTTCTTCCTTTCGCTTTCCTTTTTTCTTTCTTCTCTCTCTCTGCTCCCCCCCCCACCCCCCCCGCCCCGCCCCCCACTCCATCTCTTTCTCCTGGAAGAGTCAGAAGGATAAACAAGCTACATGGTACGTAGTCTGTCAGTGACACCCTGAGAATACCACTTCTTTAGCATGCCTGGTGCCATGATAGGCTCGTGCTGAACAGCCTCATGCTGACCAGTCCCACATTGCTGGTGAGACCCTCACAGCATGTGGGGCTTTGCTTTTCTCCAGATGGTGGAGAAAGATTTTTTGGTTTTCACTGTGTTTTGTCTTCTTTGATACAACATGAATGACCCCTGAAAGACCCTTGAAATAAAGGGATGACTTGATCAGAAAAGTAAGCACAAATTAATTGTTGTTTCTATTGTACAGGTTGTTTGGATGCTCCAGCCAAGTTTAGGATGCCATTGTGGGCACACCTACTGTCTATGCCCTGAAAGGTGTAATTTCAAATTAAATGTGATAGCAAAAGATACAGAGTACAACCTTTTATCCCCTTTTAGAGAGAGATATGAGGCCAGAAGCATTACAAAACCACCCTCTTTCTGTTATTCTGGTCAACTCACTGCTTCAGAGGCTTCCGGACCCCACAAAACCTCTACATTACAGTAACTTGACTTATATGAATCGTTCACAACAGTGTTGCTTTCCATATAAATATTTGTTTAAGAGGTTATGCCACATTATTTACAAAACATGACAAGACCGTGTGTCTTGGAAAGATGGTGAGAGTATGCTTTTCGTATGTCCTCATTTTACTTTATCTGTTTACAGTATTTCTGCTGCTTTTTTTTTAGTTCCTTATGGTCCACAGAATTCTACCAGTTCTGATTTAGCTCAACAAAAGTGACACTTGCCCATCCCTCTTTTTGCTGCTTATTCTGGTACTTTAAAAATAAGAAAAGGAAAGTGAAAAATGTTGTGTTCTCTTTTGTTGCCACTTCAAGTGGCCACCAATATGAGGCACTAATTGATGAGGAACAAAGTGCTGTCAAAAGCACTAAATATACCAACAGAGCTCAAGAGAAATATACTTATTTCTTCTGATAATTTTTAATTTTATTATTCTTAGCTGATAATCCTGATATTGGAAGGTAAAAGTATAGTTAGGTAGTATTTTTCTCAATTGTATGTCTTTAACATTCAGAAAAAAAATAGCAATGAGAAAACGAAGAGTAAATGAGATGACATCCTTTATATTCAGGTCGTTTGGAGTAGTGCCTTACTTTGACCCATTGTTCTTAAATAATTTTAGTCCTGTCTATCCCCATCCATTCATGGGGAGAGAGAGATGGGATGGCAGGCCTTCAGATGGAGTGCTGCATTTGTTATAGCTCAAAGTTTTCTTGTGAAAATGACCAGTAAGATTGCAATAAAATGATGATGCAGAGAAAACAAGGATAATAATCAGATTGATTGCAACTCAATGTTCAGTATTGCTCATGCTGCCAATGCTACTGAAAACAACTCATGTCTTTGAAAAGTGAGATCCCCACCTTTTAAAAGATACATAGGCCAGTAGACGTTTATAGAGTCCTATAGCAGCATTTGAGAAGTGAAGATGCTGCCAGCGTCCCAGGCCAGTCTGTCTGTGGGAACACCCCAGAAAAGGTGCCTGAGGTATGGAGATGTGGTCCGTAACAGAGGCCAGCTACAGATCGTGGCTTTTTAGCTCAAATATTGGCACCTCCCAAGGTTACCTCTTGAGGAGCCTGATTCAGTACACCTATTGGTTAAGATGGCAGCTGCCATGAAAAAAGCAAAGCCTCTCTGGGGCTGTTGCAGACACGCATCTTTTGTAGACTAGTTGCAAAAGCTCATATAGGAAGTATCCAGTAGTGTTACACTCTAGGTCAACAATAAACAGCCCAGATAATAATCTACAATCTTCCAAGTAATCATCTGATAATCAATGGTGTTGAGGGTGGAGGGGATAGAGAACTATTTTTTTTGCTTTTTACTGTATATGTGGGGGGGGGGCAGTGGAAGATTTGAATATGGATCTTCTCTAAACTAACAAAAATGGATTTGGACATTTAAAAGGATTTTTGCTGGTGTTAGTGAGGGATGGTTTTTACATTATATATGTCATATTATACTTGTATCAGTCCAGCACTGCCATCTTGTACAGTCTGTCTCAGACACTGCAAAAACTATGAGTATATGGACATAAGAGATATCTGAATGTGTTTACACAAAAATAGGCATTAAGTGCATTATGCAACTCAAGACTGCAACTGACCCTGAGCAACAGACACTTGGGTATGCACACGGTGCTTTGTTTGCAGCAGGAGCTGAGTTATCCCTATAGGAGCCTAGAGCTATATACTCAACTTCTACCTGACTAGAGAGAGGATAGGAAGATGAATAGCAGCAGCGGGAACGTAAACAAGTTAAATGAAATGTGGGAAAGTGGTAATGAAAAGTGGTTATTAAACAACTGCTGTCACCATATAATTCTTGCAAAAACTGTCCCTGATTTATCATTTCATAGAGATCTTGCAGACCAGTAATTACTGAAAGTTCTTATTTAAGGAAGGTGAGAGCACATGGGAAAATTCCTGCTTGTACTATTCCCACTGCCCCTCTCTTAGTGGAAACGTGTGGCTGTGAATTCAGATATGAATCTCAGAGAGCTAGGTAAAAAGAACAGTTGAAAACAGATGGCAGCAGTTACAACTGGCATATTCCCAGTTGGTGGCCTTAGCATTTAGAAATGAGCATCTGTTCTTCTTCCCCATTGCAACGTGGTTTTAACTCAGAGGTGTTAAAAATACGTAAGTTGCCGTTTTATTCTTTTTTGCTGTTTACTGACTTTAATGACTTCTATGGAATGAAAAGTACAATGTTTACCTGTGTGGCAGGGGAATCAAAACAGAAATACAGGTCTCTGATGCAGAACCTGAAGTTGTAAGGTAAAGTATAGAGGGGGAGAGGAAGAAGAAATTGTGTGGTTTTATCCTAGTGCTGGAAAAAAAGGGGTTATTGAAAGCTGAAGCTGTAGCAACATGAAGGTCCAACCTCTGTAACAGATTTCTGAGGCTCTTTTTAAGCATCATCTTCCTTTTTTATAGTTATTAATAAACTCTTGAGATTAAAGAAAAGAGTAATATACCTAACCATCTGACTGCTGCATCATCTAAAAACGCTGAAAACTCCAATTCTGGCATCAGAGAGGATGAATATCAGTTTGAGGTTGATTCTTACTTTGTTAGGCAGCAGGCTTTTAAATAGGGTGGAGCTAGGTATCATTAAAACTGAAAAAAATCCCATTTAAGGTTAGGCATAGTTCATATTATCTATTGTTTCTAGCATCAGATAAGATCTTTGCGAAATGCAAAAAGCATTCACAAACTAGATTTGTAAGACAACTCTATGAATATATTTATCCATTTTTAGCCAGAAATGGCTATCACAGGTGACAACCTTAATTTGTTGTGACTGTGCATAAAATCATGGCAATTATGCTTTTAAGCCTGAGTCTTTGCTATTGAGTCTGGATGAGAGCGAGGGTCCATCTGGATGGATCTGGCCATCGGATTAGTTCTTTGGGGCACAATTCTTTGCATATCTTTTGGAATATTAATGCTTATTCTAGGGACAATGCAATAGGCTTTTCTGCTACAAGGTACTGAGAATGTGCTTGCTGATCATGACAGAGGTAGATGGAATTATTTTTCTGATGCCAGACTTTTTAAAACGAAAGATCACAAGATAGAGTGATAGACAGCTGACCATCTGCCTGAAGTTTTCTCTCATCTAAGATATGTCAAGGCTCTGTTGCATTATGTGTTCACTCAACATACATATTGAGAAGAGGGAGCAAATGAATTGTTTTAAACTGTGACACTTTCAAGATGATTTTCCTGTCTCTGTTTTTTTGAACATTAGTATTTTTTTTTTTTTTACTTTGCCAGTCTCTGGGCCACTCAAACCCGGTTTGAGTGGAAGCCAGATAATTAAAACTGAATCCTGATAAAATAAAAATTATGTTAGTTGGTGGAATGGAATTGGAAGATGTGATAGACCTGATGGTTGTTGTTTGGGTTTAAGAGTTTCCTTCTCTTTTGTTTGTTCACTTCCAGGCCCAGGGTTCTTGTTTAATCTTGAGCTGCTTGCACAGCAAGGTAACATAAAAGGTACAATTTCCTCTATTCTGATTAAACAAGTATACAAGTCTTTCATCAGATGGCATCCTTGGGAGAGTGATGAAAGTCTGATTCCTAGAGATGGGACTATCAGAATATGGTATTTGGGTAACCCGGCAAGATCTCACACTGCAGACTTTCCCAGGCCTTGTGACGGATGGTTATATGTGAAATGTTAAAGAGCAAGTTTTGACACAGGAGATGTTTTCTGTACATCTCATGTTCCCAGGAACCCGCTAATGGGCATATACTCTAACTGGAAATGTAAGGAAATAAAAATAAGCATTTTTCATTAGAAATTGGTGTTGAAGATTCTTGCTTCCAATCCATCCCTGGTTTCAGTATTTGAAAATTGATAATCTTTTCTGAGAATAATGCAGTGCATTGCTTGCCCAGTCCTGTAATTGTATTGCTTCCCTTACAAATTAACTGAGCCCTTGAGTTGCATGGTAAAAAACATTTCCGAAAGAACTATTTTTATTCTTTTAATTGAAAGAGGCTCACTGTACTTTTTGAATGGTATCATTTATTGATGTATCTGTCTCCTTCTTTCCTTCTATGAAAAGAGAGTTCCTTATGGAAATGGTTAAATGTTGTGAAAGTATTTAGCAAAGAGTATTTACTGAGAAGTACTCTGCTCATGTAAATAAAATTGCAGTGGTTTACTTTAGTGGTCAGGTCATTAGCATTCATCTCAATAATAGGTACTGACAAAAGCCATCTATCAGCTTTGCAATGTGATGTTTTGGTTTAACAGCTGTGATTCTTTGCCTCAGTATTTGTGCAAAATTAGAGTGCACTGCACTTTTATGATCAAGCACTTACAGGACCAAATCTACCCCGAAACACTCATACATGGTTATGTTGAACTTCATGCACATGTGTTGCTAGTTGTGAATGCATGTGTAAAGATCTGAAGTTAATGTTGCTGCTTTGTGGCGTTTGGCATTTAAAGGTATGGACAAGCCAGACATACAGGCTATAATTCTGTCTTTTAGCCTCAAAATTCTGTTATTTTGTCATGCACTTAGTGGACTGAACATAAAATTGCAGTGGAGAAAGGGATGATCAGTAATAATAATTTAGAAGTATGTCTTTGTGGTGTTTTATGTCTTATATTGCATGGAAGTCTGCCTTTAATTTCTGTTCCAAAACCCTAACTTTCTTTGTCAAACACTTCTGTTGATTCAGAAGAATGTAAACTACTTCTTTGGTCTGCATTGTGGCAACTTCATGGCATTTGTCTTTGAAGTGGGCTTCTACTATTTTTAGAAAACCTATGAACCTCTAATGTATCACTATATATACAGTTTTATGCTGTTCTTAATTAATAAATAGAACTGAATTAGCTGGTTGAAACCAAGCTTTTTATTTTTGTTTAAAAAATATTTTGTGATTAAGTTAAGCTAAATGGAAACAATCTTTTAAAAAAGGGATGTTTACCAAGAAGCTTGTATCCATTTATTTAATTTGACTAGAAACCAATTAAAATGAAACTAGTTCAATCTTCTGAGTGTTGGCAAGGCTCAAGGTGCATCATTGGTCTGAGTTGTCCAACTATCTCAACTGAAATTAAAACAATGGAGTCTCTGATGGAAATTGTCTGCCCTGTAGATGTCTGTATCCTTCACAGTTTGTGTACTTTATATCACAGGCAGTAAGAATATTAACATTACAGGGTAAGGCTGATTTGCATACATACATACATATGAAGACTATAAGCAAACACCATTGTCAGCAGAAATTTAGTCCTGGACCTTTAGCCTGCCACCTGGATTTCTACCTAATGGTAATATAGATAACATTCTGTGTGTATTAATCATGACAATGGACCAAGACCATGTTTTAGGATTGTGTTATATATTCATTTTTTAATTGCAGAGATGTGGTATTTAACCAAAATCAGGTTATGAAGATCTTGACTCTTATGTACAGCCCAAGCTATCAGCATAATGGGATGAACTAGCTGTTTATGTCCAGCTCCAGCATTTTGTCTATCATAGTGATTTAAACTTTATTATCATGGTTTCCAGATCTATCTGTTCTTTCATACCACAGGTAGCACCATGACAGCCCCATTTCTCTATAAATTACAATAGACACTGGAGAGTAAGCAAGACATAAAATGAAGACATAAAAATTACTATCATTAAGTAATCATTAGTGTCTATAAATGATAACGGGAACATTTCAAAAACAGAACTAAGTAGCTATGGTGTATATTTGAATGACTTTCTAGAATACTCATATAAAACATTGGGCAAGTTCCTGCTTGTTTCTGCAGGAGTAAGTGTATGTGACAGCACGTATATTTCAGTGTATATGTGAGCATGTGCATAGAACTAAGCAAATAGTTTGAAATAAATTATTGTATAGAGCTAAGTGGGGTTTTTTGTGTTCATGTCTATGAACAAATTGTACACATTTCTAACTATTTGTTGATATGGAACATTCAAACCGCTACTTAACAGTAATTACTGACTTTGTGATATTGTTTCAACAATTTTCTGGAAGGGTTAAATCGTTAAAATCAGATTGTTGATATGAACATTTATGCAAAGTGCATTTGATTTCTGTGGATATCTAAACAAGTCATTCTCATATTTGCATATGTTGTGCATTTGTACTGGCAGAATCCATTTGGACTAGTCTGCACCAAGAGAGAAAATAGTAACTGTCAATACAGAGTGGTGGTGTGACAGTCTTATCCTTGAGACTCTTTCAGATGGGTGACATTGATTCCCTCTGCTTGCTTGCCCCACATGTGCAAATTGGTCACTGGAATCCCTGGCCAGTGCAACCCAGTTAGGATTCTACATAGAATTAGGAAGCAGCTGCTTTCCGTTCATCGCAGACTTGCAAATGGAATAAATACTCTAAGAGTTATATGCATATCTGTAGTTGTAAATGGTACTGAATCAGTTCTGCCACTGACACAGTGATGGAGGTGTCCAAAGCTCTAGGATCCTCCTTCTCGATAAGGTTTTTTCTGTCTCATGCTCATATTTTGCTAGTAGCCATGTGAAGCAAGGTTAAAGCCAGCTCAACTTGAAATTGGTGGCTGATTTCTGAAGATCCACCTTTAAGATGAGGATTTTTACTAATAATCTTTGAAAAAGATTACAGAATGAATGTCAGAGGAAAACGTGAAATAATAAGCAAGATTCGATGCTCCGACATCAAGCAAAACTTTTCTCAAAGTCCCTGCTGTGGAAGCTTTGAACAGTTGCTCTGTTTTAGGATTGTCCCTCAAATTCCCAAATTCAGGTATGTTAGGCTGACAGATCTCACTTTGTCCTGGTATGCCTAATTGTTTGTTTGCATCGTAATTGGGATGAGATGACACTCATGGGGTGGACCCATGATGCAATTCCTGTGTAGACAGAGCTTCATATGAACTGACCTCCCTGAGGGAGCTCATGTGGTACCTGCAATATATCTCAGGTTAGGTTATGAAGAATACTGATATTTCCATTTTCTTCTGCTCATTTTGGTTCTATGCAATTACTCTCATGAGAGTACCCAAAGAGATCAGATTGGTGGGAATGTGGGTATTTGAAGCAAATTTTCTGAAATCAGTCTTTTATTTTCAGTCACAGAGTAGTCCTTTGGTACTTTCTCAGTGTAGAGTATATCTGTTTCTTTTCTCCACTATAAACGTCCAGTCACTCTGTTAATTTTTATTCCTGGATTTTCATGTAACATTTATTATGAGAGGACTAGTGTACCTTTGTCAATATTTAGACATATTTGATGTAATTATATTAGTACTTTTGCCTTTTTTTTTTTTTTTTTTTTTTAATATCCTCATAGTGCTAGTGATATATCTATCTCTGGAGACATCATGGTAGATCTTCTAAGATGTAGAGTAGCCTCTGGAGATGTATGCTTTTGCTTGTCTGAACATCAAGTCTGTTTTTTGTATCAGAATAATCACTTAGCCCTTCTAATTCCATCATGCCTCAAAGAAAATAGTCGTTGGTGGGTTTTTTGTAGTTACCAATCCATGTTAAGAAACAGAAGAAAAAAGAATTACAGGGAGACAAGTGGTCTGAAATCTGCAAAGGGTTTTGACTAGGAGCCAAAAGAAAAAGCTATTTCTTCACCAGTGAAATCAAAATTCAGGCTGATAAAGATGAAACATACAGTGCTTGGGTTTGTTTGCATTTTTATTTATTTGGTTGATTTATTTCCAAGGAAAATTTGATAGAATCTAAGATGGAATTTTCCATTATTCATTGTCTGGGTTTAATACAAACTTTTAATAGAGCTCATGTATTAAATATGGATGATAGGAACTTCATGTAGTAAAGTTGATTCAGAGATTACATTATTTCATAGCTGCACAAAGGGATCCATTATTAAGATGTCAGTATTAACGTGTGTGTTATTTGCTATATGGTCAGATTTAGATATCATCTGAAATTGGTTGGAGTAATTTTAGACAGATGGTTTTGCTCTTTTGAAGGCCCTTTATGGCACACGGTATCATTATGCTGTGCAATGAATTCTGCAGCCTGAATTTTTCTTCACCCAGTACTCTCCATAAAGGGCAACGCTTGTGGCTGTGCTTCTGGATGGTGTCCTTTCCTGCTCCCCTTTGCTCTCAGACAGCAATAATTTGTGCAACTCTTTCTGTGGTTACGGACTGTCTCCTCTCTGTAGTAGGAAGGCTCTGTGCAAAGGAGCCACCACAGTCGGTCTCAGCTCTCCTGTTCATGGAGGTGAATAAACCATCTTGCAGGTCTCTGATCCTCTTGACTGGCACCTACCCCATGATGAAAGAAGTCAGATCTTGAGGCAGGCTTATCCTCTGCCATCAGGTCGTGAGGAGGCTGGTGGCCACAATTAGTGAAGGCTGGACCTTTGTGCCGGACCGAGGGATAGGTCATGAGGGGCCGGTTTTGTGATCTAACTCCTACACCATGCTGCCACTGGGGGTGGGAGACATCCCATTTCTGCTGCTGTCAACCTGCACTGCAGCCACAGAGAAGATTTCTCCTCTCCAAGGGGCCACCTACGAGTAGACCTCTTTCTCTTAGAGCTGCTGATTAAATGCCACACAAAAAGAGCCCAAGGTGGAGCAGGTTTTGTCTTTGGGATACTGGCACTCTCTTAGCAACAACAAAGCAGCTCTGAATTGCGGAGCAGAGATGCAACCAGGTTTGGAAAGCAAGTGTGCATGAAAGCAGAAAATCTTTGAGGGAGTGGACTTTGAGGTTATCACAGTACTAGTCACATGCGTGTAACAAATCTGTGACCAACTCTCGACAAAGCTAGCAGCAAAAAAGCTGGAGAGTCTCTGGCTCACCCAGCCCCATCCCTCCTACCTAGAAACCTTCACATGCTGCAAGGTCACCCTCATTTAAAAGAGTACACTTATATGACCCTCTCACTTAGTTCCTTCCTTCCTGCAATTCCTGTCAAACTAATTCCTGTCCTTAGGTGCCAAAATCAGAATTTTGCATTTAAATGAACGGTGGCTTGACAGCTGGAACATAGATATCGTTGCTTGCTGCAGCCTGCCTGTCTGCACCTGCAGCGATTCGAGGCCTCTAGGCCGCTACGGAACTTGTATAAATCAGATATCCAAAAGAATGGGGGGAGGGAGATTTTATTGTCCTCTCTACCATATTGTTTAGAAATGTGTCCAGAAAGGCTCAGGGAAAAAAAAAAACAAATAAAAGGGACTGAGTGGCCTGTGTTGTACAATCTACTGTTCTGCTTGTCTATTTGGTTTTCTTTTTTTTCTTTCAACCATATGACTAACCTCACCTCTTTGTGTTCAGCAGCCGAACAAAAAGCACAGTGCTATATTCAGAAGCACCCACTCATTCCTTACAGCTTTTATGACAAAGCTGTCCCTCCACATGTCCATGTTGGCCTCTGACCCTACACGTTTACTTCAAGTAAACATGCCAGATGGCAGAGAAAAGTGGTAGGGCAAAGAACAACCCTCTGGGGGCCAGGAGTCATGAAATCCTTCTCCACAAAGCAAACTTAAAAGCAACAATTTCAACAAATGCCTTAGAGCAAGTTCACAGCTAGAATGAAAGGGAGACAGAGAAAAAAATAAGCAAAAAAATCCCCAGCACAATTCTCTTATTACATATTTTGTTTTCTGTACCACCAACTACATTAGTAGTAAAAACAAATAAAAATATAAGCGATCATTAGGAAAGACAGACAGATGGACTGAGTTTTTATGCAGAGAGGTGGAGGCGGGCTTGCATTTGGAAATGAGCATTCAAATCTGGAGCTTGAATATTGCAATGACCCCTCCAATATTTCCCGTGTCCCTCTCCCTCCACAGGGGCACTGTCAGAAGACGGGGGGTGAAGTCGCTGCCATCACTGCTGAGCCCGTCGCTGCCCCTTGCACAAAGGAAAAGTTCAAATCAGGGGACACCTTGTACGTGGGGCTATTGCCTGCTGCCAGTGATCATGTAATGGTGATAGGTGTTGTAGAAAAGAATAATGTAGAGAACAAGAGGAGCAAAGTTCGAGGAGTGAGAGGTACCTCCAATTAACCCGTCTGACAGAGCAGGAGGAAGCAGACACATTTTATGGCGTACGTTGCAGCCCCAGCTAGCTGGCCTAGTAAAAGATAACTACTTCTACCAACAGACAGAGCTTCCCTTACACCCCTCGGTTGTCATCCCAGCAGCTTTGCTCTTGTTGCGGTTCGGCAGGCAAGGTGGAAATGCATTCAGTTTGTTAAACTTTTCAGCTTTATCCCGAAGGGGATGCCAATTCATCTCCTCAGCCCACCTCTTGTTTGTGGTCTTAGGATCAAATCTTCTGCATTTATTCCCATTTGGATGATAAAAGCTGGATTCAGCTGGGACATGGCAGCGTTTACTCCAGGTCCAGGTGATGACTTGGTTGCCTAGATATAGAATCAGGTGCCTTAAAATCAGTCCCTCTGTGGTGTCCTTCTTTTCTGAAATGTTACAGATGGCCTGACCCATGCACAAAAGTCAGCACACCTCATGGTTTGAATGCAGCCTTTATAACTAGTTCTCTGAAAAAGTTTTTTTTCCTGTTAGCCCCAGAGCACTTGACTGTAAAAGGTAAGTAGCCATTGATTTTTCTTTTGCTTTGCAGGCAGAGAGGCAGGAGCATGCAGAGAGGAATTGCCTTCCCAAGGCCAAACTACAAGCCCCGCAGCACCTCAGCTGCTCTTCTCCCAAATGTCTTTGCTGTGTCCTGAAATGCCCCAGGGAGGAAGGAGAAGCTGGACGGGGATGCAGACTGCTCCCCACGTAGCTGGCCACGGGCTACTCCCTCTGGTTCATGCATAGTTCATCTTAGGCCCTCCTGCTGCCATCTTTTTTCCTGGCTGATGTTTTGTTGTGTGTAATTTTAAACTGTCTCACTTCTGCCAGCAATCTTTGTTTCAAAGAGATAGCTATGAATATGACAAGACCAGGGGACCTTGTCCTGCAGCTAATCTACCTACATGTAGTTCAGTTGTTCTCCCTGAAACAATGTCATTAAGCCCTCCTGAGGATCTGGCCCACAAACACATTGTTTTAAAAAATAACTTCACCTGCAAGGTCCATAAAGTAAGCAAAAGAGCACTTTCAGTAAGGTCTTTAAACTTTCCAATATGCATTAAACACACTCCATACTTCAGAAGGAAAATAATTAACTTTTTTAATACAAACCCCCCATTCTTCCCAGCATAGATTTAACTGCTGATATTTCTTAAAATTGGGAATTGCAAACTTTTAATTACAATAGGAGCTAGGCATGGAGATACTGTCACACTCCTTTAATTGAAAGGAGATGTTTTCCCCTCCCTTATTTGTTATATAAAATATTTTAATTATTTAAACAAAATCTAGAGGTAGTAATGTTATTTCATAGGCTTAGCTTAGATTAACAAATTGCCATTAATCATTTAATTTCATTATTGTGTATAACTACATAATTTTTCTTATGTACTGCACATGATTGTGCAAAATATCTGTAATTATTTGTTGTGATAATGTGTGCTATATTTAAACATAAGTATCAAGTAAAGCAGGACAGCTGTTTAGCAGAATCAACTCTAAAAGACCCCTTGAACATGCTGAAGCACAGAGGCAAAGAGGGCATGCACAGGTGTTAGCCTTATCGTGCCATCTTCTGCTGAAATATCTTCCAATACGGTTGTCATGAGAGATATAAAAGAAGCAATAAGACAAAACCTGTGGCAAGAGGACTTGGAGTCTGCAAGTCATTGCAAATCTCTTTTAGATGACATGACAATGATGTCTGTAAGGAGCCAAGACAAGGGATATGTTGGCACTTTCCTGGTTTAGCTCTGTTAAAAAAACATGGAGGTGCATTTGAAATGGTGGCTTTCTCTCTTCTCCATTTTCTGTACACCCCTGTCTTTCATAAGCCCCCAAGCTGCAGTCAGCCTCTTTTCTTAATTGATTGCATAATGCAGCCTTCCTTCTTCTGAGCTATTAGGATGCACTTGAGATATGTGTTCAGGTTTTCCTCACAGTCAGGAAGGTTAAAAGCTTGCCTTTTTGAAAACGAAAGCAGAGATTCTCATATAATTACACAATGGCATGGGCTGGATTTTAAAAAAAGCATCAGTTATCATGGGACTTGAAATAGAAATGTAGCACTACCAATACTCTGGGTCCCCAAACCTCGTCTGAAAACTAGAGCAACTAGCAGCATGCCCTGCTGGTGTTAGTGGAGCGCTGCAAGAGGACCATTAGGGCCATGTCACAGCCCTGACTCGAGGGTGAGGGTCAGGATTCAGTAGCCCTTCAGGATAAGTCAGCAATGCCCCTTTTGGAGACAGAAACTCATGTAAGTTACTGCAGTTATGCAACAGTGACCAACCTTCACTGTGGCATCTGACTTGAGAGAAACTGGAGGGAACGTGGGGAAATGAACATTTGACAGCAACCTAGAATAATAATGTTAAGGCAAAGATCTTTCAGGACAAGTGTTCTACTGTGAAGAATGTAAGTTTATGTCCTGTTGCCAGTTTGCATCTACCCCTTCTTGGATAGTCTTTTTAAAGCTGGATTCTTTGTCTTCTTACTCTAAGCAAATGAAAAGGTGCACTACTATGCAACTTACTGTTTTATTGGACATGAACCTTCTCATCTAGCCTTGGCTGAACAGCGTTTCTGGTTAATTGGCCACCAGCCAGATGCTATAATTAGGAATTTACTGCTCCCTTAGCTACAGCAGGGCTAAGCATCAGTGTACAGAGTACTCCAGTGTTGTTTCCTCTTGAAATGTAAGTTGTTTGCTGCTGAGTCTGCTTTTCCTCTTAGCTTTTGCAGAGACTTGGAGAAGCTGAACTAGATAGGGGCTAGCCAGTGGTTCTGGGCAGTTTTGGAGGGGTTCTTGAGTGTTGCAGGTTAGGCTGAGATGAGGAAGTTACTCAGGCTCTCTGCACTGGAGGTGTCTCCAGGGGGGCAGGTCTGTTGTGGGAAGAGCTATATCTCTCCTTACACGTTTGCAGGACATCTGTGCTAGCAGAGCAATGTGTTGGCCTGTGCACAGAGATTTGCCTAGCAGAGATGATGAGAAATCAGTTCCCCAGGCAAGAACTCTGGAACCATTGAGATGAACTTGTTCAGCAGAGCAGGAGCTCAGAGCTTTGCTCTGCAATGAGAGGCTGTGAGGTGTGGGAGTGGGGAGAGCTGAACAGCACTGAGGGCACAGAGTGCATGTGGGTGGCTGGGTTTGAGTGGAGGACAGAGGATGTTGTGTTTGATTGATTGGGAGGATCAATAATATGATTTTCCTTAAACATTGCAATAAAAAATAAAATTGCTATCCCTGCATTGATGTTGTTGTCCCTGGGCTAGAAACTCCTAGGAAGAGTGAATCTCATAAGAATATATGAAACCAAATACAGTTAGAAGTAAAAATCCTGACAATAATAGAACCATCACAGGCATTTTCCAATATTGCAGAAAACACTAATCAAGCTAAAATAAGGTGCTTGAAAACTCGAATGTTTTCCCTGTGGGAAAGGTGCCCAAACTACTCAGCCTTCCAATCCTTATACCTAAAATTGCTGGTGAAATTCTCATAATAAAATTAATAATTGATACGCCATAATAGTTTTGTATCTTAAAACATTTGGCTGAGATTGATGCAAATGGTTGTGACTAGGGAATGCTCAATGCTGCTAGTGCCCAGCGGTTGTTAGCTAAATAGAAACATCACTCCTGGGTGTCCCAGCACTTCTAAGCATCCAAATATCACAAATAAATCAGTTTCCTACTGTACACTGAGCTATATTTGGAACAAGTTTATTTGCAGAAATTGTAGCTTCAGCTGGCTGTGCTTTTATGAAAAATGAATAGAAGCTTTACCACTCAGTAGACATTTTAATGGCAAAAAAGTTGCTTAGAAATAGAGCAGCATGATACAGAGCGGTCAAATGATATCCACAAATAACCTATCTGCAGTTTTTTCTCCTATCAGTGTTTGAATAAATTCTCATTCTTAAACCTTGCAAAGCAGTATTTTAAATAATGGTACCCCATGGTCCTTCCAATAACCTGAAAGCTGTAGTAGACATCTTGCAGGACTGGAAGATGTTGTTTGGTCTGGTCATATTGTTAGCAGGGGTTTTTGGGTAACGTTCATTTATCACAAAGTCAATGTCTTGGGCCTTTGACCTTCAAAGGCTCTAGATTGTTTTCTGATATATGATGGTTCAACACTTGCAAGGTTGTGGCACCTCCCTGAAAGTATTGGGTCAACACCTGTTTTATGTTTAGAAATTGCTGTTTTATTCCTTGTGCTTTATATATAGCTATACCACAGAAGTGACGAGCACAGCTAAGGCCATTTTACTTCCTTGTTCCTATTAACCTCTCTGAAACACGGGGAGGGAAGAGGTGGGATCACAGGACTGTCCCTTTGTGCACTGCCCAGCGATACAGGTTTTTTGCATAGTGCACCTGCCATTAGTACACTGGTGGTATCTGAATGGAATTGGTAAATTTTCTTGGTAAATATCTGGCATAGCATCTTCAGAAGCAAATACTGGTTCAGTATGGCTCTGCATGGTGCATTGCCTTTGCCTGTGGTGGCTGGAGGAAGAAAAGAGAAGAGGGAGCAATATGCTTCAGTTTTGCTCCCCACCAGAGAGGAGACCAGGAGACTAAATTGCTAGGAAAGAAATAGCAGATGATGAATTCACATCTCGGTGCTATCCCAAGCTTGACTATGTTCTATTCTTTTTCTTTTTTCCCCAAATGCTCCTAATCTGTACTTTACATTTCCCATCTGACATATTGTTGACCCTAAGACCTACACAAATCATGACATTTAAAGTTAAAGAAAAGGCTGAAATCTTTTTTACTGCCTCCTGAGCCCTGGAGTCCTGGTGAACTTGTTTTCAGGTTTTCTTTCATAAACATGAAAGTTGGAGGCTTAACTTAGTGAAATGAGATTTTCCCATACTGCAAGACTGCAGGAGCTGTGTCTTGAAAGAAACCAACAAGCTGTAAGCAAGTAGTGGGTGATGCCAACCTATTGAATCACCAGACCATCTCTGAATGACATGTTTATTCCTTTGCTTCACAGAGTGTACACGATTTTTTTTTTAAGTCCAGTTATATTTGTAAAATGTATGTTCACCTTTTTGGTGGAAAGTGTTAAAAGTGTACAGACTAATGAAACCAGGGATTTTTTTTTATATGCTTCTCCGTACAGCACCTAGTACATCAGGTCCTGATGCAGATACTGGTGCTCTTAGGGCACTATGCCAATTAAGTAGTGAGATTTAAATTGCTGTTATACCGTAACAACTTAGCTATAAGGAAAAAAGTTGCTTCCTAAATCTTGTTAAGGATCTTCTATTCAGGCTAATAGTAGACAACGAAGAATATACGAGGCAATGGAAACCCCATTGTGTCCCAGACAAATGGACATTTGCAAGAACAGAGGATTTTTTCAGTTTCTTATCACTTTGAGTCTTTTTCCTTCCTTCCCCCCCCCTCCCCCCCCCCATTAACAATAGTACTGACCTTACAGACTCAGAAACAGACAAGATGGTATACTATAAATCCTCATGTAGATGATACAGACCTCAAGGTGAAAAAGCAATTGGACAAAAGGCTGTGGACTCACAAGAATAAAATTACTGAAAGGCAGTTATGTTAACTCCTAGCAGGGTTTTCAACCAAGCCAACAGTACCTCACAAGCAACTGCATTTAAGGGAGCTGGCAAATCCAGCAGTATGAGAATAGACATTTTATCATCCATCATCCATTACCAGTGTGGGATTATTTACTATTCCTCCCAGGAACATGTCCAGACAAATACAGATGAAGGCAAACTCAGCCAGTAAGATATATCTGGGGTTTTTTTTGTGTCATAAGATTTTTGGTATGGATGGTTTGAGGCATGGCCATTTCACCATATCTGTGAGGATGGTTATCAGCTCAGGTCTTCACCACTCTTTTTGTGATGGCAAAGGTTATGGCTCCAGAGTACGTAGCCCGGCTCACAGCCTAAAATAATCAGAGGCTCCCCAAATCACTGTTTGCTCTATGTGCACAAAAGCACATCATCCCTTTTCAGTAGAACTCCAGGGACGTATCTGTTTAGAATTGCCCGTACCTATTACTTGAGATATATCTGCTGCTGAAGTCTTCATGTGTATTTCCTCATAGAATCAGAAAAACAGTTTTGGAAAAGACCTTGAGAGGTGCTTTAGTTCATCGTTTTCTTCAAGGCAGATCCAAGGCAGGATCCTGCAACCCCGCTGATACAGGTTGCAGATCCTCCAGACCACCTAGCCCTGTGCTTTAGTATCTCTTATCACTAAAATTTTTTCCTGATGTCAAACTTTAACCTTCCATTGCAATCCAAGCCCATTACTTCTTCTCTCCATAATAGAAGAGAGCAGTTTTGTTTCCTTTCTTTCTCTTAGAGCTACTTTTAGTATGTTTTCATTAAGAAATGTATACCTCTCCTTGTTTTTGCTTCTATAAACAAAACATTTCTATTGCCTGCAGTATTTTCTCCTACCTCATGTTTTCTAGAACTGCCATTAGTTTTCTGTGGAATATCTCCATTTGATAAACGTCTTCTGTTGTGCTCTGGCTGAGACCCTGCCATTTCTGAGTAGAGTGGAAAGATTGCTTTACAGGTCTAACTGTCAACTCTCTTCCTCTTCTATATATCTTCCTTTGATATTTGCCTTTTTTGAAACAGTACATCATTATAGACCTCCTGTTCAATTTGCAATTTACTGTAACTCCCATATCTTCTTCTTCAGCAGATCTGCTTAATCAGTTCTCCCCTATCTGGCAGCTGCAGGATTGATTATTCTTGTCCAGGTGTAAACTTCATGTTAGTCCTATTCCATCAGATCTGTTCTCCAGTTATTCAAGATCATTTTGATTTCTAATTCTGTTTTGTTCATGGGCGTGTAGTCCTGAGTTCTGTGAATTAATAAGCACATTTTAATTAAAAAAATGAATAATATCAAACATACACCTGCAGAACATTCAATTCTTCCTTCACTTTTGTCCTGGTTTTGGCTGGGACAGAGTTAATTTTCTTCCTAGTAGCTGGTACAGTGCTGTGGTTTGGATTTAGTATGAGAATAATGCTGATAACACACCCATGTTTTAGTTGTTGCTAAGCAGTGCTTACACTAGTCAAGGACTTTTCAGCCTCTTATGCCCTGCCAGTGAGAAGCTGGGAGGGGGCACAGCCAGGACAGCTGACCCAAACTGGCCAAAGGGATATTCCATACCATATGATGTCATGCTCAGTATATAAACTAGGGAGACCTGGCGGGGGGCAGCGACCGCTTCTGGGGAACAGGCTGGGCATTGGTTGGCAGGTGGTGAGCAATTGCATTGTGCATCACTTGTTTTTTATATTCTTTTATCATGTTTATTATTAGTATTTTCCCTTCCTTTTCTGTCTTATTAAACTGTGTTTATCTCAACCCATTAATTTTACCTTTTTTCTGATTCTCTCCCCCATACCACTGTGGGAGGGGAGTGAGCAAACGGCCATGTGATGTTTAGCTGCCTGATGGGTTAAACCACGACAGTTCTTTTTGGTGTCTAACATGGGTCTTGAAGCGTTGAGACAACGACAGATCTGATCAAAGCATGTTAAAACAAATTTGTTATAAGCATTCATTATTAGGTTAATAGTCACTGGTCGCAATGTTGATTTATTTGCTCTCAGAGTTGTGCTTGTTCTCAGAGTTGTGTTATGTAACACCTTACTTGCTGTATATGTTCCCTGTTGTGGGATATGTTCCTGATGCTGGGATAACAGGACCAATAGCCTGGAATTAGAGGGTAGGGAAGCCAAGCAGCCAGGATCCCTTCTTAGGGAAGGGGGCATTGACAAAGCATTTGGAAAAGGGGTACAAGCCCCCAGCCTCTGGAGGCAACTCCTGTCAGGCCTGAAGGAAAGGTATAGGAAGGTATATATGAATATCTTCCATATTCAAGGAAGATGTTACATGTCACCCAGGCATGTGGACCACCATGGAGAGAGGTATTCAGTACCTGAGGGAATTAGCCATGCTGGAGGTGATTTATGACGACCTGAACAGTGAGCAGTTACCCAAAGATCCAGATGAAGTCAGCTGCACAAGACCCATGTGGTGGAAGTTTGTACGGAGCACACCATCATCATATGCCAACTCATTGGCAGTAATGACTTGGAGAGACAGAGAGGAACAAACAGTGGATGAATTGGCTGGCCAACTTCAGCAATACAAAGAAAATCTCTCTTCCTCCCTACGGGCCTGCATCTCGGCTGTGGAGAAACTGCTGGACGTGCTAACCGAGAAACTGTCCCAGGAGTTCCAGCGGTTCAAAGAGGATATGTCCTACTCCCCACCTGTATGGACCAGTATCTCAGCCATTAGCAGTAAGCGTCCTTCTGTTCAAGAGAGAGGATATAGTGGATACACACCACGGGCCACCCTGGGGTTTTACCTACCTGACCACAGAGAAGACATGAGGAAGTGGGAGGGAAAACCTGCCTCGACCCTGGAGGCACGGGTACATGAGTTGCAAGGAAAAACAATCACAAAAGAGGGTTCTTCCAGGAAAATTGGTGCTCCAGTTTCCAGTGGGCAGTTCCCCAGACAAAGTAGAAGGGCTGAGCTTACTCCTGATTTTAATAAAGGGACTTTTGATTTGCATTTACGAGAAGTGAGTAACGGATACTATGACCAGAACTAGAGGGGCCCTGCCTCCAGCCAGGGGGAGGAAAGGGACAACCGGGTTTACTGGACTGTGTGCATTCAATGGCCTGGCACATCAGGCCCACAGGAGTATAAGGCTGTAGTAGGCACTGGTGCACAGTGTACCCTAATGCCATCAACCTACAAAGGGACAGAACCCATCTGTATTTCCGGGGTGATGGGGGGATCCCAACAGCTAGCTGTATTGGAAGCCGAAGTGAGCCTAACTGGGAATGAGTGGCAGAAGCACCCCAGTGTGACTGGCCCAGAGGCTTCATGAATCCTTGGCATAGACCACCTCAGGGAAGAGTAGTTCAAGGACCCCAAAGAGTACCAGTGGATTTTTGGTATAGCTGCCTTGGAGACGTAGGAAATTAAACAGCTGTCCACCTTGCCTGGTCTCTCGGAGGACCCTTCTGTTGTGGGGTTGCTGAAGGTCGAAGAAAAACAGGTGTCAGTCGCTACCACAACAGTGCACTGGCGGCAATATTGCACCAACCGAGACCCCTGATTCCCATCCATAAGCTGATTCATCGACTGGAGAGCCAAGGAGTGATCAGCAAGACTCGCTCACCCTTTAACAGTCCCATGTGGCCAGTGCGGAAGTCTAATGGAGAGTGGAGACTAACAGTAGACTATCATGGCCTGAACAAAGTCATGCTGCTGCTGAGTGCTGCTGTGCCAGACATGTTAGAACTTCAATAGGAACTGGAGTCAAAGGCAGCCAAGTGGTATGCCACAGTTGATATTGCTAATGCATTTTTCTCAATCCCATTGGCAGCAGAGTGCAGGCCACAGTTTGCTTTCACTTGGAGGGGCGTCCAGTACACCTGGAACCGACTGTCCCAGGGGTGGAAACACAGCCCCACCATTTGCCATGGACTGATCCAGACTGCACTGGAACAGGGTGAAGCTCTGGAACACCCGCAATACATCGATGACATCGTCATATGGGGCAACACAGCAGCAGAAGTTTTTGAAAAAAGGAAGGAAATAGTCCAAATCCTGCTGAAGGGTGGTTTTGCCGTAAAACAAAGTAAGGTCAAGGGACCTGCACAGAAGGTCCAGTTTTTAGGAATAAAATGGCAAGATGGATGTCATCAGATCCCAATGGATGTGATCAACAAAATAACAGCCATGTCTCCACCAACTAGCAAAAAGGAAACACAAGCTTTCTTAGGTGTCGTGGGTTTTTGGAGAATGCATATTCCAAATCACAGTCTGATCGTAAGCCCTCTCTGTGAGGTGACCCGGAAGAAGAACGATTTCAAATGGGGCCCTGAGCAACGACAAGCTTTTGAACAAATTACACGGGAGATAGTTCATGCAGTAGCCCTGGGGCCAGTCCGGACAGGACAAGATGTAAAAAATGTGCTCTACACCGCAGCTGGGGAGAATGGCCCTCCCTGGAGCCTCTGGCAGAAAGCACCAGAGGAGGCTCGAGGTCGACCCCTGGGGTTTTGGAGTCGGGGATACAGAGGATCCGAGGCCCGCTATACTCCAACTGAAAAAGAGATATTGGCAGCATATGAAGGGGTTCGAGCTGCTTCGGAAGTGATCGGCACTGAAGCACAGCTCCTCCTGGCACCCTGACTGCTGGTGCTGGGCTGAATGTTCAGAGGGAGGGTCCCCTGTACACATCATGCAACTGATGCTACGTGGAGTAAGTGGGTCGCACTGATCACACCACAGGCTCAAATAGGAAACCCCAGTCGCCCAGGAATCTTGGAAGCGATCATGGACTGGCCAGAAGGCAAAGATTTTGGAATATTGCCAGAGGAGGAGGTGACGTGTGCTGAGGAGGCCCCACTATATAATAAACTACCGGAAGATGAGAAGCAATAGGCCCTGTTCACTGATGGGTCCTGTCGCCTTGTGGGAAAGCATCGGAGGTGGAGGGCTGCTGTATGGAGTCCTATGCAACAAGTTGTAGAAACTGCTGAAGGAGAAGGTGAATCGAGTCAGTGTGCAGAGGTGAAAGCCATCCAGCTGGCTTTAGACATTGCTGACCAAGAAAAGTGGCCAGTGCTCTATCTCTGTCCTGACTCATGGATGGTGGCAAATGCCCTGTGGGGGTGGTTGCAGCAATGGAAGCAGAGCAACTGGCAGCACAGAGGCAAACCCATCTGGGCTGCCGCACTGTGGCAAGTCATTGCTGCCCAGGTGGAGAACCTGGTTGTAAAAGTCCGTCACGTAGATGCTCACAGACCCAAGAGTCGGGCCACTGAAGAACATCAAAACAACCAGCAGGTGGATCAGGCTGCTAAGATTGAAGTGGCTCACGTGGATCTGGACTGGCAACATAACAGTGAATTATTTCTAGCTCGGTGGGCCCATGACACCTCAGGTCACCAAGGAAGAGATGCAACATACAGATGGGCTCGTGATTGAGGGGTGGAATTGAGCATGGAGGTTATTGCACAGGTTATCCATGAATGTGAAACATGCGCTGCAATCAAGCAAGCCAAGCGGTTAAAGCCCCTCTGGTGTGGAGGACGATGGTTGAAATATAACTATGGGGAGGCCTGGCAGATCGATTATATCACACTCCCACAAACCCACCAAGGCAAGTGCCACGTGCTTACAATGGTGGAGGCAACCACTGGATGGCTGGAAACATACCCCATGCCCCAGGACACCACCTGGAACACTATCCTGGGCCTTGAAAAGCAAGTCCTATGGCAACATGGCACCCCAGAAAGACTTGAGTCAGACAACGGGACTCATTTCCGAAACAACCTCATAGACACCTGGGCCAAAGAGCACGGCACTGAGTGGGTGTATCACATCCCCTATCATGCACCAGCCTCCGGGAAAATTGAACAATACAATGGACTGTTAAAGACTACACTGAGAGCAATGGGTGGCGGGACGTTCAGACATTGGGACACACATTTAGCAAAGGCCACCTGGTTAGTCAACACGAGGGGATCTGCCAATCGAGCTGGCCCTGCCCAGTCAGAACTTTTACGTACCGTAGAAGGGGATAAAGTCCCTGTAGTGCACATAAAAAATATGCTGGGGAAGACAGTCTGGGTTCTTCCTGCCTTGGGCAAAGGCAAACCCATCCGTGGGTTTGCTTTTGCTCAAGGACCTGGGTGCACTTGGTGGGTGATGCGGCAGGATGGGGAAGTCTGATGTGTACCTCGAGGAGATTTGATTTTGGGGGAGAATAGCCAATGAATTAAATTGTATGATGTTAATTACTATGTAATATTGTAGATCATCATGTCTGTGGTGGCTACATGCCATATCAGTGGTATCACGGTAAGAATCACCCAGAATGAACGAACTTTGATGAAACCGAGCAAAGTGCAGCAATGATAGAACTGGACAAGCCCAGCGATAATGGAACCAGAACAGGCTTCAGCATGCAACAGTCCAACACCACACACCATCTCTCCTGCCCTGAAGGACTCTTATGACAGATGAAGCCCAAAGTCATGGACTAACTGAACTCAATGGACATTTTATAGGGATGGCCCACAGACTAAGGGAATGATACCTGTGTGTATATATCAAAAGACAGGAAAAGTGGTGGTGATTAATTGGAACGTATTGGAAAGTGTGGGACCTGGGCATGATGTAGATGGTATAGAATAAGGGGTGGATAGTGTCCTGGTTTTGGCTGGGATAGAGTTAATTTTCTTCCTAGTAGCTGGTACAGTGCTGTGGTTTGGATTTAGGATGAGAATAATGTTGATAACACACCCATGTTTTAGTTGTTGCTGAGCAGTGCTTACACTAAATCAAGGAATTTTCAGCTTTTCATACTGCCCTGACAGCGAGGAGGCTGGAGGTGCACAAGAAGCTGGGAAGGGGCACAGCCAGGACAGCTGACCCAAACTGGCCAAAGGGATATTCCATACCATATGACATCACGCTGAAAAAAAACCTGGGGAAGTTGGCCAGCGGGGGTGTGACTGCTGCTCGGGGACTGGCTGGGCACCGGTCGGCGGGTGGTGAGCAATTGCACTGTGCATCACTTGTTTTGTATATTCTTTTATCATTATTATTATTTTCCCTTCCTTTTCTGTCCTGTTAAATTGTCTTTATCTCAACCCACGAGTTTTACCTTTTTTCCGATTCTCTCCCCCCTTCTTCAATGTTGGGGGGGAGTGAGTGAACAGTTGTGTGGTGTTCAGCTGCCTGCTGGGTTAAACCACGACAACATTTGATAGTGCACCACTGATAACTGCCTTTTTCTACTACTATCTCCAGTCTGCTTAAAAGTTTTATTTGGTCCTATAGTAGTTTCACATTATCCATGATTTTCTTGCTTGTTCCTAGAAAGGTTTCATGTCAAGAGACCAATGTTAACTTTGGTAAAGTTAACAACTAACACCTATATTTTCTCCTCTATCTATGAAGCATACTCCTCTATCATAGAAGAAAATTAGTCTGATTTGAGAAAATTTGTTTTTGGCAAATACACACTGGATGTTATTAATATCTTTGGTTCTTTTTAGTTGCTCGTTTAAAGTCAAGTTTATGTTTGATTATTTCTTTCAAACATTTCCCAGGAATGAAAATAAAGCTGAAATTTCCTGGCTTGCCTTTCCTTCTTACACCCATTAATAATGATAGACACTTTATCTGTCCTTTTTCAACCCTTTGAAATCTTACTTGGCCTCCATGGTTTCTTAAGAATCACTAAATATCTAAATAACCTGAAAATGTTTTCTTCATTGGCACCAGTGAATTTGTAAACATAATTTATTTAAACCTTGTCCAACTTATTTTTTCTCTATTCTGGTTTATTTCTCCTTTGTCACTGGTGTTGATGTTTGATAGCAAACTTATCATAGCTGAACTATGCAGTGAAACTAAGCTCCAGAAGTCACTAGTAATGACTTTAATGCAAGTAATAAGAAAAAAAAACCATCAAGTAAAAAAGCAGCTATGCTGATCTGCTGGTAATGTTCTCCAAGACTTCCAACTTGTTTATTTCTTCACTAAAATCTCTCAGTGTATTTAGGTGTTAGCTTAAGGAGTAATGTGTCCTTTCATTATGAAATGCATGCATTTCTCCTCAATTTTCTTGCAGTGATTTTTCTTATGTCATTGATCCTCTGACTGTGATTTGAAATCAGGTAAGATAAGATATCTATTGTCTTCCATAAGACTAAAAGAAAGTAGTGTAGCTCTAATGTTTAATACCAGGATGCTTTTCATGGGTAATTCAAGCTAAATGGTGGGTTTGCCATGGTCTGTCAAAGCCCAAATCTTTCTTTGGAGTAAAAAGAAACAGTCACAGCTCAGAGCCCTTGAGTTAAGGGTGACAGTTTTTAGAGGCAGAGTTTGTATGGAAATCATGGAGTACACCGTAAATGACGAACACATTTCTAGTCTTGAATGTAAAAAAATATTTTTTCTGAAGCTGATAGATGGAACAGTGCATTTGTAAAACAATGTGTTTGTAAATTTGTCTTGGTCTCTAGATTCCTGTAGATAGGTGGCTTTTTTTATTTTGGGAGCCTGAAATAAAATTATTATCAGCAATGAATAGTTTTAAGCTGGAATGGTCTTTCTGAAAAGTGTAACAAACAGACGCAAAAGCCACAGCATTTTTTTTTTTAGTTTTTGGAAAGTTTATATTTTCCTCTTATTTTTGATTGCCTGTGCCGTTTAATTTATTTGCTTTGGGAACCAGAGCAGAATCTATGAATGGGAAAGAGACAGAGTATTTTCAATATAGTGCTTTCTCAGAGCTAATGCAAGACAATGCTCTCCATGGTTTGCCTAGGGATAATTATGCTTGGTTATCCAGAACTACTTCCCCAAGCCATTCCTTGAAGGATTTTTCTCTTCTCACTTGTAGTCATGCATTTTTATGTCTTATATAAAGCAATGAATCCTTTTCACCAGCTGAATATAAAATGATACCATATTGGGTGCAAGAGGGCAACGGGGCTCCTCTGTATGAAAGGAAGTATTAAATTCCTCCTTGTGTTGTGATGAAGGCTGTGTAAATGGGTCTTTTTTTCTTCCCAGAAGCAATTATTTAGTGTAATAAACTATATCTGCAGGAGACTGTAAACCTTCACACAAACCCAGCCCCTTTCCCTCTTGCCTGTTGATTTCAAGCTTCTGCTGCCCAAAGAGCAGCTCTATTTGTCTCGCTCATCCTGCAAGGGCAGAGGGCCTGCCAGCGAAGCCACTCTTCAGACTGGGTACCGGCAAGCCACAGGGAACCACCAGCACTTTTCCACTGCAGAGATGGGGGGTGTCCCCTCTGCGATTTCCTTGTGTTACAGATGATTGTGGGTGTAATTCTTAGCTAAGCATGTTATTTGTGTTTCTCTCCTGACCCAACAAAAAAGGCACTATACCTAAACTTTCTTTCGATTAGAAATAAAAAGAAAATTCAGCTGGTACTAGCATGAAGTGATGGGAAGTGGTTTAACTGCAAAAGTGTGAAAAATGTTGAGCAGGGGAAGCTGCCCCTTTTACAGCACCTGGGGAAAAAAAACACAAACAAAATCCTTCCATACAGCCTGGCCCAATTTAAACTGTGAAGCAACAGATTCGCCTACAGTTTATGAAACCAAGGGAGACAATGCTCTTCCATACTGTGTCATTGGTGCTCAAGATGCTCATGCTGACTAAAAAGGCATGAGTTGGGTGTTTCCCCATAGCTGTACCATTTACACCCCGAGGTTCTTGTCCCATGTATGGTTAAAGAAGGTTTATAATTTCACCAAAGTTATATTTTCACTCAAACAAATTTATTTTTCATGCAAACTTTGAAAATATTTATTTTCAGCAGATGGGTCTCAAGTACAAAGAGAAAGTGCAGCCACAGAGGGACCAAGGAAAAGGATTTTCACTGTCCGATTTCATCTATACTTAGTTAAAAAGGATAGAATGGCTGTAAGATTTATTTTATTTCTATATATCGTTATGGATGTTTAAATTTGTGCTAGTTGTTTATGAGCGCACTAGAAGCATGGACCTTGGTGGGATATGTGAAGTGCAAGTATAGAGTAGAGGTCACTCCTTTCCCTCCAAAGTTAGCAGCCTGGAAGATGTGATGTGTATTAACTGATACACAGAGAAGTGGTGAAGTAGAAAGGAGCAGAGGAAACAACATCAGTGGATGTGACACCACCACCAAAACTCACAACCTTAGCAGATGTTTTAGAACTTTTGAGTGTCGTGATTTATCCAAAGCACGTGGAAAGAAGTGGATGTCTGAAAATCTCAGCTTCTTATTTTTTATTGTCTTAAGTTTCTAGACTTTATGGTCATAAAGAAAAGTTTGTAATGCCACCAGGAAATGAGAAATAAAACACCCACAACTCACTGAATTAAATTCAAAAGGCATCGAGTTGGACTCGATAATCTTTATGGGTCCCTTACAGCTGGAGGTATTCTATGATTCTATATTCAAAATATATTTGCTTATTAAAGAAGCCCCCACATTATTCTAAGAAAATCTTAGTTTTCTGGGCAGAGGAATATATTCTTGTGTTGGAATAGAGCAAATAGATATGACTTTCAGTTTCTTACTACTTGGAAACTGCTTGCCTAATTTGCCCTGAAGTTAAAATATAAAAAGAAAAGACTTCCTTTGGCAGGTCTTAAACCTGTATGTTAGCCCAAATTCAATAAACACGAGCAACTGAAATATACTTATTTTGAAAACATTCAATCAATTTCATTTCTCATAGCAGTACTGTATTTTAAGAGATTGTATTATTAATGTTTATTCATTGTAGCACAGCAAAGAGTAATTTTTCTTCTGTTGTAGCATCCCAGAAATTGAGAAATTAATTCCTTTCCCTCCCATCTTATTCCCTCTAAGAAGTAAAGGGCGCTTAGAGTCTGAGAAAGGGGGAAAGAAGAGCAAATATGTTAATAACCCTGAAAAAACTGGAATATTCAAATATGAGTGGGAAGAAGGAAGTGAAAAACACAGAATTCCCTTGGGAAAGGGTCAAAGAAAAATAACTTAGACATGTTGCTTGCTAGAAAAAGAATTGTCCTATGCTATAATTTTTGCTAAAAGTCCTGTTAGTTTTTGTCTGTTCTGCTCCTGCAGTTTTCCTGAGAATTAACAAAATTTTTAGTAAACTTAGTACAAGTTGTATTCATAATACAACTCAGTACAACTGAGACAAAGGACCAAAATCTTCACTCTTCATTGCATCAGTAAATGCAAAACACAATTGTCAGGTAGATTTGATTTTCTGTGAAACCTGTGGAGTGTATGGTGCAAATTCTGGCTAGTGGATTTTCATTTTCATGGGACATTTGTCATGTTTCATTCTTTCATACAAATGCTCTTTTTATTCTAACATTTATTGGTTTTTTTCCCTGCTCAGTGGTACTCCCTTAAAGGAGAGGAAGATACTGAAATAATGAAATACTTTTTCTAGGAATAAGCAATATGACAATTTGTAATACACTTTTCTTGTATTTGACTATCTTCTACAAAATGCTTGTGCTGTCACACTATTTCTTTCTTTTGCCTTGTTCATATTGCTGTTTGCTCAGTTTCCATTGAAAATTTTTTTTTTTTTTTTTTTTATGGTAACTACATGGCAAATTCTCTGGAAAATGAGAATGACATACTATCTTATACTGTAGTGACAGGGATTACTTTGTCTCTCTTCACAAGATCTTTCTGAGATCACAATAGTACAAATTGATAACATAATGATTTACAGATGTCTTAGTTCATTATTACGTCAGGAATAGTCAATAATCTCTTGATAGTGTGGTTACAATAATGTGTATCACCTATACAGTGACACAAGATAAGTTTTCTGTCTATGCAAAGCCATTTGCTTTTCCTTACCTCTCTTTTTAAAACCCATTTTGGGTCAAGAGCTGTTAGAATCTCCTGTTTGTTTGTTTGTTTGTTTGTTTTTTCAGAAAACATGAACAGTGCTTATAACGTGTTTTGTTCATTAAATTTGCTAGAGGATATGTGCTTGGACCACAAAAATCAGAATCCTTTTTTACAGTGAATTGACCCTTTGATAGCAGAGTGGCTGAGAGGCAAGTGGTCTGGGACTACCCTGCCACTCCTCGGCACAACCACTTTAAGATGACAGATAATGCGTGTTATTTTTATGTTTTGCATAAGGGATGCATCTCCCAGCCCAGTCTTTGTTATGCATATTACAAGAGCAGAGGGTTCAATTTTAAGTCAGGACAAGAGGGGAAAACTCAGCTCAGTCCTTTTAAAGTTGGGTTAGTATATTATGAATGACATCAGCAAAATGTCTTACTAATGGCATAGAATTTATGTTTATAATAGTGTGAATTAACAAGGTTCATTATCGGAACAATGTTGGCTTGCGTTTATTTAGTTGGGTTATTTTTATGCTAACAAAAATTAATAAAAATATTAATAATTTTCAAGATAGTCTGAGTCTTACAGAGTCTTCTCTGTTCCTCTGCAGACCAGCATTGCATAATGCTATTGAATTATGCTATTAAAGTGTGAAGAAAGTTGCAAAAAAATCAAACTATGTAGTTTTACAGTATTCTTTTCACTTGACTAGGAAGGGCTTTTGTATTCTAAAGCAGATGTTTGAAATGGAACAAGGGGAACGGGCTCAATGAATTTCCTTCAGTAGATAATTGCTGAATACACACAGTAAAAGAAGATTATAAATTGTGGTGAATTTCAAATAGAAAGAAAAAACCAGAGATAAAGGAGAGAAAATATACTATTCTTCTAGATGTTAGTGTACAAGTCACCTTAAACCATTGCTCTGTATGGTCTGCCGGGTTGTCAAAGCAAGCACACAAGAAAAAAGTGAGGTAGCTGCCTCACTATGGCTTTGTGCAATGACATTTTGCAATACTGCAAAATCAGGCAATGTGCTTTCTAGCAACATTACAAGAAGAGAAGCAAAGATTCAGAATTCAAATGGCAAAAATCCAGTCCTCCAAAGTTTGAATTTTAAATTGATTATTTATGTAAGATATTCTTGTAGCATTCGCCCTTCTGGGTCTATAACTGTATATCTGGGAAACAGATTATCCCACATCTGGCTACTGCAGGGCTATGACACCTTTTTCTGTAGCATATGGTGTTATGAGCTACAATCAGAGACAGAATATTGGGCCAGATGGACAGGTCTTGTACAAAATTGTAGTTTGTGTGGGGATGCGCACAAACTTAAGAGGTGATTTTTGGCATGACAGGTATTACTGCAAAATTCCTCTGTAGAATCTTTCTCAGGTGAAGTGTAATAACGGTGTTTTCTCCTAATGACTTTGAGTGCAGACACATTTTCTTTTTCCCCACAATGACAAGAAACAATTTCCTTCTACCTTTTGTCCTGGTGCCAGTTTTTACCTTGCTGCTCATTTAGTGCTGTTGAATGTCCAAACTATTGATTCCATTGAATTTTATGAACATTTTGAAAAAAATCTGCAGGTCTGTTTTCTCATAAATTGGTAGAAAATGCATATCTGTCCATATAATTAGAACTTGTTATTAAAAATTAGAAAAGTTCTTATGTCTAAAATTAGAAAAATACTTTGAAAACCCTCTGTAATGTGTTTTCTGATTGCAAGAGATGAGTTGGCACTAGTACTTGCTTCTTGTAGATAGCTATAAAGTATCAGCATTTATTACTTAACTACTTTTGCTGACTTTCCATGGAAAACAACACAATAGTGGTCTTGAGCATGCATCAATTTCCGTAACTATATATTTTTGTACATAAAATATTGTGTGTATATATGTATATGGGCAGATATGTATGTTTTTCAGTTTGTATGTATATCTGCTTAAATACATACATACAGATACATATGAAAAATCTGTACATTTTTCATGTTGTTGATAACTGCTGGTACCTTAAAGTGTCCTGATTTTCCAGAGAAATTTTCAGAGCATGCAGTAGTCTCTGAAGAGGCGATCCCACAGAGTATGTCAAATTAAGTAACAAATCCACATTTTAAGCTTGGGAATTTTGGAAACACAGATTAAAAAAAAATATATACAGTAATTTAATTTAGTTTCTTCTACTGTATATACATAAAGGTATCCTGCTTCTGAAGAGAGTGCACTTGTATTTTATGTTTCTTCAAGCTTTCTCATCTAATAGATACAACTTCAGGGACGTCAGTTCAAGGCAGTCTCTGTATTGTATTGCATCAAACCTTGCTTTTAAAAAATGGCTACCTACTGCAGCTTCTGAGTGAAAAATAAAAATGCCAGCATTAAATACAGGACACTCTTTGCTCAGTGCTGCGAACTTCCATATAACTCTACGAAGAATTCAGCTCCACTAAGACCCCACAGAGTAGAGGGGATCAGAGATTGTGCTGTAAACCCAAGTTTAGCACGTGAGTCTCCTTTTGCACTGTTGCACAGTTATTTGTGTTGCAGCTGCCCTGATTTCCATTGTAGATCCCTCCTCTTTTTTTAATAAGCTATGTTACCACTAGAAAAGCTGTGAGCCAGCAGTGACGGGGGGGGGGGGGGGGGGGGGGGGGGGGAGGGGGCAGCAAGGAGAGAGCATGCTTTGAACTCTCCAATATTTTTCTTTCTCTTTAAAACTCCAAGCACAGTCAAATGTATCAATAAAATCTGGCTGAAATACTGCAAATAGTTCTTTTTTTTTTCTGCAGCAGTCAAAACACTGTCAATACTGAGGTGAGCTGACATCAAAATATATTTGAAAGCCTCGTGAATACCAATCTTTTCAGACAGGGGGTCTCTTTAAAAAGCAGTTTCTATCAAAGATTCAATTTGAACTTTTCCTTTTGCTTTGAATTATACAGAAGACGTCTTTGAAGAACATGACCTGCTTTACATCATTCAAACACATAATACAAGAGAAAATTTTTCTTTTCATTCGACCCTATGGGAGATGTTACACATCCCCAGTGCATATGCCCTGCTACTGATACAGCAAATGACACATAAATGGAGTGACATCATTCACAACTGATGATTAAATACTTCCCAGGGACTCACAAAATAGTTCTGCAGAAAATGAAAATGGAAAGTAGGTGATAATTGGAGCTTTCAGGCTCCCTTATTCTTCTGATTTCACTTTTTTCCCTGAACATGTTATTCCTGCATCTTGCCTTTTTACAGTAGATTAAATATTAACTGTGTTGTTTATTGGTACTTTCTATGATATAAATGATTGATTTATGCCTAAACAAGTGAAATCATGCTCCTGTTCAGAAAAATATCTATTACATCTTGCTTTTTTAGTCACCTTTCATTCAAGGACACTTTATAGCTATACTTTTAAGACATTAACCTAATATACCCATGTACTGTATTTTTATGATCATTTAAACTGGGAGCAGAGCAGGGCAAGGGCAGTGACAGGTATGGATATCAGAAGTCCTGACTTTTGGACACTGTCTCTAGCCATGAGATTCAGCCACCCTTATGGTTTTCTGAGGAGAGCAAACATCTTGTCACACCCACGACCTGAAAATAGCATTAATTGCAGAGTCTGTGTGAGATTATGGTATAACTTCTAACTAATCAATCAAGAGATCCTAAGAAAAAGAAAACATTTACAGCATCTTTGGTGTGGATAACAATTCTGCATTTTGAACTTTACAAAAAGACTGGTGTTGTTATTTGTTTTATTCTTAACTGCATGTAGTTGTGATATGCAGATAGAAGTGTTCAGTAACAAAGAAAGAGGCAGATGGTTATTTTACAATTAATTAAGGTTTTTCTATATTTAAAGTTGCTTATTTGAGGTATGATAGACAGTTTACCTGAACAGGTGAGAAAAGTTAATCCCTCCACCCTCACCTTTGGTATTCAAAACTTGTGCTTCCAGTAGAAATTGCAATAAATGCCAGGTCCTTTGGGTACTAGCAGTTTGCATTAATGTTTTCTATGCTAGATCTTAAGTCATAGATTTCCTGTCAGCAGTTCTTTATACTTGTGGTGTGTAATAAGTTGAGCTGTAAGTAGAATACAGTGCCTGGTGCTGTCTATGCTGACATGCTGAATATTTTTAGACCACACACATATGTAAAAAATACACTTTTTTCCTCCAATTGCAGTTCAGTATTGAAGCTTTGAAGGAATTACTCACTGCATTGCTTCGGGAGTTAGTCACAATAATATCAAGAGAAAAATGAACACCCATCAATATGGCTAGAGGGACTCCAAGAAGGAAAGGGGGGTTATATGAGATTTATTGACCCATTCACCATAAAGAAATATGATAGCATAAACTTTCTGTCACTCAGCTCAGGTCTCAGATCTCCTTTTGGAGAAGGAGGGAGAGGCTGAGCATAAAGCAGAAAGCCCTTTGTATTTCTATGAAAATGAGGAATGGCTGAGTGATTGTTTCCATGACCACTGCCTACCTCTCTACAGTCATTCTGCCAGAAGTCTTGTGTGAAAATAGTAAATTCCATGGGATGCACTGGGCTTCATTTTGTGCCTCTATGAAGACTAATTCATTATGCTGTTTTCTTAACAGTTTCTGAATCTTTGGCTGCTTTGGTGGTCACGTACCATTTCTCGTCTAGTCAACAGAAGGTACAAGATGCCTTATACCTTCATCCCATAGGTCTACCTTCATACACAACAATTGCAGATCAAAGTATCTTTTCTAGTTATATGTCACTTTAAATATGCATTAAATTAAAAAAAAAAAACCCACCCTAAACTCTTAAAGCTATTATAAATAATTAGTTACGGGATTTGAATTTATCTGGAAATTCCTGAGATTTAAACTCAGTTTTGTATATATGTTTTCTAGGTCATTAACATTTGATTTTGTTTTTATAGTTAATTTTAATTGATTTTATTACCTTTTATTTTACTTACATATTGAAATTTATTTAATTTCTGTCGTCAGAAAACAAAACTTTACCTTTAGCATAACAATGAAACTCTGACATTTGGGGAGTGTCTATGCAACAGTCAAATTTTTTTTTTGGGAAAACTATATTGTCCTCAGTAGAGTCAATAGAGTCTGCCAGCCAAGAAAGCTTCTCAGTTGCACAAGAGGAGCTTTATAATACCAAATTTGTCCCTCAGCACTTCTTTCCTACAGAGTGCCTAACACAGAAGCAGGACTTTAGACTTCTACCTACAAAGTACTTAAGTATGTACATAACTTAAAGCTTATGAATACTTCCATTGAGTTCAATGGGGCCATTCACATGCTTAATGTTGTGTGTCTGATTAAGTGCATTGGGAAATCGATTCCTAGCCTGGACCAGGGTACATACCCTGATGCTGCTCTAACTCAAACAGATATTTAACCAGAAATGGGCATACCATGTTTCGCTTTGATTCTTTCCATAGTTAGAAAAGTGCTGATTTAATTCTCCTTTGAAAAATAGTAATTTAATTTTTGAGGGAGTAGAATTACAGGAGCTCAAGACTCTGCTTGGTTCTCCCTTACTTGTTTTGACTATGCGTGTGAAATGAACTATTTTGGTTAATTATTAAACATATTTTTTTACAATTAGCTGTTCTTCCTGCTCCCTCCTATTGAGTGACTAAGCTCCTTGTGTTTCTGTGAGAGAATGGCTCTATTTCATGTATCAGACACCAGGTGGAAAGCATTCTGTGCTTCTGAGATAGAATAGTTTTAATTAAGAAATCTTTTAGAGAGATGTTAAAGCTGATGTTACCTTTCTAGCCAACAGAGTGCAGACAGGCTTCTCGGTGCCTTTTCCAAAATTATCCCTGTGCAATCCGTGCTGCTAAGTCAAAGTTCCATACTAGTATTTACTTATTCAAATGTGGGTCACTGTAATGCATAGACAGCATTTACTCTAAATTAAATAATTCCTGAGATCATGAGAAATTTCTACACAAGTCGTCATGGCTATATATTATAATTTGCTAAACCTAAAAAGAGGCAAAAGCTACAATGGTAAGAGAAGCAAAGCACTTTACTGTATTAGAGGACTTGTCTTTGATGTGTTTTGTAGCCATTTACATTGTATGTGAAATATTTTGTTCTGTTTGGTTGTTTTTTTACAATTAAAGCATAAGCAAACATGCGGACATAAAATCATACAAGATCTCTGGAAATTAAATGAAACCGAAAAATGCCTAGTGCTAACTGTAATAACAGAGCACTTTGTAAGGATAACACTAGCTTTGCTCTTTCATTGCATTATTGCAAAACTTTAAAAGCTGTTTTACATTCGTTTTCAGGTAGTGTCAAGAAGTAGTTTATACAAAAGAAAAACCTGAAACTGCAAGAGCATATAGAACAGAACTTACCAACAATGAATATGTGGGGATAAGGTATGTGATTTTGAATCGTATGCAGCAGGAAAATTCAGTCAGCTGTTAAGTACAAATATTTCCATGAAGAACTAATTATTTTATATGAAAAATACCAATAGTGTATACACTAAAAATATTAACAGAGAGCAGGCTTTATACATTCTTGGCAAGAATCCTTAGTAGGTAACAGACTTACCCCTAGAACGAATTCAGACCAAACTATTTCTTCTAATGTACTATGCATAATAATTTATCTTTCTTGGCAAACAGTCTTCTTCCCATGCAAACAGCTTCTTCTAAATTTCTTTCCTTTGGGGAAGTAGCAGAGGAGATGATTTATTTCCTAGCTAATGTCAGCTTCCATGATAGGAAAGGTACTCAATTCACTGTCCTCGTTTTGCGTAGTAATAACATCGCTCAAACTTTTGTTGACTTTTTGCTAACCAGATACTTACACAGCTCTGCATCCCTATTATGTACCATTAAAATTTTGAAGACACCTGGCTAAAAAGGAAAAATTTTCCATTAAAAAAGCCCTTAATTTCTTTCTCTGAATATCAGATTTTAAATAGTTTGTGTTTACAGATGAAAAATTGTCTAGTTCATTGAACATACAAATTTTTTCTTCAACATATGGTAGGATGTTCTATATTCCTGAAAGAGCCATAGCAGACACAAAAATTTCAAGAACTATCCACAGGGAACTTTATTTTAATTTACAATTACTCTGTAGTCCTCTCTCCTGTGCTCAGGAATGACAGATCCTTCTTAGGCAAGACTGCAATGTTTCCTTTCCAAAAACTCTTGCATGAGTGAATGTGAAATGCATGAATTCAGAAGCATTTGTGCTAATAGAACATGATCCAGAGTGTTAGGTCTTTCTAGATGGACTGTGTCTAAAATGAAGTAATTGGCCTAAGGGACTTGCACCCAAGATATATGGATCATTCCCTCCAGTTAGGGACTAGGCAAAAGACCAGAAACTGAACACAATTTTCCTATAGACTTAACTCTATGGCATTACTGGCACAAAATATTATTGCTGTGGTAGTGTTGGAAAATATAAACTGAAGATAATTTAGCATTTGTAATCTCCCCTTAGGATCAGTGGTATGAGGCTACATTAATCTGATATTTCTATAAATGATGGTGACATATTATAGGACAAGCTGTCAGGTTAAAAAAAAAAAAGGACAATAATTTCTCTTTATAAAAAAAATAATTTGGTAACATGAAGTGGGGTGATTGATTGACTTAAGCTTATTATAGAGCAGGGGTGGTCGAGTAAGCCCTTTTTAATCCATACCTTACAATATGTCCAGCACAGATAATACATTGAGAGTTCACACTACTTTGCTAGGAACACTGAAGTGTTTTATTGTGAAAGTACATCAGTTATTGGCCCTTGTGTGGAAAGGAACTGTAGTCTCGTAGATGGATCAAAACGATGATCAACAGTGACATTTCTTGTCTGCTGAATAGAAAGAACGTGTTTCAAAAAATATATGCCACAGTGTAATAAGAGCAAACATGCACGTTGAAAGCTATTTTTAAAAATGGCAGTGTGAGATAAATAGGATGGTGATTCAACACTTAATCATTTAGTGTAATTTTCCCACTTACTTCACTAAGTAATTTATTTACTTTAAACCAATTTAACTTTGCCAAAGAGTTGGTTTTCTTAATTTGTCTCTCATTTTTAACTCATTATAAATTGTCTTTAAATTCTCTTTAAAAACAACCAACTATATTTTAAAGCATAAACGTGGAATTGCTTATTGTATCCTATGTACCCAAATTCAATGTAAACAAAATGAGAATCAAACCAAACTGATTCATTTTTTAAAGCAGGAAGTATATTATCTGGGCTTTGGCTAGTAAATAAGGGGTTTTTTTCCAGCCAATTTAGCATTAATTTTTAGACATTATGCATCTATAAATAATGCTATGTATTGACACAATGTAGGTGCTATCAGAGATTAAGGAAGAAAAAGTATTCTTTTTCTCATAGTGCTGCTTCTTTCAAATTCTTGTCTCCCTTAGAAAATGGCTTCTGCAGTATGCAATGAAGCTAAGGCATGTAATAGGGTGACTTGGCATCATGAACGAATTTAGGGAAGCATCCAACTGAATAGACTCTAGCTATGGAGAGTTTTTAGGTAGGATCATCACAATTATCTTCTTATTAAACTGGCAAAGAACATCACATATGAAAATAAGTAACAGGGTTTGGTTTTGAGGACCTTTGCCTTGTTGCTGTTGCAAGTGTTGAATAATCTTTTCCCATAATTTGAAAATGGATTCACCATGCTATCACTATGTGTTAGGAAAAAAGTAGCACAGTAGTATAGGACAGAATAGGTGATCACAGTTGCATGCTAGACTTCTATAAAATAATTTTAGAAAGTTTGTTTGTCAGCCCAAATCCTTTGCTTGCAGATTTCTCCCCGCCCCCCCCCCCCCCCCCCCCGTCAGCTAAGAAACCTTGCACAGAAACAAGTGGTACTCCATGGTTCCATCAAAAATGGTTAAAAAGCCTTTGTTTCGTCTTCATATCAAAGCCTAAGCAAAAGGTGAGATGAAACAATACTGTGCCAATGTTTTTTGATCAAATTTCTTTGTTCATCATTCATTTTTAAGTTGTAAAAAATGACACCATTGATTCATATTTCTCTGAAAAACTCCTGGCATAATGCAGACTTCACCGATGCACAGCCCTACTTATACACTGGGAATTAAGTCCAATACCTTATTCTAAGTCCTTATTCTTAAATTAGAGGGAATGATTTCAAGATCCTTATTCTTTGGCTTATCAGAAAGTTGGACAAAATCACTACTAAAATAATGTTGGCACTGAAATTATTACCTGCTGTTTTGGTTGTCTGATTATTTTCCACCTATCCCACAACAGAAGGATGGACTTACAACGAAAAAAAAACCCAAACCAATCCAAAACGGAAATAGAAATGGAATTTAAGAGATTTAGCATCAGTGATTCCTGCTACAGACTTTCAGTGTGATCTTTAGGAAAACCTTCAAGAGCTCTGCCTTGACTTCCTTATGACTATGGTAGGGCTGATGAATTTACATGCAGAAGAAAGTGGTTCAGGCAGGTTAAATTTGCAAGATTTTTATAAACCACTTAAAAAGTACTTTGACATCATCAGCTGGGAGGGTCTACATCAGAGATTCACTAAAAGGGTATTTATTGAATGTTCATCAGCTAAACTGTCTCCTCTGCACTCTTGATACAGCAAATAAGACTTCTGGAAGACTCTTTGATTTAAAAACAGTTAATGAATTGCTGTTACACTACTGTGGTTTTCAGTGAACTGTACTTTCCCAAATGCCAAATCTGTGTTAAGGAGAGAATTATTCATGGCCAGTTACCTATAAGTAACTGACATGTACACAACAACATTAAGGCAAGGTCAAATAATAAAAACAAACAGTTGATGGAAAACTTCTAACCTTTTTCTGCCTAAACTTTCACCCTTGAATTTTAATTTCTTTTTTTCAGCATCTCCTGAATCTAGAAAAGTTAGTCCATGAGGCAAGTGATATCAGCAAATCACATTTCATACAAAATCTCAGTGTGTTGTGCTGCTTTCCCACTTTTCATTCCTTCTGCAATGAAACAACAGCTGAATTAAATGTCAGAGTTCTTGTGTTCTGGTTAATTTCTTTATCGATGATCTGGATGAGGGGATCAAGTGCACCCTTAGTCAGTTTGCAGATGACACCAAGTTGGGCGGGAGCATTGATCTGCTCGAGGGTAGGAAGGGACCCTGCAGAGGGACCTGGACAGGCTGGATCGATGGGCCCAGGCCAACTGTATGAGATTCAACAAGGCCAAGTGCCGCGTCCTGCACTTCGGCCACAACAACCCCATGCAGCGCTACAGGCTTGGGGAAGAGTGGCTGGAAAGCTGCCTGTCGGGAAAGGACCTGGGGGTGTTGGTCGACAGTCGGCTGAACATGAGCCGGTGGTGTGCCCAGGTGGCCAAGAAGGCCAATGGCATCCTGGCCTGTATCAGCAATAGTGTGGCCAGCAGGAGTAGGGAAGTGATGGTGCCCCTGTACTCGGCACTGGTGAGGCCGCACCTCAAATACTGTGTTCAGTTTTGGGCCCCTCACTACAAGAAGGACGTTGAGGTGCTGGAGCGTGTCCAGAGAAGGGCAACGAGGCTGGTGAGGGGTCTGGAGAACAAGTCTTATGAGGAGCGGCTGAGGGAACTGGGGTTGTTTAGCCTGGAGAAAAGGAGGCTGAGGGGAGACCTCATCGCTCTCTACAACTCCCTGAAAGGAGGTTGTAGCGAGGTGGGTGTCCGTCTCTTCTCCCAAGTAACTAGCGATAGGACGAGAGGAAATGGCCTCAAGTTGTGCCAGGGGAGGTTTAGATTGAACGTGAGGAAAAATGTCTTTACTGAAAGAGTGGTTAGACATTGGAACAGGCTGCCCAGGGAAGTGGTGGAGTCCCCATCCCTGGAGGTATTTAAAAGACGTGTAGATGAGGCGCTTAGGGACATGGTTTAGTGGGCATGGTGGTGTTGGGTTGACGGTTGGACTCGATGATCTTAGAGATCTTTTCCAACCTTAATGATTCTATGATTCTATGATTTTCTTTCCAACTGTAGAATTAGATGCCTTAGTTATCAAATACAGGACAAGAATAGTGAAACTTAAAAGCCTCTGAATGTGGTCTATAATAGCTTTTCTTTACATAAAAAGGAGCAATTAGAGAGTATATCAGAATTTTCCAGGGTTAAAAGCTACTGTGTGGTTGCTATTAAAAAGCTGAAGATGTGCCCCTTTTCCAGTGAAAAGAGCACACGTTTTTATCTCTGTAAATGACATTTGACTGTAAAATGAGGACTTTTTTGTCTAAGAAAATTTGTCACAGCCACAGAAGTTAACATCATCCTCAGCGAATCTTGGTTGACTTGTTTCATTTTTCTGGATATAAGAAGTAAGAGGACTTTTTTCACTGTCTAGCTGATTTAAAATTAAGATGGCGTATACCTGAAGCTGTTCAGGGCTTTGGATGTTAAAGAAAGTCCCAGGAGATAGATTAGTGGGTAGAGGGCAGGTAAGGCAGTCAAAGGTACATGACAAATTCATTTATCACATGGCTCTGTAATATATCACCTGACTGTGCAATTTATCACATGGCTCTCACCCCTACAAAAGAGCTGTAAGTGTTTGTATGTATAAGGCAGTGGGAATTGTCTGTCTGCATAAGGGGAAATTCTTCATTGTATATCCACTCAGATGTTTTCTTCTGTTTCTGGAAGATTTCACTTCAAAGTAGAGTTTTAATTGTGTCGGCTGTAAGTGAATGTAAGCTAACTTAGTATTGAACCAACAGATGGAAAAATCCTTATCACTGAACAATGAAACAAGTTGATATTTTTTTTCCTTGTACCATCTGGTATGTATGCTCACATTTGAAAAATTAACTATTCACAGAATAGTTGTTTGACAGTTCCAATAGTTAAGCTCTTTCTCTGAAGATCAGTGCTTTATCTTTTTGAAGAGGAAGCCACAAAATACAAATAGAGACATGAAACTAAATCTGACAGGTCTATAAATGCTGCAAAAAAGCAGAAACTAAAATGTTCTGCACAGAAATGTATTTCACCATTTCTTCCATAAACCGATCATGCAAAGGTTAATGCAAAGTACGAGGCATGAGGTATGTTTCTTTGTAAGCAATTTTTCCATTGTTCTAGTTGATAGAAAGAGGAGAAACTCAGTTACATAAAAAGCGAACAAACCAAACACTGTCTATGAATGAGTCTATATACTATGGTTTCATCAACTAATTGCCTGTGATGAAGCAGTATTTGAAATGGTAAAGGAAACTGATGGGGAAAAAACCTCTTTCAAAGATATATTAAATTAAATAGAAATGACTGGGAATCAGGAATAAATGTTGTAATATTCTTGGAACTGAAATGGGGTAATAAGTTTATGATCTCAAGCAGACAGGGTTGTGTAGGAACTTAAGAATTCCTAGCCTGAGATGGACACATTATCCTGTGTCCTTTTGTATTTCTATTGGCTATTTTTTCTAGATAACTGTGAAGACGATAAATGTTCTCCTAATGCTTCTTACCAGTTATGCAATGGAAAATCTAAATTATCAGGTGTTGAAAGGTGTGGCTTTTATGACCTTTGATAGATCCTACTTGAGGAGTATCACTGTTAATACTAAACTATCTTAGTTATACAAATATATAATTTCAATATTTCTTAAAAGAAAATGGCTAAGCTATTGACCTCATTAATATCTGAAAATGCTACAATGGTATAACTATCATATTCATATGATGGTTACAGTGGTATGTTCATTATATTAATTCTCATGAGAAGTATTCTAGAGGTCAGCTACAGGGAATGTGTTTTTGAAATTTACTTCAGAAACTTAGTGCCTAAAGACTCTCAAGAAATAGTCATATTGTATTTCTTGTATATTTTTGGTAGAAAATGACCACTAAAAATATCCTGAAGTGACCAAAGAGTGGGTGTGTTGGGATTTCATAAGCACAATTGCGCTACCCAGTGTTAGGGGTGAGAGTAAAGAGAGAATGGAGTTACTAATTCTGAGCTGACTTAATATAATGTGTGACGGTCCAGTAAACACACCTGTATGAAATATGCAGCACAATGCTTTTACTGTGTAGAAATAAAAAGAATTGGAAGAGGAATAAAGAAATATTTTCATAAGGACAAAGTAAGAGACTAAGGCAGTTGGAAATAGGAAATTTACTTAGTGGTTCATGAAATTGAAAATGAAATTATGACATTAGTCTTTAAAAATAGCAAGAATTGCCCCCGCATAGTATATTAGAAGAAATATCAACACTTCCGTTTAATCATGCAGTAGCTCCTTTACCTGTATGTGTATCCCACCAAAATTTTTAAATTGTGTGCAAGTACAATTGAATGCTAGATAAATTTTGGTCTTTGCTAGATGTATAGAGTTGCAGTAAGTTCTTGGTTTATCTAGCCTATATATCATATTGCAAAATAAGAACTACCAAACAAATTAGAGCTTTTAAAAATATGTGGTAATTAGATAAAAAAAATAATTGTATAATAAGCTTTTTATAGGTGATATGCATGTTGTTCTTCAAATAATATGACAAAATAAACAGCAAATTAGACAGAGGTACACTAAATATCTAGATCAGGAATTAGTTTAGGCTGAAAAAAATCTAATCAGGAATTAGTCAGGCTGAAAAAAACTTTTACTAAACACTGCCAAGAACTCAGAAAATTAATGGAAGAGATTATCTAAGTGGCTTAAAATTACTGAAGAAGATGAATGCCTCACTTGAGTCTATAAAATTTTAGGAAGTGTAATTTTTTTAAACATGAGCATTTTCTTTTTCTAGTTGTGCATGTCTTAGAAAGGATGAGTCTGTAGCTCACCCATTGCTCGAGGTCTTGACTAGATTTTCCTTCTGTACAAAAGTACAATTTAGTTCCTTCATGACATTTAGTCTCTGCGTTGAATCAGAAGTAACATCTCCTGCTATTGACAGCCAACAAGTGAAGTAGCACCAAGGTCCTTGCACATGTACCTGAGATCTTGACAGATATTTTTAGAACATGAGCTCCAATGTGAGCCCTGAATGTAGAAGTTCAGCTGCTAAGACCAAAAGTGTGCAACAGCTTTTCAGCTCCTGCAGGCAGCTTTTGTTTGGTCAAACCTGGAAAAGATGCTGAATAAGAAGACATGTTACATTATCCTGTGCTGTTACTGCAAACCAACAGGGCGTTCTCCAGACCTCTGCAGTTCCTGGCACTTTTAACCTTAAAATAGATGTCATATCACACTTTGTTCTTCATAAAAAAAAAGGGAGCAGACACAGGGCTGCCACAGCCTCCAGGCTCAGGCTTGTAGAAACAAAACTTGTGCAATTAAGACACCAGTTACTGATTCTTTTCCTTTTCTAAATGACTTAAGCAGGTCATTCACTGAGCCAGTATTTCTTTACTAATCTCCTGAAAGTGGAACACCTTGCTTTAGATCTAATGCAGCTAAATAGAACCAGCAATAAGTGACTATCTAATGTGCACCTGAGAACGGCTCCACATGCAAGAACTTTTCCTCTAAGTACGTTGGATAGGGCATGTAAAAAAACTTTTAGCTTCATTAATTGGCTCCGTATGTGGCAATTTACAGTTTATGTGGAGGCAATTTTTCCTCATGAAAAAGCTGATTACATTACAGCTCATTAACAAGAATACCTTTGTTACTGAAAGTTTCTCTTAAGCATAGCTAAGGCTCCCTGTGACCTACTTCTAATGCTTTTAGAGTTCTCAGATTTCTCATTTTTATTTAAGTACCTACCTTACACATGATTGGCTGCAGGATAAGATAGGCTCACGGTCTAATTTTAGATTGGAAGATGTAGGTTTTCTTCTGTGAGAAATAAATTCAAAAATAACTTTTTAGATCATAAGATGCTGGCAAGTTTATGGAAATAGTTCACATTTCCATTCTAGCAGTTGAGAAAGGGGAACAGCAGTCCTGAACATTTATAACTCTGTTCTGATTCTTTGTATTCAGATGAATACATATTTTCTCTATCTCTGGCCCCAAAGGAGTTCTTTCTCAGGAACTTTTCCATTGCTTGTATTGCCAAAAGCAGTATTGCTTTCTGGAAGATTCTGTAGAGTTGAATGGAAATTAAAAAGAAAGGATGTAGAGAAATTTAATGGGGTTTTAAAACAATTTCTGTGGAATGCTAAATAATCTAACACAGAATTAGTTTTTCTTTAATTTTTTGCTAACCTATAAAATTCTGTTTAAACACCCCAAAGTTGCTGAAAAATTCTGAAGAAGAGACAGCAGTATATATTCATTTCTATTGGCTTTTGCATATCTTTCTTATGGAGAAATGGACTTTATATAAGTTATTGACATGTTTTATTTAGAGATTCCTAAAGTATTGCATCACCATGAAATTTGGGATTTCTGGGGATTTCTAGATGAACGTTACCTTTTGCTGACATTAGTAGAAATGGATTCTATTCGGTGACTAGACAATGGTATTGCTATGTCTACAGACCCTGAATGGTCTAACAGTGGAATGAAAGATGTGACCCAAATAACAGACAGCTTTCTGACATCTTTCTTTGGTCCTCTTTGAGATACTTTACATGCAAACATAAGATGGCACTTTGTGCATGATCTTCTACATATCCTCAGCTTCCACCACAGCAGCGAGGCATACTCAGACAATAACTCAGGGATATATATTTAAATTAATTGTCCCACTTCAAGGCATGTTCTTTCTTCAGATTTCACTATTTGGGTTTTCAACTTTGTGCTTGTATGTAACTTACTGAATACTGATTGTATGAATTACACATGAACCTGGAGGTGTGCTTCAGCATCATGGAAGCAGTAGTTCAGGTGACACACCCACAATCCTCAATAAAACCATGCATGAGTAAACTCAGGGTCCACACAGAGTAATCTGCATTCAGAGGGCTGCATGATGATTTGCCTCTGATCAAGGCCATAAGTCTTTGGATGGATCTCATTCTCAGGGCTGCACAAATCTCAGATTTATATCAGACTATTGTTCATGCTGCACAATGTCTTGGCTTTTATTGTTTCTGCTTTAATGCACAGTTAATCTGGGCCTTTTTGTACTATATTGCACCTTTTTTTCCTTCCTTTGGGTTTTGTATACATTCTCTAAGGGTTACAGTTAACAGATAATATTTCATGTTACCAAAAAATGGGAATCAAGAGCAGGTCTAAAAGAAAGCTATTAGGGTTGGAATAATCTGTTTTGTATGATTAGATTAGTATCAGTGGCTTTAAAGGGTTATCAGAATCCTCCAAACTTACAGTAGATTTCCCTGTGAAGACAGTTGGGTGATTAGGGGGACATAAGTTTCACTAAGACAGTTGGATCCAATGAATTTACCCTTCAACATATTCACAAGTTAAAGATGCCTTTGCAGTCTCCTTAGGATAATGCCACATACAGCATTCAGCTAATTTGCAATGGAGACATATTATTATAATTAGACAGTGAGAAGTCTTTATACATATATATGTAAAACTTCAAGCTCCGTGTAATATTGCTCAAGGACTTGAACCTAGACCCTGCATGGATTTAAGGGACTATATTCTATACATGATGGTATTATTCATTTTGACTGTATTTTATTTGTGTCAGAGGACTCCAGCATGAAAGGACCACATAAACAGAAAGATGTAAAAGTGCAACAGCACTTTGTTTCAGGTTTGAACTACAGACGGTAATAAGTTAAATACTTTCTTCACTCATGGTCCATTTAATCACAAACCATGACATAGTTCTGATTTCTCACAGAGAAATGAAAAAACGGCACCCAGGACACTGTGGGGACTGGGGGGTTCTGGGAACCAGGAGGGTCAGATACTTCCCACGGGGCTGGCAGGGGAGGACCTGGCAGCCAGGACCATCCCATTGCCCCACCAGGGAGCAGGGCAGCCTGGGCAGCCCCAGACACGGGCAGCAGGCACCTCCCTGGGGACGGGGACAGGGATGGGACTGAGGTCCTGGCCTGGGCTGAGACAGGGCATATCATCTGTCAAGTGTTTCAAGAAGTAAAAGTTTTTGTGAACCCTAATTAATGGTAATAGCAGGATATTACTAGCTTGTACACTGGAGGTGTGAATGCTTGGTCTTTTGTAAATAACCTGTTTTTCCCAACATCACTGCCAAGAGAATGGCTCTGTCTAGAGCTGTGGGAAAATTCTGGCTACTTTCTGATTTTTGCAAAAAACTTAAGTCCTGTAACCCATTATACACAACTGGCTTTCATGGTATTATGGGCATCATAAGGACTGAAGGATTTGTACATACTGGTCAAGGACTAATATTTTCACAAACTTTGTTCTAATAAAAAAAAAATAAATTGTAAGCGTCATTATTTTATGAACCTTTGTTATGAATCTAAGATTAAATCTATAATTGTACTCCTGAATTGGGGAAATGTTACAAAAGAAAGCTTCTGTTTGCTAGGTAATATTCCAAAGTGACACATGAAGAGTAAAATCCCATCAAAGACAATGAGATTGTGCATGTGCTCAAAACGTGCTCCAGTATCTGCAAGTAACTTGCTGAATTGGTGCCTTGGCTGTCAAATTGTTCTACAAAATTATATAACTCTTGGCCACACCAACTCCTGAGGTGTCCTCAGGACTACATGGTAATTATTTTGAACTTTAAGAAATAAAGTAAAATTACTTGCTTAGTGAACAGATATTAGTCCCTATGAATTCAAACATATATGTTCAGTGTCAAAAAAGAGGTTTTATCTGAGGATCATGAAAATTTTCTAGTGAACATATCTTTGCTGAAAAATTGTTTTGAAGTCCAAGTGAAATATTTAGAAAGATGTTTGTTTTTGCAAGACAAACTTGATTTCTCAAATAAGGTCAAGCTTTCCATATCTTAAATAATAGCATTGAAAACGAAAATAATGTCATTTGATTTGTTTTCTTGTATGCTCTACTAAGAGGAGTTGTTTTGTTTGTTTGTTTGTTTGTTTCCCCTCTGCAAGCTGGGTTTCTCAGCTCTATTACATCTTCCAAGCAACACCATGGCTGGAAAATATCTTGTTGCAATTGCCTCCTTTTACCATAAGCAAGATTATGCTTCATCACAGCATGATGAGCAGTAAGAGAGACGTCAAGAAGTCCAGTTTATAAAGGACCACAGGAGGGAATAGAACAAACTGCAGTTCTTTTATGTCCCTAAATCTCATTACCGGTTTCCATTAGCTTTCAATTTTTAGCTGGCAGCATGTCCATGGTCACTTTAGTCAAAAACAACTTTTTAGAAATTTATTATCATTGAATTGTCCACAGAGAATATGTCTGCCTTCAGATGTTGGTGATTTTTCTTTATGCTTCACTTACAACTTAGCTGTGATTTGTTAGGCTCATGAATCAAGAAACCCATTTAGGGAGTAATATATAGACTTGGATAATTAAGCCTAACATGGGGCCACACTGGTGACAGTGACAGCTGCCCATATGGTCTGCCTACCTGGGTAACCTGAAAGTTAAAGGGCAGAGTTGCAAGGCAGAAAAGAAAGTGGTAGTCATGATTTCTGCTCGTAGGAGTGAGAAAGGCAAGATGTTGTTCGTACCTGGTTACACAGATGTTCAAAATGCAAGTTTGCAGCAGTCTCTGTTCTCAGATTCCTGTGTCCAGCTATTTGACATACCCTTGACCTCCCTTGAACTCACTGGGTACAGCTCCTTCTTGACAGAGGAAAATAAGCAGTTAAACTTGCTTGTGGATTAAGAAAAATCTAAGTAAGAATCAGAGGAGATGGCGTTATATGATGGAATAGAAAACTGTTGGAAGTAGAAAACTAAGATTTCAGATTGTTTTGAGAGGTTAACACTAGAGCAACACACGTAGTGATCTAGAGTTTTTCAGTGTCTGGTACTCGTGTACAGGATAATCCCCAAGATAATAAAATGACCAGATAAGCCTCTCAAAAGTTATGGTAATACCCAATGGAAAGAAACACCATTAAGTCAGACGTAGAAACTTACATCTTTTGGGCAGTCACTGGTAAGTGAGCTGGCACCCTGCTGAAAAGAAAAGGGCAATGACATTTGCCTGCTTTCTCAGAAAGCTCTCTGTTACCTTATAGCCACGTCCAATATCTTAGGGCCTTGTCTGTAGCTGTGAGGGGAGTCAAGCTCTCATTGTATATGAATGAAATAACTGTATACACATATGTAACCCTGTGTATATAAGATCATGTGTATTGATTTAACAGGATTTGATACATTCTTTTATCTTAGTGCAGTTTCTAAAGGCAGATTAGCATTCATATGAAACTGTTGAGAGCGTAGTTTGGCCCACAATTGCTACCAGTGCTGAGATCATGGAAACAGAACAACCTCGCTCCCCCAGAAACAAACAAACCCCAAACCAAAAAAGCTTAACAAAATTTTCTGATAAATTTTTGAGTTTTATGAGCTGGTAGCAGGAGAATGAAAAAAAAAAAAAAAAAAAAAAAATCCTTCACAAGGGAATTCACAAAGGCAAGCTAAATCTGGAAATCTGTAAACATGCAAATGTTATGATGCTATTTTTTGCAGTCTCTTTGTAGAGTAGAAATGTACTTTAAGGTAACTCAGCCATTACCATCTATGTTTAATTACTCCTTTGATAATGGATTTCTTCCTGGTACATTAAATGACTACATTATACAGTGCAAAACCACTTTTGGCCTAACCTCACCGGTATAAAAAAGGTGGTGTCAGTAAGTTAGTCTTTTTCCACTCCCTGTCATTTAACACAGTGTTAACAACAAAATTCTTTGACAAGATTATGAGGTGTGTTTATTCACATTGATGAAACTGTTATTGTAGTTTGACAAACTGAATTCTAAGTGGTCAGATTTGTGCAAAATAGCATTAAGGATTTTATATATTTTGCATAAGATGAATAAAAACATATTCTGTACAAGTATGCAGGTTGAGTGTGCCATTTCTTACTGTTACAGCATATTGACACAAGCCCTAATATTGATATTATACTCTAACTACATAGTAGTAAAAAGGTGTTTCGTAAGGATATATGTTGTGGCAGTTTCAAAATGACATAAGCCAAGTTGACAGAAACATTTTTTACATCAGTTTACTGTGTTGTTGCATAACTTTTACTTTTTTAACTGTGTTAGAAAAATGAAAATATAAAATTTCCTACACTCTGATGTTTTGCCGTAACAGTACTTGCTAAAAGAAGCAGTGACCATCTATACTCACCTATATTTTTAGTAAGATTATAACATTATCTCATTCTTAGTTTCCTGCAGAAAAAGGGAGCTAATTAAAGACACCCTTATTAGGGGTGAAGTCCATATAATGACTCCATAGTTTTCAGCTCAAAAATCTGCTTAGTGTCTTCTTTATTGCTGAGTTTTTGACCATCCAGACACAGACAAACAAAATTGCACCTCCAAATCTGATTAATGCAATTAAGATTAATGACCAAGGAGAATAAGATTTCCTCATGCTGATGATCTAATGCTTTTATAGCTTGGTTTAAGGCCAGCCTACACCTGCCATTGGTTTTTTCTTTCTTTGTAATAACGGAGTAAATGTTTAAAAAAAAAGCAGGATGTAAAATTAACTCTTTTACAGAATAGGTTTTGCTTCCACTTTTAAGAACACAATAACTTCTTCTGAAAGTGGGAATCTCAGAACTTTAATGTTCCACTGAAGAACTACTATTTTCTAGTCAACAGTCTTCCTTTCTGAAGTCCAAGTGGTGCATAAAATCCTTTTCTTGTCTTCATTCAAAATCTGGAAAGTTATGTAATGAGAGGACTTACTTACATCTTTGATTACATTGCTGTGTTATAGATGTTCTGTTAATAATACGACAAATTTCAAATATTGGACTGGCTTCAGTTTAGAAAAATGTATAGACCAGAGCCACAAAACGTATCACTATAAAATTGCATGAAATTCCCAGTTCTGATTGGAAATAACAAGATCATCACATACAACATTTTTCTCTTTATATATTTTTTGTTTTGAGAACATGTTCAGCTGCATGTTGTGGAAAACTTGTAGTTACTTTAGGATTTTTAATGATTTCTCTAGAATTGAAATGTGAAAATTTTCAAATAAAGAATTGTTTTGCAGTATAAAGAATTTCTATTTTCTTAAAATATGCCTGGATTTACTTTGAAATTTCTAGTGAAAATTCAAATAGACAAGGTCAGTGTGATTTCAGTTTTTGTAATTAATTGTAACTGAAGGTAACATTTCTCCATTTTATGAACAAAACCAAGTATTTAACAATGAGCTGTTTTAATCTATTTTCTTTTATTGGTCATTTGCAGGGAGGGAAATGTCATGCTGCAAGATACAGAAAAGATGAGAGAATTACCCAGTCACATGATATGTCAATGGCATAGAGAGAAATAAAAAATTAGGTCTATAGCACTCTCCCAAGTCTTCTGCTTCACTTGCAGAGGCATGTTGTTCACCTTGAAAAATGCTTGAGTTTGAAATACTTCTTTGAATTTTTATTGCATTAACAATAGTAAAAAAAAAAAGGACTTTTCATATGGCTCAGAGATTTTCAAGGGTTCTGTGTGTTCCAGGATTAAACTGTTTAGTGAGAGTTAAATAATAAATATATATCTTTTCTTCCACTCATTAACAAAATAAGTAAGGGTGAAAGAATAGAGGAAATCTGTTCCCTTGTAACATTTAAAATGAGACTGTGAATGGGAAAGAAAAGGGTATTTGGTAAAGGTTTTATGAAAGAAGAAGAACAATGCTCCAACAATTACTTGTGTAGGAAAATGGACTGAAGGGGAAAAACTAAGAGAAATGGATGGGGGACATGTGTTAGAATGTACTAGGGCTCTTTCAAAAATTAACTGTTTTAAACTGCATCCAAAAATGTTTTAAAAATCAGCAAAGTTATCTGAGGGTGATGCTTATGTTGCTAAAGACAATTTTGATGATGGTTCCAATGAACCGCACTTGCAATTCTTGGAGGTTCAGACAGGATGTAAGGTGGATGTTTGCTGTGTAAATGTATTCATAGCTAAGGAGAGTATCTTACTGTAAACACTTGGTGTCCATGTCAACCACACTGCATAGGCGGCTGGAATGAGTCATTGCATTTCTTCTTGGAAGAACTGATATGCTGCTTGCCTTAGGGCCAAGGGAAAACTTTTAGATAAATGATAGACAAAATAACGTCTTTCTTACAGGGGTTATATTGCAAACAGGCCAACCCCTGATGAGGCTAATAATAGGGTAGGTGGGTTAACTGGGAGAAGGAAAAATAGGCCCAGTTAAGCTATTAATCAAAATGTCAAGATTAAGTGCAGAGACAAAACAAGCGTTTACATGTTAGACGGTCTTTAGACAACCAGTACTGTTCATGAAAGGTTTTTTTCAACTGTGATTGACAAATAGCCCTCTTCAGGAGGGTGAGAGAAAGCGGCATTTAAGGCCAGAGGGAAACATTAAGTATCTGCTTAAGGGCAAGAGATGACAATGAAATGTTTGCTATAGGAGAAACAGGTAACTATTGTTAGGACTCTTTCATCTTACAAATAATTTTGCAACTGAAAATAATTACTATGCTATTTATTTGTAAAAATCAAAAGTGCTGACGAAATTTTCAGCCAATCTGCAAAAGTTGGTCAGATAACCAAGGTCTTAGTTTTTGTCCTTCTATGATTAATAAAGGACTGAAACATGGTTTTTGTTTTTGTTTTGTTTTGTTTTGTTTTTTCCTAGAGTATTTTACTGTCTGTATTTTAGCTTTAGGAAAATGGAAAATGTCAAATCTAATTGCCACTGATTCAGTTAAGATTCTCTGGGATGTCTAAAGGAAGGACTGGGGGAACAGATTTGCAAAGATCTCTATATTTTTAGTCTTAATGAAACCTAACATTTAAAGATGACAAAAATATTCACCTTTGAGTTAAATGTTACACTCTTTGAGAAACCTGTGATTGAAGTACTTCATGCATCTTCGAACACAACCTCTTCCAGCCTTTCTTAGAAATTACTACATTTTTCTCTATTAAGCCTTTACTGACCTTCAAGACCACTTTTTCTAGGCAAAAACATTCCTATCCCATGTTAGTTCTCAAATTACAAAGACAAAGGAGATGTTCAACTCATTTCGAGCACTGCTTTCACTTGGAAAAGTGGCAATGGACACCAGGCCAAATTCTAGTGAGGACAGGCACTTTGTAGTTTCCATCTCTACTAGTCTCAGGCTTGTGGGTGTAGACAAGGACACTGCACCAGAAACCTGCGTCATGAACTCATGTACTTGTTGCTTGTTAGCTAACCTGTTATTTTTTTACAATGAAAACAAAGTGTGAAAATAAATTGATATCTTATCTGCCCTTTAAGTTTTTAACAATTTTCCCTTCAGCACTTAGGATTAAAAAAAAATCATATATTTTTTAGCAGAGAGCCTTCAGGCTGCTTTCTATTCAGCATAACCAGTTTTTAAAAAAGACTCTGTTATTGCTGTCAGTCTTTATGGAAAACCTTGCACTCAAAAGCTCATCAAATAAAATTTTTGAGACACAATTGGACAATATCAAGAAATAGATGTTATGAAATAACAAACATCCTTTTCCTCTCTTAAGTTGTGACATTATGTTTCCTGTACTTTTGAATAGCTTATACATAAGGGGGAATAGCTAAAATTAATATTTGAAAAGGGATATAGTCAGGTGTTGTGACTAACTGATTGGGATAGGTCCATGGAATAGACGAGTAGTCAGGGTAGTGACTTCTCTTAAAAATGAGTGATATGGTTTGCAAAGCATAAGCGATCTGTTTTCTGCCTGGTGCCTAGGAGTTTATATACAGAGATCCCTTCACAACAAATAAAGGGACTTGTCTATCTAAAACCCTGCACGTGCTTCTGAAAATCTAGCATGTAATGTCAGTAGAAGATTTTATGATCTCTGAAACAAAGAAAAGATTTAATGTGTTTCTACAGTTGTGACCAGCTGGATTTTCCTTCTGTTCATATTGTAGCAGTCAGGCAGTAGTCATAGTTACAGTTAAATGACCTATTTGTAATAAAAATGCATATTGTTTACTCTTTTTATTTTTCTTCACATTATATTCAAATTAAGACCTGCTTTTTGCAGATATTTATATGGAATTATACTTTGAATGTTTCATCCTTGCTCACTACCTCTTCTGTGTTATTTCCAAATTAAATCTGATCTTGTCTCAAAACAAGGTTTCTCAGTATGTATAATCAAAAGATGGCATGTCAGGAAGTACCAATAGGTTGTAGATTGAGAGCTCAGAGAAAACAATCATAAGAGCATAGCATTAAGACCATGAAAAAGAGGAAAGAAGAAACAAATCAGCTCCTTAAATACTTTGTTAGTCTCTGCTGTGTTTTTAATTACTTTTGGTGAAGCTCTATGCTTCTGTAGGACTGCCGAAGCAGCATTTCAGGTCTCTGCTTCCATCCCTAGTCTTTGTGTCATTATGGTCCTCCTTCAGCAGTCACCAGTATCCTCCCAGCCAGGACTTCCCTACCATACTGACGCCCAGACAGACACATAGCATTGCCAGCCAGTTGGCAGCCCTCTTCTGCCAAGAGGGGCAGCCCTCTCTGGTAGCCCCCGGTGAAAGTCCCAGCAACCGCAGGAATACAAATGCGATGTCAAAACTGCACGTTATTTCTCACGCAGACCTAATGGGTCTGTTTACATGGCATTACATAAAGTTCTGTGCTAAGGCAAAAATTTAATCTCTTTCCAACACAGGAATGGAAGAAGAGTATTAACTACTGGGTTTGAACCATTTACAAACTGTCAGGAGTAAATGGGACTCCAGAGAATTCTCCAGAACAGGAAATATTTGAAGTGAAAACCATTCCCCTTCAGCTGTTTGCAGAGACGCAGTTTCCGAAATACTATACCAAATATCTCTCTAATTTCTCTTTATCCATGTCTAAAGCTTCCTGTCTGCCTGCTGAAGGCCATTTGACAAGGGACGCAGAGAAGTAGCATTTGTAATATCTGTTTAATGTAACCAGAGGAAAATCTTATGATTTGTAATATGCATTATGAATCTTAGAGAGAAAATGTGAAGCCAAACTGCAGATTAAGCAGGCAAGTAAGGTAACTAATCAAACTGTGATTCTTGTGATGTTTACTTGAGCATCATGTTCAATTCTGAATCAGAAATTCCAATCAATAAATACCACAGAATGGACAGGATCCATCTGCATCCTTGTAATTAAGTTAAATTACAGGGTAGTGCTCTGGTTGTAAGGTTGTTGTGAGACTCTATTAACTGGGCAGCTTTGACTATATGTAATCTGTCAGGGGAGTACTGTGAATGGGCCTGAATTGTAGCGCACCAAGATTTGCAGTTTTAAATGTGCCCTGTTAAACAGTTGTGATTTGCTTTCATAACTGGTTTGATCCATTACACTTGTTCCTTATCTTTTATTCCACAGTCTTTGCTGCTTTCTTTTAGATTTCCTCACTATGGGTACCAAATTGGTCTGATGGACTTATCTCATTTGAGTGCATGGCACCTCTCTTGAGTGCAAATCATGTCATTATGCTTAGGAACTTGCTGGTAGCCAGCTGAATAATTATGAGCGCTATGGTCACTGACAAGAGTTGCATGCTGAAGCAAAATATTGTGATAATTGTAAAAACGTTGAGAATGGGGCTGTGAGGTTTTGATCATGTCTTAATTTAGTGCTGTGACAATATACCAAGAAATCCAGCTCCTGAGCTCCTAACATCTACCACTGGCCTCTGTGAAAGTTGGATCAGATGGAAACTGATGAAGGACCTCTAGATTTACCTCAGTTATAATTATTAGTAACAGTAAATGAGAAGGTATACTGCCCCATTAAGGACCCAGGTGCCCACGGCCAGTTTGCCCTGCCAGTTGTGTCGTGGGTAGGTGCAGATGGTCTCTGATGCAATTTGTAGGATGAAAACTGGCTCCTGGCAAGCCAAGTGGTTGTGCTCTGCCAGAAAAGAGGCTTGGTCTCTCTCCTTTTGAAAGCCACCTGGGTGTAGCACTGAAACCTCCCAGATCGGGATTTATTTTCTGAGCAAGTGGGTACTTATGTGGCCGTGTTGGCATTTCTTGATAGCAGCTTCCTCACTGGTGAAAACTGCATGCTTTGGCCTGCATTTCAAGGAAAGAACACCCATGCTAACTAGCAGGTGTTAAATTTTAAAAGGCAATGAGAAGCCACAGACAAAAAAATAGGAAAAGAAATTACTTTTTTAGGAGCTCTGAAAACCAGTGAGGAAATGTGTGGAAGAAACATCTGCGTCTTCATAAATGTGGAAAAAAAATCTTCCCTTCTAGAAGAATGTCCCTTGTGGGAAGGTGTCATATTTTTCTGGAGGAGACAAAGGAGGAGAGCAGAAAAAGACTGAGGCCAAGGAAGGAAAAGGTTGATATAACATGGGCAAGGGCACTTCAGTTAAGCTTTTTGCATGGCCCATCTTTTTTCTTCCAGAAAGTGCTTTGTGAACCTGGCTTTTGCTTGTTCAGTCTGTCACTCTTGGTAGCAGCCACAGTGGAAAGGCAACAATAGTCTTTAGCAGGAATACTCTTTTAGCACGGATTTCTGCCAGCAGCAGTCAACAGGAGGGCTTTTCTGAGATACTTAGTTGGTAAACAGCACCTTTACATAACCTTTAGTCAGTTAATGATACATTAATATTCGACAGCTGATTTAATGAACTTTACTGAGCTTCTCAAACATAAACAGTAGTGGTGGTGAGAACTGTGTGTTTCATGAAGGAAGGGCTTAGCTCAGTCAAATGGAATTGAGTGGAGCTACTTTCTTGTTTGCTCTTATGAGTAGCTCAGAGGCCCCAAAATGTGCATGTTAGACTTTCACAGATAGTTTATATATGCAAATATCTATTTCTCCAGCAATGATGAGGAAAATTATGTTAGTCTGTGCATTTACACCACACAGGTTGATTTACAGCAACCTCACCACACATTGGTCTGATAACTTCCTACACTGATTACAACTCTTTCCAAACTCTGTCTCGGTGGTATAAAAAAAATGTATAATATTGCTCAGCTAATTTCTCCCCTGCTGAGAGCACTGTACTGGTTTCTGCTATGGTCCTGAACTGTTTCAAACATTTCATTTCTTACATACCCCAATTTTGCAGGGTTGGCACCTGTGCAGCACTGCAAGCTCTTAACTCCTCACATTTACCATCCTGCTTAATAGCTAGCTTGAAAGAAGCTGCTGATAGCTTCCAAAACCCTGCAAAACCTGCTGGGTAGACTTAGGTGTCTCTCTTTATATACTGGTGTGGTTTGAATTGCCTTGATTGGTCAAGTTGGAAACTACTGAAGACCAGAACAGGCATCCCTTGATTTCAGAAGCCAGTGGATGGAGTTACGTGCTTCAGGGGTAGGTTCAGGAATCTCCATAGTAAATGATAATGTAAAAACAAATAGGGGAAAAATGTTGTGGGTGAGGAAGAGAGAGGCAGAATTTCTCCACAAGACAGTCATGATATGATGTTGTTATGTTGGAAGACTAAAGACATATATTGTTTAAAAAAATATTCTCTCTTTAATGTAACTGGAATACCCTGAATATTTATTGGTTTATTTGTCTCCATGAATGACACGCACTTCTGCAGACTTCACCTTTCATTACTATTTGAGAACAGGGAGCTTTTGGTTACCATGGGGAGAGGGACAAGTTTGTGGTCTTAGTCTTTTATAGGTTTGATCCTGTCTCAATGGAGAGCCTGGTTTGAGTGAGCTCTAAATTGTGGCTTTCTTACATTGTAAGTAAGTTGAACATTTTTCTTACTTGTTTATTTTAGCATTCATAAAATCATGCTGTGTCAATTTGATATTATGGGAACTGAATTCTCACATGTACAAAATCAAGCCTATCTGAGGTAATGATAATGTAAATAAGTTCTGCCCAAAATACTTGTGGCAGGATTACTTTGAAGGTAATGCATAATGATTTAGTATCCAGAATGTCCGTTCAGTCCTTGGTTCATGCAGGCAAGGCTGTCTTTTACTTCTTTCAGTGGTACAGCATAATGGGGACTTGCAAACATTGTTCTGCTACCCCCAGCTGTTCTGAAAAGTGCCTGAAATCACAACATTGTATCATGTTGCCCTTCCTGTTACGACTGAATAAGCTCTAGGCTGGCAAGACAGTACAGCATGTCTAGCGTGTAAATGATATCCAAATTCAAGGCTGCCTCATGTAAGTCAAATGATGTAGGCAAAAGCCTTAAGCTGTGAGTGGAACCAGATGCTCTTTGGGTACCATCATAGAATTTGCCTGCTGTCTGCACAACACAGTTGTGTGACTGTCAAAGTGTTCAATGACTCAAAGAGTTGCCCAGTCCGGAATTTAGGAGTGGCTTCAGATCACCGTTTGCGTTTACATTACTGAATTTAGCAGCAAGGTCAGCTGTTTGGCCATCTGTTTTTGGGTAGGAGGTTGTGACCTTTCTCAAAATTAAATTACCCTAATATGCTCTGTTTGAGCCTGTGCCCTGAGTTCATCCAGAAGCGGAAGCTGGTGCTAAACGCATTACTCAATATCTTTAGTGCACTGTCAGGATGGCAACCAGTTTGCTCTGTTGTCTCATCTATTGGCAGATATCTGGGCAGAGTTTGAGATGCTTGGTTGGAGTTATAAAACATTTAAATAGTGTTGAATCTGAGGGCTCGTCTTCCATACTATCATTGACATAGTACCATTTTTCTCTCCTATCACAATAAAAGTCACTAATGGCAGGGCATCATGCATGGTGGCGTCTTTGTTCTGATATTTGGTTCAACCTCTTTTAAAAATCATTCTAAAGCTGTTAAAGGTTAGGGCTGTCTGTTGAGACTAGATATCTGCTGAGGCTTCAAGGTGTTGTATAGTATAAATGGGATAGTATATAACTTGTGGTTTGAATTCCTGGCTGGCTGTGTTTGACCAAATTTTGGTGGCATTATTTTTGGTTGTTGTTCTCGTTAAAATTCTTACCTGTGAGTATTCATTCTAAGTAATTATATGTGTTCTAAGCTGTTAATGTGATGCTGAGTGATTAAATGGAAATAAATGGTATTCTGACCTGTGTTGAATGTGATAGTATTTCTTTTGTGACTGGACTTGGTTTTGCAGTGTGGTATCTGGTGTCCAGAATCCTGTTAAAAAAGACTGAGCTAAATTTCATGAGTCTGTATCTATACCGGTACTTTATACCTAAGAGCAAAAATAACTACAGAAATTACACTGAATTCTACTACCTCTGTAAACTACAGTGAATGCAAAACCATACACATCTATGTGTAATGTTATTCTTGGGAATCTTTTACATAACATGAAGTCCGACTGATGTGGGCCTTATTTAGACAGTGTGACCAATACTGAAGTCAGCAGTTGTATTAATAATTACATATATTTTAGGGAAAAAAATCAAGATACTTGAAGCATACTAGAAGAATGTATAATTAGCACTTCTGTTCTATTTTTACAAATATTATGAAATAGGCAAAGATGTCCAATTAGTGTACCCATAGATTTCAAATTCTGAAATATAATAATTAAAAGCATATTATTTAATCATTAAAGAAACTGATCTGTCAGTACACTGAATTGATAAAAATTGTATAGAGTTTGATTTCATAATCAGTGAGCACTCCTTACACCCCTATTAAACCAAATTGTAACTGTGTGCAAATTTTAAAAAATGAAGGACCACTGTTTTTATCAGCATTTATAAACACGCTGGCTACATATTTATGTAATGGAAGACCTTACAGTTCATTGATCAGGGCATAAATGGGATAGAAACAAAACTATGATGCTCAGTTCTGTACGGGTGTTGATATATCTAAACTTTATATCAGGTTCTTGTGTCTCTAACGAACCAAACCAACCCTCTGATCCAAATCCTAGTTTCTGGTAAATATTAGAGTAATAATACATATCTGTTCTTTGCCCTTCTGCTTCAGCCTCTCCCTCCTTCCTCTTATGCTACAGCTGGGCAATGAAAACAAAGCTGATTGTATGTTATACATTTATTTAAGGAGGAGGCAGAAAGAAAAGTCGCATCTTCATCATTATGGCCAGCTAATCTTCCCATTATGCTTATTATAGAATTTTATGCTTTGGTTTATTGATTAGGCATGGTTATGGAAAGATTTTATTCTTTGTAACCTCTGAGTCACAAAAGATGTTCTCACTGAACTGCTATAACAATTTGCAGTATATTTCTCGTATGATGTTTCACTAAAGTGTGTTGCTTATTTGTTAGCTTATTTAGGTGGAAAGGATTGTGTTCCCTCCTAACCGTTTTGTGCTCCAATAGTTAAACTTCACCATATTTCTAAAGCACCTGGTTAGCCATATAGTTATTCTGTGATTACATCTCTGTATCCCCCTTGAAGAAAAAGCAATAAAATAACAAAATTGCCTGCAAAGTGGAGCTAAACCCTCATGTTCATTTATTAATCTGCATTTGGGAAAGCTGAGAAAGATGTCAGTTCCAGTTTAAATACTGTGTGTGGGGAGGGTAAGATCAGTGTTGTCCATGCATGAAATTGTCTTTAGTAATTGGTTTTGGCAGCAGTGAGGTGCTAAACCACTGTAGCTGTGCTAAATGTGGGGCTCAAAAGAGCAGAGCGTGCAGTAATTAGCCAGTCACTTGGACATGTCTGACATGACTTAGCATTTATTACTATTTTGCTCACTGTACTAACCTAATTCAGTGACCTTTAATCTGAGATACATTTTGTTTTCAGAAAGGAAAAAGATCTTTTAAAAACTAGGATACACATTTTTACCTGGGGACGGGAAAGAATTTGCATTGCTTTGTCTGAGGAACACCTGTAGAACCCTGCTCCTCTCTGATGTGGCCAGGACCTGGAAATGCCCCTGCACCGGTGAATTTGGCCTGTTGTGGCAGTACTGCCAATAGTTAGCTAGGAGAACTGGAAAGGTGCTTTTATCTTCAGTCTCCCTGGGGGTTTTGTAAGTGTCTTAAAGGACTCAGGAACGGTGAAGATGGATAGATGAAGGGTGTTGTACCTTGGACTTTGTTTTTTCATACCAAGAAATCTACTGAATGACTGAGAAGAAAGAGCAAGTGAAAACTTCTTAACTATAAAGAAAGTACAATGTATGTATGCATCTCTTCTATGTAAGTTGCAGTAGCTCTGACAAAATAATGGTATATTGGGCAGAGCTTTTTTAAAGATGCATTTAACAAAAAAAATTCCTACTTGAAATGGCTCCAACTGCAAACTCTACTAATTTCTTTCATATAGTCCTCTCTTAGAATAAATGTACTCTTTTGCAGTCTTTGTGTTATTTGTATGTATACTCTGTTTTATTTTTATGCACATGTGTGTACATAGATATTTGTATATGTAAAAAAAAAAAAAAGAAAAAATATAAAAGTCCTACATCTCAGCAGTTTTGCAAGTTTCTTCCCTCTCCTCCCCTTCCCATGTCACTGTATATAGTTTAACTTACATTGCAGTCTTCTGGAACAAGACCTGTATTTATGCTTTTTTTGCTTCTGGCTCATCATTGCTAAAGACTAATAGCCATATTTTAAGTAATATCCTGATTATTTTTTTTTCTACAGGCTTTGTCACATAGTATCTTTAGCCAAATTTTCTTTCACAAAATGTATTAAATAATCTTGATATCTGCTTCTGTGATTATCCTCCTCTTAATATTCACCTCTCCTCTATAAATAAATTTATAATGTGGATTCTACTATATTTGACTTTTTGGATATGAAAAACTAATCACTATATGCGGACAATTTTAAAAGCAAAATTACATATTCATTTTGTAAGCTATTTATGGTATCCTAGATCTATTTCTTTCAAATCCCTAAGATTTTTATAGCTGATTGACTCTCTAGAGAGTTATCCTTAAAAAGGTCATTTGGATTTCACCCTGCCCCACACTGTTTGTTTGAAAGGAAAAGGAAGGGAAATAAGCAGGGAGTATTCACATCAAATCTCTGTTGTTATCTTTCTTGCATTCTCTATTAAAAAATGGGGAATGTACTTTTCTTCCAATGCTTTCTGTCTCTCTGCACTTTATTTATTGAATTTTAAAACCCAGAAAGGAAAAGCAACTCTGAGGCATTCTTAAAGGAAAATGACTCAGATGGCAGAACTGATTGTAAGAGATTATTTTAGTCATATCTAATTTTGTCTCAGAACAGAAGTATGTCTTTCTTGGATCCTTTCAAGCTCTGTATTTCTATGTTTTCTGTGAAAATTTAGAGTAACTCAAATTGGTATGTATCTGGTTATACAATATTATATATAAGCTATCAGAACAGAACAGTAAGGTTAAAAAATGCAGTTTTATAAGTTGGAAAAATGAAAATTGAGTTTTCTTGTAGAAACATTCCCCCCCTGGTTCCTTCCTGTGCATTGTGCTTTAATTTTAACTAAATTTTTACTTTTTTTTTTCATTAGAAACTCTAGATTCATTCAGCAGCAAAATGGGAATACCAGAGTATATGTGACTGACTAAATTTACTGATAAAACCAGCAGAAACTGAGTAGTTTTGTCAGGTTAATTTGATACTTTTCAAGTGTTACTATCATGCAGGCTTTAGAAAAGGTAAGACATAGAATTCATAACACACCTTGTAGATATCCACCTGTCCTTGCCCTGGAAACAAAAGAAATTTCAGGGTGAGCAGAGGTGGACAACAACTGGAAGGAGCCTAAGGAAGTATTGAGATGAGGTCTTATGTTCCCGGCACCTTGAGTTACATCTGGATTTTGGCAGCTATCCCATGAAAAATGAAAAATAAATGAGAAAAAACAAATCATTACATTAAATTTAGAATAACTTAAAGACAAAGCTGCTAACACCAACATTTGCCAGTGCACCCTCTGATTCTGTCCGTACTAAGAGTGTATTTAGGAAAATCCTAAAGGGACTAGAGGCTAACATCTCTAATTATTTATACTTCACTGAGCACATCAATAATTTCTAGTCCTCTCAGATATAACTGTCACCCTCTAGCTTAATTCCTGGATTAGAGCCTCTTGCTTTTCCACGCTAATTCTTTGAGTTATTCCACCAAAGTGTGCAGCAAGATGTATCTCATGGCTGGACCAGAGTTAGGACCATGGTCAGCTTCAATTCTAGCATTTCCTAGCATTTGAGTTATTCCTTATACCAGCTGCTTGCTGAAATAATTCATAAACATGACTGAAGTGTTGTCCAACTCTTGGAAGAGGAGCAGGGCAGGCAAGTGAAAGATATTTTCATGAAAAACACAATGGCAGAAAAGTATGGTGAAAGCCAGCATTGTCAGAGGAGGTGAAATTTATAGTAAAGTGAAAAATCACTGTGTTCTTGTAAAATGCCATAAAAATTTCCTTGAACTCTTTGTTTTCTTAATTGTGAAGAACTCTGGGAGAGTAAATATGAAGGCTCGTATGCAGGCTGTATATTTGTCACACTGCTGAATCTTCTCTGCAACAGAAATGTCCTCCCTGCCATCTCTCACCCTTCAAACACCTGAGTTTTGAACTTCCCACCCCAAAGAAAAGCGTGTGTGTATGTATGTAAAATATGTATGGAGTGGACACTGATAGAAAGTCATGTATGTTGGGCTTTCCAGACCACAAGACATTAAAAAAAAACCTTCTAAGAGTGTTAAGGACTTCAAAAAAAGTGGAGAGCTGAATTGATACAGCACCTTATCCACAGTGGCACTTGCGGGTGCTGTAACATTTCTTTGCCACTGCAAACAACTATTTGAGTTGAATTAATGTCAATCCTTTAAAATCCTGGGTTGGTTTAGGTTAAAATTCAATTGAAAAAATGAATGTACAGTGTGATACAAAAGGCTAATTTTAATTATATTAATAGGTTCACCTGATAAGGAAAGGATTTGTTTTAAGAGAATAAACCTCTTGAATCCTAAATTGAAGTACATTTAATACAGTATAGTCTTATGAAAAAATGTCTATCCTGTTGCAGCGCATTTCTTCTGCACTAAGATAATTCATTAACATATGTTTCTTCCACAATGAGAGTACTTATCTGAGTCAGTCCCTCTAGGAGCCCATCATTTTGAAACAATGAGTTGTGCTAGTACTTCAAAAGCTTTCTTTACCCCCTGCTATTTGTCCCCAAATATACTGAGTAACTCATACAACTTAGGGTTGTTTTTTTTTTTTAAATTGCTGGATTACTCTGCAATCAAATGCACCTTGTGAGAGATCACATTTGCCTCTGGAAGAAATTAATTGTTAAGCTGCTCTCTGACAGAACAGATCTATCACTTCATACTGTTGGGGATGGAAGGATGTACATACTGCTTATGTAATGTTTTTCTAGCTTTTAAAAATGAACCTTTCTAAAATAATGGATACATACAGAGGGCTGTTACACTTCCTAATCAAATTCATTGGAACCAAGATTGCATGAGATTCTTGGATGCCAAAGATATTTCTTTCCCTCCCTCCTTTTGTTGCTTCTTTTCAACTTCTCCCACTTCCTAAAAAAACAGGTAGAATTTATAATCCAAGAAGAGTATCTTCAAAATGAAACGTTTAAACAAATGTACAAATATTGGGAAAAGATATTCCAAACTTCCTTTAATCTTTCTGAAAAAGTCAACCATATTACTTTTAAAATGAGGTGGGGGCATTTAGCTCCAGCACTGTAACTCAAGCTTGATAATTTTATCTTCTCTATTATCCCATGAGGAGAGATACATATCTTAACAGCAACTAAGTACCCTGACCTATTGAAAGCTGTGCAGTTGAAAGGTAATACCATAAAATGATAAGGACTTGTAACCTGTGCAGACTCCTGGTAGCCCATGAAATGAACAGTTATCATGAATTTTTTTTACCCCCAGACTCACTTATGTTCAGAAAATTCCTAGTTATCTGCACATATTTTAGATGATAGTTACTGATAACTAACTGATAGTTAGTGTACGAAGGTAGTTTACAGGTCTGTGGAAGTTTTCTTGGTATGCTGAGTATTCTTGAAGTCAAAATGTGAACACGTGCTATTATAAAATCTGTATATCTCCATCTATTCATGCTAAAAAGCCATGACATCATTATAACAAGAATACTTTCTATGATTACCTTCCTGTTAGTGAAAGGAAGAATACAGCCTCTCAAGAAAACTCAATGTATTCCTGCACAAATTGCAGAATTGGTGTTTCTTCCATCTTGATAAGTGATACAGTAAGTAGTGCAAAATTAATTTCTTCTGGACACCTCTCTTTGTCTATTACCTAGAAGAATATACTGACTAACAATGAGTTATGTCACCTGGCTTCAGAATACTGGTTCAATTTTTGTTGTCAAAATGCAAAATAGTCCCATCTATTGTGGTTTACAATGGCTCCCTTTTTTTTACTACAACAATCCCAGGTGTACATGAAAGTAAAATCAATACTGTGGTGGCCTTGAGATTACTTCATACCCTCTTTCCCAAGTAAGAGGTAGGTTTAATCCCCATTAAAAACTATGGAAGATACAATTGGGTGCATTCCTGCTGAAGTTTCTGGTGGTAGCATGAACCATATTCCTGAAAACACTTTTCACTAAGGCTCTTATGAGGACCAAACAGGAGGACTCCAAAAAGAAGGTGTCTCAGTAATAATACAACCTCAATTAGTGGTGTCAGAACAGTTAATTAAGGTGTCTTGGATGAAGGGACCATGTGAAGGTCTGTGTATATCTGGGAGCAAGTCTACAGTCCAAATGGTGGGAAAAATTTGTAGGACTCCTTGAGCTAATCATGGTTCAGCAGTCTGAAATAATGCCTGGCTGGTGTTTCTCATCACCTTTGATCAAAATGGAAATCCTTGTCGTGCAGAAGGCTTTGTGTAGAGGTTACAAACAATGGAGAACATTTTGTCATGCTTTCTATTATTATTATTTTTTAAAAATATGAAGCTGAGACATTAAGTCTTAGCAATGCAACAAGTCAGGGGTAGTAAGCAGATCTGAACCCAAATTCTTAAAATCTTAGGAAGGAATTCAGATTCTAGATAAATCAGAATAGCTTTGCAGAAGATAATAGTTACTCCAGTTTAAACCAACCAAATTCAAATCTGTTCTAATTCCTTTTTTTACATCCTTTTGATCCATCTTTAATAATATCCCCCAATTTTGTTACATGAAAATCCCAGTATTTTGATTGTATGTATTTCTTGGCTTAGACAGGTGTACTCTTCGCTAGGTAAAAAACTGGCTGGACGGCCGGGCCCAGAGAGTTGTAGTGAATGGAGTTCAATCCAGTTGGCAGCTGGTCACGAGCGGTGTTCCCCAGGGCTCAGTACTGGGGCCGGTCTTGTTCAATATCTTTATCAATGATCTGGACGAGGGGATCGAGTGCACTGCCAGTAAGTTTGCACATGACACCAAGTTGGGCGGGAGTGTTGATCTGCTCGAGGGTAGGAAGGCTCTGCAGAGGGACCTGGACAGGCTGGATCAATGGGCCCAGGCCAACTGTATGAGGTTCAACAAGGCCAAGTGCCGGGTCCTGCACTTCGGCCACAACAAGCCCATGCAGCGCTACAGGCTTGGGGAAGAGTGGCTGGAAAGCTGCCTGGCGGAAAAGGACCTGGGGGTGTTGGTCGACAGCCAGCTGAATATGAGCTGGCAGTGTGCCCAGGTGGCCAAGAAGGCCAATGGCATCCTGGCCTGTATCAGCAATAGTGTGGCCAGCAGGAGTAGGGAAGTGATCGTGCCCCTGTACTCGGCCCTGGTGAGGCCGCACCTCGAATACTGTGTTCAGTTTTGGGCCCCTCACTACAAGAAGGACGTTGAGGTGCTGGAGCGTGTCCAGAGAAGGGCAACGAGGCTGGTGAGGGGTCTGGAGAACAAGTCTTCTGAGGAGCGGCTGAGGGAACTGGGACTGTTCAGCCTGGAGAAGAGGAGGCTGAAGGGAGACCTCATCACTCTCTACAACTCCCTGAAAGGAGGTTGTAGTGAGGTGGGTGTTGGTGTCTTCTCCCAAGTAACTAGCGATAGGACGAGAGGAAATGGCCTCAAGTTGCACCAGGGGAGGTTTAGATTGGACGTGAGGAAAAATGTCTTTACTGAAAGAGTGGTTAGACATTGGAACAGGCTACCCAGGGAAGTGGTTGAGTCAGCATCCCTGGAGGTATTTAAAGTAGATGAGGCACTTAGGGACATGGTTTAGTGGGCATGGTGGTGTTGGGTTGACGGTTGGACTCGATGATCTTAGAGGTCTTTTCCAACCTTAATGTTTCTATGATTCTATGATTCTATGATTCTTTAAGTCAGTGCATATCCAGCCATGCCTATGGAGCAGGACATAGCCTTGTATGACAGTAAATAAATACAAGGTCAGTAATTCCTGTTTTGGGTGGGTTTTTTTGGGGGGGTTCTATCACCTCGTCTTTGCTTTAGAGTTTTGGGGTGCTATGTCTCCTAGTTACTGAGACAGTTTGTATTTTCAGTTACACCAAATGTTTCCTTTCTTGCTTCCACATTTGTTCTGGTACACCTTTAACTCCATTTCTAGTTGTTATTTCCTTTCACCTTAAAATTCTTTCTCTCATTCTAGCATTTATTTTCTGAGCAATATTTACATTTTCTGATGCTTTGTTCATTCACCTTCCCTCAAGGAATCCACAGCCTCCCTTGCCAACTTCTTACTCCTTACGTGTTTGTAAAATCATTTATTATTTATCATTTCACCCTGTGCTTTATTTTTCATTCATTTTTATCACAGCATTCTCAAACCTTGTCATTCACTCCTTTACTCTAAACTTTTATGCAACCTCTTTGAAGCAGTGATTCTTCTTGTTGTTGCTCTTTCTTTTACTTTGTCTATCTGTTTATCCGGTTATCCACAGTGGTCACTTATTTATTGAAGTTTGTCAGGTTGCTTCTAATCTGCGCTTGTTATGACATACAAAATTCCATCTCTTTTTAAAAACTGCATATGCATTTGTAATTTATGTCTTGCATTTATTTCTCATGTAAACCATGTAAAACTAAGCATAACCCTCTGTGTCGCTAAAATACATTAGGGATACTACAAAGTAAAACTAATTTGCAAGCTCATGCAGTGAGTTTGGGGATGTTTGAAGCTATTACACAAGTAGTAGCATCCTATGAGAACTGTCTGATATACCTGTGTTGTCTAAATATACCTGTGTTGTCTTCAATATTTGCAATATTAGTTGAAGGAATGTCGTGGGTTTCTGGTAAGAGTGGACAGGAGAATGACTGAAAAGGAGTATTTTTTATTTTATTCTTCAAACAATTGACCAGCATTTTAAAGGATGGTCTTTGACTGATAATTTAAAGAACCATGTCTTGTACCCTCTCAAGGATCTGTCACAGTTCTTGGTATTCTTAAGCAATTTTTGCTTGCATTTGATTACATGTAGTAAAATTTCACAGTGTTTATCTCAGCTTCTTATGTTAATTTAGATTGAAAATACTTTTAAGTTTTCCTACTGCATATCTAGTCTTTTCTGTTGTGTGGGAAAGGTTTTTTTTACATTTGCTTCTTTCTCCATAATATATACATATTTTGGTCAAATCGGTATCTTGCTGTTCTCCTTTTTGGTGCCACATCAAATTTATGGGAATCCTCTATATTGGACTTCTGCTTCCTCTTCAAAATGAATGCACCACCTGGCATGGTTAAGGCTTTTGGCTCACTTAATGTCCCAGGCAAAATAGCAGGTGGTTAGGATGATCATGGTATTTTGGCAGAACTGCCTGGGAAAATTACACACAGCTAATGTTACATTGCATTTGGCTCTAGATGGTAGTTTTACAGCCTCAAGCAAAGCCCAGTGACTTCAGTCAATTTAAATAAAAACTTGCAGGGAATTTATGCAAGAGCTAGGCTGAACAAGAAGATAACTAGATGGGTAACATTTTGCATCACATGCAAGGTAGTAAGTGCATATTTCTTTAAGTAAAAGGCAACTGTAAGGACACCAAGCAAACCTGTCTGAATTTAACAGGAACGGGAAAAAAGATAGCTTTTCTCAGCTTTTGTGACTGATTTGAATAGTTCTTAAGGAAATAATTATTTCAACACGTAATACTGTATTTCTGTATTTCATATATGCTTGGAGTAGCAAAATAATGATTCACTGGAGATAGAAAAAAATGCCTTGTAACAGTCAGGTAACATGTCCTGGTTTCGGCAGGGATAGAGTTAATTTCCTTCCTAGTAGCTGGTACAGTGTTTTGGATTTAGGATGAGAACAAAGTTGATAACGCACCGATGTTTTAGTTGTTGCTAGGCAATGCTTACACTAGCCAAGGACTTTTCAGCTTCCCATGCTCTACTGACTGAGGAGGCTGGAGGTGCACAAGAAGCTGGGAGGGGGCACAGCCAAACTGGCCAAAGGGACATTCCACACCATGTGATGTCATGCTCAGTACATAAACTGGGAAAAGCTGGCCGGGGGGGCCGCTGCTCGGGGACTGGCTGGGCATCGGTCGGCGGGTGGTGAGCAATTGTGCTGTGCATCACTTGTTTTGTGTATTATTATTATTATTATCATATTATTATTATCATTTTATTTCAATTATTAAACTGTTTTTATCTCAACCCACGAGTCTTTCTAACTTGTGCTCTTCCAATTCTCTCCCCCATCCCACCGGGGGGGGGGGGGAGTGAGCGAGCGGCTGCGTGGTGCTTAATTGCTGACTGAGATTAAACCACGACATAACATCAGGAAATAATTTAGAGAATACGTGCAAATATCTCTGGAAGAAAGAGAAGGTGCAAAGAGAAGGAGTATTTGCTGTTAGTTAACTCTCATGAAGGATGAATAACTCATCCTTATGGCAATACTGAATTAGCTGCACTGTATATATACATTTTTACACTGGGAGAGGAAAAGGTTAAGAAATCTCATGCACAATTACTTAGTAGATATTTAACACTTCCATTTTTTACCTGTTTAATTTTACCTCAACAACATAATGCTCTATGAACATAAGACCACATGTATGTGCATACATACATTTTTCTTTTTGGTCCATGTCATTGCTGGAAATGTGTTTCAATTGTACAGAGCTCTGGAAAGCATGTTTATTCTTGTAAATACCATATCTAATTTCAATATTGTAGTTACCCAGGTCTTTTCTGTTCATGGAAGTTACATAATCAAAGTTTCATATACACTATTAGCCATTGGCCAAATGTGTGTGTACTATCATTTTTGGAGGAGACTATGAAATAATCCAGTAATGAACCTCTACAAATGTACTAAAATGTAACACTGGTGTTGGTTTTATCACAGGAAAAGGCTAGATTTTAATTTTTTCCATTTTTCTTATTTTTAAAATAGCTCTATATTTTGATATGTGTAAGCTCTATCATGTATAATAATGTACGTGAGCGTACTTTCTGTTCTCTTAGGTATAACGTTAGGCCTTCCCAAAGGCATGTGGCTATCAAGCTGCCATGATTACTTTACAGCAAACAGAGTTAGTGCAAGTCTAGTATGTTTCCAGGGGTGGAGCACTTTGGGGTGTCACACCCAAATGACTTTTGTCAATAGGTGTGCTGCAGTGTCCCAAGTGGTCACAATGAATATAGCAGTTTATAACTGAACAAATTACCTGGCTGTAGATTTACTACCAGAAGCTGCAAACAGTTTCTCTTCATATAAAGGCTTTTAAAGATGTATTTTAGCCTTCTTCCTCCACGCAATTTTCTTGTATCTGCTATAATTAGAACCTCATCAGTAGCCATGTCTATAAAAAACACCTGCAGAACAAACCTAAAGAGGTTATTTGACTTACGTTCATTTTACAAGGCCTTATTTCAGCACTTTTCACTCAGGCAAAAGATCTGTTGATTTCAGAAGTCTGAGTGGAGGCTACAGGATTGGGACTACATTTTGAAAAATTTTTCATTTTCTTCTGTAGGACAGAATTATGTCTTTAGAATAGTGAGTATAATGATAAAAAATGCTGGGTATTGAAATGCTTGCCAAAATTGGTGACTTGCTGAAAAAGGAAGCGCCCAACGCAGTGGTAACTAGTCCTTGGATTTAGTGTATAAAACTTGCTAAATGAACAAGGTGCAACAGACTTGCTCCAGCACTGAATGCAACAGTGAAAACTTATTTGGCTTAAGAGAGAGTTAATTCTACTGAAGTGGATGAAACTGATGAGCTTTAAAATAGTGTGCTGATGTGTCCATTCCAAGTTTCACTGAAGAACCTTAAAAATCAAAGACAGAGAAGCTTCAGACGGCTGGGTGCAGCTAGTTATCTACCTGCTGTGTGTTACAAGGACATTTGCAGGGAGCCAGAGCCAAGGGGTCATCTTTTCTTTTGGTTTAAAATGGAAATAACTGATACTTTTCCCCCCCACCTGCAGGTCTTTGACTTTGGAAATGAAAGCCTGACTGTACTTTGAAACTGCCAAAGCCTAAAATTACATTGTCATGGTCAGGCTTAAATTTTCTGTCTCCTTACGCAGTATAAAGACTACTACTAAATTTTTTTACCAAAAGGATATTTTGAATTGAGAGAATTTTGTGAGATCCTATAGAGTAGTGAAAATCATCTGTGAGTTAAAGTATCCTGCTTTCAAAAGAAGCTTTCAATAACTGCCACTCCTCTTCTGTGAATGCTTTATTTATATATTCATTTTGCAAAGTATTTGACAACTAAGTTTCATTTCATTTTTGTCAACAGAATGTAATTTTGCTCAGATCATTCTGTCAACAAAGAGGCAACAGCATATAATCTTTTTGTCCACTGAACTAAATTGCAGATTCATTTTGTGTGTGTGGATCAAATAGTGAATGTTTACTAACTGAAAATACGACATCTTCTCCACTCTGAACAAACTGTGGTTAAATACTGAGAATTTTAAATATGGTTAAATTCTATAAAGCACCTTTGACTTATCACTTTTGCCTAAATGAGGTCACTGCTGAGACATCCCTATATCTGGCTCCCTGTAACTGGCTGTGGTATTTGGGAAACTTATTCAAGACAGTAAGTTTGCTCCTGAATTTTCAATAGATAATTACTATGAGGTTTTTCATATAAACATTTCCAGCGAACAAGAGGGTGGATGGGCTGATAGCCTTTTTACACATAACCTTATGTTTTACTGCTCTGTTCATTCCTTCCTGGATATATGAGGGGTAAGGTATGGACAACAAAAAACTGAACTCTCACTTCTTGCGTTGCCTGTTGTGGAGGAGTATCTACCATCATGACTATTTTATAGATGTGGTTTTATAGTTGATCACATTTTTTGAGTGTTTCTCTGTCACCGGTTTAATTCTTTCATTATTACTCTGTGATAACATTACATTGCTTGTGCAGGACACGTCTACTGGAGTGACCAAAATGAGAAAATTCATGCAAAATTGTTACTGCCCAGCTTTATGTCAGGTTATAACAGTGCTGTCTTGAAGAGATGGCCACATTTGATTACTTGGGAGGCTGTTTTCATCTCTTACACTCTGATTGAATAGTGGGAGCAAAACAAATTCCCAACTGTTTGTGAAAAGGATTGAAACTGAAGATGCAGTGTGAACTTCTACGTGGAGTTTTTTAATGGAGTTCCGGATACCCAAGTTTTCTTTCTGAATTTTTCAGTAGCTAGCCTCATGACCTCAAGCAGCTCTCTTTAGTGTGTCTCCAGTTCACAATGTTCTGTGAAGCACCTGGAGATCTATGGAGCAGTACTACATAAAAGCCAAGTGTTACTCTGTCATATGAGTGCAGCAGAACTTTTTCTTGCAGCCTAGAAAGAAGGGTTTTAATAAAATCACAGTGTATCATTAAAGGAACTGCAGAGGTTCTGGCAGAGATGATATGAATGCCCAGATGTGGTAGAGATAAAATGCTCTGTGAAATGAGAGATTTATTAGGTGAGAACTTTTTATATTTGTGTTATTATGTAGGCCTTTATTTTTCTCACCTGTTGTTATCATGCAACAGAACTAGGATTTCAGTCAGCGTGGCGTTTGAGTCAGCTTGCTACGATAAATACCAATCTAGAGAAGAACTGATAGAATGTGTTTGGATTTTTTTTGCGCAATATGCACAACTGTACCTGTCAATAGTTTTGAACCTTTTTTTTTTCCGACAAGCAGGAAGAACAAGTACCACAAAGTATCGTTTTACTGAAAGAATTGATGGTTTGTTGGAAAGTGAATGACTGCAGTGGTAGTTAACTATTTGTATACAATGGCTGATACTGCATCATTAAGAAAAAATGACATTATAAAAACATTTTTTTTCCTTGAAAGTGGATAAAAAATTTGTATCCTACATTGTTCTCCTTTTTACCAATTGTCTTGTTAGGTGATACTTCTATTTTTGGCCCTACATATTTTTTAAAAAAATTATTTTCCCATTTTGTATGTATGTTTGATATATAAAATTTCCTTTCATGTTGCAGTCATTAAGGGTACACTCTACTACCCAGTGTCAGTTCAGTTGCTTCCTCCAATAAAGGAGTGATCAGGAAAAGTGGCATGAAGTTGTGCTGTACCAAAAAATTGTCCTTGACATTCTCACCACTACAAGCAAAAAAGCAGCTCGCAAATTCTTCATAGGACAGCTGTTGTTCACATATTGTCAAGATATCTGTGCTGTTAGTACTATTGCCCCAGCATTCAGGCAGCTATGATAATGATGTTCCGTTATAGTATAAGAGGTACTGTCTTTTCTAGTATAGATAACAGCTAGAAGTGTTTGCAACTTTGCAAAGCATGTTTTGCCTCCATGAATTCTTGACATTTACTGTGTGGAATAGAAATTGGCAGAACCTTAAGGTGCAGAAAGTGACTTTATATTTTGTCTGTTTAACTTCCTGTTTTCTAACTTATGGTTATTATATATATTTATATGCATATTTACACATACACACACACACACACACACATATATGCTGATTGTAGAGCAAAAAGATTTTGCTAAGTGCAACTGTGCTCGGTCTCCCACTGACTCACGTTAACATCTTAAGATGTATAGCTCCCTGCATATGAAAAGCAAATCAGCCATATCTCTTTACTCTTCTGCTTAGTACTACAGATGCTTCACAACTTTCAAGCACTAATTTCTTTCTCTCTTGCTTTTTTTTTTTTTCCTTCTCTGTTATGCAGAGTATAACAAGGAGGCTGTTTAGTTTTCAGCAGAAAGATTTTACTTGGTTGTCTGCAAAAGCAGTGGTTTTATTCCACAGTGTGACTCTATAGGGCCATAAAATTTCATAAGTATATGTGCGTGTGTTTGTGTTTGCATGTCTGGGACGGGGAGGGGGGTGCCCTCTATTGAAGTGTCAGCCAGCTCTAAAAGCATAAGCTATAGATTAGACATTCAAGGCATCTGTCCAAACCAAAGATTGCAGTTTCAATAAAGCTGAACATACAGTAAATATTCCTTGTGACATAACACTTATGAAAATATTATGACGGCTTTGAAAACATTTTGACAAACAAGAAAGCTATTTAAAATAGAAGAGACAACCTGATTAAAGGAAAAAAATCAGGAGGGCCAGCTTGAGAAGCTATGGAAAGGGCTGTGGTCATAGAATCATAGAATCGTTTAGGTTGGAAAAGACCTTTAAGATCATTGAATCCAACCATTAACCTAGCACTGCCAAGTCCACCACTAAACCATGTCCCTAAGGACCACATCTACACCTCTTTTAAATACCTCCAGGGATGGTGACTCAACCCCTTCCCTGGGCAGCCTGTTCCAATGCTTGACAACCCTTTCTTCTTGCTTTGCTTTTGTTTTCAGTAAAGGGAGTGAGTTGTAGAGATGTTCAGCCACATTTCCTCTAATGAAATATCAGTCCACTGGTGAAAGGACCAGAAATTAAGTTTGGAATTAAAAGAGGTGAAAAGAGGGGAAGGATTTTGTCTTAAAGTGTTGACTGGGAAGAGGTTATGAACTGGGATGCCTGGCTCCTGTCAGCTAGGCTAGCTTTCAGAGTCACCTGTAAGGAGGAAAGTTCAGGAAGAGGACACTAGCATTCCATTTAATTGGCTTCTGTATATTTAATATCTGTAACCTTTGTCAAGCATCTTAGAAGAAATTAGTTACAAATTTTAGGTATAAACTGAGGACATATTTTGTTGTTTCTCATTTATCTCTTGTAATCACAAATTTAGTCCTTCGCTAGAATAAGCTTGCAATGTTTTCATTTTTTAAACTTGTCTGATATTAAGTGTGAATTCAGGTGAAAATGACAACACTAGAAGCATTCTGCATGTGTTTGTTACCTTCAAAGGAAAAAAGTCATGTGTACAGGCAACCCCTTGGTGGGGAACACCAGGAGGTCCTGAAATGAAGATGAACTCAGCAAGTTGGAAGTTGGAGTATTTTCTGTATAAGAGTTACTTTGACAGCTTTATTTTTTTTAGAAAGGATGTCTAAGAAGTGCCCCTTGTGTTTGTGTTGTATGTGGCATTTCTGTGCACCTCCCAGATAATGTCACAAATCAGTGCATAGAAAATTGAAAAAAAATATGTGACAGTTAATTTTTTTGACTGCCAGTAAGGGGTGAATTTATACTTTTTCTCTGCTGCCTGTTCCCAGCCCAGATCTTTTACTGGTGACATTGTGATTCATGAGACTGCTATCTGGAATCTGATTTCTGTTTTAGATACTTAGTTTAAAAGATGTAAAATTTGCTTTAAGCAAACATCGTCGTAGTATATCAGTAGATATTTTTCTGCTTCAGCCAAACCAAAGGTTCATGGGTTTTTTTTATGATGAGCATTCCACCGTGTCAAGAATAGATGAGTAAGCAGAGTAGAAGCAAAGCCTTCTTAATCAGGGAAATTCAATATTCTCCATATAGTCCACTGAGGACGTTTTTTTCACCCAATCATAGTACCACTGCCAGGTCTTCTCCCCAGCTCTCATGCCCTTCTTCTGCCTACCTGGAGGGGCTCTTGAATTCCAGTGACTTCCTCTGCTCCATAACAATAGGTCATTTGTGTTTTTCATTTCGCAGTTTGGCTGGACTGTTGCTGCTTTGCAGTGTCTCCACTCTTATTACCACGTGGTAGCTCTGTTCTTACTGCCATTTCTTCAGATATCTTTTCTCTTCTCTTTCATTGCTGCTTTCTCTGATCCTCTCCCTCTGCCTCCTGATTTTAACGGTAGATGTATACTTTAATTCATGTCATTCTGTGCAGTGTAACATCCAAAGCAAAAGTGACACTTTACAGAGGTGCTTCAGAAATTTTATTTCAGTAGAAATATAAGCATGAAATGTAATTTAAGATATGTTTGTGCATACATGCATATTAAAATAATTTCAATCTGTAAGTATACATGAACCTGCTAAAATGAAAACTCCAGTACAACCTTAAATGTAATGTTACTGTCTTGCCGTAAGACTATAATATGTATATATCGAGATATCTAATGATACAGTTGAAGCTGATGCTGACAGTTACTATTATGCCAATTTTTTTTGGCAGTTGTGTGAACTGCTTTATATATTTGACCCTGTCCTGACTGAGTCTGATGTATGTTCCTCCTAAAACTGAAAGCTGCATTTGGCAGGGTACCAGATACTCTTTTTTCGCCTTACACTTGCAATTTTGCTTAAATAGTGTCTCATTTCCATTTCTAATTTAACATTGTATTTTAGCTCATTGTGACAGTATCTTCACTTGACAGATTTGTCACAGTATTTGTCCTATTTCTATCAACTGTCAGATTCTTTTTCTTTTTCTTGTTCTCTGTATTTCATTTGTCTGAGTACCTGCTAGTCACCGTATTTGTCTTACCAGAACATAATGGCTTGAACTAAGATTTGTCTCATTCACTGGCATTGGTCTTATTTAGAGTGCATTTATTCTTCAGAGCAGTTTCATTGCATAAGATATATAGATAGTTATCATAATATTAATCTTGTCTTACTATTTTACCTCTTAGTTTAGTTGGGATTTGGGGTTGTTTAGAGCTGCCTTTACAATGGAATTTAAAACAAGCAAAAATAAAAAAAAAACACAACAAAATAAACACCGTATCCCAGTTGTTTATTATGTAATTACCTGCAAATAGACCCACAGTACCATTTAGACATGTGAAGCACTGGATGACTAGAAATGGACTTACTGTATAGCAGTGGCTCTTTTATCCTCTTCTGAAACTAGAAATGCCGTGTCAGCTATTTATTATCCCTGTGTTTGGTTTCTATCCTACTTTTTAATCTCATTTTCAGGACATGTTTTAGACCAATATATTTAGTTTTTATTTCTCTTTAATCTCTTCCTCTCCCAGTGACCCGTAAGCCTAATTCATGTTTCCTCACTGACTCTGAAAATGGCTGAGTTGCATGTGCATCTCTAGGGCAGGATGTTGTGCAAGGTCAGAGCAGCAGTGCAACGAGTGAATGTAAATGTATGAGTTCTTGCTCTGAACTTCTGTAAGTTTAATGAGGAAGCTCTTGAGCAATGTGATCTATTGCTTGTGGGAGGCCAGTATGGTTTTTCATTAGTGCTCAGGTTTAGAGTAAGTTTTCCTTCAGTTATAGTAGCATATTATCTAGGTAGGCACTTGTATTGCTTATTTTTTAAAGGACATTTTAAAACACACTGCCTGAATGTAATTTTGCAAGGAAGAAATGACACTTGTCCACTCCCAATTAAAAGATATTTTATTTACAGGAAATCTGACAAAAAGCATCACCGAATGTCAAATGTATATCAGCTACCATCTAGAGAAAGGAAGTGAACACCTGCTTTTAGTGTGATGGCGTAAGACATCCATTAGATAAAAGGGTAAGAACAAAACATATCAATGGGAAATAGCTTATTTCTAATTATTTATGTCATGGATAGGTATTACTGGGCAGAAGAAGATCCAGCATGAATGGGATGTGGAGGTGAACAGCATGATGAGGACGTGGACTATGTGTTGTGTTAGTGGTGCACATAGGGGCTACTGATCTCTTCAGTCTAATTTTTTCCACACCCAGAGGGAAATTCACACCTTGTAGAAATATTCCCAAACATTTGGTAGGAGGTTGTTTCTTAGACCTCTGCATTTTAAAATATCTTGTAATCTTGACCAGGTTTTGTAAAATCAGGTGTTTTGTAAAATCTAGGTTTCATTGTTTTCACATTTTTTTCTTAGCATCTCTGTGCTGTTAAATGAATACTATCAGACGCAATGCTCAGAGGGAAATGAGAAATATAATGGCTCAGATCTTAAAATGAGGTAATTTAGTGTTACCAGAATAGGCTAGTAGTTAGAATTCAACTAATTACCAACTGAGGTTTGCTTCTGACTGCTAAATAAACATTATTCTACCATAACAACGGTAGTGTAAGAAGTCACCGTGTATCCACATGTGTTTCTTTCTCTCTCAAGAGCCATGATCACATTAGCAGGACTGACTTGTTCTAGAAAGGAGGCTTGGATGAAAAGCTAATTGGATCCACTCTTCTATTTCTTAAAAATGTACCTGTATACTACGGTTCTAAGTTTCTAACAGACTTTGCAACACTGAACTCTTGCCACATCCTCATGTGTGGTTGTGCCTGAGTGGTCCTTCAACACCCTTCAACATATGAAACTACTATTGTCATCAAATGTAACTCGTACCTTTCTATGACCATGTGCTACTACATCTCATTCTTATTCCTTGCCTGAGAGATAAAAGGTAATTTTAAAATTCAGTTAACCAAGAAGATATGAAAGAAACCTTCATACTCACTATTAAATAGGGATTAATATTTGCAATTACACTAACTTCTTATGTGTGGCTTAGATTTACAAGATAATCAGCTAGTGTGGTCTTAAAGGTGTTAACCTCTTTAGGGTCAGAAGCATCATCTCCATGAATTCAGTGAGTTGTGCCTCAGAAGTTATCAGCCTTTGAAAATATGAACTTTAAAATTAAACAACCAGAAGACAAATGAAAACGTAAGTAGTGTTATTTTTAGCTTTCTTTTTTTCAGAAAAATTGAAATACAGATACTTCTGCAGTCAGAGCCTGAAGAAAATACCAAATTTTATGGTCCTCAGGATGAAACTGAGGGATCTGGCAGCACAGGCTAGGTGTTAAGAAGCATGTTGGATTATGTTGAATACATTCCCTTCCTTAATTTCTAGAAGTACTGGTTTTCCTAGTCAGTTTCTAATTTTGTCAGATCCTTAAGGACATACAAACAAAGCAAGCATTTGACCTTGCTCAGAACAATTTCCCAAGCCACAGGGACTTCCCTGATAAAAGGAGTTTATTCTGAAAGTTATATGTGATTGGTTTGAATCAACACTTCAACTTTAAAAATGTGCCTGATAGAACATAACATTTACAAGAAGTATTTTTATCTCTAACCTGTAAAATATATATTGTTATTTTACTTAAGTATTATTGAGTCTCAGATGGTAAATTACCCACTGGAATATTTGAAGAAAGTGAAAATAAAAGGAGTCTGAATCCAGTTAGTTTTGTTTGCTTTTACCTGGGGAAAAAAAAATAGAGTTTTTTTTAAGCACTAAAATTAAATCTTTTGACACATTTCTGATCATTAAAAGGAAATTCTTTGAAAAACATATTTAACCATAGTATCACAGAATGCATCTATTATATTTCATCAGTTATATTTGTTTTTCATTTCTGTTATTGCATATGAAAAAGTAATAAACAGAGAAGGGATGTTTTAATAAAACTATAAAAAAATTACAGGTTATATTTTTAAACCACCTGCATGTATACATTCAAAAACTCTAATAAAGCTGAATTTCAAGACAGCTCTAGCATGGAAAAGACTTTATATATTACAAGTACATAGCAGCAGTTACCAAAGGGATGTATTCCTTGATAGCCCGGGTGGTTCAGTTGGCCACAGTATCATTGTCCTGGTGGCAAAGTGGATATATGTGGTCATTTGGCTGGTGTCCTGTGGACAGCCATTATCATCCTGTCAATAAGAATAATGAAGATTAAAAACAATGTCTGAAAATACCAGCAGTATCTCTCTCATTTTCACCCATGAGTTGGCTAAAGATTTTCTGCTGTCCACTCAAATATGCAAACAGCTGTCTTCCGAGCATAATCTGTCACTTGTGGCATTTTGCAAGCTTTCCATCTAAACTAAAGATCATTTGGGACCTTGTCCTGGTTTTGGCTGGGATAGAGTTAACTTTCTTCCTCGTAGCTGGTACAGTGCTGTGGTTTGGATTTAGGATGAGAATAGTGTTGATAACACACCCATGTTTTAGTTGTTGCTGAGCAGTGCTTACACTAGTCAAGGACTTTTCAGCTTCTCATGTCCCGCCAGTGAGAAGCTGGGAGGGGGCACAGCCAGGACAGCTGACCCAAACTGGCCGAAGGGCTATTCCATACCATATGACGTCATGCTCAGTACATAAACTGGGGGGAGTTAGCCAGGGTGGGGGGGTGACGCCTGCTCGGGAACTGGTTGGGCATCAGTTGGCAGGTGGTGAGCAATTGTATTGTGCATCACTTTGTATATTCTTTTATCATTATTATTATTTTCCCCTTCCTTTTCTGTCCTATTAAACTGTCTTTATCTCAACCCACAAATTTTACTTTTTTTTTTATTTTTTTTTTATTCTCTCCCCCATCCCACTGGCGGGGGGGGGGGGGGGGCGGGTGGGGAGTGAGCGAATGGCTGTGTGGTGTTTAGCTGCCTTCAGGGTTAAACCACAACAGACCTGAGCAGTAATCAGAGAGGGAGAAGGACGTGTGAGAAGGCATAATGCCAATGGAAGACAAGGGCATAAGTGGAGGCTGCTGAAAGACCATTACATGGTCAATGGCCATCAGGTATTATTAGTGAAGACCAAAGTCCCAACTGGGAATATCCAGTTTGATGTCCAATTTCAGGTTCTGACACTATACAGACAGTCCAAAACGTGTGCATGCATGTATCTAGATATGTAAAATTACGTGGAAGGTCACATCTTCATTTACAGTACTTTGATACATCTCTGCTCTCCATAGGACTGATATATCATTAACTAACAGTAAACTTCGCTTAGGAATACTTATTATTATTATTATTATTATTATTATTATTATTATTATTATTATATTTTATTATTTATTATTATTTTTGTTTCTCTTAAGGCAAATCAATATCAGGAAACAGAAAGAATGAAATCTATAGGTTTGCCTATTTGCCACAGCATGACAACTAACTTTGCTGTGGTATTGTGGCTTATAGTTATTTGTGATAAATATCAGTGAGTTACTCAGGAAAAAAAAACCAAAACAAACAACTGTCTTTTCCTCAAGGATACATATTTTGGCCCTTCAAAAAAATCATGCTCCCAATCTCCTTGCTCTTTTTTATTTTACTGCAGGAGATCTATCAATTCTTCAGGAGATTAATAGTATCAAGGGGAGTGGTCATTTCATTCTTTTCTTACGACCCTAAAATTAATCCACTTCCAATCCATCAATCAGTGGTCACAGTTTCAGGCTGGCTGTTCTCATTGTAATGGAAAGAGTCTCATTTAAATTGATTGATAAACTGGGAAACTTTGATAAAATATGGTCTGCTTTTATTAATCTTTCGACTTAATAATGAGCTGTCTGATTTCTTCTCTCCATTCACCCACCTCCTCCTTTCCCCCAGCTCTCCTTGATATATACTGCATTATAATATGACTGTGGTTGAGGTTTTTTTTTTAATTCTGTGGCTTTTTTTTTTAAATTTTAAATTTTTCTGGTGTGCTTCATCATTTTCCCTCTGCATTTTATGTACTGTCATTCTGCTACCTTTCAGCTTAGCCATGCAAAAATTATATGAATTACTATAGTGAATCAGATCACTGGTTTACCTGCACTGGTATCATCTCCTTGGCAGTGCCAGAAACACCAGAGGAATGTGTGAGAAACAGTTCTTCCTGCAACATCCTTTGAAACATGAAGATTATTCTTATTGTAAAAAAATAACCTTTCTGCATTGTCAGTTTTTCTAGTAGTTTGGTGTTTTTGTAATATGTATAAATGTATAATAATTTATTTTTAATTCTCCTAAGCTTTTGGTCTCAATAATATTTTGAGAGAATTAAAAAGTTACTGTATCACTGTGTTCAAAATGAAGACTTTTATACTAATTTTTGCCTTTTTTTTATGTTAGAACTCAAGAGAAAGTAAATATAAACATCTGATTAACTTATTTATACCAAATGCTTGTTTTTAAAGATTTGACCTAGAGTTTCCTACCTATTGCCTCTCTGAGAAATCCTTTTCACATTTTTGTATTTCCAGAAGGTTTTCTACTTCTGTAGCCTAAAGTTGCTCAGCCCATGGATAGTTGGGGCACTTCAGCTATTTTGGTTTATTAGAAGTAGGCTCCATCTACTGCTTCTTTGCCCCTATTCCTCCATACATCATCAGTCCTACACCTGCAAGCTACTGCACATAGTTGTGTGCAGTGTTTACTGCATTGTCTGCTGGCTGGGAAAGTGTCTAGAGGGATGTCCAGTGAAGTATGACTGCCTAACTGCTCTTCCTTTGGCTTCAGGAAGGCCAAAAAAAATATTTCCTCAGTCACATACATAGTTCACTGCTCAGCTCCATGCCGTTTTCAGTTCCTTTGTGTGTGCTTGTGCATGCGTGTGTGTGTGCATGTCAAACGGGGAATGAGAGCTCAACATAGAGCCCAGTTTCTTTGCAATTGAATTCCTCTTGCTGAAATGAATTTCAGTGCCCGGGAACTTAAACCATTGGTCCAGATGAAATAATATCATTGATTTATGTAGTGAGACTATAATTTCTTACCCAGTTTATAAATAACATTATATTTCATTGCTTCTTAGAACTTCAGCTGTCACTTGGGGTCAAGGACACAAGAAGTTTCATCTATGTGACATACCTCATTAAACTCAAGAGACTTAACGGAGGCAGGTGCCAAAAGGTGCAACATGGTGGTAAATGGTGTGTCTTAAACTTGTAGAAGATTTGGTTATCTTAGATCTTTTGAATTCAGTAGAAAAGTGCCAAGTCTCATTTTCTAGCGGTGCTAACAAAGCAGCTTGTATATCTGCTTCTTTTAAAAACTGGTGAACAAATTCATCTGAGCATGGTTACGTTCCGACATGAAAGATTTGCAGACTTGGCTTTGCTTCTGTACACCATCATATAATTTTCCCCAATGCATCTGAGATCAGAGTTCTGTTGTAAACTTCTATGACAAAGAAATAAAACTTTCCAGGTGGTGTTTTCTATCATATTAATTAAAAAAAAAAACCCTAATATTTTATTGACTTCTGTATTTCACAGATATTTTCCTGATGAAATAAAATATTTTTTCTAACAAGTTGCCAAACACTGTGAGCTTTCAACTGCCAAGCTGCACTCTCCTGAAACGAAATCAGATAATTTGTTGTACTAAAAAGGTCAATGTGACAGTTGACGTTAACCAGCAAACATGTAAATATATAGATTTGCTGACCCTGGACATTTGATTTTTCTTGTTGATGTTGGTGTTTCTGGAGCTAACCTGAAATGCCAAATTAATCTAATTCCTTATATTTTGCTTTAGGCACATTTCAATTCCCTTTGTTAACCTCACTTTACAAAAAAAGGTTGAACAAATAGAGTTGTGATATATTTTTCTTCTTTCCAGAAATATTTTACAACTCTTTAATTTGGCTATATATGCCTACGTTTTAGAGGACTAGTCTTCTTTCTTTGTACACTTGACAGTCTTTATTTAGAGCTACCAGCAGAAAACATACAAAAATAATGACTATCTCTATGCTGGGAAACTGTGCTGCCAAAACCCATTATGAATCCACAAAATCATGTGTTTTTATGGAACTCAAATGCACACGTGTGTGTGTGTGTGTTCATGTGCAGTTGTTGCTTTCAGCTAAGGTGCACCATGAGTAAATGATCTTACGGTCCCAATCTATTCTGATATAATGCTCCAGATTTGTAAAAAGTGTGGGATATTTGTGCAGAACAAGCAATTGCAGGTGCTTAGGGTCAGAAACCCACATCTCCCTTTTCTCTTTGACATCATGTGTTCATTTGTTTGCTTGTCTGTTTGAATCTTGAAGTTACTGGACATTTTTACCAAGGTCTGTATTTCCTTTTTTCCTTCGGAATTCATCAACTTGAATGTTGCAGAGTCACAGATATTTTTAATGTTCCTCTTGCAGTCATGTTATATAGCTGTTCTATCTTCATTTAATCTCAGATACACCTATTGCAGAGGTACTTGGTGACTCCTTAAAGATGACAAGGGGCTGAAAAGAATTAATAAAAACAACAAGTTGTTGCAGGTGAATGCTGCCAATTGAATATCAATTCTGTAATGGCATACTTGACCCCAGCAATGAGGATAACCTGTTGGGACCATGTTGTGATGCAGATCTTTGATGCTCGCTGTTATTGAAGCTTCAAAGCTGCAAATGAAGGGAAGGAAAACGGCCAGAAAGGTGGGTTGCATCCAAAGTCAAACTCACCTCAGTCCTCCAGCACATCGATGAAAGAATGAAATTTAAAAAGTACATGGTAGAAACTGGATGCATCAGGATGCTGTCAGTCATAAAGCAGGAGAGTTTGCAAGTGCAGTGGTGGCAGTCATTATGCAAGTTCACAAAAACATAATTGATATTTTGTTGAGCAAGGATAAGAGTACAGCAATATATAAAGAATATAGGCAATGACGTAAGAGGCTTCCTGAGCTCATGAGGTGGCAGGTGGTGGTTCTGCCTAGTGTACAAACAGGTTTGAGTAGGGGATGTGGACTTAAACACATACAGTGCACGTAGAAACTTGCCACTATTCAGCCTTGTATACACAGAAAATTACGCTATGTGTTACATGCACAGTTAAAGAAAATGAAACTTAAGGGTAAACAAGGAAAACCAAAATAATCATCCAACAGACTTTTGTCACAAAACTGAGCCCTACTATCTACAATAAGAAAATGTTTGGGCTTGAACTAAAATCAAGAGACTTTGTGTTATCCTCTGTTAATTGTTGGCTTAAGGAAAGGAGAGTAACTTTAGACCTTTGATCTTTGTAATGTGAGACATTATTCCTTTTTAGACATTACTGTAAAATTTCCAAATAAAAAGTACACTCAATGTTTTAAAACCACCTCTCTATGAAGTATCACATACTGATCAACCTTGGAGACAGGCTATGAGGATGGAAGACTGGCTTTTTTTGTTTGGATGTGATTATGAATTTTTGCTACTATCTGGAAATTTCAGTGTATCTTTCTTTTGAAAAATTTTTTTTTTCACTCTCCAGATAGCAAACTGTGTTCTGAAAAACTAGCTACCCTGGATATTGTCATAATTTTTGCAAGGGACAGACTTTTTGAAACTGAATTCTCCAAAATATGTTGTTAGTAGAAGTGAAAAGTCAATGCATTTGAAATTGTACTCCTAAAAACCTTACACTGACTGCTAAAACAGTATAATTTGTTATATCTGACTAAGGTAGCTTTAACCTAAAATTTCCTTTAGCTTTTGTGGCTTTGATTCTAATTTTAGCTAACTGCCCTTTTAGCCTGTTGCTCTGTGCTGATGGAAGCATAGTACAATCTTTGAAACTTCTCGTGGAGCTCAGGAGAACAAGTGAGAGTAAAATAATCAGGTGGGGGGAATGTCAGATTGTTGAGCTTACGGGAAATCTTTATCTGCACTTTGTCCAAGAGTCAAAATAATTTGTAAAAGTTAAAGTGAAAATGAGATTGATTGGGATTTTTGTGCTTGCATCTGGGAGAAGTAAGTTCAACTTAGATGCACGGGAAAAGAAGCTGAGGAAGAAAGATTTGAGTAAGATAGCTCTAATTTTTGTCAAATTAAATATTGTTATAGGTGGAAATGATGCAATCTGAAAAAAAACACAAAAAAATTATTTGGTAAATGTTTGACAGACTGTAATAATTGTTGACTAGTTATGGAAAACACATTTATTTTAAATGGATGCTTTAGCAAGATTAGAGTAAGACAGAAATGGCAGGCAAACTGTCTTAAATACAGAATATATCTGTGAGTGTAAACTTCTAGTGTGGGTACATCTTCTAATACTATGTTGAATCCAAGCTGTTATCATGGTGGCAATGAAGTGAAATGTAGTGAATTTCTGTCCCTCTCTTGGAAGTAGCAGAGTACAGTGAAGAAGGCAGGTTTGTTTATTTCTTACAGAAAATTCTCTAAAACTTTAACATAAGAACCCATATAATCTGAATTTGAAAGTTCACATGCCTTTCTTTTTCACCAAATTATTCCTAAAAATTTCAAGTGCAGATATTTTTAATTGCAGTCAATGTTACTGAGATGCCTTGCATATCTGATTTACTAGTGCAGTCAGATTTGATATTCAAATAACACTCTGTGCTACCAGGGAGAAAACTTGAAAGTGCAAAAAAGGAAGCCAAGATCTTAATCAGACCCTTAGAATTTTATAAGGTAGAACTCCACAGAAGTAAGTAAAACTTTCCTTTCTGCTCTACTACAAGTGCATCAATTGCTCCAATATCTCCAAGCAAAGTACATTTTAGACAATGTCATTATCAGTTAAATGCCCCTCACAAACCGAAGGACCATCTGCCTTATTATTAAATTCTCTGACGACCGCTTTTCTTGCCTTCCTTTATTTTTACCTGTACTCATGGTTATGCTCCATATTTATGGAGCATTTTTATTATTTAGCAGGACTGGCTTCTAATTGGCATATGCTCAGTTTCTTGAACATAGTAATAAAGACACTGCTTATTATCCTGTATCTCCTAGCATTGTCAGGGGAAAGGTTGCTTCTGTGGTATAAGAGATCTTCTGAGGATTCTCCATGTTACAGAGCTGTGTTTGATTTTGTTCAAGGGATGATTCTTGCAGAAAGGGTTTAAAGGGGTCTTATTTGTTGACTGAAGGTTTTTGTCCTGGAATTGGTCTCAGAAGAGCTAAGGAGGGAGTCCCAAAACTTTATTTTTGTCTTTTCTCTCCCATTAGGAGTATTTTCTCATTTGCTCCGTCAGCTCCACTTTCAGACGGCGAAGCAATGAAAGCTGCCGGTGAGAAGTTGACAGCCAAAAAGTAGAAGGGGTCACTGTGTGGTTTGGGACAGACCTGGCTCTGTGGAGCTGCAGGGTTGTTAACATTAATTACATTTATTTTAATATGAAAGCAAAAAGAAGATTGATAGTAATTCTTCCCAGAAGACAAGAAAAACGGAGAAAGAAACATCCTTCTGTTCTGTTCAGAACACACTGTTTTCTCTCTACCTGCAGGAAAATCCAAATGGGATAGAAATGAACTCTATGCCTTCAACAGCAGTTCAGTTGTCAGTGGCTGTACATAGGTGATGAAGGATAAGAGAAATTGGAGGCTATAGCTGCAGGACAGGCAGGAGAAGAGGAGATAGAAAGATAGATGTGTGATATTCATGTCTTAGTGTGAAGAAGTGTGATGGAAGACAAATTCTAATGCTCATAATGCAGAATTAGTAAGGGGAAATGTAAGCAAGGGAAAAAGTGAAGGAAGTTATTTCGAGGAGAAAAAAGAATTAGCTGAAATTAGCTGCTTTTGCTATATAATGTACAAAATGCGAATTGCATAAACTCAAGGATGATGATACACAATTAATAGCCTTTTATAACTCAAAGTAAAGCTATGTTTATCTGCAACGTGATATATAATACCCAAAAGTGAAACATCGTCTCTGTTTTGGCTGGAATGGGTGCTTCTTAGCTGTGTCCATAAATGAAAAGTTGTAATAATTTTCTTCTTTACCTACAGACAGTATATAAGAGATTCTCTACATCTGCAAGTTCTGCCTGATAATTAGGCTTGAAGGCTTTATCTGATAGTTTTACCTACCTCATTTTCAGATCTGACTCCCAATACCTCCTGTTGAAATTTAGGTGAATTTGATTTTCTGACTGATTTTTTCAAGGCCTTGCTTCCAGTTTGTCTTGTCTGAATTTCACAAATCCTCATCATTTGGCTTATGATGCTTATGGTGGCAATAGAAGGTCCTCTAGCTTTGACCTGCGTCTGCTGATTTCCTTATCATTCATGTGCACTAAACCCAAGCAAACATATTTCAGAAATAAGCCTCTATAAATACTAGTGCAGATTTTTCTAATATATAAACGCATAGACCAGTCAGGAATATAAAAATTCATATATTCATCTGTACTGAAAAACTAGTGTTATTAACCATTTTGCTGCACTGTGTAACACTACTGGTTTATGATGTGATAAAATTTTTGATCATGAGACTAATTTTTGCATTTTAACTTCTGTATTTGTACTCGCCCTTGCTGTCATCTCCGTACCTCGGGAATCGCTTTTCAGAAAGTAGTAATAATTACACATTTTACCTTTTCTCATTGGGGAACCAATCTATGGGGGAGACGGGGGGGAAACTTTCCCCTGCTCCTTCACCTTTCCTTTCTCCTTCAGGTGAGTTACAACAGCTCTTGAGAATTTTGAATATCCTTGGGATGTTCAAACCAGCATGGTCCTATTGTTATGTCTCCTGAATGTGCTTCAGGTCGTGATCTTGTTTAAGGTTAAACAACTATTTAAGAATACCATCCAGAGATCAATCCCGGCAACAGGCACTGTGGCTGCTCAAACCCCGTTGACAGGCACTGCAGCTACTCCAACCCCCACGACAGGCACTGCAGCTACTCAAATCCTGGCAACAGGCACTGCGGCTGAACCGGAGAACCAACCCATGCCAGTATCAGTCGCCCCTAAACACAAGAAGAAATATACAAGAAAATCAACTCATTTAGTAAGGGATGAAGATGAACCAGGGCCATCATGAGAACAGGAGCAGGAAGAGGCAGAATGCGTAAATGAGATGGTAACCACCCTACCCCTATCCCTGAGTGAGCTGTGAGGTATGCAAAAAGATTTCAGTCGTTGTCCAGGTGAGCACATTGTCACCTGATTACTCCGGTGCTGGGATAACAGGGCCAGTAGCCTAGAATTAGAGGGTAGGGAAGCCAAGCAGCTGGGATCCCTTTCCAGGGAAGGGGGCATTGACAAAGCAATTGGAAAAGGGGCACAAGCCCTCAGCCTCTGGAGGCGACTCCTGTCAAGCGTGAAGGAAAGGTATCCCTTCAAGGAAGAGGTTATATGTCACCCGGGCCTGTGGACCACCATGGAGAGAGGTATGTAGGAGCTGAGGGAATTAGCCATGCTGGAGGTGATTTATAATGACCTGAACAGTGAGCAGTTATCCAAAGATCCAGATGAAGTCAGGTGCACACAACCCATGTGGTGGAAGTTTGTACAGAGCACACCATCGTCATATGCCAACTCATTGACAGTAATGACTTGGAGAGACAGAGAGGAACAAACAGTGGAAGAATTGGCTGGCCAACTTCAGCAATACAAAGAAAATCTCTCTTCCTCCCTACGGGCCTGCATCTCGGCTGTGGAGAAACTGCTGGACGTGCTAGCTGAGAAACTGTCCCAGGAGTTCCAGCGGTTCAAAGAGGATATGTCCTACTCCCCACCTGTATGGACCAGTATCTCAGCCATTAGCAGTAAGCGTCCTTCTGTTCAAGAGAGAGGGTATAATGGATACACACCACGGGCCACCCTGGGGTTTTACCTACCTGACCACAGAGAAGACATGAGGAAGTGGGAGGGAAAACCTGCCTCGACCCTGGAGGCACGGGTACATGAGTTGCAAGGAAAAACAATCACAAAAGGGGGTTCTTCCAGGAAAATTGGTGCTCCAGTTTCCAGTGGGCAGTTCCCCAGACAAAGTAGAAGGGCTGAGCTTACTCCTGATTTTAATAAAGGGACTTTTGATTCGCATTTACGAGAAGTGAGTAACGGATACTATGACCAGGACTAGAGGGGCCCTGCCTCCAGCCAGGGGGAGGAAAGGGACAACCGGGTTTACTGGACTGTGTGGATTCGATGGCCTGGCACATCAGGCCCACAGGAGTATAAGGCTGTAGTAGGCACTGGTGCACAGTGTACCGTAATGCCATCAACCTACAAAGGGACAGAACCCATCTGTATTTCTGGAGTGACAGGGGGATCTGTCGTGGTTTAACCTCAGTCAGCAACTAAGCCCCACACAGCTGCTCACTCACTCCCCCACCAATAGGATGGGGGAGAGAATCAGAAGAGTAAAAGTGAGAAAACTGCTGGGTTGAGATAAAGACAGTTTAATAGGGAAAGCAAAAGCCGCGTGCACACAAGAAAAGCAAAACAAGGAATTCATTCACTCCTTCCCATGGGCAGGCAGGTGTTCAGCCATCTCCAGGAAAACAGGGCTCCATCACGCGTAACGCTTACTTGGGAAGACAAACGCCATCACTCTGAATGTCCCCCCTTCCTTCTTCTTCCCCCAGCTTTATAAGCTGAGCATGACGTCATATGGTATGGAATATCCCTTTAGTTGGTTGGGGTCAGCTGTCCCAGCTGTGTCCCCTCCCAGCTTCTTGTGCACCCCCAGCCTACTCGCTGGTAGGGTGGTGTGAGAAGCAGAAAAGGCCTGGACTCTGTAAGCACTGGTCAGAAATAACAAATACGTCCCTGTTTTATCAACAGTGTTTCCAACAGATATCTAAAACATAGCCCCATACTAGCTACTATGAAGAAAATTAACTCTACCCCAGCCAAAACCAGCACAGGATCCCAACAGCTTTTTTTTTTTTCAGATTCTTTCCTCCATCCCACTGTGGGAGGGGAGTGAGCGAACAGCTGTGTGGTGTTTAGCTGCCTGCTGGGTTAAACCACAACAGTGGGACCCCACACTGGAGCAGGGAATGAGCATGAGGAGGGAGCAGCAGAGACAACGTGTGATGAACTGACTGCAATCCCCATTCCCCATCCCCCTGAGCCGCTCAGGGCTGGGGAGGCAGAGAAGTCGGGAGTGAAGTTGAGCCCGGGAAGAAGGGAGGGGTGGCGGAAGGTGTTTTAAGTTTTGTTCTTATTTCTCATTGTCCTACTCTGACTTCATTGGCAATAAATTAAATTAATTTCCCAAGTCTGTTTTGCCTGTAACAGTAATTGCTGAGTGGTATCCCTGTCCTTATCTCAACCCACAAGCCTTTCATCTTATTTTCTCCCCCTGTTCTGTTGAGGAGGGGTAATGATAGAGCGGCTTGGTGGGCACCTGATGGCCAGCCAAGGTCAAACCACCCCAGCATTACAAACTTAGAATTCTTAGTAAAAAATTTAGATAACCGGTGGGCCAAAACACTAAAGAACAGAGGAAAACTTCATATTATTAATGTGCAACCTCCTAGATGAGTGGCAACAGACACGCTAAAGTCCAGAAGAGTTGCATGAGGCATCTGAGATGGTAAGTTGAATGAAGTGGCCTATACATGTTCACAACAACAGCATTTGGCAGAATCACTTTTAAAGGAGAATGAATAACAGGCAATAAAAATGAATACTGGTAGTTTTATATTTATTATTTTAATAAATATAGAAATCATTATAGAAGTTAGAGATACATAGGTATTATAGCTATTCTTTATTAGTGATATGACATCTTAGAGCATGCATGGCACTTCTCAGAGGATTGTTAAGTGCACCACTGGCAGAGGGAGGGGCAAGACAGATAAATTGTTGGAGAACATAAAACAATGCCATTGTGCTGTCACCTGGAGATTGTCAACCTTGCTGTGCTTGGATCTTTTGATGTAGCAGCATAGCTTTTACAAATACGGTTTATAGGTTGGCATAAAATGGTATGCTTGGGCAGGAGGATAGAAGATGATATGGACAGCATTAGAAGAGAAGACCCTGGAAGTAGAGATAGTAGCTTTTGTGTAAGATGGGATGTTCAGGGCTAGTTGGTTGGCTAAACTATGGTATTGGGAAAGGTGTGGAGATGTGCAGATTTGGGCACTGAGGTACACAGGCAGCCAGAAGAATTTTCTACTAATATCTTTAGATTTGATCTAAATGCACACAGCTTTATATAACCCTTTTAAAAGTAGGATTTGGATTAAATGTTGTGTGAGGGAGAATTGGGAAAAGGAATAAAAACCAATATCTAATTTGCAAAATCTTTGAGTTATAAAAGACACTAGAGTTCTTGAAAAGAATGAGGCAGAGGAAAAGAATGGTTTTGTGAAGAAAATAATTAGCCATGAATAATAAAATAAGATTATTTATCATTTATAAAATAGGTCTTTTTATAATATCTTACTCATCTACTGAATATTTGAAAGCTAATAGGCTTATTTTCCTGCTGCTGCACATAGATGGATGGCTCTTGTGTTCACAGATCTTAATTCCCCATATCAATAATACTGTGAGTTCAGATTGTTTAAAAAAAGAGAACCTTCTTTCCTGTTAAGTTACTGGTAATGGATAGAATAGTAATTTCAGTTATTTAATCTTTCTGCTTTCATGTTCGCAGAATGTACTCATTCTTTTGAGTGCATCTGTCTCTGATTATTTAGAGATATTTATTGAGAATAGGGCCACAAGTCAGTCAGGGGTCAAAGAGTGAAGTATCTACTCGTTTTCACTGGTTTCTAGGAAGCTGAAACTTTGCTGAGGAGTACCTTAAGAGTATGTAATAAAACAAGTTTTTTGAGATAAATTGGTATTCAAAATAAGATCTCTCCCTTTCAAGGTGTTTCTTTTGTAATTTGTCATTTTAAAAGAATTGTATTATAATACAAAAATATAAATATGACGCAGTTACCAAAAGAATGGAGTGTTGTTTTCCTCTGCTCCCAGACAAATCCAAGCAATTTCATCCACACAGACAGCATTGTGACAGCCCATTTGGTTTATTTGCAGGGGTGGAAACTTTCCTTTTTTTCATACATTATCTGTGGAAAGACAGCAGATGCTAATTTTATCTTTACTGCACCTTACTGATGAAGCATACTCATCCCCCAGAAGCAGAGATGGGGTTTCTCACTGTTTATGATGACAGTTGCCTTTTAAAGAAGCAGGGAACAAAGCATCTGAGGAATGCACATGTCCTGCCAGGAACACAGCAGGAAAAATATCTTCCATTGGGGATAAGATGTACTGACAGCACAGTAGGAACAGCTGAAATTAACTGTGCATTTGGAGTTTTCATACTGACCTGGATCACTGCAACCAACTTGCAAGTGTCCTATAATTTGACAAAACATTGCTTTTTCTGCAGAGCACAAAATGGAAAGACATTGCATAGCTATTAACTGGACATTTATCAATATTTTTGCCACAAACAGTAATTGCAGTATTAAAAAAAAAAAAAAAAAAGCTAATGAATGTTTCCATAGTAATTTATTATGCATTTTATTAAAAAAAAAAAAAAAGAAAAAAGAAGAAAAAAGTGATGTAGGTGTGGGGGGAAATGAATCAGTGATTTGCAAGCTTTAGCTCTCTGCCTTTGTTGCAACACAGCCAGGAACTGAACTAACAAGCTGGCAGTGGAGCTGTGGTGAGCAGCCAACAAGTCCTGATGAGTGGGGCAAAAGAAGAGGAGCACTAGGAGGTGTCAATGACCATCAATATTTAAAGACTAAAAGTTCCACTAGAAAATTTTATGCTGATAAACCACAGGATGCATGTCATGGGTGCATCCATTTGTGCTTGCAAAAAATGAATTAAATAACTCAAACTTCTAGAGAACATCAGTCCTACATATCAAAATGCTTTTGTAGCAATTTCTGATTCCCACTTGTGTTTCTGATTTCTGCCTATTTTCTGTGTTTCCTTGAACACATCAGAAGGTAGAAAAAAAATCAGGTCTGATGATACTTCTTGTCTGCTTAGATCTGATGTTTTCAGTATTTTGCAATCTGTTTCTGAAAAGTGTTCCAGTCCACATTCTGGCTCAGCTGCTGGCTGAGTTCATGCAACATTCATTGTCTTTCTTTGATGTGAAGCTATAAACACGTTCCAAACCTTGTCTTTTCTTTCAAGCTCTACAATTTATAGGCTGATACACCAGCAAGTTCTTGTCATAGGAAACAGCATCCTTCTAACTTTTGATGTTAAAAGTAGAGGGTTCACTTGTCCAGCCTCAAGAAATAAAGATTGTGTATTAATTTATGAAATGGCTCAGGGATGAGAATTAATGGTGTCTGCAGCTCATGGAAGGTATTGAAGAGTCAAGTCCATAGTAGTTAGCAGGTAGTACTTCTGATGAATTATTTTAGAGGAAGATAGAATGTTTAAAACTGTTGCATTTCTATATGATCTTAAGAACAGAAACAGGGTTAGACCTAGGATTGATGACATTTAAAATAACACTGAACACTAGTTTCAAGATTGTTTTCGTTGGCTCAGAGATAAAACATGAAAGAGATTGTGTCTACATTTAAAGCAGTACTTTAAGGTAGAAATGGCTCCCAAGATAAGAATAGTTTAACAACACTGAAATATAGTGGCTGAAAAGGATAAACCTGATGTTTAAATTTGGCAGCAGGGGGTAAAGAAGGATGACAGCTATTGGCTCATGTGAAGAAAGTAACCATTGCACAAAGGAGGGTAAGAAAGTTTCACATGCATGAAGATTTTTTTAGTGGGATCCATAGCTGATAACACACATTGACTGTAGCAGTGAAAGTTAATTTTGGAGGAAAAATAGAGACAGATGAGAAATGGAAAACTCTCCTCAGTAGTCAGCTGACAAAAACAGCAATGGGTGTCCCAGACACAGTGTCCTCTTCCAGGGAGGGAGCAGGTTTCTCCAGTGCAGTAGGAGGTGCTGCTGTTGCTGATGATAATTTTTGCCATGCTTTTCCCCTAATACTGCATACTTTTCTTAGGACCTGCTCAGACTTCCTGTTGTTTGTTCCTGCTTGTGATGCTATTAGCACTGGTTGGAGCATGCTAATTAGACATCAGTGTTGCATATTCATTGGCTGTTCAGTCTCTGTACACATGAAATATTGGATAGTATCTTTCAAGTATTTCAATGACTTATCTGCTTTGTTGTGCTCTATATTTGGTTTACTCTAATATAAACTAAGATCTGCAAAGCAAGAAATGAGGGAAAAAGAGACATTTCTCATGCCAGTGACAATTGCTTCCCATGAGAACCTGTCATAAGAATGATTTCAGGTGCAAGCCCATGGGAACATTTGCACTGGCAAAACAGCATGGGAATACATGGCAAAACTGGCACAGGGGCTTTGGAATAACATTGCCACTGCAGCTTGGTGAATGGGTACAGAGCTACAAACAGTTGGCCCTTAACACATCTGTAGCTGTTAAGTTTTGGTCACCTTGTTCATGGAAACTCACGAGTAAACTAGAGTACAACATTAATCTAGAAAGCTGATAAATGAAATGAAGAAAAATAAAAGACAGAGCTGAAGACTTGCCAGCCTGAAAAAAAGATGAGTCCACAGAACAGAAATATTGAAGAAAGCCTCCATAGCTACTGAAGTGCCAGATTCTTGTATGTGCCCATACTGATTCCATTTTTACCTTTTTTGTCAGATAAGACTACAGAAAAAAATGCCAAATTTTGGACCCAAAGGAGAAATCAAGTATAATGAAGCCATTGGTACTTGTATGGTGGAGAAACTGTTTGACACTAAAGGGAGGAAAGGAAAGAAATGAAAGGCAGACTTGCAAGAAAAATATAACATAGGGGAAGGTAAGATTGTATTTCAAGCAGGATAGTGAAACCTGCAGGTGTGATTAAGATTAAAGGGAGGATTGTACACTTTAAAACTCTTTAAACTATGCTTTCTAGGGACCTACTCATATTATTTCTGGAGACTGGCTTTCGCTTTGGTTATTTTGATTTTTATGAGACTTTAGGACATAAAGTGTCTTCATTTTGTTTTAGAAGTATATCCACATAATGTTACCAAATGCTTGCAGAGGACAAAAAGGGAGACAAAATCACATACCTTGTCTTTAGATATGGCAGTTACCTACCAACCTATGTGGAGCAGTTACCACGTGCAAAGTGTTACTTGCTGCTGGCACAGACCTCATTTGTGCTGTGGTCTTTTTGCTCATCTCAGGGAGTTTTTCTGTTCCGTTATGAATGACTTAATTTCACGTTCATATAATCAGAAAACAATGTTTTAGTGCTTTGCACAATGATCATTTTATAGCAATTTTGCAAATAAAATTAACATCGTCTGAAAAAATGTACTCATATGACCCTGTGATAACTGGGGATCATTGCTTATTTGGCAAGTTGTTCCTTCCACTGGGCTGCATGCCAGTCAAGTGAAGTATCCAGTACTTAATTTTTTTCAGTATGACCAATATGGGACTTTTGGCTTTTACTTTATGTTATTCCATTTTTGGTTGGATTATAATATTTTGTGCATTTACATGAACAGTAGTAATTATATTCTAATAAATAGATTTTGTGAATCTCTTGGAGTCTTTAGCAGATTGCAGACCTGAGATTTATTTCAGGTATTGTTTTTCTTTAACAGTTTGCTAGTGATCAAAAAAAAAAAAAAAATCCCAGTAGGTGTTTATAAGTGGGCCAGAATACATCAAGATGGCTAAACTGATAACGTGTAGAGAAAAATTGTAAATACATTCCACAGAAGGTGTGCATCTTTTGTTGTTTCTTTTTTGTTTGTTTTGAACTCCAGGTGTATCTGCTTATAAAGTATACAGACTAAGCCTAGATTGCTGGCACAGAAAAAACACTTCTGCCAGGAAATCCATGAAAATGGATTATTTTCCCTGTGTATTTATATTTGCCTCCTCATTAAAATGCCTTAAGTTATCTTCACATGATATCTTCTTATTTCCTGGAGTGTTGTTCTAGTTGGGTTTTCTTTGGTGGCTGTACCTCATGACTCATTTTATGTGTTTTAGGGGGTCCATTACACAACAAAATCTTTGTTAGTTTTGCATTATTTGGTATGTGAAATCTCTGGAGGATAGAAGAGAGGGACATGGTTCTGACTCCATCTTCTGCTGCTCTGGTTAAAAGATGGTCTTCATGGCTTACTTTTAGAACAAGAGCAGGATTAAGAGTCTTTTTCCCAAGGACTACAGAGAAACAAGAGACACAAAGTGGCTAATAGTTTCTCTCCTCTCACTTCCTTGCTGCAAACAGTGGTTCAGTGTATAGGTCTAATCATACAAAGCAGTGGTGGTCATCTGCCTTCTGATCATATTTCATTATTGCAGGGCAATGGAGTTTGTCTTTTAACCATCTTTTTATCTGGTGGATGTGGAATAAGTGTCTGAAGCAGTGAGCAGGTCTGCTCAGCATAGTCTCAAAATCAGTATATTTTCACTTAAAGACAGTTTATCAGTTACCCAAGCTTACTAAAAATCAGCAAACCTCATGGGAATAATTTCCTTTTTCTTTTTTTTTTGTTGCTTTAAATTGACCTACCATTCCCATCCTTTTGAGAAAAGCACAGTTTTTCAGTTTCCATTTCAGGTATGGCATCACTTTCTGTGACAGTGTAAGGAGGACACCTCAAATGTTAGTTATTCTTATATAGTAAGCATTATATACAGCTAATGTTCATCTGCCTGTTGAAGATATGTCTACATCTAGCAACAAAAGGAAAAAAAAAGAAAAGCTTTCTCAACTAGTTATCCCTGTTTGTAAAGTCTTGATAGCTCATGTAGGTAATTTCAGAATTTCTGTTAATCAAACATGAAATGAGAAGGTTCATAAATTTGGAGAAAGTAGATGATAGTGCTCATAGAGTTAATAAAAAAACTACACATGATAGTTTGAGTTTGTGTAATAATTCTTTACCCTTTGTCTCCTCTAACTTCCTCCCCTTCACTATTGTTGCCCAGGTGAATCTGCGAGATAACTGCCGACAGCATTTTGACATTCGAATTCAGTGACAAGGTGAGGGCAGAGTCGGTGGTATGGAGAAAACCCAGTACCTCACTGGAATACTTACTTACAGCTTGTAAACATAGGACTTTTTCTTAATCCTGTGCAGAGTACATGACTCCCTCTTAATCTTTTAAAATATATTCCCCTTTTCTGCGTCCATTATTAAATAATGTACAGATATTTAATTATTGTTTGGTGTTTCTTTGAGTCAACTCTCAACAAAGTTGTTAGATGCTAGGTAGCACAGGTTAGGTGAGGTGACCAATAAACCAAAGCTTAACAGGCCATTTCTAGTGTAGAGTGGATGAAAGTGGGATATTTTTAATTGGGTTTTGCAGTTGTTTCTCCATTATTCCCAATTAGTCCCAAATCTGTCTCTGCAGTACAGCTGCAGTGATTTGCGTGGGTGTGGAATCACGAGAGTGCAGAAGACTAGATACAGTGTCCTTTGCCTAAATCCCAATTTTTTTTGATGGAAATAGAAGTGAGAGCTGATATCTCTTATTTCAGTCTGCTTCCTCTGCATTTTGGTAGGGTCTGGAAGGAAATCTGCTAGGAAAAGAATATCAGCCAGACTCAGTCTGGTACCAATAGTTGTACAGATGGCTTGGTGACATCGCTCCCTCACTGCTTCTTTTCCTGCTAGCCTCATCAGCTCTTCCCCATGCCTGTTTTTTCAGTCTTCAGGTGCTGTCCATTGCTCCTGATAGCCTCTCCATCTGGGGTCCTAGTCTTTTTGTTAGTCCTTCCAGAGCAGCCTTCTTTGTTTATTTTTATTCAAATTAAACTATTCCCTTTCTTCCAATCTGCCTAGGTCTAATAAGAAACATTGAGAATAAAAGTGGCAGCTTTCCTTATTCTAAGCCTATGTGTCTGATGTTACAGCATGTACCAAAAGAGCAAGAAAATTCAGTTTTGCATCTTTGCATTACAAATTTTTATGGAAATGTCAATTTTCACTTTCTAGCAAAGAAATAGAGCTCTTACAAAGTAGAGATGCAAATTTCTAGTCCCTGCTCAAAAGTTACCACTCTCACTGAAACAACTATCAGATTTTTTTAATATAGATGAAACAACTTTTTCTCACAGAGACTTTGAGTAAGATTGAACTGTATTAGCTGGGGAGGGAGACTGAACAGAAATGGACACCTAGCACAAACATGTAAGTCACAACAGTTTGGCATCATTAGCATGCGAATGAAAAGAATATCTCATAACTTAAAAAAAAGGCATTCTCACTGTAGACATTATCAACTAAACTAACATGATAAATTCCAAGAGCAGAATGAAATGTTAACCTTCAAAATTATCAAAATGAAAAAAACCCAAAACTCAAACCAAAAAAAGAAACAATGTAATTACAAAGTAAAACAAGCAGTCATTGAACAATGACAAAATGACGAAATTAAGACTCCAAATTTAACATACTGACATCTGTACAGACCTGTCACACTGACTTAACATATTCAGGTATCATTCTGTAGCTGATCTAATAAAATGTTTCAGTTACTTAAATACACAACATGGGATTTTTCATGTATAAGAAATGTAGGATGGTTCAGTTATGTCATGAACTTTCCTCTGATTTTTATGAGTCCATTAATAACTCTCTTATATAAAGTTATACAGCACAATGTAAAGATATTTGATAATTGACATAGAATTAACACTTAAGAGGCATAAAGTTTGCATGTGTAATTATGCTAAATCATACGAATGATAGCAGATACTGTCACTGTAGCTCATGTTTATGGAAGAAAACTTGAAAAGAAGAAAGAAATATCCTTGCCTTCATTTGTACAATGACTTGGTGCATTACAGAACAAGATGCAGAAGCTATTGTCAAAAGTATATAATCTTCTTAAATGGCAAGCAGATCTGCCTCAGTATAGTATTTTATGAATCCCAAGTAACATCACCCCAGGTGTGCAGTATCAGACATGAACTTGAGTTTTATTTGTTTAGACTACTGACAAGACCTTCTATGAAATGCAAGGAATGCAAGGTGAAACCCATTATGTATGAAAAAGTGACACGCTTGCAAGGTATACTCCTGAATAGTATATGCAAGACTAAACTGGAAAATAGTTGGCTCTACATTGAGTCATTTTTATCTCTTCTTACATGCTAAGTAGCCTTTTGTCCTTTTTCTTTTAAGTAAAGTGTTTGTTGTAGTCATTAGTTATAATCATTAAGGGTCAGAGTTCCCCCCCCCCCCCCTCATTTTGCATTAAAAGTTTCCATGCCCACACAGTTTGAACTTCAGATAACTAATTTATTTTCTTGCTTACACTGATACCTTTATGCTTGTTAGTTGCACTGCAGTGTGCATCATCCACAGAATAGGTAACTCAAGAATCATGTAACCATTGCCAATTCAATAGGATTTCTAGATGAAAATTCAGTGAACAACTAGGGAAGCAAGTTCCTCCCATCCTCCCTGAAACACAGGAAAATAATAGATACAAACTACTGAGTCAGAGTCACTCAGAAGACATATGGCCATCCTTTCAGCCAATCAACCATTACTTTACTCAGCTGTGAGAACACCCCTACTATCAGTGTCATTGCTTCAGAAAGAAAATTAGCATAGCATGTGTGTATAAATAACCTGGATATAAAATGCTAGGGATATTTTTATTTCACTTAGAAAGACACTATCCACATTAGTGGAATTCATAGGACGTATGATTTTCCTGTTCACTTCATGTATTCTCTGGTTTAGAGGCGTAAACAAAAAAGTTTGGAGATAAGTCCTGTGGAAGAGCCTTCAAGAAGAGAATTTATAACATTCATTTACTTGTTTACCCTCCAGATAATACATTTAAAAGAAACACAAATTAGAGTTTGGAATTTTCTTATTATCTGTTTAAAAAAAAAAATCCTTTTTTGTTGTCTCTATGGTATCTTATGGTATTTGATTCTGTAGGCTAATATTTTATGTCATAAAATACTGAATTAGACAAAGACACAGTCAGAAGAATTCAACAAAGGCACATATGAGTCATAAGGAAAGACTAAGACACAAAAAAGAGAACACAATGTGAAATACGAAAATATCAGACTGACTAAATGGAAGACAGAAAACCCATTTACTTGTGGATAGCTAAAGGAAAAGCAAAAACTACTCTTCCATTTTGTGCTGCTTGTAGATTTCCCCAAAACAGGCGTTTGATGTTGCATTATATCATGTATTTTGTTTGAAAGAAAGAAGGGAAGAGAACTAACAGAAGTCCTTCTCTAAAATCAAGCTAGAACCACAAAGACAAATGGAGATAAAATCATATCAGACAAGAGTTTTTCAGAAAAATTGGAAGTAAAACACAGATAAACTAGGTGAAGAAAAAAACATAATATGGTGTTTATAAAAATCCTGTGGAATAATTATGTTTGCATATTGCAGTTATCATGAGTTAGTTAAAAATTAATATAAACAATGACAATGAAACCTCATTCAGGTTTCAACTTATTTGCCGGTCCTTGCTATTCTGCAATGTCTTTTTTTTTTCCGTTTCCACAGCAAAAGTCATGTTTGACTTGCCATTCTTTGGTGATTTCTAAAGGGAACAAGACTGGGTTAATTTAGATTTGTTTGGCAAACAAAATATCTTGAATTCTGTGTGAAGAGATACTTCCATTCCTCAACTCTGTCAAAATCTAATAGCTTTCAACTTGTTCAAATTATTGAAACAGCAGCTTAATGAGTCATAATTCGTTTTTTCTATCTTTCTTTGTCTACTGAATTACCAAAAACTTTGGGTAACCTCTTCAAGATCAGAGCCAAAAGTTATTTCTGTGTTATCATGTGGGGCTGCACCTAACACACACATCTTTCTTTGGTTCATCCATCGTGCTGAAATTTCCATGTGTGAATTACAGTGGTGTCATGGATTTCACTTGTGCAGCTGAAGAAATAGCTGTTAATGCTAATATGACTGTATAACAATAGATCAAGCAGCAGACAGTATCTGTGAAGTTGCCAAAGCTCTTGAGAAGTTCATTTCAGAAATTAAAATTAAATAAAATTAGCTGCTGTTCCTAGGTCTGTGCATTCATTTTCTACCTTAATCCCATGGAAGACACTCCCTGATACAAAGGCTACAAATACATAATACTCCAACTCCATCCTTGCTAGAATATCATATCTGGCACCAAGAATGCAGAAACACTAGTATAAGACTTGCCCTGACCAAAGCAATCTTAAATAGACCATTATAAATGATCATTCTTAATTTTCTTGGAGCAAAACTGTGTGGAACTAAAATTGCCACACCTCTGGACTTTGTACAACCTTTCTGAGATATTCTGTCCCGATCCTGAGAGTTACAGGTACTTCATGATTCATCTCAAAGCACTGAAATATGATGGTCTGGTTCAGTTTGTTATAAGCATGCATAGCCATACTTTCATTGGCTAATTTTTGACAGAGTGTGGAAATAATTTGGAGGGGGAGAGAAAAAACGCCTACACCTCTCAATGAAGAACAAGTTGGGGATACACTTAGAGGTGGAGCAATCTATCGAAGTATCGAAGTTGACTGTAGAGAATAATTATAATCTTGAATGCTTTAGATGAACTGTAGTTTTAGCAGAAAAACACTGGGACAGAATCTGAATGACTTGCTGTGATGGACCAAAATCAACTCTTGCAGAGAGTACCACTACTAATGAGAAAGGAAGAAACTCTTTTTTTATATAGACTCTGGTCTTCAGAATCAGAATGGAGAAGTGTGGAAACTTTACTCATTTAATTTGCTCCAGACTTTTCTTCAAAAATACTATGGTAATTCCACACTCTTACCTTTCTATTCTCATTATACAATCAGGAAGAATTCATGTTTTAATATTGGGAAGTGCTAAAACTCACTCACAGACATCTGTAGGGTGCATCTCTCTTCTTACAGGAAATTATGATCTATGGAGTATGAACCAACATTGTTACAGGATGTTCAGACATTAACATTATTTCTTAATGCACACTTAACATTTGAACTACCCTTTTTAAGTTTTGTGTAACTTTGCAAATGTTTGATTTAGATGATGTGTTTCTCTCAGGCCAAATTTAAGTGGTAATGTTGGAAACACCAGCCTATTTGTCAGGAGACACAGGGGAAAATACTGTCATTTGTGTATTAAAAAAAACAAAACACATTTAAAAAGAATTCCCTTTTGCTAGGAAATTCTTTGCCTTGTCTGGAAAGGGTGTCGAAAGTTGTCAAGGATATTACATTGGCCTGATGGGTGGAGAGTTTTTTTTTTGTTTTTATATTGGTCTTCTACCTGAAAGTCCTCTAAATCATCATAATTCGGCCAAATACTATGTTTTAGGAAAAAATGAACACCCCCCCCAGTTCTTCACGTGATTCGTGAAGACTTTAATTTTAGAGTGTGGCATTTAACTTTGTGAAAGGTGGTCACATCTTTGTACAAGTTCCAGCCTGGGGCTTTCAGGTTTGAGTAAAACTTTTGATATGTTTTCTTCTTGCAGCAAGAGACTGGAGCAGTACAAGGTACTGAAGCTGAGACCAGTGAAATTATTTTCCCTCTACTGTACAGGCTCCTGCTGTCATAGCTTTTGTAGAGGATACCAGGATGCAGAAGGGCCTATAACTGATGAGCCCTTGGAAAAAGCTTAGCAAAAGGAGGTACTGAGGTGAAGAGCTCAGCAACAAGGAAAGTCTGGAATTACAGTGTAGCACTGAGTGCAAATGAGAACCAGGATTGGGATGAGAGAGGTAGGGAGCTGAGATGGAGGTAGTAACTGACACAACAGACCGGAGGTGACGGAGGAAGAAAGGTGTGTAATTGCTATCTTGTGTCCCCAGGGATCCAAGAATAGAATCTGTGATTGAGCACCCTGTCAAATAGCTGTTATCCCCATTATGCAGATAAGATTAAATTACTTCCAAATTTGAAAGAAAACAAAAATCATTGGTATTGGTAGGGACAGAAATTGCATGTTCTGACTCCTACATTTATGCATTTGCATACATTTTCCACTACCTGCCTTGCCTAGATGTTAAAAGTTTCATCTGTCATTTCTAAGGCCAAACTCAAGTTGTGGTTAAAGATCTTGAATTTTATTGAGTGGCTGGGGAAAACGCCAAGCATTGTGGATATTAGTTTTCAATTTTCATTATCATAGAAAGGCAAGACATATAAATGCCATTTCAACCTACAAAGTACATAAGTAAATATTGTAAAATCAGCAGATGACATTCACTGATGTTCAGAAGAGACCTTCAGAGCCTAATAAATGTCACTCTAACTGAATAGTATATTGCTGATTCTTTTTCTCCTGAATCCTGTGCACTTGATTATGGGAGTGCACTGTTTGCTTTGCATGAGGTGGATTGAAAGGAACAGCTTAGGTATTGATGAAGAAGAAAATTCCAACTACAATTTGGTGTATGAAAAAGAGCATATGCGTTGTACTAGACAATCTGAAAAGGTTCCTTCCAAGCTCAACTACTCTGATTCTGTAACACCAAAACCTTCTAAAAAGCACCTTCCCAACATGTATATACGCATAGGATTCCTGCCTGCTGTTTAGTCATTTGATTCTTATCGGATTCAAGACTAATAATTTCCTAGTTTTTGAATTAATAACATAGCTTTCTAACATTTGTGGGAGAGGAGGTCGAAGCAGGGGTTAAGTAGGACGGGCTACTCTGTTGTCAGACGTAGATATTTATCAGTCCTTTGCCATGAATAAAGATGTATATTGCGTTTGACATTCTCCTGATTTCATTTGTCAGCACTATTGACTTTTTTTCCCTACCTTATTTCATAGTTTCTTCCCAGCAGAATTTGTGTGATGTGGACAATACCTGCAGCCTGCTGAGTCATTATGACTAAACACTGGCTTTTTATAATTATTTCATGGTGTATTTTCTCCTTGGCCTGATGGGTGGAGAGTTTAATAGAATAGTTTCAGCATTGAGTCAGTGACAGTGGTCACATCCATTGTTAACAATTGCCAGAAGGCATGCTTGTCTCTCTCTGGCCCAGTTTACCCCTTTTGTTATATTAGTAAGCCATTCCAAAAATCGTGAAAGATGTACATACACAAAGAGTTTGAGAATTCTGTGGTTTTCTCATTATTGACTTCCCACATGTTTCAGAACCTGAAATCTTTGTACCATTTTCATACTGTAGACTTTTTCAGGAAGGCTTGGGTGTCTATGCTGTGAGGTATGAAGCCTCAAATGGACTTCCTAATTAGGAGCTCAATGACCATAGCAAGCTTAACTGAAAAGATTATTTGATTTTGATGACAGAATATTAAGGGAGAAGTTGGTCATTTTTAGCACCCAATATGAACTTTGTCACACAAGAAAGTCATATGAAATAAAACTAAATAAACCATTTTTCTATTCATATTTGATCTGAAAGAAGCCAGTCCTTGTGTTGCAAAGTGCTATTATGCACTCTTTTTCAGTGTGATCTTTCTATTTTTCTTGAATTACCTGTTGGCTTTATTACCTGGATTAGAACTGGACCATTGTTTCTTTTCCCTCCCTTTTTGATACATGAGAGATTAATAATAAACAACAAATATTATTGCATATTATTTTTACTATATGTGGCATTTAGCATTATCTATTAGACACCCAAATACTAATCAAAAGCTAAACTCTGTAAAGGAAATGAAAATGAAAATTTTATGGGGTGTGAGACAGAGCAAATGCTTACCACAGACTTCTCAGAAAAATCTCTTTCAAGGGTTTGTCCACAGATTGAGGATTCACTCTTTGCTGCAATTTACATTCTTAGGCCTATAAATGTTTTATGACCTCCCTCTACAAGCACTCACAGGCACTCACAGCCAGAAGGAGGTAATGTAAAATTGATCTGTGTATTAAAACTGCTAAGCCAAGCAGACATCTCAAAATTACAGTGATTGTGCATTGGTGATTCAGCTGGCCTTCATGGAAATATTATTTGCAAAAAATCTATCTGTTAAATGTGAGTTTCCAACACAATCTTCTAGCTTTTGTGTTTTTCAGTACCTTGCATCTGAGACACCAAGACTGGGATATTATGGGGAAACTCTTGCCAGTTTCAAATTAGGCTCAAAGCAACACCATTACCAAGTAGTGAGTTAGATCTTATGTCACGGTGACCTTTTTTTCTTTAATTTTTGTAAACTCTTCCACTTCCAAGCATCACAGTAGCATTACTGAGATAGAGATGTATAGTAGCTAAAAACTACTATAACAGAGTTGAGCCTGATTATGTTGGTTTTGAACTTGGCCTCATTTCTTTACACAGAAAAGGAATCAGAGTAATTTTTGGCGTTTTGAGTATATCTGCCATTTGTGATTCTTAACTTTTTCAAAAACTTTCAAGTTTGAGGTAACTTTTTATTACTTTCCAGTGAAAACATCACAAAACTTTACAGCATATCTTGTTTAAGATTTGAAAAAACCCTGAAGCTAGCATTGGTAAACTCATGATCGTTCACTTATCTGATTTTTCTACCTTCTAAATGCCCAACACTAAGGAACTTACACAACAAATTAAATTTCATGCCCTATAAGATTTTTCTAAACAGTTTTCAATTGCTAATGCTACATATAATATTTATATGTATAAAATGCATATCTCTATATATATGAAGTTACATATATATACCTGTAATGCTACATATGGTATTTTTATGTAGCCTCTAGGAGCAACATTAGCCAAAAACCCCCTGTAATGTAAAATTAGAGTTTGTTACAGTCATGGATTTTGCTATTTGAGTGTAACAGTAATTTTTGTGCACTGAGGACTTTAAAAAATGTTAAGGTCTACATTTAAGAGCCTAAATTTAAGTTGTTTTTTTCTTTTCTTTTTTTTTTTTAACCAGTTATATGCAGATAAAACCTATTTCCTAAAAAGAAAAGGGGTGGGTGGGGGGTGTTTATGCAGCATTTTCTGTTGTGTGTGAATCTTCTCTCAGTCACATAAACCTTTATGTAGAAGAACTAGACTGCTGGGTAGAATGCAGACAAACCCACAGACTGCAGGAAAATTCTTAGCTAGATATTGAAGGTTTATGGACTTGTTAATAATAAAGAGTTCACTGCAGTGTCAATTCAGTGTCTTATGAAAAGGTTAACTTCACTGTGGCTAAAATTCTAATCTTACAATCCCTGAAAGGCAGTAATATCAATTAAATTCCAAATTTCATTTTCACCGAATGTATTCTTTGTGACAAGCATTCCTAAAAAGTTACCTTGTTTGTATATTTTTATGGAAAAAAAATGAGTCTGCTTTTGAAATGTGTGTTGAGGACTTTAAGTAAATATGACAACTCTACATTTCATTGTGTTTCCAGGCAAGATTTCACTTGAGTAGGGTCTTGATTCACTTGATTCAGAGGTCAAAGCCCTCAATTGCTCAAAATTACCAGACTTGTTTTTACGATTTGATTGCTCACCACTTTGTCCTTTAACCTGATTGTGCAGAACAGTCCTCAGACAAAAATGAAATGATTTGGTTTTCACAAGTTAAACCAGAGTCACTCAACAAAGCCAGGTCAGAAGATGAACAAGAAAACTGTTAAACAGTGGTAAACATGGATGTAGGGACATCAGGACAGAGTAGAGAGAAAAAAAAGAGGTAGAAGGTGGTAATCTCTTAACATGAGTCAGCAATGAAAGGGTTAGTTTTCATGTTTACTTTGGTGCCTGTTCATACTCTCCACTTGGAGACTGCATGTTAGCAAACAGTGAATTTAAGAGAGTATTTTTTTCTTACAATTCTTGGTATTTCTGTATTTAAAATGAAGTGGTAAGTTTCTTTATGTAGTACACTGACCATAGGCTGGGAAGATGAGAGGTATACACAGACAAAAATTCAAAACAAAAAGCTCTTTGACAGCCTTGGGTGAAAAAGAAGACAAGGAAGTGCAAGTTATGTTCCTAAATCTTGTACATGAGACATGTGTGAACTTTTAAAATCCACTTATGTTCCATCATATTTCTTAGACAATCACACAGAGGTATAATATTGTCCAAACAAATTCCTGGAGATTGTCACCAGTATGTTTTCTACATGAAAGATTTCAGAGGAAAACCACCTTCATTTCTCTCATTAATCTATTCTCAGAAAGAACCTAGGACTCAAACAAGCTCCTGAAAAACTGATTTACCTGCCAGGTCTATCTGTTTCTCATGCTTCTGATTAATTGTTTTCACAAATAGATGAAGTTTTTCTTCATGGGAGAACCTTAGAATGGGAATAGACTGTGTTATACAAAAATGTTTTGTTCACACATGTAATGACTAATAAAGATGTTTAATCAGTTTGGAGGGATAAATTTTCAGACTTCAATATAAAACACATTTCTCAATATATGGTTTTCTTACATCTTGATACAAACAGTATATGGAAAGAACTTTGGAATATTGTACTCAAGTTTTGTCCACTTTCCTGTGATTTTCTCATTATCCTCATTAAACTCTCAGACTTTGAGAAAGCTTAGATTTAAGTGCAGATTTCAAGCCTTTGCAGACATAAGTGTATTTTTTAATTGTTATTATTGTTGAAATTATTATTTGCCCTGTCTTTAAGGGCCTGGCTCTTTCCTGAAGAACCGATGTATATTGAACCATCTCCTTTGTTTGTAGAAAATTTGACTTGAAACTTATATGTATGCTTTGTTTTTCATTCCTCTTTTAATCCTTGGCAGTGGCAGGTTTAGGGTGCAGCAGAAGTTGAGGGCAGTTCTGGAAAGAATGCACTGCTTTACCATGCAGCAGTTTGAGAAGAACAACTATTTTCTTACTGGAGCAGCTTCTGATTTCAGGGAAAAAGGTCATTTGTACTGTATCAGCTGTAAAACATAAAGGTTAGGGCACATGAATGAGTTTTTCATACATCTTTGCATATTGGTGTTCCTGCATAGGCTTCAAGAAGTCTGTCAAGAATAGGCAAAAATTTTTAAGGGCACCTGGTGGTAGAAAATATCAACCCACCTCTGAAAAACTTCCAACGAAAATTTGAGAATGCTGCAGCTTTTGGGTTAAGATTCAGTACCGAACTGCACAATATTGATTTACAAGGTGGTAATTATATAGAGTTTTCAATCAAAACAAGCTCTCAGATTTTTCTCCTCTGTGACAATAATATAATTGTCTTTTTCACCAATGATGGATTCAAGGCAAGAAGTTAAACATCTCAGGTTAATTTACCACTTAATTTCAGGGTCTTTTTTTCTGCATCATCCTGTTTACACAGCTTTTATGAGGTGGAAGTGCCATTTTTTCTTTGGTGCATTATATAATAAACATATTTCAGCAGATAAGAGATCATTTGACATGTTAGTATTGTTTTACAGAGAACAAATTGCTAGTACTATATTGATTTTTATGTACTGTGATGGCTTTTTAATGTAAAAGAGCATGCATATATATTTTATTCATAGAAATTTTTAAATTCACAGCCTTGTGAATAATTATGGATTGAGGGCTGAACATACCCTTGTTAATAGTTTTACTTGCATGAGCAAAACCTATTGATGTCTTTGGATCATGTTACGTTGTTTATAAACATTAGAGTTTGCAAGCTCAGTCATGTATCCTGAAAACTTAGCTTGCTGTTCAGGAATGGACTTTCTGACTACTAAAAAAAGAAAAAAAAAGACATTTCTTAGCCTTTTATAAATACTGTGTTGGGTGGAAGATGAAAGAATACAATGGATGATTTAAAGTATTTATAAGAACCAATAGTTCTTGTTTCCGTCTCACAAAACTCTGAGCACAAAGGAACCTGGGGATTTATCATTTAGTTATTGGTCACAAAAGAGAGATGGCAGGATATGAGTACTTCTCCTAGTAAACAGCATGCCTACAGAAGAAATAATCCTGATTCTTCTCCTCCTCTCCTCTCCTCTCCTCTCCTCTCCTCTCCTCTCCTCTCCTCTCCTCTCCTCTCCTCTCCTCTCCTCTCCTCTCCTCTCCTCTCCTCTCCTCTCCTCTCCTCTCCTCTCCTCTCCTCTCCTCTCCTCTCCTCTCCTCTCCTCTCCTCTCCTCTCCTCTCCTCTCCTCTCCTCTCCTCTCCTCTCCTCTCCTCTCCTCTCCTCTTTCAGCAACCATTAACCTTTGCCTAATGGAGATAAGAATTACTGAGAAGGTTATATATTTATTCTCTTCCTGTTAGCATCAGGTAGAAAGCAATTTCTCAAAAAAAAAAAAAAAGGAAAAAAAACCTCCAAAATTTCCTTTAGAAAATACAGCAATAGAATTAATCAATTATGCTTGCTTTGAAGAAAAATAACCATACCGATGTAGTGATCATCATATCAATGATGAAGGGTGGCAGAAACATTTAGGTGTGCTGTTTCCAATGAGTTTGACACAAAGCCAGCTCCATTTAGTATTCCATTTGTTTAGATTTAATCTAGCTGGTATGTCCTTTCCTATTTTTTTTTCAGATAAATCACTGTACTTGAAAAAATGAAAGATATTTTTATTCTTTGAGCATAGAGCTTTTCTCTCTATGTGGCTTCCTCCAGTCCCCTAAGTTTCCACAAGTTATAGATAAGGCAAGGTGAGTAATTCAGGACCCACTGAGAAAATTTTCTGGAATTCATATTCTCAAGCTTTACAGCTTGCTTAGCTGGACTGAAGTGAAAAAAACTCCAGCAGATTAGATCTGGAGGTTCCTCCTTTCTTGGTGTAACCAGTGTAAACCAAAAAGGATAATTTCTATAAGGACTGCAGCGTCAGACCCTAAATTTCCTTCACACCTTTTCACCATATTCTTAAACAAATTAACTTGTTCCATGAAAAGTGCATGTTATTTTTCTATGATTTTTAGTATATTTTCCCCTCAGTAATATATTTTCAATAAATTATATAAAAATACACAATTTAAAAAACCCCAAAACACCAAGATCCCTGATTTCCAATACTGAACCATACATCAGTGTATTCTACATGTGAGGATTAACAGTTTTTTAAGTAGCATCTAACTAAAAGCAGGATCAAGATGTCTCTTTCAGAAAGACTTACAAGTAAGAAGTAGGGATGCAAACCCTTCCAGTATTGAATATAAACATTAACCAAACGTTAAATGGCAGTGACAATTTATTCTCTATGCTCAGTTAATTTTTTTCGTTTATGCTAAGGATGAAAAGTTATTATCATCCAACATCTTCTGTAGAAAGCCTTTTCTTTTGTAAATGAAAGCATTAGAAACCAGTAAGAGGAACAAACTTGTTCCACAAAGTTCTCTGAAGGCAGCTCATCCGAACACCTGGAGATAAGAGAGTTGCTTTCTCTGTTAACTATATGGAGTTTTGGTCTCTAAATTAGGCACCCAAATTAGATGTCTAAAGCTAGTGAAAATACATTTATTATTGGCCTTAACCAAATTAATTTTAGCCATTTTTATTCCATAACTGTCCAAATGTAGGCCCATTCCAATACATTAATTTTGATTTTAGGCAGCCTGTTTATTTACCTGTATTCAAGCCTACGTGTAGACCAGGGTCTTTTTAAAACAAAGAAAAAAAAAAATCCTATTATCTGAAAAGTAAAATGTGCACATTGATTTAGAAAGATTTTATTTATTAACAAATATTTCAATATTTTACATTTATTTTCTGAAATAATTTTGAGAGTTAAACTCCCCCTGAGACTTTCCCTTGTGCCTACAGCTTACAAGTTCTGAAGCTACTTTGTTTAAAAAAGAAAGCTGGGTCCCCATGTCAGCTAAAATGCTTAAAAAAGGCTTATCTAGTACTTTTTTCTGCACAGATGATGATAATTGTTACAAAATGAGTGTCATAAGTGATAAAGGAAATCAGATGGTAAATTATTTTGAGGAGCAAATCTTAGATTTTTAACACACCAGTCTTCAAAACAATGATCAAGTTGATCTTTAGTTAATTCTGTAGATATCCATTGCTGTGTGGAATGTGTTTGTCATCTTGTAAAAGTAGCATGTGAAGGGCCAACTGTGTAGTCACTGTGGAGAGGTGCAAGAAATCATTTTACTGCAATTTACAGTTGTATTAAATAACCTTCTGATTTGGTATTTTTGGGGTTTCAAAGTTCTTTGCTCTTGATAACTCCTTTATGTCAGGTTGTTAATTTTCTTAACTTCTTTGTGCCTTAAAACACACCATTAACAGAGCCCAGAGGACTTAGAACTTCCCCAGTAAGTCCCCAAACTTTATGTCGTGATTCTGGCAATGGAACTTCTTACATTTTTTCCTTATGACTGAAAGAATGCTGACTTTTAATTATGCTTGCATGCTTATTAATGGTAAAATGACTATTGAACAGTTGAAGAATGACCAGCTGGAGGGGAGGGAGAATTATTAGTGCTTCTTTATGAAGGAGACAAAGGAGTGCCTTCTCTAAATGACATTTCTTTCCCTGAATGTGTTTTTATATTAGATATTCTAAGTGAATTGAGCTGGAAAAATCTATGGTTGTCTGGGACAGGCTGGCTGGTAACATCACAGGTAACAAGAGTCTGAAACACTAGAATTTGAGAGGGTATTTTACTGCCTGTACTTACTTTTTTTTTTCCTCCTCTATTGTCACTTTATTTCAACACCTGAGAAGCAAACAAAAGGAAAGAGCTTTCATGGAAGGCCAAAACTGTGTTCTTGAACAGCGTAATTTATAGCTCCTCGGTGCTTTGAGAAGGTCACTGGCAAAACTAGGCTAAAAAATATTTGTTCTGGGGTTTCACAATAGGCTTCATCTGATCTGTCTGTGGACTAGTGTGGTAAAAGGGTCAGGGAGGATGGACTCAGTTCCCTCTTCTTTCTCCCCACATTCAGCTGCACTTTCCCATCCTCTCTCTTTAGTTTTACAGTTTATTAAGCCACAGTGTGAGCCCCGTAATTTCATTAATCTGACCAATCTGATCTAAATTATATTTATTTGTTTGTTTGTTTGCTTATTTATTTATTTATTTATTTGTATCTTACTTTTCAGCAACTCTTTACCCCATGGTTAGTGTAGCTGCATTGAAGGAATTGTCTGAAGCGTGTTGCTGGAAGGAAGGAAGGGAAGGAAAGTGTAAGAGAAGATGGAAACTTACTGTGAAACTCATCCTTCAATATTTTTCGTAATTTAAAAAAACAAAGAAGGTATATTGTGTTTTTTTTCTTTCTTCTTTAGTTCTCCCAAAATCACCATGGAGAGAAAACCCGTTTGGAAAGTGTCCCAGAGCAATGTAGCCTGTTTCTAAAGATAAGTAAGATCACAAATCCACTTTCTTATTTCTAATCAAGTTTTGACCTGTGTTATCACCTGACTTACTTTTTCTTCTTTCATTGCTTTGCTGTATCTATACCAAGGAAAATTTAAAACCATCAGTGGAAAGTAGGTTCTCACTATTACTTTCTCTGTTGATTCACTATTTTAAATATCATTTTTCTGAGAGACTGCAGAGCTCATAGGGAGATTTTGAGAGCACAAGGGTTCATTTGTTGTGCAGCACACATGCATGTGGACAACAAAAAATAACAAAGTGGAGTTGGAGACAAAAGGTCAGCAAGACACTCAGGGAATAGATTGGACTCTTGACAAAAAAGGCTTTAAGAGATCACAGTTTAACATGACTGTAGCATCACAAGCTTGAAGACTGACTGAGACTTTTAAAATGTGCTCTCTTTTGAGTTCCAGTGCTGTTGTTTCTTTTGCTGAAGGCAGTGGTTTCTATACCAAAAAGAATACTTGAAATGAAAGTCTGTTGCTAAACTAGCTGATTAACTTATCGTAGATGGTTGACAAATAAGACCAGTTTTACGTTCCTTGTGCTTGTATCTCTGCCAGTGGAAGCACTGGGCTATTCAATGAACATGAGATGAGCTTCTAAAATTTATGAAGGAGTGTCAAAGAGTCCTTTCATTTCACTCATTGGTTCATAAAACCAAATAACATGAAAACTCCTCTTTTGTTGCATGTAATTTTTTTTTCACATTCACATATCTATAAAATGATTTCTAAAATCCTAAAAGTAAGTAAGTGTTTCTTGACACAAAATGCAATTCTTTTTAGAGTTTTTCTACACTTTTCTAGAATTTCTAGCAGCAGATTAAAAATGCTGCAGCCACCTGATTCAGAGTGCTGAGCTGGTATAAACTAATCGTGCTGGCTGAAATTTGATCAAAACTTTTTTTGGTGGTCTATTCTGTATCACCAAGTGTCCTGGTTTCAGCAGGGATGGAGTTAATTTCCTTCCTAGTAGCTGGTACAGTGCTGTGTTTTGGATTTAGGATGAGAACAAAGTTGATAACACACCCATGTTTTAGTTGTTGCTAGGTAATGCTTACACTAGCCAAGGACTTTTTAGTTTTCCATGCTCTACCGACTGAGAAGGCTGGAGGTGCACAAGAAGCTGGGAGGGGGCACAGCCAAACTGGCCAAAGGGACATTCCATACCATGTGACGTCATGCTCAGTACATAAACTGGGGAAAGCTGGCCGGGGGGGCCGCTGCTCGGGGACTGGCTGGGCATCGGTCGGTGGGTGGTGAGCAATTGTACTGTGCATCACTTGCTTTGTGTATTATTATTATCATATTATTATTATTATTATCATTTTATTTCAATTATTAAACTGTTTTCATCTCAACCCACGAGTTTTTCTAACTTGTGCTCTTCCAATTCTCTCCCCCATCCCACCGGGTGGGGGGGAGTGAGCGAGAGGCTGCGTGGTGCTCAGCTGCCGACTGAGGTTAAACCACGACAGTCCTTTTTGGCGCCCAATGTGGGGCACGAAGGGTTGAGATAATAACAGATTAACCAGAGTGTATTAAGGAACTTATATCTGTTAGTAGTTGTGGGTCACAATGTTGGTTTCTCTGTTCTCGATATTGATTTGTATAATCTGCATCGTGCTCTTTTTCCTGCTGTACATGTTAAAGATTGGTGTTGGTTTTTGCAGTTTGCTGTGGTCTGCAGTGAATAATGATGTCTCACTTGTGAGGTTTGTTTTTAGAACGTTGACCTTGACGTTAGTGTGGTATGTAAATTTCGCAATGAAGCCATTACTGTACCACGGAGACCATTTTGTGGAGACAACTAGCAATTGCAGTAACTTTTCTGAGAGTTTTTTTACGGAGGAAATACAGAATGGCAGTGTCACTACCTTCTTCTATGATGTTTCCTCCTTCATTACAGTAACTTTTCAGTATTTTGAACAGCCTTGGGTAGTTAAGATACTTCTATTGGTACTTCTTGGGAATATTGTTTTGGTTTTGTCTAAAGTTGGTAAGCAATTTAAGAATATCATCCAGAGATCTGCCCCAAGGCTGAGTAATTATGAGTGGCAGGGTGTGTGGGACAAGATGGGCAAGTACCTAGGCCAATGGGCACCCCCTGTGTTTTGGAACTTCACCCCTGAGCAAGTGCGGAATCCTGAAGAGTTAGTAGAATATTTGGACAAAGTATGCTGTCACCCTGGCAACTCCAGAGAGATGCAGCTCATATTGCCACGTGCTGGGGCCTGGCCCATGCCTACCGAGCCCTGTTCAATACCATTCAGTACCCTCAAAGGGAAGAGAAGGTCTCTGGCTCTGACAGTAAAACGACACGCACTGCAGCCACTCAGACCCGGGCAACGTGCCTTGCGGCTGAACCAAAGAACCAGCCTGTGCCGGTATCAGTCGCCCCTGTACACAAAAAGAAATCTTGGAAGCGGAAGTCGGCTCGTTTAGTAAGGGAGGAAGAAGCTTCTTCTAAAAGGGAACCGGAGGAAGAACTGTATGAATACCCTGGAGAAGGGCCATCACGAAAACAGGAGGAGGAGAGACGGCCGCTGATCAGGGAGGAAGAAGAGGAAGAACTCATAAATGAGTCAGTGACGACCCGATCTCTATCCCTGAGTGAGCTGCGAGATATACGAAAAGATTTCAGCCGCCGTCCAGGTGAGCATATTGTCACCTGGCTGCTCCGATGCTGGGATAATGGGGCCAGTAGCCTGGAATTAGAGGGAAGGGAAGCCAAACAGCTGGGATCCCTTTCTAGGGAAGGGGGCATTGACAGAGTGATTGGAAAAGGGACACGAGTCCTCAGCCTTTGGAGGCGACTCCCATCAGGCGTGAAGGAAAGGTATCCCTTCAGGGAAGATGTCATATGTCGCCCAAGCAAGTGGGCCACATGGAGAAGGGTATCCAGTTTCTGAGAGAATTAGCTGTGCTGGAGGTGATTTATGATGACCTGAACAATGAACAACTATCCAAAGATCCAGATGAAGTCAAGTGCACACGACCCATGTGGCGGAAGTTTATAAGGAGCTCACCATCGTCATACGCCAATTCATTGGCAGTGATAACCTGGAAAGATGGAGAGGGACAAACAGTGGGTGAATTGGCTAGTCAACTCTGGCAATATGAGGAAAGTCTCTCTTCCTCCCTCGTCTCGGCTGTGGAGAAACTGTCCCGGGAGATCCAGCAACTCAGAGAGGATAGGTCCTACTCCTCACCTGTACGGACCAGTATCTCGGCTATTAGAAGTAAGCGTTCTTTTGCTCAAGAGAGAGAATATAAAGGGTACACACCACGGGGCACCCTATGGTTTTACCTGCGTGACCACGGAGAGGACATGAGGAAGTGGGATGGGAAACCTACTGCAGGCCTAGGGGCACAGGTACGTGAATTGCAAGGGAAAACAATCACAGAAAGAGGTTCTTCCAGGAAAATTGCTGCTCCAGTTTCCAGCGGGCAGTTCCCCAGACAGAGTAGAAGGGCCGATCTTACTCTTGATCTTAATGAAGAAACTTCTGACTTGTATGTACAAGAAACGAGAATTGAGTACTGTGATGAGGATTAGAGGGGCCCTGCCTCCAGCCAGGGGGAGGAAAGGGACAACCGAGTTTACTGGACTGTGTGGATTTGGTGGCCTGGCACATCAGACCCACAGAAGTATAAGGTTGTAGTAGGCACTGGTGCACAGTGTACCCTAATGCCATCAAGCTACAAAGGGACAGAACCCATCTGTATTTCCGGGGTGACGGGGGGATCCCAACAGCTAACTGTATTGGAAGCCGAAGTAAGTCTAATTGGGAATGAGTGGCTGTCCTGGTTTCGGCAGGGATAGAGTTAATTTCCTTCCTAGTAGCTGGTACAGTGCTGTGTTTTGGATTTAGGATGAGAACAAAGCTGATAACGCACCGATGTTTTAGTTGTTGCTAGGCAATGCTTACACTAGCCAAGGACTTTTCAGCTTCCCATGCTCTACCGACTGAGAAGGCTGGAGGTGCACAAGAAGCTGGGAGGGGGCACAGCCAAACTGGCCAAAGGGACATTCCATACCATGTGACGTCATGCTCAGTACATAAACTGGGGAAAGCTGGCCGGGGGGGCCGCTGCTCGGGGACTGGCTGGGCATCGGTCGGCGGGTGGTGAGCAATTGTACTGTGCATCACTTGTTTTGTGTATTATTATTATTATCATATTATTATTATCATTTTATTTCAATTATTAAACTGTTTTCATCTCAACCCACGAGTTTTTCTCACTTGTGCTCTTCCAATTCTCTCCCCCATCCCACCGGGGTGGGGGGGAGTGAGCGAGCGGCTGCGTGGTGCTTAGTTGCTGACTGAGATTAAACCACGACAGTGGCAGAAGCACCCCATTGTGACTGACCCAGAGGCTCTGTGCATCCTTGACATAGACTACCTCAGGAGAGGGTATTTCAAGGACCAAAAAGGGTACCGGTAGGCTTTTGGTATAGCTGCCTTAGAAACGGAGAAAATTAAACAGCTGTCCACCTTGCCTGGTCTCTCGGAGGACCCTTCTGTTGTGGGGTTGCTGAAGGTCGAAGACCAACAGGTGCCAATCGCTACCACCATGGTGCACCGGCGGCAATATCACACGAACCAAGACTCCTTGATTCCCATTCATGAGCTGATTCATTGACTGGAGAGCCAAGGAGTGATCAGCAAGACTCGCTCACCCTTTAACAGTCCCATGTGGCCAGTGCGGAAGTCTAATGGAGAGTGGAGACTAACAGTAGACTATCGTGGCCTAAACGAAGTCACGCCACTGCTGAGTGCTGCTGTGCCAGACATGCTGGAACTTCAATAGGAACTGGAGTCGAAGGCAGCCAAGTGGTTTGCCACAATTGGTATTGCTAATGCATTTTTCTCAATCCCATTGGCAGCAGAGTGCAGGCCACAGTTTGCTTTCACTTGGAGGGGTGTCCAGTACACCTGGAACTGACTGTCCCAGGGGTGGAAACACAGCCCCACCATTTGCCATGGACTGATCCAGACTGCACTGGAACAGGGTGAAGCTCTGGAACACCCGCAATACATTGATGACATCGTCATATGGGGCAACACAGCAGCAGAATTTTTTGAAAAAGGGAAGGAAATAGTCCAAATCCTGCTGAAGGGTGGTTTTGCCATAAAACAAAGTAAGGTCAAGGGACCTGCACAGAAGGTCCAGTTTTTAGGAATAAAATGGCAAGATGGATGTCATCAGATCCCAATGGATGTGATCAACAAAATAACAGCCATGTCTCCACCAACTAGCAAAAAGGAAACACAAGCTTTCTTAGGTGTCGTGGGTTTTTGGAGAATGCATATTCCAAATTACAGTCTGATCGTAAGCCCTCTCTGTGAGGTGACCCGGAATAAGAACGATTTCAAATGGGGCCCTGAGCAAACGACAAGCTTTTGAACAAATTACACGGGAGATAGTTCATGCAGTAGCCCTGGGGCCAGTCCGGGCAGGACAAGATGTTAAAAATGTGCTCTACACCGCAGCCGGGGAGAACGGCCCTCCCTGGAGCCTCTGGCAGAAAGCACCAGAGGAGACTCGAGGTCGACCCCTAGGGTTTTGGAGTTGGGGATACAGAGGATCTGAGGCCCGCTATACTCCAACTGAAAAAGAGATATTGGCAGTGTATGAAGGGGTTCGAGCTGCTTCGGAAGTGATCGGCACTGAAGCACAGCTCCTCCTGGCACCCTGACTGCTGGTGCTGGGCTGGATGTTCAGAGGGAGGGTCCCCTGTACACATCATGCAACTGATGCTACATGGAGTAAGTGGGTCGCACTGATCACACAACGGGCTCGAATAGGAAACCCCAGTCGCCCAGGAATCCTGGAAGTGATCATGGATTGGCCAGAGGGCAAAGATTTTGGAATATCGCCAGAGGAGGAGGTGACGTGTGCTGAGGAGGCCCCACTATATAATAAACTACCAGAAGATGAGAAGCAATAGGCCCTGTTCACTGATGGGTCCTGTCGCCTTGTGGGAAAGCATCGGAGGTGGAGGGCTGCTGTATGGAGTCCTATGCAACAAGTTGTAGAAACGGCTGAAGGAGAAGGTGAATCGAGCCAATTTGCAGAGGTGAAAGCCATCCAGCTGGCTTTAGACATTGCTGAACGAGAAAAGTGGCCAGTGCTCTATCTCTGTCCTGACTCATGGATGGTGGCAAATGCCCTGTGGGGGTGGTTGCAGCAATGGAAGCAGAGCAACTGGCAGCACAGAGGCAAACCCATCTGGGCTGCCGCACTGGGGCAAGATATTGCTGCCCGGGTGGAGAACCTGGTTGTAAAAGTCCATCACGTAGATGCTCACGTACCCGAGAGTCGGGCCACTGAAGAACATCAAAACAACCAGCAGGTGGATCAGGCTGCTAAGATTGAAGTGGCTCAGGTGGATCTGGACTGGCAACATAAGGGTGAATTATTTCTAGCTCGGTGGGCCCATGACACCTCAGGTCACCAAGGAAGAGATGCAACATACAGATGGGCTCGTGATCGAGGGGTGGACTTGACCATGGACACTATTGCACAGGTTATCCATGAATGCGAAACATGCGCTGCAATCAAGCAAGCCAAGTGGTTAAAGCCTCTCTGGTGTGGAGGATGGTGGCTGAAATATAAATATGGGGAGGCCTGGCAGATCGATTATATCACACTCCCACAAACCCACCAAGGCAAGTGCCATGTGCTTACAATGGTGGAGGCAACCACTGGATGGCTGGAAACATATCCCGTGCCCCATGCCACCACCCGGAACACTATCCTGGGCCTTGAAAAGCAAGTCCTATGGCAACATGGCACCCCAGAAAGAATTGAGTCAGACAACGGGACTCATTTCCGAAACAACCTCATAGACACCTGGGCCAAAGAGCACGGCACTGAGTGGGTGTATCACATCCCCTATCATGCACCAGCCTCCAGGAAAATCAAACGATACAATGGGCTGTTAAAGACTACACTGAGAGCAATGGGTGGTGGGACGTTCAAACATTGGGACACACACTTAGCAAAGGCCACCTGGTTAGTCAACACGAGGGGATCTGCCAATCGAGCTGGCCCTGCCCAGTCAGAACTTTTACGTACCATAGAAGGGGATAAAGTCCCTGTAGTGCACATAAAAAATATGCTGGGGAAGACAGTCTGGGTTCTTCCTGCCTCGGGAAAAGGCAAACGCATCCGTGGGTTTGCTTTTGCTCAAGGACCTGGGTGCACTTGATGGGTGATGCGGCAGGATGGGGAAGTCTGATATGTACCTCAAGGGGATTTGATTTTGGGTAAGAATAGCCAATGATCTGAATTATGTCATGTTAAGTACTAATTATAGTTATAATAGTTATGCTAATAATACACAGATATACTAATAATACTAATAATATTATATGCCATACTAATGTTATTACAATAAGAATCACCCAGACTAATCAAGAATAACTTCAGTGAAACCAAGCAAAGCACAGTGATGATGGTACCAGAACTGACTTCAACATGAAACAATCCAACACCACATACCATCTCCATTTTTCCTGCCCTGAAAAATTATTATGACAGATGGAGCCCGAAGCCATGGACTAAATGAACTCACCGAACATTTTAGAGGGATGGCCCACAGACTAAGGGAATGATATCTATGTTTGTGTGTGTGTGTGTGTATATAGAAAAAAAGGGGGTGGTGATTAATGAAAATGTACTGGAAAATATGAGACTTGAGCATGACGCAGATGGTATAGAATAAGGGGTGGATATTGTCCTGGTTTCGGCAGGGATAGAGTTAATTTCCTTCCTAGTAGCTGGTACAGTGCTGTGTTTTGGATTTAGGATGAGAACAAAGCTGATAACGCACCGATGTTTTAGTTGTTGCTAGGCAATGCTTACACTAGCCAAGGACTTTTCAGCTTCCCATGCTCTACCGACTGAGAAGGCTGGAGGTGCACAAGAAGCTGGGAGGGGGCACAGCCAAACTGGCCAAAGGGACATTCCATACCATGTGACGTCATGCCCAGTACATAAACTGGGGAAAGCTGGCCGGGGGGGGGCCGCTGCTCGGGGACTGGCTGGGCATCGGTCGGCGGGTGGTGAGCAATTGTACTGTGCATCACTTGCTTTGTGTATTATTATTATAATATTATTATTATTATTATCATTTTATTTCAATTATTAAACTGTTTTCATCTCAACCCACGAGTTTTTCTCACTTGTGCTCTTCCAATTCTCTCCCCCATCCCACCGGGGTGGGGGGGAGTGAGCGAGCGGCTGTGTGGTGCTCAGTTGCCAACTGAGGTTAAACCACGACACCAAGATATCCTCTGGATTGAGTATTGTATTTCCATATCAGCTGGGTAAACATTAACTGTCCATCCACTGCTGGTATGAAGCTAGTTAAAAAGATGAAGCCAATATAGATTGCATTTCATAAGCATAACCAATCTGAGAAACGGTGACTGTGTGTCCCAAGCTAGACCCAGACAAATCTGGTGATCTGGTAGTTCAGGGATTAGGTGCAAGTGATGTTGGAAACACGTTCTGCTGTTGTGGTTACATAAATACATTTTCCAGCAATAAAAACCTGCATTAATCTATACTTAGCTCATCAGATGCTCATAGGGGCAGCTACAGCTGTGTTGAAAATACAATGCCCCAGAAAATTTAAATCAGATCCCTGATTCAAAGGAAGGTGTTGCCATGCATCTGCGTTGGAATAACCGAAGGAGTGGTGAACATAATGAGTGGTGTGCCTGGCATCTGGTTGGGATGGGGTTATTTTTCCTCTCAGCATCCTCTATGGTGCTGTGTTTTGGTTCTGTGGGTAAAACTGTGAAGATAACACATCAGTGTTTTGGCTATTGATGAGCAGTGCTTGCACAGCATTAAGGATTTATCTTTTTCCCACTCTGCCCCCATATTGAGTAGGCTGAGGGTGGGCAAAACCTGAACTGAGGGAGTCAATTCACGTTCAATATATTGATCATATTCCATACCATATAACATCATGCTCAGCAATAAAAACTGAGAGGGGTTTGGTCTTCTAAGGTAGCTGTTTTCTGGGGACTGTTTGGGTATTGGTCTGCTTGTGGGACGTGGTGAGTGTTTGCCTTTGCATCACTTTTTCCTCTTTCGTTCACTTATTTAACTGTCTTTAACTCAACTGATGAGTTTTCTTGCTTTTGATCTTCCTGTTCTCTCCCCTGTCCCACCGGGGTGGGAAGTGAGCAGGTAGCTGTGTTGTGCTTTGCTGCTGGCCAGGGTCAGCCCACCACATTGTGTAAGGATCTCATTAACCTGCCTTGCAGCTGAACACAGTCATGTCATGACTTGAACATCTATCTCCTCCTTCCCCTCATCCCTCATGTTTCATTCTCACTCTTGTTTGTGTTGCGTATTTGTTTAGAGGCAGTACAGGGAAATGAATCAGGGACCATTCCCCATTTAAAAATAGCTTTGCCACAAAAAGGACAGACGATGCCCAAACTCTGCTTGGAGTCATATTTGTGCTGGTTTGAATTATTTTTATTGACTCTCATTTATGACTGTGTTAACTGAGGAACAACAAGGTTTGGAACATATAATTCTGTTTTAGGGAGTGGGTGGAGGAGAATTCATTTAACCAGAAGTCTCTTGACCCAAATACACTGGCAAGTATCAAGATACATGGTTCTTAATAGCAGGGTCTGCCTTTGATTAAACATCCGTGCAGTTCATCACACATAGAAGCAGGGCTTCTATAACCTATAGAACGTGAAGGGAAGAAAAATACAGAAAGAAAGTGTTTATCATTAGCCACTTGATGGTGTGTTTTAGAAAATATTGACCCAGGAATGTTCGTATCTTGCTATAGTAAAAAGAGATCTCTGGTGGTTACTGATTATTTTTCAGTCTCCAAGCCATCCTCATTCCTGTTAAACTTAGCCCAGTGTAACTAACTGCATAAATCATACCACTGTGAGGAATCTCTTAACAAACATTTGGATTATTCCTGAAACCTGTAGAGAACAGACAACAAAAGACAACATATAGCCTTCAGTTGGTTTGTGCCACAGTAGCTGGCCTCAGGTAAGACATTTAATCTATCAGTCTGGAGTTTGGCTATAAAAATCTGCATGCTTTTCATCTATAAACACAGGACAGTATTTAAGACTATTAAATAGGTGATCCAGGCATACAGCTGTTCTTTAAATTATACTTCAGCTTGATGATATATGGAATCATGGTGAACTTCCTTAAGCTTCTTATGCTGAGAAATAAGGAGCCTTAACAAGCTTGACTTGAAGGAGGAGGTGCTTGTAGAAATAGATCTCTGTCTGTGCCTGAAAAGGGAATTGAGTTCTGGGTCACATTTTATCACACTTTGTGGAAAGTTCAATGCTGTTAAGGCAATTTAGGATATGAGTTTCTTAAACCTCTGAGAATTCCTTGATTCTTCCTCTGTCCTGTGGCTTTGCCCACATGCTGTGTCTTTCTCCCTCGTTTGGATCAGAGTAGAGGCATTAGCAGCAGCTCACATACTGAAGTAAGCTAAACCAACACCAGCCTTCCCCAAGCTTACTCCAGCAGCACGGAAGGAGCTCCAGGGCTGTGACAAGTTTTCTTATACAGCTCTGTAGCAGTGGTTTTGGCTTGTGGTTTATGATTCTGTGTGGCAGTACATATCTGGTTCAGTCTGGATGGACTTCAGCACATAAAATGGGAAAAAGATGGTGGGCACGATCCTCATGAAAAAGCCTCAGTGGAGTCCTTTCAAAGAAGCTGCTCCAAACGGTGTCACTTGAAAAAGTGAGTTCTCTGTATTTAGTTCTTTAATGCACCTGGCTTCACTGCGAAGGCTAATTTCAAATGGGTGGAGATACCAGAAAAGACATTGTAACAATAACACTAAAAAGCAACAGAACAGTCCATAGCTGGAACTTGTGCTGTTGACATGCTCTTTTGGACAAAAAACAAAATTTGTCCTTCTCACTGCTACATGTAAGAGATAATGTCAAGACACTCTTAAGAAGAACTGAACTTTTTAAAATTTTACCCTTTCAGAAGTCCATTCACTACGTTTGGGTTCTCTGTGCATAATGTCTTATAACACCACCATCAATTGACTATACCACCCGGTATGTTCTATTTGTTAACTAAAATATCTGTGAGATTATCTCTATGAGATTTTAGTTAACTTGAGACAACCAAATGTAAAGTATTTATGTATCGAAAGTATTCATCAAAATTAATATGTTTGTCTTGCATAGTAGTTTAATGGTCTCTTACTAAATTATAGTGAAGATTAATTTTTTTTTACTTTTACTGTCATGGTAAAAAATCAGATCAGCATTCTAAAGAAGACATATTCTTTTTTCATTCTCCTTCTAGTCTCCTCTCAGCAGTATTTCTGGAAAGCCCACTAAAATGGGCTTGTTTCCATATTTAAAAAATAAGGTAATATTATCTCCCTTAAATTTAAATATTAATTTAAATTAATAACAATAGCACATATTTTAATTGTACTTTCATTAATAAAATACTTTATAATTTATGATGTAATGTGTTTTTAAAAATTATATTATTATATCACTTTTATTATTAATAATAAAACATACTTTAATATGAACACTTCCTTACTTAAGGGTGAATTCAGTGTACAAAAAGTTATGTATTTTAAATGTCTAAAATACAAAAAGTGTATAAAAATAATTATACCCATGCTTTTCTCCTTAGTATCACTCTCAGTTGCTTGGTTATCATTTGATAAAATACTATTTTAACTGTAGCTGAGATACTTGTTTTTACTAGATTTAAAACGATGGAAATGGCAGATGCCTCATGTTATTATGCTAGAAACAGAGCTCCAGATGTGGTTGTTAAAAGCTTTACTGTTACAAATGAAAATAGTGTGATTGCTAAGTTTGAGGACCAGATCCTACCAACCTTATTTAAATTAAGTGTAGCCCTACAAAAGGAACCATTGAAACTTACTAGATAATATCTGAAGAAAGCTTCTGCCCAGGGCAAGTAAAGGGGCACAACCCAACTTTAAAAATGGAGAGCTGAGCAGGAGCTCTGTTTGCTATGCTGGAAGAGAGGAGCAGTATATGTGTGTTAAAAACATATAAGAGATGTCTGTCTGTACATTTCTTTTCTTGTTGCATTTGGGGGTATGTATAATAGGTATTGTATAAATTCATGGTTTTAAATGAAGCAGAGGATCTCCTGCCTTCTTGCCACCAGGTAGAAAGAGGGGACCTAAGCGGTGGGGGGGAATGGAAACAGGTCCCTGCTCAGGGTGCCAGGTGAACCCCCGCCCAGCCTCCCTCACCTTCCCGGTTGTCTTTACACAACAGATATGGGGCCCTGGAACTTGAGGGCCAGGCAAACGAGGATGTAGATGAAGGTCCATCCAGGGGGTCGCCTAGGGTGAGGCAGTCAGCCCCACGCATTATGACTGCCTCTGCTGAGAAAAAAAGGAGGGTAATTGTTGTAGGCAATTCCCTTCTGAGGGGAACAGAGGGATGTATATGCCAACCGGACTCATCCCACAGGGAAGTCTGCTGCCTCCCTGGGGCCCGGGTCAGAGACATCACTAGGAAGTTCCCTGGTCTGGTGCGGTCTTCCGACTACTACCCACTATTGGTTAAACAGGCTGGCAGTGATGAGGTTGCAGAGAGAAGTCCTGCAGTGATCAAAAGGGACTTCAGGGCACTGGGGCGACTGGTTGAAGGATCGGGAGCACAGGTAGTGTTTTCCTCTATCCCTACAGTGGCAGGGAAGGATACCGAAAGGAACAGGAAAACACACCTGATCAACACGTGGCTCAGGGGCTGGTGCCATCGGAGGAATTTTGGCTTTTTTGATCATGGGGAGGTTTACACGGCACCAGGCCTGCTGGCGAAAGATGGAGTTCAGCTGTCTCACAGGGGGAAAAGGATCCTTGCTCATGAATTGGCAGGGCTCATTGAGAGGGCTTTAAACTAGGTTCGAAGCGGGAAGGGGATAAAACCAGGCTCACTAGAGATGAGCCTAGGGGTGGCATGTCAATGCTGGGGGCGAAATCGATAGCCCAGCTCAAGTGCATCTACACCAATGCACGCAGCATGGGCGGCAAACAGGAGGAGCTGGAAGCCATTGTGCAGCGGGAGACATATGACTTAGTCGCCATCACAGAAACATGGTGGGGTGACTCTTATGATTGGAGTGCTGCAGTGCATGGCTATAGACTCTTCAGAAGGGACAGGCAAGGAAGGAGAGGCGGTGGGGTGGCCCTGTATGTTAGGGAGTGTTTCGATTGTATAGAGCTCAACGATTGTGATGATGGTACGGTTGAGGGTTTATGGGTAAGGATGAGGGGGAAGGCCAATGAGGCAGATATCCTGCTGGGAGTCTGTTATAGACCACCCAACCAGGATGAAGGGGCGGATGAAGCGTTCTACAAGCAGCTGGCAGAAGTCTCTCAATCGCTAGCCCTTGTTCTCGTGGGGGACTTCAACTTCCCGGACATCTGCTGGAAATACAACAGGGCAGAGAGGAAGCAGTCTAGGAGGTTCCTGGAGTGTGTGGAAGACACCTTCCTGACACAGCTGGTAAGTGAGCCTGCCAGGGGAGGTGCCTCGCTCGACCTGCTGTTTACAAACAGAGAAGGACTGGTGGGAGATGTGGTGGTCGGAGGCCGTCTTGGGCTTAGCGACCATGAAATAGTAGAATTCTCCATTCTTGGTGAAGTAAGGAGGGGGGGGCAGCAAAACCGCAACCATGGACTTCCGGAGGGCGGACTTTGGCCTGTTCAGGACGCTGGTTGAGAGAGTCCCTTGGGAGACAGTCCTGAAGGGCAAAGGGGTCCAGGAAGGCTGGACAATCTTCAAGAAGGAAGTCTTAAAGGCGCAGGAGCAGGCTGTCCCCATAAGAAGAACGGGCGGGGAAGGAGACTGGCCTGGCTGAACGGGGAGCTCTTGCTGGGACTCAGGGAAAAAAGGAGGATTTACCACTTGTGGAAGAAGGGGCAGGCGACTCAAGAAGAGTACAGGGATCTCGTTAGGTCGTGCAGAGAGGAAATGAGAAAGGCAAAAGCCCAGCTAGAACGCAATCTGGCTGCTGTCGTTAGAGACAACAAAAAATGTTTTTACAAATATATTAATGACAAGAAGAGAGCCAAGGAGAATCTCCATCCTTTATTGGATGCGGGGGGGAACATTGTCACCGAGGATGAGGAAAAGGCTGAGGTACTCAATGCCTTCTTTGCCTCAGTCTTGAACAGGCAGACCAGTTCTCCTCAGGGTACTCAGCCCCCTGAGCTGGAAGACAGGGCCAGCGAGCAGGATGAACCCCCCATAATCCAAGAGGAAGCAGTCAACGATCTCCTACGCCACCTGGATGCTCACAAGTCTATGGGGCCGGATGGGATCCACCTGAGGGTGCTGAGGGAGCTGGCGGAGGAGCTCGCAAGCCACTCTCCATCATTTATCAGCAGTCCTCGTTAACGGGGGAGGTCCCGGACGACTGGAGGCTTGCCAATGTGACGCCCATCCACAAGAAGGGCCGGAAGGAGGATCCGGGGAACTACAGGCCTGTCAGCCTGACCTCGGTGCTGGGGAAGATTATGGAGCGGTTCATCTTGAGGGCGCTCACAAGGCATGAGCGGGACAACCAGGGCATCCAGCCCAGCCAGCACAGATTCATGAGAGGCAGGTCCTGCTTGACCAACCTGATCTCCTTCTATGACCATGTGAACTGCCTAGTGGATGAGGGAAAGGCTGTGGATGTGGTCTACCTGGGCTTCAGTAAAGCCTTTGATGCCGTCTCCCACAGCATTCTCCTGGAGAAGCTGGCGGCTCACAGCTTAGACAGGTGTACTCTGCGCTGGGTCAAAAACTGGCTGGACGGCCGGGCCCAGAGAGTTGTGGTGAATGGAGTTACATCCAGTTGGTGGCCGGTCACGAGCGGTGTTCCCCAGGGCTCAGTTTTGGGGCCAGTCTTGTTCAATATCTTTATCAATGATCTGGATGAGGGGATCGAGTGCACCCTCAGTCAGTTTGCAGACGACACCAAGTTGGGCGGGAGTGTTGATCTGCTCGAGGGTAGGAAGGCTCTGCAGAGGGACCTGGACAGGCTGGATCAATGGGCCCAGGCCAACTGTATGAGATTCAACAAGGCCAAGTGCCGCGTCCTGCACTTCGGCCACAACAACCCCATGCAGCGCTACAGGCTTGGGGAAGAGTGGCTGGAAAGCTGCCTGTTGGAAAAGGACCTGGGGGTGCTGGTCAACAGCCGGCTGAACATGAGCCGGCAGTGTGCCCAGGTGGCCAAGAAGGCCAATGGCATCCTGGCCTGTATCAGCAATAGTGTGGCCAGCAGGAGTAGGGAAGTGATTGTCCCCCTGTACTCGGCACTGGTGAGGCCGCACCTCAAATACTGTGTTCAGTTTTGGGCCCCTCACTACAAGAAGGACGTTGAGGTGCTGGAGCGTGTCCAGAGAAGGGCAACAAGGCTGGTGAAGGGTCTGGAGAACAAGTCTGATGAGGAGCGGCTGAGGGAACTGGGGTTGTTTAGCCTGGAGAAAAGGAGGCTGAGGGGAGACCTCATCGCTCTCTACAACTCCCTGAAAGGAGGTTGTAGCGAGGTGGGTGTCGGTCTCCTCTCCCAAGTAACTAGTGATAGGACAAGAGGAAATGGCCTCAAGTTGCGCCAGGGAAGGTTTAGATTGGACGTGAGGAAAAATTTCTTTACTGAAAGAGTGGTTAAACATTGGAACAGGCTGCCCAGGGCAGTGGTGGAGTCCCCATCCCTGGAGGTATTTAAAAGACGAGTAGATGAGGCACTTAGGGACATGGTTTAGTGGGCATGGTGGTGTTGGGTTGATGGTTGGACTCGATGATCTTAGAGGTCTCTTCCAACCTTAATGACTCTATGATTCTATGATTCTATGTGCATTATATTGCTTCTTTTTAGTGAAATCTATCATGACCATTACTATTTTAATCAGCTCTGTATATCTTCTGAAAGAATAGATAACAGCTATTCTTTATCCGACCATTACTTACTCAGCACTGAGCTATTTGGATTTGAACCAAGAACAGAAGTCATACCCTTGTGTAATTATGGCTATTTGATCGATGATCATGACATTTTTAAATTTTATGCATTGTAGAAGATGGAAAAAATACTTTTAAGATTTGCCCTTTATGAAATTAAAGAATTAAAAATTAATCTGACTGAGAATCACACAACTGCAGTGAGGAATTTTCAGTTATCATTTCACCTACTAAAGGGCAATAGTTCTTCTGACCTGTTCCCCTCTCATACTGATAAACTAGATTTAATATTTTGATAGTTCCTTGAGATGAAAAGGCAATTCTTGTCAAGAATGTCCAAACATAGTTGTTTGGGTAATAGGCTCAAAAGGTGGGCAACCTTTGGAGGAAAACGTGTTAATATTTACATTAGTGACAAAAATGGATTTGCCTCTCAGTAAAGATTTCTATACTTTTTTTAAAAAAAGTATACATATCGATAGCTGGCCATGGAAAAGCTAGTATGGTAGCATTTCTCCAGTTATCCAAGCTGCCTATGACACAAAACATGACCTTAGCTGAAAGCCTGCCATCTCAGGATCAGTCTCAAGACTTAATGCTCGCCCCTGAATCAGTTCTCTGCTACATCCTTTATATATTGCAACTCCTTTCTCTCCTTTTCATTGATGTCTAGTGCAGCAATTTCCCATATGGATTGCAACTGCAACAGAAAGAGAAAACAAGATGATTTTCCTCACATTAATTGCACATGTTGATTCTCACAGGCTGGAGAAGTTTTGGGGTCTCTGAGTTGTTCTGTCTGAAAAGGTGAATGCAGAAGCATAATTATTCTTTCCTGGTTTCTCTTTGTCCCTTTCTCATTAATTCCTTGAAGGGAATGCTTGCTAATTTGTTGGTGCTTTTATCCTTGCAAACTGCTGAGTAACGTGAATGAGACAAAGAAAGAAAAAAAAAGGCAAAAAAAGCATGCACTATAATTGTTTTACTTTCTCCCATGGTCAAGAAAGTACATTTCTACCTGGATATACATAGCTCTGTGTTCTGTACTGGTGCAGATGTGAAAGGTACAGAAGTACTATGAGCAATAATCCCTAGAGAAAGAAGGGTATTTTGTTTAAAATTCACCATAGCATTATTTTCTGAAAAAATAGTCCTTAATATTCCTTCCACAGTATGCATCTATATTGCTAACTATACTACTTGAAAAATAAGTCTTCCGCTTTCAACTTTGTTTTTGCCAGCACCAAATGTTTTGATAGAAAGCTCAAGAAGAAAATTGAAATGCTTAGTTCTACTTTATAGCCCTTCCTAAAACACAGAGCGAAAACTCAGTAGTATTTGAGTTAGTATTTTCCTATTATTTAGTTTGATTGAGTCATCCATCTTTTGTTTGCTTGTATTAATATTATAGAGGCTAAGTTTCCATAAGTAAAAATTTTACATGATGCTCCTGTGCAGGGAGAGCTAATTTTCAAGGATGCAGTGATTAGAGTGTATTGTTAGGAAGGATTTATTACCAAACCCATTAAAATTAATAAAAAAAATTCCATCTATTTTGAACTTTTATTTTTGAAGGTAACATAGCTGCAAGTAATGTAAACATTTCACTCTAAATTCAGGGGACAATAATTATACCCCGAGGTTCCAATCAAAATTTATTAACACATTGTTATTCATAGTGCTTACCACCCTTACTAAATTGCTAAGGGAAAGATCCAATGAAGAATGAATACAGCAGTTGAATGTCTGAGATTTCTCCTGGCAGAGAACCGGAATATGATTTCTTTAAAAAGGAAATCTATCCCATACAAAACATCTTTACTGAGTAGAAATGTTGACAACAGTCTTAGTATTTTATAATGAGCTGACCTTTGTTATCTGCTATTGTTCTGCTATGGAAGAGTGTGTTACCATTGACAAAACTAAAACAGTTCAGCAGATTAGGTAGCTTAAGATAGGCAAGACATAGAAAGTGAGGTGAAAAAATAGAGGTAATAAAACTAATTTAGTTTTCTATATCTTAGTTCTTTGTTATAGAAGAACATCTTCCTTAGAATTATTTATTGTCAGAATGTTTGCTGCTTTTTTGACTATTTCTACAACTTTGAACTTGGAGGTTAATTAAAATAGTTAATTTTTGTTCTGGACTTAATTTTTAGAGTCTTTAATTAAAGATTTTAAAAGCCCTTACAGATGTTAATTTACTCCCATAACTATTCTTATAACAGAATTTTTGTAGTAATACAAATGGTTTTGTACCCCATGCACTAAGCAGACTGATACACCAGCAAAAGTGGAAATCCAAGGTCACTCAATATCAGATTTTGTACAAAGAGTAGGACCCATCTCCCATATCTGTTTATATGCCTGCAGATGACCTAATCAGACTTACAGTCCCATTTAAATTTATTCGCAGAAATACTCTCTTTCTTTCACCTTCTAGTTTTGAGATTGCACAAATCAGCAAATCCCAGCACCATAATTTAGAGGTATTAGGATTGCTGTCAGCCTCCATGTATCCTGGCTGCAAATCAAATAAAATTTTTGAAAGAAGCATAAAGAACTGGAGCATCTTGCTAATCTTTATATATTTAAGACTTTTGGAGCCAAGTTGGATTATTCCACTATCTAGACTGTGTTAAGGAATACAGATAATTCTGAGGCCTTTGATCTGGATTTCCAGTTAATATCGCCCTCCTTACTATTTGATACTCTTAGATGCATCACAATAGAAGTGTAACAAATCTTTCAACAGCTTACAGCTGTGTTTCAAATACAGGTGTGTTCACTTGTGGATGGAAGATAGAAAAGATGTGCAGGGAAGAGGAGATGTATGGCAATAATCCTTCTTATTCTCTCTCCCTCTTTCTCACTCTATTAAAGAGATTGCATGACTTGCTTAACTAGTTTGCTAAGGTACAAATTCATAAAAAAATGGGTTTTTTTTCTGCGGAGATGATAGTAAATTTTGTTACTGCTTCTTCATCGGCAGTCATACTTGTAACCTTCCAATTACTGCTCATCTGCTGGCACTGGTGTAGCAAATAATTTGGAAAAGTGTTTCAAAAAGTGGGCTGTTGACTCTGATAGAACTGAAAAGCTAGTATCATGCCAAAAGAGGTATTAGGATTTTCCTGTATAGGGCTACTTCTGAATGAAATTAGTGCCAAACACTAAGTCAATCTGCCCAGAAAAAAGCTGGTACTCTTTTTCTGTACATATATATATACAGCATACTCCATGCTACTTTGAAGAATTTTGTGGTAAGAGCTAGGAACTTCATTCATATACCAAATCTTTGCAGATTTGCATTTTGTTGCTTTTTTGTTTTGTTTGCAATATTTTGTTGCTTCAGTTTCCTCATCAGGGAAATAGAAACATGATGAGGTAGCAAGCTTTTGGCAAGTTCAAAAGCTGTTTGGGAAAAAATAATTTTAGGAAGAACTTTGTTTATCACAACAGAGATTCTGTCCCACTTGCCAGCCTCTGTCCAGGCCTGTGCACAAATTTTAGATTGAGAATATCTGCTGTGTTCATCATGTAAACTTGTTAAGTGCTAGAGGAAAGAGAACCTATTTACGATTGTCTGCTGTTGTCACATAAAACCTTCCGATAGATTTAATTTTCTTTTGTATTTGCATTGTACAAGCGTTTTCACTCAAAAACATACTGTGTGTCTTAAGGGAAAAAAACCACTGCATTTTAGAAATGTCCAGCCACAACTCTTCTGTTCCTGGTCCTGCCATATCACAAACCTCCAAGTGTTTGTACTGAGCTGATGCAAAATGGACAGTACAGGGCTGGTACCTTTCACAAAAGTGATACCTTAAAAGCTACCAAGCCCACGTTTTCCCTTCTGAGGTTGAGGATTGCCAGCAGGACTCTGCATGTGTGAGTGTGTGTATATGTGTGTGCACATGTGCATTTTACTGTAAAATGTTTTCCCTTCTCCCTTGCACTCAAGAGCCTTTGTTTTCAGATTTGTTCTTTTTCAAGTTTGATGGACAGAAAGCTGTAGGAAAGGATTGGAATCTGATTTTGGGAGGGATTTAAACCTTAGCTAGGCTAATGTTTCAATCCCTTTTCACAATCCGACGGCCCAGAGACAAGCTACTACTAGATACGTGTCCCCGCAGCTAATGCTACTGTGATGGAAGTACAACCTTGGTTTATTGTAGGTTGTTGAGTTCAGAATAGTAGAGAGAAGATCACAAGGAGGATACTGAATGATGCAACTTGGGCAGTGTTAGTATCTGTGTGCCATAAAATAAGAACAACCTCCAAACCTGTCAGGGTTAACATAGAGGTAGAGTGATATAGATACAGACTTAAATTGATGAGGCGCATGTGTAAATTGATAAAGGGAGTTTGATGCACCATGCTATTGAAATTTATCTGAATTCAATATTGTTAAACATTCTTAAAGATCAGATGAATTATACATGAAGTATATGGATTATTTGTCCCAGGCAAACAATAGTGACATTTCTGTCTGTCACTTAGTATGACAAGGTTAGCATGTTTTATTCAAAAGTTTTAAACAGTAAAATGATTTCTATGCATTATTCTTTCATTGGACTGTTAGGGAAAGCAGAAAGCAACACAGTTATTCTATGACGCAAAGTCAGATTTTGTATTAAATAAATAAATAAAGTGACAAAACAGGATTATTTCTAACATCTTTAAAATTCATGCTGAAGTTCTCTTGTCATCTGGAGACCAAAAAAAAAAAAATATTTAAGAAAGGTGAAGGAAAAGGAAAAAAGGCAGCAGCCCCCTCTCCCAAAAAGATTGAATAATGAGCAGCAAGGTAAAAAACCAAGATACGTTTGTAGTAGAGTCCATGGTTTTATATAAATTAAAAGAAGTATCTGCTGGAACATGAAATAGAAAGATGTAACGTGAAAAGGATTTTCTGTGTTATATGAAATTAAAAAATGGGGAAAAAATCCTCCTCCCTTGGTCATACCTTAAGGTCTAATGAAGCATAGAAGTTTGGGGTTCAAATTCTGCTCTTTGAATTCAGAAGTCCCTTAGCTTTCTGGAACACTCTTTGGGTCATCTTTCCTTAATATCACCTGTTGAACCTTTTCCAACTGGAAAATAAAACTAATTATTCAGTGAACCAGAGAACAGAAAAATGGGTATAACTTTCTGTGCCTGTGGTTGGGGAATTCTGCAGAGAATTGGAAAAACTTGATTCAATATCCACTCTGGATGGCAGAAAGGGGTGATGGGTTTCCCATGTCCCAAATAAATGTCTTAGTGTGTGACAAATTCTGCGCGCTGAGTTGGATATAAGGTCTGATAAGGCAAGCATCAGCTTCATCTGCTTCCAGGCTTGCTGCTCAAGTTATCAGCACTTCTAACAGGAGCCAAATGGGGCAGGTGGGACTGCTTGATAGCTACGAGTCGGTTTTGTAATCTCAGGCAGGATACTTTCCAGCCTTTACAAGCCATCTGGAAGATCTTTTTTTGTTCTAACACTCTTAACACGATTACTGGTTTCTGTATGTTGTTGTCACTAAGAAGGACTCAAGTCTACAAGCGTCGTGGCATTCCAGATATTGCTAGTGTTTTACAAGAAGCACACATGGTCCAGTGATAATACAGATGACAACCTGCTGACAGAGTACTTGTCCCTTTATGGCAGTCAAGAGAATAGAAAGAGTATCACAAAATTTAAGTAATGAGCCATATAGTGTAATTTAGGATTTACTTGTCCAGTATCTTGTCTCTGACAGTGGTCAGTTCCAGCTTTATTAGTGGAAAGCACAGAGACCTTTTCCATCATTAACTTCAGTTCTGGTTACTTATCTTGTTGGCCACATAAATCATCAATCCTTAGTCTGATTTGTTTTGCTTTGTTTTGTTTTTTACCTCAATGACATTCTGTTGTAGAAAACTTCAAAGCGGAACTATGCACTGAGTGAAAACAGATTTGTTTTTATAATTTCTGTTGTAAAATACTCTTCTTCATTTGTTTCAAATTTTGAAGTCTCAGTTGATCATGGCTTTAAAATTCAGCTGAAATATTAAACATGGGAAAAAAAAATTACTTGTTTTTAAAATATCAGATGAGTTAGTGGATGATCAGTTGTATTTATGAACAAGAGTTGCAGGTACACTTCGGCAACTTTTGCACTAAAAATTATTACATGCAGTATTCATGAAGGACACCAGTTCAAGACTGAGGTAAATCAAACACTATTCATAGCACGTGTACATTTTAGATTAGTGGCAATGAATTTTTCTCCTTTATCTACTTTATTTTTTCTTAGTGTTCTTCAAAGCTGAACCTGTAAAAAGCAAATACATACACTTACATGAAAGGTGGACTAAGAAGATGAGGCTAGGAAATTATGGCATAATCTATGGCATCCACCATAGATAGGTGGAATGAGCGGAGGAGAGAGAGAGGTCCATTGCCACAGCTGTAGCCCTGTACCATTGGCAACGTCAGAAATAATGTAGCTCAACTACCATTTGACATGTTTCACTAGACTTGCTGGCCATCAGCAAATATTGATCTGCAGTGCACAGTAGTTGTTAGTCTCAAAAGCATGGTTTGTTTTTTCTCTTGAAGGTAGCTGTACTACACAAATATTAATTAAAAAGTAATATGGACAAATTTATAACATTTAGTAGAGTAATAAATTTATAAAACATGGAACACAGACTTGGTACAGCAAGATTTCTAAGTGCTCTGTCCCCATCCTAAATTTGAAGTGGCAAACAATGCCAGGTTTATTCAAAGCTCTTTTTTGACTCTTTACATCTTTCATCATAATTTCTAAACATACTTTAATTTGCATGTGCACCTTATTAATATGATAGTTATAAAACTAAAGATGATATCTATACAGTATGGAACACGGTACTCCTTCAGCCATGTGCCACCTGCTTCTCTGTGCAATTACAGTTTCCTGTTCTTTAGCCTCTAGTTCTTAAAATGTTGCTGTGTTGTTTGTTGTAATTTGGGCTGTGTCTTAACCAAGAATTGAGTAACATCTCAATAATGCATGATCTCATTGTGCATTGAATAGCATAAATAAAACAAGTAAGAATGTTTCTACATGTTTTTGAATTAAGAAACATGAATTTGATTTCAAAGATTATTTATTAAAATTGTCTGTGGATCAAATTCATAGCTCATAAAATCACAATTTACTGGTTTACCAGCTGGTTACCTTTCAATTTCTCATTCAGCTGTCATGAAATTATTTCCACTGCTTCAAACTTAATATCAATTTTCCTCTAATGAACAAAACTCATTTTGCTACAGGTAGTGCTTTGGTGTATTATAGATGCCCTTATTTGCTCTAAAAGCAAGTGGTAAAGGACATAAAGATAAATATTCTTTATACCTGTGCTGGTTGTCATTTGTGGGTCTCAGCTGAGATTTTTCTGGATTCACAGACTGGAATTCTTTGGAAAAGTATTGTCTTCCAGTTTTGAACATAAAATAGTTTTATGCTACATCATTTTGAAGTTTAAATTATTTATTTTATTCCTGAAGTATGCTAAATTTCAGAAATTTTTATTTGAAAAATTATATTTTCCTCATTTTCTGTGTCTCCATTTACCTGATGCTGTAAACTAGTTTAATAAAACTTTGTGTTTCCAGTTTGGGACAGTGGGCACATTTTTCAAAAAGTGCTAGGTACTTGCTAATTGCAACACTTACAGTTTGATGTCACTCCTGACTCAGAAACATTGTATTTTGTATTTGGTCTTCCCAACCCTCTCAATATCCTATTTTCACTGGAAATGGAGCTGATAAAACGCATCCCTAATGGAAAGATTAGGAAGAGGAAAAGGCTTGTGCAGTTTATCCGTGCAACCTCATCACACGATACTTGGATATTTGCCTATAGGCTGGAGAATTTGCACTGAATTTCCCTTAACTTTCCTTGTAAACTTGCAGCTTAAGCTACGGCCAAATTCTCCATGCCTTAATCCTGAGAAAGGATTTATTGAGGTCCTTTTGTGTCTCAGGCTACCACATAAAAAAATAATTTATTTTCCTGAACAATAAGTTGTTTGCCTCATGTGGCATATAACTTGTTTAGCTATTTTTATAACATTTGTCTATGATAGAAAAGATATAGTGACCCACCTGGCTATTAGTTGAATGCATTAGGCTTCTTGTTATATTATGCATCCACAGTTAATGGCTGTAATTGATTAGATCCTCATCTGGATTCAGAAGATCAAGTAATGCAAATTGTTTTACAGTTCCTTAATAGAGCCTCCTTAACGAGACAATCAGGAGATTTCAAGGGTTACTCTCTGTTTGGAGTTACACAAAAGCAGCGACTACGGCTGAGATCTTGTGCTACTGATATTAACTCTTATGCACATGGAAAATAACTGCCATCTGCATTTGTAAACATTGTCATTCTGTTCATTTATTAGTAATAATTAAAAAAAAAAAAGGGCAAAAGAACAGCTTGTTCCTCTCCCCACCCCCCTGCCCTCCAACCTCCTTTCTATCTCTGCTTCCATTTTCCCTCCGGATTTTCTGCACAGCTCCTGAGAACTAGAGTGATACTATGTGCTCTGGGGGACTTTTCAGCAGATAAAAAGAGTTCACAGAGAGGGCCTGTAGATTTATCTGAATGTTTGCAGTCCCCACCAGAACAGTCAGATACTTAAATAAATAGTATAGCCAGATGCACAACTTCATGTACACCTGTGTCAGCACAACGCCATCTTGCAGGTGTGTCTCTCCTAGAAATAACATCACACTGCCAGGCTGTTGGCATTGCCAACATCACGTGTATCAGAGGTTGTACTTCTGGGAAAGGCAGTCATGCTGGCTAGCCAACAGGACAGATAGCCAAATATCCTTTATTTATGAGAATTAAGTTCTCCTGAAGTTCATATGCACATAATTCATCTCAGTATATTTTGTGTGTTACAGACCATGAAAAATTGCTAAATGTTTGGGGCAACATTCACAACTCATTGAACCAGCCAGAAAAAAATACTGAATCCCTGGACTTGGCCAATAGGTATGAGGACTGGGCTTGCCATTCATTGGGACTGGGACTGGCAGGAGGAAGGGGCTGACAGGACTGCCCGCTTGGGGCAGGAGCACTGTGCAGCCATGTCCCAGGCAGGCAAAGCCCTGACAGCGATGCCAGTGGGGCCAGGGGCAGCTCTGGGGAGAAGGCCCTGGGTCCTGTCCAGCAGCGAGCTGAGCAGGGCCAGAGAGGCTGAAGATAAGGGAAAGATTTCCACCCCTGAGAATGGTGGGTCAGTGGGACCAGGGCCCAGGGAGGTGGTGCCATCTCCCTCCTTGGAGGGTTTCCAGCCCCCATGGGATAAAACCCTGAGCAACCTGGTCTGGGCAGGGGGTTGGACTGGAGACCTCCTATGGTCCCTGACAGTCTGAAATGTCCTAGGATTGATCCTATGGTCTTCTGATTAATCTAAAAATATGGAATCAATTTCTGGTTTATTTTTTAATTACAGGGAAAGAAAGAATTTTCCTCTGTTGCTGAGTCAAAATTTGTGCTACCTTACGTAGGGAAGAAACATTTCATGAAAGGAACTTGTTTTAAATTCCATTACAATTATGAATTAGGTTGTCCTTGTTTCCTGCCAAATATAAAAGTGATTTTTTGTTTTCCTTTTGATTCTGAAGTATTTAGAAAGCTTTTTACAAGATACAGAGGTACAAATTGCCTTTGAAATGTGCATTGCAATGAGGAGATCTTTTGCTTTTCTGATTTTATTGTGAAACACCACCTTTGTTGATTCAAGAGCTACATTTGCTCTGCAAGAATACTGTGAGACATTTACACTTGAAGAAGGAAGGTTTAAAGATGCTTCTGTATGTAGAATCATTGGATATAGATATTCCAGAGGGCTGACTTTCTAAATCCATCTTTTTTCTCTCTCTGTTCTCTTCTTTGTGCATGTTTGCATTTCTACTTTTTTTGATAAATAACACTTGGTAGTTCAGAGATGAATTCACACAGACTGTGTAGTGTTTGTGATTAATTTACTAAACACATAAATAATCATTTTTCATCCTCTGTGTGCGTGTACACTAAATTTTTGCACTGTCATTTGTTCATTTTGATCTTGATGTTTTTTTAATTACAGCAAACCAGTTATTTATCCCTGGTGTAAATCTATTAAAGAAAGCTGGGTCCTGGTCCATCTGTAGTGTGTCAATCAAGTTTCCCCTTCTGTCATCACTTCAGCTGGGGCGATTAGATTTAAAGGGCCCCATTATTCACTGTTTATGCACCCCGATCACTGACTAAGTTATTATGAGTACACAAGGAAAGTGGAGCAGACTGAAAATCAGGAATGAGCTTTGTCCATGGTGGAAAAGGATTTTTTTTTTTGGCTTTGAATGTACAAAGCAAGTCCTACTTATATTTAGTCATACTGTCTCATATTTGATAGTGCGTTGTCATTTTAACCTTTTTAGAACAAGGTGTAATAACAGAATTCCTTTTAGCACCACCTTCTAGCTGAACATTACATAAAGCAATTTACAAGATCAAATCCTAGCATTTCTCTGTAGCAAGAAGCCCTAGTTCATGCAGTGGCATTACATGGATTGTAGATCATGGCATGATCTGACACCTAATTTAATCTGGGAAGTGACTAAATTTAAACACTGACATATCTTCCATCTAAGAATAAAAGCCAAATTCCTCCTTCAATGAAAAAGAAAAATATTTCTTACCTAACAGGTAAGATCAATGAAAATATATATTAAAAATTACTTCTGATTTTTTTTTTAATTGATTTGATATCTCATTGGTAAATAAAAAAACTAAAAAAATGATTCTGCAAATGAAAGAACAAGCAAGCTATCTCTTTTGATCCCTCACTATCTGGTTTAGATTTTATGGCACAAAAGGCGAAAAGCTTCAATATTGTATGCTTAGGCAATTTTTGATATATGTATTCATCTGTATTGCAGATTGCTAGTACAGATCTTTATGCTTAGAACAGCAGACACTATCCTCTTCTGCATCACATTCACTACACTACCAAGAAGCTAACCGGTCAGTTACTGGAAGGAATTATTCTCCAGGTCTACAGTGGGATCATCAATATGTACTCTTTCAGGATATGAACCAGCATGCTCAAGTCATTAGTATTATCCATCCCTCCAGAAATAGAAATGGGTTTAAAAACATTACCAATATTGTCAATATTCTGCTTTTCCTATCTATCTTGTATTTGGAAGAGCGAGGACAACATTCAGGTTTTGGTGTAAAACTAATTTGTATGACTGTATTATATAGGTTTCACTATTCATAAAACAGGTCTTCAGTAATTAAGTGTATGAAATAAATGGCTATTAATTAAGTTCTTTTTAATTTAATGTTAAATGGAGGACAAAGATTACTCTCTATCCATCTATGCTAGATTTCATTGGTGCTATGTAGACACTAAGTGTCTCTCTATACGTTCTCAATTTCTAAAATTTTTCTTCACTTATGTTTAGAGCAATTCTCCAAGAATAACAGATTCTTCCCTAGTTAACCATAAGTATTATGGCATGTAGAAATGATCTAAATCATGCAATAATGCAATAAACCTATGACTACATTTTGACACTGTTACTTTTACTGACAGTAAATCTGACTCTATTGAAGTCTATTCAGAGTTCTCTTTATTAAAGGCAAAAAAAAAAAAAAAAAAAAAGTGTTCATGTGCTTTCTGAGAAACCTTAATGTAGAAAGTAGTCTTGTTTGGAAGAAAGGGCTTGAGACAGGTAAGAGAAAGGTGTTTTCCAGAGAAATTAGTCTAGTAAACCTTTAGAAAAAAATGAAAGTGATAAAAAAATGCATGCTGCCTTTGTGAGGGATTTTTCACTGGCTGTACAGTGGTATGGAAGAACAGTGAGAGAAAGCGACTCAGCAGCCCTCAGTGTGGGAGGAGTTGAGGACTCAGAGACTTGTCGCAGCCTCCAGTGGTATCTGCCTGAAAAATCTCCTAATCCCTCAGGTTGCTGATAAAGCCATCATCTAAGCAGTGTCTTGGATCTGCCAGAGTTATCACTAGCTGAGATCATAGAAGAAAGGTTTTCTAAAGCATCTTTGCAGTATGACTTCTGGTTCTTTGCAGATCCTCATTTGCAGGTTAACTACGCCTAAACCACGTCATAGCCTCTGAGATCAGGGGAAAACAGAATAGTACACAGGGGCCTGGAAAGCTGGTGCATATTCTAAGGAATTGAAAGTTTGCTGTTGGTAGTACTAAGTTGAACAATAACAAAAAAAAAGTTCAAAATATTTATGCTGGTTTTGTAAGACTGTGAAAAATAAGTTTTAGTATTCAACTATGCTCAGACCCGTGAATCTCTATACAGGGCTTTACGTGTATGTCATTTAGCATGGCTACAAAACACTTGTATTTAGGGGATTATGTGACATTTGCAACACACTGGTCATGCCAATAGCATTGAAATACCCATGTCAGACTCAGTGTTGTGTTCTGAAAGATATCTAAATGTAAAACTGTCCTTGTTTTGCTGCCTTAAAGAACATGCAAGGAAGTTATCTAGAAAGACAATGGATTGTGGAAGAAAATGCCAAAGGCAGAAAACACAGTACTGATCTTGGTGAATCTTCATATATATATCTCTACATATATAATATGTATTTACAATTTGCATACATGCATACTTTATATATAAACCTATGTTGCTGACTCTTCCAAAGACCATTTGCCTTTCTCTTAGATAGTTTGGAGTTATGAGGGGTACAGAAGGCAGTGGGATAACTACCCCAGGGAGGAAAGGTAACAAATATCAACATTTTTGTTAGAGCATATATATTAGTTTTTAAACTTTGCAAGCATTTCTGGAGGATGCTACAACTAGGGTACACAGATGACAAAGGAGAAATATGAAACAGCATGACTGGAACCTTGAAAGAGGGCAGAAATGTGCATGAGAAAGGACATCATCAACATGGATGATGCAGGAATGAACAAACTGTCCATCTATAAAGGTAAAAGTGTTGACAGATCTCCACTACTAAGTGGGATGGGAATAGGGAAATGAGAGGAAATGAGATATTGTGACTGCCTTCCCTCCCTTTTTTCAGCTCCAGAAACTTCTTAAGCTGAGTGTTTTATTGATGAATCTAATAAGACTTATTATTCAGAAAAGTCTTGTTGCTTCAGTGCAAGCCTTTTGCAGTCTTCTCTACTTTTATATAAAAATTATGTATCGATTGAGAAGGGTAGGAAAAATAATAAAATGCCACTGGGAAGATTTTCTCTTCTTTGGATTTTTATCTCAGCTATGAAAAGGCAAAAAAATGCAAGAGCCTGAAAAAGGTCTAAAAAAGCACTGGAACTTAATATCATTTGTATTTATCTGGACCTACTCTGTGTCACCAAAGTCAGACCATTACTCACTTCACCTTCCAGTTCCCAAAAGTACAATTTAGAACTTCTGATCCAAGAGGAATCAAAGCATTAATCTCTTTATCTTGCTATGCTTAGGCTATTTATTTCTATTTATGGCATTACAGATGTTCTTATCAAGTTTCCGCAACAAATGTGTGGGCCCATATGGCAGTGCCTTTTATTTTGAAGACCTAGAGAACTTCAGAAAAAAGGAAAGGTTTTGCATACCACTTATATACAGGCAGTCTCTGGAGAAAATAACTTTATGACATACCCTTTTAAAAGCCTAAATAAATTATGTTCTTCTTCAGCCACGTGAGTACTTTAAATGGATGAAAAAAAATTATCCAGGAAATATAACATTCATTTTCCATGTCCATATGGGAAACTTTATTTAAATCATATTCTGTATGCTCTCCAGTCAGTTCAGAAAACTAGCTCCAACTCTGATAGTCTCATTTTCTAGCAGCTTGCCTACTTGTAGGTTTTTAAATGACAGAATTTTGAACAGGATTGTACATTAAGTACTGTAGCCATATCAACAGCTTTGGTAAATCAGTTTGTAGACTCTGTAGTGCACACTGAGAAAATGGTCCATTTTGCAAATCTGTATCCTACACACATGGTTCGCTAATTCTTTAGAATCGCCTGTTCTATTCCTTACTCTTTTCTGTACCTTCTGCACACAGCTGCACACAGCTGTTGTGAGGTGAACACTTTTATCTTCAGAGGAAACAGGGACCGATGAGCGTCAGTCTATTGCTATTTATGATTTATGATATAATTTGAGAGGAAATAGGGCAGAAAACTGTACTTGCACTTTGGCTGTGTAAAGTGTGCCTGAGAATCAGAATTGGGACATTTTTCTTATATGTTAGACCCCTTGTGACAAAGATGACAGCAGAATTTTAAAGGCCATTTTGGAACCACTGCACATGCTGAAGTCTTGTTCTGCAAGGTGCTCAGTGTCTTTAGTTTTCTTCAATAAACCCAGGATTTATGGAGAACAGGTTTATTCCAGATACTATCAAGAGAAGTGGTGAGTTTTGTAACGGTAACATATGACCGAGCAGTACTTTCATCATCCTTGTCATAAACTTGATGCCTTCAGTAAAGTAAGACAGAATCAATACAAATAAAAATGTTAATATGAACAGCAGTTGATATTCACAAGATTATCCAGCTATTAAAACAGTTCAAGGTAGTCACAGAAACTGTGCCATAGACAAAACAACCAGACAAATACAATTGCTTTTTGGAAATATTCCATAATGCAAATAGAGAGATCCTTCATTATTAGATTGTTGCTTTTACCAGGTTTAAAATATTAAAAAAAAAAAAATAAAGGCACAAAAATAAACAGGATCTGCTCTGAATTTTCTAACGTTTTTTCCCTTGTGTGGTAAATGTTCCACCAGTTTTTTTCACATAATTATTATTAAATAGTCCACCTGTGCTACTTGAATTTATTGTCTGTATGCACAAGGGGATCACAGGTACCACAACAGAAGGATTGCATTAGGTGAAGAGTACATAAGTGTGCAGAGCAGAATGTAGTGGATATGTTTCTGAACTATCCTTGACTAAACCACTGCCGGCTCTAGCAGTTGCATTAAGCCTGCGTTTAAGCAGTTTATTCAATCAGTCCAGCACTCTAAAGGCTATGAAGCACGAGAAGCTCTGCCTTGTGTCATTTGACACTGCAGAGATTCATCCCCTGCTCACAGCATGTGTGAGTCTATGAAACAAACTGGAAGGTAGAGAAGGTTGAAGAAAGCCTTAAAAGAAACTCTGCATTTAATTTATTTCATTGATGCCTGACCCATGTGCTTGTCTGTTTAGAGGACAAATAGAGCTTTTGCAAATTTTGTGCATGTGTGCAAAGGCATGCAAACACATGTTTATACGTTTTAATTAGAGTTCTGAAGCACAGATTCTCATCTCCAGGCCTTTTCTCCCTCTCTCTCTTTCTTGACTAAGTCCTGTAATACTTGCAGGAGTAACATAGTTCTATTTATACAACTTCAAGTCCCCAGTTCTGGAGGATCATAATTACAAACCACTTTACTCCATCTAACGGCACTTTAATAGCATTTCCATTGGAAGATAAATCTGTTGGAACATTCTTTTCAGATGGGTATGTAAAAAGATGGGTCCTAAATGAAGTCTTGCACCACTTTGGTGTTATAGATGGGCCAAATTAGTCTGTTGAGCTGTATGAAGCACCTTCCAATTTAAAAAAAAAAAAACAAAACAACAAAAGAAAATGAGGGGGAGCTCTTATTGAGTTAGCTAAGGATGAGAAGCTTTTAGCATACTTAGCACACCATTTCCTTTTAACTCCTTCCAATACTTTTTTTGTTAGTTACTTAATTAAGATTTGTAAGTTGCACCAACCCTTCACAATGTTCTATGTTGCTTTCTATTAGATTTACCTAAGGGCAACGAAGCTGGTGAAGGGTCTGGAGAACAAGTCTTATGAGGAGCGGCTGAGGGAACTGGGGTTGTTTAGCCTGGAGAAAAGGAGGCTGAGGGGAGACCTCATCGCTCTCTACAACTCCCTGAAAGGAGGTTGTAGTGAGGTGGGTGTCGGTCTCTTCTCCCAAGTAACAAGCGATAGGACGAGAGGAAATGGCCTCAAGTTGCGCCAGGGGAGGTTTAGATTGGACGTGAGGAAAAATTTATTTACTGAAAGAGTGGTGAAACATTGGAACAGGCTGCCCAGGGAAGTGGTTGAGTCCCCATCCCTGGAGGTATTTAAAAGACGTGTAGATGAGGCGCTTAGGGACATGGTTTAGTGGGCATGGTGGTGTTGGGTTGACGGTTGGACTCAATGATCTTAGAGGTCTTTTCCAACCTTAATGATTCTACGATTCTATGATTCTATCCAGCAGCTTTGTTTGCTACAGCTGTTAAAGCATGTAAAGCTGCTGAAGGGAATAATATTTTGTGATGAATTTTGAGATTTCAAAACTAGTTTTCATTATGGGGTATAAAAATGCAACATCTTTTATGTTTTGGAAAATGATGTGAAGACAAAGGGATTAAAGCAGAAAGCACAAGACATACTCACACAGCAAGATGGTTAAGAAACTCACATGAGATCAGTGCAAAGCAAACTCTGAATGCAGCAGAGAAGGTGCTTAATCCTAAATTGCTTGTGTTTCAGGTGTAATCTTAAATATCAACTGCTGTCAGCTCTAGACTCTTTCTCACTCTCTTGCAGAAACATTCCAACTAAAAAAAAAATCAGAATTATTTTTTAAATTTTAAACATTTTGTTTTAAATTGAATAGAATTTTCAGTTGGAGAACTTCATAAGAAATATTTTCTTAGTTGTAAAAGTATGTGTTGTGGGTTTCACTTTTTTAATTTTTGTTTTCTGTTAATTTTTTTTTCTCCTTTATATAATAAAATATTAAAGAGTTTTCTGCAAGATTGTCTCTGACTCTCATACACATACTCATTTTATTTGGTTTTTTTCTGTGCTTGATTTTTTTACATCTTGACAGACATTTCATATAGTCTTACTTTGTGAAGCTGGGGAATGCTATGACTATGACTTTGGATAGAGAGAAAAAAACTTCAACCAGCATATATCAGTTGTATTTCAGAAACCAAGGGAGAAAACTGAAGTAATATAAATGGGAAAATAATTAGATCCTGATTTTATTAAGAATTTCTAGATACTGTCAGTACCTTTTGCTGTGTAGTGATATAAATAAAATGATAGAGTACAAAGTAATCCTTTCCTAAGCACCTGTCAGTGTATTTGTCACCCAGTAATCATATTTATTATTTGAAATGATAAGTGAATTTAGTACAGGACATGAGAATTATTTCTGCGGTACAAGCATAAAACTCATCTATTATTTCCCTATGCCCCATATTTATGGTGAACACAATTTTTAAATGGTTGCAGATCAAATGTAATAAGTTTACCAAAGTTACAGGAAAATGCAGAAGAAATGGGATAGAGGGAGAAGAGAATGTGAGAGGACTAAATAACAGAATACAAGTGGCCATCAGCTGAAATATAACATTGAAAGAAATAATCCAATTAGAATAACAGGACAAAAACTGTTCTGAGACTTCGAAGAGATAGTGATTTGTTCTCAGAGCAACCTTGAAAGAATCCAATCAGTTTTGCTGACTATTACCTCAGAACCAGACAGCATAGCTTTACGTTTGTTGAACAAAAGCTAAAAACCCCCACCTTTACTAAGGTGGCTTTGTTGTAGCTGGCCAGACAAAGCGTATATTGCTCCCAGAGTTGATCATTTAACAGAAGTTAAGGAGACTGAAGGATGACTCTTAGAAGTGTGGAGGTAAAAATCTAATCTATCAAGCTAAAGTCTGCTCTTGCACCCCCCAGTACAACCTTAGTGGAGCCATGGACAGAACTCAAGTACCTCAGCAAAAATTGTTGACTTGATATGTAGTTTGCTGTTTTATGCCTAATATGTTCAAAGGGGAAGTCATATCGCATTATTTTTAGAGGAGGGTTGGATGGAGTGCAGGCTTCCTTCCAGAAACGTAATGCCCAATTCAAGCCCTACAAAGACCATTGGAAAAAATCTTCTTGACCTCAGCGGGCTCTGCAACAGGTAGCAAGGCTACCTGCAAGGTAGCTGCGCACCCTTAGCTCCTTTTGCCTCCCAGAGCTGGCATCGCAGAAGTGCACAGTCAATGAAGCAGCAACATTTTATTGCTGCACAGTCAGCATAAGACCAATTTAAACTGTTGGCAGGAGCCATATCAAATCATGTGCACTGTGAACAACGCTGGTGGAAATGTGGAATGAACAAAATGAACAAAATGAACAAAAACATTGTACCAGCCAATGCAGACAGACTGTGTCTTGCTGTAAAGACTGTATCGTACACAGAGTGCTGCAGGCCATATCATCAGTGCAATCTTCCTTCTTTTTCCCTCTTCCATTAAGAAACATATGTTATCACTCTTCACAGATTTTTCAACTTCTCCCCCCCCCGCCCCCCTGCATTTTACTATGGAAACAATCCCGATCTCTGATAACACAATATGGATTTCAGTAGTAAGCAGTAATTTTGGAGCTATTTCTACTTCAGCTACTGAATGTAACTCATTTTTTTAGGTTATCAAGTGGATCAGATATTTTGTACCCATTATTTGCCAGTTGCAAAGGGTCTGCCAACCTCAAATGAGTATGATTCTTTTCTCTAAAGAGAATTGCACTGTGGTATCTAAAACTGCAGTGGCAACTCGTTCTCTTCTCTCTGTTCAAAGCCAAGTACAATGGAAAACTGACCTTGGATGAGACATTTGTGTGATACAAACATAATCAGACCAGGAGATTCACGAGAAGCAATGGGGCGTGTTTTGAGGAAGTGAACCAACTGAAGTATCTACGGCAAGCTCAAGAAGTCAAGCACAGAGTAATCTGAAATGGAGATGTTTTGATCAGTTACATTCTTTCTATCTTCAGCAGTTTGAGATTATTGAGAGATATTTGACAATGCCACACTTGAACCTGAGTGTTACACAAACTGGACCTCTCACAGTGCTTGCCAGTTTAGTCTTAGCAGCAGAAACTCAAAGTAAACTCTTTATTTGAAAACACAGTCACAAACAACTCAGCTTTTGGTATATGGGCAACACTTGCATAACTGCCAAACCACATCGCTTTCTGCTGCTAGATGAAGACAAGGAACTTTGGGTTTGAATAGTATTATTAGTTTTGCAGAAATTAGTTGAATTACATGGATGAGTAACAGGAAGTCTCCCTATCATTAGAGCAGTTCTTAGTTGTTTGTTCTCTTGATCACTACTTATTTGTATTTAATTATTATTTATTAATAGTATTCCTAACACATGAAAGCATCTGAATACCATATACCTAATAGAAACAGGGTGTGATGCATTCAGCAGAAATGTTCCATTTGGAACACGATTCTAGCAATTGGAGTCACTAAATACACTTTATGCTTGTATTGCATGTATAAATGTATGTGTTTGCTTTTAAGTGCACGCCTTATTTAGAGGCACTCAGGATGAATTGGTCTGACTCATGCAATGACACTGGAAATGACAGCACCCTTTGCACTTGAAGGTTTGAATTAAAGCTGAGTAAAATTGATACATTCATCCCCATGGGAAATTTTACCATTGAACTGTCAAGAAAATCTTGCAAGGGTTTGTTCAGCAGACTACTCTGAATCATTCTCATCATCTTCCAATGAGCTATATGTACTGTAGAAAAGATTTGAGCAAAGTAGAAGAGCTCATAGATAGCTCAAGCTGCCATACATCCTTATCCAACTGCCAGACTTAAGAACTATACATGAGGCAGGACATGGGGTGGGCTATGTGATCTTAGCTTTCAGAGGGAATGAGAGATGTAGTAGTAATAAGCCCATTGAACTACGAGATTATTACCAAATTAGAATATTTACAATACTTATGTTTTATTCTGAAGCAGCTCTTTCTTACATTTTATTAATTTTAATGATTCTTTTAACATTATCAAAAATGAAAAATTTTAATTTTCAGAAGCATAGTTTTGAATAAGATAAAAAACTTCATGGCTCCCTCAATAAGAAAAACTATCAGTTCCACATATGCCTCTGATATCTGCTGGGCAGGCAATAGACTTGGGTGTATGTGATCTGGGAAATTTCTGGAGTGCATTGATGGCAATTTCTCAACACAAACAATTGATGAGCTGAGCAGGGCAGATTCTCTGCTGGCCTTGTTTGTCACAAGCAAGGAAGAAGTGGTTGGTTATGTGATGGCAAGGGCAGCCTTGACTGCAGTCACCATGAAACTGTGGAGCTAAGATCCTGAGAAAAGCCCAGAAGATAGACACAGTCCACAGTTGTGGACTTCAGGAGAGCAGATTTCAGCTTATTCTGGGACTCCCTTACAGGATCCCACAGGAAACTGTGGGTAAAGCTGGAGACTAAAGGTGACCAGGAGAGCTGGTAAACTTCAAGGACAACTCCTCAAATCACAAAAGCAGTCCTTTCCAACAGAGAGCCAGCACAGAGGAACAGGGAGCTCCTGAGTGAGCTCAGAGGCAAGCTGGAAGCATTCAGAAGTGGAAATGGAGGTGGACTGCCTGGAAGGAACATAGAGACATTGCCGGAACATGGAGAGGTGAAACAATCCAGTCCTCAGCCAGACTAGAAAACACTGAGAGATGTGAAGGACGAGAAGAGACACTTCCTCCCAAAAGAAAGGCTAAGTCTAACGTGGGTCTGTTGCTCAGCAGGCACCCTCGTAACCAAGGGTGTCGAAAAACCAAAGTCCTCAATGCATTATTTGTCCCATATTTCACCTGTAAGATCTGCCCTCAGGCTCTCAGGGCACCATGGAGGCTGTGGGCTCCCGGGGGTTCTGGCAACTGTCCCACCACCCCCAGCTGCGGAGCAGGGCAGGCTGGCGGGCAGCTGGAGCAGCTGTAGCCCTGGGCATTGGGCATCTCCCTGGGAAGGGGACAGGATCTGTATAAGAAAGATGTGGCTTGGAAAGTTTTAGGTCACCTGGCAAACTAGTCTTCCATATTAGCATAGCTACACTTATGTTGTGTTTTGCTCAGGATTTAGTAGATCTTATTCTTTAGGATAAGAAATACTTTTCAGAGCAGGTTAAGTTTTAAACAGCCCATGTCTGTTAAGCTGGATGATTTTTTGAACTATCTCCATAGCTGGTAATTTCCAAAAAAAAGTACTTGTTAAGAAAAATCAAGAAGTGTGAACTCAAACCAGGTCAATCAGCTGCCATTTAATATGTTGGACAGAAAAATAAAATTTTAATGATGGCAATTTTACATTAAATCCTTTCAGGAAAAATCATATATACAATGATCTCTACAAAGCACAACTTCTACATACTGCTGTTCACTGGTTTCTTCTGTATATCAGTGGGCCAAAATCCAGAAAACATTGGCATGTTATTTTAAAGAGTATGGCTGTCCAAAAAGCTCCTTTCAACTCCCTTTCCCCCAGTAACATCTCAATTAAACAAAATAAAAACCTTAAACCTTATGCTAGTCAGCAAGTGCCCTCCTCTTTTTTTTTTGAAAATTGGAGAGATGTAGGAAAAAAATTAATTTCATTCTTTCTAAGTCTTAAAAGAATACCAGTCAGTTTATCAGTGTGAATCTACACAAGGTGTTTCATTTCCTTACATCAGGAGTAGATAATCTGATCAGAATCAAAATACGCACTATTATTCTTACATGGATATCACATAGTGATTGCTACTGACTGGACACGTGCATGAGTGGATGACTTATTTTTTGCTTAGCCATGGGCAGTTGCTGGCAGTTACAATGGTTCTCCGATTCAGTGTGATGCATGTCTTTTGACTGTGTAGGTACAGTGCCTAGCACACTGGGGTACATGCTAATATATAAACTTTAAGAGGTCCTGTGATTTTTCAAAGCAATTTAAAGAAAACTAGACAGTGACAGTAAATGACTCATTTGAGGAGCTGAGAGATAAAACGTGGAGGAGGCAGTAGTTAAGGAAAAAGAAAACCAAGGAATATTATATAGGCAAAACAGTGTTTTATATAGTTGTTTAAATATTTGGACAAAGGCTTGTAAACAGTGTATGGATACTACATGGCTTTTCACCAAAGGTCACTTGCCTCCCTATAAGTGAAAGGATTATCTAAATCCCTTCAAAGTTACTAAATGATGCATCCATTTGGAAGACATAGACTGCTTCCGTGCATAGCTGTATATGTGACCTCTGCTACCTTAATGGAACTCTTTCTGCAATAATTCATGCTATTCAGAAAGTAAATGGAGAAGCAAAGTGCCAATGGCTTATATTTAGGTTACATTTCAGAAAGCCATTTGGTGCTTCTTGTATTTCTTTATAATTTTATTTTCAACACTATAATTTCTATTGGCAAGCCTGAAGGAATGTCTGCAGTAGTCCTGCTGTGGGGCGTAGGCTGCTTGTTTTTCACACTTAGTGAAAAGGTAGAAACACAGGGAACTTGCTGCAGGAGTCACAGCATTGCAGAGACTCTACATCTGCCAGTGGACTTGGGTAGTCTATTTGTTATATATCTAGAAATGTTAAAAAAGACTTTGAGAAACAGGGAAATAATAAAAATGAGTTATTTTGCTGAAGTGTTACCCAAGGCTTATTTCATTCAGCATTTATGTGCAGGAATTGTTTATAGTGTATCAAGTTACATAAACTTGAATACTAACTCTTAGTTGTGGTAGGCAGTCTGTGACAACCATCTGCTTAGAATGACATGTTTTTTGGTTTTTTTCTCTCATTCAGTCTCACTGGAATTAAAATATTGACAAGAACACTTTCTATGGGGCACACAAGTTAACAGAAAAGCTGATGTTACATAGGCTTTTTGGATTAAAGTTACAACTTTATACAGTAACACACTCATAATCCTGAACTAAATACATTTTTTTACATAAATACAGACATAAAATAAGAACTAAATTAAGATTTTAACATCTCCAATATTTTAGATTCCTAGAAACAAAAACTATATTTTACTTTCATTGATTAAAGTGCAACATGTAGCTTGTAAGAAAATATGTTACTGACTTTTGCTTTCCTTTTCACAGTGTCGTTTCTTTTTTTGCTTGTTTGTTTTCAACTAGGTAACAATTTGGGGTATTTCCTTTGCTGAAAGATATGGATGCTCTGGCATCTTTCGGTAGAATAACTTTTGGAACTCGGGGGATTAGTAATGGCTCCTTCTGCTCCAGCTTACGGAATTGATAAGGACATCCAAACCTTTTCATCTCTAAATTGTTGGTTTAAATCCACAGTGAGACAAGGATGACTGAAAGTCATTAGATGTGATGTCTGTTCCATGGCAGAAAGATGTGATTTCAGTTCTGTTCCTAACATGCAGGTGTCCATGTCATAAAAACATCACTCGAATTTACTGTAATTGGATTTTTTTTTTTTTTTTTTTTTTTTTTTTAATGGGAGAAGAAATAAGGCAGCTGAATAGACAGTGAGATAAGTGTCATGCCATGTTTCTTACTACCCACTCTGGTAAAGCAGAGAGCCCTTATAATCACCAGCAATGCATTGCTGTGAGGTATAGGGCCGCCTGCATAGCTCATTGCTATTGCTACTGTGTAGATGAACAGTGTGCTCCAGGTGCCACATTGCTATTTTTGGCATCTACATTCATTTTTAAGGACTGGACCCACATCCAGTGTGAACATTGAAGCTGTACCAATTTATACCAACTGAGAAGCTGATAAAACTATTAAACCTCACTTGCATCCATAACAACACCAGCTCACAGGCGCATCAGTTTCTATCTGTTGTCTCTCAGTGAAAACTGAGCTGGTGGTTGCACAGCCGTGCTGGGGATACCCAAGTAGGATGAATATTTCAGTCACTCCGGAGTGTGGAAATTACATGCTTTTTAGCTGGCCCACAGAAATCCATATTAGCACAATACAGGGTCTAAAAAGGCCCAAATTCTGCTGGGACACTTAGGTAGGAAACATGAAAAAGTGCTTCCCCAGCATATCCCAGTCATTTCTATTCCTGAGCGTTGGGCATAGTGCCTATAAATACTGACAGCTCTAACACACGCCTTTTTTCACGTTGAGGCTGCGGTGTTGCCAGTTCTCAGGAGTCTGGCTGTGTGGGTGCTACCCATGAGATTTCAGCCAGGGGTGAAGCCAGGCTCAGAATGATGGCAGGAACTCCAGCTTTCATGTCCTCCCAAATCTCAGTCCAGACAGAGGAATCCGCCTCATGTCACTGACTGCTGCTCTGCCCATTTTGCCTCCCTTCTGGAAAAGAGACTTACAGCTAAAGTTTCCCTCTTTCTTCTAAAGCCCAGCCCCAATTTCACAGGGTAGTACTTGCTGACCCACCCTGGGACCCAGGAACATCAAGAGGGGAAAAGTATTCTTGGATAGAATGGAGGGAAATGGGATATGGAGTTAAATAGCTACAGAAAAGACAAACAGTAGGTGGATGTAGAGTCAGGGGATTCATTGATTTGGAGGCCAGGGGATGCTGACCAGGAGTGTTCAGTGCAGGGACACATTCAGGTGTGGGAGTGGAAAGGAGTCCTGCAGTCACAGACCACAGCTCTCCACATCCCTCCCTCTCCAGTTTTAGCTTTCTGCCTTAGCTTGATTACCAAAATGAGCCAGGCTTCTTCTAGGTACACTGAACTTAGCACAGGATAATTCTGCTTTTTAAGATGGTCAATTAGTCCTCATTGAGCTCCCTGTTGCTGCAGCTAGCATGGTTTTTTATACCTCAGCTGGTAGGCTTAAAGGTAACTTGGGTATATCTGCACTGGAGTTTTGTCTTGTTATAGAAAGTGCAAGATTATTTAAGCCAATACAGCACCCTCTCTGTATTTATACCTTCAGCCCAAGCTGTAATAAGATACATTCCTACAAGTCCCATTAAAAAAGTTTTTCTATTTTTGCATTTTCTTTCATGAAGTTTTCATTGAGATGTGTTAATTACATTTTGTAGATATAATTTACGTGTGATTTTAACTCTAGTTTTCATTTCAAAATATTTTAATTTGGCATAATCTAAGTATACTTGTAAGATGTGGATAGATCAACATGAATAGTTAATACAGAGATACAGAAAATGTGCTTTCTCTTTTAACATAGTGTTGTTTAGTTTGTTCAGTCCATTTGCACAGTAGAAACCAACGTCACCCTAATGGCAAAACTGTTTATTTCAAAACAGCTATACATTTTGAATATATTAATAGCTTCAGGAGTCCAAAACTCTGTATATGTCTATATACATGTATATGTCTATAGGAGTAATGAAAGGTAAACCTAAGTGAAACTCACAATCTGATGATTAGTAATAAATTTTTAAGCTGGCTTCATTCAGCATAACAAACTGGTAAGGTTTCTGCTTCTCTTTCTACAGTGAAAAAATGTAATACATTAAGGATTTAGTCTAGGAGTTATCTACATTGCAAGGGATCCCCTAGCTATGGTTCAGAGGACTGAATTTGAAGTTCATTAATTGACAAATATTTATTTGGGTCATTTTGATATCAAGCATTGAATTTATCAATGAATATAGGTGTGAGTACAGATGATTATACTGTTCTTCATATTTGCCATGTACTGACTTTGAGTACGGTGAGTAAAGGTATTTGAAACACTTTTGATACAAGTAATGTAAAAAGTATGCAAATCACATCAATTGGTTCTAGCTTTACTTCAAGTATTTGATATATACTAAGGAAATTTTTTAAATTAGAATCACCATTTGGAAGGATTTTGTAAGATATTATTTGGGGCCTTATTTTAAAGCAATATCATTTGCAATTTTTTTTTTTATTTATGGATCTTTATTTATCACATTGCACTGATAAATTGTTTTTGATCAGTTTTAGAATACTTCCTTGTTAGGTATAACAAAAACACCTGTGATTACTCTTTATAAGGGGAAAGACACATTGCAGTAAGTAGTACACAGAAGAAAAAAAAAAAAGTGTTGGTACCAGAAAATATGGGTTAGAGACCCAGCTTGGGTGACCTTCCCATGTAATATTACTCAGCTAACATAATCTTGCTGTATCAAACTGTCACTAAAAGTGACAGTTTCTACTTTTTCTCTTGTATAGTAAGTTCTCCTGATCAGGACCCTCCCTCCTTGTAAATTAATATGTCAGCTATGACACATGAGGTGTTCTTCTTAATTACAATAAAAAGTACCATGAGGCAAACAGTAAATGTTTGTGCTTGCATTTTGAGCTAATATTTTTTAACAATAGCATTTATCACCAAAAACAAGGTAGATATGCACGTGAATTTGCTTATGCAGCCATGAGTTTGTTTGAAGACTGGGTAATTAGGCACATAAATAGCTACTGATGTACCTTGCTGTTCACTACTGCAATAGCTGAGTGTGCAGGGTCTGTGCAGTCTTTAGACCTTGTGGACTAAAATCACATAGCTTAGGACAGAGCTGTGTATTTGTTGGTGGATGTGCAAGTTACATTCATATGTACACAGTTGAGGATTTTGAGTTCATTTTTATTATTAATATGTGATAGGCAGAGATGTGCGCTGGGCATGGCCAGGGTTAAGTCAGGTCCAGGGTCAGTCCAGGAGTAGGAGATAGGGCCAGTGGCAGGACTGGAGACAAGGGCACGGCCTGGGTCCAAGTCCTGCTCAGGAGACCAGGACATGGCATGTGTCCCAGTCCCATGGTTAGGGGTGTGAGACATCCCAAGGGACATTTGGCAGGGCATGGTAAGGTTCATGGGTGCTCTCAGGGTCCTGACCCTCACAATGTTAGCTCTGGCAAATTCTTTGTAACATATCAGAATTAGAAAACACCCACTTGAATCTATTAAAGCATCAGCTGACTCTATCATCCAGGAGTGATGATGAAAAGAAAGCCAAATGAAATTTTCACTGATTTCTTTTTTTGCTTCAGAGGATGAAAAGTCAACAAAATGCAAGTTAGTAGATAACACAAGGAATAGGAAAATTTATCTGTAAAGACCAGGCAAGCAAAATACTAATGATTCCATTGTTTCCTATAATAATTTAATACTAAAAACAATGTTCATTGGCTAATCTCACTTTCCTCAATATCAAAGAAAATAATGTCTTTTTTAAGGGAACAGTATCACTGAGACACACCAAGCAATGAGCTGTATCTGTACATGAAGATTACTATTGTTTTGTCGCTTAGGCATGTGATTTCTTTTACACATTTGGCTAATCTCCCTCTCCAAAGTCTTCATGATGTCACCTCTCTGTCTTTTTTTTTTTACAGACTTGCATTATGTTTTACTGATGACAGCAGTTAGTTCTAGAACAAGATCACTTTCTTATCAAGGGCTGGAGAGACATGTACGTCAAAGTTCGATGACATTTTCTTTCCCCAAAAGTAAACAAAAGCATCCAGCAGCAAGACAGCTTGGAATAAAACATCTTTGCCAAACAGTCTATACATGTAGACAGACTAACCCTAGTTATTTTCCTAAGTCCATGGTTTAAGCAGCTGGTGTGATGAGTTGGGGAATTTAGGTACATTTTGTGCATAAATTAGTTGTTTCCTAATGATAACAGGTTTTCATTGTTGTTTACATATATTTAAACCAAAATATTCTAAAAGTAATAAGAACCTGAAATCTTAAAAGACATAATACATCATATGCATAATTCTGTGTGACCAGTCTGTAAGCATTTCTCTTTCAGTCTGAAGCAGCAAGAATTGCAACTCGTGTTCAGAAGGAGAAAAATACATTATGTAATTCTTAACCATTTCTGAATTCTGGAAGTTAACATCTTAAGATAAAAACCATAAAACCATAAGTATAGGGACGCCTTGTTGCTTGTGAGGAACACCAGCTGCCTGTCTGAAGAAGGAATCCAGGAGCAGGCATTCAAGTCCGTATTCAAATTTGAGTTGAAATGCTATCTCTAGGAATGAAAGGAAGTCATTCACCTTTCCAGAGAGATGTCTGTCATGAAAGTTGATATTTCGTACCAGACACAGCAACAGAAAGAGCCTCAGTAGACACATTATTGAACTGGAAAGTGCTTACTGTTTATAGGCAATTGCCACTACAGCCAGATTATAAAAGCTGAACAAAAATTCTTGTTTGCCAAATGCTGGCCCAAATGGTCATTGCCATCGGCAGAGGGAAAAATTCCAAACAAACGATGTTTCTTCTCACCCTTGCCAACAGTGAAGGGTGAGCTGCTCACCAAAGCCTCATAAAACTCAAAAGCTTTTTTGCATGTCAGATCAGAGCAAAGCTGCTGATCAATGTTAGGTACATCTTAGCTATCTGCTGCCTGCCAGCATCCATTCAGATCAGAGCAAAGCTGCTGATCGATGTTAGGTGCACCTTGGCTATCTGCTGCCTGCCAGCATCCATTAACACATTTGCCAGCATTTTGTATGTTTTCATATCCTTTTTTAATGTATGTTTTTTTTCCTTCTACCCTGCTTCCAAATTGGCTTCAGCTAATCCCTTGTACTAAACGTACAATCTGGAAACGCACCATTCACCCAGCCAAAATATAAAATACAAAAGTAGTTTTGCTGCTTTTTGAGCTAACTTTCAGCCTAAGCTATGCATACTACATAGTTTGAGAAACTTAAATTCAGAGAATTTACCAAAAAATAAATTCAGTTCTGCTCTTCAAATGCAAAGAAATTAACTCAATGTCATGTTTTTTTTGATGCTGTCAACTATATAATTACTACTGTGCTCTTCTACCAGCATTTTAGTTTAGGGTTGAATGGGCAATTCATAACATAAACTGAATCATGACTACAGAGTCACTGCAATTCAGGTTTGGATGATATACGATATTACTGAACTATCGGTCAAGATGTTCATTCTAAATCCGAGATATGAGTATTTGTTGGTTATATGCTTCCATTAAATTAGAGAAAATGGAAATGTTTTCAGTTTATAAAATCTTTCTACACACTTGCTTTTAACTCCAAGATTCTGCCATTTCTAGAGACATACTTATTTCAAACAGCTATCCTTTCTCAAGATTAGGTCATCATCACAGACCATGTGATGTAAAATATGGAACATATTGACCTGTATTCTAGCATTGCAGGTGCTAGAGTTTTAAGCTTATTTCATAGTTGCTGAGAGTGCACTTGGCTGAAAATATTAAGTTTATGTCTGAGACTATGTGAAATCATCACAGAGCGTTTTATATTTCTGATCTTCTAATTATTCATTGCCTGAATGATAGAAGTCCCTAAGAATCTCAACAGGGGTCAGAATTTGATTGCCCCAAGCATTTCACAAATGGCACAAAATGGTCCTTACACTAGACATTTCAGCCTAAGATTTAGGCATCATGCAACAGGTGGATAAGGCAGATGGTGGGCTGGATGAGACGACAAAGCATTTATATAAACAGGTGCACTCACAAAAGTTTGTAGCCATAGGTGGTCACCAGCCTAATTTGTGCCACGTGGTATATTGTAATTCTCATGGCAATCACAACTTCTTGTTTTGTTCTTAAAAAAATAAATAACATTATTTGCTTAAGGGCCAAACTAAGTTATTTTTAGTGAAGTTTATTGAGTTTATAACAAAAAAGATTTTTTTTGTTATTAATATCAAATTTGTTTAAAAGAAGTTGATTAAACTGTAACTTATATAAGATGGATGTTGTTCAGATTTGAATTCTGAAAATACAAATGAACCTACCCAGTTTTTATAGTTATCTTCATGTAAAAGAGCAATTTTTGCATGTTTTAGAAAGCTGCTGTGGAAAAATTATGGGGACAAAAGAAGGGTGAAAAGCAGTAGAAGAGTTTATTTTTGTCTGTGACAAAATAAAATGTTTTGGCTCCAGAAACCACTAAAATATAATAGAAAGCAAATGGTCAATGTCACTTTTTGCCATTGTGTGACAGACCATTGAGAAAGTTGTCTTGGTTGCTGTCTTGATCATAGCAAAAGTGACTGGTCAACTTTCAATCACCATCTAGAAATCAGAAGGTGATTTGATGTAATAATTACCTATACAGGTTCTGGGAATAAACCCCTAAGTTTAAGGTCAGTGGAAGAAGAGTTCCTTACTTTATTCATAAGAAAAGACCAGCAAGATATTCTATAGATTGGAACCTAAGGGGGAGCTTTAAAAAAAAAAAGATAATTTCATATAACTTTCATGATTAATTTTAGAGAAAAAATAGCATATAACAGAATACTCTCTTTTCCTGTTCTTTTACTATAACATCTAAATATATACTATTTTTCACAAGGTGATTTTATTTTCCTAATCTTCAAAATGTTCGGCTTGTTAGAGTTCTATAAACAGTGTAATATCATGTCATTCAGAAGAGACATTGACCAAGTATTTTTTTTTTCTTAAATATATGATGTCTATGATGTAATGTACACAGAGAATTCAAGTCATGTCAGTGATTCAGCAAGATTATCAATGAGCTGCAGATCCAGTATCACTTACAAACCTGTCTTTACTTTTGATTGCTTTTCAGGATTGCGGCCTTTCCTGTGCTTGCTGTGATGTATGTATTGACAAATGCCATACCTGTTTAATTATATAGAGTATTGTCTTATTCCTCAAAAATCCTTCATTTCAGTTTTTTGGTTTGTTTGGACACCACGAGAAAGACATTTTCTAGTTACAAATTTATTCTGATAGTAGAGCCAAACAGATATCCCTGACTTTCTGTACTTCGCCAAGTATCAGTGAACACATCCTTCTTCCCAGAAAATGTTAGTAGCTGGAATGAACTCAAGATGCTTAGAGGCTGTCCAATTTATTGGACAGATTACTTTTATTACTGGATAGGGCATTTTGGGTTAGCCAAGAACACTGGGGAAGACAGAATATCTTTCTTGTTGACTATTAATGATTGATAAATCAGAAGAGGAGGATATATCAGACACCTCATGTTCCCTTGCTGATCCAGGAAAATTTAATAATCATTAATATACAGTAACCTTAAATTGTACATCATGTTGCTTCTACCAAGTTTTCATTCTGGCTAGGTGACATTTCGTATAAACTGCAAAACCCTTTGCCTGTTTTCCATCACGTTTCTTGTTGGAAAGGCTAGGTAAGGTCTGCTGATAGCTTTGGTAAACTTGGAAGCAACTGGAATCATAAAATCCATGCCTCTTTTTGCCAGTAATGTGTCTCTGATTTGCTTCATAGTGTTTGTTACTTTTTGCAGATATGCACTCTTCCTGCACTTATAAGAAAATCCTTATTATCATTTACAGAAATTAGGAAAGGACCTATCATGGAGCTGCAACTTGAGTACAATTCAGTGTGTTGAAAGCACGATGGGAGTCCTTAAATTAATATTTACAAAAAATTACAAATTCCTACTTAGAAATTTACAATAATTCTACTTAGTTCACTAGATTCTACCAGTCAGGCATTTAAAAAGAAAGCCAACGTATATACTTTAATAACATCTGTCTACTATTTTGTCTGTTAAAATATTAATGCAGGCCTAAAATAAGTAGCAAATGCCTGGATCTTTGTTCAGATTTAAACATGAAAGCAGACTTCATGCAAAAAGTAAACAAGCAACAACAACAACAAAACCCTGCCATAAAACAAAAATGAAGATGCTAAGCTTAACATATGCATAATGACCAAACTTATACCCATCTTAGAACACTCTCACATTATTTTCTTAGCTCTACTTGCTTTTCTGACAGTAGATTTAAGTAGTTTTTCAACAAAAAATATTTCTGATTTTGCTAAAGTGAAACATGAATCTAGAGGAACATATTTTACTTCTGCTTGTTTTCCAGTTGTGTTTTGTTGAAATCAATGAATTCAAAATCATTGTGTATTACTATCTCACAGGAGGTCTAGTCTACACATTGAACTCCATTCTTTTTATATCAAGGAATCAATGTTCCATGTTCTGAAATGCATACAGTCTGAAATATGGAAGAAGATAAACTATGTGATCAAAATATATGCAAGTAGGAGCTTTACTGCAAAGAGTTAGGTATTAGCTTAGGGATATTTGGGCTGGCTACGTTTGAAGTGCTTTGCCAGTGTTGTTAAACTAGTTTAGTGTACTAAAAAGCACTTGGATGTAACTTACTGAAATTGAGATTTTGCCAGCAGAGTATGTTCCACATTCCCCTGAATGAAATAACTTAGAGCAGAAAATGTATTCTAAGTTGTTTTTATAAGATGAATTGATGATAAAGCTTTTGCCAGACAGTCTGTCAGTCCTATCTTTTACCTCACAGTTTTTTTAATTAACAAAGACATGTCCCCATTTTGCTGTGCCGACCTGGCCTAGCTCTAGTGAACAAAATTATAAATTTCTCAACCTGCAAATTCCTTCCAGGTAATAACTTTGTTACCACAGCATTTAATAGCTGCGTGACTGCTATGTCAAAAAGTCCCTTCAGGAACCTGTAAATGCTGGGGCAGATTTGGTTTTGCTTCACCCGCACGCCTTCCTTTATGAAAATTGCAAATGGCCATGGGTGTGATGGACACAGCTCAAAATAAACGGTGTGAGGGGTTTTGGCTGTTTTCCTTACCATCTGTTAGCTAATACTGGGATGCTTCGTTAGCACGCTGCTGACGGTCAGGAGCTGTAATCAATGCTGGACACAAGGGGCTGCTTCTGCACAAGGGACATCTCTCTCAGACAAGTTGAACAACTATTGTTTTTCCTTTGCAGGAATTGTTTTGCAGGACCAAGGACTGGGCCAGTTGCACAAAAGTATGAAAAGAGGTTATTTCATCAGATTATCAGAAATGATTAAAAGCTTTTCATCAAAATCTATGAAGGGGAAAAATGTGAATAACCCCGCGAGAAAGGACAACGATAGCAAAGACTGCATGCTGCTAGGTAACAACCTTTCACCAGATCAGAAATGGGCACTAATGACAAGTGGACACAGGGGATAAAGCCCAAAACACAGTATGAATCTGTCCTGGGGAGATCACACCTGCCTCTGACAGGTACCTGAGGGGTTTGTTTCTTTTGTACTCTGGCTGAACTTATAAATATCATCATGCCCATCAAGTCTGGCTGTATTCTTTCCAAGCTGTTGTAGACAGTGATTTGATCCTTCACACCCTTGTGGAAACAGAAGTACTGTATTTTGAAAAAAACCCAAAGCCATAATAAATTTAAAGGTAAAGAGTTGCTTTAACAAAAGGATTTTTAAAATGTATTTTGTACTGTGTATTTGTTGCCTTTATGTTAAAATTAGAAACCCTGCATGTGTCATTGCCGAAGAAACTGAAGAAATTCATTTATCAAAGTGTTCCTTTTACTGTATTTTTTACAGTTTTGTTTTTCTTTTTTATTTGAACTGCCAGTTATAGGTGAATTTTGGTGCAGTGCACCATTTCTGTAAGAGTTTACACACAAACAGGAGGGAATAGGGACAACCAAATAGTACCTTTTAAAAGAGATAATACTTTCCTACAATACAATATACTTCAGTTTTGTGTGAGATTCTGCTTACTTAATACTGTAGATCAAACTTAACTCTTGTTGGGTCATCCATGATGAATAGAAGGGTTTTTTTTTAATTTTCAAAAGACAGAGGTATTCTTACATTGATCCTTTCCCTTCCTTGTTGCTGAATACTGAGAACAAACTGCAACTTCAAAAAAATATTACAAATCATTCATCCAACTTAAATTGTGTACTTTGTGTAACTTGTATGTTGAAGGATGATTTGTCTATCTTCATTTTACTGCTTTTTAAAAATTGTTTTCTCCCATTTTAGTATTTATTGATGTTTGCTGTTGTTCTTTTTCTTGTTCTATTTATAGTGGTTTATGACGATTAAAAGTCTGGAAACAGTGTGTGGGTATATGTCTCCCTATTTACCCATAGACCAGACCTCTGTGAGGAAAGCTATCATACAGTGAAGATACGATTTTGTGATTTGACACATAAGTCATCCTATAGGTGACATCAATCCCTTCCTGCTTTGTGCTGGCTTCTGATGAGGACAGGTGGATTTTGGTGTCAAATTTTACTGCCTGTTTTTTGTGACGTGGAATTTTTTCCAGACCTGAGGCAAATATGAGTTCCCTATTAAAAATCTTATGTGAAATCATTGGAATTTGATTCCTCAATTGTCAGAACTGTGAGATTAGGAAAAAGTGTTAAATATTGTTTAATAAAGCTGTCTTGGACTCGCCTCCAAGGGAAGATTTGTCCTCACTTGGAAGAGTAGCTATAACAGGTTGCTGTTTAAGTTTCAGCTGTTCTCAAAGGCTGTGTAGACAGTGAATACACCACTAAAGAAAACATGGTTTGACCTGGAAGCTTAATTATGAAAGGTTACCCGCAGGTCATATTTTGCAAGCAAATGAAAAGGGCTATGTTTCAAATGAAGAAATGTTAGAAATTCCCCAGGAGGTCATGCTGATGGTTGGTCTGATCTGATAGTCTCTCTCCAGCAGTGGCAGTGGTGTTCGTGGTTCTTTCCCTTCATATATCTCCAGCTCCCACAATCATCCCAGTATTAAGTAGGTTACCCGGTACCTGTCTACTTTACAGGTCTGTTTGAAGCCCTGTTGTGCATGAATCAGTCTAATCCTTTTTTGAATTTGCTAATGCTGTTTGCCTTTATAAATCTTTTGTGATGCCGTATCTCAGAAATTCATTATCTGCTGTGTAAAAAAGCACTTTCTTTTCTTTTTCAAAATGATCTCCTAATAGTTTCAGTGTGCACCCCATGATTCCAGTGTTGCAGAATTTCCTGAGTAGCAGTTCTGCATTCATTTTACCACCACAGGCATGATTTTGCAAACCTTAATTTTATTCCTCTGCAGCCTTTTCCTCTTCAAATGGAGAAAGAAGTCTAGCATTTTTATTATGTCCTTGTAAGGCAACTAGTCCTTCTTCCTAATAATTTTATTAGCTCTTCTTATATCTTTTCAAACTGCATTCTGTAGCTGCAGAGACCAGAACCATACATAGTGGTCGAGAAGTGAAAAGACTGGATTAGAGGTTGTTCACAGTATTAATTTGAAACATTGCTAGTGGACAAGTCCACCATAGTTTTGTAAGTAACATCTGTGACACACTATCGCTTGTTACTGGGTAGATTTTCTCCCTCGCACTTTAAGAAATTGTGGGTTGCAAGCACAAATATATTAGGAAATATAAGAATGGATTTTTTTGTTTTGTTGTTGTTCATATTGTTGAGCCTTTTTAGACAAAACCTCAGTGATAATACCTCTGCTCTAGTGCTGACTAGATTATGCAGGCCATATAATAAGGAAGGAGTTCTTTTAGTTGGTAGGCATGCTAGGTAGATACAGCATTCTGGCTGGAGGCCAGAATCTTGCAGGTGTAAGTAAGGAATAAATCAATTGGTTTTCTGACTTCTAAAGTTATAAACTTTAAACCATACTTGCATGCTGGGAAACTGTGAAAAGACAAGCATGAAGGCTGTTCTGTGCTTAAGAAATTCTTATCTGTATCAGGTATGGTCTTTGTTATATATGAAGTAATTAGATCTAGAAGAAAAGTAGAAGGGTAATGAAAATAGATGGAACTATGTACGCTGACAGAATATTGCATTTGCTAGAGAAAAAATATGATAAGGACAGGAGACAGATGCTGTGGGGAAAACAGCTACTATTTACACTTGAATGCTCACTAAAATCACAAGAAAATGGGAATTTTTAGACTTCTCCTCCACAAAATACACAGCATGATCATTAAAACAACTGTGCTGTAAAAGAAAATAACAAGCTTCACGCCTGATATTATTTATATAGACACATTAGTAATGCTAAGTTTAACCTTGCTGATGCCGACATGTTCCCAGTCTTCACCTATAAAAAGAGGAGGCACAGTGGCTTTGTAGATAAACTTGGAGGAATGGGATTTTCAGTTGTCTATGCAGGGGTCATAAACCTGATATACTTCTCACTGGCTAGATAAGCACAGCCTCCAGCTGTTGACCTTCAAGACTAGTCATTTTACCTAGCTAGGTGTGGGCTGAGGTGACCAAGATGGCCAGTTATAGGCTGTTTCTTTGTATGGCAGGTTCACAACCCACCAGCAGCAGCCCCAAGTGTCACAGCCATTTGATTCGTATTTTTAATATTTATAGCAGTGCTTGGAGCATAGCTGGGATGTTTTTAATAAATCTATGTAGATATAAATAAATATGACAGTCCCACTGTTACTTAACCTGGCATTTCTAATGATTTCTAATGATTATGTCTTCACTGAGTGACTTCCATAAAGAAACTGCAACAAGAAGGCATCGGTATATTGGTGGCAAGGTAGATATAAATTTATCTTCTGTCAGTGAGCCCTGTCTGTTTCTAGACTTACATTTTGCTCTTTCTTTCCCTTCCTCTACTGTTTAAATCACTAGGCAGTGAGTGCTCCCTTTTTTTAGGAGCACACACTATGGAGGGAAAAAGAGAGACATGGTATCTTGTTGAGTGTCTTCTTTTCACACCTCTTTCTGAATTAAGATTTAATAGGGTATTGTTAAAAGTTTAGATACATTGAATATTTCAATGTTTTTGTTTTCTTCTTTTTTTTCAGGCTAAATAGGTCTCTGGAAAACTAGATGTATTTGTTTATTTTCTATCTCATACTGCATGTTAGGAAATTATTTCTTTTCCTATGATGCTTTTCCTTTATACTAAAACTCTTGAGTTTTTCTTAAACGTTTATCTATTTCCTTTGAACAATTGAAACCAACTAAAACCCAATTACTTCAACAATACTTTTTTTTGTAGAAAATGGAAAGGAGGGTAGGGCACCACCAACATTCTTGTGTAGCAGAAAAGCCATTTTGCCACAGGAAAAATATCTGATGGAAAAATACTATCTAGATCTAACACAGACACAAGAACAGCTTCACACCAACATGAGGCTAGGAAAAAAAAACCTAAATGTTACTTGAATGATATGTTTGTTAATTAGATTTAAATTTTAACATGGCTTGCAGATACAGATGGAGCCAAACTTTCAGACCTTGAAGGAAATAGCCCTGCAGGGGAGACAAATCAATATCTTGTCCTTTTCCCACTCATATTAGAGAAATTATTGATGTAAAAATCCTCAACTTTGAAGAAAATTAGCTGTGGCAGGTGCAAACAGTCCTGACTCATACCTTCCAATAAAGAGCACCTTATTTCCTCACCTTCCTGGGGGTTAAATAGGGATGCATTTCTTGGACTGCTTTGGACTGTTCTTGAGGTAATATTTTACACTACACATCAATTAAAATTAAAAACCATACTTACCCAAAAAACCCAAAAATGCTGCAGTTGGCAGTGGATTAACACCATAGCCTGCACAGCAGTTAGTGGGACCTTAGTGATCCCTTGCAGAAATGCAGATGATACTCTTGCCAAAAGACAGCAAGGCAGGTCACTCCTCCAGATGTGTCCATGAGGATCATTTCTTCCCCATACTGTGAGAGTCTCTCTTCACCTGGTACAACTACAGTCTGCTGCAGAGCAGTAGTTTCTTTTTATTCTGGTTTATTATTGCTTGACTGAATCCTAGAGGAATACTATGCAGCCACAGATTTTACAGAATGAAGTGAATCATGACAGAAACCACAACAGAGACAAAACCAGAATGAAAAATCAACGTAGCCTTTTCATATGAAAACTGTCTATTTGTAAATATTTGGAAGGAAAGGAGCCCATGTAAACCCCTGCTGATGTGCCTGAATGCAACTCTTCCTCTGGATGTACTTTTAATTCTGGAGCCAGAGTGTTAGCAGTATGAAACTGAAAATGTCATAAAATGTCAAGTCTGAAAATGTCACTGAGGAAGGAAGGAAGGAAGGAAGGGAGGGAGGAAGGGAGGAAGGGAGGAAGGAAGGAAGGAAGGAAGGAAGGAAGGAAGGAAGGAAGGAAGGAAGGAAGGAAGGAAGGAAGGAAGGAAAAGAAAGAAAGGAAGGAAGAAAAAGAAAGAAAGAAAGAAAGAAAGAAAGAAAGAAAGAAAGAAAGAAAGAAAGAAAGAAAGAAAGAAAGAAAGAAAGAAAGAAAGAAAGAAAGAAAGAAAGAAAGAGAAAGAAAGAAAGAAAGAAAGAAAGAAAGAAAGAAGAAAGAAAGAAAGAAAGAAAGAAAGAAAGAAAGAAAGAAAGAAAGAAAGAAAGAAAGAAAGAAAGAAAGAAAGAAAGAAAGAAAGAAAGAAAGAAAGAAAGAAAGAAAGAAAGAAAGAAAGAAAGAAAGAAAGGAAAAGAAAGAAAGACAAGAAAAGGAAAGGAAAGGAAAGGAAAGGAAAGGAAAGGAAAGAAAGAAAGAACAAGAAAGAGGAAAAGGAAGAGGAGAAGGAAAAGGAAAAGAAAGAAGGAAAAGGAGAAGGAAAAGGAAAAAGGAAAAGAAGAAAAAGAAAAATAAAAGGAAAATAAGAAAAAGAAAAAAATAAAAATAAAAAGAAAAAGAAAAAGAAAAAGAAAAAAGAAAAAGAAAAAGAAAAAGAAAAAGAAAAAACATAGTAACCCCACACCAAAAGCAAATGAAATAAATATGCTTTAGTGGTAGTGAACAGTGGTTTCTTGGGGGCTATGATTTTATACATTTTGCGTCCTATTAATTTTCATGGCATTGATGGAAATATTAAAACTGTGAGAGTGCTGAAGACAAATTAACTCATCAATTACATGTATGGGACAGTGGAGACTGAGTTTATTTCGCCATTTCCAATTGCAATAAAACTGTAATTACTAACTCGTGGAATCTTCATGAGAATCTGCATTCATTATCACTTAATTTGAAGTCAGTGACTGCTGTATACTTAACTTTTCAGCCACCTAATGCAGAAGACTAGGAGGCAGCTTGGAATAAAGCAGTCTTCCTTTTCAGTCCTCATAGCAGTTTTTTCTCTGCACTTTTCCAAGTTTAATTTTGCCTGTGACACTAAAGAAATTGGTTTAGACTGAAACAATACAGAGAAATAAAAATGAGTACTTTTGCTCAAGGACACTAATGTCTCTGTCTTTCTTTTATTCTCCTTGTATGTGTGTATCTCTCTTTCTTTTCCTTGAACACATACGAGGTTGCATTCCCTCAGGAATAGATTCTGCCATCATTACACTAAATAATACCTTATTTTGAGAGCAGTCTCACAGAAATTGGTAGATGATACTTCATGTGAACCATTCTAGCGTGTTACGGTTGTAGGGAGGTGCTGACACCAACCTGTTTCTTGGATCCCTCTTTAATGTAAAAGAATTACAAAATCCTTTATTACTTTGTTTCTTAAAATAAAGGATGAAGGGAGGAGGAAACATTTTGGAAAAAAGTGTTGTGGTTTGACTTGTTTCCAAGGAAAGAAGTTAATACTTACCAGTTTTTTTCAGGGCACAGGTAAGGGCAACCTGCTCCTCCTTGCTACCTGAAATCGCCATAGTATGTGGGCCACCCACAAGTGACCTTTCTGAATTATTCATGAGCAGCACGCAAACCAAATCAGCCAGTATTTTACATTTGGAATCTGTTTTGATTCATGTGTAGTTGTGTGCTAGACAGAAACCAAACCAGAGGCCAAAATCTGTCTTTTACAATGCCAATTCTAAAGTAGCTGTATAACTATAGCACTATAATTAATGCAACTGTACGCAGAGGCAACAGTGTAGTATTGTTAGCAACCCTTACAACAAAGGATCATACAGCTGTTTTTAGTGGAAGGCAAAATGCATAATATTTCTTACACTCTATCACTGCTAGAATAAAGTCAAATGTTTCAAATTAAAAGTGTTAGATGTTACAACTTTTTGTGCCCAAATAGACCTTTTTTTCCTAAGAAAAATATTTTGGTAATGCTGATTGTTTTCATGAATTGCTTACATTTTTTGAAAATGTGAATTCTGTGTTGATATTTGTACATTTTTACTGGGGAAAATAGAAATAAAGAGAATTGGCAAAATTAAAAAATTAAAAAGTTAGTACCTTAGGTGAGTACAGAAAGACCTAGCAAAAACAAAAAAGTTATTTCAGTAACTTCAGATTTGTCAATGACACTGTAGGACAGAGAGATACTTTATTATTTTAAATCCTATATTATTTAAAATAATACTTTATAAAATAGCTATTTTAAATCCTATACTTAAGCTTACTGTAGGTTAAAGGTTCTTGGCTTTTCACTGCAATCAAGCAGGAGCATAGCATCTATTCTTAGAAAGAGTTATTTAGACTTCCTATGTATTTTCTGAATTTTATTTTCTTCATGTAAGCCAAATACCTTTTCTTGACATTTGTCAGTACTTTCCAGTCTATCTAATGATCTGTGAATAAAATGGAAGCAAGAGGTGATATTGTAACTTGCATCCTTAGTACACTTTAATAGTACATAGTTTTTAAAAAAAAAAATACTGAATTTTATATTAAGTTGTGCCCTGTGTTAGTGAAACATCCTGTTGTTGAAGTAGAAATGCTATTATTATTAATGGAAAAATCAGAAGGGTTATAACACATTAATAAGGATCTCTCTTCACCAGAGGATTCAGGAGGACTTTCAAGGAAGAAGTTTTAAGAGAAAACCATACCTCCTCAAATATCTGGCTGTATTCAGATGAAAGCCAGAAAACTGAAAATCACTGTGGGAGGAGATCTGCCTCTATTTGCTTTATGGAATGGCAGACATGCCACATTGATGACATTTAGATGGAAAATTTAGATCTCATTTAATATGTAATTATTCTATTCTACTCTATTAATCTGATATAATCTTTACAGGTTATTATTATTTAATAGTCCATGCAATAGAAGATTGGAATCTTAGATTTCTGTACCAGAGATTTTTATTTGCATCTAGCCTGAGAAATCAAACTTTTGATAAATTTAAGAACACATGAAGTTAAAAAAAAAAAAAAAAGAGGAAGAAAAATTGTGCTACTTTCATATATTTTAAACTAGGTTTTCAACACAGGATATCCAATCTGAAAAATCATTTACAATTCCCTTACAGGACATTTTCATAAGAGTGCTTGAAAACATGGTCTGGATGAAACTGTTGTGTGTATGCAAAAGATAACTGTACCATGGAGTGGGAATCAGTGGTCTAATAAATAGAAGAATGTGATGGTCTGCAGAAGCACTGCTTGGTACTGTTAGGTACTTGGATGAGGGAATAAAGACTTTACTTAATAAATATGCTATAGGAAACAAAATTGGATAACAACTGCATTGGAGAAAGGCTTTGGAATTCAAAATAATCCTGACAAATTAGAGATATGATATGGCAATAAGGATGAAATTCATTATGATAAATATGAAGAAATCTATTTGTGTGGTAATAATAGGCTGCAGAAATTTAAGATAGGACTAACTGTTTAGAAAGCAAACTTGAAAAAAAGATTTTTCACATTATGGTGAGCAAGAAGCTAGCCATGAACCATCAAGGTTGTAAGAGAAAATGCTAGGATGTATGCTAGGATGTATACTAGGATGTGACATAAACAGAGCTTGTAAGAAATGTTAAAGAACTATTCTTTTTTTTTAGTTTATTTACCATTATTAAGGCCTAGAGTGTGTTTGTGGTTTTGGGTTTTTTTTTTCTTTATTTTGGGCAGCCTAAGACAGATGTACAACATTTTGAGGAAGATATGGATCAGTAAGAAAGATCTGAAAGATCTAGATGAGTCAGATCAGGGGTCTAAAATAAATCACTTCTGAGAGAAAGTTAAAGAGACTGTGACTATTTAAATTCAAAGAAAATGAAAGAATAAAGGGGGAAAAACAAGAAGTCAGATATGCAAAGGTTGTTGCAAAGATCAGGAAGAAGAAATTAGCTTAAACTGCAGCAAGAAATATTCATATATGAATTTTCAGTTTATTTTTATGTCAATTGATAAAGGTAATGAAACAATACAATAAATGACTTAGAAACACTGAGGAGTCTGTGTCATGAAAAAAATTGTATAATTGATCCTTTCTTTGAACAGCAGAAAGAATAGGTGATGCCTTGGGTCCTTTCCAGTCCTCTTTTTCTATGATTTTCATCCTAGCAATCAGATCAGGAACATTTTTTTAATTCACTGCTCTCCAGTGGTATGACTTTTTAACCTCACTTTTTGTGGACGTGTACTGCAAATCTTTAGGAGACACCAGCTGTGAAGGTATCAATGTTAAGAGCAGCATTTTCCCTCTAAAGTGGCTTTGGTAGATGGTTAATGGATGGTTCCCAGTACTTGTGGTGGTTTACACTGTGATTATTTGTTCTTTTATTTAAAGCTTAAACATCAACTGGACATTGTTATAAGTAAGTATCCTGTAAGTGTAGGGTGGGTAATGAGATGTCAATGAGCTCTAGACCATACTTCTGAAAATATTTTAGATTTTTAACTCAAAAAAGCCCCACTGCCCTGAAAGCTTAGGGTAGCAGTTTGGATATGGTCACTGTTAAAATATCTCAATAATATTTTGCTCTTTTTAAAAGTTTAGGAGGGGGAAGCACAGGTGAGGAGGGAAGAATTAAAAGTACTGATGAAATGTTATGATTTTATTTCAAAATTTACTATTAAATTATTATTGACCTCGTATCTCTTTGTGTGAGTAATTTACAAGCTGGAGTCAGTTTCCATTGAAGTTTATAGAAATATTCCTATTGGATTTTTTTCAGAGTGGACAGAGGTAATAAAATAATAGAGGTTCACGGAACTCACCTTTGCATATAACAATAAAATAGGCATAAATGAAACACATTGTAACCCCATCCATTTACATTTGCCCAGAAGCAGATACAGGACTTAAAAACCTGGGCTTTAGGTCTTGAGCCCTGCTAGTTCACACAAGTTTTTCCATTTGTTTTGAATATGAAGTAGATGACTGTAAAATCTGGCTGTAAAACCAGCTGTTGAGACCTTTTTGAGTTTAGAAAGAATAGACATTATTCACAAATAGACTTCCTATGTAGGAGACAATGCTTTTCTCTCCTTGTGGAAAGCACTGAAGCTCTGCATGCTGTCAGTGGTACTTCTGAGGCTGTTCAATCCTCATATGTGAGATGCTTTTGACTGGTTACGATGTCAAATGTTGTGATGTTAGAAGAGATACATGGTCTTTACAAGAAATTGGATTAGTTTAAAATCAATCATGGGCACCATCCAGAAACTTCATTAAAGTTGTAGAGCTGCTTCTTTTGGCAGAACCATTTGTTCCTGTCTAGAGGAAAACAATGCATATATGATATAATGAAGAGAAACAAAAGAGAAAAGAACAATTAGGTACAAAAGGTTATATCTCCACTTAAGCTCAAGAACTGAGAAAGCACAGGATGTGAAAAAACTTTGCTAATGTAATAAATGTTGCATTATCATAAAAAGAAATGTGATACACAGAATTAACAAAACCAGAATTACACAGTTAGATGTTCTATTTACTTATTAATTTAATCACACCAAAGAATATCTTGCCTGCAAAAATCTGGCTAGAAATTCCTGTCTTATGGTCTGTGTTTTTCTGAATTTGTGTAGGGCAACTCTGCTTTCTCCCATACCTAAACCAAGGGAAGTAGAACCAAAATGTGTAGCCTGATGCTTTTATTCTTATATACATTTTAGACATTTAAATCTACAACTGGTATCTGTCGGTGTTAACTGGTTAAAGCAATTTGTCATAAAGTTCAATTTTCATGTTCTGCACAATCTGTACAATTTCCTCCTGATGCCTCAGGCTTCACATAATTCTTGTGTCGTTTTCAAGAACTTTTGCTGAGACTCATGTAGTCAGTCTCCTTCTCTGTCCCTTTGCCCCCATTTTGCAAAAAAAAATTGTGGGAAATAATAATGAAAAATAATGAAGAAGACATGCAATCTTTTTTCTTAGCATTAGGTGGATGACACAGGCTTCCTGACTAGTTCCTTTCCCTACAGGATTTACCCCACTAACACCCATCTCTTTGTACCCTTACTCACAGTACCTCTTTACCTTAGCATACTCCAGCTCATACCCCTTTATTTCCTACCTTTCTTCACTTGACCTTGGTCTGGTACTGCAGTCCACCCAGTCTATTGACACAGCAATCCTGTTTGTATTGCTGAAGGGAGTACATGTAATTTTGCACCACGGAACTTTTTCATTTTGGTTTTAGAAAACAAAATGAGACAGGATAAGATAAAAAGAAGGAGGGGGGAAGGATGGGAAAAAAGGGTGAACGAGCAGCTTAGAACCAGTTTTTCTTCCTTAATATTAGACATCTTTATCTCTGCACGAAGTGGCAGAAATGTCTTTTAAATCTGAAGAATATGACTGAAGATTTAGTAAACAACCTGTGTAGGAATCAAGCAAGAGTCTAATATGCTGAGAATAAGCATGGACTGCACAGTCTCAGCAATGACTCAGCAGACACAGAGGTTACTTAGTGCACAAAGATGCTATCCTTCAGAAGCACATGTGTACTACTGTAGTAAAGATGTTCCAAGCCAAAACTATCTGTTTGGAACAATCTACTTTGTTAAAATACAGAGCAAGTAGGGGATTCCGGCTACCCTTTCTCATGTTGCCTAGCCCTCCCACTTTTCTTGAAAATTACACTTGAAGTAAGGACTTTCCCTAAGCAAACATCTGTTTCTACACCTGCAAGAGCTAACATTTTTTTTGCTATTATGGCTGCTTAGATGGGTGTACAGTCCTGGTTTCCTTGGTCTAGCTCTGCAACCATAATAAGAATCAGTCATTGACATAACAGGTTCAAAGAATACTTTCAAAAGTAATGTGTTGAAGTCTTTCCCACAGCAGATCAAAAAATTTTTTTTTCCTAGTTTTTATGTTGATAATTTTTAAAAACACACATGTATATGTTCTTCCTTTCTTTCAATACTTGACTGAAACACCAATAAAATATAACCACTACTGTTTTTTTCAATCAGCAATAATGATTTTTTAAAAGCCTTGGTACTACTTCTTTTTTTTCAATTAATGGTTCTAAATTCCATTCTCTAAACTGTTCTCATTTTTCACTCAGGTTATAAACTTCTGCAGGCCCCATAGTATGGTAATCTCTCTACAGTACTTTGTGATTTACACTGGAGAAATTTTACTCTGGTTTAGAATAATTCTTTATAAATAACTTATGGTGAAAAATTAATAATCCTGGCAAAATGTGGGATGAGAAATTTGTGTATTACTGAGACTGTTTCATAATTTTTGGTCCATTACTTGACACCAGTGCCATGAGTGCTGTTCTTACATCAAGGTTAGAAAACACACTATTTCAGTTCTAGGATTCTGTTTTGCCTTTTTATGTTATATTCTCAAAGCTTTTACAAAACCATTTGCCATTTGGTATCCTTTGTCATTGATATAATCTTTTAGGTATAGTGTAGGGGAATCATTTTTCAAAGCCTGGCTCAAACACCTCACTTTTTTCTAAGACCATGGGCAATGGGCTGACTCAGCATGCAACGTCTGTAAGATGGTTGTGTCATGTGAGAATCAGTGACCTTTTGTTTTAAACAATCTGAAGCTCAACTTTAACAATACAGTTATATTTAGTTACTATGCATTTAGAAATATTTAGCAGCTAATTAGAATGGTATAGAGTTTGTGTTTTGCACACAACACTGATTCCTATTCTTTTTCTTTTTACTGATTAGAATAACTATTTGCTGCCATGTGAATGCATTTATTTAGAAATCTAGGGATAGACAGCAATATAACCATGATAGCTACAATAAATGCAAAGGCAAGTGAAAAACTAAATTGTTTCAGTTTATGCAGTAGAAGCATCACATTTCCAAGCTGGCATAAGAGTATGCATTACTCAGACTTTCCCCATGTAATTTAAGCTTTGTATCTGTGTGTCAGGCTATGGTCCAGGGACGGCTGGCTTTAAGCACTGGCAAAGCAGGCAGGATGCAAACTGCCTGCTGAGCTCAGGCCAGCAGAGGTGGACGCTGGCTGCTGGAGCAGTGCCTGCTTTCTCAACCACTGATTCCTTCTGCCTGTAAAGCCCTCTTGCTTATCCCCAGCAGAAGAAGCCCTGAGCACCGATCTCTATCTCACTTCCATTCCTCTTCCTCAACCCTTTCCTCTTGCTGTAGGACTGCATTTAGCTCCTTCTTCTCACTTTCACTCCTTCTGCAAAACAAGGAAAAAGAAGAGTGGAGAAGGTTAGTGTTTGAAGGGACTGGGCACAAAAGGAGGAGACAAGGAAACCCCTGTCCCTCCACTCCTCAGCCTCTCAAAAAACTCACCAACCCTTTCCATCTCTCAGCTAGAAGCAAGCCAAACCTTCCCAGTTTCTCTATCCTGTATGCAACTTCTCCAACAGCCAAGCAACAGCTTTCTTTTGCTTCTCAGATTTGATAGCACCAGTGCCACAAAACAGAATTTTATTGACAGTGTGGACCTTGAAACCAACAGGATTTTTTTCAAGCAGTTCAGTCATCATTGGATCATGTTATTAGTAATTTGTGGAGTAGACTGCTTGATGTGTACATTAGTTTGGTATAGTTTTTACTTTAGCTACACATTGTAAGGGGACTTTACTTGACTTTATTGTCTGTTTTGATTACACCTTAATTCTAGACTATTATCTTCCTCTCCCTCACTATAATTTCTCAAGTTCTCTGATGTGAAGTCCCACTATATTGTGACTTGTAAAGCATCATTTAGCCTTTCCAAAGTTTAATACCTGTTGAACTCAAAGAAGTTCAGAGAAAGGCAACAAGAATGATCAAAGGCATTAAATACTTTCCAAAAGAGGGATAGGCAGGTAAGCTAGGACTCTGGTCTGTAGAATAAACAGTTGAGGGGAATAACACAGAAGTCTTGAAAGACTTTGGAGAACTTGGATGGGTATCTCTCTTCTGGTATGGGAACAGAGAGAAACAAATGAAACCAGGTTCAGAAAAAATGAGAAGCAGTGGTTCCTCATGCAGTGGGTTACTGATTTGTGGAAGTTTTTTCTCAGGATGTAATGGACTGTAGGTAGCTCGTGGTGAACTAAGGAAAAAAATTCCATTGGCAGTTATTAAATACAGAGAAACCATACCCTTCCCCGGAAGGCACTGAAATGTAAACAACTGGAAGCTGAGCAAGTAATAGCACTAATAATTTAACCTATATGCTTGCCCTGTTCTTATTCTACATATGGTGTAGGGGGGAAGCCATACTTCAGTTATGAGGACAAGTTACTATATATTTGAGCCAGTCAGGACATCTTTATGTTTTTGTGACAAGTGACGATATTAGATAAGTGATGATATCAACCTAGAATTTTCAGTTCTTTTGGTTCTCTAATTCCAGCAAAATTGGTACATTTAACTAAAAATCCACTTTGAAAGATCTTTAGTTCAACTGTTGAAGAAAATTAAATTCTACAGCCAAAAACTACAACAGATATTAAATAGATAATATTACCGAAAAAACTGTAGAATTAATAATCTTGGTTAGTAACTCAGCTGCTTACAGTTGTGTGAAGTATAGAGAAAGATTTGATAGTATTTCTTAGTTGTAGCTTGTGTTTAGAGTATAGCCGAATCATCAAGAGTCAACCAGTAGTATTTGTTGGCATACAGGAATAAGTAGGATATACCTTGCACTTCATTAAACATTCTGATTATTTATTTCAGATTTCATTAAACATTCTGATTATTTATTTCAGATTTCATTGCAAGCTTGAAGACAAGGAAAGACTAATACTAGCCAACTGTTGTGGATAAATCCTGTGTAGAACTAAGTCAACCACTTCTGTGCAAAACGATTTTCAGTAAAAGAATAAAACATTTGTCATTTTTCATTCAAGAAACTCATTAGCAATTAAATTGCGTTGCCAAAGATGAGCTAATTAAAAGCAAAATCTGCAGGGTAAACAATTACAAAACTGTCTGTGAAACTCTTTTTGAAATTATGATGTGAAAAAAATCTATGTGTAAATTATTATCAATGTTTTTATGATTCTTTAGGTCCTGGAAGATTCATATATCCTTACTTATTGTAGTCTAGAAGGTTTTCATAATCTTAATTGTACTCCATTAACATCTTGTGAAGACTTACACGTGCAAATTTATTGCACTGCAAACAGACGTGTGGATTTATTTGTGGTTCATAAAGTTCCATAAAGTTTGAGGTTTTCCAGACTCATGACCCAAATTAATATTGTTGACAAAAAGTAACTTGCCTGCCTTTAAAGCAGCAGCAGCAATTTAAATTCTTGGAAGAGGATGTGAGAACCGCTCAATCTCTAAAAGACAGTGGGTTTTTTTGTAACAGTCTGCAGTTATTTGAGTAAGTTAAACACCCAGCAGAGATACGAGAACAAGACAAGAACATCCCATCTGGAGACCAGGATTAACTGAAAGAATTCAGATCTTCCATTTGATTTTAAGGGAAAATCATTGGATCAAACTCAGGAACACTTAACTGCAGCATGATCGGCTCTGTATTAAGAAATTAGGGATTTTTTTTTTTTTTTTTGTAGGCATGTTAATGTTTGAGAAGTTGTCCAAAGATTATGCTAAATGACTTGTAAATTTCCTGTGAACTGCTGAAGGCCCTGATGTTAGTTCATGGAGAGGAAAGAAGGGGAAGGAGCTGGGGGAGAGGTAGAATTGCCAAGGAGATCACACATATTCACAGAGCATTTAGGAGAATTTACAGGTGAAATACTGCAAGCAAGATGTGAGGAAAATTCTGATTCTACAGTCCTGTTCAACAAGCATCCCTGCATGTGGAAACACATGAATATGCTTTTGATCAGTTATGTGCAATGTTACTCAGTCTCACTGAAGGAACTGGAGGTGTCTGTGGCACTTCCATGATACAGCAATCTGGGGAATGCTTGAGGATTTTACCTGTTTCTCCATTGCATGTCCCTGCCAGAAGGATCCTCAATTATGCCCATAAGTAGACCTCCTTCTTTTCACTTGGCAGTTTACTCTTTCACACTGAAACTCAAACCAAATTTTCATAGAATCATAGAATCATTAAGGTTGGAAAAGACCTCTAAGATCATCAAGTCCAACCGTCAACCCAACACCACCATGCCCACTAAACCATGTCCCTAAGCGCCTCATCTACACGTCTTTTAAATACCTCCAGGGATGGGGACTCAACCACTTCCCTGGGCAGCCTGTTCCAATGTTTCACCACTCTTTCAGTAAAGACATTTTTCCTCATGTCCAATCTAAACCTTCCCTGGCACAACTTGAGGCCATTTCCTCTCGTCCTATCACTTGTTACTTGGGAGAAGAGACTGACGCCCACCTCGCTACAACCTCCTTGCAGGGAGTTGCAGAGAGCGATGAGGTCTCCCCCGAGCCTCCTCTTCTCCAGACTAAACAACCCCAGTTCCCTCAGCCGCTCCTCATAAGACTTGTTCTCCAGACCCCTCACCAGCCTCGTTGCCCTTCTCTGGACACGCTCCAGCACCTCAACGTCCTTCTTGTAGTGAGTTTTTGTAGCTTTTTGATAAACATACAAAAAATCTTGGGATTTCTTTACAACCACTTTTTTGTATTTGGATCCTCATTTCCAGAGAAAGGAATTATTTATGTTCAATGGATGAAATGAAATGCTATGCAAATATTGAGAGAAAAATCAATGTATATTTCTAGCAAAGCAAATAGATAGTCAATCAGAAAATTGTAAATACAGTTACAGAAAGAGAAAAGCAAGAAAAGAAAAAACAGGTTTTGAGTGTACCTGCCTGTAGACTTCTTTAGTTTTCTACCTAAGATTTTCAAGGTGTTTCTCAACTGTGAAAAGCAGTTGTGATACAAACTTCTCCTAAGCACTACCTCTCAGAATTAGCTTCCAGCACCAGTGGGTAGAGCTGGAGATGCAGCACTTGGGCATGGTGGGGTTCAGGAATATACAAAATAGGGGGTCCACTTACTCTGTATATGAGAAGTTCAGAACTTTTATTCTAGGTCTCAGAGAGTGGCATGTTGCTGCATGACCAGAAAGTCTTGCCTGTCCTGCTGTGGTAAGGCAGGGCACACTTCATTACAGAGGCACAGCTCAGTGGTGGCAGGATGACTGCAAGTTCCATCTCATGGGGAATTTCAGTTAATTCACTGGAGCAAGGGGAATCAATCAGCAGATCTGCTTTGGAGATCTGTAATTCCGTAATACACCGGATTTGGAAGTGAAACCATTTTAGGACAGTTTTATCTTCTTGTCCTGTGTATTTTGATGCCAAACGACAATTTACATTTAAGTAGCCCTTGCTAAAGTCAAAATTCTTCATGTATTTCATAAAAGAAGTTACTACAGTCACCACTGAAATCTGAAAGGTTCTTCTGAAATTTTTCAGATTAGCTTTTATCTAACTGAACAAAGCACAGTCACAGAATGTTCAGGATTTCTTTAGGCAACATATGATTTTTAACTCAACTATTTAATATGGGTTAACAGTTTATTATAGCATAATATTTGTAAAACTTTTCTGTAATTTGTTTACTCACACAGTGAAGGCAGATCAGATAAGTTGATAATAACCAAATTCTCGATACAAATATTATTTGTTTATTATTTATTTATTCATTTATTCAAACTAGTACCTTTAGATCCATATGTGAGGAGTGGCAACTGTAGTGATTGTGATATTATTCATCACTTATCTGAGTTACACCTGTTATAAAGAGACGAATAGAGAAAATATTTTGTAGCCATCAGTAATGACAAAAACAATCACCGTAAGGATTACTGTACTTCATTCAGAAGAAGTTTCAAATTACTTATATTTGACTGTCAGAAGTAAAGTATTATGCAATCAGAAGAGATCTTGAAAATAGCTGCAGCATATGACCACAATTCTAGAAAATAATTTTGTTGGTATGAAATATTGAAATACAGGCTCTTATACTACTTTGTAGGTCGTATGCCACAAGAAAGATTGCCAGAACACAAACTTAATGGTTCATTTCTGGTTTAAAATGTGTTATATTAGATAATACTTAGACTTCTTTTTCCAAGCCACCTTCTCTCCCAAATTTTGCTAGTTCAAGGCCTCCTGTCATCATGACAGCTATGAATGTTAAACTATTTTTAGGAAGCCAGAAGATTTTAGTAACACCACAATTTTGGGACAATTGCTTTCAGGAAATGTTTGCCTCACAGCCTACATATCACCATTTATTTCACAGAAAGATGCTTTTAACAGTAACAGCCAGGAAACAGACAGCTGCTAGCTTCAAGCAGAAAAGCAACACAACTTTATGAATACACGTAGAATATTTTTTTGGTTAATATGCATAGTTCTGGGTGGCAAATTGCTTTTTACTCTCTAAAATGTGTTTTACTAATGAAAACATTTAAAGTTGAAAAAGGAGAAAAATAGTACTTTGCCATTAAATTAAACCAAGTACTATATCCAGCATTTAAAATGTATTTTGGATAGAGATTGATGGAATTAAGAATATTTTTAAAATTAAGACCATATGGAGGCTTACAGATAGGAAAGGCTGTTTGCTGGTGTTGTGGTTTAACATCAGTCGGCAACTGAGCACCACACAGCTGCTTGCTCACTCTCCCGCCCCCGGGGGGATGGGGGAGAGAATCAGAAGAGTAAAAGTGAGAAAACTCATGGGTTGAGATAAGAACAGTTTAATAATTGAAATATAATAATAATAATAATAATAATAATAATAATAATAGAATATACAAAGCAAGTGATGCACAATGCAGTTGCTCACCACCCGCCGACCGGTGCCCAGCCAGTCCCTGAGCAGCGGCCCCCCTGGCCAGCTTTCCCCAGTTTATATACTGAGCATGATGTCCCATGGTGTGGAATGTCCCTTTGGCCAGTTTGGGTCAGCTGTCCTGGCTCTGCCCCCTCCCAGCTTCTTGTGCCCCTCCAGCCTTCTCAGTCGGTAGAGCATGGGAAGCTGAAAAGTCCTTGACTAGTGTAAGCACTGCTTAGCGACAACTAAAACGTCGGTGTGTTATCAACATTATTCTCATCCTGAATCCAAACCACAGCACTGTACCAGCTACTAGGAAGAAAATTAACTCTATCCCAGGACAGCTGAACATGCTTGTGCCTCTGGAAAACATTCGGTTTTGGACTTGGAGGATTCATAGGACATGAGGAAACTTTTGGTCTTAAATGATTGTTTCTCTGCACAGTTTTTAGGATTTTTCTTTTCTGATTTTTTTTCTGTTAATATGACAACCTGTTTTGATTTCCATAAATGCAAGACTGGAAATGCACCTTCAGACTCTAGCAGGAAGCTTCTTCCAAATTCAGAATGCCTGTTGTGAACAGTGAGCACAAGTCTCATCTGACAGGCGCTGAGGACTTATGTGAGGCATGCTCCTTGTTTGGACATGAACTTCTGCTTTCACCTTGAGCAACTCACTTAATTTAATATTAACATATTTTTATCTTAAGTAGCTTAAGATGCTGATTGCTGTTGTCTGATATCCAAGTTGATCTTGGACATGTGATATTACAAGTCTTCCTTTATTGATGCAAATAAACATGACAAATAGAATGGAACCATTCAAGTGATTGTACACTAAAGAAGGCATTAAGTACTAAGAGCTAGGCATTTGAGTCACCCGTCTGCCTCCTCAGATCTTTAAATAACTTTATGTATCTGGCCTTAGCTGACCATGGTGGCAGTGGAAAAATGTGAACTTAAGTGCAACTCTTTTGCTTTGAAAAGATTCACTCCCCAGTTGAAATGCAGAAAAGTCTAGGACTGCTGCCTGGACAAATGTCAAAGTCAGAGAGCAAATCAAAGTAATTCTGGAGCACTTTTTTAAAAGGTCATAAAATGCTTGTAAAGGAAAATCTTTTCTCTGGAAAGGAAAATGTGGCCAAAGATATTACTTATTACTGCCCCTGCCTGTACTCTACACATAGAGATTTTTAAACTATAATATGAAATAATTGCAATGTCTCAGTTTTCACACAGTGATAACTGTGTGGGCAAATGTTGCCTTTTTGACAAATATTTTAGTCTGTTTGTTTTTATTTTGCATTGCTTTATCTATTCAGTTGGTGTCCTTCCACTATTTTGGGATTCAAATCCTGCAAATAAATGAATAAAAGATAGGCTCTATCAAGGTCACAGAAGACAAATGTTTAATAATTTGTTTTAAAAATACCAAGATTAAAAAAAGGGAAAATATATTTTCTTGGAAGAAATTGTGAGAAAAGAGCAACAGAATGCGAGAAAATAAAGTGACTGGAAAACAAACTTGATAAGACACCTCTACAAATAGTTTCAGAAAAAATTGCTATTTTCCTTTTTTTCAATGTTATGATTTTGAAGATAGTTTTTCATCTGTGTTCTGAGAAGGAAATCAGGTATCCTTATATGGAATTAGTCTAATGGTTCTAATAATTCACCCTTAAAAAGGAAAAGTGAATATTATTTTGATGGCTCTGTTCCACCTTTTCTGAAGTGTGTCGGTACACCATCTGGAAGTATAGATGTTCTCTTTGAATCTACTTTCCTTTCTGGAGGGAAAAGAGCATGACATCTATTGGATGGGTGCAATTCAGCAATGCTGATGTAATCCAAGTCTATATATCTGAAAAAATATGCTTTTGCAACTAGAATTATAGCAGTCCAGTTTTTCTTAGGTAACGCAGGTGCCTATAGTGAAAGTAAGAGAGGAAAGCATTTCAAAGCAAATTCCCTCTGCATTTCACATTATTGGCCTAATTTAGCTCTGGTTGGCTGGGGAAAAGTTATTGTGGGTTTGGGTTTTTTTGTCAGCTCAGCAAGCCAGCCTGTTATGTTGACATGAATCTCTTTACACAGCAATGCACAGAAGACCTTGTTTCCTAAAAGAGGCCTCAGAGAAAATAAAACTTGCATTTTCTTGTGATAAGCCCTGCAGTGCCTGAACTAGCCTGCACCTTCTGACTCTCAGCTCTGTTGGCAGCTCTCAGACTGGACAACTGGACACTCAGTGAAATGTCATATTGCAGACAATCATAATGAAAAAACCCCAAAAGTCAAAAGAGAATCAGATGTGGCTGTGAAACCTGTTGCTGCATGGCAGCAGGCAGACTCCTGGGGGCCCACGGGAGTGCAGCGTGCAGGCAGCGTGCGGGCAGCGTGCGGGCAGCATGCAGGCAGCCACCCAAGCCCCTGGGTGCACTGTGTGTACACAGCACCACAGTCTGCCCTGGTGAGCTCCAGAGAAGGATAGTTTTACATGTGTAAATGAGAGGCCTTTCATTTTTCAAGCTAGTGTATGACATCCCCTTCTGTTGAGAGCAAGCACAGGGAGTCAGCCAGCACTGAGTTAATTACAGAGGAGCTTCGGCTCTTATTTTAGCGAGACAAAGCTCTGTCGCTGCTTCGATGCACTTCTTTCCCTGCACTTCAGTGCCACAAGTTCACGTCCCAGCTGGGGACTTCATCTCTTGGTGAGACTGTTTTCTGGAACTCAGTGTTCTTGGTGTTAAAAGCAATTATTACAAAGGAGGAAATTCAATCAGGAAGGTAAAAACTTTAAGGCAAAGCACCATGTAATGCCTGTTCACTGATTCATAACTAAGGATAGAAATTAAATAGGTTGGTTTAGATGCTGTTTTTCCCAACACTTGCCTCTAAGGCAGCAGTTGTGTCTTGTGGGATGAATTAAAGGGGGGAGGAAATGTGACAATAAAAATAATAACAACAAAAAATGTCATGGCTGGTTTGTCTTTTAAGGAAATGTCACTTCTTTATCTCTGGTTGCATATATTTTTCAATTTCTTTTATGTTAAGAACATCTAAGTTTTATACATCCGAGTAGCTACAGATTTTAAATTTAGTATTTTATAGGAGGATTTAGACAAAAATGGATAATGGAAAACTATGTGTCATATGTATAAACCTAATAAACTTCATTTATTCCTATTTCTTACTGTTCATAAGATGCTAAGGCTCTCATGCTTTTGAATATCAGCCATGAGTCTGAACACTTGCAGGATTGAAACTGCAGACACTTTCTCTTTGTCCCCTTTTTCTGAGGGACAAATGTATGTGTATACATCTATCTATCTATCTTGTAAAATTGCTGTTTTGTTTTAATAGAGTGTCTTGCAAAAAAGGGCCAAATCCACTGCTGGTCAGGAAGTTAGTGGTCTCTGTACTTCCACACTGTGTGTGTTATGAGTACTTTTTGACATTTATGATTAAAAATTAATGGTTAAGAATTATGCAGCCGCCCATTTAGAATGTTTTTTGTTTGAAAATTCAAATGTAGGGTCTGCAAGGTCTCTCTAATGTAAACTGAAAGACCCCACCAGCTAACCAGATCATGCAGACAGAAAACATGGTGTTTCCTCATTGGAATAAACAGCGTTTCCTGTCCATCCTTAGAAAACTATAGAAAACTGACAGACACCTATAGATCAGGCTATTCTGTGTCTGTCAAAATATTCTGTTCTTGCTTTTAGTGGTCAGCCCAAGCCAAGAAAAAATAAAACAATGAAAAAAAAAGAACATCACTCATACCAGTTAAGAACTATTTAGCTGTAACCCTCTTATCTGTTCAACAACCTGATGCTATGAGATCTCTCCCCACTGACACATGGACTTACACAGTTAACACCTGTAGTGCCAATAGCAGTGATGCATGTTAATCCTCCAAGCATTGACGGGAGACCAGACCAGAGACTCCAAACTGTTACTCTTCGCAATGAGGGAGTCACGGCAGCTCCACTGAGTTCAGAAATTAATCAAAGAAACAGCTGTTCAAAAGACAACACACTTTTAGTAGCTCCAAGGATAACATTGATCACAAAAGACACTCATGAGAAAATATTCAAGTGTCAAATCAAGCAGTTTTGAAGGTTTCTAAAAGGTGACCAACCTTTTATGCTCTGACTCTGACTACTGTTTTCGTTTGTTCATGTGCTTGATTTAACAACTCTTATCATTTTGACTTAAATAAAGTTAGTGAAAATCAGACATCATCACTAAAATTTGTTTAGGTATTTTTATCTCGTTCCAATGCAATTTTTTGCTTGAATGTGTGAGAGCTCTAGAGGTGTTAAATTTGCTGAAAAAGATTTGGTGCAAAATTAGGTTTTATTCTTAGAATCCTACCTCTGGAGTTTACATCCATATATAGGGATCTTTATTTGTTCATTTAATCCTACAGAGACAAATGTGCAAATGCAACCCATCTGCACCTGGAAGGGCTCAAACAGCACTGAACATATAAAAACAAAATAACAATTTGAGTTTCAATTTAAGATTTTTAAGTCAATCTCTTTTTTTTTAATATTTGGGTTTATTTAGAATGTCATGGATCTGTAAATACTTTTCCATTTCCCTAACTTCGTGTGAAGATGAGTAGTCAGGTTAACTTTGGCAGCACCACCCAGCATTTCCAGAGTTATGTTCATTATGCCTAAAGCATACTGGTGGTAACAATACACCAAGTGACCCATTCAACATCATCAAGTGGGTAAAAAGGAAGGTGGTGGTACAGAAACACAAAGGTGTGAAATTCCAATCCTATGCCCTGAGTATTCATGTATCTACAAAAAATGTAGCATTTATACCTTTTTACCAAAAAAATTTTTGGACAATTTTACCAGCCAATGAAAGGAACTGAAGCTTCTTTTTCTTTTTCTTTTTCTTTTTCTTTTTCTTTTTCTTTTTCTTTTTCTTTTTCTTTTTCTTTTTCTTTTTCTTTTTCTTTTTCTTTTTCTTTTTCTTTTTCTTTTTCTTTTTCTTTTTCTTTTTCTTTTTCTTTTTCTTTTTCTTTTTTCTTTTTCTTTTTCTTTTTCTTTTTCTTTTTCTTTTTCTTTTTCTTTTTCTTTTTCTTTTTCTTTTTCTTTTTCTTTTTTCTTTTTCTTTTTCTTTTTCTTTTTCTTTTTCTTTTTCTTTTTCTTTTTCTTTTTTTCTTTTTCTTTTTCTTTTTCTTTTTCTTTTTCTTTTTCTTTTTCTTTTTCTTTTTCTTTTTCTTTTTCTTTTTCTTTTTCTTTTTCTTTTTCTTTTTCTTTTTCTTTTTCTTTCTTTCTTAATGAGCTTTTAGTCAGGATTTGTTTTATATCTTACAAGACAAAACAAGCTGGATGCAAGTAGTACAATAATTGCATTAGATTTTTTTATGTCTACTAATTAGCTGATTAATTTTGAACATATCAAGTATTACTTGATTTCCTTTTCCTTCCTCTCCATTTTATACTCTGTCTACAAAAGTCAAATCACATGAATAAGTGACATGTGTACTTGTTGCAGCTCCAGTGATCATATCTTGGTACAAGGTGAAACCATACCTCTTTAGTAAAGAGCATAATAGGATATTTCAGTGAAGAGTAATGCAAACTTATCTGTCTATATTTCTGTTTTACCTGAACAGGAAGAAAACTGAGTATCTATGTCACAGACAAGTTGTGAGGGCTAATTAGGAACTGATAAAAGGGGAAAAGAAGGAATAGGAAAGACTTTGGAATAACAAGTTGAACCCTGCATTATTGTTGTATGACCTTTTTTTGTGCACAGTTAAAGTTTTTCCCCTTCCCAGTATTCCTTCTCCTGTACAGCTTCACACCCTCTCCTCAAAAACAGTCATATGCTGGGATAGATTTTGCAAAGCCTTATAATACCTGAAAGTGAGGAAGTTTTTTAATTCTGTCCCTGGTTTGCCATAACCATTCTGTCTATATTTGTAAGTAAATCAGCACTGTTGTTTAGCGTATTCTGTTGCTCTCCATTTCAGGTGTTCATTGACAGTGATCCCTTCTCTTCTTTGATATTTATAGGCTAAATGAATTACACCCTTTAATGATCTTTTCCTAGACTGGTGTCTCTCCTGGTTGTCTTTGTAGTCCTTCTTCTACTCTGCATTCCTCTTTTTTTTTTTTTTTTTTTTTTGAGATGGATAGCCAAAAAGAAGTTTAAATTATGTTTTTTACAATGGCACTTACTCCTTCTTAAACCTTCCTGAAGATAACTGATACAATACAGAAATGAATTTGCTTATTTGTAGCTGTTCTTCACTAGCAGCACACATTCAGCCTGTGTCTGATGAAAACATTTTCTTTCATTTCTAGTCACTTTCAAGTCATGAGCACCCAGTTCACTGCTTATTCCCCTGCAGTCAGAAAGAAAGAAAGAAAGAAAATAAATCTTTGTATCCATCCCAAGTCTCCATCACAATTCTGCGTTTCAGCTTGTTTCTGCATCTCCAGTCCTCCAGACCATCTTTCTTTCTTTACTGCACCCTGATCCTTTCCTATATTTACAGTGCCTCCCAGATTTGCAATTCAGCTTTGTGTGGCCCTGCATTTTGCACAAAAATCATTAATGAAATTAATTTAGCGAACCACTAAAGAACTTTACTAGTGACCTGGCTCAAGCCCAGCTGATCCATTTACAGTACAAACCATTGTTGTGTTTCATTTCATTATTTTCTTTTGCTACTGTCTGTTCTTCTACCAACAGAAACAACTGTTTTTATGGGACACTATATCAAAAAGTCCAGCCAGATAAGAGCCACCCTATTTTCCTTTTCTAGAAGGTTGTTAAGAAAGATATTAATCTACTTACTCTGGTAAACTGTTTAAAATATTTCCCCCAGTTCCATCTGAATCATCTCCCATTCTTTCAAAATTTGACCAAATCTTTTTTATAGTATTAAGATCAGGTTAGAGGATTTGTCTTGGTTCCTTTTTTTTCTGTTTTCTTACATAGAGATACTATGTTTGCAATGTTCTGGACATAGTGTGCAGTCCTTAGCTTGAGTATTTATTCAGGAATCTTAATTATCAAACCAAACACTTAAATACAGAAAAGTCAATGATAGAAGGTATTTAAGAGATCAGGCAAATGAAAACAGTAGTTTCACAAATATGTGTCTTCTGGAGACATGGCAAGGAAGAGCACTGTGGTAAAGTGATCTAGTTGAAGATGTCCCTGCTCATTGCAGGGGGATTGGACAAGATGACCTTTAAAGGTCCTTTCCAACCCAAACCATTCTATGATTCTGTGATTCTGTGAAAGTATTAGTAGATACTGATGTTATAGAAAAGACTTAGGAGTAAAGTGGAACAAAGACTGAAGTTTTTATGATAAACTACTGACTATATTACTGGCGTGAGTTTCAGGAAAGCACTGAAGTGGGTTCTGTTCTTGGTGTGCTTGGCTTGTTTCCTGGATGATTTTGAACAAGTCAGCATGCTTGTTTCCCTTTATTGAAATTAAGGATTAACAACATTTTCCAAATTTGTAACTCAACTTTGGAAATATCCCTTTCATAATGCACTCTTTTGTAGGTGGTTTAATTGATGCTGTAGATAGATATGCTAAAGCAATACAAAAAGAGGAGTGACTGATTTTGAATATCTAGTTGTGAAAATACAAACTAAAAAAATTCCTTAAAAATTAAAGACACAAAGGTCTTTTTTTTTTTCCAGAAAAGATTCAAATCTGCCCTCAATATTAGTCCCACTGTTTTTTGTGGAACAAGTACAGCTGACATGAATACTGGTACAGACAGGGTCTTTCAGTCAATAGCTGCTACCGCCACATGAGGGTGCCTTTCATTAATAAATTATTACCATAATAATACCTTTTAACATTGCAAGTTTTTATATTTTGTTTTGAACAAGTATTTTTTATCTTATTTTAATAGCCCACCCAAAGCCCTAAATGGAAATCCTGCTGGAGGAGCTGAGAAGTGTTTCCATGACCCACAAGTTGTTGATGCTAATGGTGGCTGTACAACGTCCATCAATAGAATTAACCATCATTTTGCGATGACCTAAATATGCTGACAGTGCAAAGGCCATATCCATCTCCAGAACACCACTGTGATCATGATACACTGTGAAATTTCCTGAGAGCATGATACTTTTCTAAGGAGTATGGGGTACACACAGTGGTAGTCCTCTGTGATGTCTTTTCTTTACTCATGCTGAAGAGCAACATGTAAGCTCATTTAGCCAGTCATGAAAGCTTTCAGGAATTATTGCTCAGAATCACAAAGCAGGAACAGAATAAACCCAGTGAAGAGGAGGAGAAAACACAGTAGCAGATTTGTAAAATCCTGCTCATTATAGCACTTTGAATAACACTGGATGAGTCAAATTGCATGCCATGCTGGTTTTGTGCTTTAAAGCACAAATACGGAACATACATTTACACTAGCCACGGTGAATACACAACAGTGCTATATATTCACACATTGTAGTTCACCTCAAATTTGGATTTGTAGCATACAGATGTTTTTAGAATTGCATGTATTTGCTGGCCTTTTGAAATGTAGGGAATGTGCCAAAAATTATTGGAAGTCAGTGACTTGCCAGCTGAGTGCCTGCCTGGAGTTGGCTTCCGCCCTTTGTGTTTGTTCTGTATTTCTGCTATACATTTCAAGAATTAGATCATCAAAGTGGAATATAATTTCTGTTAGTACAAGCAGTCTAATATTTCTACACTTGGGAATTATTAGCTGCTTTCAGTCAAATTTACTTAAGTGCTGCCAGCAGATCCGTCCTTACCCTGTAGACATAATTTGATTCCCTTTACAGCTTACCTTGTCTTCTTATGGGGAAATGATCTCTTTTTCCATTAACATTTCACTGATTCTCCCTTATCATATGTCTTCGTGGATATGTGTGCAAATTTTTAAAGGTATTTTCCAGGAGCACTCTGCTATTTCTGCACATTATCTCTTTTTGGCATTGGACCGATATGTAGAATGCAAAACGAAAGTTTCAGGGTTTTACATGTTATGCACACACAGTACATGCACGCAGGAGAATGAGAAACACATTTCATTGCCAGCTCTGAACTCCTCCCTGAGATTTATTCAATTAACTTCTCTCAAGATCTGCTTCAATGAATCAGTGTTTTGTTGCTAAAGACAAAATGTGGGATCTGTATGAAAATTTTCAGGTAGTTGTGTAGGATCTTGGTAACTTAACAGCCATAATAAACTAACAGTTCACTTGGACATAATTTTCCCTTTATTAAACTCTGCTGATTACCAATAAGAGGAAAGTACACAACATTTCATTTTACTCCCTCTCTTAGTGCTGCAGATGGAATTTTAAAATTATTTCTTCTTCTGTTTTAAACTATTATTTTTACTATAGTAATAACAACCCTAGTATAGATCTTTTATGTGAAGGGTCATGGAAATACAAAATTAATGAGCTTCTGTCCCCCCAGATTTAAAACATATCTCGCATATACATAGGCCTTCACGTAGAGCTGAATGGATTCCCCTGAAAGCATTTAACATAGTAGAAAAAATTTTTATTATCAGCATTTTTAGAGCATATACCCACACCCATTTTTCACTACTGAAATCACAAAAAAAATTCTATTTTTATCAAATAAGAAACCGTGTATTTTGTATTACTAAAATAATTCAGCTTTTGGATTCTCAAATGTACTCATGTTTGCTGTTTTCTTTGCCAAGCAAAGGTTTGTCCCATGAAATAGATTTTAAAGCATTTCATTAGACTGCAGCACTTCGTGTCTGCCACTGCATGGTGCTGCACTAGGCTGCAAATGCACAGCAGGCCTCTGTGTGTCATTTGAAAAGTGTCTTTGTAGATGAAGGCCGGTCTCCCTAATTCACAGCAGAAGGAGAAGGGGAGGGAGCTGTTTCCCCGAGATATAAGAATGTGCTTCAGCTCCACTTCTCGGTGGCAGGGACTGGGCGACTGCAGGGAGCATTTCTGCAGTCTGTGCTGGGGCTGGTTCCTCCTCCCCCTCTGCTTCTCCACTCACTGGCACACTTCATGAGAAAAATTAGTGCTAGATGACCTCCAAAATACTATAAGCTCATCTTGGTAGGGTTTTATAGCCACACCAAAAAGATGTAAGTGACCAGACAAGACAACAGCTGCTGTCAGAGTGGATGCTAAATCGTCCCTGGGTTTCCACGTGGAGGTTCAGGAGGAAGCTGAAACACCAACCTCTTTAGCTAAATTTCACTTTTCCTTTCCCTAAGCTGGTTATCCTGAAGCAGTAGGAGGATTCCAGCACCATCAGCCAAAGTATCCAAAGCCAAAAAACATGTGAAGTATAACAGAGGGTTTTAGTTTTTATCAGTGGTAACAGGTTTCATGCAATGGAGGCAGGACACTAACAAAACTCATTATTTTTCTCTTGTGGAAATAATAATATTAATTTTATATTTCTCCTTATATAAACAGTGCCACAATACAAGCTTGTAGAGTTGCTGCAAATGAAAAGCACTCTGCAAGGACAAATACATCTGACAGTATAACAATAATAATAATAATAATAATATATAAACATTAGCAAGAAAGCAAAGTGCTATGAAATATATTAAAATTTATATTTTCCATATTAAGACTGTTTCTCTTTTAAGTAGTATGTGATGTTAATATGAAAAAAAGGCTGGGAAAACCCAAGAAAATGCTGATAACTCGGCATATTCTTTAGTTATGTATAGCAGCAGGCACAAATGCCTTAAACATTTTTTCCCAGTTTTTTCACCTTTGTCAGGGCATAATTACTTAACAAAATAAGTATGACATATGTAGCTAAGTTCATTTAGAAGACTTCTTTACTTTTATAGGAATCACAAGTATGAGGGTGATGGCTTTGCTGTTATGGTGGATGCCTAGGTATTTCATCCTTCTACCTTATTTGATTTGCATCTTTTTTGTAGAAAAGTTATATCCTGACAAAATCACACATGTATTAAAAAAGAAGAAAGTTGGGTATGGTTTAGTTTAGTCTAATCAAAGCTGGGTATTTTAAAAAACATGTTAACCCAGGAAGCCCAGTTATAATGTTTTCCTATATTTAAGGATATATAACTTTATGTGTTTTCATTGTTTTTGTCAACGTTTATATATGAATATGAATTCATATATGAATTAAGCATATGAGTATGTATGCTTAATGCTATTATATTTTTGCTTGCTTTCTAATCATATGGAATCTATTTATTCTATATAACTGCATTGCCTGTTGAAGCTGATTAACTTAAGATTGCCACATGCCATTTTTTTTTTGGGGGGGGAGGGGGCAGAATTACATTCTTATAGCTTATTATGAATACCTAAAGAAATGTAAAAATCTGTCTAAGGATTTTCTTTCATTCAACAAATACGCTTTTGCAAGACAACAAACATTAACACCTGCATTTCCAGAGCACATTTCAAAATAAAAGTATCCGCCCTGGTTTGAACACCTAAAGTTTAAGGATGGATGGAAGAAAATGCACAGTCAAAGATTTCTGGGTATTTCCAGACATGGAAGATGTGAAAATGATGAAAATGTTCCTGTAGTATTCCATTCAAAATTAACCCAAACTGTTTTTGCTAAAGCTCTCTATTCATGTTTGGCTGGGGATATGGGATAAAGACAGCATTTAGTCTTTGAAGAATGATCTCTGTCTAAACTAGAGAACTAACTAGGTTAGGGGAAGTTGGGAAGGTTCTGAATAAAAACGATGAAAAAGAGAACCTAATATGGTACCTTTAGACAATGGTAACTCCTTTTAATGTTGAAGATGCAAGAAAATCTTTAGATTCTTAAATAATGATTTAATTGTAGGTCTCCTTATCACTCTCCTAATTGAATCCTTAAAGGCTAACACTTTCTTTCTTCCTTTATGATTCCTTGTTTTATTAGCTTAACCTCTCAGAAATGTTTAAATTTGTAGGTGGATCATAAAAAAAAAAAAAGGTTAAACATTTTTCTTTTTTTTTTCTCCTGCAATATTTTCCTGCTGTTTCCCAACAAAGTTATCATATTGTAAATGGAGATGCCCTATCTTTTCATTTTAGTGACAGTGAAAATGAATTAGATTATAAGGGAGAGAAAGATTTTCTTATGTGTTCAATAATATATTCTCAATCATTAATCATTGAAGAAAAAAGTGTGAGTCATACTGCAGGAACACAGTAAAACAATAGTTGGAAGCTCATTGGTGAAACTACAGCCTGTGATATGAAATGTCTTCTAGTTTTCTTTATACAATTGTACAAGAACACACAAAATTAGGTTTATTTAGAATGTGTGCCTATCTGAGGAGTGACTTATATTGATTTTGGCAGTTATAGACTGGATTCTAAAAAATATTATTCCTTTTAATGTATCCATGTTACATATTGGGAGTAAGCAGGGAATGAGTCGTTATTCAGCTGAAGCAGACCAGTATTTAGCTGACTTGATTTTTGTTATTGACATAGGATCAGAGAAATTTGATCAGAACTAGTGATAAGGAAAAAAGAAAACTCAACCCCACCTTGAATATTTTCAAGTCGAAAGCATTTAATTCTTCAGGTTTTATAGCTGTACACTGGAGCTGATTTGCAGAGGTGTTAAATGCCAAACTTAGTAGTTGAAGTCAATGTATAAGTGAATTATGGGCATATTAGAAAAGGCTTGAGATCTATACCAGTCTTTCCATTGATTTCAGGATGGAAACAGCAGAAACAAGTCATCTTGTTTGCCTTAGTGAAACACTGGTTTCCTTCCTTTATGACTTTTTCAAAGGCTAAAGCCTGAGAGACTGGATGGGTTACCAACCTGAGATTCTGGAGATCAAGTCAAGTCCCTTTTGCTGTTGTTTGGTGGTGGAACTTTGTTTTGGTTTGGTTTTGTTTTATACCTCTCATGTAAGTAAGTGTTGGAGGAGACATAAATTACACTTTTTAAATAAACTATTTTTCTAAATCAGCCTAAAAATTCTAGGAGTTAAAATCTACTGAAAGGAGAGATCTCCACAGTGCCTTATTTTTGTCTGATCACAGAAGCAGCATAATTTCTGAATGTTAAATCTGTTTCAGCTCTAGGCTGATAATTATAATATTTTTAAAAGTGAGGGTATGAGCTACAGTCCTAGAGAAAAACAGGTAAAATGTAATGTTTAATGACCACCTTCCCTGCTATTCTACTGGTGGGTTTTTTTCCACACAAAACTACAAGTACTTTTAACTGCAGTCCACATGACTGAATTTTTGTTGCCAATTTTTGTTGCTCTTTTTGCATTTGGTCATCCGCTCTCTTCCCTCTTGTTTCTCTTCTGCTTCTCTTTTCACTCTTCACCTCTTCAACTGGTATTCAGGTTTTCAATCTTTTTTTTCTTTCTCCCTGTTTCCTGCATTGCTAGAACTTTCCTCCTCCACTCGCAGTCATCACTTTGGTTCTGACAGTCCTCCCAGCTGAATGTTTTTTCCTCCATTTCAAGGGCAGCTCCTATTGCTGTTCTCTTTCCATAACCCTATTCACCAATTCAGACAGCTGGATTGTCATCTCCATGTTTTCTGCTACTTCTGCATGCATTCCCTTTTCTCTTTGTAGTGAGAGCCACAGCAGTTGTCAGAAGCACATGAGGAGCAGATCGTGTGTAGGGCTGGTGTGATTTCATATGATGACTGGCAGTTCCTTGAGGTTCTTTGTCAAGGTCCAACATTTTGGCTCAGCTGTGTAGCCTGGAGGAGGTTCCTTGCTTGATTTAAGAACAGTGTGAATGATCTGTAAAATCATTGCCATACCTTTGAGATAGGGATGCAGAAAAAGAAATTTTACTTAGGCTCCTACCACCATAAGAAGGTATTTCAGTGGAAGATTTTCAACACAAGTCAACATAATTTGTGAAGACCCAGTATTTGTGAGAAATTATGTTTCTAAATATGGATGCAGATGCCTACATTTACATAATAAGATTGAAACCCATGAATCACATGCTGTATATATTGATTCTGAACTGATTTCTTTGTTTAGTTATTTGTTCTCAGTTCTTGAGAGGCTAGTATCAAAACTGGATATTTTAAATAGATTATGTTGAATATAATTATGATTTTTGATCCAGAAATAAGAATCTTTTCTGTCCCAAATCTATGATTTTGAATAGCGAGCTACATATTTGTATCAGAAAATGTGTTGGGCCATTCATTAACTAGTAACATTACACTAAGACTTGATATTTATTAAGTTTAATTTTTGTTTGTATATTGTGTCCTGTTTTATTGCTTTATGTGAAAATACATTAGTTATGCACCTATCATAAAGGTATCCATACTGGTGATAGTAGAGGCTACTGAAAGGCTAGCCTACTCTCTCTAGTTGATCAGATATAAGTGACTTTTGACTCAATTCTATTATTTTTCTTTACCTATTCAGGAGCTTTATTCTTGTCATGGGAAAAAAAGAGTCAAGACCAAAACTTTGGTTTGCTATAGAGCTTGATTTGATTCTGTGTGTCACACATCTTTCTCACTGCTGAAAACAAGGCTACAGCAACATAGAAGATGAAGCTTTGGTGAACCTCTATTTTGCAAGCTTGTTAAAAATCTAGCCATATTAAATATAAGTTGAAGGAGTGCAGATAAGGAGTGCAAGGACTTTGGAGCAGCCCATCAGAGAGGTTTAGCTAGCTTTGCAGTCAGATGAACTCATTGCAAGAAGTATATGGTACTTACAAACTGGAGTGAAAGGAGATAAATGAAACAAAATAAAATTAACCAACGTTTTGAGCAAAAATGAAGTTGGATTTTTTATTTTTGTTATTCATACATTTTGTTTTCAATAGCAGCAGTGATCCAGGCAACTTTTTTCTGAAACATTAGCCTGGCCCAGTAGGTGTCAGATTAGATATACATTACTCCATTATCTCTGTCTGCTACTCTGCATCAAGGGGACTGTGGAGATGGGGCTCATGAGGGAGAGAGAATAAATAAAGGATATATCTTTTTGGTTTTGGAGCAGCGCTTTTACCATTAAGAAAAATCAATAACTGGATTGACTGCATTCAGTAGGGAGTATTATTGTTTCCCATAATGTATCTAATGCATATCATTATGAAAGTAATCACATTACTATCTGCCTCTGCCTTCCTACTTGCTTGGCTAGACATAAACCCGGATCTATTTGTAATGGTGGTTTTTTTCCTTTCTTCTTCAAAATTGCTGCAAATTGTATTTCTTCCCGATTCCTTTATTAGCTGTTTGAACTGCTCAGTACCTCTGAATTAAAATTAAGTGTTTTCCCCCTTCTCCATTTCTGTTTTACTCTCATTTATCTACATCAAAGCTATCATTAACTTGAAATCCGGTTTTTCTGTTACATATTCTGTCATAATGCCATCTTATCTTAGATATATTACTACATACAATACCATATAATAGCAGAGAGAGAGACAGAGTATGTCCTTCATTCCAACAGACTTCGAATATATTAAGGATCCCACCGTGAGGGGCTATGATTAGCAAAGCAATACTGTAATACCCAGAGAATTCAAAGTGAAGGAAACTTTTAGGAATGTCTGATAATGAGTGAACAAATAGGAAAAAAACATTAAGGTGGTCACAGGAAATTGATAACAGGGATTAAAGTAGAGAAGAAAAAAAAGAAGAGAGAACTCTTAGAAGTGCAGGAAGCAATTAGAGCTTGAGGAAGGCTTAGTGGTGAAAGCAAACCAGGACCATTTATATTAAAGGAGAAATGATGATGTGCTCTTAGTATTAATTCAAAGGCTTGGCCCATGGTCTCCAGCCAATTGGAAGCCATTTTTGGCACCAGATTTGTTCCAAAACTCAGGAAGTAAAATTATTTTTTCTTTCCTGAGTTAGTTGTTAACAGTTGCAAACTAAATCTATCTAGTCAGAAATATGAATCACTGCTAATAATTGACCAGGGATTATGATACAGGCATGGACATTTTGTTTTTTAAGGACTGCATTGCTTAACAGAGATCTGAACTTTAGCAAACAAACCTCTATATGCTGGGGGTGGAAATGCTTTTGCAGTCACTATCATTTGCCCATTATACCTTGGGAGGGTCTTAAGCTCACAAGCTGTCAATAAATTAAGCTCAGAAACATGCGTTGAACAGCCTCTTAGCCAGACTTGTGGGCTTCAGCATACATATGGGTCTTAAATGAACCTCTAAAAATTTCATTGTTTTTTCTTCCTGTGACACGGTAATTGTAAATCTTCCAAAGGCATTGTAGGGTGTACTAATTTCTGACAACAGACATTACTAATATAGAGTTGCATGAGATTGATGCATCGTGATCCTGCCAAATTCTCAGCTGATATAAACTATCATGATTTCACTGACTCCCATGAGCATAGACTAATAAACAGCTTTAGATAACCAGAATCAAAACTGCTGCAGTAACACCATGGAGCAGTTCTGAGAAGATCATTAGTGCTATATACTACAGCACTAGTAGATACAGTGCTGCTAGTCTATATAGAGCTGGATTTATTTTACTAACAAAATATCTGTACTTGTTCAGTAAAAGACACACTTGATAATAATTAGTATTCTGTCATATCTGAAGTGTAAAAATATTTTTATGGATAAATTGGAGAAAAAGACTTTCACAAAGAATCCTGTTTAAAAATAACTGAAAACAAATAAACCCCAAACTCAGGAATGGCAAGAAGATAGGTTTTGGTGAAGTAGTATTTTGTACATAAACATCCCAATGTAAAACCCATTTAACTTGACTAGAAAACATGAAGAAGTAGTGTGAAAGGTGCTGGTTTATACAAAGAGATAAAAAGAGATCAGTGTGAAACTTTAATGTGGCTGGAGTCAGAGGGGTTTTCCTGTTAATGGCCAAATAAATATTCATTTGGTCTCTCTGCAGTCCTGTAGATTTCAGAACATTGCTTTCCTGTTTTGCTTTCTTTGAATGTTCACCACCTCAGAAATTTCATTTTGTACTTTGCCTCAGTTGGCAATAAAATCTTAATTGAGTCTCATTCAAATCACCAGGTTTGCCTCATTTGTATTAGTTTATATGTTATTTCCACACAAAAAGCACGTTAGCCAAAACATGTGGAGTAGTGAAACAAATTAGAAATACTATCTGCTGGAAAGCACATAGGATAGAGCTAGATTCCTAGTTTGGCTGCATTCACTCTGTGAGTGTCAACATTGCATTTTTTCTAATGTGACTCAGCTCTATCACATGAGGACTCTACATTAAAAGAAGACTAAAATGCTTGAGAGATGCTAAGTCTTTAGCTGTGTAATAAACATTTAATATGTGAAAAATTATGGACTGAATTGTGAGTTGAAATTGGAAAACATACCAACTAACAAAGATCTAGAGATTATGAAATATGTTAGGTATTAGTAAAAGTGGCTATCTTGCTAGAAGAAATTCAGCTGGAAGCATTCATCAGGGACCACTGGTATGGTTTCCATTGCATTGGAATTGCATTCCACTCCATTGTAGTTCATATTTTTGAATATGTTTTACTTATATATACATTTATATAGGTAAAGGTTTAAAATGTTTAGCACTGAACCTGTTTAACAGAAAAGAACCTATTGAGAACTATGAAGTAGTTCAGAGCAAATGCAATGAATATCTCTAAGCATGACAGAAGAGGAAAAATTTAAGGATGCTTAAAAGATGATACATTCCATTAATCACACAGAACATTAAATAATAAATTATGGTTGTTATCATGAAATATTGCTCCATTGAGCATGCAGAAAAGTACTGTATAGACAAAGAAGTACACCTATGGATGACATCAAAACAGCCTCTGGATAAAGTAACTTTTTAAACAACTCTGCACCATATTCAGTGTCTTACTGAAGTGGGTAGTAAGATAAGTCTCTTTCTTTAAACATGGAAATTAAGGTCTGAGACTTTTTTCCAATGCCCTTGTCTCTCTCAAAAAGAACAGGAAAAGGATATGGGAATAATAAAACAGAGTATTGTAAAGAAGTTAACATTTTTCACTTTAAAATGATGTCACAGCAATATTTCATTCAATTTTAAAATTGAGCTTGGAAGATGTAAGATAAAAAAAAAAACAACTTTAAAAATGACAAATCAATGCCACGTTTCACTGACAGGTAATTATCTGAAAGCTATATAATTTCAAGGACCAGGTTAAAATGTGATCAGGGTTATTCAGCTGCTGGTATAGAGCTACTGCATCTGCCCTTGCTAGTTTGCTGACAGCACTAATGAAAAGATCTAAAGAAATCAAACTGATGATATCTGATATATATGTACCATTTGAGTGCTTTGGCCTGACTTTTTGAGTGGTCCATCTGCAGTTGGAAGAGATGCAACATCGTGTTTTCATTACAGTAATCTACATGAGAAGTGTAGCTCTTTGTATTTGTTTTCCAATATTTTTAGTCCCTCTAACATTATTCAAAATTTGAAAAAAACACTTTGTATGAAGCTGCAGGTATATACATTTATTTATGTATTTATATATTCCACCAGATTAAATAGGTTGGAATAGATGAAAACAAATTTAATGTTTTATAGAGCATATCCTATTTGTGATAAATGGTAAATTAGGATGAAAAGTGCACAGAAAAAGCTAAATGCAAGTTTGACTTAGGAGTATTAAAGCCACATAGCTACATGTACATTAGCAATAAAAGCTTCCTCTTGTGGTCTTTAATTTTCTTTTTATTTTCTTTTTTTTTTTCTTGTATAGGATAGCTTGCACATGGGCTGCAAAATACATGAAAGAAATAAGAAAGATGATGAAAGGGGATAAACAGTCTCCCATACATGCACACAGAAAGATGGTGCTGCAAAAGCTATGAGCAATTCTTATTGTGAGTTTCTTCATCTGAAGGAATCAATGTGGCTTATATAGTGTTATGTCATGAATACCATTGACAAAAGCATTGTAATACCGTATCTGCGGTATAAACAATGTTTAATAGATTTTCTACACTTCTTGAAGAAAATCTCTAATTGATATACTGGGTTTTTTTCTTTTGAAGGTTTGAAATATTTATGCCAAAACTCATGATGTAATTTTGAGGGACAACACGATTCTGTTACAGTAGAAATTATATATTTGTTTTCTGTTTTTAAAAATATACTTTTTTTTCTAAAGGTATTAATTAACTTGTCACTTACACAAAACAAAAAAGTGCAGGGAAGAGGAATGATGCTGTTAGCTACTCCAGGCACAGAAACCAATATAGTCAGGGCAAAAATAAACATCTTGGGTAAATTCTTGTCATTTAGTATTTTAGGTTTTAATACATGATTTTGCAAAGTATTCAATGCAAAATGCTTGGATAATGGACTAAAATGGATTAGAAGTGTTTAGTTAGAAATATTCACATGCAACCTACTTCAGTAACTCAGGATATATAGTCTAAGACATTACAGCTCAGTGTAAGGGATGTTTAGATTAAGCCTTTAGCTCAGAAGAGTTAAACTATTTGCTTCTTCAGAAGTGACATTTGCATTATGTGTGGGTCTAAGGCAGTTGTAGTGCACTGGCACAGTAATCTTTCAAAAGATGCACCATTCCCATCTGGTTTGCATATAACTATACACATGTGGAAAATATTTGAAATTAGGTTGATTGCAAGAGTAAGGTAGGGTACTGACTCTGCAGGCATAAAAAGAATCTTTCTGGTGAATCCAATGAACAGGTTAGGTCCTCTCGTCAGATGATGGGAAATCTCATTCACTTTTAGCTGTGAATACTGATAAGTTCAAGCTAGCTTGAAGTTCTGGGTTTTTATTTTGTTGTACAAGAGGAACAAGCAGAAACTTAGATCATAGAATAGATCATAGAATCATTAAGGTTGGAAAAGACCTCTAAGATCACCAAGTCCAACCATCAACCCAACACCACCATGCCCACTAAACCATGTCCCTAAGCGCCTCATCTATACGTCTTTTAAATACCTCCAGGGATGGGGACTCAACCACTTCCCTGGGCAGCCTGTTCCAATGTTTAACCACTCTTTCAGTAAAGACATTTTTCCTCATGTCCAATCTAAACCTCCCCTGGTGCAACTTGAGGCCATTTCCTCTTGTCCTATCGCTTGTTACTTGGGAGAAGAGACTGACGCCCACCTCCCTACAACCTCCTTTCAGGGAGTTGCAGAGAGTGATGAGGTCTCCCTTCAGCCTCCTCTTCTCCAGGCTAAACAACCCCAGTTCCCTCAGCCGCTCCTCATCAGACTTGTTCTCCAGACCCCTCACCAGCCTCGTTGCCCTTCTCTGGACACACTCCAGCACCTCAACGTCCTTCTTGTAGTGAGGGGCCCAAAACTGAACACAGTATTTGAGGTGCGGCCTCACCAGTGCCGAGTACAGGGGGACAATCACTTCCCTAGTCCTGCTGGCCACACTATTGCTGATACAGGCCAGGATGCCATTGGCCTTCTTGGCCGCCTGGGCACACTGCCGGCTCATGTTCAGCCGGCTGTTGACCAACACCCCCAGGTCTTTTTCCAACAGGCAGCTTTCCAGCCACTCTTCCCCAAGCCTGTAGCGCTGCATGGGGTTGTTGTGGCCAAAGTGCAGGACCCGGCACTTGGCCTTGTTGAACCTCATACAGTTGGCCTCAGCCCATTGATCCAGACTGTCCAGGTCCCTCTGCAGAGCCTTCCTACCTTCCTACCCTCGAGCAGATCAACGCTCCTGCCCAACTTACTACAATATGGGTGTTTTTTAATCTGTAATCTCATTGAATAAAACCTTCTTCCACATATGCAGAATTTTTTGCTTTGCACAACCAGCATTGCCCCATCAATTTTACAATTGCAGTCAAACATATAGATTATTCTTTGCTTTAGATGAGCTGATGACTGCACTGATTTCTACTGGATAAATATGGTTCATTAGGGGCTTCTGTTCAGAATCTTTTAAACCTGCTTGCACTCAGTCTGATACTGTGATAGTATAAATCAGGATCTCTAAACTAGACTAAGACCCTATCAACAGCAGGGATTCCCTTGGTATTAGTTTATCTAATGTAAACAAATAAAACAAAGACAAAAGAGAGTTTTTATGGCTATGTTCATAAAGTAGAGCAGGCATGAATTCAATTAAGACTTCAGTACTATAAATTGTGCACATCTATGCACTCTTATATTAGTTGTTCTTTTTGATTACTTTATGGTTTGCTATGACTTCAAATCTCTTACAATTGCTTAAACTTGGGACACATTCAAAAACAACCAAAGTCATGACTTCTACTTTTCAGCCTCGGTTATAATAAAATGAAGTAAGCAATGTTTTGGACTTTTTAATGGAAAAGAATTTTCTTCCCCTCTGGAAGATGGCATATGATTGTGACTTATGACTCCTCTAAATTTGCTTTCTTCTGAACTTGGCCAGAACTCTGTTACCCTGTGTGTAAATGAGTGGCAAAATTCATAACTTTGTTATTCTTCAGTTTCTCCATGAATAATTGAGTGGGGACTAATAGTAAGTTTAACACTCCATAAGTAAAGGGGAAAACTGAATTACTTTTCTGTCATTGTGACATTAATTGTGACATTATCAAATGCTTTGAAATGCTAAAACAGAAGTTGTTGGGTACAGTGTACACAGACAGACATGCTTGCATGTGCACACACACACATACACACACATGCAAACATGTATAAAACTCTCAGTGTGCACTGGGTATTGTGGAGAAGATTAAAAGAGCCATGTTCTTCTAACTACTTTTTAACACACCATATAGGAATGTAGTATGTACTCTCTATTACCTTGTAAACAAAATAAAATTCACCACGTTTGTTGCTACCCTTGAACACCTGCTATCTTTTCCAAATTAAGGTCTTAAAAGACGAGCAAAAGTTTGACATTACCATAGTGATAAATAGAGAGTAAGGGAATTTTCAGAAGAGATCTGTGTCTGGCTTTTTGAACAGCATGTCCTTTATTATTATTGCCTACTGGAAAATGCTGTCTACAGCACTGAAAGCGAGCACGTGCGTCCATACCATGCAATTTTCAAACATAACCTGTATGGACAATTAATATGTATTCATCTGTTTGCTTTGATATTTTTTCCCGATGCTTCCATGTAATTTTAGCACACAAATTATTTTTCATCATAGTTATTATTTTCTTCATATCAGAAATATTTCATATGTAACTGATCATTAAAATGTCATGTTCTTAAAATGGGGCAGGATAAAGTAGTTAAATCCACATGCTGACAGTCTGAGCAATATTGTCAGTACATAGATAAGGCAGGACGGTTTTCTGCTGCTATGTTAATTCACCAAGTGGATTTTTAAGTATTTGCCTTCACATTCCATGTTAGTTTAAGTTTGAAATGGGATGATGAGTGATTATTTATACATAATGTTTACACTTGAAAAATATGGAATTACCATAGGACCTTGTAGATCACCCCATAGTTTAGTTGGATCAAACCATAGTTCTCATGGGTTTTACCTTAAAAAACATTTAAGACATGTAGAATAAAGAAAACCAACATGCTTTGTGTTGTACAGCAGTTGCAAAGTTCTCTTTGCTATAATGTATTTAATATAACTGATGTTTTCTGCATAGTATATTGTGATAGCACCATATATTTACAAAAAAGGATGCTCTTTGAATGTGAAATTTAATATTTGATAAGAATTTAAACCAATGAGTTCAATTTTCCAGTCAAACTCAATTGTTTCACAGTACAGCAGGTTTTAGAACACAAGACATTTCTTTAGGTTGGTGTACTTCCCAGAAACACCAACTCTTCAATTCTTTCGAATTTTCAGAAAAGAATCTGAGAGTAAGTCAAGATATCTACTTTTGACATCCCAGTTTCCAGATTTTTGAGAGTTAGAGAGGTATAACATTATATAGTAGAGGTGAGGTAATCACTATTTATTCTATGACACTGTTTCCTAAAAAATGTCTAAATTTTGAATGCACTTAGTTCTAGAAATGGCTAATTAGTCTCTTTCTTCTCTTCTTATCTAAGTCCTAACCATAGCTGGGTTTATTTGCTAAAGCTGGAAACTGCGTACTTACATAGGTTATCATCTGATATTTGAAAGTGCTGAATGCCAGTAGTCTGATTTCCAGCCTAAACTGCAGGCTGGAAAAGCTTATTGTGGTGGTATTAAACAATACCCGTTGAAGAGTTTTTCCTCTTCTAGCATTCTTTCTCTTTCCTCAAGCCCGTCTATGCTGACAAATAAAAAATGGTATCCCCTAAACTGTATTTAATTAGGTAATTAGAACTTTGAAAAACTTGAAACTAGGTTAAATGAATTACGTATTTTGGAGAAACCAAAACACACTCATATAATGCTGCTACATATTAATTTCTCCTAATTCTATCTAATATACTATGTCTTCTCTCACACAGAAAAAACCTTGCCAAGTAATTTCCCTAATCCTTGCATTTATTAATCTTTAGACAATGTTGTTGATCCTTCTGTTGCATTCAGTTGTGATTGAATATATATTTTTAGTGAAAGCAAACCTTACTAAGTGTCCTTATTCTTGGAAAATACATGCTGTATTATATTTTACAGTGTATTATAAAATAACTGTAACTGAATTTCAATTGACAAAATAAAGGAGAAAATTACAGTATATTATGAAATAACTGAAATGCAAGTCCAATAGACAAAAATGAAAAAGAAAATTACAATGGTTTCCTTGAAAATCTTGCCAGCTTTACAGTTTCATTTACTCAGAATTTCAATAATTCATTCCTAACTGTTTGAATAGATGCTTTAAGCCCCTCTTACCACTACAAACTCAGGTTTCATTTCAGCTAGAATACCAGAATGTGAAAAAAAGAATGTCTTTACCCATTTACCAGAATATTGAGTTGATATTGACTAATGGCCTTTCCTTACTGAATCATTGTTATCCAAACACATTTACAGAAGGGAGCTGACTTTGCTGCCCAATGAGAGTTTTAAGTGTTAAAAGAAAAATGCAAGAAAACCCTGTCCTAAAATAAAAGGAAAGTTTAAACCTTTGGCAAACTTTGTACAGTTAAGACAAGTAACAATTTTACAAGATAGATCAGAATTTTTCATTTTGATATTCTTGATTTTTTTAAATGCAAATTTTAAATATCTAATTTTAAACAGAAAATCATTTTATGTACTTAGGTCAAATTGAGAAAATTGAATAATTTTGGACCTTAGAACTACTTTAAAAGGTTAAGTGTTAAGGTAGCAAGCATCAATTTCAACAGATTGACATTTAGTAGAAAAATTAAATTTTATTTGATAATAGAATAACTGAAATTGTTGCATTAAAAATACTGATTTTCCTTAAAAGTAGTTCAAGTACTCATCACCTCTTTTGTTACAAGTTCTACAAAGGTGAAGTTCTGAAGTTTTAAAAGCTGTTGTATAAGTGTTAGTGTCCACTTTTAGCAACTACAATTTTTTATCTCACTGTGAGCCTTATGTGTAATGCTGCAGCTTTAGGTGCAAGAAGCATTTTGGTGTGCAGTGGTATGACCAGAAATCCTTGTCTCTCTTTTGGATGCACAGAGCAGAACCAAGGACAGAACTGCTCAGCAGCAGTCTTTGTAGCTAACAAAAACATGCAACTTTTATTAGTTCTCTTTCTCTGGGTCCCCAGCAGGTTCTTATGCCACCATTGCTGATAATCTTCAGCAGATGTCGTGGGCATGTCTAAACTCCATTCTCGCCAATTGATGCACAGTTGCATGAAATTGACTTAATTCTGGTCTTCTTCAGGCTTCCTGTATAACAAATGAGGATTTGGAGTTACTCCTTTCCTCCATGGGACATCTTTATTGTTTTGTTTACACCTTTGAAGCTATATTGAGGTCACAAGGACTGTGTATTTGAAACTGGATTTGAAATTCCTTTAGAAAGAGCGTTAAGCAAGGTTTTCTTTTGAAAAAAAAGAGCTTCATAGTCAATAAAGACTAAGTCCATGCAACAAAGGCAAACCTGATCTGTAAATAACTAATCAGTCAGAAAAGCATTGATGTTAAGAATACATATTCAAATTTTAATCTGAATATTATTATTCAAATTGAGGTAACAACTTTTTTTGTTTGTAGTAAGTTTTAAGTGTTGAAATACTGCTATCTTGCAGAACACGTGCTTTCCTTAAAACACTTTCTCAGAGAAATAACTGTCCAAAGGGGGCTGATTTTGCTATTTAATTCTTAGTTCTGTTCCTTTCTGTTCATTTCTAGATTACTAATTTCAAAAAATAGTGATACATGTGCAATAAACTAATAACTTCTATGATAAGCATGCTCATTCAAAATGCATTTGAATAAATTCTATACATAGAATATCAGTTAAACTAGTTGGTAATGTTAACGGAATTGTTACATTTAGACAAAGTGGCTAAATCAGCAAATATTAGCACTCAATCTGTGCACCTGATTAAAGCAATTTTTACTGTGAAATATGTTATAAATGAGCCTAGAAATTCCAACTTATTCCAAGAATTTCCATCCCTTGTTTCTCTTATGTTAGAATTTACCCAGTAAGCCATGAGAGAAACAACCCATACAGGGAGGAGAACTTGTGAAAAACAATACAAGACGTAAGTCATCTCACCACATTCTCTGAGATGTGATTACAGAATTCATAACAGAGATTAATGTGAAACCAAGCTAACATGAACTATTTTAATATTAGATATTTTTATTTCATAAAGGGTTGAAGTAATGGGGAGAAGTTGAACTAAATTTTAAAATTATACACAGTATACAACTTCTGGGTATTTCACTCAGGCCTGTTGAAAATACTGAACTTTAAATGGGCATCTCAAGGATATTGCCATAACTGATTCAAATGTTAGCGACCATTATTTTCTCTTTAAGTATTCTCGGGAGAAATACCTCTTGGAGAAGGTTTACTCTCCACAAGTGTACTTTCCACAACCACATCTGTGTGTGTTACAAAGAAAGCGCCAAGAGCTTAGTTTTAGTACTTAACATTAGTTTTAGTCTGTATGAGTCTTTGTACTTAGTTTGACTAATAGGTCTGGGCCAGAAAGATTCATGCCCCATCTTGGCCTAGCAGCATGAAGCAATACAGATAATGTTATGATCAAACTTTCCATTTTCCTACCCTCTGAAGAGAGGCTGGTATAGGAATTTTTATTATTGTTATTTCCAGCACTGCTTCATCAAAGTAAAAAAAAAAGGAATGAAATATTAGCAGACATGAAAATAGTAAATATTAATCTAGTAAATTTTGAGTCTTATTTGCCTTTAACATTGGAAGTGAGCTTCATGCACTTACTAGTGTAACAAACACTTGAATTCTTTTAAAAGTCACTTTATGCACAAAGTTCCATTATTTACAATTTGCATGTTGTTATACATATGCTAATGCAAAACAAACTAAAAGGTTGATAAATTAATGCAATAAATGGGATTCCTATCTTATTTTTAAGATAGGAAGTTCATTATTTAATGTTAGCTACTTTGTAAAACAATTGCACTATATAAACCATGTAATAAACACAGTGAGTATCTACAAATGGTAGGATATAACAATAACAAAAAATAGTTATTTGTTCCACTTAGCTTTGTAGTTTTTAAAGGAGTGATTAGAGGGTGTTATTCTTCCTTCCACTCTCATTTAAAAATTTAATGCATCCTGTTATTAGAATTATGTAGGCAGGTTAATCCATTGCCATCTGGTTTCCGTTTTCTAAGGCTTGTCTAAGTCCTAGTTTATGTGCAAGACTGAAAGCTGTTTAAATATATAATATAATTCCTTTATGAGAAATACTACCTTCATTACACTCCATTAAGTTCAGATGTTGACTTCATATGCTATGTACCAATTATTTCTTACCAGGAACAGCAGTATAGCTTTTCCATGGAGGAAAACACGTTATTGCAATGTGCTATTATCTCAACATATTCCATAAAGACATAGGTCGCCATAGATCTGACAGACAACTGGGTATTTTTAATAGCTAGTATATGATCTGTAACAAGAGGACAAATGTAACCTTTGCCTTCCCATTGGAAATTCTGTGAGGATTTGGACAAGTTATTCTATGAAGCCTTGTTCTGTACCATAACTGACAAAAATGTGATAGAAAATAATTCTAAAATTGATGCATGAATATTTCAATGGGTGGTTCACACTATGCCGTGGTTTTACCTCAGCCGGCAACTGAGCATCACACAGCCGCTCGCTCACTCCTCCCACCCCGGTGGGATGAGGGAGAGAATCGGAAGCATAAAAGTGAGAAAACTTGTGGGTTGAGATAAGAACAGTTTAATAACTGAAATAAAATAAAGTATAATAATAATGATGATGATGATGGTATACAAAGCAAGTGATACACAATGCAATTGCTCACCACCCACTGACAGATGCCCAGGCAGTTCCCAAATAGCAGTCACTGCCCCCAGGCCAACTCCCCTCAGTTTATGTACTGAGTATGACGTCACATGGTATGGAATGTCCCTTTGGCCAGTTTGGGTCAGCTGTCCTGGCTGTGCCCCCTCCCAGCTTCTTGTGCACCCCCAGCCTTCTCAGTCGGTAGAGCGTGGGAAGCTGAAAAGTCCTTGGCTAGTGTAAGCACTGCTCAGCAACAACTAAAACATGGGTGTGTTATCAACATTGTTCTCATCCAAAATCCAAACCACAGCACTACACCAGCCACTAGGAAGGAAATTAACTCTATCCCAGCCGAAACCAGGACACACTAGTACACTGGTAGGCAGATTTTGTTCAGAACGTATGTGATCTTGCAGACATGGAAAATTTGCACTGAGATCAGTGGAGGTTTAGCTGAGTTGTGACTACAGGAAATAGCTTTCTGAGTGCGTAGTTATCACTGAAATCAATAGCATAATCAATAAAGCAGATTAACATAGTAAGTAAATAGCATCAGACTTCACAACAGTAAATTTGGAATAGTATCTGGAGGTACATAATTTTCCCTTAAATGTATGTGTTAGAAAAGGGGAAAACCACCCAGAGTATTAAAAGAAACTCTTGTTGCTAAATTTCCCTACTGTCACTGCAACTAGTAATAATATACTTTTTTGGCTACAGAAGTAATTTTTCACTTGAAAGTGATAATTCAATATATTTACTACATATATTTATTTGTTTGAAGATGAATGTTTTCTGTATTATGTTATCATATACTTTACCAAAACTGGCTTTTTTGGAAAATGGTCAAAGAATATAAACAGATGTCTGTAAATGGCACCTCTTCAGTAATGTTAAACTTTTGTGAAGTCCTTTTAGACAATCTGTCATGGAAGTTAACAAGAATTACAGAATGATAGGATTCCATTGATTTCTGTAGTAGATTAGACCTTTTTATTTTGATCTATTTCTAGACAACATGTGTATATATGGTGTTCAAATATTTGGGCATTTTTAAAATAACCTCATACAAAAGTTGAGGAATTTTGGGAGGTTCAAACTCCCAAGATTTTTCCCAGGTCTTCATAAATCTTGACATTCTAGCAAGTTATGAAGGTCTGAAAATCAAGATTTCCAATTGAATTAGATTTATTCACTTCACAACACTCTCCAAATACTCGTAGTAAAGAGAATTTTACCTTTCTAATTATTTTATCGTTATTCAAGATGGAAAATACTGATACACAAAATAAGTGATTCTGCTCCCTTATGTAGAGCATACACAGACGTAAAGTGCTCATATTTTGAGGTGATTAGTTTAGGAGTACCAGTAGTGTTGCCCAGTTTTAACTGGCCTTATATGGAAATGGATTGAAAACAATGTCTTTGGGTCTGCTAACTTTCTATCTAGAGAAAAGTTTCATATCCAGTTTCTCAAGAAGGCATTTCTTTTCCAACTTACCAGTAGCAGCTGTTTGAATAGCCATATGAATAGCGGAACACAATACTTTCAAAAGGATTGCAATGAAAAAGCACATATGAAGGAAGAATTAATTATGAAATTAATTAATAAAAAGCCAAACATGAAAAGAAGGACATTTTTTATTTAAACTGTGAGAAAGAAGTCAATGGGAGAAGGACCATGCCTGCCCTGCTGCAGAGGAGAGGAGAGCACACCAATAAAAATATCACTAGAAAAGATGCTATTAGCATCTTTCCATCTGGAGCCTGCAAAACACTAGAAACATAGGGTTTCAGTCTCAATTCAGACACCAGTGGAGTTGGTGCTAATCATTTCATTTTCATACATCATTTTATCATTTTTCTCAAAGTTCATAAAAAGTGTGGGATAGCGACTGGTTGCCCTGTCCAGAGGAAAGTTAACTTTGGTAACGTAGCAACATTTGCCCACAGGCTTGCATGAGTGCGTCTTAATCCATTTTGTATTAGACTATTTGGTAATACTAATGTTGACCTTACCAGAAACTTCTGCTGGACAGATGCTAAGGGGCTTCCCTCACATATGCATGAGAAATTCCTCCTTTAAGACAGAGCCTTAGATTTTGAACCTCGGGGACTGGTCTGCCATAAGCGAGCTGGAGACATCTACAGACTGTGAGATCAATGGATGTTCTTCACAAGGGGTAACTCAAGCAGTTTATCAGCAAGTTAGACTAGGCAGATTTCAGCAAATGCAACGACTGGGTAAATATCTGTTTAATAACAAGGTGTGGAAAAAAACATTTAAAATGGATAAAGTGGTATCAATAACAATACTGACAGCTCGGGGGGGGGGGGAAGAATATTTATTAAGAACTGCACAACGTGCTACTGGAACTATATCAAGATGATTTTGAACTCTTGAGATTTTAGGATGGTGTTAGTGTGAATATAATTTGTTTAAAACTATTAGCTCTAGCCATGAACTGTCAGTGCTTTTGTTTCCAGAAGCTTGTCACTTCAAACATATATTAAAGAGTTGTGATGGTATAAGTCTGTATTTTCTTGGAAGAGATGGGGTTGATTTGGGTCTTATCTGGTGAGTTTCAATGTGACACTCAATGTTTACATTTGGATTTCTGCTAGACAGTTTTGATTGCATTTTCCTCATGTGCAATGCTTGTGTTCTCTGATAGAGCAAGTGGAACTCAGTCAAGTTTCTGTCATGGATATGTCTATTTAAAACTTATGTAAGTCATCTACTGTATGTATTTGTAAGCAGTTCTCCAATAAACTTGTTCGCTTGTTTCTGAAAACCAAATATAAAATACAAAGAAAAGTGATATAATTTTTAATTTTTACTGAATCAATTGAATTTTTACAGTCGTTGTGTATGGTTCAGACATATTTTAGATAACTAAGCTGAGAGATTTAAACTGGGTTAAAAATCAGCATTGAAAAGCTTTAAAAAACTGCTTGCGCTATTTTTTATATTAATATGAAAAAATTTAGAAATAAAATATATTCTCAACCTCAGGACAGTGATGAAGATTTTTATATCTAATTTTTCTTGACTAATGTTCTTACAAAAGCCATAAACAGAACAGGTGTCTATTCAGTACATTGTAAATTCTTTGTTTATTTTTTGCTACAGGGTAATGTGTTTTGCAAAAGGGGGATGTATATTAAAAAAAGCCTCAGAAAGTAAAATTTAAAGAGTGCAGCAAAGGTAACCAAAGAGTCAATGAATTAATTTTAATTCTGTGGAAGTAGATGATAATCAGCAAAGTCTCCAAAGTGTTAATTGATTGGAATGCTTATTTGATAAAACTCACAAACCAAGGTTACCTTAATTATTTCAGTGAATTTATGTTAATTTTTACAGTTATAAAAAATACTGGGAAAATAAAGTAAATATCTCAATAAGGTGTGGGGGTTTTGCCTTCATTAATATATTCTTTACAGTGGGTCTTTTTCAACTTTATTTCAGCCATGTAAATATAATAAAAATAAAACATTAGAAAGAAGAAAACATTTTGCTGTTCAAAAAAAAAAAAAAAAAATCAAAGCTCCTCTTCAAGGGCAGAAGCCAGACAGTGTGCCCTGGACTCATGATGTAAGAAGAAGAATTGTTTCCTTCTTGCCTTCATAGGTGTTTCTGCCCAGAGTAGATGACCTCCATCACCAGAATGACAGATGAAGGATGTTGATCCATTACCAAGAGAGTGACAGGAAGATGGCATAGGTGCAGTTCTTTTTAATTTGTAATTCTTGGGGACCCTCTGAGCTCAAATAGCTCTTATAAATCCAAAAAGCTGGTGTCATTATTGTAATTATTTTTTCTAATGAGATAATTATTTTTTCTGCTGAGAGAAAAATGCATCCATTTAGCAGATCTTAGTTTTTCTTTTTTTTTATATGAAGCTCTTTAATGTACAAAAATAATCAGTTTCCATTGTGGAAATACTTTTTTTTTCTCCAAGTAGTCCGTTGATGCACTTTTTTATTTAGAAAGGAACCAGCAGTGTCTTAATTCATGATAGAATGTCAGTTCACAGATCAATAAATTTAATCCTTTTTTTTTTGAAAGGAAAAAAAAGTTTCAGTAGGAGATAGATTTTACAGGGATGTGAAAGGCTAGGGAGTGTTTTTCCACGATTCAAAGCTCTGCCTCGCTAAAGAGAATCAACAGCAAATTCCTACTTCCATTTAACTCCTTTTCATCTTTCTTTTGTAACTAGGAAAAATTTCACCTGAAGTTATTGTTAAAGGTCTGACTTGAAGCTTGAGGAAATGCAGCTGTTTCATAACATGGCTTAATTGTTGATAGAAGGTCAAAAGTACAGTACTTGAGGTTTTGCTGTAATCGTCATTGTTGAGTTGATTTGAAGCAAGCACATTTCTCTGTTTAGGTCTTTCAATGCAGCTGCTAGCTCAAAGTTCAGTCAATCTTGGGGTGATTATTACATATCTTGGATCATATTCAGACAAGGAAACAAAAGCAAAAGCAAAATATGAAGAAAATCTCTTCTGTGCTAAATGTGTTGTTAAATAACCATTAAACATGAAAGGATTTTTTGACCTTAAAATTGCACTGATATTTACCTGTTAAGTCAGTGTCTGCTCAATGCAGCTCTTTTATGTATGTCTCATATATACATTTATATTGTTTTTCTTTGTGTTTATGTAAAATCAATAACACTTGCTACTTTATAGCTAATTACAGTAAATCTAAGTTTTAACACCTCCTATTTTTTCAGTCTAGTAAGGAGCAGGATATTGATAAGAAGTTTTCAGGAGTTTACAAAATGAATGGAGTTTCCTAAATTTATTTCTGAGAATGTGGAATAATGTGGGGAGCATTTGACTGAGTGTCAGTAACCTTGTTTCTACTTCTGGTTTGGTTACTAGTGTGATAAATTATTTTAAAGAAATAATTTTCATTAATGATACAGACCCTTCTATAAAATATTTTGGCAGGCAGTGTGGAATGTGCTGTATAAAAATTTAATATCTCTACTATACATCTTTTTCAAACCTTTCATTTTCTTCTGGTGTGTCCAATATCACAAAAACCTAGCATATTTTTTAGCTTGTTGCTGTGGATATGTTCAGAGCAGCACTTTTTTTATGTACAGACATTACTTTTTGCAAAACAGAAGTATTGCAAGTCAAACATGGTTGCTTTTCAGGTTTATTCTTAAATTGAAGGTAGAAGGAAAGTGACAGTTATATACTTTCACTTTTCAGTAAGTTATTTGATATTGTGACACGTTAAATCTTTCTGTCAAAATACTAATATAAGTTGGTCTGCATGTAAATTGAGGTGAAAATGAGTACCAAAAAGAAAAAAAAAGAAAAAAGAAAATAAAGCAATATATTTAAACTTATTTAAAACTTCATTAATTAATATCTTTGCCAAGGTACAGAAGAGGGGATTAAAAGCTCAGTAATGGCATTTTCCAATTATGCTGTAGTGTTTTACTTTAGATAATATCTTGGTATATTTTTGTCTGAGACCAAACATGAAAAGCATCCCCAAACAAATGTATTGTTTCTTTGTTTGTTTGTTGGGAAGATTCTCACAACAGTAGATGATTAATGCAATTCTCCCTGACCCAAGTAACTTATCTATTTTTTTTACTCTTGTTACACCATGTTCAAAGGAGACCAAAAATGACACACAGTGTAACTAACTTCCATAAACATTCTGTATCACTGCAAGAAAGAAGATAGATGAATAATAAATAAAATGAACCCAAGCCAATCATAAAATTATCTTGGCGTAAAGATAGTATTTAGATATATTATTCAAAACCAAGCAAACCAAACCCTACAAAATTAATATTTTTGGATTAAATGAAAACCTTAGCCCTGACACTGAAACTCATTCATGTTAAGAGTGTTATCATATTTCTTAGGAAAGTGAAAAGATAATTAAGTTACAGCATAAATTGCCAGCCTCATGTTTGGGAAGCAAATTCTGGACCACAGTGGCTGGAAAAACTCATGCTTAGAACCCTCTATTAGCAAGAACATTTATTCTATTAGCAAGATGACTATATGTCAGAACTTTGAAAATGTAGTATTATTGGTCCAAAGGCTGATCTAGGTAACTAGTTTTGTTGGTAGAGACTTAGCTGAATGGAACAGAAATACGTTGTATATTGTCCCTGATAGTGCAGAATAATATCTTCCAAGCTTTTAGAGCAATGTTTTAGATAACCTTTCCTTTGGAGAGGCATCAGAGATGTCCCATTGACTTTCACTTTCTTTTTATAGTTATTAGTTACCACAGCTTTATGCTGAAAAGAAGCTGTATGTATGCTTGTTGCATGAAATACATAAAGGCATTAGTCTATAATTACATTATTATTTTTAACATAATACTTCACAAATATTAATAGTCTTATATAGAAATATGATCCCAAGGGAAATGAAGAAATGTTATAACATTCGATGATTTATATAAATACATAGGTCTCCTGGCCTCCTTTTTCACAATCTGTAGTTGAAGGAATGTTTTCTGATTAATTCATAAAGACAGAAATCAGATATACTTAGTTGTTCTTCAGCCCCCTGCTAAAACATAGTGTTTTGAAGTTTAGAATCTCAATAAAACTAAATTTTATGCTATTCTTACACATGGATTATCCCATATTATGAAACTAAATACTCATTCTTTGCCTTTTAATGAAAAATTTGCAACCGAGATTTTCAGCTGATTCCCGTATGTGCATCTTGTTCAATTTAGCGGTGATTAAAACATGAGAGTTATCAGGCGGGTATTCTGTGCGGTCTGAGTTGCTGGTCTCTGCTCCTTTCCATGGAGATATTTTTTCCATACCATTAACAATCCTGGCCTTCCAACTCAAGATATTCTGATTCTATGATGAATAGTCGATATAATTGTGAAAAGGTATGATAAGAAATCACACACAGTTTTCAGTCATAAAAGAGAATTATCTTCCTTGAACCCTGAGACTGTATGTCCAAAATCTAATGGACAACATGCTTAGAGGACCATGTTGTATTATAGGGCAAGTTCTGATGACAGCATTCAAGAAAAAAAAGAGGGCTCAAATAAAACAGGCAAGTATACCACTGTGGCTGAAGAACAGCCAAGTTTAAGTTTACATATGAAAAATGATTTAAAGCTTTTTTCTAAAAAGCATTAATGAGCAACAGAAAATAACATAATAAAGATGTTTCCATGCAATGTTCTGTAGTTTCCTGTCCACCAACAATTACAAACAGAAAAAAATAGAATTGTATTCATGTTGATATTAATCTACTTTGATGGCACTTTGGGAAGAGTAGATACTGCATAAGACTGACTTTTTTCTTCTCCCTTTTCAGGCAGCTAAATTGCATTTTGGGTCAGAGCAGCAATTCATTTAGTATCATTTAACTGATAGTAGATAACATTCATGCTCTCTTTGCACGAATATGCATCTTTTCTTTAAACATGGAGGGGGGGCAATTAGCTTGAAACAAGAGGCCTCTGAGTGAGGTGACAGTAGCTGAACTAGCCCTCACTCAGGTCATGGGGTTCCCATTTCTTTGGAGTGAGTTTCTTCCAGCATTTTGTCATGTCCTAAAAGATTACACAGCCTGTGGGTGTGTAGAGAACATGACTGTGGCTTTGTAGGATACTGCAGTATGCAAGACCATGGAGGCTTTTATCCTCTAAATTTTTCTACTTGTTGTGGCTTAACCCCAGCTGGCAACTAAGCCCCACAGAGCCGCTCACTCACTGCCCCCTTGGTGGGATGGGGGAGAGAATCGGAAGGGGAAAAGTGAGAAAAATCGTGGGTTGAGATAAAGACAGTTTAATAGGAAAAGCAAAAGCCGCGCATGCAAGCAGAGCAAAACAAGGAATTCATTCACTCCTTCCCATCGGCAGGCAGGTGTTCAGCCATCTCCAGGAAAGCAGGGCTCCATCACGCGTAACGGTGACTTGGGAAGACAAAACACCGTAACTCTGAACGGCCCCCCTTCCTTCTTCTCCTATGCCCCAGCTTTATTATGCTGAGCATGACATCACATGGTATGGAATATCCCTTTGGTCAGTTGGGGTCAGCTGTCCCAGCCGTGTCCCCTCCCAACTTCTTGTGCACCCCCAGCCTACTGACTGGTGGGGTGGGGTGAGAAGCAGAAAAGGCCTTGACTCTGTGTCAGCACTGCTCAGCAGTAACGAAAAGATCCCTGTCTTATCAACACTGTTTTCAGCACAAATCCAAAACATAGCCCCATACTAGCTACTATGAAGAAAATTAACTCTATCCCAGCCAAAACCAGTGCACTACTTTATTACAGATTACCACAAATACCAAAAGAATCACCACAAGCAGGTATACTACCACAATATCACCATTAGCAAGTATACCTATGATTGTCAAAGTGAATATAAATACATATATATCAAGTTACTACAAATTACTATCAGTAATCAATAATAGCAGCAATCAACCATATAACAACAATCAATATTACAGCAACAACCAGTAACAGAAACAACCAAGTAGGTATATACTATTACAGGTTACCACAAACTTATCATTAGTGATGGAAACTTATCAACAATATAGCAGCAGATATACTTATGATAGACTAATTATATGGATATGTAATATTGGGATGAAGCGAATTAGACAGATTTCAGAATGAGACAAACCACTCCAGAGGGGAAGACAAACCAATCCCAGAGGGGGACCCAACCACACTCAAAAGACGGAAGGACAAACCAACCCAACCCCAAAAGTGGGCCCGAAGGGGGACCAATATGATAACAGACAGTGTCTCACTTCAAAGATGATCCACATCAGAGCCTGGAGTCAGCCAGGCATCCCTGGAGAGAGCCCAAGATACTACAGAAAGCTTGTGGGGGTTTCAACCTGTGTAGGAAAGGAAAAGGACATGCAGAATGGGAAGTTCTCAGACAGAGAGGCTCCATTTTGGATGAAAATTAAGTCCCTTTAATATCCTAGAGAGATAAAAGGGTGTAGGACACAATCACATCGAGCAGCCAATAGATGCTATTAATTTCTGTTTTCACCAGTAACAGCCAGCAAGTGATGTTTTCTGTTCTTTCAGACTAATTTTATTTTCCCAGACTGTTTCCACATTCAAAAGTTGCTGTTACAATTTTTGGGTTTTTTTGCGCTTATTGGTGATATCTCAGGATGTCTCCGGTTTCTAGGCATCCCAGCTGGAATACAAAGAAGCCAACTGCACTTTTCAGGGATGTTTCTGGTTCCCAGGCCTGGTTCCCAGGCTGGCAGGCATTTTTTTTTGTTGTTGTTCAGTAATTTTTCCCTTCTAACCAGGCTGCCTTTCTGGGTACTCACATCTCATTTGCCTTTCACGGTTTAGTCATTTTACAGGACAGAATTATTAGAAGTTAGTTTTCTTACTTGTCTTTCTGATGTGGCAGTTCTGTTCGTTTATAGCACTTGTCTTCCACTCTTGAGCAGTGTATCTCTGCTGGAAGGCTCACAAACTTTTGATGTTTTTTGATCTACATAGGGATATTTTGCGAGTAGAGCTCTACAAAAATATGTATTAAAAAATAACTGAAAATGTTCATTTAAGATACAAATTTAAAAGACACATTTCACCTTGATCATATATTAAAGATCCCTCATAATTACACAGTTGGGTTCAATTTTCAGCATCCAGTTTTTGACACAAACTTAGAATACTTTCTATGAATGGTAATTGACACATGTGACAGGTAGGTGCCTGGCCCAAATGGCTCCACAGAACTTGTCCTGCTTTTCCTTGAGCATCTTTGGGGAAGGGAGTTTGGAATCAATTTTAGTTTTGCAACTTTGTTTTCCTTACAATAGCAGAATTTATATGGGGTGGACAACTGCAAATCCATCGTGTGCTCCTCAAGCTTCTTTTGTTCAAGAGACCAGGTTGACAATATTTTCAGGCAAGACAATCTTTACAGGTTAACCCAAAGTTCAGTAGATGAAGCAGAACTATGATTTACATATGAGTTTTGTTTTTGCAACAAAAAGCATTCCCCTACTGTACCAGCAACAACTGCTGGAATGCGTTAATCAGACCTTAATTAACATGGAAGAAAGGTGATAATTTACATTTATTTCAGATTGGCACATTGTACTTTATTTAGCAAATGAGAACTGTCAAGCACTGCCAAAGGACCTCACTTGAAGGGTGAGTTTCAAAAATGGCTCTCATACCTGCCTGAGCCTTTGTAGGAGAGAGCTTTCAGAGTGTTTATACAGAGGTCATTAGACATACCTCATGCTAAGCTTTCACGAATCTTTGAATAAGGAACACTCAAAGGTCATCACATATGAAATATTTTATAATGACACATTGTCATAATATGTATGAAATGATGATTTATGCAAAAAAAGCTATGTTTAATGATGACAAAGAAGCAAAGACAAATTCTGCGTCTGCTTAGATGGATCTGTAACTTAGATGGATCAGTAACTGCAGGAGAGAGAACAAATCGTGTGCACCCACCACCGTGCAATTTAAGAACTATTATCTTCCCAATGAACTGGAGGTGGAAGGGTAGTGATGAACCAGATTAGGCCTGTGGTCTGGGAGGTGCGTGAAGTCTGCATGAGTCACACTGTTTTCCACTTACAGGGAGTTCTTGAGCTGAGCACCAAAAGAAAGAACAGAAGATAAGTAGCTAGAACAATGAGGGACAGTACACTGTGAAGTACACCCCAAAGTAAAAACAAGCTTATGGTCAAAAAGTCTGTGTTTGAAGATGCAAAAGGACAGTGCAGACACAACAAGTAAAACTACTCAGCCAGCAAGATGCACTGCAAATTCAGACTTAACAGAAAATATCTGTTATACAAAACAATCCACAACTGTTTTGCTTTTCTGTCTGTGCTTATGCTTGTTAAAAAATGGTTCAGCTGTCCTGTGCTTACTGAGAAAGCAAAAAAAAAGAGTAGAGCGTGCTGAATAGGCATGAGAAGTGCTTATAAGTAGCAGCTTCCAAGATAAAAATTGGCTTCTGGCACACACACAAGTATAGCTCATACTGCCTGGGTCCACTCTCATCTCCCCATATTCTCCTAACACTTGGTGTGGCCGGTTGGCAAGAAGTTTTAGTATGCTTGGTTTCTTCAAGGAGAAAATATTGCTAAAGATTTGTTTGGAAGTGTAGATTTTATAGCTCTGTTGTTTTGTATTGGCAGTTGTCCTTTCAGTGCTGTGGTTAGGTGGCTATACAAGTGGTTCCTGTACAATGAGAGCCTGGTGTTTTTTAGGCATAAATGAACCATTCTTTCACCTAACAACATCTTGTGGCTGGTACTTGAATGCAGCTAGCCAAACCATGCCTGTGCTTGTGCCCTTCTTGTGCTCTTATTTTGCACTGAGGAGCCATATCAGGGACTGTAAGAACAAGGGGATATGAGGTGAAACGATGATGGGGTAGTTTGGTGCAAACCAGGCTGCTTTGCAAGGTTTGTCTCGGCAGTTTCAAGATGTTTCTAACAGTAGGATACTGTGAAGGCATCCCAGATGTAGCTCTCAGATGACGTTTCCAAGTGTGCTCCAAACCAAGGCAATGTGGTTGGTCAGGAACATGGTTTTCAAGACAATGTTGAGGAATAGGCAGCAACACTTTAGGCTCAATCAATAGAATTGCTCAAATGAATCAGAGTGTGCTAAGAAATCAGGATGACCATACCGGAACACGAGCCTGACAGTCTTCAATATATAGTGCATAACCTCAGTCACTTCTGTTAGAGTGATTTCTTAGGATTTCTGAAAGGTACTTAGATATAAGTCTTCCTCTGAATGTCTGCCTTATGCAATTCCTTTCAGGAGAAGAAAAATGAAATTCAGAAGTTCATGTTAAAAAAGGGGGGAAAAAAGGACTGAACATATTTTAGCTTATGTAGGTCAATAAATAAGTTTTTTGTTACTTTTATATATTAATGTTTGTCTACTTGTATACAGGCACAAAAAGAATTCCTAGATTTTTTTTCTGACATTAGACAAATTACCAAATTACCTGTAGTGAGTTTCACCCATATCTAATGGACCCACACTTGCTGAGATCTTTTAGTCTAATGAGGAGGATACAATTCAGTGATCACTTGTGCAGTGCTAGACTCCAGTTATAAGGCAGGCATACAGGAATAAACAGAGGGGTAAAGGTGGCATGGGACAGTCAGAATTTGATCATGCACAGAAGTTCAGAGCATCATACTTATAAATGCCATGTAAAACAGATAACTAGGACAAGCTAAATGCAAGACTGTGATCTTTCAGTAATCTCTCTGCTAGTAACAGGAGGAAGGCCACAGAAGGTAGTACATATGTAGCTTGCATGTTATCAGAATAATGATCACCTACAGATCTCTGGCTTTTAAGGTACATGACTTCTATTCCTACACATTGGTTGTAATCCCTCTGGCCCATTTGTCCTGTGTTCCATAAAGTAAAAGAAAGCATGTAAAATGTCCCTCGAATTTCTGTTCAATGTGTAGAACTCTATGCCGTGCTTTGTTCTGCATGGCTATATCCATGATTTTCACTCATTTGAGAGGTCAGCATCTTTATGCTATATACAGTATGGCAGATATGAACTTTGCAGGACTGGGATTCCAGACATTAAACCTGGAAAGGAAATTTGTCCTGCTTTCATCAGTTGAAAAGAAAAAAATATTTTATTTTGCCTTGTGTTGTAGAAAATAACACATTATACAGCAAATGATTTTCAGTGTCTCTGACACCTTTTGTTGTGCTTTTTTCATTCACAGGTTTCTTTGTAAGTATTCTTCCACAAGATGCTTACTCATGAACAGGATGACCTAATGAAATAAAAATTCTGTAAATAATTCTTAAAATAACATCACAATTTAAAAAAAGTCCCTATAGCTGTTGATCATAAGCCATAGCTTATTTGAAAAGAAAAGCAATGTTTTAATTTTTACAGGTAAATACTGTTATTAAGCAATTAACCATGCAGGCATCTGTGGCTGGTAATTATTGTTGTTTAAACAAAGACAAATTATTTTCCTAAGAAATTTTGCTATTGGCTTCTCCAATGCTTTTCAATGAAGTATAATGTACTGGTAGTTATATATAAGAAGTAAGAGAACCAGACTGGTTGGTCGTAATAATCCTAACTTAGAGGTGATTAAAAAATGTTTGCGTTATTAACTTAAAAAGAAAAATCTCCCCAACAAAAAGATGAATATTTTCTTCCCTAGAACTATTATGCTTTGGTAATGTGCAGTGTTCTTGGAAGATGAGTATTTAATATGTAACCAATTAGTAAAAAAATTAAGTCAATTACCAAACACAATTTCTGTGTTAAATGTTAATTAAATTCAGAGGTATTTTAAATAAGATTAATATGGTAAAAACAAAGTAAGAAAAAAGTCAATTTAGCTTCAGTTTAATCTATTAATCAAGAACAGTGTTTGGTTTTTATAGACATATTTATAGCAATACTTATAGTAATGGTTAATTTAGCATTCAGAAGTCGAATTCATAACCAAAGGGCTTGAAAATTCAGTTAAGCCTGCTGTTTATGTAGTTGAACATAAGTAAAAGATATATTTCAATGCAAACATTAAAAATAAAATATCAGCAATACTCCTTTGATCTTAACAAAAGCACTGAATTAAGTCTGACCCTGTATTGATTTATACTTTATGGTACTGTTTGAATAAATATGCATCTTAAAATACACAGTAGCAAAGAACTTCAGTTCTTCAAGGTACTGAAAATAGAAAGACAAAAATGAGGCAGCAGAGAACTCAGTCTTTTCTCTTTTCTTTTTCTTTTTCTTCTTAGTAGTTAGGGGGTTGGAGAAGATATAACTCAAAAAGGGAATTTTATTTGTGTGTAAAGGTTGATTTCTCATCCAGTCTTTCTATTCTAAATAAATTAATGACCAAAATATGTCCTAATGCATTGGAAAAACCAAGGAACTTTGTTCCTTGAAAATGAAATGAAATGTGTTTTGGACTTTTCTCTCCCATGCTGTAATAAAATTTAACCTGAAAGTCATTGTGATGTGATATAGTGGTATGAGAAATTAATTCATGTTTGAAAGAAATTCTCTTTACAGGGAGGTTTGAAGATAGAATTCTGGTTGGGGAATGAAAGGCAGTTTTGGTCGTGGTGCTGGCTTTTTTGTAAAAAAAAAAAAAAATTAAATTGTAACTCCTAAACTTTAGTTATCTTGTAAGATGCTACACAGAGAGAAAGAATTTGTAATTTTTACCAAAATGTACTTGGATATACCTATTTCCCATACTATGCACCTGAGCTTGTAAACCTGGTCTCAAAATATAATTGTGCTTCTCATAGTAAAGCTGTCCCTTTATTCTTCTAAAAGCAGAATACCTGGCATATTTGTTATCCTCTAGCAACGACTCTCCTTTGTTTGCTGCGATATAGCCTTAGCCCAGCTCCTCTGGGGAGTGCGGCATTTCCAGTTGATCCTCAAAATCTCCCTCTGTGTGTCTGTGGTTAAACAGCTGAGGTACAGTGAAAGGAGACAAAACATCTCTCCATAGCAGGTAGCTTCAAGAGTGCTTACAGCTGCTGAGGGTTTGCCATCTCCTTCCATGAGATATTCTCACTAAAACTCTTAAAGACCTCATTAAAAGGCCTGTTCAGTAGAGCAGAAAGAGAAAGAGACCTGACAATAGGAAAGCAGCAGATCCAATGACACAAAGACCCAGTGTTTGAAGTAGCTAGTAAAAAATGCTCAGACATTAGTATTCATTCATGAGAAGCAGTGGAAACATTGGGGCAGGAGTGAAAGCAGAGAATGGTACAGCAATTTGTCCAGGATCACTTCTTGTGCCAGTTCCAAGGATGACTTTGGAAACTGGTCCAGAGCTTTCTCCTTGCCACTCTACCTTCCTTAGTGCTCCTAAGTTAGGTACTGACTAAAAAGTGAATACTAGAAAATTGAGCAATTAAGAGAACCAATTGCTAAAGAAACAGTAATCAACTTTCTATTTTTAAATCAGATTACAAACTTTGTGGATAAATTTACAACCTTGAGTATGATATGCCTGATTCCTAAAAGAGTAAAAACTGGTTTGGATACAGTCATCATATTAAATATCAATTGAATAATAAATAGTTTGTCCCAGCTTAGATCTTACAAAGACATGCTAGAGGACGACTGTGACATATTGTATTCTTGGTTTGTTTAGCTCTTGGTTAGTGCTGTGTTTCCATAAGAAGAGGAGGATGGGTGGATTATTGGAGCGGGGAGGGGAAGAACAGAGATTGCTGATTGCCTTGGGGAAAACAGACTATGCTGACAGGAGGAAGAGAAGGCTGTAGAGGGCAAAGAGAGAGACAGAGAGAGAGAAAGTCACTTCTTAGAGCTAAGAAGCTATGGATGGAGTGAGATATGGCAACAAGGAGCAGGTGCAGCCAGTCTGGCCTCCAAGGGTGGGTGAAAGGAGGAAGCAATTTTCGGGGGACCGTGTGGGAATGGGGAGTGTGTCACAGTACAGAAAGGGCCTGGGTGCAACGGCATGTGGGCAGAGGGAAGGCTGTGTATGAACCCTTTTCTTTTCCTGCTCAGCCTGCTCTCACAGCTTGGAGTTTTCTCCATGAAAAATGTTAAATACTCTATATTTTATTTTTCTGTAATCAATCTTTCTGAGTATAAAAGTTTGAGTTTAGAATTGTTTAGCTTTGTCTGTGAAGTTTTTGTAGGAAAAGACCTAGAAAAAACGACACCAGAACTCTGTTTGAGTGGTGGTCCTGTCATAATCATCCAAAGAGGCTCATTTACTAAAGAAGACTTAGATGGGCTGATACAGGTATTTGTTTCTTGGCCAAATTTTATGAGACATTAATGTAGTAGGATACCTGAACTCTTATTAGTTAAATTAGCATCTGATAGACCACCGGTGCTGAAAGAAATGAGAGATGCAATCTAGTGGGGAATTTAAGTGATTACAAAGATATTCAGCATGTCTAGAAGAAAGACTGTAGGGCTATGAAATGGGTTTCAGCTGATGAAAATGTGTATCAATTGAAAAGTTTTCTGAGATGCACCCTAAATATCCCCACAGGATAGGTATGATCTCCCAGATGTAGCCTTCATATGGATCAACATTTAAATGCAACTACTGTGGTGAGGAGGTGAGTCTTGGCAGAAATGGTGGTGTGATAAGAGTATGTAAAATGCTGACCATACCAAAAAGGTGGACTGAGTCGTTACATCCTTTTCTCCCATCATGAATAACCCATCATGAATAAAGGGCAAATTCTCTAACATATTTTGTGAAAAAAACTTTCTATGAAGTTAAGGAAGATAGTTCAAGGCATCACTGAGCTGACCTCTCTTTTTGATTGGAAAAACAGGCTGTTGATTCTCTTGTGACAGGTCTGAACTTGCATCTTACGCTCTCTCTGCATTAATCCCCCCTCTGCTGCGTTTTCCTTTCATACCTTTGCATCTTCCCACATCTGGTCCCACCTTGTGGCTACAGCTAGTCAGCTTATGTGAGCTCTTCCATGAAACTGGAGCCTGGGGTTTTGTGTAGGAGAGTCTGTGATGATGCACAGCTGCTTAGGAACTACAAAAACAGTAAACACACTAATAGTAGACTTGTGCTGTGTTTTGTCCTTTGTTACAGAAGGGTTTGTACACAGCACAGCTTTCCCAGCACAAAGCCTCACAAGGTACACACACTCTGCTACGTGCACCTCACATGTCAAGAGAGAAGTAAATTAAGAGGTCTGCTTAATGAAAAGCCTACACAGACAACAGCAGGGTTAGCCACCTGTGATTGTCTGCAGCCACCAAAACAACTTTGAATGGAAAACTTTAACCTACTTGAAGCTAACAGTCAGCTGCAGAGTGTATATGGGTAGAGACTGGGTCATACTGTTAAGGAAATAAAACACACTGGCAGTTATTGTTCCTTCCTCCCTGATCATACCTACAGGATTTATAGCCTGTGTCATGTCTGCTGGTGTTTATTTGGTGCAGTAGCATCTAGTCCTATAGCTGCATTTCCCTTGAGTATGATCTTCCTATGCTTTCTTAGGCAAAAAGAAATGCCCATCTGCTGCTGTCTGTTCAATGGAACAGAAAAAAGCATATGGGCTCTCCCGCTGGTGTGGCTGAATATAAAGCATTCGTCTCTAGGGCTGCTGTTCCAATATCTTTTATAAACATTAAATTCAACAATAGACATGTTTTAATACAACTTTCTCAGCTGTCTGTGTTTCTGACTCTGTATTACATTAGTGGAGGTTTTACGTTAAATATTCTTCTCTCTATTGTTTACTTTGGTAGTTTACCCATGTCAGAACCACGTGTGATGCATGCAGAGAAGATTACAGCATTCCCCAAAGAGTTCTCCTTGCCATAGCATGCATATTTCAACAAAGCATACACAACTGGGGATGTTTTGCTTGTGAGTGCTGAAAAGATGGCTACAAATATCTGGGGGAATGCAAAAATAGCAAGATAGGTCTGTCTGTTTATTTGTTTGTGACTTCTTTTGCAATTTAGGGAACTGCCTTAGAGGTAAATATTCCAGTAATAGGTTATGACCTAGTGGATAGAGGCTGTCCTGGTTTCGGCAGGGATAGAGTTAATTTCCTTCCTAGTAGCTGGTACAGCGCTGTGGTTTGGATTTTGGATGAGAACAATGTTGATAACACACCCATGTTTTAGTTGTCGCTAAGCAGTGCTTACACTAGTCAAGGACTTTCCAGCTTCCCACGCTCTACCGACTGAGAAGGCTGGAGGTGCACAAGAAGCTGGGAGGGGGCACAGCCAGGACAGCTGACCCAAACTGGCCAAAGGGACATTCCATACCATGTGACGTCATGCTCAGTACCTAAACTGGGGAAAGCTGGCCAGGGGAGGCCGCTGCTCGGGGACTGGCTGGGCATTGGTCAATGCGTGGTGAGCAATTGCACTGTGCATCACTTGCTTTGTGTATTATTATTATTATTATTATTATTATTATTATTATTATTATTACATTTTTATTATTGCTATTATTATTTTATTTCAATTATTAAACTGTTTTTATCTCAACCTGTGAGTTTTTCTCGCTTCTACTCTTCTGATTCTCTCCCCCATCCCACCGGGGGGAGGGGGGAGGAGTGAGCGAGTGACTGTGTGGTACTCAGTTGCTGACTGAGGTTAAACCACAACAGAGACAGATATCTATCTCTGGATATGCCTACAAGGTCTTCTTTTTATGGAAGGGAATTCAGTGTCCTCAGAGGTGCTGGCTTCTCAAGAGGTGATATGTAGTTGCACTGGAGAATAATGTGTGAGGAATGGTCTAGGCATGTCTTGACATCTAAGGATACAGCTACAGATACCTGGGGCTTTTTTACCCTATTTTGTTGCATTAAAATGTAACATGTAGGAAAACTCGTAAGAAATATGTATTTATTAGGCATTTTTGAAGGTCTGGATTATGTGATGAGATTTAACACTTTGTAATTTAATAGCATATGTTTAAGCAGTCCCCTTGAGTTTGCAAGGTCCTTCCGTATGAGAAAGGTTGTCAATCATCACTTCCAATTTCATTCACCTTACAGATGCTATTCAAGGGACACCTTCAACAGTAGTATGGTAATATGGGGAGGAAAGGAGGAAACAGTAAGATTTCCAGCTATGCAGCTGAAAATCTATGATTTGTTCACTGTCACTGAAATTTGGTGGAATTAATCACCTGATTGAAGCGCTGCAATCAATGGCTATAAACTGTTTAAGAGGGACAGGCAGGGAGGGAAAGGTGGGGGATGGTCCTCTACATAAAACAAATGGATTGATTGCACAGAGCTGTCTTTGAAAAACAGAAATGCACAGGTTGAGAACTTATGGGTGAATACTAGAGACCAAGCCAACAAAGGAAACCTCGTGGTTCGTGTTTACTACAGGCCACCTGATCAAGGGGAGGATGTTGATGAAAAGGTTTTATTTGAACTACAGGAAGCATCAAGCTTGTAGGCCCTGAGGCTGCTGGGGGACTTCAATCACCCAGACATCTGCTGGAAAAGCAGTGCAGAAAGCTGCAAGCAGTCTAAGAGACTCTTGGAGTGCATTGAAGAGAGCTTCTTAATCTAGGTGATAGAAAGTCCAACCAGAGGAGATGCATTACTGGACCTGCTGCTCACTAATGCAGGGGAACTTATTGGAGACGTCATGATTGGTGGTAGCCTCACCTGTAGTGGTCATGCCCTGTTGGAATTCATGATCTTGAGGGATACAGGCCAGGTGAAAAGTGTAAACCTTAAGAAAGTGAACTTTCAGTTGTTTAAGGGGCTAGTGGATGTGATCCCCTGGGAAACTACCCTCAGGGGTAAAGGAGTAGAAGAGAGCTGCCAGCTACTTAAAGACATTTTTCTTAGAGCACAAAAGCTCTTGATTCCCCTGTGCAGAAATCAGGCAAGGAAGGCAGGAGACCAGCATGACTGAGTAAGGATCTCCTGGTGAAAATGAAACACAAAAGGGAAATGCATAGGCAGTGGAAACAGGGACACACATCTGTCTTGGGAAGAATATAGTGCTACGGCCTAGGGGTGTAGGGATGGGATAAGGAAAGCCAAGGCATAGATGGAGTTAAATTTGTCAAGGGATGTGAAGAATAATAAGAAAGGTTTCTACGGGTACATTAGTCAGAAAAGGAAGACCAAAAAAATTGTACCCCCCCGATAAATGAAACGGGATCTGGTGACAACAAACATAGAGAAGGCCGAGGTGCTTAACAACATTTTTGCCTCAGTTTTCACTAGTGATTGCTCCTCTTGCATCTCTCAAATGCCTGAATCTCAGGGCAGGGACTGGGGGAATGAAGTCCCACCCATCATAGGAGAAGATCAGGTTCAAGACCATTTGAGGAACCTGAACATAGTCCATGGGACACAACAAGATGCATCCCAGAGTCCTGAGGGAACTGGCAGATGTAGTTGCTAAGTCGCTCTCCATCATATTTGAAAAGTCATGGCAGTCAGGCAAAGTCCAGGCCAAGTGACTGGAATGCAGGAAACATCACACCCATTTTCTTCAAAAAAGTAAAAAGGAGAACCCTGGGAACTACCAGCCATTCAGCCTCACCTCTGTGCCCAGTGAGATCATGGAACAGATCCTCCTGGAAGCTATGTCAAAGCACATGGATGAGAGGGAGGTGATTCGAGACAGCCAGCATGGCTTCACCAGGGGCAAATCATGCCTGACTAATCTGGCGGCCTTCTGCGATGGACTGCTTCGGTGGATAAAGGAAGAGTAACTGATGTCCTCTACCTTGCCTTCTCTAAAGCCTTTGGCATGGTCCCATATAACATCCTCATCGCTAAATTGGAGAGATACGGGTTGGATGGATGGACCCTTCAACGGGTAAGGAATTGGCTGGATGGCCACACCCAAAGAGTTGCAGTCAACGGCTCAATGTCCAAGTGGAAGCCAGTTAACAGGTGGTATCCCTCAGGGGTCCATATTGGGACCAATACTATTCAACATCTTTATTAATGACAGAGAGAGTGGGATTAAGTGCACCAAGCGGAGTGGTGCAGTTGCCATGCTTGAGGGAAGGGATGCCATCCAGAAGGACCTTGACAGGCTTGAGGAGTGTGGCCACGCGAATCTCATGAGGTTCAACAAGGCCAAGTGCAAGGTCCTGCACCTGGGTCGGGGCAACCCCCAGTACCAGTACAAAGTGGGCAACAAACGCATCGAGAGCAGCCCTGCAGAGAAGGAGTTGGGGATACCGGTGGATGAAACTGTGGATATGAGCTGGCAATGCGTGCTTGCAGCCCAGAAAGCCAATCATATCCTGGGCTGCATACAGAGAAGCGTGGCCAGCAGGTCGAGGGAGGTGATTCTGCCCCTCTACTCTGCTCTGGTGAGACCCCACCTGGAGTACTGCGTCCAGTTCTGGGGTCCCCAGCATAAGAAAGACATAACAAAAATATATCCCCAGCATAACAAAAACATAAGAAAGAAAGACTTTAACAGAAGTTAAAGCAGGTCCAGGGGAGGGCCACAAAAATGATCAGAGGGCTGGAACACCTCTCCTATGAAGAAAGGCTGAGAGAGTTGGGGTTGTTTATCCTGGAGCAGAGAAGGCTCCGCGGAGACCTTACTGCGGCCTTTCAATACTTAAAGGGGGCTTATAAGAAAGATGGAGGGAGACTTTTTGCCATGGCCTGTAGTGATAGGAGAAGGAGTAATGGTTCTAAACTAAAAGAGGGTGGATTTAGATTAGATATAAGGAAGAAATTATTTGCTAGGAGTGTGTTGAGACACTGGAACAGGTGTAGTTGTGGATGCCCCATCCCTGGAAGTGTTCGAGGTCAGGTTGGACAGGGCTTTAACAACCTGATCTAGTGGAAGGTGTCCCTGCACATCGCAGGACAGTTGGGCAAGATGACCTCAGAATCATAAAATCATAGAATATCTCAAGTTGGAAGGGACCCATAGAGATCTTCAAGTCCAACTCCCTGTTCCTTGTAGGACTACCTAAAGCTAAACCATATGACTAAGAGCATTGTCCAGACACTCCTTGAACTCTGACAGGCTTGGTGCCAAGACGACTTCCCTGGGGAGCCTGTTCCAGTGACCGACCACCCTCTCAGTGAAGAACCTTTTCCTAATGTTCAATCTGAACTTCCCCTAATGCAGCTTCATTCCATTTCCTCGTGTCCTATCGCTGGTCACCAGAGAGAGGAGATCAGCACCTCCACCTCCTCTGCCCCCCTTGAGGAAGTTGAAGACTGTGATGAGGTCACCCCTCAGCCTTCTCTTCCCCAAGCTGAACAAACCAAGTGACCTCAGCTGCTCCTCGTAAGTCTTGCCCTTGAGGCCTTTCACCACCTTGGTCGCCCTCCTCTGGACACATTCTAATAGTTTGATGTCCTTGTTATATTGAGGCGCCCAAAACTGCACACAGTACTCGAGGTGGAGCCGCACCAGTGCAGTGCAGAGTGGGACAATCACCGCCCTCGACCGGTTAGCTATGCTGTGCTTGATGCACCCCAGGACACAGTTGGCCCTTTTGGCTGCCAGGGCACACTGTTGACTCCTGTTCAACTTGCCATCAACCCAAACTTCCATCTCTTTCCGCAGGGCTGCTCTCCAGCCTCTCGTCCCCCAATTGGTATGTATAACCAGGATTACCCCATCCCAGGTGCAGAATCTCGCACTTGCTCTCGTTAAATTTCATACAGTTGGTGATTGCCGAGCACTTCAGTCTATCCAGATCTCTCTGTAGGGTCTCTCTACCCTCAAAAGAGTCCACAGGTCCTCCTAGTTTAGTATCATCTGCAAACTTATTTAAAGTATCGTTGATTCTTGCGTCCAGGAATTAAAGAGCAGTGGCCCTAAAATTGGGCCCTGGGGAACCCCACTTGTGACTGCCATTAGCCAATTGTTCACCCATTATATTATGGACTTTTCTAGCTGTATGCTGGACATTTTGTCCCGAAGGTTACTATGAAAGACAGTATCAAAAACTTTGCTAAAATCCCAAAAACCCACATCTACTGGCTTTCCTTGGTAAACTAGATGGGTGACCTTGTCATAAAAGGAAATGAAGCTGGTTAAGCAGGACTTTCCCCTCGTGAACCTGTGCTGCCTATGGCCAATGACTGCATTGTCTCTCAAGTGTTTTTCAGTAACTCCCAGAATAACCTTCTCCATAATTTTACCAGGCACTGAAGTGAGACTGACAGGCCTGTAACTACCAGGGTCTTCCTTCTTGTTCTTCTCGAAAACTGGGATAACATTTGCCAGCTTCCAGTGGACTGGGACCTCTCCAGACTCCCAAGACTGTTGAAAAATAATGGAGAGAGGTCCCGCAATGATATTGGCAGCTCTTTCAGTACCCTGGGATGAATCCCATCAGGCCCCATAGACTTATATGCATCCAGCTGGAGCAGCAAGTCTTGAACAAGTTCAGAGTTGGCTGGGAGTTTATCATCCCACCAGTCACGGTCTTCCAACACAGGGGTCCAGGGGTCCCAGGGCCCATCATCAGTGTTGAAGACAGAGCAAAGAAGGCATTAAATGTCTCTGCTTTGTCTACGTCCCTATTTGTGAGGTGACTGACCTCATCAAGTAACAGATCAATGTTATCTCTGATCCTCCTTTTGCTGTTAACATGTCTTAAAAAGCCCTTTTTATTGTCCTTCAGAGTGCTACCCAGCTTGAACTCTAATTGAGCTTTGACTGCATGAATTTTCTCCCTATAGTGACAAATAGTATCTCTGTAGTCCTCCTGTGTCGCCTGTCCTTGCTTCCAATGTCCATACACTTTCCTTTTCTGCCTAAGTTCTAGAAGATCTCTGCTCAGCCAAGCCGGCCTTCTGCCCCGCTTACTTGACTTCTGACACTTTGGAATTGCCTGCTCCTGCACTGTAAGAGATGGCTCTTAAAAAGTGACCAGCATTCATGGACCCCAACACCTTCAAAAGCAGATTCTCAGGAGACTTTACTAACTAGCTCCTTCAGCAGCCTGAAGTCTGCTCTCCCCATATCCAGGGTTGAAGTTTTGTTGGTGGTTTTTCTCCTATCACCAACAACTTGAAATTCAACTACTTTGTAGTGACTGTCACCAAGACAGCCACCAATCACCATTTCGCCCATGAGTCCCTCTCTGTTTACAAACAACAAATCTAGGAGGGCACCTTTCCTAGTTGGCTCCCTTAGTACCAGCACCAAGGAGTTATCTTCAGCGTGCTTCAGAAATTTCCTGCTGTATGATGTTCCCAGTTGATGTCTGGGAAGTTAAAATCACACATAAAGACAAGAGCAGCTGATCTAGAGATATCCCTTAATTCCTTGTAGAATAATTCATCGGTGTCATCGTCCTGGCTGAGTGGTCGATAGTAGACTCCCACAACAACATCCACTTTATTTGCTTTTCCCTTCATCCTTACCCAGAGGCTCTCAACTCTGTTTTCACCAACTGTAAGCACCATAAAATCCAACCCCTCCCTTACATACAGGGCCACCCCACCACCACGCCTGCCCTGCCTATCCCTCCTGAAGAGCCTATAGCCGTCCATCATGGCACACCAGTCACAAGACTCATCCCACTAGGTATTGCTTATGCTAATGATGTCATAGCTCTGGGACTGGGCCAAAGCTTCTAGCTCCTCTTATTTATTCCTTATGCAGCACACATTAGTATAAGGACATTTCAACTGTGCTCCAGTGTACTCAGTGCATCGTGGAGCAGACTGAAGGACCTTGCTAACACACCTTCCCTCATCCCTCAAACACTGGCACACCACCCCTAGGCTTATATCTAGGGAGCCTGGTTTTATCCCTTTCCCCCTTCAAATCTAGTTTAAAGGTCTTTCAATGAGCCCTGCTAACTCCTGCGCAAAGATCCCTTTCCCCTTTTGAGAAAGGTGCACCCTGTCTGTCGCTAGCAGGCCTGGTGTCATGTAGATCTTTAAAGGTCCCTTCCAACCCAAGCCATTCTCTAGTTCTATGATTCTATAATTCTATGATTGATTCTATGATTCTCTGATTTGGAAGGCCAAACATAGTTTAAGGTTTTCAAAAGAAAGAAGATATGACTCAATTTGCAAGTGCCTGTTGCAACTCCTCAGCACAACTTGCTCTGCTCTTCCTTTGTCTTCTACCAGTCCACTAGTCTTTTTGACATGGCTGTCAATATACCTGGGGGGAAAACAGACAGATTTCGATAGATCTGGTGAACAATCTTTGCCGATACCTGGGGCAAATGTTCTGTTTCTCCTTTGCTTTCTATGTGGGATGGTGAGATCATGGCTTCAGTTTCAAATGAGCTTCTTACCAATACCAGGGTCATGAGGTAACTAACAAACTGTTTTTGTAATGAGAGCTCTGTATGCAGTGTTAGGTTTGTGCACTCTTCAGGTGTGCATCTCATTTTTGAACAAGAGCAGTGCAGACTTTATGGATTTTTAGTGTTGCAAGTAGTTACTTAAGTGGCAGGGGCTTATAATAGTAATCAAGATTCAGCCAGCTACAGAGAATATGGTGTATGCCTCTAGAGAGCATGTTTTCTTTAACAATTTCAGAAAGGCTAATTTAGGATGGCATTTATAAGGATGCAAAGGGCAGCTAGCCCTGACTGGTGGGATAAATAAGTAACGAAAATGGGAATCCACTTAGATATAAAAGGCTTCCCGCTGAATGTGGAGAAAGACACTCAGGCTGGGAACAGCTCTAAAATGGAAGAGGTTGTACCCCTGAGATGGACTGAAAGCCACTTCTGCCTGATTTGAAGGAGGGTAAAGTTGTCTTCTTTTGTTGCTTTTTTAAAAGCGTAACAAAAGTATAGAAATACTCCTTTGTTTAATGGATGACAGGATACAAAGATGACAGGAAATTTCACTCCTGATTTGCTATGGCCTTATCAGGTGCTCACTAGGAGGAAGAGCAAATGGTTTACAAAGAAAACAAATGGTGGAAGGATGTCACAGACTTGCATGGTTTTGGATACAAACTCATTCACCTTTCTTTAATTTAATGTATATATAGAAACATGATACATAGAATCATAGAATCATAGAATCATTAAAGTTGGAAAAGACCTCTAAGATCATCAAGTCCAACCGTTGACCCAACACCACCATGCCCACCAAATCATGTCCCTAAGTGCCGCATCTACACATCTTTTAAATTTAAAAGTTAATTTAAACTTAAAAATTCAGTTAATTTAAGCACTGCAGTATTCAATAGCCAAGTTTAAAGTCCTGAATTAGTCTTTTGAAACATTGCTTGAAGAACACAGAAAATAAAAATTTTCTGAAGCAAAAGGCTAGCTATGCTAGCACTTAAGTTCAGGGCTTAAATAAGAGGTAAAACGTTTGAGAAGGTGAATCACCAGGCACCATGTATGTTAGTTTATGGAACATAATTGGGAGAAGATTTGGGGACTTTACATATTTAATATAAAATACAAACTTTTACACTGTTGGGAAGCTGGACACCCTAATACTGGTTGGGGAATATGTGTGAAAATCATAAGTGAGACAAGTCCCACTTTTGTATTGTATTCTGAAAGCATCACACTTCCTTGTTTCTTGTTCTCAGTTTTGTGTGTTCATGTTTACAGGGTAGAGACTTTATAATTAAGCTCTTTGACCATAATCTTTTATATTTATGTCTTCTTTATATTGACTTCACCATATGAAAAGCATTGTTTTTGCCTGTAGGTCAAGCAACTTCAGCCTGCTCCCTCAAATTCCTCCTCATATCTCACACCTTTTCATCTGCAGTGCAATTCAAATTCCTGCTTTAGACCTGTTTGGTATATGATGTCAAAAAGCAACTAGGAATATATAAACTCAAATAAGGCCTCACCTCTTCTTCTCCTGTGTGTAATCCTTTCATTTGGCCTTGCTGTGATGGTCTGCTCTGTGCTTCTAATTCTGTTGACAGCCCCCCTCGGTTTCCACTGAAACCCATGACTTTTAAAAGGATTCAGTACTTTAAGAAAAGGATCAGAATCCTGGAATTTTTTACTGCATAATCCACTGTCTGAAGTGTTTTCGTGTTTGGTATCACATATTTTACAATTAAATTCCTGTATTGAAACTGAGGGGTCCACAAGCTTTGTATGGATCTTGTATTTTTATCTCCTGGGGAATGTGCCACGCAGCCTACTGTAACTGAGATTTCACCATGTGCCTCCTGGTCTCCCCAGTTTTCTTGGCTTCAGTGCTTCACTACTTCTCTATTTTTTAGAATATACTTTTGCATGGCATGACCATTTAGCTGTACACTGGAGTCAAGGCTCTTGTGCCCTGCTTCAGTGACATCAGCATGACATGGTTAGTTTTCCTTCTATCTGGTTCAAACAGCTAAGGAAAGGTAGTAATAGATTGCTTTCCTTCTTTTAGTACATGGGTGTATGTGGGTATAACTAGTAAACTAGCCGAACATAATAACAATGACAACTTCCCAATATGAGTCTGTTTAGCAGGTCTTTACAGTGATATGGTGTACTGGTTTTGGCTGAGATAGAGTTAATTTTCTTCATAGTAGCTAGTATGGGGCTATGTTTTAGATTTGTGCTGAAAACAGTGTTGATAAGACAGGGATCTTTTCGTTACTGCTGAGCAGTGCTGACACAGAGTCAAGGCCTTTTCTGCTTCTCACCCCACCCCACCAGTGAGCAGGCTGGGGGTGCACAAGAAGCTGGGAGGGGGCACAGCCAGGACAGCTGACCCCAACTGACCAAAGGGATATTCCATACCATGTGACATCATGCTCAGCATATAAAACTGGGGGAAGAAGAAGGAAGGGGGGGACATTCAGAGTGATGGTGTTTTGTCTTCCCAAGTCACCGTTACTCGTGATGGAGCCCTGCTTTCCTGGAGATGGCTGAACACCTGCCTGCCGATGGGAAGGAGTGAATGAATTCCTTGTTTTGCTTTGCTTGCACGCACGGCTTTTGCTTTCCCTATTAAACTGTCTTTATCTCAACCCACAAGTTTTCTCACTTTTCCCCTTCTGATTCTCTCCCCCATCCCACCAAGGGGGGAATGAGTGAGCGGCTCTGTGGTGCTTAGTTGCCAGCTGGGGTTAAACCACGACATATGGGAAGGGATTTATTTTTTTTTTTCAATAGAGAGCTTAGTCTGCAGTCCTTTTTAAGATATCTAAGCACTCCATACTATCTAGACCCAAGTAACCAAAATGGTATAAAATACATACTGTTGACAAAATTCCACAATGTATTTTCACTAACAGCCTAATAAAATTATGTTGCTGGGGTAAAATCTCATTTATGTTTCTCTTTCCTTTTCTTCCCTCCTCTCTCCAAAAAAACAAGAAAGGAGCAGTGAATCTTTATTATCTTTGATTCCTGATTTTATAGGCAGCATAGGGGACATGCAAATGAAAATCCATTAAAACATCCATGTCTTCAACAAAACATATACACTGCAGCTATATTTCCAGTGGCCAGCTTTAATTGTTCCTTTTTCATTTCTCCAATATATTTTTACAGGGAAGCTATCACTGTAGTTGAAAATTAAAAAAAAAAAAATCAATACAACTGGAATCTACATTACACTGGGGCCTTATATTCATGCCTTTTTTTTCTTGGATTTTTGAGAAGCAGCTTTGCTCTGATACTCTTCATCCACCCGCATACTCTGGTTAGATATTTTTAAATTCCAGTCATCATAGAGTCAGAATTTGCAGGTGGTTCTCAGAGAACTTTTTCCCCTCTAGCTAGCTGTGGAAAGGACAATGCAATTAATAACAGATGGTATGGAATGACCACGTCCTTGAGAGAAAGCCTTATTGGCACCTCCTGCTAATTGTATCACATATAACGCAAGTAAAAGCATAATAAATCTGAACTGGGGGACATTTTATGCAAGAGCTCTTCTCTCTTTCCAGACGGTAAATTGCTCAGCTCTTGAAATATCTATAACCTTGTGATACCCAACTTGCATTAGCTTAATTGCCTTTTTTCTTTTCTTCCTCCCTCCCCTTCCTTGCTCTCCCTCTCTTTTTTTGTTCCCTGGGTCTGTAAGAGCAATTCTGTTTTGTTAGTTTACCTGCTTTAGTGCTGTAAGGAAAGGATCTATATTTGTTGTCTTGGACAGAATTTTGTCGGGTCTGTTCTGCAGACTTATTGGTAAATTGCCCTTTTTAAAGAGCTTTAAAGCACTTTACTTGATATCAGAACATGACTAAATGCTGAAGGAGTTTAATAGAAATCTAGAAGAGCATTCTCATTAACTGTGAGATGGAGTGAGCTTCAGATGGATCAACAGATATATCCTATTCTTTTTCAGAATATGACTGCCATGCTCAAAAAAAAAAAGTCCTGATGCACAACGAATTTTTTGTTCTCACAGTAATAAATCAGTAGCAAAGAAGTTCTGTGGAATAAATAAAAAAAGATTGCTGAAGTCTCAAATCTCCTCGAGCCTTGTCACCATGTGGGGATGAAGAAGGGCTGCTTCGGCAGAGTTTGCCTCTGTTGGCAGTGGGGGAAGGGGAGACTGCTTTTCATGAAAGTTCTGCTGGATTTTTTTTCTTTTATTTCTACTTATAACATTAATTTCAATCCTAGTTTTGGTCCAAGGAGAAAGTAACAGATAAGTGAACAGGAGCATGTATATAGAACAGCTTGCAGGAGATGCTATTTAAGGCACAGAATGATGCTACAGCTGCACACAATGAACAGCATCTACAGTTGCAAGTGCTCTGTCAATGTGCAGTTGACTTTTAGGCCTGAGGTGTCTCCCTAGCTCTCCTAGTCCCTGTACGGAGAAAGCAATTTGACAGAGAATTGTTCTTTGTGGAATATTTCAGTAAGATGGAGCAAAGTCTGCAAGTGATTATTCAAATTCCACTTGGGCCTGTACCCAAGGTAGAAAGATGCCAAGCCATTATAATCCATTCCCCAAGCACCTATCATGCCCTTCAGGTGTCTCCCGTTCCACGTCATGCGCTGCAGAGCAATCTGGTGAAAAGAGGTTTTCCCTGGACAAGAGTAAGACATAGCATATCAGTGCAATCCTCAGAGGAAGATATACATTGGATTGGGAACAAGGACTTCCAGATCTAAGCCTCACTCCTGCTACCAAATTTCTGAATGATCATAGGCAATTTACTTCACTTTGTGTTTTTGTTCCTGTTCCCTATTCTGGTCTATTTTAAACTGCAAGCTCTTGAATGGTGCCTGTCCTGAGGACTCCTCGATGCTATTGGAATACACAGTAATATTAGTAACATAATGAACTACTTTGGCAAGTACTTTAAAAGCCATCTGTCAGTATCAAGACTTCTTTAGGAAAAACATAGAAATGCAAAAGGTATTCCTGAGAGACTGCTGAAATCTGAGCTAAAAGTTATTCTTATGATTTTGATTCTCTGTGCACTGCACCTTGAACTGTGCCCTAAATTATCTATGAGGCGTTTTTTTGGCAAGCTTATCTGACACTTTCTTGTTACACAGCCTAGAAGACTGGTTTACTGAGTTCTCTCATATGTCCCTGTGAAGCCATTGTAGTCTGACTCTGCACCCACCTAAGTCAATAATAATATTCCCATTGGTTTTCTGAGACAAGAAACTAAGCTTGAAAATGCATTTATTTTGGAGTATATGTATGCAAAAAAATAGAAGAAAAATCATTGTGAATAAAATATATTTTGGTGCCATGAAGAAGGCCAAGAGTTGAAGTAAAGAGAGAAAGAGTAGATGGTATGAAAAATAACTGAAGAAATGGACAAAAACTAGAATGACCAAGTTAATGAGACAATAACTGCCTAAGTCACCAACTTCTCCAATGTGATGTGGGTTTCAGAATTTTCAGATTTGCCTTATACATTTGCTACTTTATTTCATCTTGATGGTATTACTACATTCTGAACTAGAGTTCTGCAATAAATTGTGATAACCCTGGCATCATTTGCATATCTGAATATCAAGTCTTAAATTTAGAGACACTCAAGTTTGGAAAAAATACAGGAATTGATGTATAACATCAAGGATGCTATTTAGTCCACTAAGAGTAATTATGCTAATCCTGTCTTTATATGAAGAGTAAAAATTAAAAGTGACATAATGAACTTTGTAGAAACTGATGGAAATTTTTGTGTGTCCAAACAGGCTAGACCTTGTAATTACAGGTAGGTAATCAGTATACATTAGTAACTATGACTGTTCACTTGCACATGTAGCATGGAATCTAGAAGTGGGCCCGTGTGGAACTTATGAGGTTTGTCAAGGCCAAGTGCAAGGTCCTGCACCTGGGTCAGGGCAACCCCTGGTATCAACACAGGCTGGGGGATGAAGGGATTGAGAGCAGCCCTGCCGAGAAGGACTTGGGGGTACTGGTGGATGAAAAGCTGGACATGAGACAGCAATGTGTGCTCGCAGCCCAGAAGGCCAGTCGCATCCTGGGCTGCATCCGAAGAAGCGTGGCCAGCAGGACAAGGGAGGTGATTCTGCCCCTCTACTCTGCTCTGGTGAGACCCCACCTGGAGCACTGCATCCAGCTCTGGAGCCCTCAGCATAAGAGAGACATGGACCTGTTGGAGCGGGTCCAGAAGAGGGCCACGAAAATGATCAGGGGGATGGAACACCTCTCCTATGAAGAAAGGCTGAGAGAGTTGGGGTTGTTCAGCCTGGAGAAGAGAAGGCTTTGGGGAGACCTTCTTGCAGCCTATCAGTACTTAAAGGGGGCTTATCAAAAAGATGGCAGCAAACTTTTTAGCAGGGCCTGTTGCGACAGGACAAGGGGGAATGGCTTTAAACTAAAGAGGGGTAGATTCAGACTAGATATAAGGAAGAAATTTTTTACGCTGAGGGTGGTGAAACACTGGCACAGGTTGCCCAGAGAGGTGGTGGATGCCCCATCCCTGGAAACATTGAAGGTCAGGTTGGAGGAGGCTCTGAGCAACGTGATCTAGTTGAAGATGTCCCTGCCCACGGCAGGGGGGTTGGACTAGATGACCTTTAGAGGTCCCTCCCAACCCAAACTATTCTATGATTCTATGATTCTCTGAATCTGTTTTCAAATAACGTTAATTTTGATACAGAGTTTCAAACAGCTACATGGAGAAGTACATTCATCCCCCAACTGGCAGAATGTTGATCATCATCAAAGATAATTTTCTAATTAAATCAAAAGACTGAAAATCTGGAAAACTCTGCTTTCTCCCTCACTGCAAAACAGTCTTCGCTTGTCACTGTAGAAAGGATTTACTTACCATGCATTGACTTCCCCCTCTGTACTATAAAGATGACAGAATTTATGTGCTGTTAGACTGGTTTCCTTCAGATCTTAACATGCTTTGTTTTTCTGTCTAGAAGACCATAAGGTCACACATCAATGGCTTTACCCAGTCCAATGTTTCACCACTGCTGAAATGAGAAGAACCTGCTCTAGCCTCATGGAGAGAAGTCCTGGCTTCGTACTCTCTCTTCAGGCTGGCCCTGGCAGCTGGTAGATCTTCCTTTCAAACAGTTCATCTGCTGAACCTGAAGAAAACCAAACTAAAAAAATGTGAACAGGGTTTTTTAAAATTGTGTGTTGGGGGTTGAAATTAATAATCTGAGAGAAAACTGGAAGAAAGCCAAAGCCAAATGAGGAAGCAGGAGCATGTAATGAAGAAGGCATGGGTTAGAAGGGAGGAAGGAATCTTTTGGTCACAGCAAGATCCTAGACTGTCTCAACTGCAAAGTGTAGTCATCCTAATAGTAGGCATCTGTGCAGCTGTGTTAACATATTGATTGTGTGCTATGTATGTTGGACAACTATATTTGTCATGCCATAATTTTCCACGTGTTTAAGTTTGAGAGAAATACATGTTCATTGTCACCACTAAAAGGCCACTTCTTCCTATACACCAAATGTTATGACATTTCCGTAGCTGAAAGTCAGTTTGGCCTGGGTAAGAAAGTGTGGAAGAGCATCCTTTGAAGCAGTTGTATTAATAAATTCAGTAGGACTGGATGATCAAACTAGTATTTTGTGTTAAAACAGGTATTCTTATATACCAAAGATAGCAATTCACTCATACTTTAATATTGCAGTAGATATGGCATTATCTTTGACAATTCTGTCATTTCCTGTCCTTCATGCCTTTATTTTTTCAATTTATGCTCTAGACTTAGAAATGAAAGGTACTTTCCTTAAAGGTCACATCACTTGCTTTGGTAAGTGCATAGTTTGGGTGGGTGGATCTGACTGAGATATAAATAATACTGTGTTCAACTGATGACGGGGGAAAGCTGTCATTTTATTTATTATAACTGTTAAAAATTTTCTGAGTGGCTTCTCTTTCTCTTTCTCTCAACTGCCATCACTCAAAGATGGGTACAAAGCAGAAGGAACGCAGGTTTACAGGAGACGCTCCACAAACACTTCTTTTTTTTCTGGAAACTTGCTGTGTGTCATTGCTCATTATCAACACAGAAGTGCTGTACACTCTCTCTCTACTTTCTTGATTTTTAACTTTTATTTTCATAAGTGTACTCAGCCCTTGTAAATATCCATCAAAGTCATGATTTATCTTGGTAGACAGGATTTGTCACCTATTATTCAAATATTCTGAACCTTTCTTCAGACCATCTTTAAATTTACTCATTTTTCAAGGTGAAATCTTTATTTTCTGAAAAAGAACAAGGGGAAAGTATCATTTAGACCACGTTCATTGTCTCTGATGGCTTTGGTCCATTGTGGGGCAATATTTTGTTGTTCTTAAAATCCTTCCAACTACAAGGTAGTGGAATGGAAATGTAAGATATAAATCAGTGTTTCTGTATAGCATAATGCCCAGAACTTAACAGCAAAATAAAGCAGGTAATGCTTTCTCATTCTTTGGTACTAAAAATTATAGTATAGCATAAGAACATAGATGCTATTGTTTTAGGTGAAATCTAGGAAGGTACATAAAAGACCAAGACAGGGATGAATTCTACACATTGCAAAGTATGCTATTGCAGTGTGGAGCAATCACCAAATCCTGACAGGTCTTGTAAGCTACAAGTCGTGCTTGCATCATTATATCTGAAGTTCTTTGAAGCACCTCTCTTCCATGCATGAATTTGTCTAACCCACCATTTTAATCCAATTCACACTTCTGCTACCCAAAACATCCTATGATGGCAAGCTCCACGATTTAATTATGAATTTACTCACTTTTTTTTTCTGTTTAATTTAAGCTTCATTGGTACATGCTAATTCTTGTGTTATGAGAAATAGGAAGCAACCATTTCATATTTGTTTTCATTACCTTTAGGTATCTCTATCACATTCTCTGACCTGCATCTTTTGAAAGTTAAAGAACAGTTGCCTATTGAATTCCTTTTATTTAATTCCTCCTCTGATGCAAACTTTTCCACATCACCAATCATTCTGTTTATCTGTCTCTGTACCTTTATATTTATATTCTTTCTGAACTAACTGAAAATCCAAGCATGGAGCTATGCCATGCTGTGATGTTACTAGCCAGAAGCACCAAGGAAGACTAGTGACAATCATAAGTAAAATGCACAAAACTGTGAAGTTATAGGATCAGCATAGGGGTAGGTGTCCAGGCAAAACCCACTGCCACTTTCTGAATTCAACCTCTTGCTAAACATACTGCGTAGTCCAGTCATCTTTCAGGCACAGCAAGTAAGCTTATAAAGACTATGAAAACTTATTCAACTGTGTAAGTACAAAGTATTTACTTGTAAATACATTCTTAACATCAATATACAATATTGATAATATCAAACACAGTATTTATATCAGTGGAAAGCTGTGCATGGGATAGACTCAAAAAACTTCTAGTAGGACTGTAATTGAAAGTCTGTATAAAATAGGTTTTCTGAGCATTACTCCTGGGACTCTTACTAATTTATGTTCATCCTTCTTTCCCTTCTGAGATGTTAATCTAGCAAATCAATAAGAGTGATGCACCTTTGAGCCAAGATTTGTCATGTGTCTAGCAACCATACTTCTCATTAGGACAACTATGAATTGATTTGAAACAGAGAACACATCACAAGAGAAGATGACTATTTATCGGTCTGCAGTTTACCAAATAAGCATGGAGAGGAGCAAGAACTGGTAATTCCATCTGATGCAAAATTAATCAACCGAAATAAATTGTTATCTACTAAATAACATGAAGAATAAATACTCCTTGTTCTTTTTTATCTCCCTTTACCTTTCTTTGGATTTTGCTATTTCTGAACAGTTTACTCATGTCAGTGGGTGTGTAAGTGCATATTCACTACAGTTAAAGGTTAGGGATATTTCATCAACAAAAACAGATATCTGTACTAAGTGAAAGTTTGATTTGCAGAAGGAGAACACAGCTTGTTCCATATCTAATTGCTTTTTTAACCTTGTACCTGTCTTAATAACTTAGCAGATCTTGTCTACCTATCAACAAAACAAGATGTGCTTGGAGCTCAAATTTCAGTAACAAGGATCATTGAATATCCAATTTAAAACAATTCATCATTGTCAGAAAGGAAAATTATTTAAGGAACCACTTATTATTTTCTTTGCCTTCATTTCTCTTCTTTGTTAGTAATATAATGTCCAATATCCAATTTTGAAATGGTCTGATGGTCTTTCCACATTTCCCAGTTAAATAAGAAAGAAGCATAGGAATAAGATGGTGTGTTAAATAATAAATGTGTTCTTTTTTTATATTTGTAAGAGTCCCAGACAGATTCATAGCTACAATGAGCTTTCTTTTACTTCATTCCTCTCTGCTAGATTCGTCCCATTATATCCAGATAACTCTGCTTTTCTGAAGTCCTCACAATTATTATTGTCATTATTGTTGTTATTAATATAGAACTATTTAAAGATATGGAACCATTCAGGGTTTTTTATATATATATTTGGGGCGGTATTTATATTTAAGGTTAATTTTCAATACTAATCAATGCAACAACAACTAATCAATGTGCTTTATCCTGCAGCATTCTACATCTGTTTTGGAAATAGTATCAGAGCTGAAACCTAGCTGTGTAGTTATAAAAGATGGATGAAATCTCAACAAATAGGAATAATTCAGATATACACTTTCTTAATTTTCAGTTTATTGTTTTGTATGTACCTAATCAATAGTTAGTTACTTCGGTTTAATAGATTTTAAATAAATTAAATGACTGGTATCTTCTGTTGTGATTATTTAAAAAAAAAAAAACAACAACAAAAAAACAACAAAACCACAAAATGCAGCATTCCGAACAAAAGAGAAGCAAAGAGATAAAAGTGTGTTCTTCCTATTGAAGGAAAAGGGGATTTTTTTATTTTTTTTTTTTTTTTTTTTATCACTGTGATGAAAAAGTTCACCTGAATTCTTCTTTAGTACCTGCTAGTGAATTTGCTACACACTGATCCAGTGGCTTTGATCTGTGTTGCTTATCATGTTGCCATCTCATGATGTCTTTCAAATCACTTTGTAGGAGCTGCACAACTGCTGACAGTGAGTCTCATTTAGTTGCCAATCTTGTTTGCAAAGTATGGTCTCATCTCTGTTGCTATGGCAATATGATGTTATACAGTAGATTTCAATAACTGTCTATTAGCCTCAGCATGTTCAGACCTGGAGAATAGAAGTCTGAGGAAGCAATTCGTCAGGTATGGTTTTCTGCTTTTTACTGTGCATCGAGCAGGTATCTGCTGGAACCATACATAGATTGTCAATACAATATTTCTAAACAGAAATCCCAAGTTATGCTATACTGGTGGGAAAATTCAAACTACTGGTGTTCTTTTAAACTAAAAAAAAAGGTGACTAGTGAGAACACAATTGAACACATGAATTACTGTGAAAGAACTTTGTGACATTTCAACAAGAAAAGCATCCCCATTTTATTTAAAAGATTACAGTCTCTTGTTCCATGATTACTAGATTACATGTGACTCATTGTCACTACATGTATTGTGCATATAAAGGAGTATTTGTCTATGTGGTCTGACAAGCCCGTTGTAGATATACATATATGTTGTAGTTTGCATTGATTCTTCACTTCCATGTGCTTACATTTGTCTATAGGAGCCAAATTGTTGCAGAAATATTCTATTTGCAGAAAGAAAGATAGAAGAAATTCATCACGTGCCTGCATGGCTCAAAACTTATGTAAATTCTCTAAAATCCTCCTTTTACTTCCCTCACTCTGCCCATGTCTCACACACTAAGTTGGCAAGGGAGAGGACCCTCCCTTCTCAGCAAGACCCTGGATCTGAATCCCAGATCAAAGAGAAAAAATCAAAATTCAGGATGCAGTGACTTAGGAAAATGTGGGCTGGAAACATGGTCTGAATCTGTGTTATTAACACTCAAATGAGTTGGTCAATACTGCTGAAGTTGCATCCCATATGATTTCCAATGATTTAATGGGAAAATTCTTTGATATCTCTGACTTTTCTTCTGTCTTTTCTTTGAATGCAGCTCTTTATGCATGACATGATTTACTGCCCCTACCTATGAATATCTCCCACTATCATAGAAGTATAAAATCATCTCCACACTTAAAACTTAGCTTAGGCACTACTTCTACTGCCCCAAATACTGTCATTGTACCTTGCTTAAATGTGTTTCTACTGCTAATTTTTTGATGTTATGTTAGTGTCCAGATCTATGACATCATAAGATGTCTAATTGAAAATCTCAAAACAAACATCTTGTAAAAAGTTGATCACCAAAGATTCCAAAATTCTCTTTTATATAAGATTTCTAAAATATGCTTTTGCTGTTCTTGCTGTTTCCCTTGCTGTGCCTTGATGTAGAAGTCACTTCACAACACTGGTGTCTGTTCTTGTGAGAAACCATTGCCACATCTGTGGCAGGGCTAGGAGAGCCCTGGGATCCTGCTAGCCTGGCTGGAGAGAGCCCTGTGGGGTGCAGCAGTGAGCTCTCAGGTGTGGAGAGGCTCTGCTGACAGCTGGGGAAGATGCAGCAGGTACTGGGCAAACCATTAAGTGATGCCATCTGTCTCCTTGTTCATGCATGTTTTTTTGCTGAGGCCGACAAATTTATGATGAGTGGTAACATTTTACATTTCAGACCCACTCTGCCTAGAAGGAGACTCAGAGACAGCTTTTCAAACTTAGGCACTTGGTAAGATCTAAATGAAATAAAAATGAAAGCAGTGTGATTTATATTTATATAAAGAGTCTAAGAACTGGAAAAAAAACCTCAAAACATAATAAAGCAATCTATAATGTGAAAAGCTTTAGAAGGACTAGTTCCTTATAGTGGTAACTAAATCCCATTTTCACTACAAATCCCAAAATATATAACCTTTTTACTTTGTCTTCTTTTACAAACTTTTTTTTTAATGTATTACATACTTCACTGTTGACCCTCCCCATCAGATTCCCTGTCTTATATGTCTCTTGACTCTTTCAAGAAGGTAAGGTTACCCAAATGTTTTACTGATGCTAGCATGCTTTCTTATTTTTTTCACTGTCCTCCTATGCTTGTCTGTTTTTTGAATGTTAGCATCAGTTCTAGTCCACCAACAACTCTTCTCTGTCATTTAGCAACTGCTGTAGCTAAACAGCAAATTAAATGAAATCTTTTCTAAAGATTGTTTTAAAGAAAAAAACCCAAACCAAACCAACGTCTCTTCCTCTCTACTCTCTAAATAGGAAATCTTTCCATGTGAATGTCAGTGATACGGTACATGGATGGCTTGGCTACTTTCATAGGCTTTGAGTACATGCAAATCTTTGCTATCACTATACAATCATTGCATAAAAAAGGATTTGCTATTACAAAAGAAATAGCATAACTTGATTTTAGTCTATGGATTTCTCTTTTGACTACAATATCTTTCAATGAATTTTAGGTGTGCTGACCAAATGAACTTTTGCTAACTATGATTTCTGTTCCTTCCTTCCTTAATATTGCATATTAATGCAATATTGCCTCATGACAGAAAAACGCTCATGCTTCACTTTAAATAGAACAGTCCGATTGGAAAAAATGTTTTGCTGGATCAGAGTATATAAACATAGTAAAGCCTGCTCAAAGCATCACTCAAAAGTCTTATTCAGGAGATGCACTTTACCACTTACATAATTACAAGTCAATGGGCTTAAAGTTAATCACGTATTTACATATTTTCTTGAATCAGTATCATAATTAAATACTCTTCTGGGCCATGATCCAAAGAATACTGAACTAACAGAATAGACCACTATTAATTCTGACAGTAGCTAAATCGCTCATCTTTCATGCTGCTTCAGGCTCATATTCTTTCATAGTGTCACACAGTTCTGTTTTGAGTTGAAGACCTTCATCAGGTTTAATGGAAGATATATGGGTTATTAAAAGTCTGTGTCTTTCACCATTTTCAGAGAGATTCACAAGCACAGAAAACATTTTAAAGTCATGAATAGGCCTATCAAAAATGCGGGACTGAACGGTAATGTTCTGCCTTGTAATACATTTTTTGGCCAGGTGCCTCACTGAGGATATGTTCTTGCCAGAAGAAAACTCCACTACGAGGGTTAGTATTGTTGAGGCTATTAATAGTAGAGAATATTTACTGTCTGATGCTCTTGTTCTTGTCAACAGCTCCAAATGGGCAAATAAAGGCTTCACACCTGCAAAACTTGTGGACAGTTGTAGCAAAGAGGCAAAGTCCTAAGGGGACAAGGCAACCACACTTCTGAATTGGTGAGGCATACTGACATGCCAGAACGAAGGTATGTAATGGGATGAATGAGCTACACCTGCTCTGTGGACAACTAGGAGACTCCATTCAGTAGATCCAATCCTCTGGTAACTCATAAATCACCCATTCAGGCACAATAAACCTGGGGACTGACTGGAAGTTCACATTTTCATTAAACATAGTTTCTTCTTCCTGCTCACTGTTCTGGTAACACTCCAATAGCTTCTTTTTACACTTTCCATTTTTTCATGTGTATTTACAGTATTCCTTTCCCATATTATCAGTGACTTTTTTTTTTTTTTTTAATAATAAGCACAACAGAGGTCAGCTCAAATGTCAACTTTGGAGGAAAGAAAGAAGTTTATCAATTCTTCTTATGGAAAGCAAAAGTATGTAACAGAGCTCTACAACCACCGTGCCACTCTGTTTCAGTGCTTCACTATCCTCACCACAGAATAATATTTCCTAATGTCATCTTGACTTTTCCTAGATGTAGTTTGAGTTCATTAGTTCATTTATCCTTGTTTTAGGTAAGTTCAAGTCAGTGGAAGTTAAAGAATGTGCTCAGAGTTAGCAGACTCTTTCTTGAATCACTATGTTAATTTCATGAATCATGCTTTCCTGAACAAGTACTTTGTGTTGCAGTTAGCAATGGAAATGACATGCCAAATTAATCAAACACATTGCTTTCTATGCCCATACTGTTATTTCATTGTGTAATACTTTTGCCTGATGATGATGTAAAAAAAAAATCTATTCCTACTTTGGGACAGTTACAAATGTTCTTTTTGCATAGTTAACCAAATACATTTGAATACAATGTATGAACCCAAACTTCCGCACTGATTTCTTCAAGCTTGCTATAAAACCTCATTTCCTGAAGGAGAGGTTTAGGATCAGGACTGGTTGAAAGGATGTAAACTTATTGGAATTTTCCTTCATTTCCTGTTCTATTGTGGCAAAGTCTATCTTTTTCCCCTCTCTCTTAGACACCAACTCATCTAGAAAAGATACCACTCTCTTCATCTGTTACAGGGAAAAGTCCTTACTGGACCTATATTCTAGTATAGCCAAAAACCTATTTCGGTTCATTTCCACTCCTTTTACACTTACCATTATGAGTTGAAAACAAGCACTTAGAAATGAGAAAAACCACCCGTGCCTCTCAATTTCCTTTTTTTTTTTTTCTTTTACTTGCAGTTCCTGAGATTTATGCCTGTTTTTTTAATGTATTTATGTTCTTGTACATTATTCTGGGAGTTGCCTTAAATTTGCAGTTTCTTTACAATAAAGACAACATGTAGTCTCTGTTATAAATGAGAATTTAGGGCTCAAGCTGCCAGAATTTAGACCTGCTTTGATGAAAACCACATAATATAGAGTTACAGCTTACACTGTTTACATTTAATTGACTGACCATATTCAGTTTGATTTCTATTGACAAAAATGGCCATAGGTGGGAGAAATGTCAGAATCAAATATTTTAGGTATAAAATAACATGTGAATGATTTACAAGGCCATAACTGGGATTTTAAGATTTCTTTATTTTAGATACTTTATTATTTGCAATTGTGCTTACTTTGCAGATAAACTAGCACATACTTTGCTTTGATTTCAATTCAGTTTTCATTTAATCAGCCTTACTATGCTAAAAGATACTGACTTGTATCTTGGTTAAATTATGGTGAAGGCTGTGCTAACGAGATGTATTTCATGTCTCTTGAATGATATAGTTTCTTTATGTTACATAGCTTTTCAGTTTAAAAGAGAGAATACCTTTCTATCTCAGAAAATATACAGTCTGTAGTCTTTAAAGTGTATCAGACGGTTTTCAAACACCAACAGAGCTGTCCCTTACCAGATTTATTATTAGAATTCAGGCAACATTCCACAGAAAGGGAGGTGGGGAAAAACAGGTTCCTGTTTAATATTATTTATAGACTAGCCTTGGCATATCCTTCAAGCTCTGTAAACCTTGCCAATATGACATTTGTCAAGCACATCAGACCTTGTGTATCAACAGTAGGCCAAAATACTTTATACAGTTCAGATATTCTGCTGTAAAGAAGGGGAAAAGAAAAAAAAAAAAAAAATTTGTGAAAAGCCAGTCTCAATTCTTTTCTTTTTATAAGATAATTTTATTATTTCTCTGTTAGTATCACTTAAGTCTCATCAGTGATGAGACATTTTTAGGTATTTTCTTTCACAAATATAGAAGAAAGAGAGCTAAATGTTGTGAGGTGCCCTGCAGGTTTACACAGTGCATACTTCTCTCTGTAAATCTATCTTTTAACTATGTAATATCCCCCCATTAATATTTGACAGCAGGATGAATAGATAAGGTGTAATAGATAAGGTGTAATAGGTTTACAAATTTTTGTAAGATGCCCCCTGCTAGACACTTTTCACCTGGTGATCTCAGATTTTTTTTTGCCTTATTATTGATACTTTATTAGTTTTGGTTTATAAGAACAAAGCAAAACCTTTAATGTGTTTATTCCTAGAACTCAACATAAGCTAAAATGTAAGAGGTGAAATGCAGCTTAAATGTCTGTAAAGATAGTTGCATGAAGCTGTATAGAAGAACTTGTGTTAGACTAACTCCTAATTTTGACAGCACCTAAGGTGTGAAGAACAGCACATTTAAATATTTTTTTTCTGCTCTGGTGAAGCATGATATGCTTACTGATGAAGAAACAGTGAACAGATTTTTAATATTAAGATATATGATAAATAAAACCAATTAAAACCTTTGGAATTTAGTGTGTTCTGCAGTATGAACTCTACTCCATGGGAAATAATTTGTTTTCAGAAGTGAACAAAGAAGCTTTATGGTGAGTTTACTGGAAAGACAGTTCAAGATCATGGACTGTGATCAAGCTATGAACTGCTAACTATAGCTGGAGAATGATAGAAAAAAACTTCCTGAGTTTTCCTCTAGAGCTGCCATTTTGGGTGTTAGAGAAGCCATTAACCTTTAGATATCTCTGAGTTGAATTTAAATGTGTAGGAGAGGAATTTTCAGGAGAGAAAGTGTGATTCCAGAAAGTACATTTATTAAATCAGATGTAAGTCAGTTTCAAATTTAATATTTGCAGTAAGTCCTTTTTCTGTATTGCACTGACAACTGTAAATGCCCCTTATTGTGTGAATAAATTCATTAAATACCCTTCTTTTCATACTGGCAAAGTGCTATAAGTGGGTTTTACCATAAATGAAACTAATTTGGGGGGTGAAGGCTGATACTGATGCAATGTCCCTCCTCCATAATCTGTCCTACACTTTGACAGGCTAAATTATTTATATACCTGATTTTCATCCATGTCTTCCTTCTGGCTCCCAAGTCATCTAGCATTTCTGTGGTGAATAGTGTTACTATTTGAAATTCAGTTCATTATAATAATGTCTTGCATTTATGGCTTGTTTTATGCAAGTAGCTGTAACACCATTTTTGGTAGTAGATCTAAAAACCACTGTTAAGTGTTTTCAAAGCATGATAAAAAGGTTAAAGAACATCAGTTACCATAATTCTTCTAAAATACATATACATCTGCAATTTTCCAAGGATGTTTGGAAGAAAATGTCTCCTTGGTAGTTCAGAAAACTCAAGGCATTTGGATTTTAGACAGTTACAGGGAAGAAAATGACTAATACAACATCATGGCCTCTGTTAATTTCCTTCTCAAAATCTCCATGGCTGTGCTGGTTTACCTGGAACACCTTCTTTCTTATGGAAGCTGGAAGAATTTGTGTATTATTCCCCTCAACTTAATACTAATAGTTCAGTATTTGTATTGATTTCTTCTCTGCAGATTAACTATTTCTTACCTTTTCCTTTCAGTTTATCAAACTATTATCACTGTTTGCAAATCCTAATGTCACCTATTCTCCTGTTCTTTGATCTTGACAAATATTCCTTTTTAAACTAGTGAAGAAGCTAAAATATCCAATGCCATGTGTATGCTGCAGTGCCCAGGAGTACTTCCCAACTCGTTCTTCAGGTGTGTGTTTTGGCCACACTCAATTTCTGTGCTGAGAGTGAGGTAAGGACTGGGGTCTGGGTCTGTTTCCCACCCCGCCATCCTCATATTTATGTTTTGATGAGAAGGAGACCAGTGCCAGGGGCCAGAATACAACTCCCCACACTACGTTAAGTGCTCTAGATTAGCCTGAAAGTGCTAGTCTATCCCCACAAACCCTGGGCTCCTGGGACTTCTGTCTGAAACAGTTCTGTGCTATTCTGCCACAGAGGGAATTGTTACTTCTTTTATAATTCTCAGGTTTGGTTTTACTGTATCTGCTGCTCTGTCAGTATCTACTGTAGGTGGAATATTCAGAATTAACTATATACCTGCACATAAGACAATGTCATACTGTGCCTTAGTTCTAGCAGTGTTGTTACCTTAGCAATCCTAGAAAACAAAACTAAACAGGACACTGGTTATCTGTGTATTCAAGATAGCTGAGAGAAGTTTAAAACAACAATCTAGCAACTGATCTCCTACAGAGATTGCCTTCCTCCACAGGAATATTCCTATCATAGCTCCTTTTCCCATGAACACACGTATAAAATGATGGTCTCATAACATGTCCTGTTTGTTATTAACTTGACTTAGAAAATATTAACTGGGCTGTAACAGATTTTGAGTATTTCCATATATGTGAACTTGCACTGGCCTTTAATAAATTTCTGTGTATGCAGATTCCTAAATGGTCCATTTATATAGATATTTATAGGGCTTGAAAGTGCATTAATGTAAGCATATAATTGACTGTGCTTAGTTTCCAAATGCCACTCCTAGGCCCTCCAACAACAATTTTTTTCTTAGGGTATTAGCAATTATGGAAGATCAAACTCTCTCTTATATTCATCCTGAAAGCAGTAGGTATAGTCCAGCACAGACTTCTTCCAGATATGACAATAAGAAAGAATATATATATATTAGTGCTGTGCTAAACCAGTATTTGTTAACAATGCTATATGTACCTGCACTGCATAAAAATACATTATTAAAAGCATGCTTTTTCTGGAAATATCAACCTTACTGGACACAAGTATTAAAGTTCAAATTCAACTCAATTTCAACATATATCCCTTCTCTTTATGCTTTACTAGCTTATAAAATGATGGATCTCTGATATTGTCAGAGATTTGAAGAATAATATTACTTTTCAACTTATGTTTCAGTTGACAGCTGTGAAAAAAGTGCACGCACAGTCAACATTAAGAAGTGCTAAAATGCAATTATAATAAGTGATAAGTCAAGGAAAGCATATTTTAAGAGGAGGTGTACAGCAAGTGTTCATATTCATTGAAAAAAAGGATTTAGAGAAGGTACATCCAGTTACTGTACAAGAGGACAGTTAGGAAATCTAAAAGCCTTCTTGAGAACCTCTGCCTGTATACCTCTGTCCTGACTTTAATAACTTTTAATTCCAATCATGTTTGGTTGCTCAACAGAGGCAGTTGTCACTATGATAGTTCTTCCATCTGTGGCTAGGTTAATATGGTCAAATCCCTTTTCATTTGTGATACCATCCTATCTTGGAATCCCTTCTAAAGAGCTGAATATCTGAAAATTAATACCAGGCTTCATCTACATTACAACAACCAAACAGGAAAGGAGAGTTTACCTTGTACTTATCTTCAGCGTACGTGGGTTTATTTGTTTCAGTATTTCAGTATTTTTTTCTGATTAGAAAAAAATAGAGACAGTAACATTAGGCAAAATATTAAAGCCATCAGTAGGCGCAATATAAAAGACATTTTGAAAGACAAATAATGGATGGAATTACAAATTATCAAGATTATAATATCCCTCATCATAGACTGTCCATTGTTATGGTGAATTATGTAATTCTGATATAATTAAGCCAGATGGAAGAGGAGAAAAGAATAAGTTTCAAAACTGGAGCTTATCAACAAGATATGTATTTAAAGAAATTATCTTACTCAGGTCTCCTCAAATTCATTTTTCCTTTTTGTTTTTTCTGAAAGAACAAAAATTAATCAAATATTACTTGTGTACTTCAGTTCTGACTCTTGGAGGTAGTTTTGGGATAGGATGAGAAATTCACTGTGAAGATGTCAGGAGGGGTCATTATACATTGATCAGCAAAGCATATAAGCATGTGGATAAGTTCTTTATTGAATAGAGATAATGCATTCAATACCTTGCAGAAGTGAATTCAAACACACATAATCTCGGTACATACAGCATATGTCCACTGCCAAGCCCACCCAGAACCTAGAGAAAGCAAATAATGGTGTAGGCTAGACCCTGGTAAGGTTGCCTGTCTGGAAGGGGGTGGGGGCGGGGGGTGGGGGGTGGGGGGCGGGGGGAGAAGGACAAACTACTAGTACGATTACAAAGTTAAATAAAGAAGTATACAACAGTTGATAATCTTTCATCTACACACAAAAAAAGGAAAAAAATACTAGGAAAGAAAACATTTAGGCAGATGCAAAAAGTTTTCAGGGATGGACAGGAGTCAATTTATTCCAATGACTCTGAGTCTCATGAATGTTTTCTCTGGTGTAATTGCCAGACTAAACTGAATAAACTATATTCAGGTCTATCATGACGCACTTCTATCTTCCTCTTCACACTAGCACCTTCTTTGTATATTCCTCCAGACATATATTTACTTATTACAAATATCACAGCATTATCTGTGGAAGATTTCTATTTAGGATTACTGATAAAAGGAACAACTATGAGTAACAATTTCCAGAACTGAATTCTAAGAATTATTTTATATATTTTTCTCCCAGTCTTAGGAGGTTTTTGGTGGAAGACATGATTCTGGTATTGTCAGTAATAAAGGGTTAACAATATTAAAAATACTGAATGGAAGTATAATTTTTATGTTTGTTCATATCCTTATTCACATAAGTGATAGGTAGTTCATTTATTTATATTGTTAATATTAAGCAGTTAAAATGGAGAGATAATAAAAACCTCTGAGAAAACAGAAGTAACTAGTGTATGTATGCAGTAACTTGGGTATGTATGTGTATATCTTTGAACACGGAAAACTTCTCTGATGTAAAAATTTCATTTCTGGTGCAAATCAGTCTACCGGACACAGAATCTGAGACTCAGATGGACATTTTTGTTATAATGTAGATAGTTTCTGGCCAGTTCATAGTGTCATTTGTTCCTTTTACTGACTGTTTTCAGCCATCTATGCACCACCCCAACGTGTACATGAGCTCTCATTCACTGCAGATTGATGTCTGATGATCGGTTCCTGCTATCTCTCCATGCTCTGCAACTTTGACCTTTCCCAAAAATGATATGAGAGAGCTGAATGGGTATTTTAATGCAAAAATATTTTTTATATAGAAAGACAAATTCACTAAAGAGGGACTCCTGTACAAATATAAATCTGTGCTATTCTAAATGGGGGAAAAAAAAAAAAAAAAAAGAAAAAAGATAATTCAAAATCTAGGTAAAGAATATCAGGTAGAAACTCAGACTCGCACACACATGTAGCAAGATAAGGGAGATTATCTATGACTTGGCCACATCATTCTAGGGAAAATCTAGAAGTTATGATATTACTGACTTTTTTATGAGAAGTAACTTTTGAGGGCACCAGACAGTTCTTGTCTCCATTGTGTTGGGTGTTGTAGAAAGCTTTGACAAAAAGAATGGAGCATTTTCTCTCTTAAACTGGAGGATACTGCCCAGCTTCAGAACAGTCAGGATAACTAATATCTTGGGGAGGTATCTTGGGGATATCTTGGGGAGAAAGACAAAAAATGCATGAACAAAGGTAAGCAGAAGAGCATAAGCCACTGTTCTTTCTTTTAAGGTCTCTGTCACACAGACAAAACATTTGGAGGACTTTTATAACACAGTTTGAAAATACATGACTTTCCAATGATAGGTAACACAATCTATGTCTGTGTTAACACAGATGTTCAACTGGTTTACACCTGTCAAGTAAGTCTAAGGTTGTTGAATAATGATAAGTTAGCTAAAAGGACAGAGCATAAACTGTCAGCAGGGTGCTTATTGCTTGGTCAGTGTACAAATATGAAATTGCAGTTATGAATTAAGAATGATTAGGCAGTCATCAAGAAATTATTATTAATTTCAGATCATCAGAACACATAATGCTGTCAATTTCAAGCTCCAGCTGTAAATGTGGTATGGATTTAGCCTAACTAACACCAGTGCAAGAGAGTAAAATTTTAGTTAAAACTTCCACAGAAAATAAATTGAAAACCTGGACAGGATTTCACTCAGTATACCTATACCCTCCATCAGCTCAAAGTCTGAAGTGCTGGAGCTAAAGGATAGAATTTAATCTGGCTACTGCCATACAGGACAATAAAAAATGTTTCTATAAATACATTAGCAACAAAAGGAGGACTAAGGAGAATTTCCATCCTCTGTTGGATGCAGGGGGAAACATAGTGACAAAGGATGAGGAAAAGGCTGAGGTACTTAATGTCTTCTTTGCCTCAGTCTTTAACAGGCAGACCAGTTGTTCTCAGGGTACCCGGCCCCCTGAGCTGGAAGACAGGGACAGGGAGCACAATGAAGCCCCCATAATCCAAGGGGAAATGGTTAGCGACCTGCTACACCAATTAGACACACACAGGTCTATGGGGCCAGATGGGATCCACCCTAAGGGTACTGAAGAATCTGGCAGAAGAGCTCACCAAGTTACTTTCAAACATTTGTCAGCAGTCCTGGCTAACCGGGGAGGTCCCAGTTGACTGGAGGTTAGCAAATGTGACACCCATCTACAAGAAGGGCCAGAAGGAGGATCCGGGGAACTACAGGCCTGTCAGTCTGACCTCGGTGCTGGGGAATGTTATGGAGCAGATCATCCTGAGTGCCATCACATGACACGTACAGAACAACCAGGTGATCAGGCCCAGTCAGCATGGGTTTATGAAAGGCAGATCCTGCTTGACTAACCTGATCTCCTTCTATGACCAGGTGACCCACCTAGTGGATGAGGGAAAGGCTGTGGATGTGGTCTACCTAGACTTTAGTAAAGCCTTTGACACTGTTTCCCACAGCATTCTCCTCGAGAAGCTGGCTGCTCATAGCTTGGATGGGTGTACTCTTCACTGGGACAAAAACTGGTTGGATGGCCGGGCCCAAAGAGCTGTGGTGAATGGAGTTGGTGGCCAGTCACAAGTGGTGTTCCCCAGGGCTCAGTTTTGGGGGCGGTCTTGTTCAATATCTTTATCAATGATCTGGATGAGGGCATCAAGGGCACCCTCAGTAAGTTTACGGACGACACCAAGTTGGGCAGCAGCGTTGGTCTGCTCGAGGGTAGGAAGGCTCTGCAGAGGGACCTGGACAGGCTGGATCGATGGGCCCAGGCCAACTGTATGAGGTTCAACAAGGCCAAGTGCCGGGTCCTGCACTTCGGCCACAACAACCCCATGCAGCACTACAGGCTTGGGGAAGAGTGGCTGGAAAGCTGCCTGGCAGACCTGGGGGTGTTGGTTGACAGCTGGCTGAACATGAGCCGGCAGTGTGCCCAGGTGGCCAAGAAGGCCAATGGCATCCTGGCCTGTATCAGCAATAGTGTGGCCAGCAGGAGTAGGGAAGTGATCGTGCCCCTGTACTCGGCGCTGGTGAGGCTGCACCTCGAATACTGTGTTCAGTTTTGGGCCCCTCACTACAAGAAAGGCATTGAGGTGCTGGAGCATGTCCAAAGAAGAGCAACGAAGCTGGTGAGGGGTCTGGAGAACAAGTCTTATGAGGAGCGGCTGAGGGAACTGGGGTTGTTTAGCCTGCAGAAAAGAAGGTTCTTTACAACTCCCTGAAAGGAGGTTGTAGTGAGGTGGGTGTTGGTCTCTTCTCCCAAGTAACAAATGATAGGACGAGAGGAAATGGCCTCAAGTTGTGCCAGGGGAGGTTTAGATTGGATATTAGGAAAAATTTCTTCACCAAAAGGGTTGTCAAGCATTGGAATAGGCTGCCCAGGGCAGTGGTGGAGTCCCCATCCCTGGAGGTATTTAAAGGACATGTAGATGTGGTGCTTAGGGACATGGTTTAGTGGTGGACTTGGTAGTGTTAGGTTAACGGTTGGAATCGATGATCTTAAGGGTCTTTTCCCACCTAAACGATTCTATGATTCTATAATGGAAAATTATTCCATTGAAAAAAACAGAGTGAGGTAAAAACTCGAAAGTAATGGGGCTGGGGGAAGAGTGGAGATCTGGTCAAGCTGCCAGTTTTGGAGCTGCATAATGAATAAGAGTATGTTAATCCTCTATGGGCCTCCCACACTCGTCTGCAATTCCTTATACAATTTTTGCGAGCCCTTTCAAGTGTGGAGTTTCTTCTCTGTCTCTGAGCAGGAAGGCACAGATAAGTACTGGAGTGTAAACTTCCTCCTTGAGGGTCCAGGTTATAAGCTTATAATCCGGTCATCCCTCACGTGCTGCAGGAATTTTTTTCCAATGTTCTTAAAATAGTCTATTTTCTGCCTTGGATTTTTTTTATTTCATTAGGAGACTCTACTTCTGAGAAGCATCTGTTTGCTTTTGGATTTCTAATGACTGATTGAGAAGTTATGGGACAAAACAAAAGACACCAGCACATGGTATCGATCACCTTATATGAAGAGCAGCTTGAGCTGCTCAGGACCTTCCAGGAAACAGACATGGGGAAAAATGCCTTTCCTTTTGAAAAGTCTAGATCAATATATTTCTTTCTATACATCATTAGCTCTACATAACACCATCCTTCGCCTCAAAGGAAGTCTGTATTTTAATACATATTGTAGAACAGTTGCTTGAAAAGATTATTTGCAATCAGTAATAGCAGGAATCATATTGCTAGCTAAAAAAATCAGTGTTAGATAATTAGAAAAATCAATAACACTGTTAGGTTATGTACTTAGATTGTACTTAATACAATAATGGAAACACAAGAGAAGTCACCATATAATAAGATATCATGTTTACCCAAAGATATAATATCCTAGCAGAGTCATAAGCAGTCCTCAGCAAACAGAAAAGTAAATCCCCCCAAAAAGACTCTTTTCAGGAAAACTTTTTACTAGACGTAACTGGGGAAGAAAAGGTTAATTGTACAGCTGACTGGTAGGCATAAAGATAATTCTATAAAAGTTATTTGTATGTCAGTGAGAAGCAAATCAGTTTCATCCTGTATGAAAACAATGCATAACGTAAGATATCCCATTCTACCAGCTGAGTTGAATAGACTCTTTCTGAGGAAACCTTTGTATGCATTTCTTCTTCCTTCTTATAAGTTAAAGAAATGCATTTCAATCATGACAACAATTTGTGATGCACTTTCAAATATTTGGTTTAAATGGTTTGTAATACGCTAATTTTTCACTCTGGGCCTCTGCCTTCTGGGGTCAGGAAGGTTAGTGGTGTCTGCATTGTTATCTTTCCTAAAGTTTCTTTTCCTTTTGTGGAACAGGTCATTGCCAAGAAGAATTCAAGACCTAAAAAGTCTTTCCAAGAAAAGTAACATCATGAAAAGGTAGGATGTGCACAAGTACACTCCTGCAATCCTAAATGCTGCAGAGCACAGCACTAGCATTGTATCAGATGGTAAGGAGAGCAGACATTTGGAAAAGTTATATAGGATGTGTCTGGAAAGAAGGGTAGAAAGCAGTGCAAAGGCCCATGGGCATGTGGTTTTGAATGTGGGAAATCAGCAGGAGGCATTACTGAAAGAGCTGTTACAAAATGGCTGCAGAGAGCAGCTAATGATCTTCAGGTTCATGGCATAAAGGACTCAACAAATCTCACAGCCATGGACAGGCTGTTGTGTTGGATGAGCTCTTACCCACAGGAGTCTGTGTTCTCTCCCTCAGAGCTCCGCGCTGCAAGTGACGGCTCTTAGGATTGTTTTTATTTACACTACGTGGTTATCTAGAATAAACCTGTTGTTGATCATACCTTCCTCCAACTAAGTGGATTTTAAAGCCTAGCATCAGGGTAAAGCATATGGACAAAAAGGAAGAAGAGTTCCTTGGGAAAACACTGCAGAGTGAAGCAGAATTTTTGCATACTTTTTAATGGAAAAAAAAAATTACCTTCCTTCTGCATGGATGGAAGAATTTTTACCTGCAGATAAAATATGAATTTCAGTCAAAAAAGAGAGGTCAAAAAAGACTTCAATATGGGAAGGTCTTTTGGTATCCCATGGTTGTACAAGGTCCTAACAAATTCTGCTAGAAAACAAATGTTATTGAAGAGTATTAACTTTGTCTAGTTTACAAAATACCATAGAAATCATGCTGGCTTGGAAAGGTTTATCCAAAGCAGTTTCTCTGGAAGTTTGATTGGGTATTCCAGATGAACACAGTGTTAGCTGTTGGTTTCAAGAAAGGCCTGAAGTAACGTGTACATTCATCAACAAGTTAAAAGTGGAAGAGGTTATATAGACAGTGGAATTTATTGTGAAAATGAAGAATGATACAGAAGAATTCAAAAAATTGAATAATGAATTTCAGTGGAGGCTAAAATACTAATGGTACTAGAATAACATCATGAAGAATTATAAGAGAGAGGGCAAAAAAAGATGCAAATGCAAATGTCAGGTCACAAACTAGCCATGAATATATAGAAATTCATTACTATAATGGGTTGCTGTAAAATGACATTTTAAGCCAGAACGATGTTAATTCCCAATTACAAAACAATCATAATGCCAATTATGAATTATAGATTACATAGTACTGAAAATAAATTGTTGAAATAGTGGGAATAATAAGGTCTGTAGCAACAATGGAATTGCTGGATAGTTTTGTAACTGGATTTACAACTTTAGGGAGAATTGGTGAGGAATAAAATTGAAAATAGTATACAAATTTAAAAAACAGTCTGTTTTAAGAGGTTTTTTTGAAAGGATGGTAGGGACAAGATGAGAACAGCAGATGAAACTAAAATAAAGGAAAATATCACAGATTGTTTGCAAATTTGTTTGGTCTGGCAAGTTCTTTAGACTGTTTTTAGTCCGTTAAGCATTTTTTCGCTAAAGAAAAAATGGGGCCTAAAATTTGGATACATACAACGGCAAAAATTCACACTAGCTAGCTGTTTGATTCAATCTGATGACAAAAAAATATTTTCCCTGCCTGCAATATGTAACTGGAAAACATTTTTGTAAACTGATAGAATTATATAGCAACTTACCTGGACACTGCATTGTAATGGATTATTAAGAAGAAAACTCAGATTCTCCATTAATTGAGTCAAGGTATGGGGTTTTTTATGTTGTATGAGTAGCAGGCTGAAGTTTATAAATCATACAATGATATGTATTAAATATGTATAATATATATGATATCAGATATAGAAGGTAAGTAAGATATATTCAGTAAATATATTAGATATGTGTATCTGTGTGTATCTATTTATATATTATATAAACATATGTATATCTATAAAAGAATCAACATTAAATAATCTATTAAATGGATGCCAGGATCAAGGTTTTACTGTGTGTGCTGCCAGTCCCTGCCAATATATGCTATCTCAGCTGCAAATCTGAACAGGCAAGGCAGAAAAAATCTCAACGGAAACAGTAGCATAAAGAGATGATGATTGATATTTGATATGCAGTCCCACCATAAAGTTAATGGTAGATCTTCCTAGATCAGTGAGTGTCCTATCCAGTAACCCACACTGCTTCTCTTGTAACCAATATATAAAATCATATTCCATACAGTAGGTATAAAACCTTACCCCAAAAGCTAAAATCCACCTAAAAAGTGATGGTCTAGCTGTTACAAAATATTAAACCAATATTTGTTTCACCTCTTGATTCATTATCCTAATTCCAGTCCTTGTACAGGTGACCTCAACAAAGCCACAGATCTATATAGTTCAATATTTTTAGTTTAAACTGCATTTATTTCACAAACCTGTCATACTTTTGGTCACCAAACTTTGCTCACCATGAGCAAGGGAGTAATTGCTTTAATGATTAAATTATCATTTATCTTGGAGCAACTTTAACTGTCTTTAAAATTTATTTTGCTATCTACAATAAATTAAACTCTTTGTTACATACTAGACATAATTCCTTGCTTAGCTTAATAAATAAACATAATTTCTGTTCATTTTGTATTCCAGTAGTAGTTCACTTTGGAAAAGTGTGGTTAGTAGCCTGTGTATAGTATATTAACACATACATTATGATGGAATCTGCTTAAGCATTGTGGATTCCTATAATGAGAAAAGATAATTTAAGCTTCCTTCGAAAGAATAATGTGGGGTTCATTTATTGAGATTACTGTGAGTTGTGTTAAAAGTTGAAAATTATTCCATCTTTTATTTCCTTTCACTTGTTTCAGTGCCTAAGAATAGTTTCACTGATGCCTGTTTTTCCCACTGGCCAGGCTGCAGCAGGATCCCGTTGCCTCCTCTTGTGATTGAAAAATTTTGACATAGCCTTTTTGGTTTTTTGATCCACTTGCATCAGAATAGCACAACTACATAGAGTGTTCCATTCCCAAATTAAAGAAAAGACAAACCATCTGAAGGACTACTTAATACATGATCTACTTTTTCTCCTTTAAACTTGCTGGACAGCAATTCTCACTTTGAAGTCTGGTAGAATCTGAGACAAAAAAATGGTGCCTCCATAATAAGAAGACTAGTCAGAGCACACCTGGAGTAAAAGGACGCTTAATCATTATTTAACCAGTATTACCACAAACCTGAGCTCTGCTCCCTTGATAATTTTTGGGCTCATTCCCTACCTGGTCTCTCCAGCCTCACTTTTTTCTTAAAAAAAAAAAAAAAAAAAAAAAAAAAAAAAAATCTTTATTTGTGAAGATCTAAAAGAGCTATAAAGTTTCACCAAGGCAGAAATATGGAAGCTCCAAATTCTGAAGTAGCCCATCTATCTCATTCAGGGATAATCCAGGTTAAAACAAACATAGCCATTTAGTAATGGATAAACAGAAAAGGGAGGGACCCTTGTTATTGTAAGACCTACACAATATGTTGCAATGAATGTGTTTGGTGAGTGCAATGAAAAATTGTGTACTGTTTCTAATAGTTTTAGTTTTCTGATGAGGACTTAGTTTTCAGTATTTGGGGAAAACCTGCACCAAGGAATTTGGGAGTATGAGGTGGCAAAATTTCCAAGTGCTGGCTGGTCTTATTCTTTCCAGTAAGAGCTGCAGAGGGAAGTGAGAAGGCCCGAGGCATACTTATTAGCACTGTAGTGGGACTCTAACTTTTCATCTCCCTTTTCCCTTAACTAGTTGTATCACATGTTCTTTTTCTGGCTGTAAATTCTGTGTTTCTGAAATGAAAAGGACTGTCTATGCTGTCTGGGATTCCTGGAGGTTTAACAGCTTGCCTGTGGTAGTACCAGCAGTTATGATGAATACGTCCTGATGGGCTTCAGGATATGCAGGTGATCTAACACTATATGTAAATCCCAAGTGGGAACACAGCCATCTTGTTCGTAACAGATGAATCCATTGGATTCATTGGATTGTGGAAAACATTGTGTGGAATCTGTAATCTTGGATCATTATCAACTGCAGCTCCACTTACTCATTTAGGTTGTACAAGGTGTTTGGACCAATGTCCTCTAATGTTTTCATAGACTGTGTGTGTCTTAGGGAGGTAAACTTCAGTGAAAGCTGAGGACTAACACAGCACCTGCACACTAGTTTTCTTGTACAGCAGCTTAAATAAACATTTACATTGAAACCAGTATATGTTTAATGCAATTCTGCAGGCTTTACAACCTCATTCAAGGTCAGAGATTTGTAATGCAGACTTTCTACTGGGACTTTAATTTAGTGGCCTATCATTGGCTTGGCCATTAAACAGTGGGCTGGAAGAGGTAATGTGCACCACTATTCAAATACTTGTCCAAATGCATCTGAAAGATGACATACTTAGATCTGATGTTATTTTCTTGTGTTTTATACAATTGTTTATTTTATAAAGATTCACTGCCAAGACCTGACCATGAAACACAATTCTGCATGCTTTATTCAAAACAACTTCCTAAGCAAGCACTGTCTCCCTTCTTCCACTTCCATTACCTCTGTATCCTGTACTGAGAAGAGACCAGGCAAAGGTAAAAAAACTGCAGAACTTGTGTGAGTTTATAGTCCTGAACTCTTGGGAGGCTGTTGCAGAATTACTGTTTCTCACAATCTTCTCTTCTCTATGCAAAGCCCAGTCTTTCCCGTAAATGTAATTTTATACACTAAAAGCTCTCAGACTTTCACAAACTTAGGATGAGACAACTACACATAATTCCTAAAGAGCCCGATGCTCTATATCTATGTACCTAAATCATTTTATCATTCATTTAATAGCAGAACAAATTAGTCATAATCTCAGATTTTGGTGCACATTATGCTGAGACATGCCCGCACTAATATGCTTTCTGATAAAGCAAATGCTGACTCTGTCAGAGCACAAATCTTATTTTGTCTCTAATAAAGTCAAGGGAGATAGAGCTAAGTCTGCAGTAGGACTGCTTCCTTGAGGAGATTTGGAGATTTATTAGCAGTTTTCATTAAATATATGGAGGGACCCCAGCATTCAAGGTTGGAAAATTAGGATGCAAGAGAGAAGCAATATGTACAAAGCAAAACAGGAGAAGCAACCATTATCACAGACATATAATAGTATCACACAGATCCATACATATGAAAACTACAGATCTGTGCTATTTCTAAACATGCAGTTATTCTAGAATCATGACTGTCTTCATTTGTTTAATGTGATTGGCTGTTTCCTAACGGCACTTTCAGCTTGACGCTGACCGTGTGATCACACACAGTGGTGTGATCAGTTAACACAGAAGGCTCATGTTGCACTGCATGTGACAAGCACTTTGCTTTGATTATAACTGGTAACTCTATTAATGTGAAAGACATAATTACACTTCACTTTCACTTCTGGTTCATCATCTGTCACTCTAAATCTAGTGTCAAAGAAAAATATAGATTTCCTTGTCTCAACTTTTGATCAGATATTAGAACAGGTAGAAGTATTAACTGACCAAAAGGTGACAAATGCCCTCAGGTTTTATTAAGAGAGGGAGGGAGAGAAGGCAGTGAATGTTCCCCGCATACTAGGTGTTTGTTAAGTATTTATTGAATATTTTAATAAATAATCTTCCAATGCTAGATTCATTCTGACAAATATTTTTGTGTTCTCAAAAGTATTCTTCTATTCACTGCTACTGTTTCACCTATTACAGATACTATAATTACAAATAACCTAAATTTTTGCATCATTATGTTTGCTTGAAAAGTTAACTAAGCATAAATAAGGATTGTGAAGGAAATGAGCAAGATTTTTGGTAATGAGATCCCACTCCTGATTTACAATGGCAAATGAGGTATAAACTATGAATGAAGATAATACTGAACTATAATGCCACTACAAACAACTGCCAGGTAGTACAGCCGTTAAACCAGGAATGTGTGTCTGTCTCCAGCTTACCAGAGGAAATAAAAAAAATGTTACAGAATACCACTGAATATGAAGAAAAATGACAAAAATATCCATTAATAACAGTAAAAATACACAAGTCACGAGGTTACTTTATGTTAAATCCCAGCACTAGTTTCTTAGAGGTGCAGTGATAATGAATACTTTAGGTTCAGCCCTACGTTAATACAATTCAGTGTCTCTTCTTAATATGGGAAAGATAAAATAGCAAATGACAACATTCCCAAACGCAATGGTGGTTTGCTCTCCCTAACTTCACAACATATAAGCTCTCATGTGGTGTCCTGACCAAAACAAAGGTTATCATCTAGTTCATTCTCCTTCCACCACGAAAGAGCAAAGACAATGTTTTGGAGAGCTGTCTAGCCTGCATGTAGCATTTCCAGGGATGAGGTTACACAGCTTTGCCTGGCAGGTTGTGAAATCTCCTGTACTTAACTCTCCTTAATATGATGAAGTTTTATTTGTACACCCACTCTAACCTCAACTGGTGCAATTTAAGCCTATGGCCTTCTGTTGCACACCCTGCAGTCACAGGGAACAGGTGATTTTCCTTTTTTTGAGGCAGCTCACCTTCTGAGCTGAGGACTGTAATCATATCTTGTCTCAGTCTTCTCTGGTGTGAGGTTAGACAATGGTGACTTTTTCAGTCTTTTGCCATAAGCCTTGTTATCACGGTATCCAGTCATCTTTGTTCTCTTCTGTCATGTCTCCATTTGTCCATGCCTCTCAAGCATCAGATATGACAAGGCTAGGAAAGAAAATCTTTTATGTGAAAACATCTACTCATTTTAATAAAATAACTAATTATGTCGTCTGTTCTGGTGATACAGTTCTACTGCCTGAGAATGTTTTAATTTTTTTAGAACCTATGTTTCTCATCCTTGTCAAATCTAATGTTAACTTCTTTCAATCAGGATGGAAAACTGTTGGTAGCAAAAGTGTAGCTGAGTGCTACAGGAGAAAGATAAGCACTTTAAAGAAATCCATGTGAAGTATTATTTTCTTCTGAAAAATATATTTTGTTGCATAGTCCATAATTAATTATCTACTTGTTAGAAAAACAAAACTGAAATTAAAATGGTGAAGAATCTTTTATTTTTAGTAATATGTGTATTTCTTTCACAGTATTTATAAACATTCACTTCAATTTACCCTGAAGATTATTATTGGATTATTAGTGCAGGGCAGAGATGAAAAGACTGAAAAGTCCAACACAAATGAGCACCAGAAAAGATTGCACCTCTCACCAAATCTTAATGATAAGCTTGCTGAAGTGATCAAGAAAATAATGAGCATTAAGAATACAATCTTGGATTAAAAAATGGAGCATTTTTGCATTTCCAGTCAAGCTGAAAACATACTGTCTATTCTTACAGATCAGAAATTTAAGATCTGCAGGTAAAGAATGTATTCTAAATGACAAAATAAAATTTATAAGTGTTTTTTAGTACCTCCACGCATCTCTGATTTTATCTTCTAACTTCAATTTGGTGCAATTTATATGCATGTTAAATACCTGTATGTAATTACAGCATGTAAAACACACATAAGCATATGAGTTCAGTAATTCCTTTCTCTTTAAAAACATTGCTGAGTAAATCATTACTCAGAAATGAGAAGCAAACAAGTGAATTAAGTATGTAGTGTTATGAATGGGAAGGATATTTTATCAAAAATCTTGTTGAGCATGAGATTTTTATGAGGGGTCAAGAAGATAATGTCATGTAAAAGTTTTTACAGTAGAATAAATTCTGAATTTTCTAACAAATGGAATTTTCCAAAACTCATGATAGAAGCTGCCATAGATATAGCTGAATGCACTAATATGTCTTCCATGGTATTATTTGGAATAATCTCTAATTAACAGCATGTTTTACAAACACCTGAATCCACTTTGATAAGTGGTGAGGAAAAGCAGTTTTTGCCTTTGTCCTGTGATGATGAGATAGACAAACAACCAAAATGCCTAATGAAGACAACAGTTAGATTCAGTGCTTTTCGATGTTTTCTTAAACATGAAAAAGAATGTGGGGGTTGTTTTATTTCTTTATTTAATGGTGTCAGGAGTGAGGGGACGGGGGGGCTTTATATGTCTGTTAGAACAGCTAGTCACTGTATAGTTGAAGATAGATAATTTCATGAGCTAATTCCTGAATAACTCTTTGAAAAATGTGTAATTTGATATAAAGAGCAAAGGTAATATTAGAATCCCTTGCCAGTCATAATGTGCCCTTTTTATGAAGAAGAAGGTTTCACGTCTAAGGCTGAAGCCTATAGTTACTTTCTTGATCACGTTAGCTAGAACTATAACAAAACCACTGAGACTTGCCATTATGTTGTAGCCTTAGCCAGCAGAGAAATTCTAGATAAGGCATAACCAAGGGGTTGATCACCTTTACCTTTTACATGGTTTGGACATGAGCCAAATAGTCAACAATTCCTGACTATTACTGAATGTTGAAATGGTTTAGTGGGCATGGTGGTGTTTGGTTGACGGTTGCACTCGATGATCTCAGATCTTTTCCAACCTTAATAATTCTATGGTTCTATGATATGGACTTGCTAATGTAATCTAAATGTGGTGGACTGTGCCACTGTTGTTCAAAGTATGTTATTCAAATAAAAAGTTGATTACTTTTAATAAAATGTATGGCTACAGTTAAGAAAAGTTGATCTGACATTCCCTTAAAGTCATTTTGCTATGAACACTGAAGTAAAATGACCATATTGTGCTATTACTTTATTTACCCTATAAGAAAACTCTGTCCTTTTAAGTGAATTATTCTTATGTTCCTCATATTCATTCTTTAAATATAGGAAATCTGTCTGTAGTTCATTTACTGTAAACCTGCATCAACTTTCAGTGTTCATTATAGACTGCAAATACTTTATCATAATTCTAATTTACTGCTGTGTTTTGTATAAATTCCTCTACCTATTAGAAAGCTGAACAAGTAAAGTTGTGTGAATGTGAAATTTCTGTGAGTCAGAATCTGGCAAACCAATGGTCAGATTAATGTTCTTGTTTCCCATTCTGCTCTGGAGGTTCCTATTTGAATGTCAACACAAAAATTTTGATGATTATATTCTTTTTCAAGCACCCAACAATTTAAGACCAACGCTTGCTAAAAAGCAATAAGGCTTTTTCTCATCTTGTATTATGATTGGATATTACTTGACATTGTCTTAGCAATGTCATCTTTACATTTGTGTCCAATGTAAGGTAACTTGAGGTTCAATGTTCTTTGTGCATTTAATCTCTGGGTAGAAAAAAAGATAGTAATTCACATTTTCAGCAGGGTTGTTGCACACAATGCTGTTTTTGATGTTGTTTTCCATCAAAATCTTGATTAGTTCAAATGTTTCAGATGGCTTTCTTATGCATCCTTCTCTTTCTCATTACTCCTAAAACTAAATTTTTTTCTCATTGTCATCATCATGTAATTCATTGTCTTGCAAGAATAGGACCACTACCTTTGAGTAATGGCCTAGGTACTTTATAGATATATATACACCGCTACCTTCTGCCTACCAAAATTATTCCCTTGAATTTTTAAATGTGTGTAGTATCTCACTGTTAGCCTGGGCATTGTGCTGATGCTTTCTAAACAGTTATTCTATTTCATTCCAGGAGAGCTTTACCAATATTGTATAAATTGACATTTTCCTTGTACGGATAGATATAGATATTTTTTCAGCAATATGCAGTCAGACATACATTGTAAATACAGATGTTCATCAAAGAGAACATCAGAACTGCAGCAGACTAGAAATATCGGTACGTTCAAGATAATGGAGAAAATAACAAGACGCACACACTGGTCTCACCACATAGGATTGGGAGAAATTTGTACCACATTTTATTCAAACCAGCTAATTCCATGTCTAACCCTAAATTGAAAATAACTCTTTATACCTTACAAAGCTCAGTTCATTGAGAAAAAGAGTACAACAGCAAAGAATATTGCTAGGTTTGTCTTTGTCTTGGTCCTTAAGTTTCCTGTTTCACCTCTCAGGAAAAGAAGAGAGGCAGAAGTACCGTGCTTGTTGCTGAATATTTGACAACTTGACAAATGAAAAATAAAAGAACCCACTTACCAGCTTTGAGAAATGACTATAGTATATTGCTCTGTCATTTGACAGATGACCTGACCATTGCCATGGGAACCAGTAGGAAGCAAAGTGCCACATGATAGAAAGCTGTTACAGAGTGGTAAAGGCTAATAACATGAAGTAAATGAAGGGGTTAAAAGGTTAGGAAAATTCTGGTAGTTCCCGTGTGTAGTCTGATTATGAAAATACGTTTCAGTCTTCAACAAGCTGTGGTAGAAAAAGCATGGAGATTAAAGGATGAAAAATAATATTTAGAGCTCTCCACCCTTAAAAGTTCCAGGTTTATCCTTCGTGTATTTGCTTAGCATTTAGCAGTAGAATGGAGATTTAAGAATTGACATTAAATGCTTTAAAAATGCAATAGAAAAAGTAGAGTAAAATCAATAGTGGTGTGAGGAATGACATGAGCAGCTTGTGTTTTCACAGTGGTAATCAAAAAGTAATTTTATATCCAATAATTTGTATTGATTGTTTGTGAAACTGTAATACATTATACTATACACCTCGTTGTCTGGTTATAAATATGTGTACCGTTTTGTTGGGCTTTTTCTTTTCTTATCGAGTTTCATTTTCTCCAAGACAATTTTTATTTTGTGTCTTTAATACATAAGAGCAAAGTAGCAGGCTATGAATATTATTTGAGCTAATAGTTGCAGCTTGCTATCTGCTCTCAGCTCGTGCCTGGAAGAGAACAAAGGGGCACAGGGCATAACAGAGCCCTTGAACTAGCACTGTTTACAGGTGATGCACCCAGCAGTTGTCAAGTGTTTTCTTCTTTTAGCTGCCCATCAATTCTTCAAAGAATTGGTTCACACAGAATTGTATTTGCTTTTGAATGCAAAAATGTCCCATTATTAAACAATATCAGAAAAATGCAGGGCATAAATAAATTCTGTTAAACACATCAAAAAGCATTGTAAAGACATTGCAGAAAGAGCAGACCTCTTTTTATCAACCATTTCATTTTAAGTCAGTTCCTGAGTCTCATGAACCCAAAAGATGTGGCAGACACTAAGAGGGTAAGTGGGTGGGTGTTGACTGTTTAAATACAACATATAAGAACATGAAAGTTTCCAGCAGAATTCCTATTTTACTTTTTAAAAATTTTATTGGAAGTAAATTGCAATATCATAAATTACTCTGTCATATTTACTATTTTTCTTTCAAAATATATTTTGACTGAAAATTCCCAGAATTTGAGTTTTTTTATTAGCATATTTTATTAATATATTATCCAAGATAACTTATAGTATTAAACCATCACAGATTCTGTTATTAAAAATTCTTTTTTGATTTTTGCTGCTTCTGATATTTATGGAGGCCTCAGAGAATGTAATTCATCCCACAGTCTCCAGAAACTGAATGTGAAAAAAATGTGTTTCAGTGACTACTGAAACAGATTCTCTGCATTAAAAAAAAATCTTACTTCATCTGCTATTCACTGAGCAGTTTATATGGAAAAGGATAACCAGTTACAAAATGTAACTTTTAGCCATGTTACCAGGCTGTCTTTCTAGGGTAGTCATTTTAAACTCAGTCTAATGAAATAGGTAGTCTGCTAGCTGTGTAAACTCTGCATGCTAAAGGTGCAACAGAGCTTACAGGTATGGTTTCAGTGGTATCTTGCACAAAGAGTAAAAAAGAGCACTGTAGTGTTCTGCCCATAGCTAGCAGAAACTTCAAGTGTCTCTTTGGTGAAAAAAATCTGATTTTTCTACGTTTGTTTTTGTCCCTTATCAATGAAGTTGAAATAATTCTTTTTTCATAGGACAAAATTTTTTTAAATGTTTTACTTGGCGATGTCTAAACAAATTTATTTTTGGCTCAGTGAGGTGTTTATCTCTGCTACACTTCTGTGCATTATTGGAACTGTAGTTTGTATACAGAACTGTAATTTCTGGTAAGCCACATTCACTTCGCCTTATACTTGAAATACATCTGCCAGGAGACAACATAATCATGAGAATCTTATGCGATTCTCCAGGCTCATTTTTCCCACAGAGATGTCTTTCTAGAGAGCCCTAATCACAAAGGAGAGCATGACTCTGAAATTTTTGCACCACAAACCTCATTAGGCTCATTAGGAGTTCAGCAGATAGTTTTAGGTCAAAACAATACTTAACTGAAGATAGGTTTATTCTAAAAACTAAAACACTTTGATTAAATTTATGCACACAAAAAGTGAAATATTTTGTTATGATTTCATCTTGAGGGGGCTCACAAGGCATGTGCGGGACAGCCAGGGGATCAGGCCCAGCCAGCACAGATTCATGAGAGGCAGGTCCTGCTTGACCAACCTGATCTCCTTCTATGACCAGGTGACCCGCCTAGTGGATGAGGGAAAGGCTGTGGATGTGGCCTACCTGGGCTTCAGTAAGGCCTTTGACACCATCTCCAACAGCATTCTCCTTGAGAAGCTGGCGGCTCACGGCTTAGACAGGTGTGCTCTGCGCTGGGTCAAAAACTGGCTGGGCGGCCGGGCCCAGAGAGTTGTGGTGAATGGAGTTCAATCCAGTTGGCGGCCGGTCACAAGCGGTGTTCCCCAGGGCTCAGTTTTGGGGGCGGTCTTGTTCAATTTCTTTATCAATGATCTGGATGAGGGGATTGAGTGCACCCTCAGTCAGTTTGCAGACGACACCAAGTTGGGCGGGAGTGTTGATCTGCTCGAGGGTGGGAAGGCTCTGCAGAGGGACCTGGACAGGCTGGATCGATAGGCCGAGGCCAACTGTATGAGGTTCAAGAAGGCCAAGTGCTGCGTCCTGCACTTTGGCCACAACAACCCCATGCAGCGCTACAGGCTTGGGGAAGAGTGGCTGGAAAGCTGCCTGGCAGAAAAGGACCTGGGGGTGTTGGTTGACAGCTGGCTGAACATGAGCCGGCAGTGTGCCCAGGCGGCCAAGAAGGCCAATGGCATCCTGGCCTGTATCAGCAATAGTGTGGCCAGCAGGAGTAGGAAAGTGATCGTGCCCCTGTACTCGGCCCTGGTGAGGCCGCACCTCAAATACTGTGTTCAGTTTTGGTCCCCTCACTACAAGAAGGACGTTGAGGTGCTGGAGCATGTCCAGAGAAGGGCAACGAGGCTGGTGAGGGGTCTGGAGAACAAGTCTTATGAGGAGTGGCTGAGGGAACTGGGGTTGTTTAGCCTGGAGAAAAGGAGGCTGAGGGGAGACCTCATCGCTCTCTACAACTCCCTGAAAGGAGCTTGTAGTGAGGTGGGCGTCAGTCTCTTCTCCCAAGTAACTAGTGATAGGATGAGAGGAAATGGCCTCAAGTTGCGGCAGGGGAGGTTTAGATTGGACATGAGGAAAAATGTCTTTACTGAAAGAGTGGTGAAACATTGGAACAGGCTGCCCAGGGCAGTGGTGGAGTCCCCATCCCTGGAGGTATTTAAAAGACGTATAGATGAGGCGCTTAGGGACATGGTTTAGTGGGCATGGTGGTGTTGGGTTGACGGTTGGACTTGATGATCTTAGAGGTCTTTTCTAACCTTAATGTTTCTATGATTCTATGATTCTCCTGGCTGAATGGGGGAAGGAAAGAAATTTTTTTTGTACATGTAGATATTTCATTACCATATCTTCATATTTTGAGACGCAAAATTGGTGATTACTGGATTGTGTCTCTTATTCAGAAACAAAGAATGTGGACTTTGGCACTGTAAGCTAAAGATGAAACATACAATTCATGTTGATATGTACATATTCAACCTATATATTTACTGTTACTTAGCAATTCTGAGTATAGTATATGAAGTAGAAGAGAATTCTTTCTATCCCTTTTTATTATATTGGATTTACTGTTTTAAGAAAAGCAAAAAAAACCCCCAATATAAACATGTTTTTTTCATTAACTATGTCACTGCCATCCTCAGCACTTCTATAGTGCTCAGCTAGTTAGTACAGTGCAATTTTTTTTTAATTTTTAATTAAGGTAACCATAGATTTTGTCTGTGGTTTACATTTCATATATTGTTATGTTGTATTCATAAAAAAATTATAAATAATACTTATAGATTATTATTTATAATTAATCAAAAATATTCACAGATTTGTTGGACTGACAGAAAAAAGAGAGAAGGAAGGAATCTGACGTATCTTGCTGCTGGTCAGATGGAAAACTATACTAAGATAACAGTCTTGCTGCTGTTATTTCCTTCTAGCAAATTTCAGAATTATCTTTGTTCCTCTTGGAACCAGGAGATTCAGATGAAGGCTGAAAATAGAAATTATTCTGTATGTCCACTAACAGTCTGAGTTAGCTGAGTTGAGCGAATCCCAGCTTTGTTTTCTGGCAGTGGTTGGTTCATGATTCATCTGTGCTGTTTCATCTCTATGGTGAAAAAAAGCAGCAACTTTTCAATTCAAAGTACAGTGCTGGAGGGAAGATGGGTACCTCAAGTGCTACCCATCTTCACCGCTCAGACACTGTCACATTTATCAGTCAAGATTTGTCTTTTTTCCAGGTATGCTTAACATGTTCAAGATTTAAAGACTTTTCAGAATATGCTTGCATGCATTTTAGAAGATTCAGGTTATTATGGTGTTGTGGTTTAACCCCGGCCGGCAACTCAGCCCCACACAGCTGCTCACTCACTGCCCCCACTGCTGGGATGGGGGAGAGAATCAGAAAAGTGAGAAAACTCGTGGGTTGAGATAAAGACAGTTTAATACGTAAAGCAAAAGCCACATGCACAAGCAAAGCAAAACAAGGAATTCATTCACTCCTTCCCATCGGCAGGCAGGTGTTCAGCCATCTCCAGGAAAGCAGGGCTTCATCATGCGTAATGGTTACTTGGGAAGACAAACGCTATCACTCTGAACATCCCCCCCTTCCTTCTTCTTCCCCCAGCTTTATATGCTGAGCGTGATGTCGTATGGTATGGAATATCCCTTTGGTCAGTTGGGGTCAACTGTCCCAGCCGTGTCCCCTCCCAACTTCTTGTGCACCCCCAGCCTACTCACTGGTGGGGTGGTGTGAGAAGCAGAAAAGGCCTTGACTCTGTGTAAGCACTGCTCAGCAGTAACTAAAACATCCCTGTGTTATCAACACTGTTTCCAGCACAAATCCGAAACATAGCCCCATGCTAGCTACTATGAAGAAAATTAACTCTGTCCCAGCCAAAACCAGCACATATGGGTATGGTATATGCTGATGAAAATTATTTCTACAGAATCTTGTTCCTTGTTGGAGGAATATGCAGTAATTTTTCAATTTTTATTCCTGTTTTTTGTACTGAAAGAAACTCCTGTTAAAAAAGCAGTACAGATCAGAATAGTAGTACAACTTTGTGCAGTATTAATAAAGCAGTTTCAGGAACATAATGGAATTGCTTTGAGAACAAATTTTTGAAAAATTAAAATTGGGTGAATCAATGCATTCATTCAGTCCGGCAGAATGAGCTTCATCTGTGTCACATTTACATACATAAATGTATGATATACAAGTTTATATCATTCAAAGGTTTTAAGGTCAGAAAAGACTATTATAATTGATTTCTTTGAATTCATGCTTAATATAGGTCATACAATTGCCTCATACTTTGTATATCATGGCAATCTTCTATAATTGGGCTGCAGAATAATTTTTAGAAAGCGATCACAGTTTAAAACACTTCAGTGAGTTAAAACTCCATCCACCACCACCTTACACCTGTTGTTTGAACGGTTAATTGCCATCCACAAGAAGGGCCGGAAGGAGGATCCGGGGAACTACAGGCCTGTCAGCCTGACCTCGGTGCCGGGGAAGATTATGGAGCGGTTCATCTTGAGGGCGCTCACAAGGCATGAGCGGGACAACCAGGGGATCCGGCCCAGCCAGCACGGGTTCATGAGAGGCAGGTCCTGCTTGACCAACCTGATCTCCTTCTATGACCAGGTGACCCGCCTAGTGGATGAGGGAAAGGCTGTGGATGTGGTCTACCTGGGCTTCAGCAAGGCCTTTGACACTGTCTCCCACAGCATTCTCCTAGAGAAGCTGGCGGCTCCCGGCTTAGACAGGTGTACTCTGCGCTGGGTCAAAAACTGGCTGGATGGCCGGGCCCAGAGAGTTGTGGTGAATGGAGTTCAATCCAGTTGGCGGCCGGTCACGAGCGGTGTTCCCCAGGGCTCAGTACTGGGGCCGGTCTTGTTTAATATCTTTATTGATGATCTGGATGAGGGGATTGAGTGCACCCTCAGTCAGTTTGCAGACGACACCAAGTTGGGCGGGAGTGTTGATCTGCTCGAGGGTGGGAAGGCTCTGCAGAGGGACCTGGACAGGCTGGATCGATAGGCCGAGGCCAACTGTATGAGGTTCAAGAAGGCCAAGTGCCGCGTCCTGCACTTCGGCCACAACAACCCCATGCAGCGCTACAGGCTTGGGGAAGAGTGGCTGGAAAGCTGCCTGGCGGAAAAGGACCTGGGGGTGCTGGTCGACAGCCGGCTGAACATGAGCTGGCAGTGTGCCCAGGCGGCCAAGAAGGCCAATGGCATCCTGGCCTGTATCAGCAATAGTGTGGCCAGCAGGAGTAGGGAAGTGATTGTGCCCCTGTACTCAGCACTGGTGAGGCCGCACCTCGAATACTGTGTTCAGTTTTGGGCCCCTCACTACAAGAAGGACGTTGAGGTGCTGGAGCGTGTCCAGAGAAGGGCAACGAGGCTGGTGAGGGGTCTGGAGAACAAGTCTTCTGAGGAGCGGCTGAGGGAACTGGGGTTGTTTAGCCTGGAGAAAAGGAGGCTGAGGGGAGACCTCATCGCTCTCTACAACTCCCTGAAAGGAGGTTGTAGCGAGGTGGGTGTTGGTCTTTTCTCCCAAGTAACAAGCGATAGGACGAGAGGAAATGGCCTCAAGTTGCGGCAGGGGAGGTTTAGATTGGATGTAAGGAAAAATGTCTTTACTGAAAGAGTGGTGAAAGATTGGAACAGGCTGCCCAGGGAAGTGGTGGAGTCCCCATCCCTGGAGGTTTTTAAAAGACGTGTAGATGAGGCGCTTAGGGACATGGTTTAGTGGGCATGGTGGTGTTGGGTTGACGGTTGGACTCGATGATCTTAGAGGTCTTTTCCAACCTCAATGATTCTATGATTCTATGATTCTATCTGTCTCTTTTTTAAGCTCCTCATCACATTTTACTGTACAAACTATCTTTGAAGCTACCTTTGATATACATAGAATAATGAAAATGCTGCTGGTGATCACTTTTCAAAATCACAAAATAATTGACAAGTATGTGTCAAAATGATATTTTTCATACCCAGAACCATTTCAGAACAAAACACCTCAATTGGCATAAATGATAACTGAAAACTATACAATAAAACATTGTAAATTCCGATATAAGTGCTTGAAAAATGCTAGGTCTGTTACTTCTCACTGCTTAGATAGCTTTATTTACTGCTAGCCTAATTAGTCTGACTTAACACAGGTGTCCTCCACACTGCTGCAGGATGATTTGCAGAGTAAGGTTCAGAAGACAGAACTGCATATACAGGACTATCAGCATCTATGCCCAAACTTTGCTTCTGCTCAGCAGATAAAGGTGCCATAAATGCACCTAAACTTCTATTTAGTCCACTCAGTGTGGATAATAGTATATCGTCTGTTAAAAAGTTATATAGCTACACGGTAATCTACATATATCAAATATAGACTGTTTGGTTTGACACAATTTAGGTACCTTGATTTTTTTCTTGGAATAAAAATGTCTGGACATTGTGGGGTTTTCACTTTTGGGGGGGGGGGGGGACGTTGAGTTGCTTAGGGACTTAAATGTTATTTGAGGACTCAAAACCATATATAAAATATATCTAGGTATAATAAAGAGCAATTGGAATTCAAGTGACATCTAAACTTACTTTTCACTGAAATTGATCATATTTGGCGTCAGTGATTTCTCCTTGCAAACATACCCTTCCTTGACAAGTCAAGCTCTCCCATAAGCAGTGGAATGTCTAAGAGACTCCTCTAGAGGATAATTCAGAACACCTAAAGCTTCTTTTCTTATTGTTCCTGCAAAAGTTATCTCTGCTGACACAGAACAAGTCTAGCCTCCTGAGGCCACAGTTGCCTCAGTTACTTTGTGCCCAAATCACTCTAGAAACTAGAATATATGTTCTTATGAAAATTAAGAACTTATCTTAATAAATTAACACGTGGATCCCATTCCAAAAATATGCACTATATAAACTCTTCAGTGGAAGATATTCCAAAACTATGAAACAAATGTGTCCTAAACTTTCATTGTTTGTTTGGCAAACATTGTTCTTACATTACATAGCTTCAAATATAAGAAAACTACATTACTGTAGTGATATTTCTGCTGTTTTTCTGGAAAACAGAGACAGCCTTTTGCTGGCTCCCTCATCGTCTTCCTGAAATGCAACAACACACATAAACACAAAAATAAAACCAAACAAGATACACAGACAGTGATTTTTTCTGCTTGGGTCTTGTTTGCCCAGTTCTTAACATTTGTTGTTGTTATTTTAAACTTGTGCATGTCAGAGCTCCTTACGATAATGAAAGAGTTCTACTATTGTCATTCTACTGATGGGGAGATTGGATCACAGAGAGAGATTTGACTTGGTTAGGATCTCCTAGTGAGGAAACCTAGGAGGGACATTTTCCCTGCGTGGGGGAGATTTGGCATCTTGTCATATTGACTCTTGTCATATTGACTCATCATATCAGCAACAATATTTTTAGTTGTCCATGTTGCATAAATTAAGCTATTGTAAATTCTAGGGCAGAAACAGGCATCCCTGTGTTGGGTTTTACCCTTTGCTAGCACTTAATCAGACTGCAAGATGATATTCAAGAAGATACAATACTATATTGTTTGCTCAAGAACTTTGGGCATGCTCAATACAATGTTTCAGAAAGATCAATGTTTTCACTGCTCAGGTAGAATATATGTAAAGAATGTCTTTTGCCTGACACTGACATATTCAGGCTTCAGATTATTTTCATGGTATTTTGAGCTGCCTGTTCCAATAAAAATTGACACAGGTATCTCAAGCAACAGGAGAGACTAAAACATCCCTGAAGTTAGACTTAAAAGTCCAATCTGTATTTTCAGCACTCCTGTGTTAAAATGAACATGAATGCTGCTGAAGACTAAGATGACACCATTCATTAAAACATACACATGTTGTGAATTCAGATTGACTACATGTAGTGGTTGACTCAAATACTTCTTTGGAATGGTCTTGTTTATGTTTAAATCTTTGGTCCTCTTGCAAAAGGGGTTTCTATTGATAAGCCCCCAAACAGCACCTAAGGTTGAACAAGTTAGTTAAGAAGAAAGGTAATTAGGAAATGTGTGTCTAATCCATGACTAATAGAAGTCTTCAGATTTGAAATTGTGCCTTGATTTCACTCACCTCTGCAGAAACAGTTGTTATTGGCAACTTTCAATGATTTGTAAGTAGTCAGTTACAATCCATTACTCTTCTTTCCCCTCATGATTGCGTACGCAGTCTTCCCAGAAATGAAATAAGCATATCGATTCCTTCTCTCTTATGTTTAGGGAACAAGGTTAGAATAAAATGTTTAGTGCATGTATTACATTGGTAGTTGTATTTATACCTGAGTTGAAGCTAATAAAAGATGTGAAGCCTAGCAAACATGACACAACATAATATCAATGACCTTTAAGATCAATGCTTGCATCTCTCTTTTTGATATTTGTTTTTTTTTTCCAAGAGGCTTTGATTTCTTCTTTTTTCTGAATGTTTCTGGAGAAAAAAAAAAATTTTCTTTTGTAAAGCCAAGATTCAGCACAAAGGAAGAAATACAATAATCAGCCTTTACTTTCTTTATCGCTAGAATTCTTTGCTATTTTTGTATATTTGTATCACATGTATTACTAATACTAGTTTTCACATATTGACAAATCCTTTCTTACATGGAATTTTTAATTTTATATACATTAAACATTTAGATATTTTTATGTCATTATAACATTCTAATTTCACAATAAATATGAAAATAGTAAGAAAGTTGCTGTAAGAAACAGATAAAACCAAGATAACAAAAAATAATGTGTCCTTGGAAATAGAAAATATACAGCAAATTGTTTTCAAGACATTTTAGTTTCATATATTTGTTAATAAGCAACACGTTGAATACTGAAACAATTATCTTTCTGTTTACAATACTGAAATATCCTCCACTTTTTTAACATGAGGGTCAAAAGGACAATATTATGAAAAGTTCCTGCTCTTTGAAGTTTACTAGTTGAAAATAATGCAGTTATAAACCACCAATTATAGCTCATATAGCTTTGAAAAGCCTAAACCCTGCTTTCTGTTCCCATTAATTTGGCTTATGCTGTTGTCTGAACAGAATAGACAATGTCTGTATTTAATAGATCAGAAAAGTAAAGAAAAGGGCCAGCAGTAGGATGAAATGATAAACCACAGAAACATAGAAAGTCTTGGTGTCATGGTTTAACCTCAGTCGGCAACTGAGCACCACACAGCCGCTCGCTCACGCCCCCCGCCCGGTGGGATGGGGAGAGAATCGGAAGAGTAGAAGTGAGAAAACTCATTGATTGAGATAAAAACAGTTAAACAGTTTAATAATTGAAATAAAGTAGTAATAATAATAATAACAACAATAACAATAATATACAAAACAAGTGATGCACAATAGAATTTCTCACCACCTGCCGACCGATGCCCAGCCAGTCCCCAAGCAGCGGCACCCCTGGCCAGCTTTCCCCAGTTTATGTACTGAGCATGACGTCCCATGGTATGGAATGTCCCTTTGGCCAGTTGGGGTCAGCTGTCCTGGCTGTGCCCCCTCCCAGCTTCTTGTGCACCTCCAGCCTTCTCAGTCAGTAGAGCATGGGAAGCTGAAAAGTCCTTGACTAGTGTAAGCACTGCTTAGCAACAACTAAAACATGGGTGTGTTATCAACATTGTTCTCATCCTAAATCCAAACCACAGCACTGTACCAGCTACTAGGAAGAAAATTAACTCTATCCCAGCCAAAACCAGGACACTTGGGTTGAAAGGGACCTTTAAAGATCATCTTGCCCAACTGTCCTGCGATGTGCAGGGACACCTTCCACTAGATCAGGTTGTTAAAGCCCTGTCCAACCTGACCTCGAACACTTCCAGGGATGGGGCATCCACAACTACACCTGTTCCAGTGTCTCAACACACTCCTAGCAAATAATTTCTTCCTTATATCTAATCTAAATCCACCCTCTTTTAGTTTAGAACCATTACTCCTTCTCCTATCACTACAGGCCATGGCAAAAAGTCTCCCTCCATCTTTCTTATAAGCCCCCTTTAAGTATTGAAAGGCCGCAGTAAGGTCTCCGCGGAGCCTTCTCTGCTCCAGGATAAACAACCCCAACTCTCTCAGCCTTTCTTCATAGGAGAGGTGTTCCAGCCCTCTGATCATTTTTGTGGCCCTCCCCTGGACCTGCTTTAACTTCTGTTAAAGTCTTTCTTTCTTATGTTTTTGTTATGCTGGGGATATATTTTTGTTATGTCTTTCTTATGCTGGGGACCCCAGAACTGGACGCAGTACTCCAGGTGGGGTCTCACCAGAGCAGAGTAGAGGGGCAGAATCACCTCCCTCGACCTGCTGGCCACGCTTCTCTGTATGCAGCCCAGGATATGATTGGCTTTCTGGGCTGCAAGCACGCATTGCCAGCTCATATCCACAGTTTCATCCACCGGTATCCCCAACTCCTTCTCTGCAGGGCTGCTCTCGATGCGTTTGTTGCCCACTTTGTACTGGTACTGGGGGTTGCCCCGACCCAGGTGCAGGACCTTGCACTTGGCCTTGTTGAACCTCATGAGATTCGCGTGGCCACACTCCTCAAGCCTGTCAAGGACCTTCTGGATGGCAGCCCTTCCCTCAAGCATGGCAACTGCACCACTCCGCTTGGTGCACTTAATCCCACTCTCTCTGTCATTAATAAAGATGTTGAATAGTATCGGTCCCAATCTGGACCCCTGAGGGACACCACCTGTTAACTGGCTTCCACTTGGACATTGAGCCGTTGACTGCAACTCTTTGGGTGTGGCCATCCAGCCAATTCCTTACCCGTTGAAGGGTCCATCCATCCAACCCGTATCTCTCCAATTTAGCGATGAGGATGTTATACGGGACCATGCCAAAGGCTTTAGAGAAGGCAAGGTAGAGGACATCAGTTACTCTTCCTTTATCCACCGAAGCAGTCCATCGCAGAAGGCCGCCAGATTAGCCAGGCATGATTTGCCCCTGGTGAAGCCATGCTGGCTGTCTCGAATCACCTCCCTCTCATCCATGTGCTTTGACATAGCTTCCAGGAGGATTTGTTCCATGATCTCACTGGGCACAGAGGTGAGGCTGAATGGCTGGTAGTTCCCAGGGTTCTCCTTTTTACCTTTTTGAAGAAAATGGGTGTGATGTTTCCTGCATTCCAGTCACTTGGCCTGGACTTTGCCTGACTGCCATGACTTTTCAAATATGATGGAGAGCGACTTAGCAACTACATCTGCCAGTTCCCTCAGGACTCTGGGATGCATCTCATTGCGTCCCATAGATTTGTGTGGACATGTTCCAGCATTGCATGACCAAGACAGACAAGAATGAAAAACTCTTTTTTTAGGTATATCCTCCACTCATCACTGCTGCAGACAATGGAATGAAAACGGACAGCATATTCTGTATATCACTCTTATTTGTACAGTAATTAGTAGAGAATGAATGGGTACAGACATCAAGTCAATTGCCTGGAATAGCTGAGAAGCACTCTGGTAATGAGGAGACAAGCATCAGACTAGAATCATGTAAGAAAACAAGGCATTGGGATGCTCTTGTGCACCTCTTCTTCAAAGGTCCATAGCATACAGAGATATAATCTACACTCTTCACAATCACATGTTCAAATTGAACATTTACTGGGGTTCCTGCATGACGTCCATAGAGTTTTACCTTAATATTTGATAGATTGAAGAACACTTTAGCATATACACTTCATTTATTTTGTGGATTTTCCGTTTTGTTTTGTTTCACTTTCACATGTATGACAACTTTTAGGGTTTCATTTATATTGAAAAGCCCACAAACTCCAAACTACAATGTTTGTATTAATTTCTTCAATTTTGCTACATTTGCAAATATTTCTTTATTTCTTCCTCTCATTTTTCTTTAAAGTAAGTTTTCTTTTAGACAGAAATCTCAGAAAGTCTACCTCTTTTATCCAATTCCCTATGAAATACAGATCTATTAAGAAGAAATTGTATCCTGCCTCTAATGAAGGAAGTGAGAATTTTGTCATTGATTTTAGTAGGATCAAGACTGCACCAACATACCCAAATCTTCACCTGGCTAATCATAGAATTTTATCTATGTTTTTAATTAAGGGGAAGGTTCTTTATAATTCTTTTTTTCAGTGTATGATCAAACTTCATCTGGAAGGGATTTTTATGTTGTTTACTCTTTCTGTTCAAAGACTTTTCCTAATCATCTTTGTTGGAGGGAATGTAACCCTGCATACTAATGGCAATCAGTTGTAAAATACTTTGGAATTTATATTGAATTCAAGAAGTTCAAGGCATGGAGACAAGAAGTTCAGAACAGCGGTGCTTCCTGCACTTTTTAGTATATTGCTGCTGGCAGGTTTTCCATTATGCCTTTCCTCTTTTGGTTTCTAAATCTTTTCTTACTGTGTTTGTCCTGCATATTTTTCAGTCTATAGCTAAACTACAGCAATGGATATTGTAAAAAAAAGTTCTAAGATAGATCAGTAAATCCTTCTCATCCCATTTCTTCTCCTTTCAGATAGCTACACAGAAAAAGTTTTCTAGTGTTTTTCAGCTCAGACTTGTTTGTGGAAGACTGAAACTTGCATGATCCTGTATCCTACTTTCCTTCTATTCTAACATAGGGAGAATTATATCATTAGGGAAGGACGAGGGTTAAAATACTACATTTGAAAAGTTTCTAAAATACGTTATTTCAGATTTTTTCCTTTCCTCTCAAATCCTATACCATTCATTCTGTGGTATATTAAACATTTAAGAAGGTACTGAAGAATACGTCTTATTGAGGCACTGTCCCAGAATAGCTTGATAGGGCTAGAAAAGACTCAGGAGATCATCTTTTCTGTTCTTCTACCCTAGAGCGGAAACAACTACAGTTTTATTACTCCTGACAGGGGTGGTCTAGGCTGCTCTTAAAGACTTCCAGTGCTGGAGGCCCCAGTAAGTCTATTCCAGTGCTTCACTCACTGTGGGAAAGTTTTTCTCATTTCTAACCTGAATCTACAGCTTTCAATGGCTGAACCACTTTTTAAAATTGCACGAGAAAACAAAATATTACAGCATTGTATAGAAGTTACAGCATAGTTCTAAATTAATTTCACTGTTTTTATATCACAGTAAAGGCTATTAAATAACTTCTTTAGAAATAATTCCTTACCACTATGAAATTAAAGAAATGAAACTTTTTCAGAACTCTTGTTTTTATGCACTTTGACCTAGAGATGTAGAGTGTGTGTAACTGGACATCTCGACATTCTGTCAGATCTTTTTGACAAATGACATCATGGTGTTGGAGATGACTTGAAAACAAATCACATGTTGGAAATTTGTAGGTTCACATTAATAATTTAAGGTCTATACTGATATAGTATTTCTATCAGAAATCAGTAAACACTTTTTTTTACAATATCTATGAAATCCTAAATTTCTTACTATCTGCCTAAATAGGATAATTCCTTCTTCGTCTTTTACTATTCACTTCATTTATTTATAGGATAACTTACTAATTTAACTCAGTTTCTCTGCTCCCTTTCATTAATAAACATTTGAATGCAGTCTCTAGGTTCTGCAAAGAAAAGCTGGAACGGCATCTCTGACTTTGCAAAATCCAAAGCTGCAGTTAAACAGGCATCTCCATATTGCTTTAACAATTGAACAAAAAGGCTATTCTTCATGAAAATTAGAACCACACATCATGTTTTAAAAAAAGCCAACAAAACACCAACCTTGACAAAACAAACTCCGGGAGTCTCTGATTATGTGGGAAGATAAAGAAGAAACAATAATGCATTTCCTAGAATGGCAGCTAGTGATATCTTCAAATGGCTTTCACTAGAAGAAAGAAAGCACACTGATCTAATCAATACACTGATAGTCTGTAATGTAAAGATTAAGATCAGAATATTTAAAAATTTAATACTTTGCCTCTCCGTATAGCACTTCGGAAGTCAATATCTTTAGAAACTTGGTCCATTTCCCTGCTTTGAAAGCATTATATATTTAAGCTTTCTAAATAATTCATCCAGTCCATGTGATTAAAAATGTAAAAAGTAAGTCCATCCATTATCTTCTGCAGCTGCTGCCTGGATATTAGGGTTTTTTTTTGGTTGTTGGTTTTTGTGGTGTTTTGTTTTTTTTTTTAAACTGCTCAGTATTCTTTTCCTTCTTGTTGAATTGAGACTTCAGTGGTACATTAAAGGAAAGGAGTATTAGCCCCACCCAGCTGCTAGAATAAAGTCTGCTTTTCCTCAGATAGCAAAAGTGCAAATACATGGGTGTTCATGCATACACGTATAATTCTCTGATATTTACTTTTAAAACGTTCTATGAAATGAAGTTATTTCATTACCAAAAGTTGAGTTGATTTGATCAGAAGAGGGGAAGGATGGTGAGAGCAGACAACAGGATTATGGCATGTTGCATAATTCACCATTATCACCTCTGGAATAATGGAAGAAATGCTACATAAGTAGGGTAATGTCCTGCTTAGCTTAATTAGGGGAAGGGGAAGGGGAAGGGGAAGGGGAAGGGGAAAGGGAAGGGGGAGGGGAGGGAAGGGGAGGGGAGGGGAGGGGAGGGGAGGAGATGAGATGAGATGAGACGAGACGAGACGAGACGAGCGGGGAGGAGAGGAGAGGAGAGGAGAGGAGAGGAGAGGAGAGGAGAGGAGAGGAGAGGAGAGGAGAGGAGAGGAGAGGAGAGGAGAGGAGAGGAGAGGAGAGGAGAGGAGAGGAGAGGAGAGGAGAGGAGAGGAGAGGAGAGGGAAGGAAAGGAAAGGAAAGGAAAGGAAAGGAAAGGAAAGGAAAGGAAAGGAAAGGAAAGGAAAGGAAAGGAAAGGAAAGGAAAGGAAAGGAAAGGAAAGGAAAGGAAAGGAAAGGAAAGGAAAGGAAAGGAAAGGAAAGGAAAGGAAAGGAAAGGAAAGGAAAGGAAAGGAAAGGAAAGGAAAGGAAAGGAAAGGAAAGGAAAGGAAAGGAAAGGAAAGGAAAGGAAAGGAAAGGAAAGGAAAGGAAAGGAAAGGAAAGGAAAGGAAAGGAAAGGAAAGGAAAGGTCACTCTCATGGTAAGTAAATAAATATGGTTTAGAAAATAGGGAAAGATGCTTATTTTTATGTAATGGGTTTACACATGTAAAAGTTACGGTGGTTAAAAAAAAGGAGTATTACAATGGTATTTATGAAATACTTAATTTTCCATGCTTGTCTGCTATTTACTGTACTTTTAATAAGCCCTTTGCAATTTAGTTGCAAAGCTGTTAAAAATATTTAAATATTTTATGCATTTACGGATTGCAAGTGTTTACTTGAACTTAACACTTTTACATTAAAAATAAGACAAACTTGCCTGTTCTTAATTTCCCCACCAAATTCACAGCTCCACTGTTGTTTTTTATTAATCAAGAAATTCCTCCTGTTATTAAAAAAAATATAGTGAAGAAAAAATGGGAAAATTTCCTAACTCTGCACATGATAACTCTTATTTATTTAACTTAGAGGAAGCGTATGAAATTAAGTGACACTTCAGTTTAGGTTACTAATGTTAAAGTACAAAGCTTAAAACTGCATGAAAAAAACTACTTCTAAAGTTCTTTTTTTAAATTAAAGCCACACATTTTATTTTGGGAAGCATACAAAACATTTCTTGTTTTCAACAAGTATGACAGTAAATAGGTAGTAATTTTATTCTATGATATGGATGCATTACTTCTACACTTCACAGCCCTCACATATCAGTCTAGTACTCCTTGAAGCAAAAATCTGAGTAACACTGAAGTCCACTAACTAAGCATGTCTTCTACTTTAAAAACATTTCCTTCAAGGAAGATGTTGGTCCATATATTCCTTAGAATATTTTTACTCAGTTCCAGAAGTTGTTTAAAATTTTATTTAAGGCTTTGCAACTGTCCAATGAAAAAAAGGAAGGTCCATATCCTCAAAATTGTGTAGGTTTCTAAGATTCCTTTCCCACTGTGTCCTGGAGTTTGAATGTTTTATAACTAACTAAGAAAACTGTCCTTTTTCTGTATAGCACTCCAGCATTTTAACTCACTTGACAGAAATGGAGCTCAGAGTTTGTTTGAACGGAAGAGGGCTGGCAGGAGGTGTTACTGGTAAAGGCTTCTTGGCTTTGTGATTCTTTTTTCTCCAGCCTTAATCCCATATAGGCCATTGGTTTCAGAATAAGTAAAATGGAGCATTTAGGCATTACATCACACATGTAAATGTTAAAAAAGGTATAGTATGTACTTTATCACCAAATATCCAGAAACAGGTAAGCATCCTGTGGGTTGTAAGGAAACGTACACCCCATTTTTTATTGTCTCAGGTAAAATTAAAAATGTTTGAGTGATTTCTGTTGTAACTTTTTAGAATTATTTCAATTTTACCTGGGAAGTTTTTGTTGTGTTTTTCTCATATACTGTGCTGGGTGCTGGAGAGGTGAATGAACTATCCTTAAACAAACTAGCTATGGAAACAGTGAACTGCTTAGCACCAGTTCACCAAAAAAAAAAAATCATATACTTTAAATCAACAAATGTTGTCAAGGAAATATTTGATTCAGTAATTCCAGAGGCATAAAATCTATTGAGCAGAGAGTATTTGCTGTGAATTACTTGCACCATTCTAATAAATAATATAATAACCACCCTTTGCTTCAGCCACGATTCATTTGTTGGTTTTGTTGTCTTCTCTACATACTCTAAATCATGTGATCTAAGAAGTCTGATTTGTTGCCCTTTGGGAATTGAGTTAAGGCTACAAAGCCATGAATGCTTTGCCAAACAGCTTGAAAATTTCATTCTTCCCATCACTGCAGTTGTCACAAATGCCTCTTCCTCTTTGTACTGGCTAAATACGTTTGCCTTTAAAATTAACTTGTACAGTAATGAGATGAAAATGCTAGTTCTACTGGTAGAGAATATTAAAAGGAGACATCAGATTTGTCCTTCAAAATCATGATGAAATAGAATCTGACTCATTCTGCAGCTATGGCATGTATTTTAAGTCAATTAGTCTCTGTAATATAAGATCAAAGCTCTGAACTGTCTCACGGATCTTTTACCCTTAGCCTGCGTGGACTTGTTGTATGCAGTCACTGAGTTAAGTCAAACAGTATATATTCTTTTAACATTTTCAGCTTTGTCTTCTAGAGAAATGTGCTCATTTTTGGTATTGCCTGGCTCACTTTTGATAGGGGAGGAAATCTGAAGTTGTTTTTTCAATCTATCTAAGCCCCTGATGTTAAACTACCAACAGCAGGGAACTACCTTAAAAAAATCTGCCTTAGCACTTTGTGTTTTTCCATTAAAACATAATCAGTCACCCTTCTGCTCCACTAAGGCAGCTTTTCTTTTCTGTGCATGCCTGAATGCATAAATAGTTTTGAAGATTTTGACTTACACCAGTCCATGCTTCAGTTTCCCTGTTTATACATTCATACCTCTCAGAGCCAAACAGAGCTATTGAATCATACAGTCTGTTCCCCTGCTTAGCTCAGGCCAGCTTTCATCCAGTTATTTCATCCTACAGGGAGCCCAATAACTAGTCTGTCTGCATAAAGGTGATAATAATGTATGGCTTTTTCACTGAATTTTAGAACATTAATTACATGACATTAATCCTTTTAAGGCATTTTGAAATTTGCTGCAGACATTTCATCCAAGAAGTGTATGCCATGCCAAAAAACCAATATTTGGTGACTTTGGGTAGTATCTAATGTTAGAATCATACTGAAAAATCATTACTTGTCTGTTTTCAAAATTAGTAATGTAAAATGTTAATTGCCTTTGATTAGATGCAGGGAAGGCACTTGAAAAAAGAATATTATCACACCAATTAAAAATATAGTAATAATTTTACCATTTTCTCTCTGAACTGAGTTTAATTCACACTCATCCCAGGTTTGTTAGATCTGCAGGTCTCAGTAAACCCACATACAGATTAATTCTGGGTGAATCCTCTTTTGATTAAGAAAGGCTTATCAAGCTCCAAAACAGGTGAGTTCTGTCTGTTAGTAGGTGCTGCTGCCATGGGCCAACCACTGTTTGCTGTAATGGCACAGGGGTAAGGCTAGAATCAGAAAATTAGATGACTTATTGAAAGAAAGATGAAAATGTTGAACTAAAACCAGAATATTTCAACAGAATTGAAGTATTTTCTTCCCACACACTGTCTGCTACTAATCTTTGTTGTTTCTTTTCAACTTTATCTGATATGGCAGTGGACGGTGTCATTTCAGTGTAACTGTCCTAATCCAGTCTGAAGTACTATTAGGTGTTGGTCTAATATGCTGTAGCAGTATGTTGTAAATATCACAGTGATTTGGCAAAATGTATGTCAGTATTATTTTAAAATATTTGTCCTTTCAGAGGATATACACTTTCTCTTAACAACTAACTATTCAAAGAAACCAGTTTACTTTCACTGTATGTAGGTATGGTATGACGCCCTCTGTGAGAATGTTTTTATGGGGCCTACAAAACATCCAGCTGTACTCTTTCTGTTAAGTTTTTCCATATTTTGAGATGACAAACATGTTTTATGGTTATTAATGAAAACTTCATATTTTTCTAAAATGATAAAACATATTTTATTCTTGGGAAATGGAGGGTGTTCAAAATATGTGCCTTCTTTTAAAAAATGCTCATCAAAGATGAATTATGTAGGTTAAGCTAGTCTTTAGACATTGTTCAACTTGTGTTCGTGATTTCTTCACTCTTTCCCATTCACAGAGTTTCAACGGTCCCTGAAGTAGTGATGGTTACTTCCCAATGGGATGACTATGCTTCTTTTCAGGAGAAAAATATCGACATTTCTGAGACTATTTCCAAACAAGTAGCAATTTTTTTTCTGACATTTGGTGCACTATCACAGAAATTTGTGATACTTTGGAAGTCTGCAAACACAGCTGACCAGTTAGAGCACACCTTCTACCTCACATTTAACCAAAAGAAATCCAGTTTGTGCCTCTGAAAGAAATTGGTCCGTGCTGAGAACTAAAGCACAGGACATGGTAACAAGTGGGAGATTCATTTCAAAAGCACATGCCGGAACTGAACTAAAGCAGTAGCACGGATAAGCTCATAGGCTCATCTCTTTCCATGATTGTTTGTTCTGAATGGACCCAGTTACAACAAACAGTAAGCTGCCTCTGCCTTGTGGAAGAATAAAGAGAAGCATTTAGACAGAGGTTTGAAAATAGAGATGAGAAAGGTGGGTGAGCAAGGAAGGACCAGAATAAGGGAAAGGAGGACCCCCCTTCTTATAATTGTGGGGGTTTTTTTCAAACAATAAGAATAAATAAAAATTAGTAATAAATTAATAGTGACTAAAGTGAGAATCTTTGGGGGAAAAAAAAGGCAAGAGCTTCAGCTGGTATGTTGGAAGAAATTTCTCTGACTGGTCCTTTTCTGTATTGGAACATGATTTTCTGGTGTTCCTACTGAGACCCTCATATAAAAATTCTAGGCTGTCAAATAAGTGAAGAGAAATTCTTAAACATTGTTGGCTTCATTTTACAGGAATCAAAGAGGGCACAGTAATACTTGTTTCGTGTGTGAAGAGAAAATGATGGTAATAAAACCTTCTTTCTGAACTGGGTTCCATGTCTGTCCAATGCCTATCTAGGGAACAAAAGGCAAAACTACTTTCTCCAGGATCATGATAATCAGCAGGACAGTTTTCCTTAGCCTTCTCCTAGGTTAAAATGCTTCCCTTTAGTATCTTTAAACAAAATCTTGTCTCTCAATTTCTGCCATTCGTTCCAGAAGCACAGACCAGAGAGAATAAAGATTTTTGGATCCATTTCAGGTTTCTTTCAAATCTAGTTCAGGGTCAAAATCCAGCGTAATGAAAAGTAAAAGCTTATGAGATGTTAATCTGTTAAATGCCTCACTCGCTCCCTTGTTATTCACTGAATCCTCTCCTGCTCAGTACTCCTAAGGTCAGGGCATTTAAAAGAAGTTCTGTTTTCAGCAGTTTGGTTATCAGGACACGTAACACTTATTCATGGAGGTTTAAGGATGTTTTCCTGTTGCATTTAATGCTGTCTATACTGGGACACCCTTTGTGGGTTTTTTTTGACATAACATAGTCATACTACCTCTTCCCCTTCCTTCTAAGGGAAAAAGAGACAATATAATTTCTACTGTTAAAATCTTTTCATGCCATCATTGCCACACAGATCTGAAAGTTTATATTAGTTTTCACTGCTGACTACAACATTATTGAATAGTTGCTGTAAAAAATTGTGTTTTTCTGAAATGTTTGATACAGGTTTTTCATGCACCTTTGATTTTAAACAGTGATTGCAAGGAAAAAAAAAAAAAGAATTAGCTCTGTAAAATATTGAAAAAGACCCCAAACCCTATGTTGAAAATCTGACATACATAGTACCCAGGGTTCAAGCGTATGGAAGATGCAGTGTAGGAGACAATTATATTTCCAGGGTGAAAGCTAGAGTAATTTTGAGGGTATACACATTCTCCTTCCTCTCCAGGACCTCCTCAGTAACAAAAAGTGACTGGATATATAATATTTAGTGTTAGCCTGAGAGTATGTTTTAGCAATACAGTCTGGTTTTTTTTTCCCTTCATTTTTACATCTTATACAAACTTGGCAAATATCTGTTGGCAGCTTGAAAGTGGATTGACAATTTGCTCACTTTTTTTCTTATATGCAGGCATATATATTTTACATGCTCATATCTTTTAATTTTCATCCAAAATTTTTCATCTCTTGCTTGCTCATTTTCTCCTCATACTGTTACTGAATAGAGTATGAATTTTTGGGAGCCTGATGCTAGTGTAGGGACTAGAAAGCAAATTATAGAATGACCAGGTGCAATGGAAGGTGCATCTCAGAATTACTATTTTTAACATTTCTATCTTGGCGCACAGGCAGGGGGAGAGGAAGGAGAGAAAAAAAATCTAAATTAATAAATACTGAGTTTTTAGAAGAATGTGTTAAAAAACCTATCCCTTCTAGTTGCAGAATCATGTAGGCAATGTCCATAACTTAGGCTGAAGAGCACTGAGGAGCAACAAAAGAGCAGTGAGAAGATGCAATCTGCTATTTGTATGACCAATGCACGAAATATTTGGTCATCTGCAACTCATTCGTGCCCCTTGAAGCAAAGGAATTTGTTGGCTAGCTATGTGCAGAGCTTCCTAGGTGATGAAGAGCAATCCTAGCAACTCCCCATTTTACCTGTCTTTGTTAGCTGTAGTACAGTAAGCAAAAAAGAGACATTCAGTGGCAACAATCAGCCTCCTGAAATGCAAATGTTTTTTGCATTTATTTCAAAGAGAAAAGGAAAAATAGCTAACAAACAAGAAAGAAGTGTTGTTAATATTAGAGATAAGCTATAACTCACATTTTTTGGAAGTAAATAACGAAAAACTTAATCTCCAGTATTTTTCCAACAAGACACAACTGCTTTATTTTCCTTTTTTTTTTTTTTCCAGACTAATTTTTGGTGCAAAACACTATCTCAATAATACAAAAAAGTCAGGGTTTCCCTAAGTCTGAAAGAGCAAGAGCAAACTTCTTGGGATGTTTCAGCCCCTTAAGAAATCCACTACTTTATGCTAGGAGTTTTAATTAAAGGACAAGTGTATTTATATCAGAGTAGCACTAGTCCTAGCCACCTGGACCTCACTTTGTAAGGATTTTACTAACATAGAAGAAAAGTGTAAGTCTGTGACAAGAAGTGGAGACAGTCCAAGTAGCACAAAGAAATCATCTTTTCATTTTGATGGAGCAGCTAATCCTGGAAACCATTTTCAGGCACATTAAGGACAAGAAAAAAATCAGAAGCAGTCAGCTTGGCTTCACCCAGGAGAAGTGTCCTGATTTCAGCTGGGATAGAGTTAATTTTCTTCCTAGTAGCTGGTACAGTGCTGTGGTTTGGATTTAGGATGAGAACAATGTTGATAACACACCCATGTTTTAGTTGTTGCTAAGCAGTGCTTACACTAGTCAAGGACTTTTCAGCTTCCCGATGGGTGGTGAGCCATTGCATTGTGCATCACTTATTTTGTATATTCTTTTATCATCATTATTATTATTATTTTCCCTTCCTTTTCTGTCCTATTAAACTGTCTTTATTTCAACCCACGAATTTCACTTTATTTTTCCAATTCTCTCCTCCGTCCCACCGCAGGGAGGGAGGGAGTGAACTGCTGTGTGGTGTTCAGCAGCCAGCTGGGTTAAACCACAACAGGAAGTCATGCTTGACCAACCTAAACTTCAATGATTAAATGACTGGCCTGATAGATAAAGGGAGAGATTTGGATATTTTCTACCTGGACTTCAGTAAGGCCTTTGACACTGTCTCTTGTAAGATTCTCATACTGAAATTTTTAAATTAACAGGTTGGATGAGCAGACAGTGAGGTGGATTGAAAACTGGCTGAATGACTGGGCCCAAAGGGTGGTGATCAACAGCATAAAGTCTAGTTGGAGTCTAGTAACTAGTAGTGTAATCTAGGGGTCAATACTGGGTCCAGTTCTTTTCAAGATCTTCATTAATGATCTGGATGATGGGACAGTGTACCCTCAGCAAGTTTGCTGATGACACAAGACTAGGAGGAGTGGCTGATAGGCCAGAGGGCTGTGCTGTCACCCAGAGGGACCTCACCAGGCTGGAGAAATGGGCTGACAGGAACCTCATGAGGTTCAACAAATGGAAGCCCAAAGTGCTGCACCTGGGGAGGAAAAAGCCCAGACACCAACATATGTTGGGGATCACCCAGCTGGAGAACAGTCTGGCAAAAAGGGACCTGGGGGTCCTGGTCCAAGTTGAGCATGAGCCAGCAAAGTGCACTTGCAGCAAAGAAGGCTAATGGTATCCTGGGATGCATTTGACAAAGCATTGACAGCAGGGTGAGGGAGGCGTTTCTTCCTCTGGGCAACTGACTTTAGGTGGCCCTGCAGGGGAGTTGGACCAGATGACTTCCAGAGGTCCCTTCCAACTCAAACATTCTGTGATCCTGTGATTCTGTGATTCCACGATTCTGTTTTGAAAAACAATGTTCAGTGTTGACATCCAAGTTTGTCCTCTGCTCTGTGAGTCCTCCTGAGGTGAGTGACCTGAAAAACACTAAAAATCGATGGTTCACAAGGCATCCAATGGTTTGTATATCTTCTCCACAGTACCACATGGAAAACACACAGAAAGTGGGCATCTCCGTGTTTTGTCTATGCTCTGTCAAACTCTTTTTACTCTTTTCTTTTCTATATATTATAAAGATTAAAATTAAAACAGAGAACTGATTGTTCAAATTCATCTTCGTATTAGATATTGAGGGAATTTTTGAGTAGCTGGTAAGTTCCTATATGTAGAGCTATATCTCTTACTTTATAAATGTTAGCAAGATGACGTCATACCAACAGAACAGCAATACTTGTTAATTAAGCACATGTAAAATTACTACCTTTACTAATGAAAAAAATAACACTTCAGTCTTTTACAGCCTTTTTAATTCTAGAGTCTGAATTTTATTATTGGGAGAATGTGAAATGAGAAGCAATGAAACTACTTGTCCAAGCTTATATAAAAGCTCAACAGCAGAGCTTAAATAAAAGGTAGGCATCCTTAGTCTAAGCTTAATGGTTCTGCTATTAATAGCTATCTGCCGTGCAGCAAGGTATGAAACATCTGCAAAACATTTTTAAGACAAGAGCTGAAATAACTGGTTACCCCTTTGTAGTTCTACTATTAGTTTATATCTCTACAATAGTATAAAACTAGTAGCATGAATTACCAATACAGTAGGGATTTAGCCGTTAGGCTGTTGGAATTGTAGCTATATTGATGGACTTAACAGAAACTTACTTCTGTGCAGCCTACGTAGTCACTAGCAAGAATTCCCTTGGTGAAAGGGACTTTCTGAAAAGCATTTATTTTCCAAATGCAGTCTTCTGTTTCCTGATTACTCCAGTACAAAATGCTTGGAAAATCTGTGAATGGCCAAATATTTACAGTTGTTCTGGAGCTGAAACAAGCGCTCATGGGTTACAGCTCAGAATTTAACCCAAAACTTAGAGAACACAAATGGTTTGTGAGAGTCTATAGCTGTCCTGTTGTACACTAGGTAACTTACCTGTGCTGATCAACCCTGTCAAGAAAAGGAAAGCTTAAACTTATAATTAGAAAAATTATTTTCAATAGACCACAAACATCCAAAGACCCCCCCAAGAAGTCATGTTGTCTATATATGTCTCCTACCTTGTAGGCCATATTTCCCATTCTGATAGGTCATTATTTCTAAGAGTAGAATGAAAGGTTTTGTGCTATAAATGCATGTAAATATTTATTATTTGCATCTACAGTTCTGCCCTGCTTCTGAGATAATCTTTAGCTTTTCTCAGTGTCCCTTTTTATTTCCCAAAAGTTGTTCTCTTATACTCTGTATTTTCTTGTGCCGTCTTCTTATTTTTATCACCTCAGGATATTCTTGCTCCATATTGATTGGATTTGTCTATTATGTAGGTTCAGGGAGAAGCAGTTATTATACACAGAATTTTTAAATCTTTGGGTTGGGCTTCAGGGGAGATTCATATCAGCAAAGTACAAACATGTCAGAACCAACTTTTCTTATGTAGAAGATGGTTTTCTCTGAGGCAAGTGAAGGTATGGTGTCTGAGATATGCTGCTGTATTTAAATATAAGACAGGGAAAGGGATGAATGAAAGAACCCTTTGATTAATCAGGAAAATATTTACTGAACTTGTTACAGTGCTGCATAATATTTACTGAACTTGTTACAGTGCTGCATACTGTGAATATGAGTAATTTTGTGACACAATGCTATAACATTAACTTAAACACCTTGAGGAGACAAATTCCCCTCTGACTAGGTCCTGGGTGTGGAATTTCACAAATTCTGCCCCAGGTACATTACATTTTGCTTTCCCAGTGGTTAAGATAAAAGCTCCCTTTATTATACCCTCAGTTCATTGCAGGAAAACAAAAAATTATAAAGGCACAGTTTGTTGACATATTTTTCCCCCTATCCCTCTGAAACTGAACTTAATAAAACCTCCTGGGGTGAGCTGGAGAAGAAAGTGGTCCATTAGAACCTAATCTTCATGGTAGGAACAGCTGTGATAGCAATAATGGTAAAGGTGTATTATTTTTATTTGAAATAGAAGCAGTATTTTTCATGTATTGAAGAAATTCTTGAAGAAATAAATGTCTCATTCCAAGTAGTGAAAACTAAAGATAAATGGAAATGGAAAAACATCTCTGGTTTAATAAGTGGACATTTCCAGATTAAATACTGCCCAGACCTTGATGTACCTCTCTTTATGAAATTACTCAGCAGATGCAGGCCTCAGGAAGAAGCAAAATATTTAATATGGATGTGATTTTTTGAAACTCATGTCTGAGTATCAGAGAAAATAACAACCAGTTGAATTCCCTATTTCAAGTCAAGATACTTTCAGTTTTCTCTAAGGTCAAAAAAAAAAAAAAGTTTCAAAGACAATTGTCCAGAAAACAAGATTATTCAGTAATGTGACATTTTTGGACATACTTTATTGTGTAATGGTACACAGTCATAGAAACAATGTCCATTAGTTTCTGAGAACCAAAGTGTAAATGTCATTCACCATAAATAGTTTTATAAATGACACTTTATTTCACATGGAAACTTTATTTACTGAAAGGTTTATATCAGCATGAAGAAGCATCATTCTTGAATCGAACTTTAAAATGTTTAGGTAGAAGATGACACTAACTGAAGACACCAAGCAAATACAGTAAATACCTTTGCTGGTATAAATATAATTTACTGAATGTAAATTTTATTGTTATCAACAAGAACTTCATGGGTTTTTATGGTCAATAATTGGCTAAAACTGCTTTCACTGTTACTTTGGAAAATACATATTAACTCTAAGGGAAACAAGTGTAGATTTAGATACACTTTTATAAATGAAAGATTTGGGTATACACATAGGTAAGTTAGTTCTCAGAAGGATTTTGGCAGTCTTCACAGACAAAATTTTCATATAATGTACATCATGATACTATGAAGAATACATTTCCTTCTTTACTAAATAAAATAACAGGTTTTCTTCACTCCATTTTGAAATAAAGTTTCACTTGTTTTGCCTGTCGTATTTTTTCATTAAAGATATTTATCAATACTGAACCTTTGTAGGGCCAAATTGTACACATGGCTCAATTCAGCAAAATTCTTAAGCCTGTGCCTAGTTTTCAATATTTTGGCTAAAAGACCTTAATTCTGAAACTGGAGATGGTCAGTTTTTCCTTTCTAAGGTAGTAAGTTGTAGTATCTGCAGCTGGTATTGCATTATCCCTTAACACAGAATTGCAGAAGTGAAGGGGAGAGATCAGAGACTGAAGCCCTGGAGACTTCTGGAGAGCAGGGCTATAAGAAGCATAGAAATCAAGGGAATACACTAATGTCACAAAACATTCTGTGTTACTCAGTAGATAACTGACTGTGTTTTCTATCTGTTTCAGATTTTAGAAGCAGGGATAAACAGACCAGGTATGTTCTGGATTTGAAGGTTGTATAAGTATGTGGTTTTGAATTAAGTATCCTAAACTTACCTAAAGTGTTAATCTTGCAATAGTTGTGTTTCTCCCCCCCAAAGCAGGGAAAAGAACCAGTAGAGTGAGACTGAGATAATGCAGTATAAAAGCCTATGATGATATCAGTCCCTGGTGATCCTTTCCTGACCTTTAAAGCAAGTTTTGCGAGGTTTGTATTTATCCCAAACGATGCAAACACTCCTTTTTTTTTTTTTTGTCTTTTTAGATAGTGCATTTTTATTCCATCAGTTATTACTTATCTGACCTTTTTACATATAAATGTGTGGAGATTTTTGTTGTTGTTATGAATTAAACCACTTCACTCTCTGGTTACTTTTGCTAGTTTCTAAAGATAATCTGATATATTTGATAATTTGATCTGCTCGAGGGTAGGAAGGCTCTGCAGAGGGACCTGGACAGGCTGGATGGATGGGCCCAGGCCAACTGGATGAGGTTCAACAAGGCCAAGTGCCGGGTCCTGCACTTCGGCCACAACAACCCCATGCAGCGCTACAGGCTTGGGGAAGAGTGGCTGGAAAGCTGCCTGGCGGAAAAGGACCTGGGGGTGTTGGTCGACAGCCGGCTGAACATGAGCCGGCAGTGTGCCCAGGCGGCCAAGAAGGCCAATGGCATCCTGGCCTGTATCAGAAATAGTGTGTCCAGTAGGAGTAGGGAAGTGATTGTGCCCCTGTACTCGGCCCTGGTGAGGCCGCACCTCAAATACTGTGTTCAGTTTTGGGCCCCTCACTACAAGAAGGACGTTGAGGTGCTGGAGCGTGTCCAGAGAAGGGCAACGAGGCTGGTGAGGGGTCTGGAGCACAAGTCTTATGAGGAGCGGCTGAGGGAACTGGGACTGTTCAGCCTGGAGAAAAGGAGGCTGAGGGGAGACCTCATCGCTCTCTACAACTACCTGAAAGGAGGTTGTAGCGAGGTGGGTGTTGGTCTTTTCTCCGAAGTAACAAGCGATAGGACGAGAGGAAATGGCCTCAAGTTGCGGCAGGGGAGGTTTAGATTGGATGTAAGGAAAAATTTCTTTACTGAAAGAGTGGTGAAACATTGGAACAGGCTGCCCAGGGAAGTGGTGGAGTCCCCATCCCTGGAGGTATTTAAAAGACGTGTAGATGAGGCGCTTAGGGACATGGTTTAGTGGGCCTGGTGGTGTTGGGTTGACGGTTGGACTCGATGATCTTAGAGGTCTTTTCCAACCTCAATGATTCTATGATTCTATGATTCTATAATGGAATTGTTGATAAGTTATTGCATATTTTTTCCATGTTTTCACTGGAACTTATCACAAAAAATGAATAAAATTATATGCAATAACTGGAAATAGTGACCATGCAAGTGAATTAGGATTTTCTTCTTTCTAGGAGAGGAGAAATCTTGATCAAAATCACCTTCAGTTGTCTAGTAACCACCAAGTTCATGTTTCTCAGAAATCATGGAAGGCAGAGAAAACCAGCTGCATACAGGGGTTTTTTTCTGAACATAATAGCTGTAATTTTAACCTGAGAGCTTTCTTTTTACAAAGCAATAAGGAACATTTATGATCCTTTAATGTCATGCAAAAAAGGTATGGCTAATAGCATCATCTGATGATATTCAATGGAATTACTTTGAGCAAGCTGAAATAGTCGATATTATGACAACGAAAACGTTTCAATGCTGTTCCAAGAGAGTTGTTCTGACAACTCTCATAAGATTTGAGTTAATAAAGTCTTCCTGCCTAAAAGTTAAAATGCTTTGGCATATTTTTGAGGAATGCAGCAGTCATTATGCTACTATGCAACATTTCTGGCTGAGATTTGTAGTTTGTGGGTTATATTAATGGATTCATAGATTTTAATGGCAGAAGTAATTGCTGTTATTAGGAAATTTAATCTGCTTAACATAGGACATAAAATTTTGACATGTATTTCACCATCAGTACCATATATTTTCATGACGTAGAGCTTATCTTTCTGCAGACTGTTCAAAATTTTTCAGATATTTCAAATTATGTATAATTTTTAATGCACCTCAGTAAGTTGTTTCTGCTGGTAAGCATTCTGATGATAAAAACTTTGAACACTCTATCAATTCATCAAGCAACAATTGTAAACAATTTTACAGATAAATTGATATCCTCTATTAATATTGATTATATGGAGATGATTTTGGTTTGGGTTTTTTTGCCAGCAGACCAAGAAGATAGGTCTAGCATTTCTCATGGATGGGCACTTTTCAGTCCTTCAAAACATTCTTACAATTCTCTGAGTCCTTCGTAATTTTCAGTATATTTTTGCATGTAGATCCCTGAAGATGACTTTGTATACAAACAGTTGTCTTGTTAGTCATGTATTTAAAGAAGACAGAATTCCCCCAATCTCTGTTTATATATTCAAGAATGTTATAAATTTCTGTCACCTGTAGTGACAATGTAAACCATTTTATATGTTGTTTAGAACTAATTGAAACTTGCATTGGGCTAGTTTGCCACAGTACAAAATAGGGGCAAATTTTTCATGCTGTTCCTTTGACATAAACATTCCTTTAAAATTATCTTTAAAGTGCTGGAATTCAAATAAAAAATGTTTATGCACACTGTCATAATTTGTACAAATAGTCATGAATGCCATGCTTATTTCATGCATGCCAGTGATTTCTGATGCCAGTGATAAACCTTACATGTCTGCATTGAATGTTAATTCATTGATCACAAAAAAACAGTCTCATGACAGCAGACACTAAAAATTCGTTATTTCTGTCCGTGAAGCTCCCAGTAACAGTCATGTATAAAAACTACATGTGGATATATTGTATGATCTGTACTCCTGGAAGGACCAATATGACAGCAGAATCTTGGCTCTGTCTGCTTCATCAGATAATCTTTGTAACATTCTTGAGGACTGGCTAGTTATGTGGTACATACATTGCTCTTATCAGACTCAAAGAAAGTAGAAATAACTAGATTTTTTCACAAAATAACTGTTCACACGATGGTCCTCCTAAAACTACTTTTCATTATACCAATGTTTGCTGTTTCATTTTTTAATTTTAGACTGCCTTGGAAATGAAAATAAATTGACTGGATTTAGCAAAAGCTGAAGAGAGAGAGAAAATGAAGACTGTGGTTAAGATGTTATTAATTTAATATTTTAATGAATTTTAAAGGTTGGCATACAAAGTCACCTTTGCACATGGTTCATATATGACTTCCCAAAAAGATATGAACTTTGTGAATAATCAATAATTTTGGAATTGATATCAAGTTTCTTAAGCAGAAATAATTTTTTAAAAAAAGCACAAGAATTCAGAATTAAAGAAAAAAGAGAGCAGAAAATTTCTTCATTCAGATCACCAGAGTGACAAAACTCCAGAGCATTACCTCTGAACAACAGAATTCACAGAATTCAGACAAAACAGTACAATGAAATTAATCGTAATAAATACCTTTTACCAGATAGAAAATGAAACACGAATGAAACATGAAACTAAAAGGGTTCTATAGAAGAAGTAAAATCCCAAAATGCTGATGTTAATTCTGTAAAATTCCATGAAACTGGACATAAATGCAGAAAGACTTAATAAAAAAGTGAAAAAAGAGATGAAAGTCATCTAACGATATGCAAGTAGCCAATTCAAACTGAACAACGAACATGACCACAGGTCTGAGCTAAACTATACATTTTCTATAAGAATATATAGTTATACATAGATTTCAATTTTTTATTAATTTCTATAGAGCCTTTTATGTTTCTGTCTGTTTTATAAATTACTCAATATTTACAATTTCAGGCTCATTCAAAGCTCTTCGTGATTACATATTGCCCAACTACCAAAAGCTAAGTTCCAGATTGTTTATTAAAGAAGTGGGTGGCCTGACCAGCTCTGATTTGAATCTCTTTATCTCCCATTTGTTTCTTTGCTGAGCACATTTGAATGAGCAAGTTTGTCTCTGAAGATGCCTAATGCTGGTCATGAAACTCATGCTGATCCAATTTCTTGTTCTCATTTCCTGTAATTTCACTGTAGCCTATCCTATTAATTGCTTACTCTTTACCGCACAGATATAATGAAGTTCAGCAAATTACAGCATTCAAGTAAGAATACACAGCAAATAATTGATTGTTCCTTTTTTTTACTGAGCAAATTGTCTGTAAGCATCTCTCAAAATTCTCAAGCATGTTAATTATTTTAAATTATTCCTGATTTTCAACAGTTCTTCAGATAATTCAAGCTATAAGTGTACATTCTACAATTAGAATTTTGGCTTATACAGCTAACCAGTTTAATTAGTAATGCTTGCAAATTCCTTGTGTTACTGACTGACAACAAATTTACACTTGCATATTTATCTGTAATATAAGGTACCAATGCTGCTAACTACATTGATATATCATCTAATCAAGAGGAAAAAGCAGTAGTATTGCACACATTAATTTCATATCAAAGAACAATAATTATCACATTCTCAAGGAAAAAAGTATCAATTAGGAAATAGTTATTTCCCTGAATTTGCATGATTTGTCATGGTTTCACGTTAAGTTAAAAGCTGAAGTAAAATAAACTGACATCAAAGGATTCCAGAATATGGTAGATTTTCTTCGCAAATTCAAATGGTTTTCACGTTTCTTTCCTAACATTTGCTCACATCTAATTGCTAACCTGTTTTAAAGATGTAACTTTTTCTGCCAAAATCTTTCAGTCTAGCAATGAGTAGGTGATACACATGCAGCTGTAGTAGGTTGGATGCTTCTCAGACTGATGTGAATATGAGGTGGAAAAGTTAAAAAATAAAATCTTTATTTTACTGTAGACCTTTTCTACAAGAAACTAAAAACGTCTGAAACATGCTTTTTTGTTTTTTGATATTGCAAACGCATCCTTAGTTCAATAGGCACAGAAATAAATTCTACCACTTTGTGGAGGAAAATTTTCTGGAAAGTACTAATCCTCTGGAGAGCAGGATGGAGGAAGAAAGGCATTTCACTATGTAGGACAAAAATTTTTTATGATATATTAGTGGAACAGTAGAAATGTCCCCAGACTGGAAGCCTGTTCAGTTGGTTGTGTAAAGACTTATATATATGCTTATCACTAAATACTGAGTAGCTGTTTGACACTTTCACTACTTGAAATGTATAAAGTTAAACATGGGAAATTATTCCTGCCTCCAATATTCATGCTTTAATTTCATAATATATGTAGCACAATTTTCAAAAGTGCCCAAGTAAATGAAGTCTAAGTTCTCTTGACTCTTAAAAGACTAAGGAGCTAGTAAAGCCTACAGGTTTAGGAGAGCTTTGGTCAATAAGTAGTTTTCAAGGGCTGGCCTTTGTACCTTAGTGTCCTGGTTTTGGCAGGGATAGAGTTAATTTTCTTCCCAGTAGCTGGTACAGTGCTGTGGTTTGGATTAGGGTGAGAATAATGTTGATAACACACCCATGTTTTAGTTGTTGCTAAGCAGTGCTTACACTAGTCAAGGACTTTCCAGCTTCCCATGCTCTACCGACTGAGAAGGCTGGAGGTGCACAAGAAGCTGGGAGGGGGCACAGCCAGGACAGCTGACCCAAACTGGCCAAAGGGACGTTCCATACCATATGACGTCATGCTCAGTATATAAACTGGGGGGAGTTGGCCAGGGGGAGGCAACCGCTGCTCGGGGACTGGCTGGGCATCGGTCAATGCGTGGTGAGCAATTGCATTGTACATCACTTATTTTGTATATTCTTCTATTATTATTATTATTGTTGTTGTTGTTATTTTACTTTCTTTTATTTCAATTATTAAACTGTTCTTATCTCAACCCACGAGTTTTGTCATGTTTACTCTCCCAATTCTCTCCCACATCCCACCGGGGCGGGGAGTGGGAGTGAGCAAGCAGCTGTGTGGTGCTGTTGCTGACTGAGGTTAAACCACAACACTTAGTCACTTTGAAAATCAACTCAGAATCCCAAATTCATCAGAAAAATCCAGATGTCATTCAACTGACATTTGAACTTTCCTTCTGAAAACGTTGCACTTGCTTCTGACCATGATGAAGTTGATGGTCCTATTCTTACAACACAGGATGAGTGACCTGAAAAAGCTTACTTATGTTTGTAGGATAATTATGTTAGATCTATGGCAAATGAGCCATATAAATGCTATTATTTTTGTTTATTCTTGTGATGAGAGTACACTGTAATAATGCCTTTGAAATTTAGAAAAGGGAGGAAATATTGAAAACTGAAATCCAATCTAATTTTTTAATTTAAAATATCTCTAGTAAAACAACAGAAGAAAAGGTGGTAGCTCTTGACTTGCCTACTTCAAGACGAATTTGCCTCCATGCATTTTGAAAATTCTATAATTAATTAGTCATGACAAGAATGATAACTGATGATCTTAAGTCAGCTTTCAACCATCCACGGATGACTATCACAGCCTTCTGATATTACTGAAGCTTTTTTGGGACCACATAGCAAAATCTGTGTGGTGGAGATATTTGCCTGAAGGTAGTCAGGATAATACCCTTTCCTCTCATTTCAAGGTTTTTATGAGTTCTAAGTTCCTGATCTTTCTTATGTGAAAAAATTCACCTTTCTCATTATTTTTCTTGAACATGTGCCTTCCAGAAAAGCCTTTGCTGATGATGTATTCCTAAAATATTTTCATTGTTTTGGTGATTGGACTTAAAGGGGCAGAAGAAAAGTTAGGTTGGTTATGTGTGGTTAAGCATAGCAAACGGCTTGGAAAATAAGATTTGAAACATTCTTCATTGTGTAAGGTTATGATTAGGTTTTCATTTTTTCTTAAAGACTTTTATTTCTTTTCTTGAGATTGCACATTCATATTTCTTGTTACAATTCGAAAGATTGCATGTGTAAACCAAGTATTTGTGTATAAAGTAGTAAAGTTGTGTCTCACTTCTTTTTTCAGATAGCAAATATTGTGTACATCCGTTTGCAAAACATTTTTAACAATGCACTTCATTGAAGAAATTTCAGGTTCCTTCATATGTTATGCATTCTGGAAAGCTGAACTATGTCACACACTTGCACACACTCCCTTTCAGGTTCCCTAATTCATTTTAAATCCTCTTAGACTTAAACAATCTTTCTTGTAGAGAAGCTATGCTGTGGAAGATGGGGTTTCCCTCTGAAGCTCCCACAACACATGATAAAATGGGATGAATGGAATGTTCTGGTCCAAAGAGGATTACAAAAAAGGTGAATTCACTAAGTCACATTGGGAAATGCCCTAGTTTCATCCAAGGATCACCTCTTCATTCACAGAAATTAGAGACATGCAGTTGGCCAAATGCCATTTTACTGGCACATTTTAAATCTGAATAGATATTTTGTGAAATATTCCCCACAACACTCCTTTGGTGACCCTTATCAAGTCTAATGTTTTGAATATTTTTTTTCCTTTCAAAAATCCCATTAAAAATATTGGATTTCTGCAGTCTGTTTCTTCAAGCTAGACTTTTTTATTTAATTGAGGCAAGAAACTGAAGACGGAAAAAATCTATTGCAAAGTGTTTTTTCCTTTTTCCATGTCTATTTTTCTTTCCTAGTGTCAAACAGATGGTTCCCAATGTATTTCTGGCTTATTTTTCCGCTGGAAACAGAAGGCCAACATAATCTTTAGATTGAGAGGTTCTGTAGAAGTTCTTATTTATGCATGTTGAACACATATGAGCCTTTGATCTTGTTTGATTTGGTATATAAATATCCTGATCTGTTGAGTACACTTTGGTTGCATAAGATAACTCTTTGTATAATACCATAGGTACAACTGTATATGTTTGCAAGTTTTAAATTTGGGGTGGTTTTTTGTTGATATTTGCTTAAAATATGTTGTTACAGCTAGGATTTCTGTTGGTCTGCTCATGAAAGAAAACAAAAAAAGAATGCAACCTACACAGTAAAATTAAATTTTATTTTTTCCAAAATATTTCTCTTTAACAAGAGACAGATGTAGAAGAGAAAGTGATGAGTACTACTGGAACAAGTCTAGTACCAGGCCTGGGAACTAATAATTATGCTTGTTTTGTACATTTTCTTTAATTTTCCTTAGTAAGAAAGCAGCACTAACAGAAAGAATCTTACAGAAAGTTCTGTCCTTTGGAGTTGACTAAGAATTCTTCATACTTACAGTAAATAAATATATATTAAAAAAAAAAAAAAGAGAGAGATGCAGTTATGTGCATATATAAAATATAATATTGAATAGAACTATATAATTTTATTGTTATGTAATAAAATGTTATACTTAATAATATGTGTGTTGCACACACACATATATATATTTGGTTTTTTTCGCAAAAATAAGAAATCGATTATATTTACCCTAGTAGCAAAGAGGTGCTGTGAGTTTTCCCAGACATTTTAGACCACCCATTGCTGAGACTGTGCAAGTCATTTACAGAGAAGACAACCCTCCTCAGGAAGCCAGTTTAGAAACTCCTCTTTCTAATTGCACTGTGCTGGGTATTTTTTGTATCATCACAGGAAGGAGGTTATTCAGGTTGAGAGTATATGATGTTTTAACAGGTCTCTAGGTTCACCTGGCCACGTACTCATATATATCTGTACATGCTCTTGGAAACATCACCTTTCTGCTTTCTTCCATTTGGGAGGTATTTTTGTTGGCTGCCATAGGCTGGGGACAGAGTATCTTTAAGTGTGTCCACTGAAGTGTACTTCACTTTAGAGAATATTTTAAAGTGCTGATATCCCTGACTTTAGAAAGGCTTGGAGGCCATATATTTTTTATCCTAGTGCTACAGGTAGTCTCAGGAAAGCAGAACCACCCACACTGGCAGAGTGGCTTAGGACAGTGACTACATGGGTTATTAAGTCCAGTCCTCTGCAATTCAATTTGATGAAATAATAGACCTGTAGATGCACAGAGAGCCCATCCCACCACCTCTAAATATCACACCCCAACCTTCCAAAAAGTATGGTAAAAGACTAAAGCTACAATTATGAAATACCAGTGAAAAAGCCGAGGAGAAATCAGAGACTTTGCCAGTATCCAAGATTTCAGAACAGGAGAGAAATCATTTGGTAACATCTGTACACAGCCTTAAGAGGTAAAACTCCAGTCTAAAAATCCTTCCTGACATCAGACCTGTCAGCCAATTTAATTTTGTGCAATTACAAAATATTTGCCAGATGTCTGAAAGATTTCAGAAGCAGTAGGAGCACTGGCCTATCACACCCTATTCCAGGGTCTCCTTCTAACTGACCTGCAACGCTTCAAAAGAAGGAGACTTCCAGAAGCTAAGTTGTGTACCATTCTGACCACCTCAGGCATGGGACTAATGCAGTATAAGTACAGTACAAGTAGTGAGGCAATCATCTCCTTTAAAACCTGCTAAGAGTTACCAACTTATGCATACTTAGGGACTTAAAGCTCTAGCTCAATTTTACACTTGTAAGAATTTCCCTATCTATCACACAGTATTTCATAAACTTCCCAGGTACTATCCTTAAATAGTTTAGTTTCCTTGAAGTACTGGAGTCTTTGAAACTTACTTGTTAATATCCAGAAATAGAATAATGACTGACTTTTAGATCCCCATGGAGAACATATAATATCATTAGTACCAAAAGCTGTATATCTGTAGGCCTCTCTAACTGTATGCATAGCTGGTATTTGGATGGTGATCCTTGTTCCCATAGCATTATTTTGTCTCTTAAATTCTACTGAAACTCTAATCTTTACAAACATTGCCAATTGCATTTTTTGTCCTCGTTTACTTACACCAGGATCTTGTTCCTTCTCAGTCTTTCTCAATAGAGAGACAGTCAGTAATTGACTAACTTGGGACTCACACAGTGCATTGAAAAATTAGACATTTGTACTCTAAGAACAACACCATGGGTGTATAATTCATAACATGCAACTGATTTTTTTCTTATGTCTAGGTCAAATAAACATCTCATAACAGGTCAAAATAACGTACTCAAAGTATATGCAGGAACCTCTGATTGTCCTGAAATTAAATTCTGCATCTCCATGTTAAATTATCTTGATGAGATTTATTGTTTTAAAATATGTACTGGAGATTGGACTTTTTTCCCATGTTCTCCTATAAAACCTTTCTCAGATTTCCATTCTATTCCCATAACCGTATAAAGTATAGTGGTTTATGACTTTCCAGGATTTTATTTGAGTGCAACATCATTTGTGTTAATATTAACACTTTACTCAGGTCCAAGTTGTCTTTACATTAAAGACACCTAGAAAAATACTGTGTAAAATTTAAACGAGGAAAAGTATGTTTTGATATTTTGGGTTCAAGGTTCTTTTTGCATTGTGAGTCAAAGCAGAGTGGAGGAACAAAAGGAGCAAACAGGCTTTTTATTTGTAGAGAAGTGATAATAGACAGTGAGGTGCTGGGAGGCACTGCTTTCATCAATGCACTACAGAGAAGTTGTGATGAGAAGCAGGAAACAGAAACACTGTGAAAATTTTTTAGGATCTTGCCTTATCACCATGTGGCAGGCTTACGTGTGGAGATATTACTCCAAGAGCTTTCTGTGCTATATAGGAATTCAGAATTGACTTTTGGGTAAGTTTGGGTTGATCATATGAACTAAAAGGTAACAGGAGTGGGTAGTAATGTAGAAGAGCAGTGCAGGCTTTGGAGAGGAGCTCTCTGTCCCTTCTGTACCTCCACCTACCACAGTCCAAGAGAAAAATCCCCAGACAGAAAAATTGCTACAGCCTAAAGCTGAAGAGAATTATGCATTTTTCTTTTCAAGTAGGCTGTCATAGAGGCTTAGCTGATTGTCTTTTATGGGGTACTAGAAACCCTTGAGATGTAGGTGAAGATAAGAAACCAACTCTGTGGATGGAAAATAAACACAAAGAAATGGAGAAAGAAAGTCTGGAAACTCAACTTAGAGATACTTTTCTTTTTTTTAAATGTTGTTGTAAGACACTTTTGTCTGTCTATTTGTTTGTATCTCTACACCAAGAGAGAAGGAAGATATTATTTTATGTCTAGTGGAAGGAGGCAAGCTGCGTCTTATTTCCCATCATGCTAAAGACTTGGTGTCTTCTTACTGGATATTATAGTATTATGTTTTACTCTGATTACTGTATAGTTCAAGATCCTAAAAAAAGCTTTTATTAACAATATTCAGATATGAAAATGCAAAAATAAATTCCATAGAGAATAATAGAGATATAGAATCAAATGTTCATTTGCATATGTCTCTAGTCCCACAACCTTGAATATTGTAGTTAATATAAGCTAGTCTGTTAATTTTGAGGAACATTGAAGATGATAGTCTTCAAGCTTCTAAACTATTTTTGTCTAAATGCTTCAAAGTATGATGCTGATTGTCAATCTTAAATGGCTAACTAGTCTTGTTAAGTTTAACCATAAGTATATACAGAGGGTCTTCATACAAAAACTTGTATACGCATAGTAGGGCTAGCTGTTCAGTTTGGCTTATGTTGTTGTAATGTTTGCAGTGACAAGGACTGTGAGGAAGAGAAAAAAGACCTGAGAAACTGCAGAGGAATGCAAGTATCTGAGAGAGAAATGAAGAGAGCACATGGCTGTGAGCTGGCAGGTGTGGCCAAAAGAATGCAGTAATAGTGATTGAAAGTATGCGGCAAAAACTGGGTGCTGGAGAAGGGACATGAGTCATATGTTGTCTAGGTAGGCAGTAAAACTGAGAGATTCAAAGTTGGTCCCTGTTTATTAGGAGGTAAAGAGCGTAAGTAAAGTGTCCTTGCAAATAGTGGCTAGGGAAGCCAGCATTTTGTCTGTGCCTTTTAGGATGAGAGAATAGAACAGAACAGAACAGAACAGAACAGAACAGAATAGAATAGAATAGAATAGAATAGAATAGAATAGAATAGAATATTTCAGTTGGAAAGAACCTACAACAATTAGTTGTAGTAGTAGTAGTAGTCCAGCTGCCTGACCACTTCAGTGCTGACCAAAAGTTAAAGCATGTTATTAAGGGCATTGTCCAAATGCCTCTTAAACACCGACAGTCTTAGGGCATCGACCACCTCTCTAGGAAGCCTGTTCCAGTGTTTAACCACCCTCTCGGTAAAGACACGCTTCCTAATGTCAAGTCTGAACCTCCCCCGGCACAGCTTTGAACCATTTCTACATGTCCTGCCACTGGGTACCAGGAGAAGAGACCAGCACCTCCCTCTCCACTTCCCCTCCTCAGCAAGCTGTAGAGAGCAATGAGGTCACCTCTCAGTCTCCTTTTCTCCAAACTAGACAAACCCAGAGTCCTTAGCCACTCCTCATAGGATATGTCTTCCAGGCCTTCCACTAGCTTTGTTGCCCTCCTCTGGATGCATTCAAGTACCTTAACAACATGAGTGGATCTCATGAATCCTGGGGACAAGCTATCTCTTTTCAAAGGTAGAAAGTTTAGATGAAAAGCAGGAAATGGCGTGATTACTTTCAGTCTCATGGTTTCAGTAGGGTCATTCATGATGTCTAAGTGTTTGAGATTTACAATAACTTGTATGCATTTTAAACATTTAACTTTGTGGTTTAGTCATAGAATCATAGAATCATAGAATAGTTTGGGTCGGAAGGGACCTCTAAAGGTCATCTAGTCCAACCCCCCTGCCGTGGGCATGGACATCTTCAACTAGAGCAGGTTGCTCAGAGCCCCCTCCAACCTGACCTGGAATGTTTCCAGGGATGGGGCATCCACCACCTCTCTCGGCAACCTGTGCCAGTGTTTCACCACCCTCAGCGTAAAACATTTCTTCCTTATGTCTAGTCTAAATCTACCCCCCTTCAGTTTAAAGCCATTTCCCTTGTCCTGTCACAACAGGCCCTGCTAAAAAGTTTGCCACCATCTTTTTTATAAGCCTCCTTTAAGTACTGATAGGCTGCAAGAAGGTCTCCCCAAAGCCTTCTCTTCTCCAGGCTGAACAACCCCAACTCTCTCAGCCTTTCTTCACAGGAGAGGTGTTCCATCCCCCTGATCATTTTCGTGGCCCTCTTCTGGACCTGCTCCAACAGGTCCGTGTCCTTCCTGTGCTGAGAGCTCCAAAGCCGGACGCAGTACTCCAGGTGGGGTGTCACCAGAGCAGAGTAGAGGGGCAGAATCACCTCCCTCGACCTGCTGGCCACGCTTCTTTTGATGCAGCCCAGGGTGCGATTGGCCTTCTGGGCTGCGAGCACACATTGCTGTCTCATGTCCGGCTTTTCATCCACCAGTACCCCCAAGTCCTTCTTGGCAGGGCTGCTCTCAATCCCTTCATCCCCCAGCCTGTGTTGATACCGGGGGTTGCCCTGACCCAGGGGCAGGACCTTGCACTTGGCCTTGTTGAACCTCATGAGGTTCACACAGGCCCGCTTCTTGACCTTGTCCAGGTCCCTCTGGATGGCATCCCGTCCCTCTGGCGTGTCGACCCCCCCACTCAGCTTGGTGTCATCTGCAAACTTGCTAAGGGTGCATTCAATCCCACTGTCTGTGACGTCACTGATGAAGATATTAAACAGTACCGGTCCCAATACGGACCCCTGAGGGACACCATTCATCATTGATCTCCATCCAGACATTGAGCTGTTGACCACTACCCTCTGGATGTGACCATCTAACCAATTCCTCAGCCACTGGACAGCCACCCGTCAAATCCATACCTCTCCAGTTTAGAGAGAAGGCTGTTGTGGGGGACCGTGTCAAAGGCCTTACAGAGGTCCAGATAGACAACACCTGTAGCCCTTCCCATGTCCACTGATGTAGTCACTCCATCATAGAAGGGCACTAGGTTGGTCAGGCAGGACTTGCCCTTGGTGAAGCCATGCTGGCTGTCTCAAATCACCTCCCTGTCCTCCATGTGCCTCAGCATAGCTTCCAGGAAGATCTGTTCCATGATTTTCCCAGGCACAGAAGTGAGACTGACTGGCCTGTAGTTCCCCGGGTCTTCCTTTTTTCCCTTTTTAAAAATGGGGCTTATGTTTCCCCTTTTCCAGTCAGTGGGAACTTCACCGGACTGCCACGACTTCTCAAATACGATGGATAGTGGCTTAGCAACTTCATCTGCCAGCTCCCTCAGGACCCATGGAGGGATCTCATTGGGTCCCATGGACTTGTGCACCTTCAGGTGCCTTAGATGGTCTTGAACCTGATCTTCTCCCACAGTGGGTGGCTCTTCATTCTCCCAGTCCCTGCCTTTGCCTTCTGCGGCTTGGGCAGTGAGGTTCGAGCACTTGCAGGTGAAGACCGAAACAAAAAAGTCATTGAGTACCTCTGCCTTCTCTGTGTCCCGGGTAACCAGGTCTCCCGTTTCGTTCCAGAGAGGGCCCACATTTTCGCTTGTCTTCCTTTTATCCCCGAGGTACCTATAGAATCTTTTCTTGTTGCCCTTGACATCCCTGGCCAGATTTAATTCTGTCAGGGCTTTAGCTTTCCTAACCTGATCCCTGGCTGCTCAGACAATTTCTCTGTATTCCTCCCAGGCTACCTGTCCTTGCTTCCACCCTTTGTAGGGACAGGTAACCTTTCCTTTTGGCTTCAGTGAATTATAAACAAAAAGCTATTATTAGGTCTATTTCTGATATTGGTTGTCCTGAATTGAAACACTGTTCTGAAAGATCCCATGTGTTTTCAAGAAGTTATTTTTATGTCTACTCATAAATTCCTTTCATAAAAAACAACAGGAATTTCTTTTTATTCTATGGATTTCACTGCAAAATTATTAGAATTTCCAACTGTTTAAAATGGCTACAAAGGTTTAAGAAGGAAGGACCATTTAGCTTCAGTGAAATAGCTCACTGTTTCAAAGTACCTAATCAAAATACCTGCATGTCTTTTTTTTTTTTTTTCCGAATCTATGTCAGCATATTTTAAGTGAACTATAGTTGTCTCTTAAATAACATTACTGAGCACTGTAGAAATTCATTGCTCTTTCATTTCCAATTTTCATTTATGGCTGAAATTAATATTTTCCCCAATTTTATTTTTAATCATTTCCAATCATCCTTCTCTCTTTTTTTTTTTTAATACATATAAGACAATATTAAGTCTTGAAAAAGTCCTGCAGAGTGATAAAACCTCTTGGCCTAGATTAATACACATTGGCTAATCAGCTCTCATTACTTTAGGCTGAATCACTTCTATTTCCAGCTCTTCTTTACTGCCACTGACATTGATTTAGAATGAGTAAAATGACCAAGCTCAACCTTAAAGATGTATAATCTAGAGCTTCTTGCATCTGTTGTACTGTCTTCCAAGATGCTTTTCTTTTATTTTGTGCATGTGAGTAAAAGATATTTAGTGCCCACCAGGGGGAGATCCATAGTCAAATGGTTTATATCTGGAGAAGCAGTGAAAAAGGTTTCCTTTAAGCCATCTTTAAGCTATTCACATTTTGGTGAATAGCAAACAGTTGAAATATACTCCAGACTTTTCTCCTGGAATATTCAAATTTTCGTCACCTGGCAGAACTAGGTGACATCCATAAGGACTGATGTCCCTGACAAACAGTGCCCCAGGTGGAGGGTCCCTTCCTTCCCCACCCATGTGAGGTGCTCGGCCAAGCCTGTGATGTGCTCTTCTAAGTATGGGTTCATCTACAGGAGAAAAATGAAAAAGAAAATAAGAGCTTTTTTGATACTGTTGCTGGGATGCATCTCATTAATTAACTACTGTCCATCATTGAATAAATCCACAGCTGAAACTTTCCTGTCTTAGAAGCAGAAATTTAAGAATAAAAAAAGACAGGCATTTGCTTGTATTTGGAGCATAACAGTATCTTGTAAGATAGAAGTCAGAAGGATGAGTGTATACGGAGAGCATTTTTTTCAGTTAGTATTTTAAAGTCTTCATTCTTTTCTTGAATCATTATTAATGACAAGTTTTTGGCCACATCTACTTAGTTAAAAAATAAAATTTCAGAAGATGAAACAAGCGTGTTATCTTGACCAGCATTAAATACCATCTTTGCCTATAGTAGATAGCCTACTAGAACTAGTGAGCTTTTGAAATATACATATACATATATGTTAAGACTGAAATAGAAAAATAGGATAGAAGAAATAAAAGAAACAAGAAAAGAAATTTCAGTGTTCATATTTTAAAGAACTAAGGTTAGGAGTTTCAAAAGTTCACAGAAATCAAGAAGCACAGAGTGCTTATGTTCCCGTTACAGCTATAATTTTAATTCTAGTGCATCTAAACTACTCACATTGTTTGTTGTGGGTTACTTGTATGATTTATTGTGGTTGTGATGCAAATGCATTACCTTGCAGGCCCATTATGAGAGTTAAAGACTCTCAGATTTGCAGATAGATATGCAAGAGAAGGGAATTCATACAGTGTCTAAAACCGTCTGAACTCAGCTAAAGCAAGCCAGATCCTCAACCAGTGTCAGTACTCATCATTTCACTGGTGTTTTTAATTTTGAAGTATCTGATATTCTTGGCTAATACTTACCTGGCAAGACAACACAATGAGCAAATTGTGAGGCAGGAAGACCAGCAGTGTAGTGATGCAATCTAGTGAACAATAAAGGTGATACAAGAAGTATATATAAAGAAAGATTGACCAGACAACCATTAATAAAATTCTTCTATATCATCTGAGAGTAGAGTACCAAAGAGAAGATACCAAACCAGCAGCAGAACTGGAAGTCCAAAAGGGGTAAGAGAGATGAGATCTACAGAAAAATGGGGGTCATCAGCATAAGTGTGGCCATGGGTGACCTTGCTGAGAGGGTATAATTTCTCCTTTCATAACTGTAAATGCTTTTCATAACAGTGTGTCACTAACTCCAAAAGCCAAAAGATATTTATAAGACTGAATTAATTTTTATTGTCCTTACTGCTTCATATATAATTCATAATTTCATAGATAATTCATTCCACTGTAGTTGTTGAGAAATTGTAATTTTGCTACATACAACTTAGTGAACACTGTACGTTAAGAACATTAACTACACGAGGAGGTTACCAAGTAATTCCAGCCTCGTGTTGCTGTTATGCATCAAGGATCAACAGCAACGTTGTTGACTCAGTTTTGGTCACATCGCTTACTGAAGATGGTGCAAGACAAAGGAACCTAGCTGAACTCTAATGCCTCAGACTGGTTGCTACCTGTAGGGTTTTTTTCTCTATATTCTGGTTAAGGAAGCTGGATACAAAAGTCAATGACAGGGGATACATCTGGTGTCATTAAATGTCAACTAAGTGATGCCAGGTGTGCTGTAAAGATTGAAAGTACATTTTGTTAGTCTTGTCACAGCTTTGGTGAAGCTCTGCAGCGGCCTTAAAACTCTCCCAAGACTGCCGTGTTCAGACATTATCATCGGATCCATGTGCTTTACTTTTCTTTTGGCTGCATAAGATCCCTTTGTCTCCTCTTCTTTGAGTGCCCTCTCTGTCATGAGACCCACTGGTCACCTCCTTACACTATGACATTCTCAATAACCTACAAAAATTCCCAGTGCCTTGCACAGCCTGCTTGGTTTCAGTCTGCTGGGTACTTTGATTTAAAAAGTAGCACCTAGAAAAACACAGACTTTGAAAATGGATTTACACTTAAATTCACAGAGGCTAGAGTCTCAGGGTTGACAGCTGTTGCACACTAAACGTGTGTGTTGTTTTTCTCCATTCAGTGGTCTTGCCATGTGTGAGCTTGCTTTGAGTCTCCATCACGATCCTTCCTTGTTTCTGGGTGGCATCTCCTTGACTTCTCTGATGAAATTTTCTCTTTTTCCCTGGCCACAGCTGGGATGAAAGCTCTTCCAGACATACCTTTTTATCTCAACTTCCATTGGAAGTCCTCATCAGCCTCAAGACTTTCTCCAGTACAATGACATCCATGTCCACTCTCAGGTGAGAAGTCTCTTGATTAACATGCATATAGTGTCCAGATTTTGTAAAAGCCTAATTAATCTAGTTTTATATACATGTTTTTCTGTAATCACAGTCCTCCTAGGCTAGTGTCTCTACAGAAATTGACAGACTTTAAAGACTGCCGCATCCAAAGCAGTGCCCAAGAAGCATTTCTTGGGGAAGAAACAATGTTATATGAACATATGTGAGACAAATTTAAACCAAGAAAGACACAGGACAACACCATGTAAGCGGTCACTGAATGTCGCTGCATTTCATAAGTTGTTTCAAAAGTCTCTGAAACAATCAACAATCCCAAGCTTTTTCTGTGCTTTATATTAATTTAGGTTATCTTTTAACATTACCTCATTTAAGATTTATTCATGGCTTGATTTCTGTGCCCAATTTTATTGGAACAATGCATTTCTGCAAAAGTATTACAAACACAATTTTCTGTTTTCATAAGTAATATTGCTACATTTTCATTTCCTTACAAAGTCTTATGAGGAGGTTAATTTTAATATAAAGTTTCCATTGATATTTCAGTTTATTCTGTCATTGTTCTGATGTCAAAGGACAGAGTTACCACCAATACAAAAAATACGTTAGATTAGGTTACAATGAATAAGCTTCCCGACTCAGGAGAAAGGAGCACTGTTTGATTTGCTTTGTCACATTTAGTGGCAGGAGATACTGACATTAAGTTTGAGGCAACTGGAGTAGTATTCATACTTGGGATATTGAATTGAAAATAACAGTACTGCCAGAGAACCAAATACATAGGAACGCTACATAATATCACTATTTTCTCATTGTCATTGTTGCTTAACTGAGGTGTCTTTCATGCAGTGACATTTGACAAGTTCTTTCTTGCAGCACTAAGAAATGCAATTGTTAACTCTTCATATAACCACCAACAAATACACATTTTCATCTAACTGTTTTTTCAGTGCTTTTAGTTATGGGACTGAATGAATTCAGGGGTGTTCTGGTCACTGAAAAGTTTTGGGTTTGAACAAAGCTCATATTGAGAGCAACCGAACATTATTATTTGACAGCTGTACGTCATTCTTAAAACTATTGGTGGTCTTAATATATTTCTTTGAGAAATAAGGTGGGTGCTTAGTATAGACACAGAACAGAGTTAAATTGATCCTTGGATCCTTGCTCCATGTACACTGGTGAAGTGGGTTTGTGAAGTTTTTTAACGCCAGTGGATTTCTGTATTATCAACTGCTGTGGTTTAATCTCAGCCAGAAACTGTACACCACACAGCCATTCCCTCACTCCCCCCTGCCCCGGTGGGATGGGGGAGAGAATTGGAAGAGTAAAAGTGAGAAAACTTGTGGGTTGAGATAAGAACAGTTTAATAATTGAAATAAAAGAAATTACAATAGTAATAATAATAATAATAATAATAATAATAATAATAATAATAATGATAGAAGAATATAAAAAATAAGTGATGCACAATGCAATTGCTCACCACCCGCTGACCAATGCCCAGCCAGTTCCTGAGCAGCGGTCACCACCCCCCACGAACTCCCCCCGGTTTATATGCTGAGCATGACGTCACATGGTATGGAATAGCCCTTTGGCCAGTTTGGGTCAGCTGTCCTGGCTGTGCCCCCTCCCAGCTTCTTGCTGGCAGGGCATAAGAGACTGAGAAGTCCTTGACTAGTGTAAGCACTGCTTAGCAACAACTAAAACATCTGTGTGTTATCAACATTGTTCTCACCCTAATCCAAACCACAGCACTGTACCAGCTACTAGGAAGAAAATTAACTCTATCCAGCTGAAACCAGAACATCAACATAATTTCCCGCAGAATTTCCTCTGGAAAAAGAACTTCAGTGGTTAATGGCTAGCAGACTTCTGAAGGAGAAGGGTATTGATAAGGGACTGTTTGTCCTGTGATGCCAGATGAATGTTTTAATCTTATTTAATTTCTTAATTCCCTGTATTTCTTAGTGTCTTCTTGTATTTAGCTTGCTTTCTTCAGATTGCTCCTCCAATGTTCATATGTTCTATTCTGATATTCACTTAAAAGCAAATTAACAATTCCCAAGCCTCACAACATGAGCTAGAGCCTTTAGAAGATTTCTTCATAATCATTTGATGTGGTAGTTTCAGACAATCAAGTAAATGTCCTGAATTTGATTAATATAATTTGCAGGGAGAGGGGAGCAGCCAAACTTCTGATGGCCCAATATGTTACTAGGAAGCTGCTAGAGGCTACAGAAAATCTGGATGCCTGAGACAAAAGGGATGTGATAATTGTGCATTATTTCTCCCCCCCCCCAAGACATGTCTTGAAGAATTATCATATCTGGACCCAGAAAGATCAGTTTGTTGAACTGCTCAGCTGTGGTCAGGGAGGTTTCAAACTAACAAACTTTCAACTGCATCAGAAGATGCTATCAAAGTGTAGGTTTGTCATTTATGCTTTATGGTTTTTCTCCAGTGATGATGCTTGGGTTTATCTATTTTATGGCATAGTCTCAGTCTGGTTGAGGGAAATACAATTGGGAAGATTGCAATGTGTCACTGGGAAAATGCTGACATTTTATTCTAAGAGATTCCTTTACTTTGGAAGGATTCACTGCTATGGACAATACTTTTTTTTTTTTTTTCCCTTGGTTTCTTCATGCCAAGTGCTAACATTCTGAAAACTTCAGACCACCACACATACGGTAAGGATATATACAGGCTTTTGTGGTGATAGAGAGAAAAGGAATGTCATTCTTTTTAATGACTTTAACACTTCCACAGGAAAAAAAAAAAAAAAAAAAAATATTACACAGACCTACAGTAGACTTTAGCTAGAGAATTGATCTTTTTGTTAGCATCTCCCTTAAGAAAATTTATTTGTGTCCCCCCCAAACAAACAAAAAATCCCACCTTGGGCACAAACATACTCAGATATGAAACAGTATCAGCATGGCTTATGTATCCTACTAATATGCCCTAGTTGTTGTGGGAGTAGCTGATGTATTCCTCAGACTCTCTGTTTAGGACTGTCACAGATTCATGAAGATCTGTTTTTCCAGATATGGTAATTAATGGGAAAACCTACATTAAATTCAGTGATGGAAAAACATCTGGAACGAGAATCCCTCTGCCCATATGTATTTCTTTTCCAATATATTAAGACTGAAATCCTTTGCCCATACTTTACTAAGTGTTTCACAGGGGTTACCAAGGTATTTCCTGTTGAAGACAGTGGAGTCACACAACTACAATTCAGACACCTCAGGAATTTTAGAGGCATGTTTAAAATGTATTCAGGTAAGTTATCACTCCACTCACATCATACAAAGCAATGTAAAGGAGAGAAAAAGTGAAAAGTCCAGTTTGGTCGCCAATCCATTGGACAATGATATGCTTCCATAACAGTAGACTTCAAATTCTCGGAGACTTTAACTACAGCTATATATAGCTCCGTTGCTCCACTGCAGCCACCAGAGAAATTACTGTCAGTTCTGGGGTATCCTAACACTATCAGCGTGAGCTTATTTCACGAGGAAAAAAAAAACAGTCAAGCCTATGTCAAATATATTTTTTTCCATGTGAAAGACTGTAGTACTTCTAAATTGAGTTACCAAGCCATCAGCAGAATATTTTTACTTGATGAAAAATTCTAAATATAATCTGCAGTGCTGTGGCAGATAAAAAAAGAAAAGCCATAGTAAACATAATTTTGAAAAAAAAGCAAGGAAAACTGAATGATGTCTTTTTCTGCCAAGAATGCTCAGCTGTGCTCAAAACCAGGTTGCAGTTCTCCTCTTCAGGATCCAGGCCTGTCAGAAGGTCTTCTAGGCATTTGCCTGATAAATGAACCTATAAAATGACAAACCTGTTCCTCCATGGGTTGTCAACAATGTGCAACACTCTTCTGTGACTTTTGGCTACAAAAAATCAAAGCTGCTACAAATCAACCTATTGAATTATCAGTGTTTTGAGGACTCTGAACTGACCTTGAATGCATAGATTTTATACAGATAGCTAATGGCATCATATCATGGATTTCATTACTAGTACTATAACCATAACAACAACTAGAGATCATTACAAAGCTATACTGTAAAAAACACCAGTACAAATGATAATGCAGAAAAGAGGCTGATCAAGCCCATTCCATTAACAAAGAAATGCAGAGAATGATGGGCCTGGGGATCTGTGTGATGAGGTCATAAAATGTGACATAAAGAAATTGCAACTTTTAATGTTCCATTGATTTCACCTTTTCACAACCCTACTCAACTTCAGCTAAAGGATTTTCTTTTGGTAAAGCTACTAATTTAAACTCTGAGCAAAAAGATAACATTTTTATAGGCTATTTATCTTGTATTATGGTATAAGCTGCTAGTGTTAAAGAGAGCTAAATGGAGATAAAAAATGTTAAGTTTTCGTGCCGAAAACTCAAAGTACTTAGAGTTAAGTAAAAAAGTTTAATTTAGAATTTCATTCTTGTCTAAACTTCTTATCAGTTTTACAAACAGAGTGTATGGTATTATAGGCAATGGCAAAACCAAAGGTACTGAAAGTCTCCTGGCAGCTTTACAAAATATTTGAAGTTATTTTCTGTTTGTGAAAAACAACAGGAATTTATGTGAATTTATCTATGCTTATCTGAAGTGAACTAAATCACTTCCTTTAACAGTTTTTTTTTTAACTGCAGAGGTAAATTCCTATTTTAGTTTTTGTATGCATTTTAGTTATGCCTATTTTGACTGTTTTCCCTAATTTTTTAATTCTGTTTTCACACGTTAGCTGGATTTTTTTCAGGCGAGGAAAATAAAAACTGGGGGGGGAAAACTAACTCTAAAATAATCCCCAAATAAACATTGAAAGTAATATTAAAATGGTATCCATTGCAGGTGGAGTAAAAATTTTTCATGATTATGGCAACCAGTCTGGGGACTGAAAATGTGCATGTGAATTATATCTTCAATTACACTTCAAACATCTTATATGACTGAAATCGTACAAATATGATTTGAGGTCACAGTGGGGTATACCTGCTTTGGTTTTACATTAATTTCCTTTCAATGTTTCAAGCCCATCCCATCAGTTCAATTTCAAACGAAATTCTCGTATCATTTCCAACTACATTCCATAACTAATTTCTTTTCTGCTTTCACTACCAACCAGTTTTCTCTCTGCCCTCTACCTGGTCCTCCTTTTTGCTCAGCTCATCTATGCCATCTTCTGAATTTTTTCCTCAGCTTTGCCTTGCATTCCCTACACCAGTGTGGCCAGGCAACCTCCTGAGAGAACAAGGTTCATGTTCTCACAGAGGCTTTTCATTGATGAAAAGGAGTAGGAAAAGCAGTTGAGATGAAGGGAATTGTTTCCAACAGATTTTTTTACCATGTATTTCCATTAGGTTATGTCTTTTTAAACACAGGTGGTTCAGCTGCCTTTTTTATTACATCCAGGTGGTACTGAGATGACAATCAAATCTGCTGTGTTCCAAACTCACTCAGATAAAGTTTTGTAATTCAAAATATTTTTTTCATGGAACCACCAAGTTTTCCCCAGTAATCTGTAGTGTGTAAATTGTTTTCATGTATAAGAATATGACTTTCATTTAGCAATAGAGCTGCTATTCAGTTGCTACGTGAAAAAGTAACTCTTGCAAACTAGAACTTTATAAATTCTGCTGAAAACTAAAGAAGTGTAATTACGGCCTTTATTATTATTACTAAAAAATAAAAAAGTCAATAAGATTATTAAAAGTCCCTGTGGTAACTTTAATTTTAATTTGGTCTCTTCACCTGTTATGCTTCTGCTAAAGACCAAGACTAGAATATTGACCCTCTGGACTGAGGGACAATGGCTGAGAACAAATAACATAATACAGAATAAAGCATTGAAGATTAGCTGTACTCACTACACTCCATGAAGGTGAGCTTTCTCATTATTCCTTCCTTCTATCATCTAAATGTGTTTGGCAAAACAGACAAGAGAGGTCTGAGAGATTTAAAACCTGAGTTTTCAACTCCACAGCAGATGGGAAGCTATAAATCTGCAGGTGTCAGAATAAGGTTGTCAAAGGCTTTTGCAGCCATCTCTGAGTCTCTGATATCTCTGAATGCTGCATGGATATATAACAATACTGGAAATTATATATGAGCATTGGAATTTAACATAATTTTTTTCTTTGTCTAAGTTTGTGATCAGAAATTTTCAAACTCACAGACTTCTTTTACGCTGTTGTGGGTTAGCCCCAATAGGCAGGTAAGAACCACATAGCTGCTCGCCCACTCCCCCTTTCCCCCCCAAGTAAAGGGGGAAGAGTAAAGGAAGAGTAAAAGCAAGAAAATTTGAGGAGCAAGATAAAAATCCTTTAATAAGTGAAGAAGAAGTAGAATAAGAGAGAAAGAAAACAAAACAAAACAAGTACTGCAAAGGCAATGACTCACCACCTCCCATGGGCAGACTGATGCCCAGCCCATTTGTGCTGTGGATGCAACTTTTCTCTTTTCTGTGTGGTCTATGGTTAACAAAGTCAACATGGGATGTACCATTCCCCTGATTGTTGCCCATCTGCTGGGCTACAGCATGGTACCTTCCAATCAATACCTTTCTTGTAGGAACTTGTAGGAGAAAACAGAGCAGTCTGAAAAATGAGAAACTCCAACTCTTTTGCTTCTACTTGCCTATAAAAAGGAACAGTTCCCTCAACTTCCCAAAGGAAGGTGTCTCAGGATCCCTTTGGGGTTTTATAATGAAATAGACAGACAGAAACCTAAGTCATGGGCAGAACTCCTGTCTGACACTGGAGGTGGGTGAATACATTGAGTAGTAAATTCAGTTTTCCAGTAGATTTGGAACCAATTTTATTCTATAATTAATTGTATGCTTATTCAAAAGCTGCCATCCAAAACTATTTGATTTGCAATGGATTGGGGGGGGGGGGGGGGGTATGTAATACAGATGTAAACTGTACAAATATAAAAATTTACTATGTAAACTACAAATACAAATAGGTCACCACCATTCAGAAAACTTGACTTATGGAGTGGGTTTGGTTCTTCCCTAACCTGTATTTATGTGAAATGGGAATGACTGCATAAATGACAATGGGTTTACATTCTTATGAAAATTAGAATAAAATAAGAGTCAAAACCGAATTTGCAGTTGAACACACATTTCATTTGAAAAAATCATTATGTGACAAAACTGCATTCCAGTTTTTCCTTGCCAGGAACTGACTGTTTGATAAATATACTAATTATGCTCACGTCCTTTTAAATAAAATATAATTTCCTTAAGATTTTTGCAAGTGTAAGTAAATTTGCAGTTTCTTATCTTTTTTGAGAAATTCAAGCATGTTCAAGCTAGCTGACATTAAATGTGTCTGTCCACCAATGTAGTTATCCCTGTCTAATTAGTTTTGTTACATTGCTACAATAATTTTTCTTGACATGGTATTGAATTGGGGGTCAGAAGGCAATCAGCAACTAACAACCATAATGGTCATTCATTACACTTGCTGACTGAGCAATTAGTAACTGACTATGCCACTTTGCTTGTGTACATGCTAGTCTTTCATGTACTCTTTTTTTGCATTATAATATGTCTGGACACATGACTTATGCACATTTGAAGTCCCGTGCAAAGTTCATCTCAAATTCTTACTGCATTTAGAATGGAAAACGGAAGAAATGTGAAAAGGAAGTAATATGAAGTAAACAGTAACAACAGAATAACGTATTGCTTTACTAGTTTGGACCCAGACTTCCTCTCTCTGCAAACAATATATATCTCACTCTATTTGGGTAGAAGCCACCTTGCAGATAGAAGTGAAAAAAATATGGTAATAACTGGTGAAATGTAGATGTGGATCGAGGTGCAAACATATATTTGGACATTTTGTTACTGATCCTTAAGTGGTTGAATTGCTGATACTGGAATGCTGAGCTGGTAAAATGGATGGAGCATATGTATACATCTTTTAACAGAGAAACTGTTCTTCTGTTTCCTCAGAAAATTATCAGTAAAATACTAGACAGCTGTCTGTCTCCATTTAAAAAATGAAATTATATAAAACAACTCTACTGACAAATTCCTGATATGCATAGCATCAAGGAAACTGTTGCATGGACAAACCATGCATTTGGATTGAGGCAAAGGACTTGTTGAGGAAAAAAGAAAAACCCAACATGTATGGTCATAATGTAAAGGAGTTGTAGTAGCTGGTAAATCTAGCACAGGTATACATAGCAGAGCGCATAGAACACAAACTGGCCAATTCTTTCTTAATCTTTTCTTATACACCATGTTTCCAATTCCATTTCTGCTTTTTAAGCACTTGAAGTGTTTTCAGTTTAAATTTTGTTTTTCCAAAATTCCTAAATGCTTCCATTATGACTTGGAAAGCATCAAGCGAAAGGACGTCAAGAGGGGCTGTCTTTTCAGCTGTTCTTGGAATAAGGGATGAATCAATATGGTTGCAGTAGTAGCCCAAGACTCACCTTCCTCAAAGAATGTCAGTGGCCATAAAATAGCCATTTGATTGATTGTGGCTGCGTATCACTTATCTTAAGTATACACACAGAATACCTGTCACACTTTGGTTTACACCAGTCCACTTTCTCCTAATAAACATGCTTACTTCTACTAGCAGCAACGTAAAAAATGGTGGTGCACCTCTCACGGTGACACGCTGTTAGATAGGGTAAGGAAGTGTAGACCAGTTATCACTTTGAACAGATTGCTTCTGGCAGAACACGGCAATATGTTCAAGAGTAATCATTTGACGTGCAACTTCATTTAACCATGTCCAGCTTAGCTTAGCACTGACAGGACTAAAACAATGGTTGGCATGAAAAAATATTTCTTTATTCCATTATTCAAAAGAATAATAATTCCTCTCTGACTTTAAATTTCTATGGCAAAAGATGGGATTTTTTATAGAATCTTAGTATAGAAAAGTGGAAAAAAATTAGATCTTTATTGCTCTTGCAGTATCATAACCTAGAAAATGCCTAGCAGACCAAAGTTACAGATCTAGTTTCATAGTGGAGATTTTTCTATCAAATCTAAAAAAACAGTTTATGTTCAAATGCAAGCAGTAGGTAGCTATTGTTAGATAGACAGAAGCTTGAAAAAAAGGTCATGCTGTGCCAAGGGCATAGACTGGAGGAATCACTTTCTTGAAAACAGAAAATACATGGATTATAAAGGACAGACAAGAATTTACAATAACAGACTAATGATCATTCAAAGTTCTGAGAATATATTCTTCCATTTTTAACAGTGAAATTAAATGTTTACACAACACTAAAATCAACACAGTTGCCAAGGTTCTTGCAGGGAGAAATTTAAAGGAAATTAAAAAGTAAAAACAAAAGTGGCATGTAGTAAAAGGGGATCGCATTAACCTAGGAACTTACTGGAAGTTCTTTAATGCTTTTAGCTCACATGTTGTTATGCTAGATATATTTATAGTACAATGTCTCAGATTCTCAGAAACTTTTATTTAAATTTCAGTTTAAATTCACTTACTAACACAAGGATCTGTTTCATCTTGAATTTATTTAATTTTATTCTTAAAATTGGAGTCCCTTCTTTCATCGATTCATTTCAGAGGGAAAGGATTCTCATAGGAAAAAAATATACTAACAGGAGAAAGAATAAAGCTATCAGACAAAGTTGCTCTTAAAAGTTCATAGTATTCCATTTAGTTTAAGTTAATTTAAGGCCACATTGGATAACTATAAGAACACCACTGTGCCTCACTGTTGGCTTTAGCTTTTTGATTTCACTGATAAACTGTTACCACTCTTCAGCCAAATAAACATTCAGGATCCCCTCATTCTTATTCTCCATCATGAATAATGTTATCAGGCATTTTTAATGACTTATTCTGCAACTTTGTTTTTCATCAACTTTTTCTGCTGAATATTCCTCAGACATGCTCTCATTTATATCAATGGATCTGACTGGTAATGTAGGCAGGACTGAAAAAAAAAATTGTGGGAGATTTATAATGTGGAATGATGTTTCATAAGTGACATTTATTCACTGGGTACAGAATCTGATCTGCTTTAGGACTTGCCTCTGCTCAAGATGTGGGATTGTGTTTAGGAAATATAGTTTATGGAAAAGGATATTGCAGTTGTTTCTGTGCCAAACTTAGTGTGAACTGGGGTTGCCTAAGTGCTTAGCCCCAGGTACCTGCCTTTTTTTTTTTTTTCTTTTCCCCCAGGTCATCTTTACTCTGTTCAGTTTACTCAGAATTGTCCTCCTGTAGGGTTGGAAAGGATTCATGGGACTTTCTAGTAAGATAATCACATTTCTTCCTACAAGCTGATGTCAAAAGCTCCCACTACCTCACTGGTTTTAACTTGGCATATATTCTTTACTCTACTCTACCAAAATGATTAAAAGATTATTTTTTTTCTCCAAACTATAACATCTCAGTACAGCCAATGGTTTTTCAAGAATGTTAAATGACAGACAAAACTTTGCCCATAAAAGTTGGACTTTTTACTATGTATTCATTAAATTTCTTTGGACACATTTAGTATGTCAACATATTGGGATATATTTCCTCCTCTTCATCAGCTATTAAAATATAGCTGAGATTTATTTTGACATCTCAGCAGTCAAGCAGCCAAATTACTGAAGCACAAATAGTTCAGAGTTAGCAACTTTGGCTTTACCAATTACAAACATATGAACTTTATGGAAGCTGCTCTGCAGTGACAGTATTAGTTACCGGTCCACATTGTTAACTTTATCATGTATAAAAGTCCAATTTAGAACTTGGAGTCCTGTCATACCATACTTAAGCCTTCTATATTGCAATACTTTAAGTCTTCCAAAACTAGCCATTTTTCAATATGGCAATATGCAGTCTATTTTGAGTATATTATATTTTGTTAAATGTATTTCATATCTTGTATTGTTCATACTTTAAAGTAAAGTAAAAATTATATTTCTTTGACAGGATGAACAAAAGTTGCATGATCTTTTTTATGTAGTCACAGGCATGTAAGAGACATTACATTAAGTTATACAATGTCCACATTTTTCTTATTTTATTAAACATACTTAGGCATACAATAAAAAGTCTTCATTCCAGAATACAGCATCAGGAGAGGTAACTGAGCACCTTATAAGACCTTGCTTAATAACTTGCAGGACTAGACTAGTGTTAGGTAAAGTGGGTATCAGATGTTCCTGTTAATTTAATTTTCTTCATCTGTGTCTTAGACCTATTCTTTTTAGCTCTTCAGCTTCATTGTACAGCTGTTTGAGAGAGAGGAATGAAAAGAAAGATCTAGTTATTGAATGTAAAAAACCCCTCTATTTTTCAACAATTTTAACAAAACCTCTTCATTTTTAATCCTTTTCTGCTTTTTGATGTTTTATAAGTAAACTAGCATGCTCAGGCTCCATCATAGCAACACTTTATTTCTTGAGGAAAAACTCTGTCCTTGCTACCATGCTCTGCACTCACTCTGCTTTCTGAAATTTGTAAACAATGGCTTAGTTTTGTGCAGTGAGACATGGTACCACAGCAGAGACCAGGTTTTAAAGTGCATTTGTTGTAAATAAAATTTCATAGCTCACTTAAGTTTATAAATATTTTAGAATAACCACAAAAACAGGCTGAAGATAGCTAAGAAGAGAAATCTCAAAGAGATTTTGAAACGGCAAAGGAGATACGTGGTGATTATTTTGTGACAGATGGCTTATCCTTCACTCTGATTTTGAAACAAATCTTTCTGTACACTCAAATATCTGATGGGCACAATTCATTTATTGTTTTTATTAAAAATATTTGTTTGTTGACATAAAGTTAATGTCAGTAGAGATTAGATCCTACCATTCTAAACCCTTAAACATTTCAAATATGTCCGTGAGAAGTTTCATTTTAACAAAAAAGTGAAAAACAGGCTCATTACAGGACAGACTATGAAACAGGATGGCTGACTAACAAGGTGCTGTGATTTTTGAACAAACTTGCCTAAGGAATACTTTCAAAACCCAATGTCATTTTGCACTTCTAGAAGTCTGTTTGAATATCATATAAGTTTTCCACTGTGTCTCCTTGATTTCCTTTGGCACAATTCATGTGGATTTTTAAACAGATTAGAGGTTACTGAAATTCCTTACACCAGTTCTGGAGTCCTCAGACAAAGACAGGGGGTGTTTTGCATGTCCACTGTGCCCTCCTTCTCTTAGCATCAGCAAAATGTTAAAACTCACAGCATTAAAGAAGATACCTCCACCCCGAGACACACACACATCCACACTGTTTCAGAGAAGTTACGAAGGTCTCAGCTGGAAGTTGCTATTCAAGTTAGCTGCAACCCATTTGAGGTTGCAGTTCAATTATCAGATATTGTATAAGGTGCAGAAGCAGCTGCTGCATCTCAAAAGAAATATTTCTCAGAGCTACTAACAAACAAAAGCCAGTCAGATGGTTTAGGGAACACAAAATTCCATAAATGGCTAATTGTTTACCATCATTGCCCTTCTTATGTTGCTGAAGAAGGGAGATCATCTTATACTGAGATTTGTTCTTATCTATTTTCTCCGTAGTTCTTAATTTAGCAATTTTCCACTCACAAAATACTTTGCCTAGCACCAAATTCATTCTGGCAAAGAAAGAGAAAGCTCATAAACATAGATGTGTATGTTGTGATACTGCATAAACCCTAAAGATCATCAGCAGTTGTGTGGGACTTTCCTGAAAATCCTAATGCATGATATGCATAAATAAGACAAGTGTTTTCTCTACAGATGTTTAAATGTAAACAGTTTCATATCAAAGTTGTCAGGCAAATGTCTGTTAAAAGTGACACCTAGGAATTGCTGGAGCTACAACAATATCTACTCTTCTCCAATTTCTATACAGATACTGAAGATCCCACTACTGTTAGGGAAAAAACTGCTGCTTAATATGACAATAGAGTCCTCAGTTCTTGTGCAGGGTTGGAGAGTCTTTGAAAATGGGCATTCATGATCAAAGTACCACACTCTTTAAAAGTATCTTCAATAAATAATCAAAGAGCTTCCCTGCTGTTTTCTTTAGGATATAGGGCTCCTTTCATAATTACTGGTTCCAGAGTTAACTTTTCAGAGAGAAGGGGGGAGGGTAGAAGGGAAAAATTGGTTGTTTAAAAGATGTTCAGGTTCTCACCACCACCACATTTTAGTGAAAGGAAAACCTTGTTACAAACACTGTCAGATTAAATTCTTTGGCAATGAAGTGAGACATCTGTGGTCCTTTAATATTTGGTTGAGCCTTTTGTCTGCTTATGAGGCAGGAGGATCCTCTGAACAGTGAAAGTGTGACTTTGTTTCCAGCTTTTTAAAAATAAAGAGAAATCTTTGCATGATCAATGGCAGTGTTAGGAAATTTCAGGCTACTGTAAGGTTAGGGAGCTAAATATTTACTCTATCCTGAGAGAATCAGGTCTTGCTTTGGCAACCTGAGAAGGATTTCAATGTATTTAGCTAATGATTTTTTTTTCCTGTTTTGTTCAAAACCATGGGCTCCATATTAAGAGAAGCAGCAAAACAAGATCTCAGTAAATTACTTAAAATTATGCATGTCACACCAATGAATAATAATTTGTTTGATAAATAGCAGAAAATATTATGTGGATTAAAATGATAAAGGCAATTTTGGTAATAAGCTGGGAATAATATATAACTTGAGGCACTGGCAAGCTGTCCTTCAGCCTAATTTGGCTTCCAGCTGTGGCTCAGGTTTTGAGATGAAGCTATTTATTTTGAGTAATTGTCATAAAGACTCAGCCAAAGATGTAATGTAATGCCATGGCATAGCAGTTGATCTTTGAACTGCTCCAGAATAAAATATTATGCCATTTAGAACGATCTGTCCTAGATATTTTTTTCTATCGCTTTTTTCCAACTGCTTTAAGTGAAAATATTTTTATTATCTGAATTAGGATCCCTTTTGTTAAATAATGACAAACATGGTTTTAAAAATAAAGTAACCCCACAGACTGAAAAGTAATATGCCTTGTCCATTTTTTGTGTTTGCTTCAACTATCGTGTTTTGTTATGTTCAAGGACAGAGTGGAAACACGACATATATATCTGTATATATTTATGCATGTAGCCAAGAATTTATTGCTGGCATAACTGAAACCTTAACAGTTTAATCCAAGAATCATTTTTAGTCTACATCTAATAGTTACAAAAAAATAAAGAATAATAATGCAGTTAAAATTATTACACACACTCTTTGTTTCTATCCTTTTTCTTCATGTTATGCTAACCCTCCAGCTGCTCCTCTGGGGCCTAAGGTGGACGGTTTCACGCTGATGTTGCTGGTGGGAGTGGTTTTCAGCATCTGGAGTCCTTTGCTGGGAAGAATATGATGTCCATGTTGATGGTTTCTTCTTCCTCACTCTAGGATCCATGCAAAATTTTTATATGTTTACTAACATACTTTTACACATACCTCTTTCTTTGCTGTCACAGCTCCAGGTTACATGTGAATTTGCTGTAAAAGGTGGCTTTTACCTATATTAGACATAGACATAGAACAATTTATTTTTTCTGTTTGTTGCCCTTAAAGCCAGTTTTGCCCAGCTCTAGGTCTGTATTTCTTTAACTGACCATGGGTGAGTTGTTTATAGCTGTGGGGTCACCAGTGCCAAGCCTGTGCTCCATCTCTTGTCATTGCGCGCCTGTGCTCCTCTATGCCCCGCCCTGTGTCTCCACTTCTGCTGTCATACCAGGCCTTTCTCTACACTGTGTGGTTACAGTTAGGGTCACAAATACCTCATTCTTCACAGATTCATTGCTTGTTGCTGCTATCTGTGTAAAAATGTGGTTGTACCACACAAAGATACACAAAAGTAAAACAAATCAGCCATAGACACCTGGTCCGCTAGAGAAATTGCTGTCACAGCTAACCAAATGAAAACAAAGCTGGAGGCAGGTCAAGAAAAGTTCAGACAGAGCAAGCCCAAAAAGCCTCCCTCCTGAAGTCTTCCAAATTTGCTACAAAGGTTATGGCCTGTTACTAGCAGTGGCGATGCTGTATTACAGGGCTATTGGTTACAATTTCCACCAGAGAATATGTGGGTTTGCTGACTGTAGACCATGATGTGATTCAGTGATACTGGTGTTCTGAGCCAGTCACAGTAAGTGCTAAAATTACGTCAGCTCTGGCAGTACAACAGCCTTGCATTGGCTAATTTATCCTGCTATAAATGTATGTAGCTCAGAGTGTGAAGTACTGACATACCTCTAGATTAAAGACTAAATTTGCAAAAGCTTCATCCATTGAGTTAGGGATTTGTATTGGCAGTGGCTGGATTTAAATGCCATTTGGTATTGCAGCTGATTTCCAAAGGAACAGAGGTGACAAAATGCATATATTTCATATCTGGTCAAGAAAATGTGCCTCGATTTATGTCTTCATAGAGCCATACCCATCTAGATATAAACCAGTGAAGGTATCAGAAGTTTGTGTCATGAAATGACTTTAACAATTACCAGGGAGATATCCTCACCATTTCCTCTGTATAATTTCATGGCCCAAACATTCAGCCAGAATCGTCTAGGAGCTAACAGATTTTGTTCACAGGCAAATACAACACTATTTCCTCAGTAGCAGCCAGCAACTTCCCATGCTGGTATTCAAGATTGGAGGAAAAAGAAGCTTAAGAATCAGGGAACAGACCACAGGGACAGCCAGAGCTTATTAGCATCCATGTAGAAGGATTATGTAAAAGCTGTGAACTTGTTTCCTCGAACTGCACTAATTGATAATAAAAAATAGAGTCTGGAATGACAGTCAAACCTGTGTTTGTGAGCTGCATATCCTGCAGCAAACATTACTGGTAAACAGAAAATCTGTGTATCTGTTGTTGTGGTTTAACCCAGCAGGCAGCTGAACACCACACAGCCATTCGCTCACTGTCCTCCCTGCCAGTGGGATGGGGGAGAGAATCGGGAAAAAAAAAAGTAAAATTCGTGGGTTGAGATAAAGACAGTTTAATAGGACAGAAAAGGAAGGGAAAATAAGAATAATAGTAATAATGATAAAAGAAGATACAAAATAAGTGATGCACAATGCAATTTCTCAGCACCTGCCGACCGATGCCCACCAGTCCCCGAGCAGCGGTCACCACCCCCGGCGAACTCCCCCCAGTTTATGTACTGAGCATGACGTCACATGGTATGGAATAGCCCTTTGGCCAGTTGGGATCAGCTGTCCTGGCTGTGCCCCCTCCCAGCTTCTCGCTGGCGGAGCATGAGAAGCTGAGAAGTCCTTGACTAGTGTAAGCACTGCTTAGCAACAACTAAAACATGGGTGTGTTATCAACATTATTCTCATCCTAAATCCAAACCACAGCACTGTACCAGCTACTAGGAAGAAAATTAACTCTATTCCAGCTGAAACCAGGACACTAAGCACCAAAAAGAAAGCAATTCCACTTTCATACCAAGCAAATAACTCCCAGAAAGTCGTCCAGGAGAAATCTGTTTATTTTTTCATTGGATGCAAAGAACTTAAGCAAACTGCAAAACACCTGGAATAGTTCTTCCAATCAGAGTTGCGTGGCTGTGACACTGGCAGCAAAATCTTCTTCACCGTCACTGTAGGGATAATGTCAGCTTATAATACTTGTCAACCAGGAAGAATAAAATGGCTTTTCAACAAGACAGTATTTGCTGCCTATAGCAACACTCTGTTGTTCCTGGATGACAGCAGGTAATTAAGAAGAGAAGACGGCTTTGGAGAGAGGAATATCTTGATGATGCAAGAGGTCTGAGTAGACCTGCCCAAAGAAAGGTGGATCTCCTCTAGTTTACCTTCATGAGAAACATGTACTTACATGACATGTATAAGAGAATTTGGCCTGAGAGCCACGTGCTGACATGTTAGGTTAGCTGATTGCCTAAAGCAACTCAGTTCCACACTTACCATTTTATGCTATGGTCCTTTATTGGCAGGCCATTTGGCCAAACTTTTCTCTAATTTTCTCTGATACTCCAGAGGCACTGCTGTCAATCAGTCCCAGTTGTGTAGACCTCATTTTCCTACTGAAATGAACTGGAACTTAGCATGGAAGATTATGGCTGAACTACAATACTGTTCTCAGCATCTAACTCAGTAGGAAGAGCGTTCAAGATGCAGCTCATAGGAATGTAACGTTATTAACAATTCTTATGATACTCTGAAGCCGATTACTAGAAATCAAGTAGTTTGAGAAGCTTGAAAGAGGTACTTTTACTGATCTTTGGTTAGTATTGTAAATAATTATAATTACTCTTAGAGCACATCTGAAAGTAAAGAACAATTAAGAACAGGAACACAGAGGTGAATAGAAAAAAGGATGAAATACAATTTCAACTTGCCTTTACCTGCAATTGTTTGTTTAAATGTCAAACTTCTTCATGAATAAGGTGAAAAACGACAACACGATTGCAGTGCTGCCCCATTTCCCTTGCTGGTATTCTGGTGCTCAGGACACTTACGTCCAATTTATGAGGTGGGTTTAGATAGAGTCCCATAGCAGCTTAGTTGTCATTGACAGACCTTAGCCATTAATAAAAATATCTAGCACCTGCTTATACTAGTTTTTCTCCTGCACAGACAAATATTCATGTTCTAAAATAACAGCGATGCAAAACTCTTCTTCCTGAGTCATTGAGATCCCAAGGGGGCTCACACAGCCTTTGCTCTGAAAACAAACACACCTCTGCTTAGACATTTATGATGAAATATGTTAGACATTGTGCTTATTTTAGCTGCCTCCTTCTCTAATGACTTTTCATAACCATTTCAGATGATGGGTCCCAGCTAGATCCAATGGTTTCAAGGGGTTTCAGTCCAACACTGAACTGATTCCAACTCTCTAATTACTCTGAAAATTTCTTGCTTACAATAGCAAGGTAAAAATGACTATTCTGGAAAACACAGAATAGGAGTTGATTGTGTTAAGATCTTGGTAGCAGCATATTTTGAGAAGTAATACACTAAGGTATTTCGTTAGAACAATGCAAGAGTTCATACTACTGATATGAACAAAGCAGGAGTGTGGGAGAGAGGCAATTTTTGCAATGAGTACAGTACAGTACATTATCAACTGTCCTGAAAAACAATGTGGAAACTAGCAAGACCATGTGACTGTTCTGCCCAGTATTCCTCAGTGTGGCAGAAGGATCCCTGAAAACACATGGCCAGTGTTTTGCAGTCAGTATTACCACTTGACACATTTATGACACTTCGTCATGCTGACTTCTGTAGCTGTATCTACCGTGCTATCATATCTCTCCACGATAGGAGTTGGGCCACTATTCAAACGTACACTGTTGCTCATTTCATATATTTGTGGCAAGTATATACCTCAATTGCTTCATGAATGTATCAGCAAGCATACCATGGTACACATATGTTCCTTTGACAGATGAACTCCACTTGTCATGCTAAGCTCTGAAGAAAAATTAGTCTTGAACTTGCTGATTTTTATGGTAAAATTCTGCAAACTATGTGGAAATTCAAACTTATGCAGAATCTCTATATCAATACTGCTATGTAGTTACACAGAAGTTATACAGAAACAGAACTTAGGGATACATGCAAAAAAAAACAAAAATGGGAATTAGTATATGGGAAGAGCTTTTTATACCACTTTATGACAATAGTATAGTATAGCCAAGCTGTATAGCTTTCTGTTTTATTATGGAATTAAAGAAAACTCCAGGCCCTCTGCAGAGGAACATCCAGTTTTATACAGAAGAATATGCATAATATCACTGAAGAGGAAGACTGAAGAGCTCTGTGAAACTCATGCTACTGGAGAAGACAAGCACAGTGGCAAAGCAGAAAAGTAGCCTGGATATCTGAAGTATCGCCAGCCACCCATGCAAGCACTTAACTAACTTGCTCTGAAAGCTCTGCATCTGGGAGCATGAGAGGACTGCTCTGCATTTGCCTCACCCTTCACTGCCTGTGCAGCAACAAGAAGAATAAGAGGCTGCCTGTGCAGGTTTCAGGACACTACAGTATTATCTGACAAAAGGAAAATTGTTCAAGTTGATAAATTCTTTCTCATGTTTCTCTTTCTTTCTACTTTCTTTTCCAAACTGGAATTAACTGCACTTACCCTAATCAACAAGCCGCATCTGTCTTGAAGGAATCAATCTGAGACTACTGCCTAACTTGCAAATGTACTTTTAGCCTGTGTTTTAGGGGATGGCCTGTTCCCCTCTGAACCATAGATTACTCCAGGATAAATGTAACTACTCAGAGATGATGACTAAGTAACTTTAAGACAACCTTTGCTAGGATATCTACAGTACAAGTTCTTCTTGATGAGTTTGTACATATTTATTTTCTGTAATCACACTAAACTTATTGCATTAACTGTTGCAATCTGTACTGGAGTTCGCTATCACTCCTGCTCTGTGCAGCCCAAACCACACGTATGTATTGTCAAATTCTTTGCTGCAGTTTTTGAACTTCTCTCAAGTATCCAGTTCTGAATTAATTTGACTTCACAGTTATGATGGGTTTCCTGTTAACTAATGTCTTTAAACAAGGCTGCTTGTCTTTCTATAATATATGTGTCATATATTATACCATGCTTACACACTTAATGCATGAATTATTGAAAAAAATTTAAGAGTTGTATAATTTAGGTTTGATTAAATTCTGATAATACTGCCTTCTGCACTTAAACACTACAATACTTCCCAGACATTTGCTGAGGGCACAGTGTGTTTCAAGTTGCACATCAAAACATGCAATTTATGGCACTGCCAGTTAAAGCCAGCAAAATAAATCACAAAGAAAAGGTCCATGCAATTCTCAGGCCTTAATTTAACACAAAACAAAAATCTGTGATGGAGTTGTAAGTGCACCTTGTTGCGCTGACTACAGTGGTGTGATGCCAGCTGTAAATACAGCTGAGGTACAACCCACTATTCAACACTCCTGAAATCCTTTTGCAAGACACATCTACTTAATCATGTCCTATTTGTTTTTGATGAATAATTAATAGGTTGTTCAGAAAACAAAATAGAAGTTGTGAGAAAAACGGTAAGAAACTTGAATATAGAGGGAAATGAACCTTCATCGAGCCACATCATTATACAGCTTGCAAACAAATAGTTATGGAATGGCCTAGTGGTGGTGATTTGATTTATTTGCTGACACACTGTACACTAATTCTCTTTTATACAAATCAGTGTGCATGTATGTGTATTTGTTCAACATTCTAAGAACTGGAGTAACATATAATTCACTGATAAACATTAAAAATATTGCTACTTCATATCAATCCATGTATTTTGATCAAAACCTTTCCAAAGAGCTATCTGAAGTCTGGTTTATAATTTCACAGATATGTTTGTGTGTTCAGTTAGAGGTCTTCCAAAATACATTACAGGTTTTCTTCCATGTTCTTCCTTTGACATCACTTATGTTTACGAACAAAAAAAACATGCAGCTGACTCCTGCTAGAGAAGAACAACAAAACCTATTAGATTACTTTCTTTCCAAGTGTAACTTTATATCCTGCAGTGAATAGAATTAGGAAGGAATTTTTTGAGCAACATATAGCAGTGCACATCCATAGAATTATTGTGGGATTTTCTCTTTTGATTTTTTACCTTTTCCAGTAACTTTACCAACCTGGTGAAGTGGGCTTTAAACAAAGGGGTGGAGAAGAAATGGATGTCAGGGTGTTAAGTACATGGGCAAAGTGATGGAAGTGAGAGAACCCTCAGGAGGGATAAAACAGGTCAAAAGAGAGCCTACTTCAATGCCCATACACAAGTGTGTGCAGCCCAGGTGACCAGCAGTGGTAGACACGAGGTGCAGAGCTGTAGCACTGCTGGAATAACTGAGATGTGGTGAGAATGTTCATGAGGCTGCTGTCTTGTGATGGAGCGATACAGACCCTCTTAGAAGGAGGGGGAAGAAGCGATCTGTCCTTCATTTGGAGGAGCAGCTCAGATGTGTGGAGCTCTGCCAGTGAATGGACAACTGCCTGGATGAGTCAGGGTGAGAGGCTGGTAAGGGTGACAGAGTGATCACGGTGAGGAAGTGGACTAGATCTCCTTTATGCTATTTGGTGAGGACTGGTTCTCATGGGAAAATTTAATGTTCCTGACATCTCCTGGAAGGGTGGGTCGCAAGCAGTCCAGGAGTTTAAGGATGGTGTTAGGGGACAGCTTCTTAACAATGATGTGAGATGGGCCAACTGGGCTGACATAGTCTTGGATGTTCTGCTTAGGAATGAAAAAAAAACTGATCAAGGATGGGATAACCAATGGCACCCTGGGATACAGTGCCTATGAAACAGAGGAGTTTAAAATCCTGAGGGGAGTGAGGAAAGGCAATAGCAGAGTACAGACCCCGGACTTGAAGAGAGCAGACCTTGTTTGGTGCAAACGAGATCAAAGGAGCTTTGTCAGATCTTGAAGGACAACCTCTTGCAAGCACAAGAACAGCTCATCTTGATCCTCATGGAAATGAGTGACATACCAGGAGACCATTTTGGCTAAGCAAAGAACTTGTGACAGAGCTGCAGTGCAAAAAACAATAAGCAGGAGGCTGAAGCAGGGACAGGCTACAAAGAAGGAGTTTAGAAACATTGCCTGGGCATGCAAGGATAGTGTTAAGGGAGTTAAAGCTCAACTAGAGCCAGAACTGGCAACAGACATCAAAAGCAACAAGAAGAGCTTCTGCCAGTAACTTAATAGTAAAAGAATAAAGAAAAGTGTGTGTGCATTGCTAAATGGGTACGTAATGTAGTGACAGTGAATGCAGATAAGGGTGAGATGACCAATGTTTTGCTTTTCTGAGTCTTTATGAGAGTCTCACAGACCTTTGTGCCTAGAGGGGTTTTAAGGAGGAAAGAAATTACTGAGAGTAGGAAGGTTTGAATCATGGATGTCTTGAGAAATCTCAACATTTACAGGTCCATGAGACCAGATGAGATGCATCCAGGGAGCCTGTAAGAAATCTCTTTGAGAGGTCATAGAGGCTGGAGGAGGTCTCCAATCACTGGAGAAAGAAAAATATTGTATAATCTTCGAGAATGTCAAGATGAACAATTGGGGAACTCGACAGCACTCGCCATTACTTCAGTTCCTGGGAAAATCATGGTGCAAGCCCCCTTCGAAGTAATTTCTGGGTACATGAAGAAGAACATGTTTGTGAATGGCAATCTGACCAACCTTATTTACTTCCATGATGAAAGGACTACATCCATGGATGTAGGGAGATCAGTGGATGTCACCTACCTTGACTTTGGCAAGACTTGCAATATGATCTCCCACAGTATCCTTATAGTCACTACTGGATGGCTCAAAAAACTGTCTGGATCGTCAAGCTCAAGGATAGTCATTAATTGTTCATATTCTGCTTGAAGGCCAGTTACAAGTAGAGGTTCTCAGCATCCATCATGGGACTTCTTATGTTTAATATCTTTATCAATGATCTGGAGGAAGAGGTGGAGCATACATTCACCAACTTAACAGATGCTACCAAGTATGGGCGAACCAATGCAAGTGAAGGTCTCCATCTAGAGCCACTGAGTCTGTTGAGAGGAAGGGACTGACAGGAGCCCTGTGCAACTGGGGTAGGAGCAAAGGACAGCCCTGACCATGGCAGGCAGACCCCAGCAGAAATGCTGGTGGGGCTAGGAGCAGCTCTGGGGAGAAGATCTTGGGCTCAGGTGGGCAGTGAGCTGAGCAGGGGCCAGCTTTACACCCAGACAGCAGTGAAGGCCAGCAACACCCAAGGTGGAGTGAACAGAGCACAGCCCAGGAACCATTGGAGAGTATTATTCTCTATCACTCAAGCAACTGGCATCTAGAAATCTGCATTCTAAGAAAAGTATTGTTAAACCAGATCAATCCCAGTGGCAGTCACCAAGATGGTTGGGTGCTGGAGCACAGGCCCTGTGAGGAAAAAATGAGGGGCTGGGCCCAAATCAGCTTGGAGCAGAGAGGGCTTTGGTGGGTATGGAGGGAACAACTTATTAGCAGCCTTCCCATACTTGTGAGGATGTTGTCAAGAAGACAAAGGCAGGCTCTTTACTAAGGTGCACTGTGGGACCACAGTAGGCATTGGTCAGAGTCTGAAGTGAGAGATTCTTACTGGATAGAAGGTGGGTGAGGGGGAAATTTAGGATGATTAAGCATTGGAACAGGTTGCTTAAAGAGCTTGTAGAGTCTCCATCTTTGGACATCTTCAAGACATGGCTGGAAGAAGGCCTGAGCACCCTAGTCTGAATGCAGTGCTCACCCTTCATTGAGCAGGAGGCTGCACAGGAGCTCTGCAGAGGTGCCTTCCAGCCTGGATGGTTCTGTGACTCTGGGACTATGATTTGTAGTTACACTTTCCCTTGAAAACATTGATAATGATGACTTCCTGTTGATGAATACCAGGTTTTAGTGGATACTTCCTTCATTCAAAGTGGAAGAAATTTTCATTATCAAAATATAAAACCTGTCATATAAGTACAGTAACTATCTTAAAGAACTCGAGTTTCTTTTTTTTTTTTTTTTTTTCTATGTGTAGAACTAGGGATTTCTAAGATTTATTGGTGATTAGACAGTTCTTTTGACCATCATATAAATATTTAATATGTTGCCTTTTTCAATTTTTTTAAAAATTACATATAATATTACTAAACTTTGCCAGCTTATTCTGAAGTGTCATAAACTGTCAGATCAATGTCAGTGCCATTGACATGGTGAACTATAATGGTCCTTCTAATATACATTATGGCCTATCATACCAAGGCTGAGTTATCGATTTTTTCAGCTGCCGGATCATTGCCTCAGCAGATCACAGCTTCTCCAATGCAAAAAAATAAAAAAGTATTGAACATGCTTGAAAGATTATTATTAAATGAAATAACTCAGTTGTTCAGAAAATAACATAATGACCAAAGCGATTAGCCTGTAATGTGAACGTTACAGATTAAACTTTTGCTAAATTGTTTTTTAGGATGATATTTTTTTAAATATTGAAGAAAAAAAGTCTTAAGTACTTGAAGCTTTCATTAGAAATAATTATTATTATTATTACTACTACATACTTGGATTGAAATTGCTCCCCATACTTTAGACAATGAAAATCAAATTTCTTCAAGTATTTTTTTTCCTGGTCTCTTCTAGTCTACTATCAAAGACCTCAGAAAGCCTCTACTTTACCACACTGCAGAGACATCTCCTAGGAGATTTCCCCCAACTATTTATCTCAGTGCAAGGAATGTGACAGAACTCCTTTGGAATTGAACAACACAGTTCCTGAGTTGACCATAGGAATCAGGCATTGTGAAGGCCCTCCTTTCCCTTCATCTCATTATTGTGAATAGTCCACCAAAACACAGAAAGAAAAAAAAGGGATAGTTTCACTATCTCATGTCAATTGTATTTATGAGCCATTACTGCAAACTCTACATTTCTGTGAATATCATGTGTCTTATGTTCACAAATTTTGCAGTCCCTGTTGATACTGAGAAAGAATATCTCCACATTTATCTACCTGAGTTGTACATATCATAAAGGAGGCTTTCATTTAAGAAAAATGCTGTTACACTGTTAGCCATTATTGCTCAATGAAGACAGAATAATATGGAAGGTCAAAGCATCGCTCTAATGAAAATGGAATAGCAAGGCACAGGGTCTGATTCTGCCCCAGATTACAGCAGGATGACTTGTTTGACACCAGTGGTACAAAAAATTAGAGCAGAATTTAGGTGAGAGTATCCAAAACCTGATTATAGAGCACTCTGATGATGTTAAGGAATCAAATCATTGCACTGCTAGAACAGTCCCAACTCTCTAATTTTTCTGCAAAGTGCCTATTATATCATTGTGTAACTGACGGCTCCTAAACCGTTCCATTTTCATTGTTCCACTGTTCCACTCTGTTCAATTTAAAATGATACCAATGAAAGAAAAGGTCCCTTAGTTTCCATAAAAATGTTTAATTGTATTATTTTTTTCAGTAAATTTAATACTAGTTTTCAGTACTTTTTCATAATGCATTTACAGGACCAGAATTTTGCTTGCATCTCTCTGTACTCTTGAAAGCCATCTCATGATCCAGTGAAGCCAGCAAAGGTTCACTTTTCTCTGAATGTCCATAAGATTGTAAGCAGGACCTACAGGCACTCACAGCCCATGGGGTCCACGATGCCTTTTCTTCTGTTCTTCAGACCTGGAACAGAGTCTGGGCCCAAAGGTCACATGTGTCCTCTATCAGTCCTGTGTCAGGCAGGCAGCTAAATCCTGCCTTTCCATTCCTTTCTGTGCTATGGACTTGCATACGTGGTTGATAACCATGAAGTTTGTGTGAGGTGGGGTTGTCATGAGTACATGCTTTGAAGTAAGAGGAATTTCACTGCCTAGTGGAAGGACTTGTTTTATTGGATAAGCTTTGCCCTGCTGAGTGGAAGCTCTAGTCAGGAGTGTTGGCAACTACCACGTGATGCCAACGCTTCTGACTTCAGGAGGCCCATGCTTTGTTCTTGACTTTGTTACTGATTTGCTTTGATATCTCAGGCACATAGTTATGCAAACTTTTCTAAATTAATTTAATTCTGCATGCTTTAATTTTCAGTTTTAAGTGTTGCAATTGAAATTAGTTAAGGTCTGATTTTCAAAGAGATCAAGAATCCATCACTTCCAAGATTAAGGTGAATTAACTCAGCTGGCAAAACAAATCATTGGCAAAGACAGAGTATCGCCTGGGTTGCTAGGCAGTTCACTTCTGTTGAGCTGTTCTAATTTAAAGTGGTTTGCTACAAGAAACAAGAGGTGTATGCTGGAAACTGAAAGGAATTAAATAAAGAGATATTTTGCAGAATTAAAATATGTTTAAGATCTTCAGATCAAGACTGAAAGAAGAATAAACAATAAGCAGACAAAGTTTGCTGAGATATTTGGGGAGGTAAGCATATGGGCTAACTGTGAAGAGTTGCAGTAGAAGGTTGTTACCGAATGACTAGGTAACACAATAGCTGATGACATTCAATACAGAGAAGAGTGATGTCACTCACATCCAAGCAAAACACAGCCCTACCTTTCTTGGGTGGTGATGGGTTCAAAATTGACTATTATGCGTAGGGTTGAAATCTTTGAGTGGTGACATATAATTTTATGAAAATATTTAGTAGCAGTTAAAGAAAATAGAATATTAAGTATTTTTAGCAAAAGAATCCAATTGTACCAACATATACAGCACCTGCATCTCTAAGGTCAGGTCAGTTCTGATATTTATTTCAAAAGCATATAAAGAAAGTGAAAAGGCAAAGGATGGTTAATTGTGTGGAACAGATTCCAGAGGTGGAATGATGAAACCTTGTGATTCCAGCTGTGCTTGTGTGTGCAGGAAGGATAGTGTAGAGGTTTTTAAAATCATGAATACCATGAAGAATAAGTAGACACATGTTATCTACCTCCTCCTCCTCTAATATAAGAAATATTGGATATAAAGTGTAACCATCAGATAAAAGGTTTAAACCACAAAAGATGATATTTCTTCACATTCTGAGTAGATAAGCTGTAAAATGCTTCGCTGAGAGATTTGATGGTTGCTAAAAGTTTACAGTTGTTCCAAAAGCCATTGAACAAACTCAAGGAAGAAAAATACATCAGGGGCTATTAAATACAAACATACACCTCTGACTCAGGATCTTAATCACAGAGGCTAAACATATAAAACATTAGGGTTTTTTTCCTCCTATGCTTGTATGTAGGTAGCTAGTATATGGCTATCATCAGAGACAGAATACTGGACTTAGTGTAACTCAGTATTGGCATTTTTGTTTCCAGGTAGGAGGACAGTATTTATTTCATTGCAGGTATATTTGACGTTCTTTCATCTCTGGATCATTTAATTTATATAAAAGTGAGAGCATAGATTTGATTCAAAGGCCATAAAGGACAGTGTGCACTAACTGAATTTTCAGTCCACCTTAACTTCCAAAGAGAAGGAGTGACAGAGATTGAAGGTCAGAAAAAGACACATAAAGAATGGGGAATTACCTTACTTTATTTCACAAAACTCAAAATATAGAAATAAGAATGTACATTTAAAGTGATAAGCAAATATAATAACTTTAGAGTTAAGGGATAAGCTTAGGAACACACAATTTTCAGCATGAATTAATAGCTGGCACAAGACTGGCCAAGACCAGACTGACAGCATTATGTTAAACTGCTGGTTCTTATCAGGGTGCTATTTTATATTTTTGATGAGAAATACAATGGGCTGACACTGAAATCATAACTGAACTACACACCATAAGGAAATAGAAGCTGTAGTACATAAAGCAGACTTTTCACAGTAGACGTCATGGAAAAAACTGCCTGCTGGTCTGTCAGCTTGACTTGAAAAACCTTGGAGAGTATGTATGCAGCATTTTCAGCATTTCCAGCTGTAACTAAGCTGTGATAGTCACTGAAAGATTTCCAAAAGGCTTTGGTGAACTTCTGTACCTACACGCTTCCTCTATTCCACCACCTTCACAGTCTCACATATCCTGTAATACTCCGGAGATAAAAGAGGCAAGAAGGACAAAAACTGAAACAGGGGTGGCTTCTGTGAGAAGCTGCTAGAAGCTTCCCCTATGTCCAACAGAGCCAATGCCAGCCGGCTCCAAGACAGACCCACTGCTGGCCAAGGCCGAGCCCATCAGCAATGGTGGTAACGTCTCTGGGATAACGTATTTAAGAAGGGGAAAAAAAAACGCTGTGTGGCAGCAGCCAGAGAGAGGAATGAGAATATGTGAGAGAAACAACTCTGCAGACACCAAGGTCAGTGAAGAAGGAGGGAGAGGAGGTGCTCCAGGCACCAGTGCAGAGATTCCCCTGCAGCCCATAGTGAAGACCATGGGGAGGCAGGCTGTCCCCTGCAGCCCATGGAGGTCCACGGTGGAGCAGATATCCACCTGCAGCCCATGGAGGACCCCATGTCGGAGCAGGTGGATGCCCAAAGGAGGCTGTGACCCCATGGGAAGTCCACACTGCAGCAGGCTCCTGGCAGGACCTGTGGACCCATGGAGAGAGGAGTCCACACTGGAGCAGGTTTGCTGGCAGGACTTGTGACCGCATGGGGGACCCACGCTGGAGCAGTCTTCCTGAAGGACGGCACCCCATGGAAGGGACCCATGCTGGAGCAGTTTGTGAAGAACTGCAGCCCATGGGAAGGACTCATATTGGAGAAGTTCATGGAGGACTGTATCCCGTGGGAGCAACCCCACGCTGGAGCAGGGGAAGAGTGTGAGGAGTCCTCCCCCTGAGGAGGAAGGAGCAGCAGAGACAACGTGTGATGAACTGACTGAAACCCCCATTCCCTGTCCCCCTGCACTGCTGCGGGGGAGGAGGTAGAGAATTCAGGAGTGAAGTTAAGCCTGGGAAGAAGGGAGGGGTGAGAAGAAGGTGTTTTTAAGATTTGGTTTTATTTCTCAATATCCAACTCTGATTTGATTGGTAATAAATTAAATTAATTTCCCCAGGTTGAGTCTGTTTTGTCCATGACAGTAATTGGTGAGTGATCTCTCCCTGTCCTTACCTCGACATACGAGCCTTTCGTTATATTTTCTCTCCCCTGTCCAGTTAAGGAGGGGGAGTGATAGAGCGGCTTGGTGGGCACCTGGTGTCCATCCAAGGTCAACCCATCACACTGATACTGTAGACTGTGATTAAAACCTCAGAGCCCTGAAATCCCCAATGAAAGGTAAACATTATTTTAAGGAGTTGGAGTCTCTTTCCGTGTGAATCACAAAAAAATGATGTCACCTTGGTGGCAACTTAGAATCAATTCTGTACAAGATGGAAAAGCAGATACTCTAGCAACAGCAATGACTATGCTGTGCAAGAAGAAAAGAGATTAAATTGAATCCTTTTCCACTGAGGAGCCATTAGTAATGAATAATAATACTCTCTTCTTTTCTCTGACTGTTGCTGTTTCTTTTCCCCATCTGCAGAATAATCTTGGTAATTGGGAGTTTTGGTAGTTCAAATGGGACAAAATATTACTTCATTGCTTGCCAAGACCACTGGTTTTTAGCTAGTACTGTCAATCTTTTTTTTGAAAATTTAGAAGCGTAGAAAAGAACTTCCATGTGTAACTGCTCTAGTTTGGCCCTTGAGTAAAGGGAGTATAACTAGTCCTAGAAATCATAAATAATACTGAACAGTTTGAATTTCATTTTTCCTCTGAGATGGAGAATTGTCTCTTTTCACTTAGATCAACATGTCTATGTACCTTACAGTCATGAATTTGACTGTGAAGAATCCCTGTTTGGACGAGATCTGTTGTTATCTTTATTATTCAGATAAGGAACTGAGGTGAAGATTAAGGTCAGAGTTTCAAGCTGCATTATTTGGGAGTTTGTTTCCTACTGAGTCTTCCTTTACATGCCAAAGTCTATTTCAAGCAGAAGCCTTAGAACAACCTTTTCCAATTCTGCTTCCAGTCATTTCAAAGACTTTAAAAACATTTTCTCTCTTGTTCAGGGCCAGAAAACTAGTGACAGAGTTAGACGTTTGACCCTGATTTATTGGCCCTCACACCAAGACCTTCAAACAGTTATCTTTTTTTCTCCCTGTATTTTATTTAAAACAAAACAAAATAAAACAAACATTTTAAAAGTGATATTTTATACACGTGTTAATTTTAAAACAAAGAACCTGTGTTTACTTAAATAAACAAAATAAATATAATATCATACTTCTTGTGCTCTGTGACTTAAATGATTTTAATATCTCCTTCAGCTGCAGCAGGATTTGGTTAGCACTGGTGAATTCATACCATCTCACTTTCAAAGAACATTCATAGCACAGAGTAAGAGATGCAAGAGGTGCACAGATCTAAATGGCAGTATCTTATTTCTGTAGCAAGGTTATCTGAAAGTATCATATAATCCAAGCACAATATATTCCAATGTTCTCTGCAAAGTTTTTCCTAAATACTTGGAAATAAGCACTTTGCACGACGAAGGTCTTTCACAAGGATAACAGGATCACACAGTCAGAGTGTCAATTAAAAGAATCCCATTTTCCTTGCTAATCAACCAATATACTGGTTGGCATGTGTGATCCTATAAATCTTGTTTCATGTCATGCTATAATTATCACTTAGGGAGTCATACTATATAATATTTTACTACAAGGGACTTTGCTGGTTTAGGGACAGCTATACATGCAAACATTTCCCAAGTATTTTCATAACTGTTCATGAAAAAGGTTGTTCAAGCATGTCTTGAAAACTCCAAAGAAAGTTCAGCTCCATTTGGAAGTAATCCTTTTACCTACCCTTCCACTGCCTACGCATCCATCCTTGTCGTATCTTTGCAAAAGTATGCACTTGAACTAGAGTGAGAAAGAATAATAATATTGGTACTATGGATTTTGAGAATAATTATCTTTTCAGTTTTTCCTAATGAAAAACAGAAATGGCCAGTTTCAATGCCGTCTTCTCAGCTGCTGATAAGATTAATGTACTGATTAACACCTTTTCCAAGCTGGATTGGAGGTGAAAGCAATTCCATTCGGCAAAACCTCATCCCATTTGCTGACATCTTCATTAACCTCACTGATAAGAAAACCATTTCACAATAAAAATTTCTCAGGGCTAGAGATTTTATCTTCACAGCTTCACCTAACAATGTTAATTCTCTATGTGAAACACATAGGTTCAATTGCCTTGATAATTTCACAGTGCCCTATCCCTTTTTTGGGGGGGTTAAAAGGCTGACATAAAAGAAACCAATTACTTCGCACTCACTACAGAAGACTGATTTTCAAAAGGACATTTCACCTTTTAACAAAAAGAGAGAACAAGGATGTAGATAAAAGTGAATGAAAGGGTCATCAGACACAGAAAGTTAGTTGAAAGTACATATTGAAAGAAATAATGCCATGTGATCGTATTTGGAGCTGTGCCGAGCTCTTCTGTTGTATTCTATAATTTCACTGGTTGGCAAACAAAAACAGGCACCCTAATTTCCTTATAGCATACCGTTGCATTGTTAAGAAGACAAATATTGTGTCCCTTGCTCAAGCACGCTAAGTTGCATTTTTGGAGTCAGCTTTTGGCAACAGACTCTCTCCAGTTATTTTAAAAGGCATATTTGCTACTGGAAATAATTGCTGACTTTTTAAGTAACAGCTTGTAATATAAGAAGCCAGGTGTGAAGCTAGCTGAATGGGGAAACTGTTGTTTCAGCCAGGTTATACTCTTGTGAAAACCTTTTACCATGTAGATTCTTATTCAGAATGTATATTCACACAGGTAAATACAGAATATGTCAGAAAAGTTAGTGGCATTTTCCACTAAAGCTCAGGTATATAGCTCAGTGAAAATCAGTAACTATCTGCTTACCAGGATGTAGGCTTTTGTAATAGCAGGACTGTTTCCCATTTCTTTTACCCTGTGCAGTTATTATGTTGAATCAGTGGCATGACACAGTCTCTGTGTATGTAAATGCAAGCACGTCTATGTTCTTACTTGTCTGAAAAATGAAATTTGATATGCTAATCTGAATAAAATGTGAACTTAGTTTGGTGTAATTTTACGCTTTTTCAAGACATACTTGAACTATTGTGTCAGGTTGAAGGAAAGTGTTCTCTTGCTCCTGTGCTGTATGCGTTCTCATAGGGCATTACAGTGTTAGATCAGCTAGTCATGTGCATAAACTACACATGACAAAGCAGCTGAAGATAAACGTTCTATCCACTCTACAGAAATGTGGTTATTCTCTAATTCTGTAAAGTTACAATGAAACAATACCATTCCTGCTATAATTCCATGGAAGTAACTGATCTTACATTAGATCTGATCTGACATTCAAATTTCTGAAATCTGGGATCCAGTACCTCTGAATGCATTAATGACACCAGTATATAACCTTCACAGCAATCTAGCAAGTCATCTGCGGTGCAGCATGGGTAGTACCTAACAGTTATGCTTTCAGACTCTGTTTTCACAGGCCTGTACAGCACAAGATGAGCTATCTCATAAGCAAGAACTTCATTGTACAAGGAAGGTCTGCTATGTACTTTCTATTACACAACAGCAGTAGACTCTGTCAAATGTGACTCAATCCACAAATTAGTCATTGTATGCTCCTATCTCACAGCCTCATAAAGAGATTTCCTCTAATTCTGAGAACTTGCTCTTCACTTTTTTAATCTTCTTAGAAGTTAACAGCCAGGCTTTTCCTTTTGTAACACTTTTGCACATTCAAAATGCTATCCCAGTTTTCAAAAACAGAAGACTTACTTCTGCCACAGACATCACCACTTAAACTCCTGTACTGGCTTCATTTCAGTTCTTCTAACTAAAAACAGTCTGTCTTTATCATTTAAATAAAAACTGTCTATTGAACAGTTACTGCCAACTACAGCTGTCCCTATCTCCTAAGTAACCTTAGACACACTGACCTAAGCTGGTGCAAGTCATGGTCTGCAGTGCTTGCTTCTGCTTAGTCTCCATTAACTCAAAAGAAACCTAGAAAAAATAAGACAGTCAGATCTATCCACAACCTTAATTCTATCTCTCCTGCTCTTTTTAGCAAGCGTCTTGTTAGCTGGACATTAAACACTTTTCCTGATTCATTTCAAAGGGCACTTCACACTTTCACGCAGTGGCGGAGGCAGAGAGCGGTTTGTTCCCCGACTGGAGAGAGAAGCCTCTGGCCTTCACCCAGGGGCAGCAGGACATTCAGCTTCTCCACTGTTCTTCTGGGATCATGTATGTCGTGATCTCACATAGTTTGACTGAGCAATATTTTAACAACCAGATGGTATTGTGTCTGTTCAAAGGCAGGTCTTAATGCATAGGCAGAAGACACACAAAAAAGGAAAGCCTTAGGAGCAGACACCACAGAGGAGAACTTGCAATATGGGGGGTGAAAAAAGAAAAGGAAAAGAAAAGGTAAAGAAAAGGGAAGGAGAAGAGGAAAGGGAATGGGAAGGGAAGGGAAGGGAAGGGAAGGGAAGGGAAGGGAAGGGAAGGGAAGGGAAGGGAAGGGAAGGGAAGGGAAGGGAAGGGAAGGGAAGGGAAGGGAAGGGAAGGGAAGGGAAGGGAAGGGAAGGGAAGGGAAGGGAAGGGAAGGGAAGGGAAGGGAAGAAGTATATATTATCTATAATATATATGATATGATATTTTCTATATATGATACTTCATATTTATAATATGTTATAAATATTTATATATTTATATACCACCAATACAAAGCATCAGGATCTTCTCCGTTACCAGTGCTGACAACAGGGTTTGAGAGAGGCTCCTCAGAGAGGAGCCAGGAGCAGGATTCCAAAATCTGTGCATATCACTGAGTGGGGTTTTGAAATTAAAATAGGTGAATATCCCTAATTCTAACACTAGTTTGATATTGGAAGCCTGGCTAAAAGAGGGCTTGATGGTAATTAGTTTTATTTTTATTTGTGAACCACAGTCCAAAGTATGGGGTGTAAGAGCTGAAAAGTACCATAAAGAAAATCCTTCTAAAGAAAAACAGAGGACAGAAGCCTGGCAATGGCTTGACTATAGTAAAGGTAGCAAGTTACCTGTAAGGACAAATCCTGAATCTTAAAATAAAAAGCTTTACTGAACAATACAAGGCTTATTGGGATGAAACAATATTTAGCAGCATGACTTTCAACCCTTAATCAAATATATACAAAAGAGACTTTGCAGAATGACTGTAAAAGAGTAGGGAAGAACAGAAAAATATGTGTTTTAAAAGAGATAGCAGTGTGATTATATTCTAGTGAATAATTCAATTTCTAAGCAGTAGAAAAATGAGTGATGTGGTATTTTCCACCAGAAATTTCAGGTATTTTTCCACTATACAGTGATACATAACAGAGCTATTGCAGTTAGTAATGTAGAATAAACTCCTTCTGCAAACCTGAGCTAATAGCCTGGAACCAGAAGCGCAGTGAAACAGAAGGTGATGTTCTTTACCCATTCCAGTGTGTCACAGGGAAAACAAGTATTTTAGTTTTTTAATACTTTTGCTTTGGTATATTTCAGATTTGGCATAGAATACAGGTCTTATGAATAACAACATTCACAATAGTTTCACAGTATAAGCAAAGACTATTGTCTATTTAAAGCCCAGGTTTGAACATTGCTTAGCCTTAAGGACATCATTGCTTGAGAACAAGCTCAATACCAGCAAACCATGAAAGCAGAATGCCAGATGCAAAAATGCTGGACAGAGCAGATTTGAGGAGACAGATGGGGAGCCAAATTTGTGCATTATATATACCTGTTGGTCTATATTTGAATAATTCTGATTCACAAAGTCATGATAGGCAAATTCACAGAAATGAATGTTGCACATTACTAGTAGCTGAATTTGGTGAACTGAGACCAATTATATCTTCTAGCTTGCATGATACTCATCAACTTAAATAAGTATTTTTGTAAAGTAGCACCCATAGAATTGCCTGTTTGTGATAAGTAAAGTAAGAAACTATGTTCACAACTGTTTTAAATAACTTGACTTTTTCTTCCAGGTAGTTTTCAGCTTCTGTGAAAGTGACTTTTGAGTGTGGAACCAGTAATTCTGATGTTAGAGCTGGGGACCTCTGAGTGCACTTTCCTTAGAAACAGTGCTGAAAAATAAGGCTCTGCATAACTCAGATATATCCTGAATGCTATTAACTGATACACTCACTTTGAATTAGTATGAAAATATATGAAATTAATAAGGGAAGAGATTGACAGTTCAATGAAGTATATTGTTTTAAATAATGTGAAGATGACCTTGAGATGCAGAAAATATCAATTTCCAGTTGCTATGCCAAGTATTGAGCTAAAGTTTTAGCCAAAGTTTTGTGCAGTGTGGAGGAAAACTATTGTAGTTAGAATCAGGAAGAAAAAGAAGTTGAAAGCTGTGGCTAACAACAGCAGTAACTGTTGTTAACTGACTGGTTTAGGAGATTATCCCATCCTGTTGCATTTTATGGCAACTTGAAATGTTCTTGCAGAATTTGTGACAAAAATCTGACTTTAAACATCAGCTGAGGCTGTGTTTTGCCTTGGAAATTTGTTGGGTTTGTTGGGTTTTTTTTGGTTGAGAAGGAATAAGTAGCAAAAATGAGACATCATAAGATGTTTACATACAACTGCAGTGACAACATTTGTTCTTGACCAAGTCTGCTACTGGTGAGTTTGGGTTACTACATCTCCATAAATGTACAGAAGTAGACAAATAGCCAGAGCATGGAAACCACAGTTTATAAACAGGTACATATCAAGGTAGCTATTGCTTAATGCTGCTAATTTTCCAAGACTGATTTCCCAGACTGAAGCAGATGGAGATTGGGTAAACTTCCCTATTTGAGAGATGACTGTTATTTTCTTTAAAATACTGATCATGCATACTTTTGTAACATATTTTATGGCATAGAATTTGGTTAAAATTGTCAAATTATATGATCAGATACGGGGTTTTGCTTAATTTATTTTTTTAAAGAATGAGGTTTAAAACTGAATGACCAACACAGCCACAGAAGTTATTGCTATTATGTCTAGTATGATGCCAACAATAAATCAGAAGAATTAAGAAATGTCTAGCAGGACTTTTGCAGATGTAAATGCAACTTGTGCCCCAGGAAGTCCCAAAAATCACAGGAAGCATTACCTGATTTTCTTATATTCTATTTCATAATATATAGTACTAGCCAGATTCAAAACCACACAGAATTACAGCTACTACAACTATAGCTTGATCCAGTATACCTGTTTCTGTTACAGGAGATGTATTAACTTTGCTGTATCCTGGTTATTATGATTATTCACTGTGTACATTCTCATGAATGGGAAAAAAAAAGGTCTTTCAGCAGCACAGTCAGGCTGTGTTTTGACTCTGGGTCCGTGATCCAGGACCCTTTTTCCTGCTGGTCAGAATTGCCTTTTGTCTTTTCAGACTGGCTGTCTGTTATTACTGTTTCACTTCAGTGCAACAAGAGTAATAAGTATCAAAAGGCAATCTTTTTTTTTTTTTTAAAAATGTCAATTTTGCTTTCCATTATTTCTATCTTTACTAGCCTATTGTTTTCCAGGGCTGCAACTTCAGCTTGCATAAATTGGTGCAGCTCCAGTGGCTTCTGGTTCTATGCTGATTTACACCAGCTAATGATCTATCTCCCACTGAACAGGAGCACCACTGGCAGTGCAGAGTACTTCTGTGCTACCTCAGTCCATTTCTCTAATCCCCATTTAGTGACTTTAAATATTTCTAATTACTGTCTCTGTGTTACAGACATAGTAAATCTTCATGTATAAGAAAGTTACAACAAAACTGGAAGATTCCATTTCAGTATTCCAATAAAATATTTTAACACCCTATGTTATGCACATTAATATATTGCAAAATAAACTTCCTGGGTTTTAGAGAGAGTTTCATTCATGATTCCAGTCTTCACAAAGCACATGTTTTTCCACTGTACATACGATACATTTTTTCTACAAAACTAAATCAATGGCACCATTCAAACAGTAGAGTGACAATGCTAGTGCATGCTAAATTTGAGATCAAAACCAGTGACTAAACAAAAGAAATACTAGGCTGCATGAGTACAGGAGAGATGTGTCTTGCACTGAGATAACAAATGACAGCTGATGAGATTGACAGTTAAAAAAATGAATTTCAGATGGAAGTACCTCTAAAGGAATCCCTCTCTGGGATTTGGAAAATGAGAAAAATAAGAGAGTAATCTGATAAAAGGAGAGGGAGACAGATTAGCTTTTGAAGACAGGCTAGAACTGATGATTGAGTGTAGTGAAAAGGTTTTGCCTCTTCAGACATTTCTGCAAGCAGGTGAGCCTACAGCAACATGCACGCATTTTAGGAAGGAAACCTGGAAACACAGAAGGCCTAAAAATGTGTTAGGATATTAAACAGACAGGCTCAGACATTAAATCTAAGGGGAAAAAATAACCTACAGAGGGCAACAGATTATGTCATCAACGATTGCCAACTATTTTACAGTCTTCATTCAGTTTCTAGAATCTGACTGAGATTTTCCAGTCCTCCCCAGAAGAGTCCTGGAAAGCAGATAAAAGTTCTGCATTTTACTAGCCTCTTATGGGGCAACCCTTAGGAAAGATACTGCAGGTTTCCAAGAGTCCCACTTTCCCAAGCCCTCCAGAAAACCCGTCTGGAGTTTTCAATCCCCACTTTCTTTAAACTCCAAACCCAAGCCTTGTGACCTGCAGAAGGCATTCAAGCTTCAGAGAGCGGAAAAATATTTACATTTATAGCTGAGTATAACTGGGAGTTTAACTTTTGCATTAGGGTACAAAGCTGATGATCAAAATGTACCAGCTCAAAAGACAGAACAAGATTGAGGACCCAGTATGTCTTCTTTCATAAATGCATGTGAAGACATCTAACAAAAAAAATCTGTATGCACTAAATAAAGAGAACATAAGGGCTAAACAATAAGGTAAAAAGGCATTCCTATCCCTGTGACTAAAAGTAACACAAGAAGTGTTTGGAGGAGATTCTTACTGTTTTTATTTCTGATACAATAGAGTAGTTTCAGAAGTAATAGGTTCATGCAGTTTCTTTTTGCTTTCATCCCTGTGGTTGGTGCTGTTTTTTCAGGTATAAAGCTGACATTATAAACCTAACACTCTCTCACGCATGATTATAAACACTATGAGCACAGAACAGCAATTTAGGCAAGTTACATGTCACATAAAAATAAAATAAAATAAAATAAAATAAAATAAAATAAAATAAAATAAAATAAAATAAACACAGTTACAAGTAATAAGCTTGGTGCAGTAGATAGAAAAAGCAACATCTTCCCACTGGTATTACTAACCTGTTGGAATGTGGCTAGATAAAATTTTCCTTTGTCCTTAGGAAAAAACCAACAGAACAAACACAGACTGATTTCTGAGTCCTGCTATGACAAAGTGTCAAAGAAGTGGATTTAATGTTCTAGAAACATTTCTGTACAAACTTCTGTTCTCGTTACAGTTCTGAGGAGTAACCCAAGCTGTGTTTAGAATAAATCTGATTACACTGATAACTATATGCAGAATAATCCAGGTGCTTTTCTCAGAAATAAAAACAAAGAATAGAGTGGAAGTCTGTTACTTAAATAAAATAAAATAAAAAAGAGAAGAGAAGAGAAGAGAAGAGAAGAGAAGAGAAGAGAAGAGAAGAGAAGAGAAGAGAAGAGAAGAGAAGAGAAGAGAAGAGAAGAGAAGAGAAGAGAAGAGAAGAGAAGAGAAGAGAAGAGAAGAGAGAAGAGAAAAATTGGTGAATTTAGAAGCAGGGATAAACATAATTCTTGCTTAATTTTAGGCTTTTCTGCACCCCTTTAAGATTCTGTCTACATAGCTGTAAAGGTTCCAGTAGTGAAGCAACTACCAAGAGAAAAAGAAGAGAAAATTCAGTACCACCTTCTAAGAACCAACAAGCCCTTTAAAGGTTTCAGGCTAGAAAAGCTGCTGGTCCTGAACGGCACTGGTGAGTTTCAAACACAGGATAAGACAGGCTGGGGATAAGTGCCTGCCTGATTAGCCAGGTGGAGGTGAGGATTTGTTAAGGGGAATGGTCATTAGTGTTTATTAGTTATGAAAAAATTGTTAGATTTTCTTTCCCTAGATTCTGTTTTTTCTATTCCTGCTGATTTTGGTGTATTAGAAGAACAAATGTGTTAGCCTGAATGAAAATAACCCAGAGACTAACTTTATGAAAAGAGGACATACGCAATGTCTGGCTCATTTTGGGGAAAGAAAATTTAGACCAGCCTTGCAGGTGGGGCTACCCAACATTTAGAGCAACACTTTTAAAGTATAACCGTAGCTCCTTCTGCTGTATAATTAAATTTGCTTCCAGTTCGTGGGAAGATTGCAGAGGTGCTCATAGTGAAAGCAAACAAAATGCTGTGATTCTACTATCACAATTAATGGACATGGATAAAAAAGCATTTTTTTTTTTATTTTTAAAATTCTGTATTAAACTGAACTATTAACAGACATATAATGTTTGAAAGGTAGTTGTGGGGTTTTTTTTTTAGTACTCTGGACTATCATTCCATACTTCCCGTGCTATTCCATACTATACCATCAATCCAATACTATGGATATCATTCCATAGTATATCCATCCATTGAATGCTTCTTCCACAAATTTTTAGATTCTTTTTAATTTTACTATTGATGTTAAAATTATTAGAATTATTAAAAAAACCTGGGAAAGACACAGATCTGTGCTCGACAATACCCTTTAAATCTAGTATGAGGCCTTTGGTAGTGCCTTAAAATGGGTTTAATACAAAAGAATTGTTTTCAATATTTAAAGTATAACAAAGTGCATATGGCAAAAATGTTTGTAGTGATCATATCCTAAAACAAATGAAAAAAATAAGATTCAAACTTTGTATGAAAGCTGTTATGTTCTCTTATGGCAATACCTTCTTCATTTGCTCCACCTCCCATACACTTTTTGCTTTGTTTCTACTTCTGTGTAACTTCTAATTACCTAGGGAAATACTTAGTATTCAGGTGATTTAAAGGAATAACTGCAATTTTCTTTCCAGTTCTTCATAGAGAACTGTTTTAAGAGAACTTTTCAGATCTGGCCTACGTATTATTTTAGTACCACTGTTGGGTCTTTCTGTTCCTTCCTCCCCCTCCTCCCCTTCAGATCTGAAAAGTTCTCTTAAAACAGTTGTAAGCATCCACAGACATATTCCACAATCTCACTACTGGTGAAAGGAAAAAGATTTTTTTCTTGTCTGTAACTTACCATAGGTATGCTGGTACAAAATTTTAAATATGACTTATGCCCTTAATGAATTTGAGATCTGAATCCAAGATGTGAGGTTAGCCTTGTTCTTTCATGCCACTGGTTTGGTGGACAGTTTAGAAAATTCAGCACCCCTTCGAACCGCTTAAATGTAAGTGTTGCCTTATTTGGCATATTTTGTCCTGTCCCTAACAAAACTGCAGATCCTTTTAACTTCTTGGAATTTGATATGCAAGTGATGTACATTGTGCCGTCAAAGCTCTAAATAAGAGAATATTGTTGTGTTCTGTGTGTTGCTATGCATAAACCTTCAAACTAACACTGTATTAAAATAATCAGTAAAAGGTAGTGCTGTAAGTATTTCATTACCCATTCAACCCTTGGGCAACTACTCTGGTAAGAAATATTTGCCCTGTGTGAGTCAGATAGAAAAGTCTGTAACTTCTTGCTGCATTTCCCCATCAGCAATTAAGAACAGAGAGCATTACCAAGATACTGCTTTGTTTGCGTGCTGCTGCTGCTGCTGCTGCTTGGGTTATTCACAGCTGTGAAGGAAATAGAAAGCAGGCTCTAACAACAGAATAAAATGGTAAAAAGTATTAGTACATTGAAAAATACTGATCACAAATTTTTTGTAACTTTTATGTCTTAACTCAGGAAGGCACTGAGTATGTCTCTAACTCCAAGGATATGAATAATCATATCCCTAAACTCACATAAAGTCCCATTCATTTTCAGTTGTATTTAAATGCATACCAGTTCCTTGGCTCAATAGGAACTGGATTACGGTTGTGCCTAGTATTATCACCTAATTAGTACCTTTTTCAGTCAGGCCCTGTCTACTAAACAATCCTTTGAGAAAAAAATGACAGGAAAATCCTCTTCCGTTTTTAATAACAATTTTTTTAAAAAAAGCATTAATGAGAAATAATTAGCCCAGAATTAACATATGGTGCTCTTTTATGAAAGATAAAATGACTATGTTGTTGTTGTACAATCATGCTGTGATACAGAATGAAAATAGACTGTAGGCCATACTTCCAGGTTGGCCCCTTTCTCTAACCTACCCAATCTTTTTCTGTTGGAAGAATATTATTGCTGTTAAAAAGAACAGCTCTTTCAAGACTCTTTAAAGGTATTTTTGTATTTGTAGTACAATTTAATGAAAATTTTCACTGAATTACAAGGCGGTGGGAGAAGAATGGGGGAAAGAAACATACCAGGTTAAAAATGGGACATGAAAGCATGGCACAAAATCTAAAGCCAAATCATGGATGCTTCACTATGCAAAAATTTAGCTGTTGTGATAATTATACGATCAGCTTTTATCTTGTGTTGGGAGATTTGCTGTCCTTTCTTTTTGCTAAGGAAATATCCAAACTTTATTTACTACACAGTTTCTGCATTTTGTATGTCATTCAGGTGCTGGTAGGTTTCATAAGAAAAATCCTCCTGTTTTCAGCTGTTTTAAATGATGTCCAAGAACTTGCTGTTATCCAAAATGATTTGCTATCTACTGAAGACCAAATGCGAAGAGGAAAAGAATGCATGTTGGTGATAACTCAAGACTGAGAATTGTAAAACTAGGTGACCAAAAATTAATCAAGACATTTAACCCAGTGTCTTTTATACTGGCTGTTCTGCCCATTACATCCTGTTTTCTTTCATTTCCTAAAAACCAAAATACAGACCCAATCCAGAAATGTCGTCACAAATATTTTTTATTTTTAAAGGAATCCCACTGAAATTAAACAACTCTGTAAGCTCTTTGTCAAACAGAAACCTTCCTTTTTTCCTATTCTGTCTTTCTCAATGAAATCATTAGAGACAAATCTCTGCTCCTCATATGAAACAACACATGAAAATTCCTCTATGCCCTCAGAGATCATATAATCAAATAGATCAATGATTTATTTCTAATGAAAAATGGCCAAGGGTTGTCTTGCCATGTTATTGAGCTGAACAGGTCAAAGGGTACATACCTACTCATCTTAATGGTGAAACCAAAAAGCACTGTATCTTAAATAAAGCGGGGGAGGGGAGGCGGGGGGGGCTTCTGGCATTGTGAGCTTTATGAGAAAGAAGAGGGAATAGCTTCTGTTATTGATAAGAGGGGGAAAATCAGCTGTTTGAGCTTGATTGTGCAATGGTAGTTCACTGTTCTTATCTTGTGTCTCTTAGTCAACAGCAACTGTTTTTCCTCAAAAAGTATTTTCCCGATTTTACAGGTGGAACAACACAGACATGGGGAGACAAAGCCCCAGATCCTCAGTGGCGTGTAGCCACCCAACTCCATTTGATAACTGCTGATCCCAGGCACCTAACTACGCTCAACATGTACAATAAAATTAACTGCTGAAGATCCCCTGACCAGTCAGCAGTAGAGGCAGGGACAGAAGTGCAGATCGTCTCAGATCATGATGCCATGCTGTGTCCCTGTAAATACTCAAGTTGCTCAAGCAATGTGCGTGGGAAGTGCCCCCGCTCTCAGTGGTCTGCATGGGCCAAAGGCATGTGGCAGCTCTCAGGGCTGGCCTGATGGAGACCCCTCTTTGTGCAATGTTTAGACATTAGCTTCATACCTTTATAAACCTGTTCAGTTGCTCGCAGTCCTAAATTCCTGCTGTGATATTGCCAAGAAGATCAGTAGTTTGCTGCGGGCATCAGGAGGCAAATTTCTATGCTATTCTGTGGTGGCATTTGCACCTGGAGCAGTAGTTAAAACAAGTACCTAAAGTTTTAGTTGTCTTAAGTTTAAAGCAGAAACATCTGCTAAAGGCACAGGCTGCTTGCTGGCTGGGCTGAGCTCAGCAGAAGGAGAAGTTTCTGTGTTTTTTATTTAATTTGGACTAGTTTCATTAAAGTCAATGACAATAGCTACTAGGGACTTGAAGAAGTAAGAACATAAGCACAAAATGAAGTAGAAGAAACTAAATATTAGAACTAAACTCTTCATCCTTAAGCAACATAAAGAATATATATAACTTCTTTTTTTTCCCTAGAGTTTGCATTCTGGAGTGTTTTTCTGCTTTTTCTTCTGTTTCCCAAATTTATCGAGCTGCAGTACAGCCTGGAACTCAAAGTAGGAATTGTCACTTTGAGAATAGAACTGATATATCAGAAGGAGGGTTTTGCATTCTGCACAGAATATCTGATGAGGTGAATTTTTTTTCTAACAATGTCTTCCAGATTATTATCAGAAGCCATTAAAAAAACAAAAAAATCAAGGGCATTCCAAAAGAAAAGCAATCAGTTTTTATAGAATAGATTTTCCTCAAACTGAAGGAAGAAACATCTTCTCCACGTTATTAATCTCCCTTGAATCCATTTTAATATTCAAATATACTGTGTTTTAAACTACTTCAGAGTAAAAACAAAACAAAACAAAACAAAACCCCCAAAAAACAATACCAAAACCCCCTCATAAATTTATTTTGAAATTACTGGAAAGATGGGTATATAGCAAATGCACTAAATGAACTGTTTTTTTCCTTATTCCAGTTTGTCAGGTTTAGTGTGAAAACCGTTAAATATATACTTCTAAATGCTCAGTTACAATCAAAACAGCTCAGTTTAATTCTCTGGAAAATGGATATTTTTATTTGTTGAAGGGAAAGAATAAAAAAAATTTACATTGCCAGAGACAAAATGGTCACAGTTTATATTGGACAAAATCATCATATATCTAATAAATATTTAGAGTCTTCCGATGTCTTGTTATACATATTTTTGCAATAAATATAGCATATTTTAAGTCAAAAATATGGGAAACAGAATTCAGTTTTCATGCAGATGTCTCAGCTTTAATTCACTGAATTTTAAAGTACAAGTAATTTTGAAATTAAAATTATTTTCAAAATTAAAAATATTTTTAGTGACAGTAAACCAGTTTTATTTTAATGTTTAATGCAGCTGTAGTATCTGCAAATCTAGTTTTACATTCTCAGTGCAATTCATGTATGTGATTTAAATTTTAGTGGAATTAGTTTAATTTAGTTTAAATTACAGTGGAAAGGGTGGTGGTAAAAGCAAATAAAAAAAGGCAGTTCCTTATTTCTCCTTTGATGTGGTATAACATTTACACTGTTTAGCACCAATGCAACATTAATGTAGTACTAATATTAAATAATGATCAGTCCATTTTCTTTTCCATTAAATCACTGTTAATTTTCAAGACTATATCTTTTATCCATTTTGCAATGAATTTGTATTGTTCCTGTGCATGAGTAGAGGAAAAAACTGCACCTGTTAACATTCTCTGCCTATTCTCCTGCCAGATGCACTAGTGCAACTATTTTACTAGAAAGCCATCTGACACTATAGCAATTTCTTTTTACTGAGACAAATAGTAACTGTAGTCTGTTATGATTTGTCCCTTCACATGAGATCATGTTCATATCAAGATGTGTTGCTGTAATATAATGAAAGAAAAAGATGAAGAAAATTTTGAAATGAAGATATTTTGTCCTTCTGCAAAAGAGCAATGTGAAAAATACAGGGAAAATTGCAATCTGAGTCAATGTTTACCTTCCTCCTGTAAGACATACCAGTGAAATCAGCAGGCATGCTGACGTGAGTACTGCAGACTCCATGCACCCCACTCGTGTTTGCCAACAGGAGTCGACAAATCCTGTTCTGCGCTCAGCAGAAGCCTGCTGCTTTCTGTGAGAAGCGTGAGTACAGTTTGGGACTGCTGAGCCGAAGAAATTACGATGTTTTGCTGTGAGGTGGTTCATTTTTTTTTGCATTTTGGAAGGGATCTGGTGAATTTTGATCTTTCTTTTGCTGGAGGAGAAGCCTGAGGCCAAGTTAATTACAATGATTGCAGTGATCCATTTTCAGCCCTATGGGCATTGGAATTACTTTCTCCTACATTCCCCCTCTTCATCCTCTGGCTATAAGTACTCCTCTAGATATTAGACTTGAACACTAAAGAGAAGACTTTGGCCTACTATAAGCATGGACAGTTTGCAAAGTTCTCTCTTCAGAAGCTGTCATTTTTCAGGATAAAAGAAAAAAGTAGTTCCTTGAGGCTAGCAATCACCCTTCACATGCAAATTTCAGGCAGAAAGCCAACCATAATTGAGAGTCCTTTAATGAGATGCTCAGCATGATTTCAGATGCTCCACGGTCAGGGGCAGGCAGGCTGTCATTTTAGGAGACATTTTGGATTTTTTTTTTTTCACGCCTAGAGATTGATATGATGGAGATGAACAGCTGGACCATAAAATAAAACCACTTTTGGAAATCTTGCACACAAGGAATCAGATATTTACCGCTACTGTATTAGAATCAGTCTCTTTGATACAGAGTCACACCTTTGAAACATCTCTTCTATTTGCAGAATTATCCTGAGAATTAACTGCGATGACATACTATAATAGCTGTTAAGGAATTCTTTGTGGGCCAGCTTGAGACTTCAGGCACAGCCTAGGGCAAAGGGCTGAGCAAAAGCTGAGTGAACCCTTGAGTAACCCAAGGAGGCATTGTTTCCTCAAGATAAATAGCAATTCTCCTGGCGCAGCTTCCTTTCTCAGTGGGTTTGTGAGATACAGCTTGTATGTACGGCATACACTGCTGCTGCCTCTATCCCACTTCACTCTGAGCAGTTAGGGGTCAGCAGAGGGATGGTGTCGCCTGTTTCCTTGGAGCGCTCTGCTCCAGGAAAAGATAAAGGGTCTGTGGCAGAGCCAGCCCTCTTCCTACTTTTCTGGACCGCTCAGGTAGCATGAGCAAAGGGGTCAGCAGGGCACTGATTTCCTTTCCACCCTCAGATGGATGCATAGATCAGCGTGCACTGCGGCTCATGGGGAGCAGTTTCAAGGGAAGAAAGAAAGAAAAAGCCAGGGAATACTACCAACGGTTTTGCTAATTCTAGATTACTGTATCACATCTAGGATTGATGACACTACCAGGAAATACTATGAAATAAATGGCATTTACATGCCTTCATTGAATAATATGTTATCCTTCCCCATCATGTCACTTACACAAAAAGTTCTCTTTCTATGTGTGTCTTATCCATTATGAGAAAAAATGTCAAGTATGGTACAGCAATTTCACAAAGACTATCCATATTTTTAGTTCTCTCAATTGGTCAGGTTTCAGATCACCACTCCAAAAAATGTGTATGTCCATATAAAGCTCAGTCTTTTTCTTTTCCCCTATCAAACTCTCCTGCCCCCAAAACTTAAAAAAAAAAACAAATACAGATAGGCGGATGAAGAAAGGAATGAGATACTTATTTTTCAGATGTTTTCACTGAAGAAAAGTAATTTCAAAATCACCACCTGACAAGGAAACATAAATACAGTATCCTGAGTTGCTGAAACACAGTTATTGAGCTTTCATGACAGGTCCTTTACATTATAATGAAAATTATTGGCCTATAATAGAATTACGTTAATAGAAAGAAAAGATGGAAAATTCTTCATATAAAAGAATATCTACACAGAAATGTATAGATCCCTAAGAGTTGGCAATTAATTTTAATATTTTCTAATTTTTAACCATTCTGCAATTAAAGTAGAACTTCTGTAGGATCTATGACACTTATACTGTTTTGCTAATGTTTTGAACTGCATTGATTCTGTGGTTTTTATTGATAGGTTTGGAACTTTTAATTACTAATTTTATTTTTAATTAGTTCTTCTGTCCCACAGGTAGTAAAGACATTTATAACTAAGGAGACTGTATAATCTTACAGTGATATTGCTTTGTAGCATAGGGCTAAAATGAGTTGAGTTTTACTTCATAGTAACTTTTTAAACTTAATGTAAATTATTTGACTCAGTTACATAAAAAAGCCTCAATATGAATACACATTGTAATTTCTGCAAATAACCTCAGTAGTATTTATTTGTGTTAGTACTTCAGAATGAAAAAAAATGTTAAAATGCTACAAACTGACAAATATAAAACAGAGTAGGAATAATGGAGGATATTCTGTAAATAATTCAGCTAAGATTGTGTTGGGCACTGCATGAACACATGACAACAGAAAGCCTGCAGTGTGCAGTGTGTGTTTCCCAGCTCACATGCCTTGCTGGCTCCCCCACCGTCAGCAGGAGCCAGAGCATGCCCCATCCCTCGGCACACCCTGGGGCGACACTGGGGTGCGTGGGCAAGAACGGTGCGGCAGAAAGGGCTGGCGGCAGGGGTTGCGGGATACATGCGGGGATGCATTTACCCGTCACCCGACTGTGTCCAGGGTGAGTGCCTGGGCGCCAGCACTGAGACGGCAGTGCCTACCTGCCTGGAAGTGCACCGTGATTTTTCAGAAAGCTACGCACATTTTTAATTAATTTCTGCACCAAAGTCTGAGAGTAATCACATGGGACAACTCAGCTTTTAAAGTTGAATATGCACCATTTTTTCCTTTCGACCTTAGGCCCTGTGTAGATAAGAGAAACCACTGGAGAGGGACAGTGCAAGTGAGAGCTCAGGCACAGAAGAGAGATCCATGCTGAGGGAGCAAAACGGTAAAGCCAGCAACAAACTCTCCACTGCATGAACCCCTGTCACGTGTCTTAAAGGCAAGACTGCTTTCCCTCTCTTCAGTCCAGCTAGCTGAGACTAGATGCAGTATTTCTCTTCCTTAGATGAGAGGAGGTTCTGAAATCCAGAAGAATCTATACAGAAATCTGTTGTTGTATTTGCCCAGCCTTAACCACATTAGGATCAATCCAGATTTCTTTCTCACTTACACAGAGATTATTTTCTATATGAACAAAACTAACTAGGAAGAGAGCGATAAAGTCTCCCCTGATCCTCCTTTTCTCCAGACTAAACAACCCCAGTTCCCTCAGTGGCTCCTCATGAGACATGTGGCTTTAGTTCTGGGATCCAGCAGTTTTACAGGATTAGTCCTGCAGTATCATCGTACTTAAGGCATTTACACTACCACTACAGAGTGGTATGTCACCACAGTTCCTGCATAGCTCTTGCTTGGTTTAGACAGCAGTCTGGAAGCATCAACTAGACAAAATGCAGCTATCTAAGGATATTTTTTTATTATTCTGAGCAAAGACTTACAGTTTCTTTTCCTGCATGAATTATTTAATATAAAGAAACAAAGGTCCTTGATTTTTGGCAGTGTTAATTTTAACTGAAGAAAACATCAAGAGCACTCACTCAAACTGACACCAGAAAAAAAAAAGAAATCAGCTACTATGACTTCCTGAAAGCAAAGAAGAAATGCCCTTATTTTCAAAGTTGCATTCAGTGTCATATCAAGTGGCTGTACTAATAATACGAACCACAAACAAATTGATTTAGAAGAGAAACTACATTACGACTTGCAATTTCCTACCACTTTGGAGTCAATTTTAAAATCTATGCCCAAAACAGCACTCTTGTCAATGTTCTTTGATTTGCACATGACCTTTAATATTGCTGCGCTGGTCTCCCAGGGTCAAGTTTTTAAAAAACAGGTGTCTAAAGTTTGATTTCTAAATCTATATTTATGTCCCTGAATTGACAGCTTGATTTTACAAAAGCCTTGAGCATCAAGCAGTTCCCATTGATTTCATAATGGAGTCAGACGGTGCAAGATCAATACTCTTAAGTGCCTAAATACCTTCCAGCATCAGGGCTCTGGTGGCTCTGGTAATGCTGTATCATAGCGACCAATTATTTTGACTTGTCACTACACAGTGTACCTGAGATTTCATTGTTATTGTACATCAGTGTGTGGCCTAATACTGTGATTTCAGCTACAGCCAACAATATTGCAGGACCGATCCCTATTTCCATGATAATGAATCTGAAGTAAATTAGTTAGACATTACAGCAATCAGATCACACAGGTGATGCTTTTGTAATGGTTACAAAAACTCTTCAGCAGAAAAGGTCACTGACACCTGAACTGCACACCTGTTGAAAGGCAGAAATAATCATCTCAGAAACAAAACCAGAATTTCACCTGAACACACATTTCTGTGCTGACAAGGGCTAGTATCCAGGCTATAAATGAAAAATCAACCCAGGAATGAGGTTTGGTATGATAGAGAGAATAGTAGAAGAGATTTTCTAGTCTTTTATCAATGACATGAGCTGTTTTAAGACATAGTAAGGCTAATAACTAAATAGAGGAACTATATAGAGGAAAATATTAAAGTTTATATATATATACACACACATATACACAATATACATATTTATATAAAAACATATAGACATACATGCATATACATAAATATATAGTATTTATATAGTATTTATATAGTATATCCTATAAGTATAAATAAATATATACTATTTGTGCCAGTACCTATCTTTTAAGATACAAATACATGTGGAGAATACATATAGAAGTTACACACACTGGAAAGAAAGCTTCTGTTTAAAGCACATAGTCCTCTGTTGAAACAAAAAACAAGCTCAGTCTGAAGATTAGGTCCAAAGTGGTTTAGATGACGCTTTAAAGGAGAAGGAGAGAAGTTAGGAGTAGAGGAAGTGAGCAGCCAAGACTTTGAGACTGAGCGCCTCTCCCAGTTCCCTGCTGGAATCATCCCTTGCAGCTAGCATGAAGCTTGACCATTAACACACTCACAGACATGTTATATTGCTGTTTGCAGAAGTGAGCAGCACATCCTTCTGTCGAGGAAAATATTTTTTACACTTCTTTCATGTCCTTCTTCCTGTCTACTTAGACTTACCATATTCTTCACATAGTTTTGAAAAAAATATGGCAGTCTATAGCTGTTGTTGCTGTACGGGCTCAGCAACACAGCAAAATCGGAGCCACTTTTTCTGTTCTGTGTTGAACTCTTTCCATTTAAGAGCCATATCCAACATCTTTTACTGATTTTTTATTTTGATATTGAAAATATTTTTGTACTTGAACTGCTTACATGACTGCCACTAGAAAGTGTTAGTGGACCTCTTTATCCAAGTGTCAAGGATAAGTCAAAATAGCTTGAAAAATCATGAAATCATAGAGTCAGGGAATAGTTTTGGTTGGAAGGGATATTTAAAGTTCATTTGTCCAATCCCCCTGCCAAGGGCAGGGACATCTTTCACTAGATCAAAGCCCCATCCAGCCTGACTTTGAACACTTCCAGTGATGGGGCATCCACAACTTCTCTGGGCAACCTGTTCCAGTGTCTCACCACTCTCACCATAAAAAATTTCTTCATTATATCCAATCTAAATATATCTTCTATCAGTTTAAAACCACTGTCCCTTGTCCTGTCACTACAGGCCCTCGTAAAAAGCCTCCCTCCATCCTGAGACTCTTTCTTTGTCACAAAACTTCTTCGACTTGTGAAGTAACTTTGCTGAAAGCAAGGTAGGGCTTTTCTGAATATAGTGTATTAATTCTGAACAATAGGTTTAGGAATTAGTTTTGTATGTAGGTAGAAGAAACTGCCACAAAGTTTTTGCATTCAGTACTCTGATTACTTTACATGTACAGTTTCCTCCAAATATCTGTTGCACACCATAGCAGAGACTTCAGACGATCTTTTGTGAAATGAACAAGTATGCAGTATCCCCATTTGGAAGATTGTGATGAAAATGAGAAGTCATTAATTGGTTTGGATGTTAGGGTTTTTTAGGAGCCTACAAAAAGCATAAGCCCCCTGGATGCCCAGTGTTTAAAAACAGTTTTGAAAATCTCATGCTTAAAATGGTCCTTTAGCGCTTAGTTCTAGTCCAAATTGGTTGCCATTTCTAAATTTTTTTTAATTGGTATTTTTCTGGGTTTGCACTTAAATTATTGTGTATAAAAAGCCTTCTTCAATACCAACTCACATTTGGAGGTTTGCAAAACTTGATCAATGTGGTTTTTGTGTGCAGAAGAACAATGTTCATTAGGAACCTACACAAACAAGTATTTACAAAACTTCCACAACCGTGGCTCAGATCTGTATTTCCCATCATATAATCACCAATTTTTTTTCAGGGGACACGACAATGTTTGAGACTTTGATCTTGGTCCATCCTTTGAGGACACAAAGACAAGGTAACTTCTTAAATAATGCAACTTGTGCAATCTCCCAGGCAAATGGCAAATTAATCAGTCTCCGAATCCTTGTTTTTTTGAAGATTTGTGCATTTTTAAAGAAGATGGAGTAATTGTTTAGTGACTTAGTGCCATTGATTTTCATTATGGATGGTGTTGACTGGGTCTGTGTCAGGTCACCTGGGAGAGATAGCCTTTGCATAGCTAAATAAAATGGGGAAAGTACCACTTCTTATTCCATATTCACAAGGAAAGCGCCAGTCCTTGAAGTAAGTTTTATGTGACCTTGTTAAAGCAACTTTTCCTTCTTAGCCATTTGAATAAATGAGAGAAATGCAATGCTGCATAGGCATGAAACAGAGGTCTGGATTTTGAAGGCCAATAGTTTCCTAGTTAAGAAAAGTTGATCAGAAGAAAAAGTTTAAGACCATAGGAAATGCTCTCATTTACTAAATGTATGTAGTACTACTTGATTTCTCCATTAAAAACAACTCTGTGCAGTTTTGGGCACCTCAATATAAGAAGGTCATCAAACTGTTAGAGTGTGTCCAGAGGAGGACGACAAGATGGTGAAAGGCCTCGAGGGCAAGACTTACAAGGAGCAGCTGAGGTCACTTGGTTTGTTCAGCTTGGAGAAGAGGAGGCTGAGGGGTGACCTCATTGCAGTCTCCGACTTCCTCAAGGGGGGCAGCAGAGCTGGAGGTGCTGATCTCCTCTCTCCGGTGACCAGCGATAGAACACGAGGAAATGGAATGAAGGTGCATCAGGGGAAGTTCAGATTGAACATTAGGAAAAGGTTCCTCACAGAGAGGGTGGTCGGTCACTGGAACAGGCTCCCCAGGGAAGTGGTCTTGGCACCAAACCTGTCAGAGTTCAAGGAGCATCTGGACAATGCTCTTAGTCATATGGTTTAGTTTTAGGTAGTCATGCGAGGAGCAGGGAGTCGGACTTGATAATCCTTATGGGTCCCTTCCAACTTGAGATATTCTATGATTCTATGATTCTAAATTGTTTTACAAAACCATAGGAAGCCTAGAGAAAATGTTATCTTTCTTAGCAGATTCTTTGAACCACGTCACATGATGTAGATATAAGAGGGGATATAAAACTTTCCTGTTTCCAGTTGTTTGACAAAACAGAGCAGTGCTGTTTCAGTAGAGCTGAAAATCTGGACTGTAGTCCACAGTAACCAGATGCAGTTGCCATTGCTGCCACTTCTCTGTGCACATGAACATGACCACTCCACAAAGCTGGTATCCCTTCTGCATTGCTCACACTAGATTGGGTGATCACCATGTCTGCAGCTGACCTAGGAGAAATGCTTAAAGTGTCTGCCACAGAAAAAATTACCCCATTTAAACTCAACCGCTAAAGGAGAGCAGTATTTTGGGGGTATAATCTCCAATAGTCAATGTAAGGGAAAAATTATGTGGGTGGAGAGAGGTAAGGATAGAGCTTCACAACTGCAACTGCATGCAGAAAGAAGAGAAACCCTGAAAATCCCTTAATCAAAATTGTACTATTTCCATGAGGGAATACTGTACAAACCAAGAATTATAATGTTATCTTTATCAATATTTATAACTTTTTGAAACTAGTAAACCAGTTTAGTCTTTTTTGTATATCTGACATTTTGGTTGAATAAAGATAGAATAAAGCTTTCTTACACGGTTTTACTTCCCAACAATCTCTAAAGGCTGTTCAGTTTAACATTTCCAGAAAGAAGTATGAAATCCTCTGGTTCTGTTTTATGAGAGGAAAAATTTAGCCTTTATTTTCTGTATATAAAAAGAAAAAATCACTATTCTCTCCAAAACAAAAGGAAACTGATAGAGAGCCGAATAACAGTTAAATATGATCCTAAAGTCCATAAATAGGGCATCTTGCTGGAAAATCTTTTTCTATACAGATTTTTTTTTTTTTTAAATGGAGTTGCTTGGTCATACCTGAAAATTTCTCAGAATTATAACATTCACCTCCCTGAATTGGGAATGTTTGATGTAACCACTGAAGTGTTATTTTATATATACGTATATATTTTATTTCTTATGGACCAACATGTGACACCCTTCCAACTGCATCACACTTTAATCTACGGGTAGTCCCTTGGCTGGGGAGGGAATATTCCTTATGTAAACTATTTCTTTAGGATGTCACATGGCAAAAAATACTAAGCCAAATAGCAGTGTCTAGGCAGTAAACCAAAACCAACTTCTCTGAACTAAATCTTTCCCACTGGAGGACTGCTTCTGTCTCCCTCCTCTTGCCAATAAGACTTTTTTTAAAACAACCTTGCCAGTGAATCACACCAGAGCAATAATTGCCAGATGTGATATACTTACATCAGCCTGTGGACACACACTGGTACATGAGGCACAGAGTAAATTCATGGAATAATAAAGTTTTCAGATGTGCAATGGGATCCTGTGGTATCTGCAGTCTGAGACACATGAGATAGATGAGAAGAGGGTGGAGGACAAAAATTAACTTACTCAGCCAAAGTACCTTTAGGTATCAACACCAAAGAAGAACAATTGGCATAAATATAACAGTCATTAAAGAATTGGTACTACTACTCAAATTATTTCTCCATTACAGAGTGAGACAACAAAACTTAAACAAAAACCATGACAAACTGAGAAAAGGTCAATGAATAAGATTCAAAGCTTATTGTGGAATAAACTGTTGAGCAACTGAAAACTTTTCTAAAAAATAGCAATAAAAATGGAAGTGCAACATCATTATCTGTTCCTAGCCACCACTGTAATGACAGTAAAGCACGTGATAACTGAAAAAGCAAGCAAAAAATTTTTGTAACTACTTTAGGCAAACAAAGCAAAACAGTCTTTTAAGTTAAGCTGACCAAGTAAAAAGTTATCTTGTGAAGTGAAACAGTGCCTCTATACCATATTACTGAGCTAAGTTTAAACAGTATTTCATATAGCCAACTTCTCCTTAGTGTAGCCAGAGTGCATCCCATTCATGCAAGGGTTAAATATGTTGCAATATAAAAACTGTTTTAGTTTATTATAAAGCAAGATTCATAACATTTGGTCCTAGCAAACTGCTTTTTCATAAACTGCTAGCAGATTGATTGTTTATATAAATTAATTTAGACATGTCAGAAATAGTTTTGAAAAATTATCCTGACATTACTTAAAAATAAACCTCAAACATTATGCTCAATCGTTATGTGCATTACTCTCTCATATCAGCTGACATGAATTGAACAATATAACTGAAAAAAAAAATTATTTCCAAGTAGGATTTTTCATTTACATTGCTGTCTTTAGAAGAGGAATCTTAGTGAACGTATTTGCAATTGTCAATTATCAATGAACAAGGTTATGATTGCTAAAAATAATAATAAGCCATACTGTTTTCATATGGATTCACTGGCAATAGACAAAGGTGGTTTGTGAAGCACTTACAAGTTACAGAGCCTATGGACATGTAGAATATAAGAAAGAGACTAGGTAAGCTATTTTGCCTTATTTAATATTATTTTTTTAAAGGTTATGATGCATGTGGGAAAATCATTACCTTACAGTTCTGAAAGATAAAAACAAAGCACTTCCTGCTCTTCTTTTTCCTTTAAGGAAGTGATAATCAGGGGATAGAGAAAATACCACCTGGTTCCAGCCATGTGGCAATGCCTAGTTAAATCAATTCAATATTTTTTCACAAAAAGAGCTTGGAAATTTGCCTAGATATCTGGATTTTGTCTGGAAAAACTTGGAATCATGACTTGGACAAGATTTTGCAAATACAATGCAATTTAATGAAGAGTTGCATGGCTATGGATGCAGTTCTGATGAAAGGGAAAAAAATTCCCAGTGAATCCACTTTTGAATTCTCTGTTTCTGAAGTGTCTAGTCAGTATCAAAGCTTTTCCAATGTATGATAATTGAGGTGAAAATAACAAGTAACCATGAACTACTCATGAATAGACAGTTAAGGAGAGAGAAGCAACATAGAGTGAATGTGAATATTTGTGTTTGCAGGCATGGGTCTCCATGAATATAACAAAATTATTTAATCTATAAACTAGTGTCTCCATGTGAAAAAAAAAATATTCTCTAGCTGAAGGAAAACAACATGTCAATTAACAAAGAAAAACATCACACAAAGAGAAAAATTATGCTCTCTCAAATTCCGTCTTTCCTCATGCAATATTCCACTGGTTGCAAGAGCGATTTTGACTTTGAAAAATTAAGTAGATCTCAGTGTTTTATGTGACGGCTCAATGAAAATACTGACATTTCACTATTTCTGTACACCAGTTGAAGCGTTACTCCAAGGGTCACTAAAGACCCAATGCATCATATCTACAGAAAAACCTGTGCTAAATAATGATGCACAGTGAAGATTTAGTGGTTGCTTTGTTAACGTGTCTCCATTAAGTCACACTTTCATTTGAGGATCAAATAGGGATTTAGTGCACACAGCTTACCATGACAGCTTAGTATTTATCCTACTGTCACAATGATTATGAAGAATTTGCTTGGTGAGACTCAAAATGTTAGTGTAAGCAGAATTTTCACCTTGAGCAAGAGACTGGACTAGTTGTCATCTCTTTTGACAAACTTTTCCACAACTCCGCTCAAAAATTTTTAGAAACATAATATAATTAAATCACAATGAGGTGATAATGTTGCAAACCTTTAGAATAGATATGTCCCAGTAACATAATCCTTGAAGTTGACTTCTTTTTCTGTTTTCATAATGTCTGTTGAGGCTGAGATTGAGATTTCTCAAATAAATTTTCATTCTGTGAATTATATATAACTTTTTAATGGCAATTCTGTACTTGCTATGTTTCAACAACGTTGATTAGTTAATACAAGCTTTTTCATATATGGGGTACTTTCTCACTGTGATTTAACATCTTTTTTTTGTCATTAAAAGTTAGAAAAAGAATTCAGGAAATGTAATCTGAATCTTTGGGGAAAAAAAAAGAGGGAACAATAGGGGAATTCAGATAGGAAACAGATAAGCAGAATTAGAAAATATTAGAGAATTTTCAATACTTATCTTTCAAGCCTGCATAGACCTTTCCTTAAGATGGATTTTTATACATTTTAGGATATGTAGATAATTAATTCCTCTTTTCACTTTTACAATAATTGCACACAAACACAACCTTGTTAAGCTACAAAGATATGCAGTCATATTCCAGGTGAAATTTTTCCTGACAAATACAGAAGCCCAAGCTATCAACAAATATATTGAGGGTGTCAGACATGCTAAACTGAAACACTTTTTAAGGAAGTATTCTTTAATAGACCTTTAATGACCAGTTGTGCAAAGGAAATCTGATCTCTCAATGCCTGCAAAATGCAGAAACAGTGCAAGTAAGTCTGTAAGAAATTGAATTCCTACTTTGCAAACATTGGGAAATATATTTTGATGTACTTGTTTGAGTATATATGCTTTTTACTCATATATATTTTTTGAAGTACAGCATTACCCTGGAACCTGGGAGTCTTTCTACAGACTCAACAACCATATATCAACCATAGATTAACAGGTTTAATAATGTCTCTGGGCTGGAATTACAGTTATCCAATAGTGAAGTAATTCTATTAGTTTCAAAGAAATGTAGACTCTTCAGTTCCACTGGGGGAATGAAATTGCATAGTATCAGCTTGTTGATGGCATTTGCTTTCTGGAGGGGAAAAAAAAAAAAAAAGATGGATGAGGCCATTCTCAAAGTTAGGGTATTTTTAATTTATTCTAAGGAGGCATAATTGTCCTTGAGTAAATACTGTTCTTACTAAGGGCAGAAAACAGAAAGTTTTCACCAAATTGCAATCTATGGGTCAAGATATCTATACATTTGTAACTATATTCTGATTTATGATAGCTAATATCCATTCTTCTAGATACACTAATATGTTATCAACCCACCAAGCAAAGACTTTTGCATTAGGGTATATCAGCCATCCTGCAGCCAGATTTGCTGTCTGGTTGTGTAAATTGTGTCTGCAGTGAGTTCCACTTCAGCCCAGTACATAAGCAATTCATGTTCTGTTCATGAGACAGTATAAAAATTTGCTAGTTATTTTGATATGTGCAGTGGGTTGTCCATAGGAGCAGATTTCACTGTACAGAATTCTGGGCACATTGTTTTTTCGTTTTGTTTTTGTTTTTGTTTAAAACTATGAATATTATGTGACTAGAGGAGCTTCCTTCATATTTCTCCCTGTTCCTTGTTCCTCTTTATTTACTGCTTTCCCTGTGATTAGAGGCAAAGGTGGAATTTCTGAGTGCCTATGCATCTCTTTTTTTTCCATCAGAAGTATGAAATATAAGGATATGAATCCCCTGGAAATATTTTCTTCATCCCCTAGGATGCTTTTCCTTGCTAATGCTGTGAAGCCTGAATTGACCTGAATCTTCTGCATTAATACTGTATGTTAGCTTCTAACAAGAAGATATAAATACCCGTAACTAGGCTAATTCCATGTATTTTTTATGCACATGGGAAATTGGAAGCATAATCTCATTATCTTATAGTGTTCCTCTCACTTTAATTTCAACACAGTGCTTTTATTTTCAATAGCAGCAGAAACAGCATCTGCTGCTCTAGTTGTTCAATCTAGCCTCAAATGTGAGGTAAAGCAAGGATACTAAATGACAAGAGTTAATTTTCTTTTACTGTCATACCCACCTCAGGGACATTATGTGACTAATGTGCTCTGGAATGGAGCATGAGGATGGGTGACTGAATCTGCTGTTACTTTTTCTTTTTTGCCTTCCTTTTTAAAAAATTCATTTAAAAAATCATACTGTCACGCAAGCTACCCAAGAACCTCCAAGTATCCTTTTCTCATCATGCCACTTAGTTCAAGAAGGCCCGATTGTAGCTCGTGGGTGGATTTCCACTGATTGGAGAACATCTGTTTCGAACATTTGAATGCTTTTCTTTATGCTTATATTTTCCTAGAGAATGTGATGATCAGGAAGTTTTAAAAGTGATGAGGTTCTAAACCTGGAACTAAGCAACAATGATGTGGAAAACAACTGGAGATTGGCAAACAGGCACTGCAAGGACTGCAATAGCTGGTTTCACATGTGATTTTGGATTGAGAAGAGACTATAAACAGGAGTGAACTGCAGGTATAGACACAAATATACTTTCTTTTCAGCTGGTTGGGAAAAGGATCAATACGATTTATTATAACTATAACCATGAGTAATTTTATGAGACAGTGACTTTGGGAAGAAAATAACTGCTGTGAGGAATTAAAAAAAAATCAGTAAATTAAAAAATCAGTACTGAGTCTGTGAACTCAACAGACTAAATCCGTGCAGTCAGAGATCCTGACAGTATTAAGATAGGAGTTGTCAAGGTGGATTGGGTGCATTTAGTCAAATGTTCATCCTCTGACAGTGATCACTATTCCTCATTTCAGCTAAAGATGTGAGAAGCCTGACATGATCAGGTCTCGGAGGTCAGGCACCTATTTCAGCCTGATCTTTAACTGCTGACGGTTGGCTCTAGTCCTGAAGTCTCTGGGTTGTTATCCTCTGCTTCTTATTACCACCTTGGCTGCTTCTCATGATTGCTCTGTTTACACAGATACCTTGCTCTTCTGTGATAAAATCTTGCTCTCCTTTGACTCCTAGTAGCTCTACTGTTGCAAATGTACCCCCATGTCAGGCATGCTCAGCTACCAGCGGTTATGACACTCACTTCTGGGTCTTGGCCATTGCCATAAGCAAATAAGTTAGAAGTACTCATTTTGGGTGTCTCTGACCCAGGAATGCTCCAGGATGTGAATAATTAGCATATCAAGTCTGGTACATGTCACAAAATTCCATCTGTGATATATGCTGACCAGGGATCTCCAGAAACACTAGGATTTTTCCGGGGGTTGGCATTCAAGTAATAGTCTTAGTAGCCTTTAGCTTGAGGTACAGTTTCTCGCAATATATTTTTATACAGGTTACACGCATTGGGGCTCTAGGGGCTGAAACCCATTCTCCATATCTTAACAAAGATTCTAAGCTGAGGCCTTAGAGCCGCCAGTCTTGGTATGCCTTGAACAAGAACTACAGAGTGATTTGAGAAAAGTGCTTGAGAATTTCACACATTGTTCTGAACAGCTAAAACTTCTCTAAATTAGGTCTTCTTTTCCTGGGAAAACAAAGTTGTGTCATCCTTCAAATTACTATTTCCCAAGACCTGGATAAATACAGAAAAACATTGTAACCATTTGGCAAATAAGAATAAGCTATTGCTGAAATCAGATTTTCAAACAATAGAAGTTGCAGACAAATATAGCCATTAAAGATTGTACAAACATATGTGAGAATTGACCACTGAAAATAAAAAGTTTAGGTATAAACCCATTCCAAAAAAAAAAGCCATCAAGTGAACCGGAGTGCTGAGAGATCATTTTAATTTTTATTGCAGCTTCCTTGGTGTGTTAATTTAGGTAAGAAACTTATGCAAATTTTATCAAAACAACAACAGTTACTTGCAGAGATCAATATTTTTTTATGATCTAAGAATAGCAGTTAAAGTCCTAAGTAGGCAATGTATTTCTGTGATGAGTACACGTCTGTATTTTTTAAAACTCAAGCTCAAATTCAAGGGTTTCATGAAACTAACATCAGTGTTTCTAAAGTTCAATATACAATTTTCATAAGCATACAAACACTGTTGAAAATAATTCCCTAAAATATTTTAATTGCCAAATTGTTTTTATGTATTACACCAGTGTTTTTACTACCCCTTGATTTATATACATATACAAATGATTCTATTTACCTTATTTTTCTCTTTGATTTCAACATAAGAAAGAACCATGTAAGTAGGGACATAAGAGAACATAGCCAATATTTTATGCTTGATCTGTTTAAACAGACCATACATTCTCACAGAATCTACAGCGTACATTGTCCTGGAAATGAAGGCATCTTTGGGCTACAGGATGGAAATCGCTATTGTACTTCACATACCTATAACCAGTCTAAGCATGACTCCTGCATACTTTAAAAAAATTGCTGCACTTGTCTGATGTTTTGACTTTACAATCTTCCTTTTTCTCTCTAGCAACTGACTTTTTCAGAAGAAAACCAAGAAGTTTAAATCTGCATCCTGGTATATTGGATATTCTATCAGCTTCCCACCTTAATCCTTTTTTCTTTGTTCCCCTCTTTTTGTGTCGTAGAATGAAACAAATAATTTCATCTGCTTTCCCACTTGCAGGTACATTTCAAGCCTGGCTTAGCTGCTTTGATGGGTACAGTTGCAAGTCTGCTGGTCTGAATCAAACAAAGCTGGTCATATTTAGCTGTACACAAGCTACTGCAGCCTTCCTCCTTCTGCAAAAAGGAGCAGGAAATCTTCCAAGAACGATCTCCCCTCAGCACAGGTCTCTCATCTCAGATATTTTCTCTGCCCCTGTTCAACATAAGTACCTAGGTCTGAAGAATGAGACTTGCCTCTTTCTCCACAGTAGTTGGCTCTGCTTTCAAGAGAGGTTTCACTTGAGCTGGTTTTTGTCAACCCCAAAATTTAATGCATGTTCTACGAGGAGTGGCTGAGGACTCTGGGTTTGTCTAGTTTGGAGAAAAGGAGACTGAGGGGCGACCTCATTGCTCTCTACAGCTTCCTGAGGAGGGGAAGGTGCTGGTCTCTTCTCCCTGGTATCCAGTGATAGGACACATGGGAATGGTTCAAAGCTGCATCGGGGAGGTTCAGATTTGACATTAGGAAACATTTCTTTAATGAGAGAGTGATCAAACACTGGAACAGGCTTCCTAGAGAGGTGGTCGATGTCCCAAGACTGTCAGTGTTTAAGAGGCATTTGAACAATGCCCTTAATAACGTGCTTTAACTTTTGGTCAGCCCTGAAGTGGTCAGGCAGCTGGACTAGATGATTGTTGTAGGTTCCTTCCAACTGAAATATTCTGTTCTGTTCTGTTCTGTTCTATTCTACTCTAATTTTAATTCACTGGGGTAGCATCAGGCCCTTCTGTGTGGAGGGAGTATGATGAATTCCTGTTCCTTTTCCTTGGAAAAGATCCCTTTTGGTCTCAGCAGGTTTTGGATAATTCCTTAATGTTTTAAAGTGTCAGAACCTCCTAAAACCAAGCAAATATCAGTAAGTTCAAGTGTGTGTTGTGCTGCCAGTGCTTGTGCATTTACCCACATGCCATCTCAGCCTGAATCTTAGCCCATGCTTTGAGTAGTCTAGCCAGCACTGTCTATATTGAAACTGGATATCGTTGGCCTTCCCTCCACCACCTCAGCAGACATCACTAAAAAGGATGTCTTCTCAACAACTTCTCATACTTTTTCTGGTCCAGGTTATTCTCACCAGATCATCTGTCCCCAAAACCTGGACTTTCCCAGACACCTATATCTTGCATGAGCCCACTCTGTGTATGCAGCTGTTCTTTCTGGCTGAAAATAAACATGCATTCCTCAGTTTGCCAAGTGCATTTATGACATTGAAACACAAGTTAAGAACATTACAGTGAAATGATGCATATTTAAACTGTTTAAATTGATAATTTGCAAGAAAAAAAGTAAATCATCAGCAGTCAAGATGATATTGGCAAAAATGGCTCCTTATATGCAAATTGGACACTACAGTGTACTGATAACTAGAAACCCTTAAGATAGAGATCATGCTTTATTTTTAAAATAGTATTTCACTATTACAATGCTAATTCTATAAATTAAAAGATTATATTGGCAAATATATTTCTGTTGCATTCATTTATTTGTAAAAGAATTGAGTTAAGCTAAATTACATTCTTTCCAATTTTTCTGTATACTTCCAAGTAGTTAGTACTTCAAAATTTAACACTCCTGCTTGGAATATGAGGTGCTTTGTTACACCATCAATGAACAATGCCAAATGGCTGTGTTCCTGAGGTTTAGAGAATAGTAGCGTTATAAGGAGAAGGTAGAAAAAAGCTCCATAAAGATCCCCTCCCATTTTCACTGTGCTTGTCAATGTGTTCCTGAAATATAAGCTCCAGGAAAATCTATAAATGTCATAAATTCCTGTGTGAGAGCTGCAATGAATTTTCAGCCTTAACCTCATAAAGACACTTTAAAACAAGTAGTTAGTTGGTTTTCTAGGTGGGGTTTGCATATTGTAGTCATAATGAATTATTTTTACCAGGAGAAATAGTCATCCTTTCTAAGATACCTAGTTCACAGCACATTCAGGGAACATGAGACAATAAATTTTGAGAGAAAACTGTGTGGACAACAAGTAACTTTGCCATTAACTTGAGCAGGAATAGGATTTCACTTTATTTTACATGCCATATTAACACTTGATTACAGTAAAGTCACATTTTTCAAGTTCAAAGGATATGGAAATTCTACTTAAAAATTCCTGCCTTCCTTCGCTGTTTTTTAAACCATGCCTCTTGTTTCCCGTGGAGACTTCAGCTACTCTAGACCAGTATTAATATAGTCTAGTAATAAAGAAAAGGTATTTTTACTCACAGAAATAAGTCCTAATAAAAGTTTTCATAATGACAAGCCACAGGTTTGCCCCTGGTGTAGTCTACCCTGTGCTAGCCTTTTTGGAAGTCCCTCACTAGGAGGAGATGCTTTTTACACTGGTTGATTCTTTACCCAGAGCTGGTGATACAATAGCCCATTCATTGAATAAACTATTTATATTCATCTACGTGTTTCATGTCATACCATGGAAATAAATAGCTGCTTACTGTAATAGCTATTACGTATGAAGTCTGCCACTTTGATAACCACTGTTATTTCTTCATGGGTTTACTGCTGGTTATTTTCAAAATAAGCTAAGTCTGCCATTAAATTTTTTACTTGATGTGGTATGAGAATGTTCTGGTTTTGGCTGGGATTATTTTCTTCATAGTAGCTAGTATGGGGCTGTGTTTTGGATTTGTGCTGGAAACAGTGTTGATAACACAGGGATGTTTTCGCTATTGCTGAGCAGTGCTTACACAGAGTCAAGGCCTTTTCTGCTTCTCACCCCACCCCACCAGTGAGTAGGCTGGGGGTGCACAAGAAGTTGGGAGGGGACACGGCTGGGACAGCTGACCCCAACTGACCAAAGGGATATTCCACACCATACGACATCACACTCAGCATATAAAGCTGGGGGAAGAAGACAGAAAGGGGGGACGTTCAGAGTTACGGTGTTTTGTCTTCCCAAGTCACCGTTACGTGTGATGGAGCCCTGCTTTCCTGGAGATGGCTGAACACCTGCCTGCCCATGGGAAGACGTGAATGAATTCCTTGCTTTGCTTTGCTTATGTGTGCGGCTTTTGCTTTCCCTGTTAAACTGTCCCACAGTCTCAATCCACGAGTTTTCTCACTTTTCCCCTTCCGATTCTCTCCCCCATCCCACCAAGGGGGGAGTGAGTGAGCGGCTGTGTGGTGCTTAGTTGCCGGCTGGGGTTAAACCGTGACAGAGGATAATCTGACTGTCCTGCAAGAAAAGCATTTAGGCCTGAGTCTTTGTCCTGAGCATGACATTTCTCCAGTACTACTGTGTATTTGTTAAGGTAGCTTCACTATGAATCAGAGGATCCCTCTGTGTGGAGCAAAATCTTTTATAGTCTGAGATGTTGGAGTGCCACTCTTTCTTAGATGCCAAAAAAGGCAAGTGAGAACTTCATCATATTCTGGTGCTCGTCTATTTCAGCATGGCCTTTTGATGCTGTGTGGTCTGCTACCAGCTTCAGACACAGCCTGGGATCATTAGTCGTCATGATGAGAAAAGTGGAGATTTACAGAAATACAAAAGCAGACCCATACTTCATGCTGCTGATGGAGAAGAACTTTGTTTTGCACTTGAGATCCCAAAATGTGCTTCCAGGGCAACTCCTATGACAAATTATAAATCACTTTCAACCCATCTTCTACAGGGAGATTTTTCTTTCTATGTAGAGCTTTCTTCACAACGTTAAAAAGGGACCAGCTAACAAAGTACAGCTGGAAAAATCCACATGTGAAAACGACCAGGCAGCCTACCCCTGAGGGCTAGACTACAACATTTAGTCACAGCCGTGAATCAGACGTACTGAACTGCTCAGGGGGAGACTTGAAAAGGGTTGAGTCTCCTTGGCAATAAACTGTTAGCCAGTATTCTGAAAGGCAGTAAGTATATGCAATTATTTATTTCTTTGGGTTAACAGCTGACAACAGTTTGCTGTCATCTTTACAGCCAAACCTTTTGCTGTTATAGCCATAGATTTTATGTACTGTCCTTTGTTTCTCTTTGTACTACTGTGCTTGCTCTAAGGATCCCTGTATCTTCAGAGATGTGTAGACTCAGGCACAACCAGTCACAAGTCTAAAAACAGCAAAGTACAGACAATGTAAAGAAACAGATTTCTTAACAATTCAGGAAATGAATCCGGTAGGTATGAGCAGGCCACACCTTGAATTTTTATATTGACAGTCTCTGAGCATTCCTATAGTAAACAGTGACAATAAAAATATTAATGTGTTAGTGCACCCTTACAGTCATTGTTTTCTGTGACATTACAAAGTGTTATCTATTGATGCCTAAACTAGAAATCAAGCCAGTAGACAAGAAAGCATCATTATAATCATAATATTGACTGTTCCATCATGATTTTTTAATATTGTCTCTGTTTACTGGACAAAAAGAAATATTGAAGACAATGCAACAACGAAGAGTCATTGTTATATATTACTAATTTCAGACGCAATCAAATATGCAGTGCTGACTAGAAAACTGCTGAGGCAAGTGTAATCACTATACTCAGGTGAGTCAAAAATTAAATGAAATGCAAAAATAAAGGACAGTCTCTGAGCTCATATAAGTCAAAGCTGGTCAGTTCAAGTTGATATACACTAGTTGGTGATCTGTCCCATAGACATTTTGGGCCAAACACAGTCTTCAACTTTGAGTGACATATCTGCAATCACATCTGAGCTGATGAAGTTATATGGGATGTCAGCCAAAGGAGAACTGACTTCTAGAAAAAGACTACCTAAAAATTAATATCAAGCATTGCACATTTAATTAGTAACAACTGTACTCCAGATTCATTTTCAAAGATCTAATATTTGGTCCTTAAGAGTTATTTCTAACTATTTGATTTTGTATATTGCAGTAAGTTTCTAGAACCTAGCACAAAATTATGTTGTCATGAATAGGAAGCATATTTGTGATTCTAACCTGGTCTTATACTTTCTAAGCAAAGATGTATAGAAAGTAACAGAGCAGATGCTTATCCATTTATGACTGCTCAACAGTGATAGATATACCAGCTCTTCTTTGTTCTGCCAGAATTTCTGCATGCATCTGCTACAGCAAGAGCTTGCATGCAGACACTTATGGGGATGCATTTTGTTTAATCTACTGCTCTCTTAACCAGAAGTTGCCATATATTTGAATGTTGTCTCTGTAAGGGTAAATACATAAGACACATCTAAATCTGTTTTAAGTCTGAGACATTTGTTTCAAATATGTCTTGTGGCAGTAAGCTCATTTTCTCCTATTTCTTTTGACCTGTTGCCTTTTGAATTTGTCTTCCAACAAATCAGTTCTGCAGTTATTAATACCAGCATGCAATAGATTTTAGCATTTTTCAGACTATCCCCATCTAATCCCGCATCTACTAACTATCTGATCCAAACCCTAGAACAGAGATATTCTGATGAACTGTGTGATTCGGTATTCATGTGAATGTGTGTGTTACTTTTCATACAAATTAACTGGGTTTAGAGATCAAACCCCTAAAGGGAAAATAATATATGGATAAAATTCACAAGCACATTTCTATTATTGGGAATTTGTATTTTCCTTTTAAAAACAAGACAGCAAACTAATATATCAATTTATAATACTTTAGATTATAAAACAGCAACTAATATTGGGCACAGCTCAACAAAAGCTTTTAGCACCTAAACATATATCTCTTCAGCAAAGGACTTTGTAATATTACAAAATTAAGCACATGCCAAGATGTTTTGCTGGGACGAATTGTTTAATGTCAGAACAAGTAATAAAAGGCTTTGAGGTTTTATCGGTTTACTTCAGGTTTCTGTGAGGAAGGAGAAGTTGTTCACAAGAGAAGATGCAATTTAAAGCCTACTTCTAGACCCTTACATGGTTTTGTATGTTTGTTTTTGCTTTGTTTCATTTTTGCATTTGAAACAAAAACGGACAAACAGAAGCAGCAGTTAACCTAGCAGGATTTTGCTGTGTGTCCTTTCAGGGTAATAATATATACAAATATATAAAGAGTGAAAGTCTCAGCAGTTTTTCAGCTTTGCAATGTCAGGATGAATCAAATGTATCAATAGAGTTTTGTCAGAAGCAGAAGCCAGGCTTTATGGGAAGATTGATGTGGTCAGCATTATGCATTGTAATCAAGCCATGAGTCAATACAGATTAAATATTGACAGAGGTACTTTGCCTAGTCTGAGGCTAAAACAAATTCCTGAAACCATCAGGAAACATTATTATTATACCCATGAAAGTATGATAATCCTGCTACTGCTTACGTTATTCATTATACAGTGCTGTACTCTAAAGATGTATTTTCATGTGGAAAAGAAGAAAAAATAGAAAAAGAAAAGAAAAAAGCCCTGAGGCTGAAGAAGAAAACTGATATTGGATTTAGCAACAACATTAGATAGAGCTTTTTAATGAGTTGGTTCATACACCATTAACCCATCATAAGGCAAAAGAGAAAGTAGTGGCTTGGAAATGTCTTGAGAAGTGAACATAACTTAGTTATGCTTTTATGGAACTGTATAGGTAACCTGTAAAACAGTGACAAGCCTGGTAGTAGGGGAGATTTTACAGGGAGTAAGAATTGGTTTGCTCATACATGTATCAGTACTTACATCGAAAAATGTGAAGGTTAAAGTTTTAACTTCAAGCTCTGTCCTGAACCTTTCCAAATCATGTTAATGTCATTATCTTAATGCTGTACTTCTGTGATTATTTCCAGTGAAATGTCTCTGGATTCTGCATAAAATAAAATTCACACAAATGTACACATTTTTTTTCTAAAGATAGAACAACTTGAAAAAACTATCACAACTAGCACAGTGTTACCCCTGATTTTGGGCAATATGCAGCAGAAATATAACTAGTACTTTTTTCTTCTGGTCCATTAAGGAAACTACAACAAGAGAGGTCAGAATAGTGTAGCACTTGAATTATCTTCAAATTATTACAGGGTAGCAAATGTAGTTGAATTTGGACTAGACTGTGATGAAGTGTAACAATACGCAAGACCCTTTCTTTGCAGAATATATTGTACAGCCCTGCAACATAACTCAGACTGCATGACTACAGACTGATTGTCGAAGTAAGCAGGGATCATGAATATTGCAGTGACTAGTTTGGCAAAACTTCCACCACAGTAGCCACATTTTCAAAAGAGCAATTTCCTATTTGCAAACTAGAGTTTCTCTTCATGTCTGCACCTGCATTAAATCTAACTAGCGTGTTTCAGGTTTGCCTTTACTTTATGTGACAACTACAGACTTCTAAGATGGCTTTCACCTCCCAAAAACAATGAAAGGTTTAAGAGCTCAGCATAACTTTCAAGACTATAACTCAGTAACAATACATTAGGTTATTAAATTGCAATTAATTTGGGGTGAGTTTATTATGCAGGTTAAAACTTTGACTGCAAGAAACCAACACTGACATTTTTAGAAGACAGAATTACCAGATAAGTGCAACTATTAAATCTACATAGTAGCATTTCATTTTTCAAGAGCAATATAGAAGATAATGCTTGAATAACAATAAAAATGTAGGCAGGAATATAATAAAACCTCATACTCCAAATTTAAAACTGTCAGGATGTCCTTAAAATCAAGTAGCTTGTATTGACTCCTCAGTACAAAGGGAGAACAAATTATCACCCCTGGCTCAGTTTGTTGAAGTAGCACAATTTTTTGTTGATTTCCATTCCACCTCTACTGTTATTTACGTGTAGCTGTTGGGATACATTTAGTAAACATGTTAAGTGTTACATGCCTGTTGCTCTCAAGTACTACATTAATTAGAGTAAGGTCTACACTGCATTTGTGCATAGAACATTTTTTCCTGAAAGCCATACATAAAAATTTATAATATCTGCAAACAGTGAAGTTCAGTGAGCTATCTGTATTCATGGTAAGCCATGCAAGGTCCACATTTAACTCTACCTAATCATCCAGGTTTTCTTCTCATTGGCACGGCAGCAGTGTCACTCTGGAATCTGTCAGGCCTAATAATTTATGAATGATATAACCACAAGGTTTAGTGTTCCACTGAGCTGGAGTCACAGACAACAGCTTTTCCAGCTGGCATAGTATTTTTGTTGTTGTTCATATGTAGCTTCTTACAAAGTAAAGAGTAAATTCAAATTTTCATCAGCTGTCAGACACAGAAAGCGGAAAGCTTTCTATGTTCTGTTTCACCCTTTTGCTGATTGATTAGCAAAACTTCATATCAAAGTTTTCTGCAGCAAACAGGACTTGCAGAGCTTTAGATCTGTCTTCCTTTTCTCTCTCTTTCCTTCTTGCCTAATACGTAACTTCTGTCAGTTTATATAGTTTATGTAAATATACCTTTTAAAGCTTGAATCTGTGCAAATCAGACTTCAAACTACAGGTCCTATATTGTTGCAGAAAAAGGATGTAATTGTTAAGTATGCATGGTCTTTCACTCTCTTCACTGCTGCTCTCAAATCTGAATTGCTCAATTTGGAAAACCAGAACAACTTCCACAGGTAGCCTAATTTGCGCTAGTTAGTCACAGTCACAAAAGGATCATATTAGGCAAACATAAAAAAAAAATGTTTTGCTTTAGGTTAGCATTGGCTATATTAAGAAGACATGTTCATGTAAAGGAAATTAGCTGAACACCACCACCCCACCCACCCAAGAAAGTCTCCAAAACCAGGAGTGAACCAAAGAGAAGTTCGACAGAAAACTTCCTCTCCTGAGGAAGTTTAACCATGGAGATACCATTCCCTAAGGATTCTGGGGTGGCTGAAAAAAGTCTTGAAGAACACTATAAGCATAATTTTTCATCAGATAGGAGTTGAGGAGTAAAATTAGTTTGCTCTGTTTCACAGTGGGTTCCTTTCAAGTCTCATCACAATCACAGAAAAGTGGTTAAGAAGTGCTGTTGTTCAGTAACCATTCTTTTTTCATGCCCTGCTGACACATTCTCCAAATCCAAGTCCAAATGCCACTTCCAATAGTGAAAGCTGAAGGATAGCAAGAGCAGAAGCAGCATGAAGGACATTACATGTCAGACAACCATGAAGGTAAATGTCACTGTTTATCTTGATGAACCCCATCTTGTTTTCCTCATTGCTCTGTTAGTCAGTGTTAGAAGGCAGAACCCCTTTGATTCAAAGCATTCAGACATTCATTAAAAAAAAATCTTTTCCTCCCAGAGGCAAGCATTTTGTGCAGTGTAAAAATCACAAGTGTTACAAGTCATATGCAAATGAGCTGTGCCAGGAAAAACAAGAGAAGCTGTGATTGCAGAGTGTAAAGTGACTCTTACCCCAATAAAGAGTCCAGAAGAAACCAGGAAAGTGTCTATTATGTCTCACTTGCCATTCTTAATTTTCCATAAAATCCTGTCCTGGTTTCGGCTCATACTGAGCGAGCAGCTGTGTGGTGCTCAGTTGCCAACTGAGGTTAAACCACAACAAATCCACAGCAAGTCCTTCCCATCCCCCAAAACATACTGAGGCACATGAGAAAGCTCTATTCTGATATTTCCATTGGAAAAAAAACTCTACATTGCTCTTCCATGAATGCAGTTTTGTACTTCCTCTGCTCTTTCTAACTGATGCACCCGTAACAGTATAAGACCTGTAATCAATACCTCGCTTCAGTGTGGTAATAATGAAGCAGCCTGTATTTACAGCATCCCCAGCACCCTTGAAACTAGCTCCACCGTGGTGCTCTGCAGGTCCTGGGTGCCATGCATCCGTGTGCCAGTAACACAGAACTGCTGCGCAGCTGTTCATACCACCACCAGCACCTTGTCCTGTGTCATGGTGACCCTTGTAAGGACACCTTTCAGTTTATTTGGTGCTGGGAACCCCGGAGTTGTTGTTAGAAGACCGTATATACCCAAGGGCCCACACTACACATAGGAACTCTTTGGCCTCAGAGAAGGAGCCTGAATATTGTGATTATTAGACCCTGCACGCAACTCTGGCTACATGCACAGCTTTAAAATAAGTACTTTTTAGAAAATTTTTAACGTGTTTCTTTAAACTTGCATTCCTTTTAAGTTTCCAGAGATTGAAAGTGTTTGCACTTTTGCTGGGCAAGAAGTTGAAGATATCTACTGCACATCCATGCTGTCAACACTGTACATAGAAATCAAGAAAGGAGATTGCTTACACAGGCACTTAGGGATTCCCTCAAAGGGGGTCATTGACAACAGTGGCTCTTTTTCATACGGTAGCATTGAACACATAACTGAATTCTGTGTCATATGGTAGCATCATGTATATTACTTTACAGGCACCTAATAAAAGTCCGTACTGGCTTGTCAGTAAAAACTCTTAGAATCTTTAACCTAAATTGACAACAACTTTCTCATTTTTATATATGCAAACAAAGAACAGATTGAATATATCTAAGTTTAAAAAAAATTGCTTCCAGTGTAACATTTTAACTTACTATATTATTACTGCTGCTGAGATAACACAAAGAAAGGATTGGGTTTGGATTCTTTGGGTTGTTTGGGTTTGTTTTTTTCATTGTCACAAAATACTCTGAGGAAACTCTCTGCATGTTAATGAAATGTAAATGCTTTCACTTATTAAAGGAGAAATACTCTGAGCCACCAGGAGGATCACTCTTCTAAATGAAACATGGATAATTGCATTAGAGTGGGTTATGTTCAGCTGAGCTCCACAGAAGATTTTATTGAGTTAGCTGCATATTTTTTCAGCTCAAGAGAATGGGTACAATTCACTGGAGAAAAATCTCATGATGGGGTTATTTTAGACACAAGCATTTGTTTTGAATAAATAACTGCATCTCCCTGTCCTAAAGATGTGTTACTGATGCACTAATAGTATTGGGCTTATCTTGTTATCACCAGGGTTTATGGATTTTTCTGAGGTTCATGGGCTTATGTATACATCTGCTCCCACAATGTTACCATATATAGCAAGAGTAAGAGATGAGATAGTAAAATATGCAACAACATTCAGAATCATAAACCCCCGGCAACGATCCCAAATATGTAATAAATTTGCTTATTATGTAATGCTGTTTTGGGAAGGGTTTTGTGCAAGACATAAAACTGTATTTTTAACCAATCATATTAGATCACTTTACTGACATGCAAAATGTAAATTAGATTTGCAACACTGATGACTAGTAGATGGCGAAGAAAATGTATTTAGAAGGTAACCAGTCACCAGTCCAGCCAGGAAAAAACAAGTTATCATGTTTATTACCAGTAACACATAATTGATTTTTGGATAGGAAGAGAAAGGGGGTCTTTTCCAAGGCTAAAGTTGTGAATCTGTTAAGTGCTGAAAGCCAGACAAAGAGGGGACTTGGACATCAGAGCATCATCTCCTTCTTACTACTTAAAAGCTTGCTGCATATACACATTTTAGCACATAAGTAGTAGTCTGCAAATAAATATGCTTGACATCATTATTTGGTTTTACAACTCTACTGATGACCCCTTAAGACACCAGATAAAATATTTTGACTCTGTCACAGGAGGACTTTTCCTGGGCTGTTTAGGTGCTAAAAAAGAGTCTGAAGAAGGGTAATATATTCTGAATATATCTAATGCACAGCAGCAATAATTTCTTTTATATGCTATGTTTCTGAACACATGCAGAAATAAGTGGGAACGGGAAAACACTATGCCCTTACTCTGTTTCTCAGCCTAGCAGTGGAGGCTCCAGGGTCCCAACCCTGCTATGGCAATGTGTGCTAAACATTTTGCTTTCTCTTGCAGTGATTCCAACATCAGAGAAGAGTTAGGCTTAGCTCAGCAAAGCAGGCAATACCCAATAAACAGTGTCACCAAGGCTAGGATGAAAGAAGGGACACTGACCTTTGCATCTGTTCTGTGATTTTTATTGATCTGCATCTCCTACATGTATCCTCAAAACTCCCTTCTTAACCTCTCCTAAACCCAATTTTCATGTTAAACTTCAGAAGGAATTATAGACAGATATGGAAAGGAAGTGTACAACTCGTGTGCACACGGATTGTTCAAAATGGGAAAAATGTAAATCTAAAACTTCTACTTCTGTTTTGGCATTAAGTCATTGTTTCTGAAGGGAAGAACATCATAAATCTGATCTTCCAGTTTTCTGGAAAGTATTCTGGTTGGGGCTGGATGAAAAAATAATTACTAATTTACTTAAGTTTCAGAAATCTGTAAAATTTAAGTATTACAAATGTTGTCATAATCCTAACATGACTTTAGAAAAGCAGCTGTGGTTTTGTATTCCTGTTTGAGAAGAGACTTTGTACAAGAATTCTTGTATTTTTCCTATCTCACACCTGTTTACTTCATAAGTAACAACTTGATGTTTACCCACATTCACTACACAAGGAACTTCTTGTGACACAGGATGCAGTTACATTAGCAAAACAAGTATTATCTTGGTTTTTTCTTGCCACATCAGAGCTTGTATGATGAAGAAAGAAGCTTGCAAGCCCTCTGCTATTGTCACAGTTCTTTGTCTCACATTACATTTCTCAGATGCTTAACTACGTGGCAGGCACTTAATCATACACGGTAAGAGTTTCAATTAGTGTAAACTTGTGCAGTTCACTGCTTTCAAATGCTATTTGTCCCACTTAACTGAGAAGCCAGTTCTCAGTACCTATTTCTTAAATAGTCAAGATATTTTCATCAACTTTTTTCTAAATAGTAAAAATAAATGACAAATGCACTTAATGAAACTTTTTCCCCCCCCCCCTCCAGGGGCATGGAAAGAAAGCAACAGAAGGGTGGAAAAAAAACCCCAGAACCAAAAACTAGAACTTGATTTTTATTTCTACTAGGATGGACAAATGAAAAAGTGATATTGTTAAAATTCTAAAGACAGTGGGGTTTATTTTATTTTATTTTTCATCCTGCACTACCTTGAGTCTGTCATGCTATAGGAAACATGCTATCGGCTCTGAAGCCAGTATCTTTTTCAATCAATCCCTTTTCTTCAGAACTGTACACTTTTTAAGGTCCAACAGAGCTGTAAGTCTCAAAGTTAAATGTATATTAATGAAATGATATATTTAATTATGAAATGAAAATGTACATCTAAGTTGAGTCTTAATGCTTATGAAGTACTCTGTCCACAGCAGATGCTTTTCCCACTGCTACCATTCCTGGAATAGGGATAGATGCCCATGGTCCTCTCTCTCCATTTAGGGAAATATCAACTAAAGAAATGCTTTTCTTCTGCAGCAATCAACCCAGTGTGGGTGTAAAAGGACAAGCCGAGGGCCAGTAGCCACTCCCAACCCTGAGCTCCTTAAGGAGTCTCTAGATAGCAAGTTAGGGTGCAGTGCCCAATGACCTCTGCTCTCTTTTAACCATGCAGGAAACTTGGAAAGAGTCTTCCCTACACAAGTGCACCTCAAACAAAGGAAAAGGGAGGGGCCACAGGAAAAAATATTAGACAGTGCTCTAAATGAGCCTATGTACTGTTGCTACAAGTACTGAAGCAGTAGGGTACCTTAATCCATTTCTTATCTACTGATACACCTCCTAATTTGGGGTGAAGTTATTTGCTCTCTGCTGCAGATATCAAACCTTCTGATACTACAGCTGCTGTGGAGGCAGAACATCCACAGGGAGAACTGAATTGTCACCAGTGCTCATTCAATTTAACTTCAGGCAAGAAGTAAAACACTAGGTTGAAAAGTAAAAATTAAATTTACAGTCTGGCAAGGAGAAAATGTCTTATACCCACTAGCCCTTCAAAGTTTGAGTCAACAATGAATCTGGAAGCAGTTTAATTAAGCTGTCATTTTCACTGTGAATACAAAAAACTTCTGTGGCATAATATACTAGATACATCTAGACACCGAGTCACCAGAAACATCTCATATTAGGATGAAGGTTGTGTTGTCAATAACAACTTGTAATAAAGATGTGTAAGTACTATTTCAATTTCTGGGCATGTAAGCTCCTAGTGGACCAACTTGAAAACTGACACATAGGAATTCTACGTAAAAAAATGTCAGGACAGTAACCTACTCCATACAATCACATTTTCAATTCCTTCAGTGAGTAAATTCTGGTATTTCCTTCTGTGAGTAAGTTCAGGTATTTTAAGAGTCAAACCCAGCCCAAATTCTGAGTGGAAAAACACTGATGGAATCTGACAGAACACTTTTAAATTACAGTTATGAACTGTGGAGAGTACTAAGTTAAGTTTCCCCCAAACAACTTTGCCATTAAAACTATTTCCCACTAATTCAAAGTCTGAGAAACAAGGTGTGTGATATACCTCTGCCTCCTGTGAGAAGGGTAGGGTTTTTTTCTAGGGGAGATTTGCAATACTCTATATGGGAGGGAGATGCACATATCCTATTAAGGAGATTTCTATGTAGGCTTATCTAACCCTCAGTGATTTGAAAAGACACCTTCTCAATGACTAATGAACAGTATGTTCAGGCTTCACCTAGTATATCAACTGTCTAAAGAAAACTAGCCACAGTGTCCTGGTTTCGGCAGGGATAGAGTTAATTTCCTTTCTAGTAGCTGGTACAGTGTTTTGGATTTAGGATGAGAACAAAGTTGATAACACACCGGTGTTTTAGTTGTTGCTACGTAATGCTTACACTAGCCAAGGACTTTTCAGCTTCCCATGCTCTACTGACTGAGGAGGCTGGAGGTGCACAAGAAGCTGGGAGGGGGCACAGCCAAACTGGCCAAAGGGACATTCCATACCATGTGACGTCATGCTCAGTACATAAACTGGGGAAAGCTGGCCGGGGGGGCCGCTGCTCGGGGACTGGCTGGGCATCGGTCAGCGGGTGGTGAGCAATTGTGCTGTGCATCACTTGTTTTGTGTATTATTATTATTATTATTATTATCATATTATTATTATCATTTTATTTCAATTATTAAACTGTTTTTATCTCAACCCACGAGTCTTTCTAACTTGTGCTCTTCCAATTCTCTCCCCCATCCCACCGGGGTGGGGGGGAGTGAGCGAGCGGCTGCGTGGTGCTTAATTGCTGACTGAGATTAAACCACGACACACAGTTATATATAAAGTTAAGATGATTTACAAGAATTCCTAAGCTGCAATGATTTGGCACAAGAAATAAGTGAAAACCCAATGGAAAGGAGTCCTAGATTAACCTGTCTCCTTAAAAACAGTAAAGGCTCAGCACTGAAACCTGCATGAAGAACAGCAAAGAGTTTCTGAACTGGAGAGGCTTTTGGGGTTTTTCAAAAGGGCAATAGTTGGGATATGTTTTCCTTTAGCTTTGAAACTTAGCTATTATCTCTGTTGGACAATTCTTTTGCGATCACTTTTGCCATTGACCCCTCAAGAAAGACCAGTCACTTACAAGCTGCTAAGAAGCAATGAACAGAGCTGAAATGTAAGCAGTGAGTGGAGCTGAGATGGGGAGAGGGACAGTTAAATGTGCAAAACACATCAGCTTATCCAGACATTGCTTATCCAATGCCTCAGCTTCGATTGTTCAAAAGCAATAAAATGATAAACAGAACCTCTGTTTGTCATATAGCAAGGGTCTCTTTCTTCTCAGAGTACTTTAAAATTATATTTGAGGGACTGCTTTTCCTTCTTTTTCTCCTTTTTTTTTTTTTTTTTTTTAGTTTGACCAAGTATTTTTTACAATGTTTTGCTTGAGGACTTTTAATTTTGTTTGGAGAGGTTTAGTAGATTAGTTTATTTGTTTGTTTTGAGACTTCTCATTAGCTTACTGGTTTTATACACCATAAGTATTAATACTGTTTATCTTAATAAAAAGCACAAGTTTTGTAATTTTGATCTTCAGGGAAGGAAAGTTACTTTTAGCTCAGTGCCTGGATCCATAATGTCTTTGATTTTGTGGGTCTTTAACCAATCACTGTGCACACAGGTTTTTGTTATTAGCAGACCCGAATGATCAGACGGAGTGCTAGGTTCAAGATAAACTCTTTCAAGATCCTGACTAATCAACTTTTGTGGATTTGTAGAACCTATTGCATTTCCATATGTTGCTACAAAGATTGCTTCTGGCAGCAAGGCAGGCTACTTTCCTTCTAAGGTCACCTCTTATAATAAATGCTGGCAATAATGGTGCGACGACAGCATACTCAGAGCACAATTCATACCCATCTTTTCTACCATTCAGCTTCAAAGCTTCTAGTTCCTCTCAGATGTCATCAAAGAACCTCTCTGAAGTTAATGACAATGTTCAAGTTACATTGTTTCTCTTTGAATAGGCCAAAGCTTTTACAAAAAAATCCAGCAGCTGTTCCTTCATTGTTGTTGCATTACATTCTGCAAAGTCCTTAAGATCATTTTTGAGGCTTTGGTTTGAATATACCCACTGCTGCTACCATTTAAAAGAATTAATATAATATAGTAACTTTTTTCATGGAATATATGTAAAAACTTATACCTGGGCCAAGTATTCAGTGATTCTGTTTTTCTCAGATCTTTTTCTGATATACTTTTCTTTTAATGGTTTTCACTTTTTATATACCAATATGAAATACCAGTCATTCAACCAGAATATTAGACAAGCTCTGGGACAGTTGCTTCCATCTTCAAAGAGAATTCAAATACAGTAGTCTTACTTTGATTACCTCGGAAACTAAAATGATTGCATTTATTCACAAGACCTGAAGTTAAATGGAATTTAGTATAGCTTCTGTTCAGAAGTGGAACAGCAAAGCTGTAATGAGTTTATTGACTCACTTTGCCATCATGTGATGGCAATTCTTCACTCTTTCCCTATTGCTTATCTTAACCTACATACCCTTCAGTCTTAATCTGAGTGCTCTCCCCAGAAGTTTTGCCTGTGCAATGGAGTGCTGCAGTTATGGCAGCTTCAGGAAATGCTCAAACAAAAACTGAATGAGGCAAAACTGTACCAAAGTTTTGTTGCTGAAAAAGTTCTTAAGGAAAAACAAGCCCTGTACCTGAATCTGAAACATGTGTTGAATTTCTGGTTTACATGGTTTAAAAGTTCAGCTGAGAGAGAAGAATTTGTCATTTGAATTGTGAGTTTATGTAAGCCCTAGACTCAAAATTAAGGCAATGATAAACCCCCTGTAAATAGATATCAAACAAATTATTTAAAGCCTTGTTAAATATTTTTAATTGCTTTTGAAATCTCTATTTATGATCATAGTTTTACCTTAGTTGATAGCCTTTTCTTCCTTCTCTCATTCTCTCTTGCAGTACTGTTATGGCAGAGGTTGGAGCAGGGTCAAGGCACGTATTTAGGCTGATGTGCATACTCTTTGCGGAGCTGTTGCTGCCATGATAGACTCCAGATAGAAGGAATGAATTCTCAGCATGTCTCAGCTTACGCAGCTCTCAGTATTTGGTAATGGTTCCCTGTAAAGAAGGATAGTGTACGGTATAGGTACTGTTAACCTGATGAATTAGATTCGTGATACTGCTCTACTGTAGACAATTTTTGAAATCGCAGTAGCTATTATATACTACTTTTTTGGAAACTCAAACACTTTGTAAATATCTTACTCTTATCCTCACTGATCCTCAGATCCTTCAAGGAAAATGGGAACATGTAACATGTATCAGAATGGACTAATTTGAGAATAAAGCCATTGCCATACAATAAGACAGACAATTACAGTAGTCTCCATCACCTCACACTAAAAAAACCCATTGATTTATGATGAACTCTGAATACACAGAAAAGTAACTTCAAATATATTTAAAGTGAAGAAATTCTTTACCCATATTTTTTCCCACATTTTTATTAATTTGTTTCTCTGTTTCATTTTTTTCATGTTGTATTAGCTTATTTGCAGGGTTATGATGGCAAACATTTATTTTTCAAAAGATGAATGCACTTACTAAGAAAGTCCTTGGTAGGCAAATACCAAAAGAATCTTATACTTATGGGAAGTGTTTTAAGGTCACTTGAGCCACTGCATTTAAAATTCATTTCTTTCTTCATAGGACTCAGGTAGGCTCTACTGGCATAGACTGTTATGAACACTGTGCAAAAGCTAATAGAAGTCACATTTCTATTAATTTTGTTTGTTTCAGAAGGAATGCAGGTAAAGATAAAGCATGTGCATTCTTCAGTCACTTGACAAGATCACAGTGCTGTGCATGCTGAAACATTCATGGAAATCACCTCCGCTTTTATATGCTTATGAATTATTTCTTCCTCACTGTTTCCACATCACTTGAAAATAATACATTTGTGCTGAATGACTTTCAACATAGCAATACCTGACAGCATCATTGTCTAAATCCACTTTGGCATCAGTGTGAGGTAGTCAAAACCATCTACACCCGTGTTGAAGAGAGAGCACCCAAGCGAAAGAATAAGGTGGCCTGGGGTGAGGGAGAAGGAGCTTCTGCACATCTCAAGGAGTTAGAAGAGACAAACAAAACCCAGCCACCTGGGTGGCTCAGTTACTTGATAATCAGTTGCACTAAGGACTGATTTGTAGAAGGGATCTACAGATTTTTTGCACATTATAAACAGTTTGTCAAGCGTGTCACTGAGAGCTCTGTGACCATTTATGGGGCAACCAAAAACATCAAGCACTACTGCCAGTCTTACAGAGGAAAAAGACTCTCATGTAACCAGCAGACAGGGATTTTGTGACAGTACTTTTAAGGTCATGTTTGAGCTGTTTATTCCCATTAAGAGTCATGCACAGTATGACAGCTAGGATATTCTGTACTGGATAATGACAAAAGGTCAGAAAAGCCCCATCTCCATCTAAGGTGGCATTACTTACAAATTCCTGGCTATATGGGTTTACCCTGAATAGGTTGGGTGGTCTTTGGTCAGGTGTTGTACACTTTTTAATTGCCTCTAAGTCAAGGGAGTGCATCATCTAAACCTGAATCTAAACCAAATGCATCCTTCATTGCAAATGGCAACATGAATTAAAATTGAACTTGCAATGCACAGATGACCTTCTGTACTCAGTACTACACTGACTCACCTAAGCTAAGTAATGGTGTGGAAATCACAGAGTAACTGTTTAAGGTGACTTCCACTTGCGTACTGCTTTTCTAGTTTCAATCAGTAAAGGCCAACTTAGATGGTCATATTTTCAGCTGGAATCTTGGAATTCCTGAGAGGCAAATATATTCTGTACTAGAAAGACAATAAGGTCATTTTTGAGGGAAACATTATTTCAAGCAAAAAAAAGCTCCACTTTGAGCTACATACATCTGAAATTTGTATATGTTTGGAGCCAGAGGAATCTATGCACTTCAGGAAACTTCATATCCATCATAGATGCTGCAAACTGCATTAAGTGAAAAATATATATGTTACAAGATCAAGGCTTATCATGAAAATTATAATGCAACTGAAAAAAGGAATTGCATAAACATCCCCCCGCAATTCTTATGTTCTCTGAGGTGTTTTGGTCCCTGTGTAAGAGTCCAATTTCCCTTGAAATCCTAAACAGAACTTAGGCTCTTGAATGCCTTGGAGGATCTGAGCACAAACCAACAATAAATATGATAGATTTGTAAATTATCTATAGAGAATCCTCAAGCAGTGAAACGAATGTGTGAAGAAAATTAAAGATGTGTTTTTCCTTGCCTTTGGGATCTTTTTTGGTGATTGATTTTCCATTTCTCAGGCACAATTTTTGTCTTCAGTTGTCTTTCTTTTGCTCTTTAACTTCATTCCTTCAGCTTTGCCCTTTCTTGTTTTCTTATTGTGTTGATAACCAGTAGACTGGATCATAATTTTCCTGAGGCATTCTAGCACTACATTATCCACTGTATATGCCAGCGACAAACCATGTTAAAACAAGGCAATACCTAACTGTTCCAAATATCTATACCCTAGTAAAATTATCTTTAGGAGCTGGACAATAACCAGTACAACTCAGCTATAATCAAGGCAGATTTTCAACAAGTAATAATTTTGCCTGCTTTGTATGGTTCCTCTTTGATATGCTCCTTGTAGTTTTAATCTGGCATTTATTCTATGTTTATTTTCTATTTTTTTTCCTGAAGAATTTAGTATTCTGTGTCTGATCCTTCATTTTATTTTTGCATTTGTTAATTTGTGATTTCCCCCCTAAAATCATCCTTCAGTTATGTGAGGAAAGAAACATATATCCTTTTTTTTTCTCTTTTGATCATGGTTTCCTTCAGTTTTAGAGCTGGAATTGCCTTCTCCATTACACGTCATTTCTCATAGAATGGATGGTAATGATTTGTTTTCAGTCAGTGAAAAAAAAAATAGTTCCTGTATAAAAAATGTGGTCACTCCCTTTCTGAAATCCTTCCTTTTCCTCTATTCTTCCTTGCGTAGTTAAATTGTGTCTGTGCTCTGTATTTTTTTATGCTAGATATAAATGAAGTAACAATTCATGTCTTCACCTCCGTGTGTCAGTGGACTCTCCTTAAATTAGAGATTCCTGCTTCTTTAACTCTTGGCATGACGTGAAACATTTGTCAGTGAAAGCTGTGACAGCCTTACTTGAGGTGTGTTCCCTTCTATATGTCTGCTATGTGTGGTTGTGACATCTCTTGTACAGCAGGAAGACCTAACAAGATTTTTTTAAAAAATCAGACTTCATGTAAGCACATGCACTGAGGGAACTTAACCAAAGCATTGAGTCATCACCTGCTGCCTGGGTCAGGGCTGCCAGCAGTCTGGTGGGGTCTGCTCCTGCTGTCATCCATGATTCAGCACTTTGGCCGCAATCCTATACAAATGCCTAGTGCCAAATCAAGCTTCTCTCCACCAACATCCTCATTGTGACTGTACATCTGGTACAGGTTCTTCTCATTTGTGTTTATATCAGCAGGGCGGCAAAACTGAGCGTACAGCCAGATTAAGATTTTTCCCGTTTGGCATTTCCTGTTATTTCAGTGAGAAGGTTTAAATAGTTCTCCAAATCAAGTCAAATTGGAGCAGATCAAGTGATGGAGCTCTCCCACTTATAAGGAAAAAAAGATTTTCATAGTGTGAAAAGACCTAATTTTAGGCCCTTTAGTATGTACACAAATAAAAAGGCATTGCTCTCTTGAAGATTACGAAGAACTGGCCATGAAAAACTTCACAGCTTGATCTGTATTCTGACCACATATAAAGCTGTATATACCCACTGAATGTAAAGCATTAAATGGCTGGAATGGAAGACAGAATTTTCCCTTTTTTAGGAATGGGTTAATAAGAAAGACACTTCCAAGGTGCAGTGCTGTGCGGCTGTTTCCCAGCACAGTGCAGCAATACTAGACAACAGCAAAAGATATAGATTACCAATTGCTGTCTTTTCATCAGCTAAGAGAAATATTGGGCAAATGTCAAGCCGTCTTATTAACACAAAAGACACAGAGGGCACCTCCAGAGTATTACAGTCCTCTTGAAATTAAACTATTTTTACACTATGCTGTGCCCTAATCATAAATTACTTCCATTATGATTGCACAGATATCATTTATGGATGTAAATTCATATGAATTCAAATGTGTCTATTTTTTCAAATGAGTAGGTAGATGTGCTTGAGTATAGCTGTTTATTGGCCCCACACATAATATATAGCAGCAGGATCACAAACATAACAAAAATATGTGGAATAGAAAGTAACATAATTTATCTATAATGCTTAATTTAATGTACCAATGAGAACTGGGACAGAGAAAGAGAAAAGCCTTTCAGGCAAATAAAAATAATTAAAAAGAACCCTTCTGAAAAATCTTTGTTGTGGACAGTTTATCTGAAATCAGTGCATTTATACTAGAGCCTTGGTCTCTTGTGTAACAGCAAGTGACAACTTTATGAAAGATGATATAAGAAATAGAGCTACTGTGTCAACAGCAACATCACAGAAATGTGTCACAGCCAGTCAATGTGGGTGCTTGCCAGAAAAAGCTCTAGACACTTGCATTCAGTAGTATGTTAATAGAGACACAGACTTTGGCATCCCACAGCCCTGGTGAGATTCATGCTATCAGGCTGTTAGGTTATATGCCGACTATCTGTTGTGGTTTAACCCGGCAGGCAGCTAAACACCACACAGCCATTCACTCACTCCCCCGCAGTGGGATGGGGGAGAGAACCTGAAAAAAGGTAAAATTCATGGGTTGAGATAAAGAAAATTTAATAGGACAGAAAAGGAAGAGAAAATAATAATAATAATAATGATAAAGGAGTATACAAAACAAGTGATGCACAATGCAATTGCTCACCACCCACTGCCCAGCCAGTTCCCAAGCAGTGGCCCTACCCCCCAGGCCAACCTGCTCAGTTTTTTGTTCAGCATGACGTCATACAGTATGGAATACCCTTTTGGCCAGTTTGGGTCCACTGTCTTGGCAGTGTCCCCTCCCAGCTTCTTGTGCACCTTCAGCCTCCTCACTGGCAGGGCAGTATGAGAAGCTGAAAATTCCTTGACTTAGTGTAAGCACTGCTCAGCAACAACTAAAACATCAGTGTGTTATAAACATTATTCTCATCCTAAATCCAAAACACAGCACTGTACCAGCTACTAGGAAGAAAATTAACTCTAACCCAGGCAAAACCAGGACACTATCTCTTTCTGAATGTGCAATGGGCCTGAGTGTATCCACTAAAACCATTTAGATAATTCAGCAAAGAAAATCTTAAATATGTGTAAAGAACCAGTGCTTCAGCTCTCTGAGACTTTCTTCAGTTTTTACTGCTGGATTTTCATTGCAGTCCATTGCCTTTTTTAGTGTGTCCTGTCAATTTTTTTACTCCACATCCTTAAACATATTTGCTTACGCTGTACTAGCCAGGGAAGTACATAAAGATGTCTGCACTCCTCACCAGATCATAAGTGTACATACATGTATCATCAGATATAGAATCATAGAATCATAGAATCATTGAGGTTGGAAAAGACCTCTAAGATCATCGAGTCCAACCGTCAACCCAACACCACCATGCCCACTAAACCATGTCCCTAAGTGCCTCATCTACTCGTCTTTTAAATACCTCCAGGGATGGGGACTCAACCACTGCCCTGGGCAGCCTGTTCCAATGTTTCACCACTCTTTCAGTAAAGAAATTTTTCCTCACATCCAATCTAAACCTCCCCTGGTGCAACTTGAGGCCATTTCCTCTCGTCCTATTGCTAGTTACTTGGGAGAAGAGACCAACACCCACCTCACTACAACCTCCTTTCAGGTAGTTGTAGAGAGCGATGAGGTCTCCCCTCAGCCTCCTTTTCTCCAGGCTAAACAAGCCCAGTTCCCTCAGCTGCTCCTCATAAGACTTGTTCTCCAGACCCTTCACCAGCCTTGTTGCCCTTCTCTGGACACGCTCCAGCACCTCAACATCCTTCTTGTAGTGAGGGGCCCAAAACTGAACACAGTATTCGAGGTGCGGCCTCACCAGTGCCGAGTACAGGGGCACGATCACTTCCCTACTCCTGCTGGCCACACTATTGCTGATACAGGCCAGGATGCCATTGGCCTTCTTGGCCGCCTGGGCACACTGCCGGCTCATGTTCAGCCGGCTGTCAACCAGCACCCCCAGGTCCTTTTCTGCCAGGCAGCTTTCCAGCCACTCTTCCCCAAGCCTGTAGCGCTGCATGGGGTTGTTGTGGCTGAAGTGCTAAAGCATGTAATTTCAAGAATGAGAGGAAAAGGAACTGAACTCTGCTATAGCAGTCTACTGCAGGGTGCCACTGCAGGGATTTTTCCAGAAATGGCAAAACTCTTGGAATACAATTCAGCTACTCCAATTTACATCAATAGAGATTTGGGTCCAGAGACTCGAAATGTAGACAACTGTGAATGGTGGAGTACAATAGTGAAGCAGAATTAAAATAGAACTGGTTTTCTTTTTTTTGTTACAAATAGTCAACATTATCAACTTCTACTATTAAACAATAGTGAGCTGCTGGTGATGATGGCATGATGGAGAATAAACTTGCTTTCTATTTTGTTTTCTTTCTATTTTCACTCGAAGATTACACTTTTTTTTTTTTTTCTATAGTGTTGAAGTGTAAAAATAAAATGTTTTTCAAAGGAAAAACAATCTTGGGTAATGAAAGTTCTCCAAAACTTAGGAGAGTCTGTAAATTACCAAGTAACATAAGACTTGCAATGATTTTCCAACACCAGGAATGTTATTGGATGTCCAATGTATTTAATGATTGCTGAATAGTTCACAAAGTTGTCCCCATGTTTCTGAATATTACCTATGGTTTGGCTTTGCTGAGTATTCTTTCTACAGCTTGTTTGAAAACCCCTCTCTTATTATTTGTTACTTAATATTTGGATTGTGTGGGTTGTCATCTTAGCCAATACGATTTTTTTTTTCTTCCTGATTGGAAAAAACTTTTTAACTAAATAGTTAATGATGATGCATAATAAATAACAAACAGAACAGTTCTGAGTATTTTTCCAGACTTGTGCTAATAGTGACACCTTGAAGATTTATGAAGATTATTATGAACACCCAAAAACCATTCAAATACTTCCTAAATGATATTTTGCCACTAATTACAAACCACACTTTCCACAAGTTACTGAATTGAGTCCATTTTTTTAATTGCATTGCAGCTTTGAAATGCCATATATGAAATGACACTGCTTTGTTCTATCACAGGTTACAAAGCAAGCACTGGGAATGTTGGGGCATTGTGACAAATAGGCAATATTTGTGTCAGCTGGTTTGACACTCAATATGAGGGGGTTTTGGGCTTTTTTAATAATCAAGATTCTGGAAACTTAAAAGAAAAAATAAATAAGTTGTCATAAAAGTATGCACAGCAACCTTCTCTGAAAGGTAAATATTTTGTAAAATTTTATCACTGGGGTTATAAAGTCTCCTTCTACACTTGTGATTCATCAGGTTTTAAGCTCTAGTACTGTGGGGTTCTTTTTAAGTTCAGATCATTTAATAAGTCTAAGAACTTGGCTTGGAGTTAGAAAAATCTAGATGAGATGCTTCTTTTTCCCTCTGTTTTTCTTGTTTTTATTTCTGCATGGCCTGAAATCTCTGTTTCAAGTAACCTTCTGGATAAAGCATAAAACTGCAATCAAGTGAACTGGGATTTTTCTCTGGTGTGTCGCAGACTTCAGTACGTCCACCCTAGGCTCCCGTGACATTCTAATGGCCTTTATTTTCTTCACCTTCTTCTGCTACTCCACTGCCCTCTGCCTCCTTAACCATCAGGGAACTGTAGGATGTGGGCATAGGGACATAACAATGCAGGCTGAACACACATTTATATGTGTGGTTATTCCTGTCTAATTATATCAGATGATGGACTTTTCTTCAAGATCATAATGAAAGGTAAAACATGGAAAATGTCAGCAGTTTCAACTGTTTGTTGTTTGTTTGTTTGTTTGTTTTTAATTTAAACAGCAAGGCATGCTCATCTTGTACATCTGTTTATTCACTCTAGTTTAAAGAATATGCAGTAGTTCATTTCTCCAGTCCCTCTGAAACTGTGACCATAACAGTCACAAACGTAAATTCAGAACAACATTCAGGGCAATATCATTTAGCTCTAGCTGTCATAAGAACTGTAAGCAGCAGCTCAAAATTAGTGAATATAGTCATTAACAAAATATTAGTTAATAAGTTAGGTAGAGCAGAGATCTGCTGTACGAATGAAGATAGTCTTTAATAGAAAGCGTGCAAAAATGGGCCATATGCAATGCCAGTTAGATAACCTTTCTTAACAGACAACTGCACCAAATGCAAGAGACAATCAACTGCTGATAGCTGCTGTTTTCATAAATATTAATACTTTGGTGGTATTAGCCTTTACTTTAGATTAATAATTATACTACAAAAAGTTATAATCAAGAGAATGTCACTTCCACCAAAAATCCGTTGAAGATAGCACCTTAAGAGATTTGGCAAACAAACATCTAACGAATTTTACGGCCTTAAAAAAAAGTTCAAATTACAGTCATAAATGTTCGGGAAAAGGCCTGAAGTCATAAAGCTCAAGACATTGCTGGGTCCTGGAACAACATAAAGCTCAGGCCCCTAGAACAACACTTTTAAAGATCATGTTACTGCTGTATTTTAGTCATCAACAGATATATCAACCCAAACCTAATTATTAGCAGGCAGTAAATATTCCTAGATGTTGAAGTCTTGGTAGTCAGTTTCTGCACCACTCTTTATTCATATATAAACCACTGACTGATGTTTCTATAGATCATGATAACAATGCTCCATGTAAATAGATGTGTTTCCAATTACTATGGTAAAGCAAAATTATTTATGCATTAGAACATCCTGTACAAACAATACTGTTAATGAAGAGCAAGTATTCAACACGCATAAAACTCTTTTTAGTATGTACAGAGCTATTAGCTATCATACCACAACGTTTGTAAGGATGAGCTTTATAATGTGACCAACAGATGTGGATAGCCATGCATGATTATACTTCAGAACCAACATTTGATTTTCCACATTGGCAGCTGCAAAACAGGAAATCTCAGTCATTAAACAAAATATCCAAAGTGATAGAGTCCTAGCTTTAAATGAATTATACTCTACAGACATTCCTAATTAATGAGAAGGTTATTTTTCATACAGTTTTGAAAATCATGTTACAGTTGGAGACTATGCTCCACTTTTGAGTTTTAATGTTAGAAGTGCTATTAGTGACATCCTTGATATGATATACTTACTAACAAAACCAGAGGATGCTACTGTGTAAGACCCATAGCGAAGAGCAACACAACCTTCTGAGCAAACCATGGGGACAGGAGCAAGTCTGGATGGAGCTGTGGGTAGAGCCATTAAAAGACGTTGAACATGACTTGCAACCGCAGCCCACCAGGCACTGTTGCAATTGGAAACCAGGCCTCAGCACCACACCTAAAGTATAAGGGCAATCATGAGAAGGTCAGTGTCCTTGAACCATCAAGGACAGGAACTTCACCCCACAGCTCATGGGTGCGTGACAAAGCGTGTCAGACAAGATATGTGACTTGGGACTTAGTTCTGTGTTTTACCATGAAAAATATCCTACTGAGCTGTAAAGCAGTCAGTAGGCTTCTTACAAGAAGTCCTATCTTAGAAGTGAAACCTGATAGTAACTCAGAGAAAACTTCCAACGGAAAAAGGTATAAAGTAGCCAAATACTCAAGAAAAACATCGAAGGGTACAAAGATAGCACCTCAGCAATACTGAGGATCAGCCTGATGCAAGGAGCACACTTCCACACCCAACTGTCGTGTGTGAGCAGCAGAGACTCACTGGGTGCCTGTACTGGGGGTGGGAAACATGCTGTAGTAGTAGACTGGTAGCACGTTACTTCTATCTGCCTGCTACATGCTGTGTGTATTAGCCAATAAATAATATTTCTGTACTCATGAGTTCTGTATAATGCTGTTCGTGGAGACTCATCACATGGTTCAAGAAGCCCAAACATATGTGAATCAGTCGAGAACAGGTTACATCTATACCCATGCATAGGTCTTCCAAGCCAGTACCCATGTACTCCCATGGAGTGTGAAGATCGGTGAAATCCTGACCATTCAGATGCCCTGCTACTGAAAATTTCTCAAAGGGAGTACAATTCTGACAGCACAAATACCTGTAAAACAGGAGATCCAAGGTAGGAGGAAGGTGAGGATGTCTTTATTATGCAAGTTAATGCCTGTCCTACCTGTGGCTGCAGAGCAGGGTGGGTAGAAAATCCTACATATATTGTACCTCAACTCTGCTGTCTTTAGGAGGTCCTTCAAAACAAAAATTAACTGATCACCACCATTTCAAATTTCTTATGCTTGTGCATGGACTAGATATAACAGGGACTCCTTAAATTTTATCTGGCATATGCACCCCTGCCCTATCTTGGTGGCATGGTTCTCCCTTCCAGGCTGAACAGTTGGGAATTTCTTCCCAGTTACAAGACACACAGCTGCAATATCCCCATTCAGGAGACCATCAGATGCAATGGTGAAAAGCTGAGTGTGAGAGAGAGCAGGAACAACTTCCCTTTGAGACTGAATTTCATGTTGGCATCTCAGGGGAGCCAGAACCCAGTATTTACCTGTTCCTACCAGCCCTGCTACATTGTGTGAGGCATGGAGAGGATCCAGCACCTAAGCTTGGCCTGAGCTGTCCCTTCTGCTTAGTCCAAAGGATACAGCTGTTTTGGACTTAACATTCCTAATTTCAACCTTCTTTTCTGTAGGCTAAGTATGGCACAGTGGTCAAAACTCACTGTTTTGCTGTGCTGCCTTTTTCATAACACCTGGCCTGGGGTATCAGCAGTCTTTGACACTGTGTTCAGTTTTGTGAGGTACTGGTCTGGGGGCTTGGCTCAGCTTTACTTGCTACTTTACTCAGCAGCAAGATGGCTAAAGCTAAGACATACAACATAGAAGTCCAAACAAAAAGATGGTGCTGCAGAGTAACAGTACTGGCAAGATTCCTGTCGTACTGACACAAAACTGTATATGAAGCTCCAAAAAAACCAACAGAGTCAAAAGAGCAACCTACAAAGTCCAAAGATCAGAGCTTCCAAGGACTACCTGAAAGTGATCTGATGGAGGCCAGCACTGTCCTACCTGACTGATGGCTGCCTGGCCACTAGAAGCTTGTCAGGTTCCTTCAGCAGGAATCGTGAACATACTCATGTTTAGCCAGCTAGCATGCTCCCTCTAGCCACCTTTTATGTCCATTAACCATTAGGTAATTTGTAACATAAATTGTGTATGACCTTGCCTGCAGAGTTTCTCTGCAGAGCAAAAGGTGACCAGTTACAAATTACCTGATAGAGGAAGGAATGAAATGTGCGTGGCTACTCTGTCTATTGAGAAAAGAAACCAAATGTCTGGTGCTAAGAATTTAGCTTAGCCTACCCCTGGAAAAATTTCTTCTTATCCTATACTTTATTATAGGATCATTGAATTCACTTAAACATTTGACTAAAGCAAAGAAATTAAAGCAATTGATTTTAAGGCCTTAATAAAAATAGGTCTGTTTTTTTCAAGACTTCATTGATTTTTTTTTCAAGTTTTATGGTCTATGAGAGATTTTATTTACTTATTTTCCTCAGGTTTTTACAAGGGTGAGACTTAAACAGGTCTGTATTAGCACAATGAACTCTATGAGGTCCTGAATTCACAAACTCATACTCATTTTTAGATGAATCATATGCTTGAATAGCTCTAATATTTCCAAAATCTAAGTCAAAGGAACACTTAAATAATTGTTTACCAATTTACAAAGTGATTACGAGAAAATCAAACTAATTAAAAAACTGAGAACAGTTCAAAAACTTGCTGGGATAGAGTTAATTTTCTCCATAGCAGCTCATACGGCGCTATGTTTTGGGTTTCTTACCAAAACAGTGTTGATAACACATCCATGTTCTAGCTATTACTGAAGTGTTTGCACAACACTAAGGTCATCTCTGTTTCTCACGCTGCCCCTCTAGTGAGTAGGCTGGGGGTGCACAAGAAGTTGGGAGGGGACACAGCTGGGACAGCTGACCCAAACTGACCAAAGGGATATTCCACACCATATGACGTCACGCTCAGCAATAAAAGCTGGGGAAAGAAGGAGGAAGAGGAGACATTCAAAGTTATGGCATTTGTCTTCCCAAGTAACCATTACATGTGATGAAGGCCTGCTTTCCTGGAAATGGCTAAACACCTGCTAGCTGACTGCTTTACCTATTAAACCGCCTTTGTCTCAAGTCATGAGTTTTGGTACTTTTATCCTTATGATTCTCTCCCCCACCCCACCGGGGAGGAGTGAGCTGCAGCATGGGGCTCAGCTGTCAGCTCGGGTCAAACCACAACACGCACTGGAGACAAACAGCACCACTGAGTGCACTGCTGGACAGATTTGACAAAGCAGTTAGGCTCTCAGCTCTTGTTTAAAGTATTGGGTTCCCGGTAAAGTGATGACTGAACAAAGTGGATTCTACACATAGGCACAGAGTCAAAATATCTAGACCCCTACCTTGCTGAATCTGTTGACTTCAGGACAGTCACAAACCAGCTATTTTATGTTGTGCTAAAAACCAAAATTTGTTGGTTGTAGAAAAGACAAATGTTTCATTACTTTTGCACCAAAGAAACATATTATTTATTAAGATACTTTACTGTAGCAATAAGGAAGAACTTGAGTTAGCTGGTGGAAGACTACATAGGATGTATAATGATAGTTATATTCTGTACAGTTATTTTATTGGGAAGACATGTAAAATATAATTATTGGCTGAAAGCAAATTCTGCCTCAGAATGTATGGATACGTTGCAAGAAAAGAATGTGCCAGAGCCCAATCTGAAATCTTTTTTCAGTCCTATTCTTAGATGGTGACCAAAACCAAAATCAGAATCAAATCTCATGATCAGAAGTTATCTAGCAAAAAGGCAAACAAAATCCAGATAGAAATTTTGCAAGTTCATCCACCTCTGCTTGCAGCATGAGATGGAAAGAAATAGTAACTAAATCACAGTCTCATGACTTTTTAACTGAAGAGCACTGTAGAGTGCAAAGGACAAAAAGCTATTGGTAATGTAACTTTGTGCCCTAAATTGCCAAGAAAACCATCCTGAAATCAGTTGATACTACACATCAGAAAGGAAAGAAAACAACCTGTGACTACTTAAAGACAAAATTTCCAACAGAGAAAACATTAGAAAGCCAGAAATTCTGGTCTTCAGAGCCAATCCCTTCTCTGAATATCTGACATGAATAATTTATTTAAAAAAAGGCTTAAATGTTGGGCTCTGTAGACTGCTTCTCAAATAAGTAATTTTTTCCCACTTCCATTTTCTAGTATGGAGAGGTTTTTGTCCTTCAAAACCAAAGTATTCTTAAGGAAAATTAGGAGAATTGACTAAAATGAAGGAATACAAATGAATCACTCCAGTAAATGTGTTTACTTGCTTTGATATTGCCTCACACACTTGCCTTGTGCTACAGTGTCTCATTCCCCTGCTGATCATAACAGTATTTTCAAACATTTAAGAATATTTTATTAACTGTAATTGTTAGAAATAAATGCTCATGAGTGAGTTGGAAAACTCTATTCTTGGGATAACTTTGGTTGATGTGCTGTATACATTGCTCCAAAAGTAGGTGATAGGTGACAAAAGTCCTAAGCTTTTGTGGCTTGGATTTCAGAAAGGAGTCTCAAAAATTGTATTAATAAACTTTAATCTTACAACTACAACCAAAAAGCTTACTAATGACCCAGATCAGTGATAGAGATAATATACTACTAATCTTTATTGGCAATTAATTATGTAGTTTTTTTAAAAATACCTAGGCACAGCAGTGAAACAGCTTCATCTGATGTAATATTCTACAGAAGGAAATAACTGTGGAAGAGACAATAATTATTTAGCATTTCCAATGTCCTGTCTGTGTCTTCTCCTTTTCTTTCAGAAGGTATGTTGTACATATTATTGTAAATTTGTCATGTCTATTTACATAGCAAGATCACCAAACAAATAACATATTTTGTCTTCCTCTTTGCCTATAAAGCACCAAATACAGCTACTTCATTTACTATATATAGGCAGCAGAAAGAACTTTAAAGTATTATTCCTTGGTCTGGTAAAGTAACAAACACAAATTCCAGGGCAGTAAACACAGGCTTTTAATAGCATTAGTGTTGTATGGAGACAGCGAAACTTTAAAACCAGGCTTGGCTTTGGAAATAGCAAACAATGTAAATCTTATTCCAGATGGTACTAGTTATTTAAAAGTGCAATAGAAGTTATTTAAAAAGAGGAAAAAAAACAAACTAGGTTGTCCTGGTTTTGGCTGGGATAGAGTTAATTTTCTTCCTGGTAGCTGGTACAGTGCTGTGGTTTGGATTTAGGATGAGAACAATGTTGATAACACACTGATGTTTTAGTTGTTGCTAAGTAGTGCTTACACTAGTCAAGGACTTTTCAGCTTCCCATGCTCTACCGACTGAGAAGGCTGGGGGTGCACAAGAAGCTGGGAGGGGCACAGCCAGGACAGCTGACCCAAACTGGCCAAAGGGACATTCCATACCCTGTGACGTCATGCTCAGTACATAAACTGGGGGGAATTAGCCGGGGTGGGGGGGTGACCGCTGCTTGGGAACTGGCTGGGCATCGTTTGGCGGGTGGTGAGCAATTGCATTGTTGATCACTATCACTTATTTTGTATATTCTTTCATCATTATTACTATTATTCTTATTTTCCCTTCCTTTTCTGTCCTAGTAAACTGTCTTTATTTCAACCCATGAATTTTACTTTTTTTAATTCCAATTCTCTCCCCCATCCTACTGGGGGGGGGGGGGGGAGTGAGCGAACGGCTGTGTCATGTTTAGCTGTCTGCCCAGTTAAACCAAAACATAAGTAAAGCAGACAGCCCAGAGACAGTATTAACAAAACTAAATCATATAGTAAACCCAGGCTAGCAATGGACACCATCATGTGACTTTGCTTCAGCTCGTTAATGGTTTTGTCTTTATTGTAGTAGTATAACAGACCACTGAGTGGAAAAAGGAAATGCTGCTTTATAGTCAAAATAACTGATAACCTGTACAGTTGCATCTTCTTTGAGGCTGACAAATTTAGAAACTAATGCCCACTGGTTTCAGCTGGCATATACCACTACACAAAAAATCTCCCAGCTTCTTTGGGGTTGCTGACAGGAGTTGGCTTATGGGGCCCTGAGGCAGAAGCAAAGCTGCCTCTGGGATGATATCAGAGGTACCACCTGCCACTAACCACCTGCAGTGATTTCTGCTATTCAGGGAAGGAGGAAAAACACTTCTCTGCATTGAGCAGGATGGGAAAGACTCATGCCATGTTAGACTGAACAAAAGATATAGACTATTGTCACTATCCCACAGTCAAAAAATGCCAGTCTCCTACAGCATTTTCTCACTGACCGGGTGAGTCTCTCATTCCGGGTGCCTGGTGAAGCAGGAACCATGAGCAGCCTCAATGGGATAAACATAGCACCATCCCCTTGCAGGGACCACTTGCAAGCAAAGCCCTGAGGTATACATGCCTGCACCTCTACCAGTCACCCCCAAAGGCAGCTTAAGGGAATAAATACAGATTTTATAACAGCAGCCTAGAAACACATGTCTAAGAAGGGCTTGTTAGAAACAGCTACACAGCAGGCAGCATCTCTGCTGCTCCCTGCCATCCCTGCAGGCATCTCCTCCCACCTGGGCAGCAATGCCACTTAACCAAGCTACTCCTAGACCTGTCTGCAGGATGCTCCTGCCCACATCATCTTCAATGCCAGCAGCACCTTCCCTCCCTTGGATTCCCTCCATCCCTCCCAGCAGAAAGCGTGAGGGTTACCCCAAACACCACAGATCAGGCACACCCAGTCACTCTCTCAGCGGAACATCCCAGTCTGTTCTCGTTCTCTGGATGTACTGGGGGGAACACACTGTGCTGCATGCCAGGGTTCTTGTGCAGTTTCAGGGCAGTTACTTTGTGCTGCAGTTTCTTTCTGTCTGATCCAGCAAGTCTGAATCAGTGTATAAAGCAAAGTCACACCCAGCTCCTATACTCTAGTATGGCTTGACTAATATTGCTGAAGACAGAGAGGCCCTTGGGCTTAAATTGCACTTATAAATGCATCAACTTGGTTCAAAAAAACAGGGCAGGTGACATAAATGTTTTTCAAATACCAGAGTACAGGAATTTCCATCAGTGTATACATACATGTACATCTCAGCATATGAATGAATGGAACTGAACTTTCAGGGCACTGAAACCCACTTAACCCACTAGTTAAGGGATCAGGAGCACAAGTGGTTTTTTCCTCTATCCTTCCAGTTGCAGGAAATGATGAGGAAAGAAACAGGAAGACCCAGCTGATCAATATATGGCTCCATGACTGGTGTCACCGGCAGAATTTGGGGTTTTTTGGTCATGGGTGGTCTACACGACACCAGGCCTGCTGCTAACAGATGAGGTGCACCTTTCTCAAAGGGGGAAAAGGATCTTTGCGCAGGAGTTAGCAGGGCTCATTGAAAAGCTTTAAACTAGATTTGAAGGGGGAAAGGGACAAAAGCAGGCTTTCTAGAGATAAGCCATGGGGTGGAATGCCAAAGTTTGAGGGATGGTGTGCTAGTGAGGTCCTTCAGTCTGCTCCATGATGTGCTGAGTACACTAGAGCATGTTTGAAATGTCCCTGTACTAATGTGTGCAGCACCCTAGCCATCTCAGTGGGGATAGGGGATGGAGATCCACGTGGCAGAAAAGACACAAGGGTTCTGATGTGTAAGAAACCATGGGAGCACCTGAAAACAGTCACATAGGAATTAGGGCTTCTCCCCCCAAAAAAGTGGCAGGACCAATAGCCCAACTGAAGTGCATCTACGCCAATGCACACAGCATGGGCAACAAACAGGAGTTGGAAGCCATTGTGCAGCTGGAAAACTACGGCGTAGTTGCAGTCACGGAAACATGGTGGGATGACTCACACAGCTGGAGTGCTGCAATGGATGGCTATAAGCTCTTCAGAAGAGAAGAAGGAGGAGGAAAAGAAGGAGAGGCGATGGGGTAGCCCCGTATGTTAGGGAGTGTTTTGACTGTCTAGACCTTGATGATGGTCATGAAAGGGCCGAGTGTTTATGGGTAAGAATCAGGGGAAAGGCCAACAAAGCAGATATCATGGTGGGAGTCTGTTATAGGCCACCCAACCAGGTTGAAGAGGCAGATGAAATACTCTATAAGCAGCTGGGAAGAGTCTCATGATTGCTAGCCCTTGTTCTTGTGAGGGACCTCAACTTACCAAACGTCTTCTGGAAATACAATACAGCAGAGAGGAAACAGTCTAGGAGGTTTCTGGAGCGTGTGGAAGATAACTTCCTGACACAGCTGGTGAGTGAGCCAACTAGGGAAGGCGCCCCGCTGGACCTGTTGTTTGTGAAGAGAGAAGGACTTGTGGGTGATGTGATGGTTGGAGGCCATCTTGGGCACAGCAATCATGAAATGATAGAGTTTTAAATTCTCATAGAAGTAAGGAGGGTGGTTAGCAGAACTACTACCTTGGACTTCCGGAGGGCAGACTTTGGCCTGTTTAGAGGCCTGGTTGACAGAGTCCCTTGGGAGGCAGTCCTGAAGGGCAAAGGAGTCCCGGAAGGCTGGACATTCTTCAAGAAGGAAATATTAAGGGCTCAGGAGCAGGCCGTCCCCATGTGCCAACAGACGAGCCAGCAGGGAAGAAGACCAGCCTGGCTGAACAGAGGCCATCAGCTGGAACTCAGGGAAAAAAAGAGAGTTTATGATCTTTGGAAGAAGGGGCAGGCAACTCAGGAGGACTACAAAGATGTTGTGAGGTTATGCAGGGAGGAAATTAGAAGGGCCAAAGCCCAACTAGAACTTAATTTGGCTACTGCGTTAAAAGACATTAAAAAATGTTTCTACAAATACATCAGCAACAAAAGGAGGGCTAAGGAGAATCTCCATCCTCTGTTGGATGCAGGGGAAACATAGTGACAAAGGATGAGGAAAAGGCTGAGGTACTTAATGCCTTCTTTGCCTCAGTCTTTAATAGTAAGACCAATTGTTCTCAGGGTACCCAGCCCCCTGAGCTGGAAGACAGGGACGGGGAGCACAATGAAGCCCCCATAATCCAAGGGGAAATGGTTAGCAACCTGCTACACCACTTAGAGTGGTGGGGCCAGATGGGATCCACCCAAGGGTACTGAGGGAGCTGCTGGAAGAGCTCACCAAGCCACTTTCAATCATTTACCAGCAGTCCTGGCTAACCGGGGAGGTCCCAGTTGACTGGAGGTTAGCAAATGTGACACCCATCTACAAGAAGGGCCAGAAGGAGGATCCAGGGAACTACAGGCCCGTCAGCCTGACCTCGGTGCCGGGGAAGGTTATGGAGCAGATCATCCTGAGTGACATCACACAGCACGAATAGGACAACCAGGTGATCAGGCCCAGTCAGCATGGGTTTATGAAAGGCAGGTCCTGCTTGACGAACCTGATCTCCTTCTGTGACAAGATGACCTGCTTAGTAGATGAGGGAAAGTCTGTGGATGTTGTTTACCTGGACTTTAGTACAGCCTTTGACACCGTTTTCCACAGCATTCTCCTGGAGAAACTGGCTGCTCATGTCTTGGACGGGTGTACTCTTCACTGGGTTAAAAACTGGTTGGATGGCCAGGCCCAAAGAGCTGTGGTGAATGGAGTTAAATCCAGTTGGTGGCTGGTCACAAGTGGTATTCTCCAGGGCGCAGTATTCGGGCCAGTTCTGTTTAATATCTTTATCAATGATCTGGATGAGGGGATGGAGTGCACCCTCAGTCAGTTTGCAGACGACACCAAGTTGGGCAAGAGTGTTGATCTGCTTGAGGGTAGGAAGGCTCTGCAGAGGGACCTGGACAGGCTGGATCAATGGGCCCAGGCCAACTGTATGAGGTTCAACAAGGACAAGTGCCGGGTCCTGCACTTCGGCCACAACAACCCCATGCAGCGCTACAGGCTTGGGGAAGAGTGGCTGGAAAGCTGCCTATCGGGAAAGGACCTGGGGGTGCTGGTCGACAGCCAGCTGAACATGAGCCAGCAGTGTGCCCAGGCGGCCAAGAAGGCCAATGGCATCCTGGCCTGTATCAGCAATAGTGTGGCCAGCAGGACTAGGGAAGTGATCGTGCCCCTGTACTCGGCACTGGTGAGGCCGCACCTCGAATACTGTGTTCAGTTTTGGGCCCCTCACTACAAGAAGGACGTTGAGGTGCTGGAGCGTGTCCAGAGAAGGGCAACGAGGCTGGTGAGGGTTCTGGAGAACAGGTCTTATGAGGAGCGGCTGAGGGAACTGGGGTTGTTTAGCCTGGAGAAAAGGAGGCTGAGGGGAGACCTCATCGCTCTCTACAACTCCCTGAAAGGAGGCTGTAGCGAGGTGGGTGTCGGTCTGTTCTCCCAAGTAACTAGTGATAGGACGAGAGGAAATGGCCTCAAGTTGCACCAGGGGAGGTTTAGATTGGATATTAGGAAAAATTTCTTCACTAAAAGGCTTGTCAGGCATTGGAACAGGCTGCCCAGGGAAGTGGTTGAGTCACCATCCCTGGAGATATTTAAAAGACGTGTAGATGTGGTGCTTAGGGACATGGTTTAGTGGTGGACTTGGTAGTGCTAGGTTAACAGTTGGACTTGATGATCTTAAAGGTCTTTTCCATTCCAACCTAAATGATTCTATGATTCTATGTTTTTGTCATATGGACCAGATTTTTCTAGCTTTGTACTCTGTAATTAGCTGACATCTATAGGAACAATCCTAATTCTCTTATGCAAACATATATGTGGTTAATGCAGCAAAATACACACTTCTCAGAGTCAAATTAGCAGAACAGAGTTGAAAGTTTAAGGACCACTTGCTAGTATATTATTTTTGTACTGCTAAGCATTACAAACAGAAAAGAGATGGCAAAATCACTTATAGAGCAGGTGTAGGTCAGCCAGTCTTTACAGATCATGGTGTCATCTGCTGAGCTGTTGTTTTCTTAGTCATAAAAGAATGGAGAGAAATTTGGGTTTCCCAAATCATCATCCCAAGTCCTATGGGACTTAACCTTGTCATTTACAAGACACTGATGCAAATTCTCAGCTGCAGCTGTTACCTGATGATCAACATGTCTTGCTTTCTCCCTCTCCTTAGTCCACAGGGTTGTTAGTATATCGCAGGCCATAGTTTGAACAGCTGGCTCATTGGCTTCACTTTGAGCAACTTAGGTTCAGCCCTAGCAGTATCTGGCTCCTCCAGCAGCCGCTATGCAACTTGATGTCTACCTTTATGGTGGACCAGATTCCTCAGAAAACTGCCTGTCGCTTGTTTATTGCTCTGCAATAAACAATTCACTGGCAATAAGAGCCCTCTTTCTCTGTTCACCTGAGTTTTAGTGCTTTTATCTGCAAGCAAACACCTTTGGCTTTGACTTGTCTTAATGTCTCCTAGGCTCTCAAAGCACTTTGTAAAGACTGAGAGGAGACTGTTATTCTAGGATCTATCACCTTTATATTCATACAGCATATGACACTATTGGACCTACCTGACAGCTGAATTTAATATAAATATATTATATAATATATGTGTTAAAAAATAATATGTTGTATCTAAATTCATCATTGATAAATGGAGACACTTAGAGCTAGAGACTAGCCCCAAATCACACAGTTATCAAAGTCCTGGGAAAAGAATTCAGGTATTTCAAACTTCAGAAAGTTCTGATTACCAGAAAGCAGACTATTCCTTCACTTGTTATTGTTCAGTTTGGCAGTTTGCTGGGTCTTTGACGGTATTCATTCATCGTTCATATTTGCTGGTCATTTGACTGTATTCATTTTTTACCTAAGTCTACTTTATTTTATTTCAGAAGGATTTTTTTCATATGTATTTTTAAATGAGACTGATCATTTAATTATGGGCATACAAAAAGGACAGAAAACTTCATTAACATTCATAGAGATTCTCTGGTTTTCGTGGTTTTTTGGAGGGGGAGAAAGAAATCTCTGAAGCACTGTCATCTATACATTTTTACTTCACATATGTCAGAATTTCAGTGTAGTGTTGCTAGGACAAAATAGAAAAATATTTCAGTTAGTGCAACTGCTGAATTCTTTATAAAAAGTAGAAATTTTTTCCACATTTTTTAGCAGAAGATTTAATTTTTTATCTGAAATCTAGAAATGCATACCAGAATTATGTTTATCTTCAAACTCTATTACAGGACTTCTGCCCTTGTACAGGAACTTGGATACTTCAGTTAAGATCTCTGCTCCGCAGTTCCCTATTCTGTTACATGAAGCTAAAAATTCAGTGAGGTAACTTGGGAGTATAAAAGTTGTCATTACTGACATACATCAGCAAAAAGAAATTTTATTTCTTTTGATTTTACCACAGACTTCATTTACATATGTTTAGTAAGAAGTCCTCTTTATTTTCTGCATCTAGTAACAGTTTCCTCCTATCACGTTTTCCTTTATTTGTCTGGGGTTTGTTTCCTGCTTCTATGTTCTTTAAAAAAAGCAGAAACCACACATGATTCTACATGATCAGATGTTTAAGAGTTAAGTGGTATTTTTCCCCCATTCTAGATCTGAGTCTTACATAGCTGTGTAGTTCTTGGCACTTTGGAGTAAAACACTTAGCTCTGATCAATTGAAAGTTGCTCAGTTAGGTCCCAAAACACATTTCTCTGAGGAAAATGTGATTTAAGAAAAAAAGAAAAAGATGGATGTTGAAAAACTGTTTAGCTGAGACTGACATTTTACTTTTTAAATATTAATTATACTTTGGGCTTCTTCCTATTTACATACTTAAGTGCTTGCTTGGGACATAAATGGTACTATATTGTCTTGAGGAAGCTAGAGAGCAGCTTTGTTAGATAAAACTCCTTGCAGCTGGTAATTTTTGGCAGTTAATATTATGAATTCTTGTCACAAGGGGCCTGGGGAAGGCACTTCCAGGTTGCTACTTATCTCTCTAAAACAAAGGAAAATGTCAGAAGTGGTGGGCCCGCTGAGAAGATCATTTCTGGGAGAAAAAGAGGTGGCAAATGTTAAAATTAGCATATTTATGGACACTGTAAAAACTGAAGGTCTGAATGAGCTGCTCAGTTTATAGTGAGTGCTGAAGATTTTTTAAAACTTTCTGGACAGCCTAATATAACATAGAAACTGTAACTATTCCTCTCAGAGATACTGCATTAGTAAAAATCTTGATGTTTAATACAGTTTTGCTTACAACTACTACTGCCTACGACTAGTGATCACAGAGGGAGGAAAGAGTCACTTTCCAGGAAAAAACAATTGTCTATCATTTGTGAATTCCTATTGTTGGCTTTTGGGTTTTGGGGGGATATGGTGCTCATTTTCCTCTCATGTTCTCCTCTAAAGCTAAAACAAAAAGTTGAAAAATTTTGTGCAAAAATTTGTTTTAACTTTCCTATTCCAAAGCGAGCAATTTGTACACATCATGTGTGGTGGGTTGACTCCAGCCAACAGCTAAGCACCGCACAGCCGATTGTTTCCCCCCTGCATGTAGCAGGACAGGGGAGAGAATAGGAAGAGCAAAAGAGAGAAAACTCATGGGTCAAGATTAAGACATTTTAATATGCAAAGGAAAGAGGAAGAACAAAGGGGAAAAAAAAACCCAAACCCAAAAAACAAGTGATAAAAAGGTAATCACTAACCACCTCCCACAAGTAGACTGATGCACCATCAGTTTCCAGGCAATAGCTACCTACCCTAAAACCCCCTTACCCTCCTTGCTGAGCATGATGTTATATAGTATGGAATATCCCTTTGGTTAGTTTGGGTCAGCTGTCCCAGCTGCGTCCCCTCCCAACCCCTTGCCCACCCCAGGCTGCTTGCTGGAGGGTCAGAGTGAGTGCCTTAACGCTGTGCAAGCACTGCTCAGCAATACCTAAAACATTGTGGTGTTACCAACATTGTTTTGGTCACAAATTCAAAGCACAGCACCATACAAACTACTGTGAAGAAAATTAAGTCCATCCCAGCCAGACCCTCATGAGCATCAAGACACCTTCAAATTCCAGTAATCGTTCAAATTTTGAGTGACCTTTTTTTTTCATTCCAGTGCTGCTTAACCTAGAAGCACCATAGTAATGAACTTTGGCAGCACTGTTATGCAGAGGGAGAACAGGGAGGAAGACGATACTTAGAGCCATGCATGCTCATGTTTTTCACACTGCAGGTACAATTACAAAGCCAGATCACTTTTAGTGTGTCTTCTCTGACTCTGTCCTGAGCTGGTGGTGTATAATAGTAGTGTGCATTTTTCAGGTGAAGTAGCATCTACAACACAATACTGCTATGGCCATATGGTTTTAGGGCCAGAGCTACAATATGATTGTCCTCCACCTGGTCACATAGATGTATACACCAGCTTCTGTAAGGGGTCAGACTGGGACAGAAGTGTTTCTGTATTTCTAGTTTTACCTTTGTGATTAGCAACTAGACTTAATAGTCCCACAGCATAAGGTTTTATTTATTGAAGTCTCAAGCTCTGGTATTATCTTTGCTGGCAGCCAAAAATGAGGACAGCTGTTGCTAAGTGAAAAGACACAGCGGTAATCTGACGCAAATGGGATGGATAGACACATGGTAGTAAAATGAATTGGTTTCATTGGCATTTTGCTTTTGTAAATAACATAATCAAACTCATGCTAAAATTACCTCTATGAATTAGTACAACATGCCATTCTACTTCCTCTCCACTGATTCCTTTGGCGATTTTGGAAGGGATGGTGAAGGACATGCTAATAACTCAGCAAGCTTGGGCTTTGCTCCATCAGTCAGAGTATCACAGAAACCTACAATGAAATTTGCCCAGGGCTGCCAGCAGGGAATGGACTGTAGAAAAGGCTTGGGAGATACTGTGATCATCACCGTCTTGGCTGACCCAGTGGGAACTGACCCAAAGACTTACAGTGCTAAAAGTCTGTGCTGGAGAGCCATGATACTGCACCTCAGGCTCTGTCTGCCCTCTTTCCACTGAAGCTCAGACCTTGGTGATGATCTGGAGCATGCCTCCAAGACTGTATGAATTGGGCTGTGTGTTGGAGTAGCATTATAGGGTGCCTAGAAGATGGCACATAGATGGTAGATCGCAAAAGCTACAGCAGGAGCTCTCTTGGTTACTTCAGTGCTGTAGTTCCTTTTCTTTTTTTTTTTTACTTCTGTACAAAACTGTTGTAGATTAGTTGTACATGATTAAAGGTTTTCAGATCTAGTCAGAAATTCAATTTTAAAGCTTTGAAAAAATAACAGAATCTTGACAGAGTTTGTTCTGTGTCTGACATGACTGCATCAAAGCACTACATGGTAGAGAATTTTAATCGCTCATAAAACAGATGAAGTGTGATCTTTTCTTCTTCACTGATTGAGGTTCAGGCTGCTTTACGAAAAGAGCTAAAAAGTTACATTTCCACATATGCTACTTTGTTTGCTTACTTTGCTGTTACTTGTCCATACAATTTTATTTTGGGGGATTTCCAAATGACACTGAGCAAAACAAGTGTTTCTTATTGCCAGGCAGACTTTGTGCTTGTGCAATTTAGCTGCCTGCATGTTAATAATGCTACAATATCCAGACTTTATCAAATAATCCCGCACTACCTCCAGATAGTATACACAATTGTCACTGATTATTTCCTAGGTCTAAATATTAGGTAGAAGCCTAACAGCAATTACTGTTACTGTATAAAAGCAGCTATGCTGTTTAGTTCTTCTTCCTATGCTAAATTGGATTGCACTGAATATCTGCCACTAGGTATCAAATGCATACATATCTCTGGCTGGGCCAACTGAAGGTTCCTCCTCCTGTTACCATTCATTTTCTTATGGCAAATGGCCTTTTAAAAAAGAAACAAACAAAACAAACAAACAAACAAAAAAAACCCCCAAAAAAACCCCAACTTGTTACTACTTCTTTTTAAATAATATTATTTTGCCTCAACAAAGCAATGAGTCAGGAATGTAACACCAATTTTTTCCCACAGGAGGACACTTCAAGTTCCATTTGAAACCTTCAAATTCCCTCTGGTGTCCTGATATTTCTACCATCTGGAACACTGGAACATTTTCTGAAATGAGATGTCTCTGAAGATAAAAGATTTCAGCCACAGGAACAAAAATGCTAACCTTTACATATGCATCTGACTCTGAACTAACACGTTTCAATACCGAACCTCTGAGGCCTTACACTGGAGGACCCAATATTCAGAATCTGACCCTTCTGTAGTTTGTGCTGTTTCCTCGATTGTCAGCCAGACACAATAAGCCTCCTACTGTCTAGAGATGTGGGATTTGGGGTTTTTTTAACTTAACATTTCAAATGTTTTTGTATTGAAATTGTGGAATTGACTAAGCAGCAACAAATTTTTAGTAAAACGCCTGTGCAAATTTTGTCGGATTAAGCAAATACTAGAGGAGAGGAAAGAAGGTGAATATCTTTAAAAACTTGACCAGCAGGTCATATGCAACTTTAGAAAATGTCAGAGACACAAATGTTACAATAAGAAATGGCTATAGGATCACTGCTTTAACAGATGATTTATAAAGAATCTTAGCACAGAGTGGACAAGGGCCAATACCTATGGAAATAAAAATGATGTGTTGCTGTTCAATGCCCTGTATGTCAGCTAGAAAGTAGCTGTTGTCAGCTAATTTGGACTCAGTTATGTACAATATATATGTAAAGTTTAATGCACAAAGTAATACTCCTTATTCCACACTGTATACGAAGCACCAGATTAAAGGTTTACAGAATGGTCTTGTATGAAAATGGTTCTTGCCCAACCATTCTGTCTTTAGCCTTGACAGCAAACATCATGTGCATCCCATGGCCACAAGTTAATATCTATGCATGAGCCTTGTCCCATCTCCCCTTTCTAATAACAGTGTCCTGGGGTCTGAGACATAAATGTAGATTACACATTACATGCATGAAAGATGAAGAGGTTAATACTGTACAAATGCACCCTTGCCATAAACAAATTTCCAATGGCACTCTCATCTGGCAGGTAAATCTTCAAACCATACAGTTCTTTGCAGCTTGCTCACTCCTGTCTGTGTAACTTGGACAGCTATAATTAAAAGGTATATAATACGAAAACACCAGTTAAACTACCCCAGTAGATTTCTTCCCACACTCTATCTGATTCAGATAGTGAGTTACTGGTGAAGTAATAAGCCCTGGCAACACAAAGACACTTACACTCACAACAATAACATGAAAAAAATGCAATTTTTTTTTCCTTTCATCAGACATTGGTTTAACAGAACATAATTTAGGGATGTGATAGCAACCAAAGTCAAGCCTGAGAAGACTAGGGTAAATACAACATTGAGCATCAAATGGCAAAACACTGCATCCCTCTAATTCTGATAGAAATATGCTTGTGAATGAAAACCAGCAATGTGAATCCAGCTTGTTTTTCCCGCTGGTGACAACATGTCAAAAGTAACATTTTAATGGATAGCTGCCATACAAAAATGATAATCCCGGGAGCTGAGAACAATAGACCAAACATGACAGAGATGTACTGTGCACAGATGTGCAAAAGTCCACTTTGCTCAGCCATGGCAAATTTATGTCACAAATCTACATGTACATGAAGATAGCTGCTGTATGTATCACAGTGAAATTACAAGGTTTCTTTGGGTATGTAAAGTGGGGGTTTTTTTCCCCCTCCTTCATTTTTTCTGAAGAAAAGTCATCTCCTTTTAATGGAGCAACAGTTCATTTTTCAGCTCAGGATCAAAGTTTCATTCCAAAGAGGTTTTTCTTTACTCTTTTCTCCTTCTTGCCTTTTTTCCCTGAGGGTTTCATTAAATTATTTAAAGTTTTATGTTCTATATTCATGAATGATTCAGATATGTTTTGTGACTGAAATTACCATAATAGAGTACTTACCTTGGGAAAGTCTTTGGAATCGGGGAGTAAACTAGTGGTTACCCGGAGTTTCTAGAAGTCTAGTTAACAAATTTCTCCCCAGTTGTGTTCAAGATTGCTTAAGTGTTTCTTTTCCAAATTAGCGACCATTCAAGAAAAGCCAATGATAAGAACAATTTCCAATGATAGCTGAAGGGAGGTGTGGGGGGCTACTCTACGTACAAATGAGAGAGCCTTCAAGGAAAGGCTCCTCACTACAAGAAGGACGTTGAGGTGCTGGAGCGTGTCCAGAGAAGGGCAACGAGGCTGGTGAGGGGTCTGGAGAACAAGTCTTATGAGGAGCGGCTGAGGGAACTGGGACTGTTCAGCCTGGAGAAAAGGAGGCTGAGGGGAGACCTCATCGCTCTCTACAACCACCTGAAAGGAGGTTGTAGGGAGGTGGGTGTTGGTCTCTTCTCCCAAGTAACAAGTGATAGGACGAGAGGAAATGGCCTCAAGTTGCGCCAGGGGAGGTTTAGATTGGACGTGAGGAAAAATGTCTTTACTGAAAGAGTGGTGAAAGATTGGAACAGGCTGCCCAGGGAAGTGGTGGAGTCCCCATCCCTGGAGGTATTTAAAAGACGTGTAGATGAGGCGCTTAGGGACATGGTTTAGTGGGCATGGTGGTGTTGGGTTGACGGTTGGACTCGATGATCTTAGAGGTCTTTTCCAACCTCAATGATTCTATGATTCTATGATTCTATGAAAGGAAACATACTGAAGCATGGTGTCTCTGACTTTTCCTCTAACTTCAAAAGAGTGTTTAGTGATGAGAGTACAGCTTAAAAGAAACATGCTTTGGCACAAAGTTTTCATCCTGCCTTCATGCAGTCAGTGATAGGATGCTACGGTATGTATTTTAGTTGTTTGATTGTTAGGCAAGCACAGATCTCTATATCCAGTACTAAAAGGATCCCTCTCCTAATCATACTCCAGTCATACAGTAAGTCCAATTATTTTTATTTTTATAAATCCATAGTGCGGCAGCAGACCTCGGCGTGGATGTTATTGCAGTTAATTTTTCCTCTTAGTGTTTTCTTTTGTTATGGGCCAGCAAATTAATATGGGAGGGGGGAAAATCTGGGAAGACACTGCTGATTTTTTTTCAGATCAGTTCAGATGTAGTTATCTAGTAATTGTACGTGTGTAGGAAATGTTCAGAAATTGGGGGTCACACTTTTTGAGGGCTAGAGAGATTTAATTCAGCAGTGGTCAACACTGGGTAGAAGTGACAACATGTGAATCACTGTTATGTTTAGAGAAAGACTGAGGACGTCCTAGCTTTGGCGAGTGAGTACAGTTCAAAACAAAGTTAGAAGGTATGTGAATTCCCTGTCTAAATGGCTACGCACTCAGCCACCACCAAGTAACAAAAGCAAGTGCGAGGTGGTGGCTCGTGTCAATATGCAGGTTAAAGTCTTCGCCCTTCCTACAATCTAAGTGCTATTCAGACGCTGCCATATATTAAACCTGACAATGGGAACTGCCTGGGTTTTATTATTCTTGCAGAGTTTCATTGAATGCACAATACTGAGGAAAGGTCCATGTTTATCCATACCAACACTTCACTCCGCAGCCTTGGAGCTTTCATTTAAGGCTCCAGTATACTGAGGATGGGAGTGGGGAAGTGCTGTGTGCATGTACCTGCAGTCAGGAGGTGAGGAACCACCACAAAGCTAGTTTTAATCCAGCTACCACAGGCAATGGAGTTAGACACCTAGTACCCACCCAACTAAGTGTACAGTGTATGCAATGTGGAGATACTTGTGTAGTATAAGCCTTGCAGAAGAGAATATTTAAGGCTGCATCATATTGTACCCTGGGAACTTGACTCTGGGGCCAGGCATATAGCTAAGAGCAGAGCAGTTGTAGAGCTTGGAGCTGCAAACATTTTTCTCCTCCCTTTAATGACTGGTCAGTGTTGTGCAATGCACTCAGTATGGACGAGCAGGATATCCTTTAACCCTTGATCCCTGTGGGATACTCAGTTCCTTAAATCACTTTTCTGTCTTTTAACCTCCTTGTTATTCTGATACCAGTGTGACAGCCCCTACTTCTTAGACTTCTTTCTGGCCACTTATAACCTGGTTTTAGGAAAACTGGGAGAGTTTACTCTGCCATTAAATGGCAGAGTAACAGAAACAAGTCAAAACTGGGAGTAGTGAGGCACAGAATGAATGATCAAAATGTTTTAAATATTATTTTTAAAATGTATTTATTTATTTTAAAAGTGGTGAGAATCACAGATCATACCACAGGAAACTTACCACACAGCTCCACAGGAAAGTGTTCCCAAAGGCTTCTTCTGGTTTTAATAGAAAGTGCAGTTAGAGTAGGAAAAGGTATTTTCTCTTCTTTTGTGACACGTTATCTGTCAGGCTTGTGTAATGAATGCCAGATAAAAAACTCTCCCTTTTGAAACTGTTGCTGTGTTCTGCTTGAGCTCCTGTGCTATGTGTGTTGTGTTATATTCCTCTTTCATCCCATGTGAAAGAATGCTGTTGTCTAAGGATGACTGGCTAGGACGAGTGCTGTTGCTATTTGTCCTCCTCTTCCTAGAGATTAACACGTGACACATTCAGTGTCATTCACTAGTGAAGTCATACAATACACACTGACCATTTTGGGACACTTTACCAGTTTATCACCATGAATATACACTGTTGTGAGCAGCCTGACAGGGATTATTTTCTTTGCTGTCCACAACTAAGTCCACAGTATTCCCTTCTCTCCCTCTTCTAATCATATTCTTCCACTTCCATCAATAAATTATTTCAATGAACTATCATAACAGGATCTTCTACAACATTGCTGTAATACTCCTGAAAAGGCTGGAATTTTTTAGTATCTTGATGTTCACAGAACGTGTAATATCCAGTTATGGTGACAAGAAATATAGAACAGCTTCCAAAATTTTGAACTTTTTGCCTTCTTCCTTTTCATTTTCTGTGACATTACATTTTGGGTTTTTTTTTAACTAGTTAACAGAATTTTCATCATTAAACCCTCGTGTAAAATGGCAGTAGGAAAATTCTGTGTTTATACCCTTAACTTGATAACTCTCTCTCACTTTTTTTTTCCTTTCCTTTCCTACCCTCTCCTTAATGACTCATCATATTACACTGACATAACATTTAAAGTTAATACACATATACAAGAACTGGAACAAGTAAAAACTGCCCAAGGATGTGAAAAAAAAGCAGTGTTTTAAGGAAATGAGACACCGAAGCCACAAATCTTTATATTATGCCTACATTTTCTAAGCTTCAAGGGGTTATCAGCTTGTCTTTATTCCAATACTAATAGCATCTGTCTACGATTCTGTGCTTTTGAGATCACTAGTCACTCATTAAATTTGTTTCCTTTTTCCAGCACACAAGCTTCTGTATTACACCTCTGCCACCTATTCTTGCTGTTCACTTTGTTGCCACTCATTATGCTGGCAACCTTTCCAGGACAATATATAAAAATTAAAAGTTTTCTTGTACCTAGAAGATAGCTTCTCTCTTCTGTGATTTAATACGGGAGTCTCCAAAGAAACACAGCTAAATTGCATTTGGATGAGAGCTAAGTCTACATATAAAAATCCTTTGGGCATGTGCTTGTGCATTGATTCTCCACTAGCTGCTCTGTTTTCGGTGTAGTTGTGCCTTTAGGAATCCAAAATCACTCCACACTTTTGAACATTTGGTTTCCAAATTTAAACTCCCAGTTTTATTCAGGCAGTGTTTGGATTACATTATAGTTTCCTTTCACTTTAGAAACCAAAACATAGTATATTTAAGTGGCATTGTATTAGACCTACAGATGAAAAATAAAACCTGAAAGGGCCATGCTGTTGCTGAAACAGAGCGTCAGGCTGGAGCACAGATACAGCCTTTTCTTTTGAGCTTTATAAGTTTTCACAGCACTGTTGATCTTGAACGGCCAAACTTCAAAGAAGAACATTGCATTTAGCCCTTCTCCACAACCCCACTCTAGCCTACTGATGTGAGTAGTCATCACTTCCAAGATATCCATTTGAAAACAAATTTAGCTTGACAGCTGCCCGGATTTTTCAGTGATTTTTCTTGAGTGATTTATTTGGCTAGATTTCTTTTTGACTGCATTCTTTTTTTTCAATTTTTTAAAACAGGAAAGAAAAACATAGATTATTTTTTCAACAGAAATTAAGACCTAATAAGCAACTCACTATTAAACATTTCAGTGAATGAACCAGGTAAGAGTCAGGATTAGAGACAGTGACCTTGTCTTCTACTAGTCTAGGAACTACTACACAAAACAGATATGCAGGAAATTTGATAACAGTTGATTGCAGTTAATGTAGCAGTTTATGGACCTTCTTTAAAAACTGATGATGCCTTAATGAATTCTAAGTGGATATCTGTGCTAAAACCTTGGCCAGAGTACAAACTTGGGTTCCCAGGTTTTATCAGCACTGATGGAAATGATACCACTAGTTTTCTCTTACTGAATCAGATAAATTTGAAGACACTGAACTTCCCTAGGATAATTAAGCTCTGAATAGCAGCAGCTACTGAGGACCAGTGAATTGTCACAAGTGGTAGAAATTCCAGTCAGAATGAGAGCACAGACAACCTGAAGTTGGTTAAAACCTACTAAAAGTAGGTTTTTCACAAGGATACTTCACTCATTCAAAATGCATGGTATCCTTCTTTTGCTGTAACTCACATGAGACTAAATAAAGGAGTTTATCCAGCTTCTTACTATTTGGCACAAAATAATGTGAAATATATTTTGTCTGCTTTGAAACATTTGCTCTTTCTGCAGTGATGCTGAGCATCAGATGAACCTGCAAGTAAAGGCAAGTACAGCATCCACTATGCCTGACATTTCTTTCCATTTTATGACATTTTCTTGTCATTTTCCACAAAGCTTGACCACAGAACAGTCTGGGTGAAATGATGCGTGAAAATGCTCTCTGGTCCTCCTGCCCTGCCTTGGTTAAATACAGTTAATGAACTGGAAAACTGATATTGATAAAACTGGCTCTGGTTATCTATAGGGCACATCAGATTTGAACTGGTCAGTGATTCATGTTTAACCTGATTAAAGTTAAATCAGCCATGATTTTTCTCTCCTCGCCCCACCCCAAATACTCAAAGGATGGCCTATCACTGTCAGCTGGCCACAAAAGTACAGTACAGGAAACCTCTCAGAATTAGTTAGATGGTAGATGTAGAATATAATGAAAAAAGGTTAAAAATACTCTGTAAATGGTCATGTAATATCAAGCACTCAGACTTAAATCTATGCCATGCAATGATACATCATTGCTATAGCAATGCTCTCTTCTTGACTTTTAAAACTTACTGTTTTAAAATAATTTATTTTAACATGCAGATCAGGGCAATCAGCTTTCCAGAGCATGCTTACACTTGCTTACTGCAAATATTCATGAAGAAACACTCGTGTTGAATCATATTTTTTAGCTTAGAATTTGTACTTCCATTTCTTTCTAAGAATGGTAACTATATTACATGGCTCAGTATTTTTCTTCTTTTTGTTAGATGACTTACCATAATAAAATAATTCAGCAAAATTTACTAAAATTGAAATATGCAATAGAATCTGATATTCACATTCTTTTAGATAACAGCAAGTCCCATCATGAACAGTGAATTGTATTTTCATTTGCAGTCTCTATTCTGCAGACTAAAAAATATTTTCTGAAAAATCCCACACATTGTGCATGAAGTCACTGAAGAAGTCCACAATATATTCTTGGAAATTAATAGCAGAATTAAGTTATGACCAGTTCTATTTATCATAAGCAAGACAAAGGCTCAATGGCATGAAATCACTATAATACACATTTTTATATGAGTCTGAAGGTGAACTGCATTTGTATTTAAAACTAATTTTTAGCAATGCCTCAATTAAAAAGCACATTACTTTTATAGTGGTAGAACACAAATGCTGAATAAGCTAATAGGAACCTCTAAAAATAACTATTTGGTAAATAAAATAATTTAAAAAGAAGAACAAAAGGGAGTTTTCTACGGAAGTGTGAGTATTTGAAAAGAAGTGGTTAATTGATAGCATTGTTTTCCAACCTTTGCTGTTTGCTAGTAAACACAGAATAAAGCGCCAAAAGGATCTTGGAATGAACAAATGAAATGAGTGTTCAGGGCAGAGCTATTCTTTCACTCACTGTGTTGTAATAAGAGGGTAATCCCTCTGCTACGAGAGGTGAGTTTAACCTCCAAAACAGTCTCTGAATTCATCCCACCATTGCCTGTTTGTTGTTTGTTTATTGCTAGAATGAGCCATCTTTCCACTCATACTTTGACCCCTTTTAGAGTGATAGAGTCAATCTCACAGGTAATGCAAGGAAATGCAATATTCATGATTTGATGGCCAAGCTGTTTACATTTAATATGTTCCTCCTGCTGCAGCCTGTTGAACCATTTAAAACTGTATCTATTTCTTTGGGGAAAAAAGTGGAATCATCATCACTCATAAGTTACTATTTTTGCCTCCATTGTTGCTAAACCTGCATCCATTTGTCTCGACTATTTGTCTTCATGTGTTAATCATTGTTTCATTTTGAGGCAGCAAGCGTATTTGCTCCATATTCTTCAATATATGGGAAAGGGCATTGAAGAATGGTAAATCATTTCAAGAGTGATTTAACCCAGTTGCCCTTAGCTTTCAATGGAGAATTTATTGAACAACACACAAGAATATCTAAGAGTTACCTTGTAATTGAGGCAGGGAGCTGGAAAGCAACATCGGTTGAGCAGCAGCACTTATATCTAGAGACGTGCCAAATGGATCTAAAACAAGCTATATTAAAAAAGGAGAGAGAAAAGAAAGCTAGATGATTTAAAAGTTATCAGACTCAAAGTATCCTTTGGGGAGATACCTCATAACAACAACAAATATAAATAAAAATGTAATACTGCTTACGCTAGTGAGAGGGAAGCAAAAAAAAAGACAACTATGACAAGCAAAAGCTAACATCACATTTCTCTCTGTTAGCCTCCTTTTAATTATCTTCTGCAGTAATTCTCTCTAGTGCAGCAAATGGCACACAGACGTTCTCTTATAGCGGTGTAAAAGGTGAACAAAGAAAAGGGGCTTTAGCTTTCTTCAAGAAGAATCTACCCTGCCTTCAGGAAGAATTCTGTCAGTCTAAGCTTGAAGGTTTTGAATGTATGTGTTTAAAGCATGCAGAAGAGGAGGAGAGAATAACAAATAATCTGTGCACAAACATTCCTTGTCACGCTGATTTATGTGTTCTCTTTACGTTTCTACGTGAAACAAAAAAGAGTCTCTCACAACAACCAGCGACCTTCAGAGCAAAAGGTAAAGCAGTGCGTGTATGCTTTCCTTACCTGGTTATTCTTGCTGTGCCTAGGCTGTGAAGTTGGAATGCTATCAGAAAGTTTTTCTCACTTTGGCGACTGCTTGGCAGCAGTTTTAATGGCAGAGGAAGCAACAAATGACAAAAATATCCCAACCCAAATCAAATCAAAGTTCCAAGAAAATGCAAGCCACAGGTCAGCTTTTAATTTCAGGTCTTATCTGTACAAACCATAAAAATCCACTAGAAATGTGTTGAGTGTTTTCTTTCCAGGAAAAGGTTAGGCTGGAAGGAAAGCACAATCAGATATTACAGATAATTACATTGAAATTGGGTAAACATCTGAATTCTGAGTGGCTTTTTTTTTTTTTTTAAAGCAGTCCAGAAAGTGCTCTCTCTTTCTACAGTAATGTCTTTAAATAGGAACAGGGTTACAGTCATTCTGACATTAAAGAAGAAAAACAACTTGCTGATATCGGTGCCTGTGATCTGCTAGCTTTCCACTTACCCCAGCAGATTAGTCCTGATTTGTGCCAAAGCCTGGGAGAAGCATTGTTCTAATTTATTTTACTAATGCTCCCCATTAAGGCTATTCATCACATGTTGTGGCCTGTTCAGGACGCTGGTTGAGAGAGTCCCGTGGGAGACGGTCCTGAAGGGCAAAGGGGTCCAGGAAGGCTGGACGATCTTCAAGAAGGAAGTCTTAAAGGTGCAGGAGCAGGCTGTCCCTGTACGCCATAAGAAGAACGGGAGGGGAAGACGACCGGCCTGGCTGAACGGGGAGCTCTTGCTGGGACTCAGGAAAAAAAGGAGAGTTTACCGCTTGTGGAAGAAGGGGCAGGTGACTCAAGAAGAGTACAGGGATCTTGTTAGGTCGTGCAGAGAAGAAATGAGAAAGGCAAAAGCCCAGCTAGAACGCAATCTGGCCGCTGTCGTTAAAGACAACAAAAAAAGTTTTTACAAATATATTAATGACAAGAAGAGAGCCAAGGAGAATCTCCATCCCTTATTGGATGTGGGGGAGAACATTGTCACCGAGGATGAGGAAAAGGCTGAGGTACTCAATGCCTTCTTTGCCTCAGTCTTTAACAGGCAGACCAGTTATCCTCAGGGTACTCGGCCCCCCGAGCTGGAAGACGGGGACGGCGAGCAGGATGAACCCCCCGTAATCCAGGAGGAAGCAGTCAATGACCTGCTATGCCACCTGGACACTCACAAGTCTATGGGGCTGGATGGGATCCACCCGAGAGTGCTGAGGGAGCTGGCGGAGGTGCTCGCCAAGCCACCCTCCATCATTTATCAGCAGTCCTGGTTAACGGGGGAGGTCCCGGACGACTGGAGGCTTGCCAATGTGATGCCCATCTACAAGAAGGGCCGGAAGGAGGATCCGGGGAACTACAGGCCTGTCAGCCTGACCTCGGTGCCGGGGAAGATTATGGAGCGGTTCATCTTGAGGGCGCTCACAAGGCATGTGCGGGACAACCAAGGGATCAGGCCTAGCCAGCACGGGTTCATGAGAGGCAGGTCCTGCTTGACCAACCTGATCTCCTTCTATGACCAGGTGACCCGCCTAGTGGATGAGGGAAAGGCTGTGGATGTGGTCTACCTGGACTTCAGCAAGGCCTTTGACACCCTCTCCCACAGCATTCTCCTCGAGAAGCTGGCGGCTCACGGCTTAGACAGGTGGACTCTGCGCTGGGTCAAAAACTGGCTGGATGGCCGGGCCCAGAGAGTTGTGGTGAATGGAGTTCAATCCAGTTGGTGGCCGGTCACGAGCGGTGTTCCCCAGGGCTCAGTACTGGGGCCGGTCTTGTTTAATATCTTTATTGATGATCTGGATGAGGGGATTGAGTGCACCCTCAGTAAGTTTGCAGACGACACCAAGCTGGGTGGGAGTGTTGATCTGCTCGAGGGTAGGAAGGCTCTGCAGAGGGACCTGGACAGGCTGGATCGATGGGCCCAGGCCAACTGTATGAGGTTCAACAAGGACAAGTGCCGGGTCCTGCACTTCGGCCACAACAACCCCATGCAGCGCTACAGGCTTGGGGAAGAGTGGCTGGAAAGCTGCCCAGCAGAGAAGGACCTGGGGGTGTTGGTCGACAGCCAGCTGAACATGAGCCGGCAGTGTGCCCAGGCGGCCAAGAAGGCCAATGGCATCCTGGCCTGTATCAGCAATAGTGTGGCCAGCAGGAGTAGGGAAGTGATCGTGCCCCTGTACTCGGCACTGGTGAGGCCGCACCTCAAATACTGTGTTCAGTTTTGGGCCCCTCACTACAAGAAGGACGTTGAGGTGCTGGAGCGTGTCCAGAGAAGGGCAACGAGGCTGGTGAGGGCTCTGGAGAACAAGTCTTATGAGGAGCGGCTGAGGGAACTGGGACTGTTCAGCCTGGAGAAAAGGAGGCTGAGGGGAGACCTCATCGCTCTCTACAACTCCCTGAAAGGAGGTTGTAGTGAGGTGGGTGTTGGTCTTTTCTCCCAAGTAACAAGCGATAGGACGAGAGGAAATGGCCTCAAGTTGCGCCAGGGGAGGTTTAGATTGGATGTGAGGAAAAATTTCTTTACTGAAAGAGTGGTGAAACATTGGAACAGGCTGCCCAGGGAAGTGGTGGAGTCCCCATCCCTGGAGGTATTTAAAAGACGAGTAGATGAGGCGCTTAGGGACATGGTTTAGTGGGCATGGTGGTGTTGGGTTGACGGTTGGACTCGATGATCTTAGAGGTCTTTTCCAACCTCAATGATTCTATGATTCTATGATTGTATAGGCCATGTTCACATATGTAGGCCCTGGCAAATTATAAATTGTGCAGGCTACATCTCAAGCCTATTCTTTTGCATGAGCCACATTTTTCATTTCACTTGAGGTTAGTGGTTTCTAAATTTCTGTTCAGAATCCCCAAGATATTCCCAAAAAGGCCTCTGACAGAGACTTCAGGTGCCTGACTGCCAGTTCAAGAGAGCAACCCAAGAAAAGCATGCAGGTAGAAAGTCCTTAGAAGCAAAATCCTCCTCTAAGAGAGAGCAGGAAGGATCCAGAAGTCACCGTCCTGTGCTACACTCCATGTCAGAAAAACAAAAAACCCTAAACCAAGTAGGCTATATTCTGAGCTATTTTACCCAATGTAGGTCCATTAATTTCAGTACAACTGTACCAATTTGTACTACTTAAAAACTGGTGTTACATAAATGCAAAACCCCAAATTAGAACTCAAGCAGTGGTAAATACTGCTTAGGATATCTGATGGTGTTATTTTCCCTTTCATGCCTTTTTAATTAAACATGGGATTTTTTTCCCCTCCACAAATAAATAAATGATCTAAACCCGTTGAGTCAGCATCATAGGAATAGGAAATAATAAACCTAGGAAAGTTTAATGCATTTTTTTAATGAAGGTGCAACAAAGAGTACTATCAAAATTTGCTGCAAAATTCCTTCTAGCTTTCAGTAGCAATTGTTCAGTGTATCCAAAGTATGAATAAACTGAAGCTGCTTTTAGGCTAATCTCTTTTTTTTTCTTTACTGTAATTATAGTATGTACTCATTTCTAACTTTTCATTAAACCCTATTTCCTCAAAGACAACAATTTAATCTAAGATACACAAGGAATCCTGTAAAACTACAGAAGATTATGGACACTACTATTACCTTATAATGTGCTTCGGATGCAAGCACACATTTTTTCTGAAATCACAAGGACTAAAAACATATTTTATAATTTGCATCTGAGGTTCATCCTCCTGAATGATTTCAGGACAGGAGGTGTTTAAGAAAAACTATCAAGTATTTTAACGATTCTCAGCACTAGGTGAAATACTACTACAGTGCACAAGCATGATTTATTACATGGTGCTTGGTATCAGGATACAAAGTTGTAACAAACAAATAGCATATGGAACATTAAACTGAAACACAAATAGGTTCAAAGAAACCTTTGAACTTCTTAACCTCTAAAGGTTCATGGAATACATCAGGATAGCATCAATCTAATTTCAACAAAGGTCAAAAAAATGCAGAGGCCCAGCCAAGGTTTGGATCTGACAGATTTGCATCCTCTTGCACAGGGTGAAACTGGTTTACTACAATGCTAGAACCTGCTTTTGCAGTCATAACAGAAATGTTATTTCAAGTTGCTTTCTCCTGGAGAGTGCAATAACAGCTTGTGGATATTCAGCTAGAACACCCAGACTAGTTGAAAAGTTTCTGAATACAATCTAAAATTACTGTGAACGCCTGCTCCCTCATGGCAGCAGGTCAGACACATGATGACTCAGTACCAGTACTTTTCAAGGTTCATGTCATATGTTTCCTGAACTCAGAAGTGGCTCTTTAGTACAATTTTTGTTTTTCTCTCTTCTGATAGCATTTCCCAAAGCAAGGAACTGACAAGTTTTACATTCATATTACTGTGCCTACTAAATACCTGTACCAACCTAGCAGGTCCAAAGAGGGAGGAAGGAATACCCAGTTCTGCTCTTGCTCTGACAGAAACACATGAGGAAGGTGCCTTTTTGCATTCAGGTAGAGCATTCAGCATGACAAAGCCAGGCAGAGAGAGTTAGCATGGATTGCAGAGACAAATCTTGACTGGAAAGCTCAAGAGTGTTCTCTTAGAAGAACACATCACGATGTGGTCCCTCCTGTTCCAGTGCCTCCACAGGGTAAGACGTTCTGTTGCATTTTTCCAATGAAGAATAAACAAGGGTCACTGTCAAGCCTGCAAGTCTCTATGCACTGAAGAAGAACCCAGTTTTGTATACAATCTTACACTAACTGCTAATCCCATGCTTTTCCCCTTTTCTGGGCTGTGTTTTTGTAACAGCTGTTATGTCAGAGAGCTTGACAGACTAACTTGAAAATCTCTGGACCTAAAAACCACATCTACTTTTGAGCTAAAGATTATTTTTTACATCCAAGGATTGTAATAGAGTTGTCTACTTTTGGGACAGGTTAGTGCATTTCACATGTTTTCCTCCCCATTCCTGTTCAAAATTCCTCCCCTCAGAAAGAGAAGTCATTTACTCTGCACTGAGATGGTAGTAAACTATAGCAAAGAAAGTCAACTATCAAGGGATGAAAATGCTATTGATATTCCCTACACACATCCCAGCAGCTCTAGGCTAAGCTTTCTTTCAGGGAAAAATTTCAGGAGGATTAAAGGAAATTTATCGACAGGTTTTCTCCCCTCCCCAAATACCCACACATGCTCAAATGGTTTAGTCAGAGCCGTACCTCCTGAGAAGAAAAAAAAAAAAAAAAATGTTTTAACCCAGGAAAGAAAAGAAAACGAGATTCAGGTGGTAAAGTGCAATACCTCAAAGGCAAGCTGCAGCCTACTGAAAGGAGAAATTCAGACATGTTGTAATTGAAAACTACACCAAAAATCTGGCTTTTTTTATTTGACTATTGAAATTATTAATAAAGTGACCTTTTCTTTCCTTCCCTCCTTGAGAACTTGTAATGCGAGTTCCTGATGAAGATGTCTGGGCACCTTCTAATCTAATAAAAACATGTAACACAAAGCCAGTAAATATATCCTTTTGTCCCTGACACATGTCATGAAATTGAAGTAAATAGATTTAAAACTCTAGCATTGCAGACGATGAGATTAGAAAGCCATTAGTAGCCATATAGAGTATTAGAGCACTGGGCACCAAAAAGCCGTTACAGAGAAATTTTTTGAACAGATAAAAACATATTGATATCATCCTTCTTCTATTATTCAATAAAGCATTTTGTTTTGAGTCCTGTTGGTTTTTGTGCTATCTGTTTGTGCAGCAGAACGAATAACAGAAAATTTTCTAGCTTTCTTCTATCTTTATGGAACAAGAGAGGAAAAGAGACTTCTCTACTTCAGTGATATTGTGTAACTGCCATAATAAAGCTTAGTTTTGGACAAACAGATACACGTTACTATTCAAGATTCCCTTTCAGCTGCTAATCATTTCTCTCTCCTCCCTAAAAATTCCCACCCTTTTCCAGTCTCTCAAAGAATTTGAATATAGTGCCTGATTGTACCATTTTGTTAAAGGAAGAGAGGGAAGGCAAATGCAATTCTGAACAGGTGTCAAGTAATTTTGCTTTGCTGAAATGAGAAGAGCTGTCTAACCATATGTCAGTCAGGGGTCAATCCCAGTTGTGGGAGGACAAAAAAATACAGAAGAACATGATAGATAGTTGCTCAAGTCAACAGTCCTTTGCAAGACCAGCTATATGTCAGTACATCTGACAGCAATGAGAAGAATTAAAGGAATAATTCTCTGCAGTAACAGTTCAAAAAGTGAACTAGTTTACATCTTATGTTAACAATTCAAACAACTGTTTTAAGCTATCTCTGATGTAACAGGAATTATCCAGGCCACAAAGTACTGTCCACACACACTGTTGGAAACTGGTGGTCTACCCTCCCCCAGCAAGAACACAAAGAGGAATTAGGTATTGTCATTTCTGTATTTCTTTGTAAAAGATTGAACAAAGCAGAGGCATAAAATGTGAAAGACTACACAGACACCTTAAAAACATGCATATTTGAATAACAGAATTTACCACATTGGTGAATCTTCACTTAACTAGATTAAATATGTTTGGAAGGCTCCTCATAAATGCCTGTTGGGACTCTATTATACAAAATTGCCCATTATCAATACTCATAGATGGCTGCTATCTCCCAACACTATCTGTTCCATAATGTATATATCTATATGCAAGTTACGAGGCGTCTCTGCATTGTATTTACAATAATTAAAATAGATGGTATTTTTGCAAGATGTATTTATGATTACAGTAAGATACGGTTTTGTGTATATAAATGGTGCAAATCAAAGATATTTGTTGGCTTAAAGGACATTTATATTTGTGTACAAGAGAAAGGATTTTGCCTAAAGCCAAGTAAGAAATGGTTACATCGTTTTAAAAGAAATGTTTGTCTGTAGCAATGACAGTTTTTATAAGAACTTTTCTTTCTTTGCATTATTAAGACAAGTTCAGATCTTGCAAAAACTTTTGTAGAGTCACTTTCCACATATAAATGATGTAAGTGAACATTTCATGAATGTTTGCAGTACTGATGCCTGAGTTGCCCATGTTTAAATACACATACTTGCCTTTGATATTCCATGCATTTTCCTTAAAAAAATGTAAACTCTTTGCTTTATATCAAGGCTTCTGAAGGCTTCCTCTTTGGTTTCATGAGCCCTCAGGAGTCTCTGTGGCCTTGTGAATTGTGCTGCCCCACTGTACGGTGACTTGTACTTGGCTAGTCTTGGTTGCAGGTTCAATGGGATGTGAATACATCCACAGCTGATGGCAAGCAATGACGGCATCTGTCTGGCATTTTCACAGCATCCTTGCACTATGCACTACTGACTTCCTCTTCTTTATTTTTCCATCCTTAGAGAGAAAAGTCACATAACTAACCTGGATAAAGAATAAATAAACCTGCTCCAGAAAAAATAAGAAATGCATTAATTTTGCTACTAACCTCTGATTCAGTTTTGTGGTGGTGGTGGTGGTGAGGTGTTTTGTTGTTTATTTGTTTGCTTTGGTTTCAGAAGGATCAGAAATTCTTAAGTATTGAATTTTTGTTGCTTTTTTCATTGTTTTTCTGCACTTCTGCATTTAAGCAAGGCTTGAAAAGATTCCCTAACATTAGAAATTCAGATACTTAGATAGCTATCTAACTTTGACATCATTACTGGTCTGGCAGGTTCTTAATGCTTACGAATCAGCATTTTATTAAAACTATCATAAAGCCAGGTGGTACTGGGAACCTGTCGTGGTTTAACCTCAGTCGGCAACTAAGCACCACGCAGCCGCTCGCTCACTCCCCCCCACCCGGTGGGATGGGGGAGAGAATTGGAAGAGCACAAGTGAGAAAAAACTCGTGGGTTGAGACAAAAAACAGTTTAATAATTGAAATAAAATGATAATAATAATAATATGATGATAATAATAATACACAAAGCAAGTGATGCACAGTACAATTGCTCACCACCCGCCGACCGATGCCCAGCCAGTCCCCAAGCAGCGGCCCCCCCCCGGCCAGCTTTCCCCAGTTTATGTACTGGGCATGACGTCACATGGTGTGGAATGTCCCTGTGGCCAGTTTGGCTGTGCCCCCTCCCAGCTTCTTGTGCACCCCCAGCCTTCTCAGTCGGTAGAGCGTGGAAACCTAAAAAGTCCTTGGCTAGTGTAAGCATTACCTAGCAACAACTAAAACATCGGTGCGTTATCAGCTTTGTTCTCATCCTAAATCCAAAACACTGTACCAGCTACCAGAAAGGAAATTAACTCTATCCCTACCAAAACCAGGACAGAACCTTGTGAAGGTTCTTGGGAGGACTGGGGAACCATGGCTTTCACATTTGTTGTAGTTGCTTTCCTTTCCATGCAGTTTATGGTGACAATGACTTTCAGTCATTTATACAGATTAACATCGGTCCTGTACCTAGCTCTGATACCCCTTTTGTGTTTAGGTTAGGTCTATATAACACCCAAATCAGTTTAAGCTCTTCATGCTCCCAGCAAATGCTACAGGCAACTGCAGATTCCAGTTTCTGACAGCTAACGGCCATAACACCCAATGCACACCAGGAGATAAACACCAGTTTAACTACAAGTTGAGGAAGATTAAATGAACAGCAAAGAGGACCCCCCCCCTCAAAAAGGGATGGGACGAGGGGAAGAAAATTATAGCACAGTCAAGACAAAGAGGAAAATGAGAGGAGAAAGAATACCCTGTGGAGTCTTGTTTATAGCATGCAGACATACAATAAAGCCTGACCAGTGGGTTGTTATAATTCAGGTGCTATCATGATGGTTTAGAGAACAAGTTCAGCTCACCCCTATCAAAGAGGGCAATGAGTGTGAAATGATTTCCACTGCAAGGATAGGAGCAGATGCAGATATTGCCAATGCTTCAGTAAATCTCTGTTTACATAAACAGCTGTGAGGATCTTATTTTCTAAAATGGGATAATCTTTGGCTCATCCTCATTCAGGCTGAGAAAAAGGCAGGGTGAGTAAGGTAATTTACTTGCATATATTCTGCAGGATCGATACGCATTTCATATTTTGTAACCCACTTTTTCCTGCAATCTAAATGAGTCATTACAAAACAACTCTGGACTGTTATATAAGCAGTATAGTACTATTTTACTGAGTTTAATATTTCATTTCACCCAGGTTATGATCCAGAGTCCACAAATATAAAGTGATGTTTCTCTATTGATCTCAGTGGGTAACTGATGAGCTTGGGTAAGTCTGCAAGGAGAAAAAAATACATTCACTCCTCCGCCCTTCATAAAATGTTTAAACTTTCTTATTAGACATATTTATGCTCAAATTTTGCCCTAGTTGGTCCATTATGGAGTAATGAGTTCCAAAAGACCTACAGAATAAATAGCATTTTATTACCATCTTCTCAGTAACAACTTCTCTTTCCCCATTTCTATTTTTGGCCTCTGCTCCCTATTGCTCTGATAGAAATGAAAGATTTTTTCATTATTTTAATTAATAGTTTTGTTACATCTTTGTCTAGACCTCCTTTTGCTTAGACCTCCTTTTGCCTGATAACCATCTGCTTTATGTATTTTTTCCATTTTCCACATTACATAGACCTATTCAGCACAACATTTAAAAATCTTTTGTTTTCATGTAACTTAAAAATCTCTGATTGTAACTGCTATTCTCAATTTATTCCTTTGTCTTCTCACATTACATCCTTGACAACTGTGAATTGTCACTGAACTGCTCTTTTACTCTCATGGCTTATCTCCAACAATTTTCCTTTTTTTATGAAGTTATAGCAAAACTGCAGAACTCTTATCTCAGTTTAAATTGCAAATCTGATATACAACTGTAAATAAGAATCCTTACAAAAGCTAAGCCTGTAATTCTGAGGTCCTGAACTTTCTTATTTACCCAGCATTAAAAACAAATCCATGTAGGGCGAAAATACTCATCTGATGGTAGTGATGTTCCTGTTGTCTCGGTCACTTAAGATTCGTGGAGGACTAACCACTTCACTGCCTGAGAACTGTCTTACACGTAGTGCTGATCCCAAGAAAATCTTTACTACTTCAGTAGTGCAGCAGATAGTCCTTAATGTCTGTAATGTTAACAAGGTACTTTTGTACTGCCACAGCAGAGAAAACCTACACCTCTGCTACTGAGCATGGTGATTTGTACTTACCCAGTGCATACCAAACCACTGGATTCACTGGAGCAGCCTGTTTCCTTAAAAATCAAGACCATATTACATTCTTATAAAATTAACACGTAATGGGCTGGTACGCAGCTGGGAAGGAAACAGAGTTCTTATAACAAACTCACTGATGCTGCCACCATATGAAAAAAAATGTTTTCTTCAAATGTCAGGACAAATGCAGTATCATGAATAAGGCTAGCTCGTTCTTTCAAGGGAAAAGCAATATGCCTGACATAATATTTTAACTGATAAAATCTAAATATATATCCACAAAGGGTCTTTTTTCACCGTAATTAGAGTATATATATATATGAAAGCAGGGCCAAATCACTGGCAATGCAAACCGACACGGAAGACAATTGAATTATGTTGAAAATCTTCCCGATTCTGGACTTTACGAGACGAGTACTGCAGAGTAGTATGTGTTGTACGTGTGTACATGGATTTCAGTCTCTTGCATACATGGCATGGACGATTTAGGAAGAAACAATGTCAGCCCAATGATGACAGTCTTTAAAAGACTTCTTACAAAACAATACACCAGTTCTTTCATTAATATTTCCCCTATGGCTAGGGAAAAAAATCAAAAATACCCAAACACAAGGAGCCATGTCCCTAAGAACCCATGAACAATGTCAGGCAGAGTGAAAACAAAACATAGGTTTATGCACTTCAGGAAAGCTAAAGCTAGTTTTACTACTTAGAACTGATTTATACTCAACCGACTTAACCCTGCAGATATATTTAAAGTCATATCACAGTGTAAAGAGAAATATAAGATTAATTATTCTATGCATTTTGCCTGTGGTTTACTTGTCTGTTCTCAAAATTCTCTTCTGTAAAATTTACCTAAACAGTGAACAAATTATAATTTCCTGCTAGAAATCATGTGGAGGTCAGAACTAAAGAAACTCTAAATATGTTGACCTGAAAATAAAACTACTATATGCAGATTTCCTGGAGGACATACGGATTTGAATAAACCATGAAAATTTCAATACCCTGTTTTTTAAACAAATATTTAATTCGAAATTTTGTCCTGAAGCATTGTAGTGATTATCCCACAACTTCAATGTTACCCAAAATGTGTCCCTAAGAATGTATTGCTATAGCATGTTTTAGCTTCACTCTTTTAAATTTGTTACCCAAGACAATGATTAGAAATATACAGATATAAGCCAGTACCTTAGCACTACCTAGTTAAATAAAGGGCTATTACATGTGTCTTCATATAACAGAGTATAGAAGCTTAAAGTACTTCAATCTTGTCCTGTTTAAAGTTGCAGTACCTGCAATCATCACATTTGACCTACAGGATTTATAACAAGTAAAAGTGTGTCTGTTCACATGAGTGTACATCTCTGGCCAAGTGTGTGTACAAATGTCTTTTCACTGTCCATCAGTGTAATTATATTACTGTAAAGATCTCAATGGCTGTGAAAGTGCTTCAAAGTATTTCTAACAGGGAGTGCAAAACATTTCTTAGGCTCAGAAAGTCAGTACTTGAGCATGCTTAATTCCAATACTGTATATTGTGACTAAGAACTCTCTGATTTTCTCACTCATTCTTAATTAACAAAATGAGATACGAAAACACCTGATTGATGTCAACAGGCTCAATGCACAGTATGAAATCAGGAAACACCTCAATACACATTAATTGCATATTTTCATCTAAATACTAAAATGAGAAAAATCATGCACAAACCTATCTAGAACCCTATCCTTTAACTTTCATGTAAAATGAGTTTGGGGTGTATTATTTCTAGAATAGAGGTTGACATTTAGAAAAATATAATCCATGAAACAGTAGAATAAACTACACAAGCCAAGAAACAGTGTCAATTATCATTAATCTGGAATATAAGAAAGCTGGTTAACCAAAATTATTCAGATTGAAACTGAATAAAATCTAAGGAGAAAAGAACAAAGTCACATAAGAATATTGAACACAGGAATTATAAAAAAAGTATGCAGATGTTAGGCTAGAAGGTTAAAGAAAATTAAATAATAAGATCGTGTTATCACACGTGAAATCATATCACAAATATGAAATCACCTTCATCAATTAAATCAATGTAAAAATCAGGATACAACTGGAAGACAGCAGAACAGATTTCACCAACTGTAATTTATAAAAGCTCACTTAGATTTGAGGCACTATGAAAAATTATGCAACTTGAGCCATTGATTTATGCTAATTAAATACCCCCCACAAACTGTTCAAATATTTTGCCTTGAATACACCTTAAGAAGAGCTACCTGAACATAAAGTTGTTCAAGAAAACAGTGAGGTTTTTTGGTAACAAGAGATCCCCAATGACATTTTTTTAATTACAAAATTTGTGGAACTTTATTACAGGTAAATCAAGCGAAAACAGTTGACTTAGTTTGGTTTGAACTTATCTTCCTCAAGAGATTTTAAACACCAACCCCTGTGAATAGCCTAAGTGCCAAAGCCAGAGCCTCGCTGGTTCTTTTGTGACTTGAACTTTCAAAAAGTTAAAGCTTTGATAAAGCTGAAAGAAAAGGCAAGGAAAGCCTTTACCATTATTCCTTCTTTTTCATTCACTGTCTGAAGACAAAGAGAAAAAGTAAGACCGAATCTAACTTTGAGCTTGTTTTTCTTTGTCTCCCCCCTCTAAACAAACAAACAAATTATTAGTTTTTATGTGCTACCCTAATTTCTATCAGCTTAGTACCCCACACACCTGCCTGACTTCTGCCTGAATCCCTGCTGTTCCCTGATCCAGAAAGGGGCCAGGCATCTTCCATTCCCACTGAAATCAAGTATATAAGAATCTCTCTCCGTGCCTCTCTCTCACACACGCTCACACGTTACTTTAATAAGGAAAGAGAACAATGTCCGGGTGTTGAAGATCCTGACATTGGTGGAAATCACTGCTACTGTGTTGAAATTAGCAATACTGTGACAATTTATACCCGCTGAAAATGTCTCCCCATCAGTGTGTCGTGCATTTTGATTGTCTGTAGTTTTATTGAGCTATATTGTCGATATCCTTGCTCTTACTGGTACACCAGCAGATACAGGATCTTCACCAATGGTAATATGTATGCCATTTGCCAGCAGTAATAGTCCTGTAAAAGTACATTCTTCTGAAACACCTCCAGCTGAGCACTTCACCACAGGGTACATTTATGGACTAAGGACAAGTTAATTGAAAATTATGTATAAGTTTATTATATAGCTAATTTTCACCATCTCCACTTGTGGTGACTCCTCACTTTAAGTCAGTAAGATAAAAACAGGAAGCCCAAACAGGGTAACGAATGACCATAATCACAAATAAATGAAATGGATCAAATGCTTCTTCTGGCACTGTGTTACTGAGGAGGAACATAAAATGAAAACAAAACCAGCAGGTCACATGTCAGAGGACAGTATATTTGCTGCCACTGAAATCAATCAACACCTAAAAATCATTCTGATTCACTGAGTTCTCTATAAACAACATATCCACACCCGTCTCGTCCTACTTTCTTTTTGTCTTATCAGAGACGAATGCCACGGATGCAAAAGATGATCTTTCTACTGAAGCAAATGGTGGAGATGGTCTAGAAGCAGCAATGGTCTCTAGCAGCTGTGCTGCCTGCTGTAGCTACGAGGCAGGTGCACCCGCCCTGACACAGACCGCGGGCACCAGGACCGCCGCGTCCGTCCTTTTCGCGCCCTCGCTTTCGCGCCCTCACGGCGGCGAGTGCCGACCGTCACGCGCACCCCTCGGGCCGGCGCGTGCGGCCCGGCGGACGCCTCGGGCGAGGGGCGAGGCCGGCGAGGCCCTCAGCCGGCGAGAGCGGGCCGCGGGTCGGGTTCGACTGGGGCGTAAACGGAGCCCCGCCGGAGGGCGAGGTGAGCCGGTCCCCCTCGGAGCAGCGGGTCTGCGGCCGGGGGCTCTCCCCTTGGGTCGGGACGCCGCCCAAGGCAGCCCCTCGAGGCTGAGAGCCCTCGTCCTCCGGGTGGGCGAGCGTGCGCGGTTGGGACCCTCCTTTCTAAAGCCGGCGGAGCAGCGTTAGTCCCTCCCACACCGTCCTGAACCTGTGGTTTGCCGGCGTTGTCGGAGCGTTGACGCCTCGTTTCTAGTTCGCTTTCTGCTAAACGACTTTGGTTTTAAATAAAATTTATTTTTGAATCTGTCACTCGCCTAATTTGATTTCGTGAGACTTTGTGACAAGCTAGTGTCAAAAGATAGGCAGGAGAGAGGTCATTAGTACCTCTGTCCACAGCTCCGATGTATTCGGCTATTGTACTGATACACAGGGACAATTGTTTAGCAGTCTCTACTTCATTATTAATGAAAGGCTCCGTCCTCACAGGATGGTACAACTTCAGTTTCTATGGGGTGGAAAGCAAGCAAGAAGCTGAGGCGCACTGCAAGATGTGTGACTCCCTCTGTACCCCTGCAACGTGCATCGATGCAGTGCATCTGTGCCCAGCGCCCCTTGAGAGCCTGAACAAAAGATACCTTTCCTTCTGTAGGTGCAAGAAACAGGAGCATCAGTAAAAACAGCCAGATGATGAACAGACGAAGAAAAAGAGACAGGGTGAAAGACAATTTAGATCTTTCTAATAGACCTCTTCCCAAAAGTCCAGGGAGTAGTTCAGAGTAATAACAGATTAGTTGGAAAACCAAAGCACTAACAGACACGAGGAACATCTTGTGCAACCCAGTTTACTAGCAAGAAACAGTGTGTTATTTATTAAGGAAACTAGGAGAGTTGTTCCTTACAATGAAAAGGAAGGGGGCTACAGCAAATAAGAGGTAATTCTGAACACAAGTATCACACAAATCATTGCAAGCTACAGCAGTCCATCTTCAATGTGACATGAACCACCAGAAATCTTACAGAATCTGATGAACCGTCTTGTTCTGGACTATAGCATAGATGAGGTGAAGAGAGGCTCAATAACAAGATCAGAAACCCATGCAAAGAGCCAAATTCAGAAGGTCACCCGGATGCACAGACAAAAACCATCAGAGAATAGCTTAGAAGCAAGTTTCCTCACTAACTAGTAGAAGACAGAAGAGGAAATGGATTGTTCAGAGGACAAGCACACCTGAATGGCCATGTCATCTTACCTGCAGGAGGGGGCTGGTGCTAAAGGCTGTGTTGCTTGGGATGGGGAGAAGGAAAAGGGGTTTTCTGAGGTTGCAGTAGGGAACAATTTAGAAATTGCACCGGGAGCTTGCTTGTATGTACATCACTCTCTGCAGCTGCAACATGTTTACTCAACAAAGAACTAGTTTACTTACTAACCAAAATCCACTATCAGCTCACAGCATGAGACCTTATACGTTCCTGGCAACTTCTCCAATATCAGGATCCCCTTCAATACCCTGCAGTAGATCACACAATCTGGTTGTGATTGCTGTCCCCAGAAAAATTCTACTTGTAACACACAGGAAAAACGGTGCCTTTCACTTAATGTGCTTTACTGAATTTGGTTTTCGAAAGGACTTTTAGCTGCATCCGTATTCCTAGAGAGAACTTCTCTCCGACTTTTGACTATATGTCTTACCTACCAGAACTCAGACTTGACTTCCAAAATGCCATCTTGAAAAAAAGGAGGAAGCAGAAGCCTGGTCCACTAAAGTCTTCCATACCTAATCAACAGCAATGTAATTACTATGGCACAGATGCCAGAAAAATCATAAAAGGATCAATTTATTATTTATTCTTACTCAGTGAAAGAAAATTATTCTAGGCAGAAATCAAAGAAGTGATCTGTTGGGGGAGAAAAAACCAAGGTGTGTAAACAGCCATACTGACAAAGGACAGGGCATGGATTGAAATGACTGCTCCCAAATGACTTTTCTGGCAGCCTACTCTTTTTAACACAAACACTGCTCTTTGTGCTAAATTATTAAGAAACTGCTTCCCAAACAAGATGGCAAAGTTTTCACTCAGTTGACAAACTTTCTTTCAATATTTTCAGGTATTTAAGAGAGAATAGTGCACGTGCCCTATACACTGACCTCCACAAACATCCAGAGTAGCTAAGACATCACCATCTACTTTCTCTGTAGACTGTCTAATGTGCATACAAGGAAAACTTGGCCCATTGGCCAAAATGTCAACGAACAGGCTTTGATTACAGAATCTTACTATAGTTCAGGGGAACTAATATCCCTCTCCAAAAAATGGAAAACCAATGCAAGCACAGCCACTCTTTCAGTAATACAGGGAATTATTCCTCTGAAAAGTAGGGGGTTTACAGTTACAGATCTGACTTGTCAGCCTCCTCACTGGCCTGAATTTTCCTCAAACTCCTCACCTGATGCTTCTGCAAATAGCCATAGATTACTCTTGCATGGAAGCCGTAGAAAACAGAAATCAAGCCACTGGTGCTGAAATTGTTCATGTACATCACTGAGGTATGACTGACTACTGCTAATTCACATAGTGAAAGTACAAAAAAAAAAGACTCTAAAAACTTAGGTCTATGTCTTTGATGGCTCCTTATTGTGCATGCTATCTTTTAATTAAAGTATGTAAAGAGATAATAGACCCAAATATAAGTCAGTATTTGTGAAGCTCTCTCCTTTGCAAGTAAGACAACTTAGAACGAATAAGAAGCGGTAACCTGAGCAGTCCCAAAACATGTAAACAGCACAACAGAACAAGGGTTCATGTATACACTTCCCTCTTAGATGTGGGACCCTAGGTATCTAAATAAGGATCCTGAAAATGTCTGGCCTTAAGAAGGAACAGAAGAGTCCTGGACTTGCCTGTATTTTTTATTAGCCTTGCTCATAAACAAGAAGTTGTTTTGTCAGGAGTTTGGAAGTACCTTATGGGCTGAGCTACAGAATTGCTCAGAAATGCTCACTAATTTTCCAAATGATAAATATGTGCAGTATTTTGATAAAAGACAAAACGTGGTCATGCTGACCTGAATTCTCTTCTCTTCTCTTGTTCTGAATTACTTAAATTGCAAATGGTAAAGCTAGTTAATGGCAATGTTTAGTCATCAAAAGCAGCTGCAAGGTTTCGATTATCAAGAATGTAAGTATTCTAACTTCTCACTGTTTTTCTGAATCCCAGACCATTACAGCCCTAATTAATGAGCTTTTACCATATATATCCTGGAAATAGGGAAAAAATATACACTGCACCTGGTTCAAATTCCTTTGCCTGGAACTAGGAGTTGCCCAGAAATTAGTATGTGCTACACCACAGAAAGAACATGATTACACAGGATCAGCCTTCACTTTCCATTTGTGTAGCTAATAAGCAGGTGAGTTTATTGACCCATGAGAAACTTCATCCTCCTGAGCTCTGTGTAAAGGGTAGAGAGTAGGTCTGTAGCTGTGTAATTAACTTACAATTATGTAAGCAATAAAGGCATAATTTAAGGTTATTAATATGTTAAAATTTGTAAGGAATTTTCTGGCATTTAATTAACATTTGCCAAGACAGTCTACAGAAAATTAAATATCAATTAATAAAAATACTGACATTTAGTTAGATACTCTATTAGTTGTCACAATTATTAACTCGATATTGCTGGCTTTTTAAAATCCAATTAAGAGCCTAAATATTCGTTACAATTTTTATGTGTGGAAAATCTAATTATATTTGTGTCCTATAATTTTAACTAGATTACACATCATCTTTTCTATTAAAGATTACCCATCATCTTTCTTATTAAGTCTCAATAAATGCTCTTTTAACTGTCAGTTGATGCTTAATTGTCATCACTGTCATAAAGCCACAGACATTTCTTTCCCTTCATGAATAGGTGAACCATTGGATGTATTGTTTTCTCCATTTACTGCATATGAACATCACAGCTTGCTGACTATGCTCTATTTGAGGCCTCCTCTTTGCTAGCATCTCCTTGTGGACCTAATCCTTAAATGGCTTGAGGGACAAAGTCGGCCTTTCAGACCCGAATAACTGAGTGCAGGTGAAGACCAATGACCTGAAGAACAACCGTGAGCTAGAACTGGTGCAATCTCTCTAAACTGGAGAGGCACTGCTGCTTTTCATAAATATCTGCAGAAAGTCTCGACCAGAATTTCTTTTCACAGGGGACTGAAACAGAATCCTCTTATAAAATTACTCAAGATTTGCTAGTAACCTCCTTGATTATTCATCTCACCCAGTTGCCCCTGCACCGTCTTTTCCCATTTGCAATTGTCTCCCATTTTCTCTCCCCTTGCCCTGCCCCTTGCCCCGGGGTTACTGCTGCCCAAATTTCTTTTTTTGTCATTAGCTTTAGCTGACCAAGTTCAGAAGTTCCTCTGGAAGAAGTTGACTTTACCCAGAGACATTAAAGCCCTCTGGCCTCCCCAGGTGTCTTTGAAGGCATAGTACAGGTAGACAGGGGCAAGACCAGCATAGATCTGGCAAAATTAACTAGGTTTTTTGTTTCATTAGTCCCCTAATTGTACGGGCAAAAGAAGACCAGACAGTTTTTCCCTCCATTCCCAACATGCAGGCACCCTCGCTTTCGAACAAGTGATACAGTTCCTATATTTAATGGCAGTGATGCGAGTTGGTGGTAGTCATGGCTTTGACAGGTTTTACCTATGTGTGTCTGCCTTCCGCAATGTGCAGATAATAAAAATTGATAAGATGGCTCTACTGTTACCGGGAAGCAATATGGTGCTTTAACACAGCAACCTCAGAAGGACATATGGCCAGGAAGCTACTATACTCCATCAGTTCCTGGCTACAGGATCACTATGAAGCAATTGCGAAAGCTGTTTAAGCTGATGCGAGAAACTTGATGACATGGTGACATTTGCTTTTACTTGCCTTCCAAGATGTACTATATTCAAACACAGGGTAAGAAGTGGAGAAGTTCATGATTTTAAAGTAGCTTGTTTCTTTCCTCTTGAAATTTAGTCAGGCTTTTCATCTGGAGAAGGGACAATCAGGGGAAAAAAGGTGATGTATTCCTCTTCCATTTCTATCCTTCTGTGCCATGGTGCATGACCATTGGTGCAGCTGCTGAGTTTTATTGCAGGAATGACTGTACTTCATAGTGTACATAAGGATTGCTTGCTTGCAGATACTCCTTTATGCCAGACACATTCTTCTACAATTCACTTTTAATGAGATGGGAAAGCAAGGACACAATACCTGCATTTTTGAAGTGTGGAGATCTCTTGGGATGAAAGCCATTATCCTAACGTGGTTTGGCACCATGCTTTAGATTGGGCCACAGGAGTAGCTGCTATCCTGTTAACATACACATAAATAAAAGGGCTGAAGCAAGTAATTCTAAGATATTGCAGTGCTTCAGCCTAAGTCAGGTCCAAGATACTTCCTCACCTAGTCACAAGGAACAGTTCTTTACGTTAGCTGATCTGTCCTTATCTCTGATCTTAATCTACTCTCGTTCCTGTTTTCCTATATCTGTTAAGAATATTAACCCATGAAATTTACAAATGCTTGAACTATGTCATTATAAATTAAACTGTAGTTAAAGCTTGACAAATTCCCAAGCTTCCTATAGCTAGCTGTATTGCATTAGTAGGTCAATATTTCTTTGGTAATAAGATTCTGGTAAGAATCAACCTAACCTTAGCATGAGGCCCAGCAATAAATACTCAGCATCTTCTTGCTTAGATGCTTAGGTAGTGCAGCCATACTGCCACTGTCCTAGCACTATCCTGTGTCCCAGTGCTGCAGCCCATAAATTGTCTTCCTAAAGTTGAAAGAATTTTGGGCATCAGTCATTTCTGAAGAATGGGGTGAATCATGTAATGTGCAGCAGCAGTCATTATTGAAAAAGTAAGACAGTAACAGGCTAGAAAGCTTTAAAGGCTTGTTTTCTTTAGGCAGGTTTCCCTAACCTAGCATCTAACCTACAGGAAAGAGGAAAAAAAAACCCCAAGCTTATCTAAAGGAAGAAGATATAAGAATATGCCAAACAAAGCCTTTCAGATAATTCCAGGGGTAATATCCCTATTTTTTTAATTAGAAAAATAATTTTGAAGCTGAACAGGAAACTAGTAAGAAAGTACTTAAATTAGACCTATATCCCCCCCCACACACCCCAATTATTAGACAAGCTGGTATATATCATGGGGCTTTCCCATACGTGATTTTTTTTAAGAGAAGGAGGAATTAATGTTATGCATAAATAAGGAAACAAAGAACCAATTTCTTCTCATGTGATAAAGTCTATAACCATCCCCAGGATAAACAAGCAAGAAGAAAGAAGTTTATCACACTTTGCTGCTGACTATGTATCAAACCAATGAAAGTAAAGAACTCACCTTTATCAGACATGGATTTCCTGGGAGCTTTTCTGTCACACAAAGATAAAAGCCATAATTATTACCTTTAGCTTAGATCAATCAGTCAGTCAGCAGTTTCACATATCTTCTGTACACAGAAACTGAAACCTCAGTTTTTACTCTTGAACAGTTTGGTTTTCATTGTAGGAAGGAAGAAGAGGTAGAGGAGTGCTTTTTAAATAGATACTCATTTTATTCTTCATAATTTCATCAGCCTGAAAGGGCCTCTGGCAGCTGCCCTTACAGATAGGAATAGGCACAGTTCTCAGCAGACTGGACATTCACAAGCCACAAACGAGCAGCTGCCCTACTTCTTGATTTCAAAGCTGCATATTAGTAATATAATAATCAATATATATTTGCAAATTGTTGTGATCATTGCTCAGAGAACATGGCGTCAGTTGCAGCTGCGGCAGCTTTGATAGCATTTCAGCCTTACAATGGCTTTGCAGTACAAAAATTATAATCATATGTCATCCATCACCGTATTGCTTTTAGCTGATTGTATTACCGAACAAATCCTGTGCCTACAGACCTTACAAGAGTAAGCATTAAAAGTGTTAAAACTAGTTAGATTCTCTTTTCCAGTCATCATCTCCCCTTTTTTCCAGAACCTAAGCCTAAACTGCTGAAGTTATTTGAAGGTCTTTCTGTTATTGTTTTCACTGGACTTTTTCCTCTGCTTTTTTTTCATGTCTTCTCTCCATCCTCTACAAAGGGTACATCAGCAGTGTGCTTAATACGTATTCCTTTAGCTCTGGAGGCGTACAACTGAGCCTTCTTACTGATGCTCGGTAGAAACTATCACTGTTACTGCATTCTTGCCTATCTGGGTGGGGAAAGCAAAGATAGCGAGATACAAATTCTCATTGTATAAAATATCCATGTTCTAACAATATTTATCTCGTCTATCTGGTCCGGATTGTGTGTGTAAAGTACAGCCAGAATCATATACACCTAGTACAAAGGAAGCCTGCAGTCCTGACTAGAGTCAATAACTATCAATAGGTTGCTAGAACTGACTTGATTGCACCTGTCCAGACCTTTTGATCAATCTGAACCAATTGCTGCCAGGCAGCAATTTCTGATTCATTTGCTCCGTCAGCTGGGGTAGATGAATAAATTGTGTGTGACAAGTCACTTTCTATATCCTTGCTCAGACAAAATCACCACATTTGAGCAGAAAAGTAATTTCAAAACATTTTTCACTGTTTTTTTTTAAATGAAAGGATTAATTTTAATTAAGAAACAATCATACAAATTTGCAAAGATATGAAATGCATGAAAGTGATAAGGGCAAGCCGGACAGAAGGAAAAAAAAAAAGAAGATACAAAGGTCTGTTGGATCCTGCACTCACTCTGTGAGTTGTGGTCTCATATACCCTGGTAGTTCTTTGGGGCATTCCATTCACTCCATTTGGCTGCCAGCTGACATAGTGTCCCACAGTTTACAGGAAACCATTTTGTTGTCTGCATTTAGGTTCTTTTGAGACCTTGGGCCAAGACCTATGACATCTGAAGTGTCTTAGCAGGAATGCTGTAGAAAGGAGACTCTAGTTCTCTTGGAAAAAAATGCACATAAACCTAGGGAAAATGACTAAAAGTCCGATTCTCCATTCAAATTTATTTCCTTATTTCTCATTCACACATTCAAAGACTACCAAGTACTGTCCAAACCAGTAGCTTTTATCAATAAGATTTTAATAATCCCAGCACCTTCAGTAAGAGAGGAGTGCAAAAGAGAGCACTGCACTGTTAAAGTAAATTTGAGATTTTTTGTGGTAGATGGTGTTGCCTGTCACAATGTAAACATGCAACAGAGTTTGACACAAAGTCTGCACAAAAAATTAAATAATTATTTTTATTTCTGTGATTATTTATTGCAAAATACCATCACTTCATTGTTTATACTGTAATATCATCTAAAGGTCATGCCATGTCCTATTGTGCTGTGCAAACCTATAATCATGAACAGTACAGGCTCTGCTCCAAAATGTTTACAGTCTAATTTATGTGTTCAGTTAAATATTTCTGATTTATTCTATTTCAGTGGTATGCTTTACTGTCTCCTTTACAGTAAACAATTGTGAATAGGAATATATGATTGTTTGCTATGCATAATGAATTATAATAACTCAGTGAAATCAAAAGGTAGCTAAGGAGTCTGAAATGCTTCTGCTTCTCCTTAGGCATAAAATATTGAAAAGAAATATGTTTCATCCCTATTTTGTTTGAAAAGACAAAATCCAAATGTTTCCAAGAGAGCTAGATGTGGCATGAAATAATTAAAGTGAAAAATAACTTGAATCAAAGGCCAGAGAAATTAATGGGAATCTTTTTAGTTCATTCCATAGGCTTTGGATTTTGCCTCAAATAAACTAATTTCATTTGAGGACATTTCTAGAAAACAGACGTTTATTAGGTAGCATGAGGGCTGAGCAGATACAGATCCCATAAATTTTGCTCTACGAGTGGAAAGATTTGGAGGATCGAAGTGAGATTATTTTGTATAATGTTAAATCACAGACATGGGAGCAGAGAAAAATAGGGACTGTCTAAGGACTGGCTAAAGGACTGACTGAACTTCATAGATGTTAACTGCCCTGCAGGCATGTGATAATTGCAACATCATAATTCTTGGAAGAAAATTGCAGGCTGTTGGATTACCTTCTAGGATCACATAGCATATGCAGCCTGATATAACGAGTGAACTCAGAGCCCCATACTTGCTGATGTAAAAAACCCCAAACAAATAAAAAATAACAAATATGTGTGTGGCTATATATGTATAAGTGTATGTGTACACACTTCTGCAGGGTTAATTACCAGTATCTTATAAAGATATGAATCTTCCTATCTAAATAATGTCTAAAGACATCACCTGTGCATTTTGGTGTTGTTAATAAACGAATACATTTTCTAATTCTCAGAAAGAAATGTTTCTGTGGAAATGCTTTTCAGAGAAAATTTATTGCGTTTGACCACAGCTGTAAATTTTCTCCTCCAATACTATAAATTTCCTCTAAATGTTTAATGGTTTATAACTGTAATTATTCTTGTGTGCCAACATTAAACTTTTAAAAGTTTAATTTGGAGACTATTTGGAGAAACTCATCTTTTTTACAGCCTCATAAATAGCTCTTTGATGAAATGAACAGAGGCTCAGCATCTGCCCGAGGTGAATACAAATGACACTACGTAGTATCTCACTTGCAAAAAGGGAGCAAATGCTTTGATGTCTCAAGTGATCAGTTAATACTAAGTGCAACAGTGGTGAAAAGTGATACATTGCTAGATGGATAAACATGATGCACTCAAACTTCATCACCATTTACTAGGAAAGACTTCAGCTAGAGAGTCAAAGATGATGTAGAAAAGAAAAAAAAGGGCAATACACCCAAAACTGAGATCCTGCATCACAGAATCAACAAAGAATGCCAAGACAGCAGCTGGGCTCCAGACATGGCAAGTGTTTTTTGGCTAGCTGACTTGAATTATATTTAAAAAAAAAATATGACTAAAAAATATACTGTGTAGTAAGCAGCTGTATATGGTCTGATGTTATACCTCATTTCAGGAAGAGATGAGGAGGATATTGCAGTTAACAAATCCTAAGACCAAGAAGGAGGAGAAGGCAAGGACAAGTGTAATTAGAACCTGTTTTTTCCTTTCAGCAAAATTTCTTTAGGGTCTGTGTCTGACCCTGGTTTCCCCTCACCAGGCCTGATCTGGACCCCTAACCACAATTATAGGTTTGTGGTTTGTGGTTTGTGCCCATAGGAAGGGCATAGCTACTTGGAAGAACCAGCACAGATTTATCAGGGTGGCCAAGAAGACAGCCACCATCTCTCCTCGACATTACTACCGAACGATGTGGACATACTTCAGGACATGCAATGCTGTGGTGAAACTCACACTATTTACAAAGCAGGAATTGCTATTCTCAAGGAAATCTGGAGAATTTTATATAGGTTTAACAGTTCAGATAGATTATTCCCATTGCATTTATATATACACATACATATTTACATAATTCCCAAATGGCTCTATTGTGTTAAGTGCTGGACATGACAATCACTTCTCAGAAAGCACTCGTCACCTAAAAATATTCAAGGAATAGAAGGAGAAAAGAATAAAACTCAATGTGCTTAGAATTCACTGAGGTCCACAGTAGGTTATAATATTTCTTTTATTAATATACCACCAAATTTCAGATGCAGTGGGTATCAGGAACCATGAAAAGCAGATCTAAAATTTACCTACCCTGTATTTTAGTCTAAATGTTAAGACCTCTGAAGTGACCAGAAGTATATTTCCCTGAGGGTAGATAGGATTCTCTGTGGTGTTGTTTTCTGGTCTCTTCTTTAAAAAACAAAGCACAGCAGAAAAACTTGGGTCTAGGTATAAGCATCTTTTCTTGCATTTGTTACTGGTTGGTGAAGATTTTAGCTTGGGTAATGTATTTAATTACACAAATCTCTCCTTTTTACCCACGGATATTATGCACAAATAATCTGTTATAAATGCTCTCTTACAAATATTCTCTCTGCAGGCTGTTGTAAGTTAGAGGTCAGGCAGTTATAAGAGCAGATGAAGTAGGTGTCTGCCTGCCATAACTCAAAGTGAGGGCAGTAAAAAAACCAAATTTGCAAGTGCAGAACATTTATTAGGTGTATTTTATTAGGCATCTAAAATTTCTAATGAAAAGTCAAGAAAAATATTTTGTCTCTGTTAGAAAAGAGGCCAATGGTGGTGCAACAAGCTGTACAGAACCAGAAGCAGCATCCCATTCCAGTTCCTTCATCGAACTCCGACCAGTGTAATGTATCTGTAAATTGACAGATTAACACAACCGCATGAGTTTTGTACTGTTAATTTGAGTCAAAACATCTGAATCATTTGATGAGTTTGGCTCATAGTTTCATTCACTCATAATATTTACAAGAAAAAATAAGAAACAATTAAACCAGTCTGCTGACAATGTGCCTTGTTATCATTTCAGGATGGCTACAAGAGATAAGAGTAACTGTAACTGAGGAGCCAGAACGTATCCTTCACCACCATTCCCAGTATGCTGCACAGGTATATATGCTAGTGTCACAGTACTTCAGAAACAATTCTAAAAGCATGGGCTGAAACTGTTAAATTATAAATTCTATTATGATTCACAAGTTTTTGTGTGAAAAAACAGGAGAGAAAACACACTCCACTGAAAGACACCCTTATCACATATTAACCTCCAATTATTTCATAATCACTTTGAGCATTTAAAGCAGTTCCAGCTGTCAGCTATGGAAACAAATGAAATACACAGTAATTTTTGTTCAGTGTGAGGGCTGACGTGGCATCCTGTGGGATTTAGCAAGCCATGGAAATGAGATGCACACTGTTAGATAGCAGTGATTCAAAAAAGGAATGGAAACTGCAACCTCTGCAAATGAGTATTTCCTTTTAAAGTGTGGCCTTGACACATCGATAGTGTCTTTTTGTGTGATATATTAGGCAGGTAAAGAGATCAGAAAGAAAGTACAAGAGAGATGGGGAGAAAAAGACAGAGTGCTTAGATTAAAGGCATTCTCTGTAAGTGCGAAGTATTTTGAATTAATATATCTTTTATTATTTATCCTAGGAATGAGCAGCAGTAAAAGAGACTTGGATAAGAAAGGATATACAGACAAAACTTGTTTATCCCCTAAACAAAACTAATGAAATCCAAAACTCCATAATTCCTGTTAATCTTAACCCTTCAGTTCCAGCAAAATAGGAACAACTTGGAGCTGCCACTTATCCATCTGGAACAGCCTATTATTTGCAGAGTCCTTCCTTTCTTTTTAGTATTTTACTAACAGTGTCCATCTAAGGGTGCTTCTCCAACCTAATCCCTGCTATATCCTAGGTCAGGGCCTTTTAATTAATGTGCTTGTCCTTTAGCAAGAGCAAGGGTACCCTCAGCAAAATGAATGAGCAAAGAGGGAAGAAAGGGAAAAATTGTCTTTACATGGTTGCTTACTTTCTTTTTTCACATAGCTTATACCTCTCATTCACAGAGTAGTTACCGCAAAAAGCAGTTTAATAATGAAAAAACCACAAAAATTAATTAAATCTTCTAGAATTTTTGAATAGAAGAACCTGCTGTATCCTAGGTAAGTTGATTGTGTATGCATGTTCAATCTGTAAAGAACTGATTTCTACCTCAGAAGGGGTTTTTGCAACCCTAATTAATTAACAAACCCTGCCACTCTACAATAACAATGCTCACAGCCTAGCAATCTATATGATTATATTAAAACCTGCTCTCAAAGCACAAAAAGACAAGAGGTCTCAGCAGTTAAGTCTTTGAAGCCACTAAATCTAACCGTGCCGTCTCCAAAGTAGAACAAAAACAAATAAACAGAAAATCCTTACACCCAGTGTGTTGAGTTCTTACACTGACAGAATAAACTGAAAAGCAGTACAGCACAACATCATAAATGAGAACGAGGAAACTCCATCCGCAAAGCAGCTTAATACTAAGAAATAGGCTTAGAAGATGAGGAAGTCCATGCGCAAGAAAACATGCTTAGACAGAAAAGCAAATGTCTCAGGAGACCAGCTTGGCTAGCGGGAAACTCATAACGGAGCTCCAACACAAAAAGGCAGCATATGGGGGGTGGAAGCAGGGAGAGGATACAAGGGAAGAGTTGAAAAACATTGCCCAGGCATGCAGAGATGGTATGAGGAAAGCTAAAGCTCAAATGGAGCTGAGACTGGTGGCATAGGTTAAGGGTAACAAGAAGAGCTTCTACTTCTATGTTGGTAGTAAAAGGCAAAACAAAATGTGGGACCGTTGCTGAATATGGCAGGTGACTCTGTGGCAGCGGACACAGATCAAGCTGAGATCCTCCATGCCTTCTGTGCCTCAGACTTCACTAAGCAAGGTCTCCTATGGCTTTGCGCTTAGGAACTTGCTTCAAGGAAGAGAACAACTAGAAATGGATGTGGGTTGAGTCAGGGATGACTTGCATGAATTTGACCCATACAAGTCCATAGGAGCAGATGGCCTGCATCCAAGGGTGCCGAGCAAGCTGGAAGATGCATTCACAAAGCCACTAGCAGCTTTGAAGGGCAGTGAAAGTCTGTGACAACAGAAGGAAAGAAAATGTTCCACCTGTAATCAAAAAGGGGTAAAAGGATGATGCTGTTCAGCTTCACGTCAAAGAGTAACAAAATCATGGAGCAAATCCTTTTCAAGCACATATGTCAGCAGTTGAGGAAGAAGAAGGTGATGGGGAACAGCAGGCATTGATTTCCTCAGGGTAAAAAATATGTCACTCATCTGATTGCTTTCTGTGATAAAATGACTGGATTTGTGGACAAGTGGAGAACAGGGGATATCATTTACATTGACTTCAGCAAGGCTTCCAGCACTCTCCCACAATGTCCTTGTAGCCAAGCTGGATGTTAGGCTCTGGGTGGGTGCCCCACCAGGGGGATAAATACCTGGTTGGGCAGTCAGGCTCAGAGGTGGTGGTCACTGGGTCGTATCTGCCTGGAGGCTGGTGCCCCGTGGGGTCCCCCAGGCTCTGCTCTGGGGCCTGTCCTGTTCAACATTTCTATCCGTGACATGGGAAGGTGACCAAGTGCACCCTGTCAGGTTTGCAGGTGACGCCAGTCCTGGGGGGAGAGTCGATATGCACAAGGGCAGGGCGGCTGTCCAGAGGGACCTGGACTGGTGGGATGAAAGGACAGGGCCCCCCATGCACTTGGGGCAGGAACAAAGAGCACCCCTGCCCCAGGTAGGCAGTGATCCTGGTGAGGTGGAGGACAGCTTTGAGCAGGAGGCCCTGGGTCCTGGTGGGTGGCAAGCTGAGCAGGACCAGAAGGGCTGGAGATAAGGGAAAGCTTTTCCCCATGAGGACAACCAGGTAGTGGGAACAGGCCCAGGGAGGTGGTGCCATCTCCCTCCTTGGAGGGTTTCCAACCCCCACAGGATAAAGCCCTGAGCAACCTGATCTGACCCCATCTCTGAGCCTGCTCTGGGCAAGGGGTCAGACTGGAGACCTACCTGCTGGCCTGAATTGTCTTGTGCTGCTGTAATCTTCATTTGAAAAAATGATAATAAAAGTGAAAGTTATATTTTAAAACTGTTTATTTATATTAAAACCAAAGCCTACTCTTAATTGACTAATCATCATGAAGTTAAAGGAATTTAAATACATGCATTTGATCTTTGCTAATCTGAAACACCAAGCTCTTGGTGAAAAAAGGACCCAGGAACATCCATTATGCAATATTCTATATCAATTTACCCCTCAGATTTGTGTTTCAAATCCCACCAATCCTTTTTTTCCAAACCAAAACAATGTTCTCATAAACCTTTTCTCTCCTTCTCTTTCTATGTCTTTCTACTTCCTTTCATCTATCTTCCTACATCATTTAATGCATACTTATCTCTGTCCCTCAAACTTGATCACCAGTGTTTTTTTGAAAGCCTTTTTTATAGTACTTGCATTCTAGAAAAGGTTTTTAGTGTGCCTGCCTATCTTATTATCCCTCCTTTTATCTCTTGAAATACCTGTATTTTCCCACTTTCCAATATGATCATTTATTTCTTACTCCTACTGCCATGATTTTTTCATGTTTCACTTATTCAACAGATTTGGTAAGTTTGTGTAAAAATGTCTCTATGATATAAAGGTACATTGTACAGTATCACTCCATTTTCTAAAAAAACATAACTAGATTGTAGATCGTAAATGCACTGCTTCCTCAGATATAGCTTCTGTGTGGTTTGATAATACCCAGAAGGTGCTGTAGAGGGAGCCTATTTGTAAACACATAACATGCCTTACAACGTAAAAAAGAGAGTGCAAAAGGGTTTTAGACCACAAACATTGCACATAGTACATTGTTTAGGCAGTCCAAAATAGTGTAGTGGTTGGGACTGCATTTTTAAAAGTGAGGTTTTCCATCATTCTCCTTCCATTTTTCTAGAATAAACACACTGAAACAGAAAATAAAGGCAGAAGCATCTGCTGATAAACTATACTGCCTGCCTAAGCAATACCCTGTTGTACACCGCATGGAAGACTGTCTACAGTGGAGGTATGAGTAAGTACACATTGTCACACTGTTTTGAAGACACAAAGAACACTTATAAATGTATTTGCACTTTGGGAAAATAAGCAGCTTGATTGTCTTGAGGGAAGGGAGTGGACTTGCAAATGTCCCATGTGTGGATGGAAATGTAACACAAGGCTTTAGCCTCTGCCTGTATCCCCCTCCCTCATCTTTTAATGATGGCACCATGCATCAGGACGTCAGTACCACAGTGGATCACTGGCTTCCTAAAGCTAGCAGGCAGGATAACTGTCCTGCCTAAGATCAGCCTCCCTTCTAAAGCCTAGTGTTCTTACACCATTTGCCACACTGGGTTAATTTTTCTGTTAGTACCGTTTTCACTAAAGTGAGGGAATATTATCCAACTAGAAGTGCTAGCAAATCTGGAATTAATCCTACCTTCAGCTCCTCCGCTTGCCCTGCTGCTCTTACCCACGGTAAGAGACGTAGAACAGTGTGTGATCTTACATACCATATGTTCTGAAACACTAAGGAAGCTTATACGTGGCAAGAAGTGTTCCTTGCCATGTGAAATTTCAGAGTGCTGTGCTGAGCAAAATAGAGGCTGGGTTTTTTTTCCATGTTCCTGAAACTGAACTGCTCCCTTTTGACAGCAACGGAACCCCAGAAATTAAAGAAACAGCTTTGAGCTTGTATCCAGATTCAACCCTCCCTCCTACTCTACAAGTTTAATATGCATTAACTGATTTTCTGGTACATGTGGATACAGACAGGCGTACCACTATCAGTGTTGGTAAGTGCAAATCCAAGCTTTGACTGCATAACATGCAATGATTATGGTTGCTATTTTGGAATGTAGCTTGAAAAATGTTATTTAAAATGTGGGCTAATTTAGACCATAAATACACAGATGACAGCATTGCTAAATTCCCACAGAGGAATTTTAATACTGGGACATACTTTTTTCTTAACTGGCTGGAGATGTTTTTGCATTTTTCTGTTTCTGCCCCTCCCCCTGTAGGGGAGGAAAGTGATTGCTTTGGTAGCATTCAGTGGCCTAAAGTGTCCTGACGATGTTGTAAGCTTGTAGAAGTCAAAAAAGTGAGTCTGCTCTGGTGCACCACAGAATCTGGCTTAGAGTACCCATAAATCCATACTATAATAATTTTGGATACTCCAGCACTTGGAGAGTTGTCCCTTGCCTTGTAGAGGTGAGTATAGGTGGTGCAGCTGCAAAGAATTTTTATATTTTTATACTCTTACAAGCCCAAATGGGAAATGTTTGGTGACTGCCTTCAGGTAACAGGGGCTGTAGCATTTGCTTCCTAGCATTTAACACTTCAGAAAGGTGGAGGAGAGGTAAGACCAACATCTATGTACAGTCAACTGTTGGTCTGGGGCTTTGTAAATTAAAGGGATAGAACAGTATACGTGTGCACACCTGCAGGAAGCAGTCTGCGAGAGAGGACCCTTAGCTGGGGACTGATTCACCAAACCCAGTCCTCAGTATTGTCCCTCTCTTACACATTAAATGCAGATGTATAAGGCAGTTGTAAGAATGGGAAGTTACTGAGTACTTCCTTAGGGTGTCATGTCTCTATGCTATGCGCTTCTGGCTATAATGCATTGCGCAGGAATTGGTTTTCATATTTAAGTAATTCATCCACATTTTAATGAAGCCACATAGGAGCCATGCAGTTAAGACTCCATTCTTTCAAAACGTTAAAGATCATCCACTTCTGCACAGATGATGTGAGACTACACTACTACAAGGCTGTTGATTTATATGCATTTCCTATTCAAGTGTGATTGAATGGGTTGTAACTACACCTCAAGTGAAGCAGTATGTTTGTTTTTTTTTTAATGAGGGCAATAGAGTAAAAGTCAAGTTTCTGCTCTGTGCAAGACTTAACTCAGTGTGAGGCTTTGGAAGACTCATTTAGGATGAGTCATCTCCAGCAAAGATGAAAGGTTCTCCAAAGATGGGGCAGTTCAATATGTCCTTTAATTGCTCTGAATATCAGTTTCACTACCAGTTTCTCTTCTTCCAAACTTTTTTTAAGATTATGTCTTCTGCTAGGTCTGAAGGTAACTACAGATTGGTAGACAGCTAAGCTGGGGAGCCAAGACGGAGGATTTTTCCTTATTTTCTCATTTAAGTAAGTACATTTATGGTGTGATCTCACTACATGTTCCTACTTCATCACCTCCTTCCCTTCTGTTGCTTGTTACCCCTGTTTTTGGTACTTTGGTTTAAATTAAGTGGCAATACGAGTAGATGTGTGTGAAGGAAGAGATCTCTCTAAGGATTTTGGTATAACAGTCCTTGATCTGTTGAATCCAAGAAGACTCAGGCATCTTGCTGGCTTTGTGAAACTCGCCCCAAGTTTCCAAGGATTTCCAGGTCACAATGTGTTTATATATGTATGATAAGGTGTGTATATCTGTATGTTTATCCAACTAAACCCTGTTGGCTTTACTGATCACTCCTGTAAACAGAAAGGTGATAACAAAAAAGGGACATTGACTGACACCTTCTAGCAGTGCATGCTATGTTTGAGAGAGGGTGAAAATAAGATAAATATTATTCTGAATTATAAAGTTATTATTATGTGACCATATTTTGCATTAATTAGGGCACTCTGGAATGTATTCCGAAACTTAACATGACGAGTTTACATGTCAACTCAGAACTATTCACTCCACTTGCCAAAAATTTTTGTTAAACGAGCTTATCTTAATGCACTCCTTATTATAGGCCTTTAACCAAAACATTTGTCTATTTCTTTTCCTAGAAAGGATCAAGATTCATGTGCTCATCTCTCCCTCTCTCTCCAATTTCCTTCCTTCTTTCTCTCTCTGTTACTTATTCCTTTGTTTTGTTCATTTTCAAGTAGTTTAAAACAGCTAAGGTTTGAAACACCTTAAAGTATTAATTGACAATTCACTGTATATTCTATCAATGAGTCAGAACCAGCAGTCTGAAGTGAAATTTTCAATTTAATGACTTATAATCCTACATTTATTGTTCTTGGGAGGAGTCAAAACATATATTCAGCAATACGATCACACCACTGAATATCTGATTATCTGGTATTGAAAGTGCCAGGTAGAGAAAAAAAATCATTAAATGCCTAGTACCAAAAGAAATACATTAGGAATATATCTAAGCGAAGATGTCATATTTCTTGAAACAACTTTTAATTAACATTTTCAATGTCCATCAAGAAATGGAATGTGCCTTTTTGGAAGATGGAGACTGTTATGTAAAATTTCTTTAAAGACTTTTTGTTGAAAATTTTATCTTTTTCTAATTAACTGTAACTGCTAGTGTAGGCTCCATTCCCTTAATAACTTCGCTTAAAAAAAAGTAAAATTAAATGGGAAAAAAAAAAGTATTCTCTTCTCAGAAAAATCTTTCGAAGCTTTATAATCATACATGAACATAAACTACGTAATTCCAGTAGGCCTGCAAATTCCAGTGGGGCTCACACCTTAAGTAAGAGTAAAGTTTGCTAAGTCAGTCCTTAGTTCTTCTGATGAGTATTTCAGTTCATAAAGAGTTTAGTATAATCAGGACTTGAGAATTCTTGAGATACTGATTCCTCCTTAAGGAGGAAGAGCAAGGATGAAAATTTTAGGTGCTAAGAAATAGAGTCCAGGGATGGTATGTAACGTTCTGTTACATTAGGCAGGCCTTTTGTTTGATTCCAGTTGAAGCTTGCTGCAGCTGTACAGTAGAGTTATACCAGCACATTACATGAAAAATACAGTACATGTATCCTTATCCCTGGGATTTAGTATAAAAATATGCAAGTATACATGCTAAATCAAATAGCAAGTGCAGTAGTTATTACCTAAGAGTCCCAAAGTAGGTAATTATTCTAGATGCTTTAACAACACCATGGTCTTCAACAAAGACAAAAAGAGAGGGGAAAGCATCCTTCCCCCATTCTGAAGTCATATTTCATATTACTGCACCATCAAGTTTCCACCATAACAGAGACCACATATTGTAAGGAGAGCTGATGTAGTTTTGTTAGTGGTAAAACAGACATTAGAAATTAATGTTTCTGTCACAGGAGGTGATTTTGCACTACTGCCTGTGGCTGTACACTTTTTGGCATTTCAGAACCGTAAATGACCTTCAAAGCACTCCATATTTCTTTCAGGCTGTTCCAAATAGATCTACTTATTACAATTTAATTAAGTTTTAAATATCTACAATTTAGTGGAAAGTGGTTTTATAGTTGTCAAAATGAGTTCTTTCAAGCAACTGTGTCATTCTTTTTATGAAAATACTTCCTTATGCAGGCAGTGATAATTGTTGTGCTTATATTTATTTTTTTATATTCCTTCGGGGGGGGAGGGGAGCAGCTGTGGCCTTTCCAACATATTTAAGGGATACGAAAAACTCTAACTTAAGTGCTACAACACATAAGGAAACATTCGTATGCAAGAGGTGTGGGGAGACCATGTTCTTCGATTTGTATGCTGTTGTGCATAGAAAATCTGTTGGCAGACCACTGAAGTTACCGTATCAGTCTGAATGTACACAGCAGAGGAACTCTTCCTCCCAGTATTATTGCATTCAAAAAGCTTCACAAAAGTGCAGTTCCTCACTTTCTGGAGCTAAATTCCCAAAGCATAGAGAGAACAGTAGAAATGAGAATACTAAACACCAGATAATAATAGTCCAATACTAAGATGAAGCCAGTGGAGTTTCAGTGGCTTACAAGTGTGAAAATATGATATTAGATGTTTTGAGTATTCATTTTTAAAAGAAAATTGGTTATTTACTAGTTTCTTACAGAACAAGCGCTGTTACTCATGAGCACAATAGACGTATTCACACTTTGCAACCTTCATTGAGATTTAAACAACTCAGAAACACACACTCCACAGTAACTGTTGCTGTCCCCTGTCTTTCTTAATTGATAAAATAATATATGGAAAAAAAGATTATGAATTCACAATCTTGCCATCATTTGTAAAATCAGTTGAAATTATACATAACTTCGGAGTTCAAAAATTACTAATCTTCAATGAAGAAAAAAATATTGGAGTTGGTGTTCAGTTCCCTTAGGAAAGAGATTTAATTCCATGTTTTTCCATAGGCCATCATTTCTTCCAACAGAATGACAGATTCTGTTATGTCACAGTGTTATTCCCAGTATAACTACACAAGCCTTGTAAGAGATGCAGTATAGGGGTAACAGGGATTACGTAAGGTAATAAGACATAAACATATATTTCACATCTGTTGAGTCAGTGTCATTGTTTTCTATGAGACATTAATTAATCCCCCTCTCCCTACACTTAGTGTTCATCTTCAAATCATCTTTGACCCTATGGCTTTTGAATGTAACCATGTCTTTCCGTCACATTTTTTCCTTTTTTTTTCCCTTTTTTTTCCTTCTTTTTTTCCCCCCTTTTTTTCCCGTCTTTTTTCCTGTGTGGTTTTTTTTGGTTTTTTTTTTTTTTTTTTCATGGTGTGCTAGTTAGTGAAGGATCCAATCAGTTTTTCCTGACCTCAGTTAGCACTATCAGCCATTTGGAAATGCAGCTGGGAATTTTTCCTTCAGGTTCCTTCTTTTTTAGTGAAAACAAGATGTAGATTTAAAACTTTTGGCTTATTTAAGATGCTTAGCCCAATGTCAAGGCAACTATCAGCTAAACTATGTGATGTCACGGAGAGGTTGCCGAGCCTGGTAAAACCTGTGGACTGTCACCTGTTCCTACTATTCTAAGCAGGGTCAAATGATGCTGCAACGAGGTGACTCAGAAATATCAAAAGACTTTATGTCCCTCGGAATGATATTAAAGGGATCGGGAGCACAGGTGGTGTTCTCCTCTATCCTCCCAGTCAGAGAAGGATGTTCGAGAAAAAGGAGACAAATTGAACAGGTGAATGACTGGCTGCATAGCTGGTGCCATGCTCAAGGTCTCAGCTTCTATGGTGTGGGGCATACCTTTGAGAAACCGGGCCTGTTGACAGCTGACAGGGCTCAACTGACCAAGTGGGGCAAGAGTCTCCAGGGCAATAAGCTGGCTGGACTTATAAACAGAGCTTTAAATTAGATTTAGTTGGGGAAGGGGGTGGAGTTCTAAGGACTTGAGAAGAGCCAGGGGCTGCCAAGGCATTAGGAAGCAATAGAGAAACACCCTTGAATTGCCTCAAGGGAATTAGGGCGAGCTCCTCTAAAAAGGAGATGTGGCCGATAGCCCAGCTGAAGTGCCTTTATACCAATGCATGCAGCATGGGAAACAAACAGGAGGAGCTGGTAGCTGCTGCCCAGATGGAAAACTGACCTGATTGCTATCACAGAAACTTGGTGGGATGAATCGCACGATTGGAGTGCTGTGATTGACAGCTATAAACTATTCAGAAGGGACAGGCAAGGAAGGAGAGGTGGGAGAGTTGCCCTTTATGTCAAAAATGGGATTGATTGCACAGAGCTATCTTTGAAGAACAGCAAAGTGCAGGTCGAGAGCTTATGGGTGAAAATTAGAGACCAAGCCAACAAAGGAAACTTTGTGGTTGGTTTCTACTAGAGGCCACCCAATCAAGAAGAGGGAGTTGGTGAAGAGTTCTTTCTTCAACTGCAAGAAGCATCACGCTCACAGGCCCTGATCCCGAGAGGGGACTTCAACCGCCCGGACATCTGCTGGAAAAGCAGCACAGCAAACTGCAAGCAGTCCAGGAAACTACTGGAGTGCATTGAGGACAGCTTACTAGTACAGATGATGGAGAGCCGGACCAGAGGAGAGGCACTGCTGGACCTGTTGCTCACTAATGCAGAACTTCTTATTGGAGAGGTTGAAGGTAGCTTGGGCTGCAGTGATCATGCCCTGGTGGAATTCTCAATCTTGAGGGGTACAGAGTGGGTAAAAAGTAGAGTCAGGACCCTAGGACCCTAAACCTCAGAAAGGCAAACTTTCAGCTGTTTAGGGCACTAGCGCATGGGATCCATTGGGAAACTGCCCTCAGAGGCAAAGGAGCAAATGAGAGCTGGGAGATATTTGAAGACAGTTTTCTTAGGGTGCAAGAGCTCTCAATCCTGATGTGCAAGAAGTTGGGCAGGGGAGGCAGGAGGCCAGCTTGGCTAAGTCATGACCTCTTACCCAAACTAAAACACAAAAACAAAATGCGTGGGCAGTGGAGACAGGGATATACAACCTGGGGAGATTACAGGGATATGGCCCGAGAGTGCAGGGAGGGGATCAGGAAAGCCAAGGCACAGCTGGAGGTGAACTTGGCTAGGGATGTGAAAAATAACAAGGGTTTCTTCAGGTATATACGACAACAAAGATGAAAGAAACTGTACTCCCCACCGATGGGCAAAATGGGATACCTAGCTACAACTGACATGGAGAAGGCTGAGGTACTCAACAACTTTTTTGCCTCAGTCTTCACCAGCAAGTGCTCTAGCCACGCCATCTAATTCACAGAATCCAAAGGCAGGGACTGGGAGAATGAAGTACTGCCCACTGTAAGAGAAGATCAGGTTTGAGACCATCTAGGAAACCTGAATGTGCACAAGTCCATGGGACCTGATGAGATGCATCTGAGGGTCTTGAGGGAGCTGGCGGATGAAGTTGCTAAGCCACTATCCATCATATTTGAAAAGTCGTGGCAGACCAGTGACATTCCCAGTGACTGGAAAAGGGGAAACGTAAGCCCCATTTTTAAAAAGGGAAAAAAGGAAGACCCGGGGAACTACAGGCTGGTCAGTCTCACCTTGGTGCCCAGCAAGATCATGGAGCAGATCCTCCTGTAAACTATGCTAAGGCACATGGAGAGCAGAGAGGTGATTGGTGACAGCCAACATGGCTTCACTAAGGGCAAATCGTGCCTGACAAATTTGGTGGCCTCCTATGACAGGGTTACAGCATTGGTGGGTAAGGGAAGAGCGACTGACGTCATCTACCTGGACTTGTGCAAAGCATTTGATACTGTCCTGTACAACATCCTTGTCTCTAAAATGGAGAGACATGGATTTGACAAGCGGACCACTTGGTGGATAAGGAGTTGGCTGGATGGTCACACTCAAAAGAGTTGCAGTCAATGGCTTGATGTCTGGGTGGAGACCAGTGATGAGTGGTGTCCCTCAGGGGTCCATATTTGGACCAATATTATTTAACAACTTTGCTGGGGACATGGACAGTGGGATTGAGTGCACCCTCAGCAAGTTTGCAGATGACCCCAAGCTGAGTGGTGTGGTTGATACTCTAGGGGGAAAGGATGCCATCCAGAGAGACCCTGACAGGCTAGAGAGGTGGGCCTATGCAAATCTCATGAAGTTCAACAAGACCAAGTGTAAGGTCCTGCACCTGGGTCAGGGCAAACCCTGGTATCAATACAGGCTGGGGGATGAAGGGATTGAGAGCAGCTCTGCCCAGAAGGACTTGGGGGTACTGATGGATGAAAAGCTGGACATGAGCTGGCAAATGCGCTAGCAGCCCAGAAAGCCAATCGCATCCTGGGCTGCATCAAGAAGCATGGCCAGCAGGTCAAGGGAGGTGATTCTGCCCCTCTATTCCACTCTTGTGAGACCCCACCTAGACTAATGTCTTCAACTCTGGGGCCCCCAGCATAAGAAAGATGTGGACCGGCTCCAGTGGGTCCAGAGGAGGGCCACAAAGACGATCAGGGGGCTGGAGCATCTCCCCTGTGAGGACAGGCTGAGAGAGTTGGGGTTGTTTAGCCTGGAGTAGAGAAGGCTTCGGGGAGACTTTATAGCAACCTTCCAGTACTTAAAGGGGGCCTACAGAAAAGATGGGGAGGGACTCTTTATCAGGGAGTGTAGTGATAGGATGAGGGGTAATGGTTTTAAACTGAAAGAGGGTAGATTTAGGTGAGATATTAGGAAGAAATTCTTTACTGTGAGGTGGTGAGACACTGGAACAGGTTGCCCAGAGAAACGGTGGATGCCCCTCCCTGGAAGAGTTCAAGGCCAGGTTGAATGAGGCTTTGAGCAACTTGGTCTAGTGAAAGGTATCCCTGCCCATGGCAGGGGGGTTGGAACTCGATGACCTTTAAAGTCCCTTCCAACCCAAACCATTCTATGATTCTATGATTCTAAATAGGCTAAAGAAAGAAAATGCTCAGCTCCAAGGTTAGCAACCCAGTAGTGCCAGCAGTCCATGACCCTCAACTGTGCCACCCCCAGCCTAAATTGCAGAGACTTGCAATGGCCCCAGCACAGCATACACACCACACTTCCAATGCTAGGCATAAGTACTTAGATTAATTTCGGTTCAAGTTTAGTTACAGTTGTTAAAATATAATTATTCATTTGAACTTTTTTGTTTTGTTTTCCCTGTCACCTTTTAATTTGGTCGAGTAATCACAATGCATTTCTATTGTGTATCAGATTCAAGAAGATAAATCTTGTATAATAAATCTGATGATGTTTCTTCTTTGTTAAGCCTATTAGGTATGAAGGCAGAGACTAGAAGAGCACAGTGAAGGCCATATTCACTTGCTTTCTTTGCAAATCAAAGGCCGGCTAGAGTCTTGCCTGTGTATATTGTGATTCTGTGGTTGTAGAATCCTCCACAGATAGTATTTCTTGCTGCAAAATTTGCATTTGAGCATTTTGCTTTCAAGAAAAGATTATCTGAATGCTAATATGCTGTGGATAAATAAGAAGTTTTGTGTCCATTTCTAGCATAACTGAGTGAAAAGCAGACAGACTAGAAGCTTCTCCAGCTGTGAAAAATGCAGTTTTCCCATGGGTTATAATGACGTGTATCCTGGCTATGAATGTGACAAAAGATTGTTTGATTTCTAACACCACTTCATCATAATAGCTTTAAGGAAGAAAAGAAAAAAATCAATGTTTGCAAGTTCCTAAAGCAAACAACAACCCATGCAAATATTGAGTGAACCCAATGTTTCTTCCAGACTCTAAACCACTAACCTCAAGCTGGCAAATTTCATACTATAATTAGAAATTGTTCACACAAAAATCTCTGGTATACTGAAAGGTTATAATGTCAAGATGAAGCAGAATAATTTTCACCTGAAAATAAAGCAAACTAAACATGCAGGCAACTGAAATCATTGTTCCATTCAGCTTTTCTACATAATAAAACTTTTAGGATTATTTTGGAGATTTTCTTTCATTAAAAAGCTACCAGACAATTTCCAGTATGTTAGAAACCAGAAACTTCCCACAAAATTCAAGCCCAAATTGCAGTACATAAAACAAGACTTTGGTTCTCGTCGTGTTCTCTATGGCTCAGATTCAGCAAAGTCCAACAGCCTCTGTTTAAATGCGTTTTGCAACAAAATTTTGATCCAGTTCAGCATGAGTTTAGATGCTTTGCTGAATCATGGATTACTACAGCTGGAAAATTTACCCAAATAAAATTCCTTGTCATTATGACTGGCAGATTCTGGCAAGAAAAGCCCTAATTCACAGAAAGTAAAAGTAATTCATCTAGTCATTGGGATCTGCATTGCTGATGTTTTATACCTTTCCTCTGTCTTCTGCAACTTTTCATAAGAATTATAGGAATGTTGCCAAGCATTATATGAAAGTTTGTGAAAAATAGGGCATAAGTTTTAATAAATTTTCATATTTTTTCAGTCTTTGAAAGTCAGGTTTTGGATTAAAAATGGCTTTCAGTAAGAATGATCAAATTTTAACATCCCTCTCCTTCTGATAACTTTAATAAAGAGATACAGAATAATGTGCTGAAGTTTTTTTCTCCTTCCTCATACAAAAACATAGTCGTGGTTTAACCTCAGCTGGCAACTCAGCACCCCCGCCAGTGGGATGGGGGAGAGAACCAGAAGAGTAAAAGTGAGAAAATTCCTGGGTTGAGATAAAGACAGTTTAATAGGGAAAGCAAAAGCCGCACACGCAAACAAAGCAAAACAAGGAATTCATTCACTCCTTCCCATGGGCAGACAGGTGTTCAGCCATCTCCAGGAAAGCAGGGCTCCATCACGCGTAACGGTGACTTGGGAAGACAAACGCCATCACTCCGAACGTCCTCCCCTTCCTTCTTCTTCCCCCAGCTTTATATGCTGAGCATGACGTCACATGGTATGGAATATCCGTATCAGCTGTCCTGGCTGTGCCCCCTCCCAGCTTCTTGTGCACCCCCAGCCTTCTCAGTCAGTAGAGCGTGGGAAGCTGAAAAGTCCTTGACTAGTGTAAACACTGCTCAGCAACAACTAAAACATGGGTGTGTTATCAACATTGTTCTCATCCTAAATCCAAACCACAGCACTGTACCAGCTACTAGGAAGAAAATTAACTCTATCCCAGCCAAAACCAGGACAAACACTGAAAAAGAAACTTTTACTAAAATGCTAAAATATTTTAATAAATATTTTCCACCTGCCTCTATTTATCACTGGTCTTATGGGGATTCAATTTTTTACACAGAGGAGGTATTGTTTTGATGTATTGAGCTGGTATCATGCAGGTTTTTACATTCACTGTTCATCACTGTTGTATTTAATAGGAATGGTCTCACTTTTATAATGAATCCAAGATTAAATCTAACCTTTAATTTGTTTCCCAAAATTCAGTGATTCTGGGTAAAATATATTCAGAATGAAACATTAACTAAGCTGGCAGTGAGAAAAAGGTCATCAAGGGAAAACAATATTCACTTAAATATGATCTCTTTTTAACATTAATGCCTATTAATTTGTGCTTGTTGTCTCTCTTTTTGTCCTCCCCTTCTGCATACCTTGTGCATGTTTCATGCAATGTTGGAAGATTCCCATATAACTGTAGGCAAAATTCATTCTTAACAAAAAATTCCATAATAGTGGAGAAACTAATCTATGTGAAGAAATTTTAAATCTACTAATTCAACAAAATATTCACAAAGTGAAGATAAACCCACTGTACTTCAGTGCAGGAATGCAACTTCAGCCAAAAGAAAATAAAAAACAATTTAAAAATAAAGCACATGTTCCGTAATCCTTTTAGGCCTTTTGTAACAGCAGCCGCTACGGGAAATTCGGCACAAAGAAAATGTGATCAGGGCCGCAAAGGGATAGTTACAGGCTGTTACTGCCATGTGTTCAGTGCAGCAAAGTACATTCTCAGCAAGCCAGGTCTTCCACTAGTGTAAATCAGCCAATCACCAGTGACGAATATAGCTACATAAATGCACTAATTAAAAATAAACTTAGTTTGAAAAACACGTTAGTTGACAAAAATAGCTTGAGCAGATGACAGCTGGGATACTCATCCCTGTAGGTCAATAATTTGGATGTTTTCCCTCACTGAAATGAGGGGAGTTACGGTGATTTACACCAGCTGAGGACCTCACCTGCAGTGTTTAGTGGGAGGTCCAACCATGCAGCCGAGAATCCAAGGCTTTAGGGAAAAACAATCACTTGTAAAAGTGATTTTAATGTGTAAGGGGTTTAAATATGTATTAAAATACTAGTTTTCCATCATGATACCAGAGATTTTATGCCTAAAGGGGCTCACAAACAAGGAAAATGCTTATACCTAAGTTTCGTTGTCTCAGCATGAAACACACAGATTGTCACCTGTTCAAGCTGCTTAAACTTGCTTAAAATGTTTTCCTGGCTAAGGCTAATTTTAACTGTGGTGCTTTTTGGGTAGTACTTATTCCCAAGATAAAACCCACAAATAGATAAAATGTTCTGTGAATTGAATTAAATCCCATGTAAAAGGAGATTTAGCTTTTGTGAGGATTTCTTGCCTTTACTTTTGCCTAGCTGCTAAAATTCCTGTTTCTACATTTTAACTTTGTAATTATTTGGGCCTTCTGTTCCCTGTCATACTTACAAAGTAATTATCCTACCCAACGCTGTGCATGTCGGCACATGTATGCATGCATATGTGTGCACGTGTGAGCCTCTGTCTCTGTGTAGCTATTCCTGCTAAGACAAGAAAATCCCCCCCGAGAGAACAAAGACTAGATCTCAAGGTAAAAGCACAAAACAGCAGTCCACTGTCTTTAAACCACAGCCAGCCTGTGGCTAGAAGTGCAGCAGATGTGCCTAGCAGGTTGTAATCATTAAGTTCCAGAAGCAATGAAAATCTATTAACAGAGCACAGTCAGGTACACAGAAGAAACCAGCAGCATCTTCTGTCTCACACATACTCTTACTCTCCCGTACATAACAGATGCGCTTCTTCATCCTTACTACTGTGACCAATCCAGAATCCCTCTTTTGGTGTCCTGGGAAATGTATTATGTTTAGTCTCAGCAAGTCTAAAGATTTTTTTTTTTTTTTTCATAGATATCTTCAAAATATATGTAGAATAAACAGTTCATACAGAAAATATGCAATCGTTTTAGTTTGCATTCTCTCTTCAGGCAAAGAGGAATGGGTTCACTTAATTTCTAATCTCTATTTTGAAATGGGATCTGACAGCTAGCCTCCTGGTTTGTCATTTCTAGCAACCATTTGCAAATTCTGGGTTACCTTTGTAGCAGCACAACACCAAGGAACTACAATCCGTTCGAGGTATTGCCTCTGATACAGTGATTTTTCATTCAAAATACACATATGCTTGAATCAAAGAATCGCCTTTTGTAGAGAACCAAAGCAAAAAAGAGATTACTACCTATTTTATCTTTTCAGTCCCTTTTTAAAGGGACAAAAGAAGAGGGATATTTTTATAAATGTATGAGAACAAGCATATGAATATAATTTGCAAATTTTCCTTGGAAAATTCAAGCAATTTCTCTGTAAACTGATGGAATGACCAAACAACTTGCTCAAAGAGAAATACATTCTCATAGCATATGCTCAGTGTGGATACTTAATACATAAATAATGTATATTTAGTTATCTTCTAGGCATATGTACAGTGCTTTTCACATTACAGAGACAGGATGAATCAGTAGCTGTGCTGCTAATAGAGATTATCCTTCCTACTAAGTCCTGTTGTCGTTCTTACTAAGAAATTCTGAAAGACTGTGGTGAACAGCAGGGGCTGAATTACAGCAAAAAAAAATATTATCAGCCTAGCTCAAAGCCAGTAGTATGGGCAAGATTATTGTCCTGAGATTTAACCTCATCTTTGTACACCTGCAAGATCTGAATAATTTAAGTGAAGCCCTGCTACCTGGAGGTTTTTTTTTTAGTTGTCATTTACACTGGACCTTTAAAGTTTCACCCATCACTGGTGTAACTATGAACATGTAGAGGTGCATGACACTCCCACTCTATGCAAATCACTGGGTAGAAAGTGCATGGAGAGACTATTATTGTGGAAGAATTCAAATTTTCAAAGGAAAACTGGGGAATTTCCATTATGCTTAAGCAAATTTATCCAAATGAAAGCATTGCCTAAGTAATGTTTGAATAGTGTCTAAATTAAACCATGAAAGCATCTAGTCACTCATTTTAATTGCTAAAGTGTCTCAAGGGAGTTACATTAGATGGAGAAGGGCCCTTGGAAGGATCATAGTATCTCTCATGGGCAATACTGATAGCTAAGAATACAGCAGCAATTGCTTTTACACCTCACAGAGGAGCAAAGTTCAGATGGAGATACAACAGGTAAACTATTCTTTATGTCAATAAGAAGATCTTAAAAGTCAAACACGGCACAGATGTGTTTTACCTGAAATGGGGAAAATTAGCTGTAACATAAATCTCAAGTTTTGCATTTCCTCTCAGTTGGAGCAAAAGGCTGCGGTTCAAACACTGGTCTGATGATAGTCTAAGAAGCAGCAGCAATAATTGTTTTCCTTTTGATGTATAGCTGCAGCAGCAAAAGAAGAACTGATTTTATTAACTACTAGCTAAAAAGCTGCTGTGTAGGCTTTTTGTCTTTATAGCCATCTGGTTCAAGATGAAGATAAAAAGTAGTAGAAAGTTACTGAAAAATGAAATAATTTCAAAAGTTGCAAGTAACCTAAAATGCAAAAATGCAGTGGTGGAGATTAAACAGAAATTTCTAGAAGTAGCTAGACATTAATACAAGACATTTATTTCACTAGGCCAAACAGAGCTAGGATTTATAAAAAGGACATTTTTTAGTACATCTTTACTGTCAAGACTATGCACAACATTGAATCAGGTTAATATTTATAATAGGATCACTTTAAAAAGAAACTCCATCAAATAGATTTGTGGGTCCAGCCACAAAAGAAAAATGTTTACTTGTTACTGACCTATAGAGTCAGTATGTGTGATTAAATCTGGACAGCAAGACACGACCCTTGGTTGTACATTAGCAAGAGCCTCTGACTTTGGTAAAAGTATCACTCAGTCATCCCAGGGTATAATTCAGCCAAAAAAGAATGCACAGCCAAAAGTGTGTTCTTATCATCTGTTAAAATCGGAGTGTGGCATTCGCAAAAAATACAGCTGTAGGGAGAAATGTGGGAACAAATACACATCAGTCTGTAAAGCACTATTGTCACATCCTGTGACATGATTGCTGAAATCTGTCAAAAATCAAGCTATGTTTTCTCACATTTAAAGGCAGGTGCTAAGATTACAAGGAAAATTTCTTGTCTACTGACTTGTGAAGGAATTGACCTGTATTCATTACAAACAGAGGACAAAAATTGTAAATGATAAAGCCTAGATGTCTCACATCTGCAAAGCATTGCAATTCTGTCATAACATTTACAACAGTAAGTAATATGAATCATATTGTCCACATCTGCTTTATGAGTTTCCGAGCCCATTTCGTCTGATTGCTTTGCTATTACTTGCATTGTCTGTCCTAGCAGGGATGGTTAAGAGCTCCAGCAGCTCCCAAGGGCCTGTCTGAATTGCTGCCCTACAATCAGAAAGCTTGAGTTGGGCTTACCAAAAACCCCATATACGTGTATTTTTCCTATCCATAAGCAGGGTGTCATAGCAGGTTTTTGCATTTTCCTCTGCTGTTAAGGTGACTCAGAAAAGGTACTTGCTGCTACGTACTTGCTGCTTGATTTCAGGAATGCTGTACAATGTAAGGGAATCTGGGATTAAACATCAGAGCAAAGCCCATAAATTCCAGGAATGCCAGGATGAGCAAACTGGGTAAGTGTTTGAATACATCATATGGATGTAAGATGGATCCGTCACTGTGGTATTACTCAGGGGCCTTCCACAGAGCACAGGAATACCTGTCAGCATAGACATACATTCATGAGAAAGCTTGGATTGTAGTGTTTCTGACTAGTCTGCTTGGAGTTTATAAAATTCACAGGGGTATGTCATTATTCGTGAGCTGCATCATGGTGAAGGATGCCACTGCTCTAACAGTTGTGGTGGTGTAAAACGTTCACAGAATGAAGCACAGCAACAAGGCAGGAAAACAGTACAAGAGTGGAGAGAGCCTCATACAGAGCTGCAGTGGGGTGGGACTGGGGGAAGCCCCAGGCAATTACTTGATGAGAGTTGTTGTGTTGGTCATGCCTACTTCAAGACGTGCTTTTATCTCACTTGCTAAAGGCGCCTGGTCAGGGACTTGGAAACTATTCCTCTCTTCCTAAATCTGCTACAGATTCACTGTGCAACAGCAGGAGGTCCTCTCATCTCTCTGTGCACCAGTTTCCTATCTGCACATTGGAGGTCACGTTTCCATAACTCACAAAAGCATTGCAAAGACGAACTCGTCAGTATTTATGAGACCATCGAATACTGCAGTTATGAATTTGCCAGTACATAATCAAAGCACAAGATCTGGGTTTCCATCCACTGCCTCAGTTGAAGTATAGCAGCTGTGATGTACCTCATCTAGGGAAGTGAGAATACAGTTCACAAAAGGTTTGAAAGCATCCAGGGCTTTGAAGAGCATATCTCTATTATTTATGTGCTTTTGTCTTTTCTCATACAATAGCTTTCAAGGTTTAATGGCTGATAACAACAAACAATTGCATGTCACTTACATTGCATGATACGGGATTAATTCATGCTGTTTAAACAAAGTTTTCAGTGTTTCTGAGATGCTCCCTCTTCTCCTACCTTCCCGTCTCTCAGAGGAATATTTGCTTTTGTCAGGAGTCAAAACAGAAGTATAAAAAATGAGGAGACATTACTTTAAAATAGATGGTATGTCGGAAGAGATTACTTGCACAATACAGGAGGCACTGAGGCAAGAGACTGGAATCGTCAGCCCCACATCAACGGAAGAACCTTCAGCAGAAAGGCAACTGGTAATCACATATCCTGAGTGAGTTAAATTGCTTTATGCATAGACACCATGCATGCCAATTGGGAAGGCTTAAAAGTAGGGCCAAAGCTAAAAGTCATAAAGTGAAAGTGACAGTAAGCAATTCAAATTCTCTTGTAATCTTTATGCTATGCTTAAGTACTAGAGACATGTGGGTAATGAATTATCCATGGTTTTAAACTAGCTGTAGGTTATTGAGCTGACTAGTTTTAGAGCCTATCTGGCCCACTTAGGTGTCTGAAAAACATACGGATCAAATGTAGCACCACTTTCTGGAACTCTCTCTCCTTCATCCTTTCCTGGTCACTCTCAAGCTCTTGTGTTTAAGAGACACTATTCTAATTCCTTGCTGCTATATTCAGTTGCATTGACTGCAAGGCAAGTATTGCACTCAAAAATTACATAGTTAGACTACCACGTTAGCTGTAAAACAGGTTCCGTATCTAGAATCAAAAGGGAATCCTACAGTGGAAGACACAATTAAATTTTATGTTGTCATTGTAGACTGTGATGGGTTTCTTTTGCACTAGTATTATTTTCAGTTTTAAGTCATTTCTTACTGTAGTTACCACTTGTTTACTCAAGGTCTTCTATTCAAACCCCTTTTAGACATAGGTAGTGAGAAATACCGATGAACCAGGCCCCACACTAGGACCATTTGTCTAATTTGCATATTAGTTCTCTACCCTGAAATGTGGAGCTGTTCAATAGAGAAGGCATCAGATGTGATCTGTCACTGGCTTGGTTTTATGAAATGAATTTAAGAGATTTTGCAAAATTAAACTCAGACCCTCCCTTCCCACACTCTCGCTCTTTTCTCCTTTTCTACTGAATGGAGATGGGTAAAAATCAAAACTTTATTTTTAGAATTCCTAAATACTACATTTGAAATGTATGGGCATCTCAGAATAGCTTTTCGTATTAGATCTTTTCTAACTTGCTGATTTTCACATGTCTTCGATGATGCCAAACCAAACTGTATGGGATGTCCTGTGGAAAATTTCTCATGTAGAAAGACAAACACTTTCCTGAAATAGAAGTATAGAAGCTTTACTGCTGTTATAGAGCTTGTCACCTTGTCATTTAATGATACTGATAATTAATACTGTTAATATTATGCCATGGAAGTGTTTCAGGATGAAAACCCATGGCATCAGAGAGTCCTATGCTTAAAGCATGCTTTCATGTGGTTTAGATTTTTTAAAAAGAAAAAAAAAAGAAAAAGAAAAGTATAGTCTAGAAGTTACTTTCAGGGAAAAAGAGGTTTTATTATGATTTTCCCTCTCCCTTTTTTGTTTATATTTTGAAATCTTAATGAAGGGTTCACCCTTTTGCACTGGAAAAATACCAAGCTGAAAACATACATTGCAGTTTCCTACTACTTATAGTCAGGAGCAGTTCACAGTCAGGAAAAAATGCCTATGAAAGCTGAATGTGATTTCCTAAGCTTTGGAGAAATTAAAAATATGTTCAAAGCAAACACACTCTGGAGTTTGAGAGACATAATTTCCAATGACTTGCGGTCTTCTGAGATCTGGTGATTCCAGCTTGGAGCGTGGAGAAGGGAGGAAGCAGCAAGATTAACCACCCACAACTTAAATCTTTGTGAAATTAATCTGGATGAACCAATATATTATATGAACATTTTAAGTCTGTTTTAGTATGTGCAAACTAAAGGCACTGGGAATTAGATCTCCCATCTAACACGGAAATCGATCACTTGTAGCCAGTTTAGCCCAAAAGGCAAGGAAGGTACTTCAGAAAGAGTGTTTGAGTCAGATGGCTTTGTAGGAAAGAAGTATCACCCCCAAAGAAACCAAACTGTGGCTTATCTTTTGATGTCAGGCATAGACACAATGCAAAAAGGCAAGTCTGCTCAACTAGCAAATCAAGACTCTTCCTCATGATGCTCTTTCCAAACCATACACTAATACCTGTCACCTATTATTTCACCAAGGTCTGTTTCCCAGCAACAAGAAATACTTGCCTGCAGAACAGCAACCCTACATCTGCTGATAAAGATCACACTTCTCTGAGACACAGACTATCTCTCTAAGAAACGGAATTTTTCCCCTCTGTACAACATTCATAAGCCCTTCTTTTGTGCTAAGTAGGCGTGGATTGAGGATCAATCTGCAAAGAGGAGCCAGCAAGCCTGCAAAGGAGCCAGAGAACACAAGAAATTGGACGCTGCAGAGTTTTGTCCACGGTGTTTGTAAAGTCTGATTGAATGGTGCAGAAATAGCTAAGGCAGCATATAGCTAATAACAAGTGTCTATAGATTTTACCCTTCTTCCCGGCACCCTATACTTCTCTGTCCCCAAACACAGTGAAATAAATTAACAGAAAGGTCAGAGAAGACATGATGGTTTCACCATTGTTTTTTTAACTTTTTAATCAGGGTATTAAGATGAAATAAACACATACCTTACTTTTTTTTTTTAATTTATGTTTATCTAGTACATTAAATCAAGTATGAAGATCATTATTCCTCTGTAGCCATTTTTAAGTACAGCAAAAGAAAACAAATAAATCTCTTAAAGTGGAAGAAGAAAAAGGAATTACCCCAAATCACCTTATCCATATCTTAAATAATGAAATTCAGAATTCAGCTCTATTAATCACCACTTTTAAAAGTCACAATAACATGCAAAACATGTTACAAAACAGTACATCTTTATAAGCTATGCTGTTATTCTATCAACACATTTGCAGTCTCAGAAGACAAAAAACCAGAAAAGAGAGAGTTTTCTTCAGCTTAAAACTTTTGGCCACAATGCATTTTCTCTGGTATTGCACGAGATGACAAAGCAAGCTGTTTGTTTTTTTTTTTAAAAGTATGGCTTTAAATCTGCAACATTTGAAAACAAAAAAAATAGGTGGGGCATAGAAAAAAGGGCTTGTTAACATTTAAGTGAAACTGGATGCCAAAATTCATTTAAGCACTACTTTATAATCAGGCTTTTATTCCCTGATCCAAAAACTAACAGTGAATATATCCATCAGTGGTGTACAGACTAACAAGAAAATCTGGGCCAAACTTTGCAATCTCCGTGGCAGGAATTTCAGCCCAGAATTTGATTTAAAAGCCATTAGATTGCTGCAGGTTTTAGTAGTAAGCAAAGGTTGAGGTACTTTTATTTATTTGCAAATCTGTCAGTGGATCACCTAGCTATCTTATCTTCTCACAAAAGCAAACTTAGGAAGGATGTGATTATCAAGCTCCCATAACAGTGTTAAAAAAGAGTTAATACACAGAAGTCACAGTTTAGAAAAATCCTTTTGTTTCCAGGTATGGAATAGGTGAGTGCTGTTACATACCACTTTTTTTCTTTTGTGCAGACATTTCCCCAATAAAGCCTTTTTCATGTATGCAGATATTTTACTGAATAAAGTTTGATACTTATTTCCAGTGGATTTCAGGTCATCTCTTAGGTTTCAGAAAAAAACATATGATTTTTTTTTCCAGTCAGAAGTCCAAAAATATGATTGAACCAAGCTCCCATACTGTATTACAGCTACCTTCGTTACCACTGAACCTGTTATCTGCTGCAGTGTCCTGTGATCAGAGGAAGCTGCAGGCAGTGCCCTGCCTTAAATTCTCATGAGAATTAAAATTAACAAACAATGAACTTCTCCAAAGTCTGTATACTTCAGACTTTAAATAAGGAATAGATCAAAGAGGGGAGGAAAAAAAACCAAAACCAAAAACACCCCGAGCAAATAACTTTCAGATAACTTCTCAATAAAAAAGCAGAAAAGAACATCTAGCCTTAGAAATACTGCTAGTTAAAGAACAGCTGACTGAGTGCTAGCTGCTTGCATGTAAGCAGAGTTTGCAGAGAAACAGCAACCATACTGCTAATTTGCCTGGTGACGGGTTATATCCTTAACAGCTGATTTGAGCTTCTCTGCCGTGGTGTATTCTGTAGTTGTTGCTAACAAGTGAACAGCTTTTGAATTAATATCTCTGAGACTGAGAAGCACCCAGGGGAACCTTCTGACCTAGCAATGCTAAAACTGCAGCTGTGAAAATGTGTGGATAGCAGCACACATGATATTTCAACATGGGAAGTGGCGTGTGTGCATGTGCATGGCGGAGGGCACATGTTTCTAAGGGTACGTGTATGTCTTTGCAGGAGGTACCCACAGATACATTTGAAACATATTAGGCTTAAAGGAGGAAAATATCACAAGATAATGACTTACCATCCACTGTCTTTTGAGGTCTATAGCTATATAAAACTCAATTGTTTTCAAAATCTGCTTTTTACCTTGCTTTTCTTGTTTTGTCTTTGTTTGGGTATATTTTTCTGTTCATGTTGCTTCAGTGTTCTTTTGAATTATGTTATTGTTTCACAAGACACTTCAACAACAAGTAAACCACCATCTGCCAAAAGCTCCGTTCCTGTAATTTGTTTTACAATTATACAGCAGTATGCTGAGGGGGGACTCTTTCCTGTTCCTAGAAATACTGTTTGCTCTTGCAAAATTACAGTGTGTTAGATAGCTATGGTACTTTTATGGAGTTTTTTTCTTCCAGATAACATGTGCAATCAAAAACCTTTTTTTTCCTTTTCTTTTTTTACTTACAGACCACTTTTTTCATCACCCTTTTGACCCATATTAAACTTATGGACCACTCTTAAGACTAACTGTTGCTGCCCGCCTATTTTCCTCCACCTTCTAATGGAGATGACATTTTCTATCATACAGAAATACTTTGCACTTTCTTTAGCAAATGTCCTCCATGGACTTTTGGAGCATTTCTTCACTAATACTAGGTTCATAGTTTCTTTCTAATGACACTCAAAGTCTTTGCAGTTCTCTCCACTTCTGATGTAGAAGTCTACTACATTTTTTAAGAAAATAATGAATACGTGCAAACCTAACACAGTAAAGATCACCATTTCTTCATTTCAGGTTGATAGCAACTCATTGATCATTTTCTCTGACTATAGTTTTTCACCCAGTTGTCCATCAATTTTACAGCAATTTTGTTCAGATCATAAATTCCCCTGTTATGTAAGATTCTTACTTCAGTAAATATATATCTTATCAAATAACTGTCTCTTATTAGCGAAATCAGCTATTCTGTAACAGAAGAAAACCAGATTGGTTAGACAGGATTTGTCTTGACAAATCCGTGTTGCAGGTTTCTCGTCACCTTGTTATTCTCCAGATTTTACACTTTCATAAGAAGAAATATTTCATTGTCTTGGATTCACCACTTGAGTGATTATAGCTCTGTTTGGCAGGTCTTCTTGGTCCATTTTCTTCTCAACGGTACGTGTTCATATTCGCCATTTCATGGGACTAGCTTATATATTCTGCAGCTTAACAATTTAAATTAAATGCAGCTTAAAAAGAATGGCAATATACTTTTAATTTCTTATTAATGTTTGATAAGATCTAGAAATAAATTATTTTAATGAATGCAAGGCTTTCCTTTAAAAACACAAATGTCATAGTTATTCTAGGGTGATTTTTTTTTGTTTGCTGTTTGATTGATAAAATGAGACCTGGTATTTGCACTTAAATTGCTTCTGTGCAGGAGCTGAGCATCGTACACTGAGAGATACATGACAAGGTCCAACTCAGGTTGCCAACATTCAAATCTGCTTGTGGTACATGGCCATTAGTTTTCTCTTTCTTACTAAGACAGCAGTCCTTCCTCTGAGATCATCAGTTCAATCTGCAAGGATTATTTAAGAACAGACCCACTGTAGAAAGTTTGGTTCTTCTGCCATGTTTTTTATTCACCTTTCCTATGAACAAAGACAAGATGAAATGGTAGAAACAGATTCATACACAAGCGTGCACGTATTCCAAAGATGATTTTTCCTTTTTAGCATTTGTTTACAACCTTGTTCATGACTTCTTTGCCTCACTCCATATATGTATAGTACAGCAAAAATAATTTTTTTTTAAAAAATAGCTCTTCCTTATTGTTAGAAATCAACAGCATTTTACAAAGAGGATTTATCCATTGTGTGGATTACACATTTCCCCAACTAGTCTACCACCCACCGTATTATTAGCAGCACCGAAGAAACACTGAATGACTGAATATACCAGAGAGACTTATTTGAAAGTTAAAAGATTTAAGACCTACATACTAAAGACCATAATTGGTGATGGCATTTGATAGTGTGCTGGTGTTTTGAACTCATTAAGTGCAACTGATGGTATCAGTCTTTTTTCTCTCCACATCTACCTCTCATGTTGCAAGAATTGTTCCTTGTTCAGGCAGAAAGTATCTTCATCATATAGATTCGAAGTGACTCTGCAAAGGTAGACCACAGTCAGTCACTTTGCTATGCCACTATTATTGCCATCTTTACTTATGCAAAAGGATTTACTCAGAAATAAAATCCCTACCATTCAGGTTGGATCTTCTTTTCTGTAAGCAATCTGAACAGCCAGGAAATAATACTGGGGTGGGAGTACTGCTTACAAAGAGGTGCTTACAAAGAATATGTGTCAAGCCGGTCTTACATGGCCCCAGAATATGCTACGCATCATGGTAAAAAATTACGTGAAATCTGAAGGAGATTAGGGAGGGACAGGAGAAAATCACGTTGACTCTGGAAGTTTTGTCTTCCACAGTGTAAAAAATGTGTATCAAAAAAAAAAAATACATAATAAGCTGTATATAGATGGAGAGTTCCTCTTTTTTTTTTTTTTTTCCTCCTCAGCTCTCAGCGTTCAGACCAGTGACAACTTTGCTTGAATTAGGACCTGACAGGAAAAAGAATGGGACTTCCATATCTGGCCCAATTTAATAAAAGGTCTGGTTTCTATATCATGTTAGTCCAGTTTTGAAAGCCATTAATGCTTTGTATATCAGTCCTTTTATCTCCTGATTTTTTTAAACTATAAATAGTACTTTGGACACACATTGAATCTCAAGGCTTTGAATTTTACCTTTTACAACAATAATAAGATACAGACACCATTCAGGTTACCTGAATACATAATAGCTAGAATGAGTAAATCAATCTAAGCAAGCAAGTTGAACCTAGTTTTATACTGCATCTTCAGCTATTTCCTGAACCTTCATTCAGCAGTGGTACAATAAGCTTCGATACCCTTAATTATTTAAAGGGATCGCTATAAAGGAGAAAAACTTCTGTAAAGTGACTTTGTGAAAAACAAGATTGGGAAAAAGAGATAGTTGGGATCAGAAGAATGCATACCACGGTATTTAGTATCACACATTGCAGGAGTTAAAAAGCTCTACAGATCTTCATTTGGTCTAAGAAGAATATAACTAAATTTCATAACTCTCCATTAGTTTCAGGGTAAATTTTAAAGCTGGGCCTTCAGCAGGAAGGATTCCGAAACAATGAGTTCACTTCAGATGTGTATGCAGAGTGATCTGAAGTAAAATAATACAGTGTCCCAAATGTAGAGGCAGAGAATGCTATTAAAATGACCATCTCTGATGTTCAAAAACACAAGCACTCTCCGAAAGATTTTGTAGAATTTCATTATCATTTTATAAGTGAATATTGTATCCAAATTAGCAAAATTTAAAACTGTAAAATGTGACAAAATATTAAAACCTAATATTTGAAACCAGTCTTAATATATTAAAGAATGCAAAAAGCTTAAAATGGGAATCCATATGCAAAGACTGCTGCTATCTTACCCTTCCCAGAAAACTAGAGGACAGGCAGTCACTAGTCCTGAAACTCTTGCCAACTCAGAATGAAGATAAAATGTTTGTATAAACAAAACCAAACTTCTGCCATTTTTCAGAAAAAGCCGAAAGCTACTTCAACACACACTCCTGAGCAATAACTGAGCAGTGATAAGAAGAAAACAGATTTGATCTGCTTTTGTGACTTATCTGTGCATAAACATCACAGCAAGATTACTGAAAGGATACTTCACACTGATGGTTAGAGACTTGAGAGTCTAAAATAAAGGTTGACATGAAAGAGTTAGCTTTTTCTCCTCGTACTCTCTCAGTCTCACAGATGCAAAAATCAAACCTTGATGTGCAGGTTTTACAACCAATAAGTAACGTAATTACCAGTGTGTGTCATATTGCCCTCCAAATGGAGCAGCAGCTCTCCTAGCATTTGCATCTGCCTTTGCTCCATGCCTAGGAGCCAAGCAGGAGAGGAGGTCAACCTGACACCACTGGTCGTGACTGATAGCTGCCTGGTGAGGTTAATCCACAGGTTCCAGTTTTCATTGTAAAACAAGGAAACCATGATCACTTTAGATGCCTGTAGATCAGTTAGCTTTTCCTATTGGGCTTGCAGGAAGAGAGGCCACAAGAGCCACAATACCAGAGCAGCGGTCCAGGAGCAGTCTGAGGCTCCTTCATCCAATAATTAGGAGCACTTCTAACCCCTAAGTTTACAACCACAAAGTTAGAGTGTTTGCATCCCTTCCAAAGCCATTTATTTCTTTTAGGTATTTACTTTATCAGCTCCAAGTAGTCTTGTTACCCATATAAAAGGCTAAGCTTTTTTTAAAAGTCCTGACAAATTCTTAAGCTCATTAACATCTCAGGACAACCTTTTCTACTTTTAAATGTAATGCAATAAATTATGTCTATCATTCAATCTACCACCTGTTTGATAGACAAGTATGATGATTCTAAGATTATCATGATTGATGATTCTCTAAGAAATGAGAAGTCATACTGAGTACCATGAAATAAATACTAATGTCTGTTTTGGCAATAACTTTCTGCGTGTGCTTAAGCATGTAACTTCATAGCTCTGCTTCTCAGTCTCTCCTCTGTCCTCTTTGTCTCTTTTCTATAGACTGTATGCTTTTCATGTATTAATGCATTGATTAATACACACTTACTATGCTGCCTAGCAAAGGAAAGCCCAAATATCTGCATCAGATGGTAGGGAAAAATCTAATAGAAATGGCTAATAAAATCAAGTTGTAGTAATAGTACCTATACTCACCATCAAGTTTACTGATGTTCTGCTACAAATGTGGACCTCTACAAAAACTTCCACTAGATTTACCCACTTTAAAATTACAAAGATCATAGCATTAATCTTTTCTAACTTACTGCTTAACACAGGCTATTGAGTTTCAGCCAGGATTTTCCACATTACGCCCACAATTTCTGGTTGTGTTTCATGGACAAGTATCTATCTTGTTTCATCGAATTCTTACTATTTACAAAATATAAACAGCCTCATATAATTGCTCAGCAAGAAGGCTTTCGAACAGTTTTTTAATAGTTTTTGTTAACTTGAGATCAGGCTATTCCAATTCATTGTTTGCAAGCATTTTGATCATTTTCACTCCAGGAAGCAGCTGAGTGCATAACATTTGCTTTAACTTATGCTGTTTTAAAAAGCTTTGCAACTCTGTCAGAGTTGCATCTATTTTAAAGCATTACAATGTACATGCAAAGGAATCAAGTTACAGCTCTATTTCCAGACTAAAGTATAAATTCTGTGAACACACACATGCATAGCACTAAGATAATGTTCAAACAGGATTAAGTTTACAACAACCTAGACCAGAAGCATCTGTGCCTAATTGTAAGCACTAAGGAGGTGTTTCACAGCAGTTCCATTCACAGCCAGCTTGTTGTTGCTGCAGTGAGAAATACTTAATATAACACCATATGAATTCAGTAACTTTCAAGGATCAGAACTGAAATCTTGCATAGATCCCCAAATATAACCTGGAAGGCAAGGGTGCCTAATTTTTTAGGGTGCCGACTAGGATTCTTACTATCCCATCATTATTATTATTTATGGACTGGCTGGACTGCATTTACCTTAATAGAAGTCAAAACAGTTCTGCAGTCATTTACCAATTGAAGAAGACCTTGAACAAACATCTTAAAAGGCTAAACAAACAGAGGAATACCACTAGCAACCCATGGCTGGCTAGTAAAGACTTTTAGCTGCGGCAGGAAGTTCCTTATAATATCCTGCCACACAAAGGAGGGAAATTCTGACATATTCCTTTTTCTCTGACTTGGTGAACTCCTTTCCAGCCACTACAAAATCTTTTTCCCTATCATAAATGATATAAACTGGGGTGTAAAAACTGTTTAAAGAACTTTTTTTTTTACTTTTTCGCTAATCACATTGAAAAACAGATATTTTTTCAAAGTAAGAGTTAGACAGAGGTATTGAAGATGCTCCCCACTTGATCCCAATACCCTTTCCATGTTTTTATATCAAACTCTGGACTTTGCTTCCCACTGACATATAAATAAAAAGACATAACCATATTTTATGAATTGTTTCACCTATGTCATAAGGATCATAAAAAAAAGAAACAAAATGAAGACAATGTAGAAAAGGTTTACTGAGGAATAAAAGGAGGGGATGAAAATATATAAAACAACAAATTATAGATCTGTGGTGACTGATATGGAACCTGACTCAGTGCACAGTAAGTTGCAAGCTGATCTGACACAAACAACACAATGATAGTCTATTCCTTACTTCAGGCTGAATTAAAAATTCTTCATGGCTTTTTTAGTCATTCATAGACATAATTTGCTTTTGTTGCTTAACTGTGGATGTCATTTATTTTAATGCTTTATTCTTCTGCCTACTCTCATTTCAAGTTCCCATCTGTAAGTAATCCTACTGCTACTGTGAAAAATACTATTCAAAATCTCCCATTTTCCCTCATTTTGCTTGGAAAGACTTTTAGCATCCACATAAGCACTGCAGATAACTGATCTTAAGTTCTCCTGAACAGAGTTTTTCTCATGAGTTTCTCAATTCTTTCTAGATTCAGACAGTCAGGAAATAAGATGCTGTGGACAATCACTGTGACTTGTACTAACTTGGATTAACTGAAGAAGAGTAGAAGGAAAAGCTGCAGTGCAATTGATTAGAGCAAGCCTTGTTGAATCTCTGGAAGTAAATGGTTACTAGCTCATGGGAACTGGTATAAGAATATGATAGGCTTTTCTGTAATTGAAAAGACTCCCCTCTATGGTGACAAATTTAGATCACTGTTTCTATGATGTCTTACAGCTCTGGGTCCATTTATGTCAGGTCAAGGAACCTATTTATCAGTCCAAAGAACCAAATTCCTATTTATGGTTTCATGAATGGGTGGCTGAACTACCAATTGGTGTTTCAGTCCTTTCTTTCTTAATCAGTACCTGAGATCTTAGAAAGACATTTAGAATAACAATGTTCTTAAAGTACAATGAAGAAAGAAAAGAAGTCTTGTCAGTCTGAGGAATGAGAAGTGTTCCTCTCCACTAAGGGCTTGAGAAATATGGAGATGAGAATTGCTTTCTGTGGATTTAAAAAGCAATCATGTTCCTTTTCTATCGCTGAAGTTCTTCATTATTATTCATACGTATCATTTATAAATTCTTCTGCAAAAATTAGATATATACTATGTGGAAGTTAAGGTGAGTTTTATATTCTATGTCTATTTCTGACATAGATGACTCCTTTTACTGGCTTCAGTTACAGTCTCTCCTGATCCTAACAGTTTTTCTCAAGCAACGCTCACACCTATGGTTAAGACTGTACTATAATTATTCACTGCAATAGCATTTAGAAGCTGGACCAGAAGCTCATGCAGTCAAACATTGTGCAAGCCTATTGTTAAAAGACTATGTGCACAAGACTCAGTGGCCAGCTTCAGCAAGGCCAGGGACAATGTGGCTTCATTCTCTTATCCTCATGCTGGCCCCTCTGGGTGCAGTTGTTAGTTTTAGCTTTCCACTTTCTGTAGACACACATTTAATTTTGGATGCTTAATCACCGTTAATCACCACTGCTAGCAAGTAGTTATTTTAAACCGTGTTCTGCAGAGCATCCCTTATCATTTGTTATCATCTTGTTTTTCACCAACTGGCTAAATTTTATTCATTTTGATTTGGAGGCCAGAAGAGCTGAAGCTGAACGTATAAATACTATCAGTCAATGCTGTCACTGGCTTCTTTAGAAAACAAACCATAACACAATTCTGTTTTATTTTTGCCATGTTTGAGTAAAACTAACAAATGTTCTTCATTGCTTACACTGCTTTCATCTTCCTCAGCTGTTAACAAAAGCACACACCTAAATGGATCCACTACCAGAATCCAGAAAACAGCACAATGGATAAAAGTTTAAGAAATCTGTCTCTCATATTAGCCTAAAGGGCAGAAAAACCTTGGCAAATCACTTTACTTCTTTGTAACTCAATGTCCCTAAATGATAACTCTTTCTTATAAACACCTTCATACCTAGGTGGAGTTGTATTATATATTGTAAAGAAATTGTTCCACTCCACTATTATTAAGTACTGATAGATACTACTTTAGAATTCTTCTGGTCATATACAAGAATCTCTTTCTAATAAAATTTTCCTATAACTAATGTGGTTATCAAATATTAAAGTAGCACTGAATCAAAAATACTTCCTGCTTGTTGGAAGAAAGAAAGAATACATTAAATGAACTGCTAAGTAACCTTATTAATAGGAAACATCTGTTAAAATAATGTGTATGCACAGTGTTATTGCCCACTATGTGCCTTGTCTTATTTGTTCTATATTGTCCTCCATTCCACAGCTTGGAAGCAATTTACTGACAAGGAATTACTGATTTTTTCATCCTAATGCATTTGGCAGAGCAGAGAGAGCATTTTGCTAATTTTGGGCCTTGATTTTTATTTGCACATAAAAAGAACTATGTTAAAAGAACACATTAAGGCTGTAAAATCAAGCGCTTGAAACCTGGGAAATAAAAAGTGGAAAGTTGTGTCCCCACAGAAGAAGCTTTTGTATCTTGTAGCAGTAGTAGTGGTAGTAGCAGTAATACTAGACAAAATATGGTAGTCTTCCTAGGTCTGTGCTAAGAACTGTTGAACTGCTTTTTCTGTAGGTTTTGGGTTTTCGGGGAGGGTTTTGACCATTTAGCCTGGGGTACCAAACTGAGTATTTAAATCAAAATGGCTGAAGTATTGCAAAGTGAAAACTGTGAAAAGAGCATCTTGTAATGGGTCAAGCAATCTTTATGCTAACCTCTTTTTCATTAAATGGTCGTGAAAAGCCTAATGTGTTTTGAAAGTCAAGTCAAAAGACTGATAATAGCACTTCACTGTCATCCAATAATCTCATCACAGTCATTAGTGAAGTATAATTCACATAATGCCTGGAAATGAGAACTGTTTCCTCACCTTAATGCTAGGGCACTGGGACACAATAGATTGCAGAGAAACTGTCTGACAGAAGTGGAAACAGAGTCCAGATAGCCTCACCGAGTATTTGAGCCACACGACACCATTCCCTTAATAAAAGCACAAGGCTAGATAATCATATAAAAGATATAGAAAGTCAAGCTGAGAAACTCGAAAATAAATCTGAAATGATGAAAGCTAGTAAGAGCTTTGCAGCTGGTGTGAGGCAGGCTAAACGGAGCTTGGAGAGGAAAATTGAAAGAACGGAGACTTGTAGGAACACTAAATATGTAGGATTGCTGACAATTCCTACAGGTAAGGGGGAAGAAGTTCCAGAGGGATTCAGAGAGAAATATTAGATGTTGATGAGGAAAATTGTTCTTGCTACAAGAAATACCATCGTAAGAACTCCCACCAGAGACCGAAGGAACAGAAATGAAGTATGTCTAATAACTGAAGTAAAGGCAGCTGCTTACAGACTCTGCTCTCATGTGGGGACAGATCATCACCAATTGCATGTACAGAAAGCTCCAGGTAATCCTACTCAGGAAAACACTTTTCATGATATTGTTAATCTTCATTCTGCAGAGCTGTACAGTAAGAAGTCAGTGAGGTGCCTGGACAATGCTGCTGCTGTAGCTCAGAAAGGAAATGCTGTTTATTGGCAAAGAAAGCTGGCAACAAAATCATAAATCACCATCTGTAAGTTAGACATCACCTTCAGCAGAGGGTTTCCCCCTTCATTGGACACATGGCAAAATTACAAATGTGCCCATAATTAGCATAAATCAAACATAGCTCCCCTGCAGTCGGTGGAAATTCAGGGGTCAAAGAACTGTGTACAAGAAGATTTTAGCTTAGTTTAGGGTTCTCCATGGATGGCCTGTCTGAAATTATCCTTTTTGAGAAGAATGGAAATTTTAATATCCAAGGCTTAGCCCTCTTGCATCACTGTAATAGAATAATAGCAATTAATTTTAAAACCAGAAGACTCTAAGCACAAGCAGAACAGACTCATAGGCCTGACCTTTAAGCTCCAAATTATGTTGCTTTACATGGATTGCTATGAAGAACTTTCCTTCATACTTGACAAAACACTTAATAAAACACAATCTAGAGAAGATAATATGTGATAAAAATATATTTTTGGTATATTTTTCATCTAAAGCAAAAAGATTTTTTCTCCTGTTGCAATAACTGAACCATTTGTTACTATGAGAACAATTTTAGCCTCTTTCAAGAAACAAGACTTCAGTTAATCACACACAACATCTTCCAAATAAAACCCTGGGTGGGAAAGCTTTAACAAAAATACTGAAGGCAAAGTTTGTTCCATGAACAGGAGGACCAACAGAGCTTGTATTTCAGAGGATTTGAGTCCTCTTCGTGGCCTGCTCCAGGCAGGCATTTGTAGTTGTAAGACCAGCCCTGCCAGCACAGATTTACATGGTCTGTGCAAGCAAATGGGAATATCCTTTAATTTTCACCTACAGATGTCTGTGTTTATGGCCCTATCCTGTCCTCCAGCCTCTGCTTTGTCACTGATATAGCCACACATCTGCCTTGCCCTTGTCATCACTTAGGACTTTTTAAAATGTCAGGATGCCTTGCTGCTGAACAACAATACATACAGAGATAAGAATTTGATTAAAGGATACAAGAAGGGAAACGTATGTCACATTTCTACATCTCTGCATTCAGTAGCAGAAAAGCAGTAATACTGATATGCAAATACCTATATAATGCCTGAAATAATGTGCACAGATAGACCATAGAAATTAAAATCACTGGGGAAATTGATAGTCAGTGCATCCCAGAGGTTATTATATGGAAGAGAAGAAAGAAATAAATCATAAGCATTACTTTATAAAAAATGAATATTTCATGATGATGTAGCAGATATGGCCCCATGTTTCCTTTAGAAAATTTTCTGAGATTTATATTATCTCTACCAGAATATTTTAAACACATCTTTAAACAACACGTGGTAGCTGACTTTGCAAAGTGAGCAAATGACATCTTCTAATTTCATTTGTTAAATAAGTTATTTTGTAGCCTATTTGGTAAAGAAGCCAAGTTTCTGATTGTTTTACATAATGGACAGAAGCTGCTGACTATTCTCTAAATGAGGTAGTGAAATTGCCTATTGTTCTGGAGAAGCAATTTTTCAAAATCGTTCTAACTTACATATTTGCTGGCTGAGCCTATCAAATTTACTCACAGAACAGCTTTCAGAAAGTTGCAGACAGTAAACATATTTACCCACAGCTTCTGTGTAATGATTCATACAAAATCTAAACAATTGTTCATATCCATATCTTACACACATATTAGGAGAGATTAAATTTTGTGCCTCAGCTTGCTGAAATTTTCATATAGGATGAACAGCCTTTAAGAATATGACTGATCTGGTCCAACACTCGAAAGAAAACTTTTTTTTCCCCACAGTTTTCATTGTATATAAAAAACTCTCTCAAAATTTTATATTCACAAGATTTGAGTTAAAATAAAAGAATGCATGAAACAACATGACTTTAACATTTCACATCAAAGACTTCCAGATATTTCAATACCGTGAACACCAACCTGGGCTTTAACATTAAAGATATTTTTCTCAAATCAAGTTCTGAATCTTAGTTTAATGTCACGATCCAAACATAATAGAAACATCCGAATATACCAACCTGTAAGGTATACATGCTATTTTCAAGCAAAGTTCAAATCAAACTTTCTTGGCACTACCCATCTGCAAAGGTAGGTAGTGCCTGGAGCACTGTGATGGAGGGATGCAGGTTTTTTAGGTAGGAAAGGCTGGCAAGGCAAGGAGGGGGAGTGACCCGTTCTGTAACGTACCATCAGGAATGCACAGAGCTCTGCCTTGGGATGGGTCAGGAGTCAGTCAAGAGCTTATGGATCAAGATTAGCAGGCAGACGAACATGAGTGTCATTGTAGTGAATATCTCCTTAGACCACCTGATCAGGAAGAAGTAGATGAGGTTTTCTTCAAACAACTGGAAGAAACCTCATGTTCACAAGCTGTGGTCCTCAGGGGACTTTAACCACCCTGATATCTGCTGGAAGGGCAGTAGAGCAGGGCTCAAGAAATCTAAGAGATTTCTTTAGTGCATCGATGGCAAATTCCTGGCACAGATAACTGAGAAGCCAACAAAGGAAAGGTGCTCTGCTGGACCTGATACTTAATGAAGAAGGAAGAACTGGTGGGGGAGGTGAAGGTCAGAGGAAGCTTTGGCTGCAGTGACCATGAGACAGTGGAGGTCAGGATCCTAAGGGAAGATAGTAGGGCCAAAAGCAGGAACGCAGCCCTAGATTTCAGGAAAGCAGACTTCAACCTCTTCAGAGATCTGCTTCGAAGAATCCTGTGGGATACCCTGGAGAGACGAGAGGTACAGCAGTGTCAGCTGTACCTAATCAAGGATCACCTCCTCTGAGCAAAAGAAGGGCCCATCGTGACAAGTAGGAAATCAAGCAAATGCAGCAGGAGGCCTGCATGGATGAGCAAGAGCTACTGACCTAAATCTGGCATAAAAAGACAGAGTAAAAGAGATAGAAACAGGGGCAGGTGACCCACGAGAAGTATAGAGTTGTTGTCTGATCTTGCAGAGATGAGGTTACGAACGCCAAGGCCAACCTGGAGTTGAATCAAACACAGCCTGTGAAGGGCAACAAGAAAGGTTTCTACAAGTATATAAATGACAAAAGGAAAACTAGAGAAATTTTGGGCCCACTGCTGAATGAGTTAGGGGAACTGGTGTCTCAGAGAAGACTCAGAATGGCTCAAAGAAGGCCAAGATACTCAATGCCTTCAAAAAAATATTCCTGGAAGTATTAAAGTTACATTAGCAAGCTACTCAGAGCTTTATACAGCTGTTAGGGATTACATTAGAAAAATACAGAGCCATTCAGATTATCATAGCGACTTTATTACAAACCTTGTGTTTATAAGCTATTTCTTTACTGCCTTATATGTGGCCACTAAAGGCTTCACAGTCATCTTTCAAAATGATATGCAAAGATGGATAGGAAGTCTTTTGCCATTTCAGAGCTGGGCAAAGTGAGAAATGCAGAAAGCAAAATCACTGAAGTCCAAAATCCTTGGGCATTTCACTGTCTTGTGGAAAGCTCTTGTTTGTAAGTGACAGAAGTCTTTGCAATGGTTATGTGCACTTGTGTACATCTATCTGCAGAAGGAAAGTTCTAGATTTTGGGATTAACAATTGGTAAAAGAGCCTTTTAATTCTAGTTCATTGATTTGAATAAAGCTCAGGGCAGACTTTGTCAGATTGCTGTTCACTTACAGAAACTGGCGGTCTAAATATGGAATATTTTAGGGATACTTAGATTATTATTTATAGTAATTTTTTTATGTAGAATTAAGTCACAAGAATAACACCTACCTACTTACATGAATGGAGAAATAATGGCAGCATAATAGCTCTAGGCCTTTCCAGAGCAGGATTCATGAAGTATATGTCTTTCCAAGTTACAGAATGACTCTTTTCAGTCAAATATACAGGTCTTTCAGGGGAAGAAAGCCTCACTTTCTTCCTTCATTAACACCAAGATGCAGGTTTAGCAGGCCAGTAGATGTATTTTGTTGAAAGGGAAATTAGGAGTGACTACTGAAAATGTAAGACACTAATTTTATCCTGAATGCTATATGGGTATCTAGCAATTTCAATGAATGTTAAATTCCATTTTTTACCTTCCCCAGACATTGATAGCCAATTCATTGACCGTGCTGGCTTGCACTGTCATCGTCCATCATAATTGCATACAGGACTGTGTTCACAGGAAGAAAGATAATTACTTAGGAAGTCAGAAGTTATTCTGCTTGTTGTGCAAATCACAACATCAAGCCTGAAATTAACCCTTTTCAACAGATAACTAGCACAGAGAGCATTGTGATGGGGAGTATTTTGCACTGATTTCCTTTGCAATTCCCATCCATGGCAATTTTACAATATAAAAGCTATAAAAATGTTTACTCCAAAATTCCAGACCTCTGCTGCTTTTGAAAGATGTACACAACTAAATCAGCCCCCTGTAGTTAAACCAGATACAGAAAAGATTAAATCTTTTCTCTTTCTGTACAAAAGCTTAGAATAAATCTCTGATTCCTGTGTGAAAAGACATATGAATAACACATATATAATGGCTGTATAAATTGTCCTTGCCTCAGGGAAGAAAAGCCACTGAAGCCTGAAAGCCTGGGATGCATCACCAACCATTGATGTTCCAGATTATCTTCACTAAGGCTTTCATGCTAATGGCTGGGGTATCCTTTTCCCAAAAGCTTCATCCTTTCTTTCATGTGCATCTTCCTTACGGTGACATATGATAGAAAATAACATGTATAAGGGAAAAAAGAGGCCCTCTGCGTACTCACCTCTGGCACTCATGGGAAAGTCATGGATGTTTTGGCTCATGGACAGTATTCTTCTTATGCCTACACCTGCCTCCTTTGTGTACTCAGCACACTGCCACTGAAATTCGGTCTTGTTCTGTTTACTGGATCACATCAGCTGGAAGATTTGAGGGGCAGAGGGGTTGGTGTCAGAATCCTGGATAGTTCTCTAAAACAAAGCTGATTTTCTCTTTTCATTTTTCATTTGTCCAACATATTTAGATTTGAGATATGAAGCGGTAATTCCAGATTTCTACGGAAAACAGCTTTTCTCCTTCTGGACACTAAAGTATTCAGGCTACATACTATGCCCATTCCCTGTGTAGTGTATTTCTCTTTTATATGCTCTGAATTTTTTGGGGTAGCTACTGTGCTATATTCTGCATCGGTATATTGCTAAGCAAAGTGGAGCACCAACTGGATACAGACATAATTTAGAAGAAAGAAATAATAAAGTTGTATAGGATATGCTAATAAAAATTATAAATCAGTATTAACTATGTTAACTGAGGACAGAATATGTAACACTGAGGTGTTTATCTCATTATGTCTGTTTATTGACACCAATATTGCAAAACAAAAAATAAAAAATCTTACAACCCAATCAAGAAAAAATGTAGTAGCAATTAACTAATCAAAAAATATACAGCTAGTTTGAGTACAATGTGCAGTAATTTGAACTTGAAATAACAGCTCACAATATTTGTCAATGTAGATATACTAAGTAGATTATGTGATCAGCCTCTTAGTAGCAAGATTCCATTGTTTATTTTTACTCCTGTGACATATTTACAGATATAATGCACTGTATTTTGGAGGTCTCACTCAATGAAATCTGAATACCAGCAATTTTTAAAAAGAATTAAGTATACTTTGTAATATATCTTCCTTGTTCATATATATATTGCTGTGTGTACTTACTTGCATGGTTATGCTTTAACTTGAAAAACATCCCTGACATGTCATTTCATCTTTCCACAAATTAATAAGAAATTACTATCCTACTAAGAGCACTCATTAAACATACCCAGATAACTACATGATGTTCAGCATTTGTGTCCTAATACCTTACAGTAGAATAATCCACCCACCTATTAGGATTAAGGCAGAGTTATCAAGGAAGTATTTTTTTATCCTGTATTTTTTTAATTTTAGCAACTTCTTTGTATGTGCATATGCATAACTGTCTGACTCTCCTGAACGAGTCAAGCTCAAATATCATTCCATAGTTCATAACTGTCAGCTTTTTTCACCTGATCTGCAAAAACAAGACATGTCCATTTTTAAAAAGTCACTCTTGCCTATCTTCTTTTTGTGACCAAAAGGCTCATTCACTCCACGTTTTAGATTGTGATACTGAGTTTGTATTCTCTCATCATCACTACCACTAAGTTCAGCTTAGGTCCAACAGGCCATGAGAAACTTTTGTATTCATTCAAATAAACAGATCATCTTGCAGTTTTGGTCCCAGTGACAGGGACCTTTGAAGCACCGGGGAGCCTGTTTAGCTGCCCCTTTTTGTTCAGCCTATATTTTTTACATCTAGGCTGTAGTTAGGGAGAGAGAAAGACCAGCAACACAGGACCAGCTGAGAAGAGGACAGCATTTCTGATATAATATGGTAAGTATCTTGATGGAGAAGAAAATGGCTTACAAGAGTATCACTTGTGAATTTTATGATCCCAAGAAGTGACAGCAAAGCAACTAAAGAAATTGTTGTGTCTATACACTGCTATCTTTCCATGTCAATAAATATGTGCTGTTTAATGACACCTGTACAGAAGGACACATCAAGTTTGTGCAGAAATCCGATCACACCACCTTTAGTAAATGAATCCAGGCTCAAGCCTAGAACAAATGGCTCAAACCAGTTGCAGTGATAATTTCTGTTACCATAAAACTGCCCTGTCACTGAGTGTAACCTAACCAGAAACACCATGCACATGAATGAGACTTGACTACCGAAGCCCAGCTCCAACTGAACAGACTAGTCTAGTATCAGCTGGATGTCTTGGAGACATAGACGAAAACCTGATCTCTCTCTTCTTTGGTCATTAAGCTGCACGACATCACTTCCTCTTCTTGATTAGATAATTAAACGTATTACAAAAAAGGACAGAAAGAAATAACAATTATAATGAACTTCTGAAATTAAACTACTGACAAATCACCTTTGGGGAAATTCAGGGTTCACCTGTTAGTCTGATATAAAACTACAGTACTTGAACACAGGTTAATTAATGCATTTATTTAAGTGGGGACTGAAAATGCTTGGCTCCCCCTTCTTGAAACTATCTTTTTACTGAAAATGCAAAATCCTGAAGAGCAAATGTTTGTAATAATAATAAGCACAGGCATCAGTACCAAAACAGAATCTAGCATAGGAATCAGAGGTATGCAAAATCAAATGGTTTGTGGATATACAATAATAATGTGAAGACATTATTTTTCAGTGCTAACCTTCTCTAGACTAGTCCTTCCTGAGATATGCTTAGAAATTTATATTAACCAGTTATGGGAAAAACCACAGATGCTTTGTCAAAAATGTAGCTGCCAGCCCATTCCCGATTACAGACAAAGTGATTCTCAGTGGAAGAAGCTTGGAAAAGACACTTTGCGGCAACTGGCTTATCTATAACAGAAACAATGGTTACATTTCTGAGAAAAAAAAAATCTATTAAAATGAGAGAGAAAATGAAACAGGTGTCAAAATATCAGAGAACACTTAAAGCACCATTAACTTGCACACATTTTGAAAAAATAAAATAAAAAAATATCATTAAGAAACCTCTGAGGGCTATAAAGGATATATTTTTCATATTTTGTAATAAGATTATATAGAAAAAGCAAAGGGATAAGTTAAACAAAGAGAGAGAATCTGTTTAAGGGAGTAGCTATGGGGGGTGGGGAGGACATGCTCATCACAGCCCTCCCAAGCTATTTATCTGACTAACAATACACTGCTAAAAAAATGATTGAATGTGAGACTCAGTAACTTGTCTCATAATGCTCGTAAGCTTTAGTGGCAATAAACTTAGTATTTAGCAAAATTTGAGAAAATGCTGTGCAGGCAGATGGTGAATATGTGCCTAAAGTCTATCCCAAAGCTGCAAACACTACCATCTGCTCCTGCAGTGGTCTGGTTTTTGCTCAGTGCCATTTTTTAGACCTACAGATCAAATTTTCACAACATAGCAGTTTGACACATAGAACTCATTTATGGGATTTTCTTTCTTTATCCAGATCAGACTGATTTGCATCACTGGGCCCAGCGCCTCAATGGCAGTGGAGAATTCCATGATGCAGTTCAGGAGTCACACACAGGGTAAAAAATCTCTCCACTCCCCCAGTCTTAGGTCAATTATGTGCCAGGTTGGTGTCTCAATGTAGCTCTTTCTTAAGGAAGAATTTTCAGGATATAATTCTGAAAAGAAGTTTAAAAATATATGATAACATATACAGTTAATGTGTCCTTGCTTTAGCGTGTAGAAACTTGTAATACAGGACACTGTATTGCAGACCTACATATCCAGCAAAGCTTAGTTTGTTCATTAGCTTGCATTTTGTATATAAGTTTGTATTTATATTTGCCTGACAGTTTCTTTCCTTCTCGGTGGTGTTATTACCTTAGTATTTGTATAATTCCTGCAGCAATTGGTGGGTGTTGACTGGTGAAGAATAGGCTAAAGGATGATACAATACCATCCTATGGCTATTTGAAAGGTAGCTACAAATGCAAGACAGATTCTACTTGTTATTGGTAGATCACCTAACAAGTGACACCCACCACAAATTGCAGGCCGAGCAGGTCAGGTTGGACATTAGGTGAAACAATTTCCAGCACTGGAACAGGATGCCCAGAAGAGGTGGTGGGATCTTCATTGCTGGAGGTTTTCAAGATTTAGCTACACAAAGCAAGGACTGACCCACGCTAGGAGGGGAAACAACTCCCTCTGTAGAGGTTGTACATGAGGCCCCATCTCATCAGCTGTGCTGTCATTACGTCCAGGATCAAGCACCCTATGGTGGTAGGCTAGCATTCTGCAATTCTTGTCTAGGGATTTTCAGGCAGGGAAAGATACTTGTGATCATGCAGGTGTCTAGGAAATCTTGGGCCTCTCACATCGTGCCGTAGAATTCATCAGTGCATATATGTATGGAGCAGGGCAATGCCATGTGGAATGCAACTGACTTGCTGGGCATATACAGATTGACTTCACTGAATGTGGGCAGTTGGTCCAGCGATTATGTTCCCCAGTACTAGGGCTTGTGATACTTGGAGCTAAAGAGAGAAAAAAATGTAAAATATTCAGTTTAGATACTTCAAGAGTGAAGATCATCACAAAATTGACCACATACTGCAGTAGGATGATTCAAGTTGCATCCCTACCAAAAAAACTGAAAAACACCAGCTGTTCTCATTAGCTTTTATTCACTTTGGTAAGTTTGCTGCATTTTGGGTTGGGACACAAATAATATGTGTTCCACAGAGGCTAATAAAGTATATTCCAATACTAGCTCACTTTATAGAGAACTTTAAAAAACAAGGCTCATGGATTCAGACAATACATGTTATCTGTCAAGTATGTATTCAGAACACATATTTAAACAGCCCTAAGAAATTTATATATATATGGACATTTGCATGTATGATAGGCAGAGGATTGCCATAACAAAATGCACTTTTTATTTGCATTTGTACAACTATTAACATCTGTAATTACATGAGCAGCCCTTAAAATTAGATCTAAATAATCAATTACCCCCTGTAATTGATTATCAAAAGAAATCTGATTACTATGAATGTTACAGCTTATTGAAGTAGGGAAATAGTAATGAAATTTTCTTCTTCATTAAAAAATGCTACTTTGTGGTACACAGAAAAAAAATACATGTGTGCTTTCAAAAAGAAAAAAAATTGCTTTCTGAGGGGACAATTGGTATTTTTCTGTGCCTTTTCCTTTCCTTTTCATGACAAAATTGCTGTATTTTCCATTTTCTTCAAATAAAACTGTATCTCTATTTTAAAATTCAGTGTTGATAAATATTAACTTAAAATTGAAATACTAATTTAAAATGAAATGGCTGTTAAGATACAGTACAACACAGCAGGAGAAGCAGGAACAAGAAATAGCAGGCAGAGGAAATAGAAACTTCATCAGTATCTACTATTATTATGTGGCATTCTGTAGTCATAGATTTCATTTAAAAATATGAACACTTTCCTCCAAATGAATACAGAGACATATGTAATAAACCTAATTTGGATAACTTGCCATTGTCTCTCACAGTCAACAAGATACTAATTTAATCCAATCCACAGTTTAATTACATCCATAGTCTCAAACTTTTTAAACTGAACCGTTGTGTAAAAGCCAAGACCATGACAAATCTGGGAGATGATATCTCTGTTCTGTTTGCTGGCTGATGCAACAAGACAACTGCAGCAGCAACAGAAGTAACAAGAACCAGGAACATTAACTGGAATGGTAAACAGCTATCTAGTCATGCATGTTGTAGGGTAAATGAGTATATCACCACCTTTCCCTATGACATTTCTGATGACTATACTGTAAAGATCGTATTTTGCTGTATAGTTATTCTGTAACTCACATCAAAGCTTGACAGCCGGCATACATACTTTTGGTTTTAAAGCAGCATGAAAATTTTTCCTGTTCAAGCACATTACCAATGTGATCCAAAGAAGCACAGAAAAGTGTCTAGTGCAGTCAAGGTTGGCAGCTGCTGTACAATAGTCCAGTTTTCACCTGTGGGAAGAAAAACCCTCCTCACCCACCTAGAAAAGTCATAATCTTGTGGCAAATACCTGAAAACTGCCATCGTTTGTAGGAGGCCGAGTTACCGCTGTTTGTTGCTATAGGAAGTAGTTTCCCCTCACATTTTCATTCAGCTTTTCCTTCCCTTTCCTTTCTGTACTGGGATTTTTGCAGAGAAAGTGACCTTTAGCAAACAGTGCCAAAATAGCAGTGAGCTGGGCAGAAAGCTGCTGTTTTGTGGAGAACCTTCTGTATGCTTCTGAGAGGTGGACAGAGAGGGATCCACATAAACTGTGACTTATGTAAGGCAGAAGGGTACAAATAGCAATTTCTGACAGCCTACATCACCAACAGTTCCTGACCTTCTTTCTACTTTCCTCCCAAATCCTAGCTTGTACATCCAGCCAACTCTTCTAATTCCTACAGTTCACAAATTTGAACTGAGCAGACCCGCGGCACTTACTCTTCACTTATGTTTGGACCCAAACCCTGCCGAGAACCTTCAGGAGGATATTCATCACAGTTGGTTTTTTTCACTTGTGTGTGACTAATTCAGTTCAAGGCAGGACATGTTGAAGTCTATTTTACTTGTTCAGTTGCTGGGGGTCAGACTTCAATAATTCAATAATACCTCAGCTACCATGCTCAGTTACCCCACTTAACTTATTTGCTGCAGTCAAGAAATATGATGCAATTTTAAAGGTGTCAGGGTAGCAGAATCAGATCTTTAATTCAAGATTTGTTCCAAGCAATAAAATATAAAAAGACAGGTGATTTACTATTAGGTGTTCCCTAAAAATTAAAATATAAAGAAAACAACATTCTTGATGGTTTTATCTGTTTTACAAAATAATTTCATCCTCACTGAGACAAAATGTGTTCATGTGTTCTGCTTCACAGATAAGATCTCTTTTCTTTAATTGTGGGTCCTTCTGAAAGATAGGGAAAAAAGGGAAAGGCAGAAGATACTGCCTTTGGGGCAGTAAGTATGGGTTGAAAGTATGAATAACCATTTAATGACAACAGAGAGCCAGGCTTGTAGGATCTCTAGATCTAATCTACCTGTCAGCTGTGAGCACACACCTTTTTTTTCTTGGTCTTTATTCTATTTGGAATTGCTTTTGCATGCTACCTTCCATGTTATACCATTAATGTCTTTCATCTCATGTATAACCTATCTTCTCCATTTGATCTTGTTTCATTGACAAAGTATCCCACAGCTTGACTGTTTATCTGCTTAATTCCTTGAGAAATTATTGTATCCCTGACACTCATGAGTCCTTTCTATAGGAAGTCAATTCTCCGTAAGGTGGTTGTCATGTAACGGTCTGCAATATTGTAAGCAGAATACGAAAGCTGAGCCCACAAACAAGGGTCAGTGACTCTGCAAGAGCCATTTTCTTTAGTGATGTAAGTAGGTGGAAAGTAACAACATGGGTTGGAGTGCTTGTTCACATGTGAAATCTTTCATCGTTTCAGCTAGCCACGTGTTTCTATGATGTCTTTTGATGTAAGTTTTTGTAGTGCTTCTGAAAAGCCCTCGGTTTAGCTCATTTAAACCACATTCTCAGAGTCCCTGTGAAAAGAGTAGGAGACCTGTTGATAATCCAGAGTTTCAGACACAGAATATGGGAAGCTTTATATTAGTTATCAAATCACAGGGTATACCACCAACAGTTATTATAGAAGTATACTTGTGAGAGTTTCAGGACTTGGGACGGGGTGCTTCTCTGTTCTTCAGTAAAATGGTGAGGTGGAACAGAGGGACAAAAGAAAACAAGTTCCTTGGACAACTATAGTGATCTGATTTTGTAGTATGTATGGCTTGAAAAATTTTTTGCAAGTAATGAAATTAAACTGGAAAATGGGATAAAAATGCCATGTGGGTTTTTTTCAGAAATACCATATTAAATAGGTCCCCTTTTTTTCCTGGGGAAGAATTAGGAAAAAGCATTAAGAAAACTATAAAAATAAGCAACAAATAAGGAGTTTGTTGAAGTATTTTCCTTTCTACAGACATGTTTACAGTGATCTGATAAAAATTCTCAAAATTAAAGAATTAAGGTGAAATAGAGAATGAAGCTGATGATCAAAAACTTATCAATACAATCAATAGCTTAGCCTGTTTTAGCATTTTGCTTAAAGTGTTTGTCAACTATGGGCTCATTAGAATAATTTCTAGAAAATCAAAATGGTCATGCACAAAGAAACAATGAAAAAAAATACTGGCTATCTATGAACTCATTAGTCAGCTAGAATTTCATTTTAAAACAGATATTCTATGTCAGTCAATCTATAAGTTCAGAATCCTTACCTAAAATCCTATGTCTGGTGTGGTAACATTAATAAAAGTGACCTGCAAAATAGGAAAAAGGAAGGAAGTAATATATTACCATTTCTGATTGCTTTATATGTATAAAGACATTCTTCAAGTTTCATGCTTTTAAAAAAAAGAAAGTTGTTTTAAAAGGGTTTATTTTGAACTTTTTTCCAAAGTTCATTATACAATTTAACTGAGCAATATGAAACTCTGATTTTGTGAATTTCTGTTGAGAACCTCATAGTGTTCAGAGGTGAAGACTGAGTTTTCTCAGTCTGGTGTAAAAAGGACACAATCAGAAAATCTTTTATCAAAGGCACTTTTCCCTCAGCTGTTACATTTGAGTCAACAACGGAAACATAACAATAAAAACAGCGACTGAAGCAGTTTCAACAAAAACATTTCTTTCCTCAGCTGTGTTCTCTTAACTTCTATATCATAAAGCCCACCAATGCTAAGATTTCTTCTAAGGCCAAAGATACCAAAGAGAAAAAGGGAGATGATCATCAACACATTATGTAAAATAAAAATAATAACCTACCCCAACATATATCTTATCTCTAAAAACAAACACATCAAAACAATTCTCAGAAGTTAAAATCAAAGAGCAAACTGTGACACCTGGGAAGTACAGTCAGACAGCATCTTGAAAACTGTGATCCTGATTTGTAATGAAGGGAAGAAATACACCAATAATTATCCAATTAAAACTTGAAATATTTCTCCTTATGTTTCACTCACCCAGACATAGGATGTCACGTGAAATGATAGCTTGATGTTTATTATGCCAGTGAAACAAATATGACAGTCTCATAGTACCATTTCTCCATTAAAGCTGTGTAACACTTGTCACGGATAGTCTAAAGAACCAGATTTCTAGACAATAGCTTAAAAAGTTGAGAGACGAGGCCAGCTCAGGGTCAGTCAGCCAAGGCAGTGCAGGCAGGCTCACATCACACAAAAACTGCTTAAAACATAGCACGCAAATTGCCAAGTAATGCTGCTAGAGCATATAACAAAATCACATTTTGGAGCTCCTGAATTTACATCTGGGAAAAAAGAAAATTTAAGATATAGTGAGAACAGCAATGAGGTGAGGTGGACAATTTCCAATAAGCCAGACAACAGTCCAGGCTTGTCCAGCCTAGAGGATATGGCCGTTCTCCAGTCTAAATTCTTTATGTCCTTGGGACTTTTAATTTCCTAAAAGATGACTACAAGTATGGCTAGCTTAGCAAAAATGGCTGTTGAATACCATAATGCTTGCTATAAAGTACATGGAGTCCTTTAAAATGCATATTCAATGCTGCAGATGGCATTGCTAATTTCTGTTACTGGCTCCAAGTCAGGGCAGGAGGTGTTGCTGCCTCACTGCCTTCCTATATTAAAAAATGGTGGTTGGTTGCTCTCCTGATTGTATCTCTTTTTTAAGTGTTTGTCTAAATTAGGAGCAAAGGACCTTGTGAATGAAAAAAAAAATCCATGCAATATGCATATAAAGGGTTAGAATGTCTCTGTGTGTTTCATTTAAAACAAATGCTGTTTATGTGTTATGTTTTGTTATGCTTTTGTCATGGTTTAACCCCAGCCAGCAACTCAGCACCACCCAGCCGCTCACTCACTGCCCCCCACTGCTGGGATGGGGGAGAGAATCAGAAGAGTAAAAGTGAGAAAACTCATGGGTTGAGATAAAGACAGTTTAATAGGGAAAGCAAAAGCTGCACACAAGCAAAGCAAACCAAGGAATTCATTCACTCCTTCCCATCGGCAGGCGGGTGTTCAGCCATCTCCAGGAAAGCAGGGCTCCATCACGAGTAACGGTGACTTGGGAAGACAAAACACCATCACTCTGAACGTCCCCCCCTTCCTTCTTCTTCCCCCAGTTTTATATGCTGAGCATGATGTCATATGGTGTGGAATATCCCTTTGGTCAGTTTGGGTCAGCTGTCCTGGCTGTGCCCCCTCCCAGCTTCTTGTGCACCCCCAGGCTACTCACTGGTGGGGTGGGGTGAGAAGCAGAAAAGGCCTGGACTCTGTGTAAGCACTGCTCAGCAGTAACGAAAAGATCCCTGTGTTATCAACACTGTTTCCAGCACAAATCAAAACATAGCCCCATACTAGCTGCTATGAAGAAAATTAACTCTATCCCAGCCAAAACCAGCACAGCTTTTCATACTTGTTTTGTTCAAATGGCTTTTGACATCTCCCTGCAGCTCCTCACATACACATCTGAATTTTGGTGACATGGAGGAAGGGTACCTAATCATCATTTGACTTCTAAACAAGGAGTTGAAGATTTTTGAAGATTAGAGACTAGATTGAGCTTCTTCTTGCATTCCCAAAGACCTGTTCATACAGCCAGCACCATACTTTGTGCTGGATGATTGCAGTATCAAAGCTTATAAACAGAGACCACATCAGCTACTACTGAATTTTATCTATCCTTTAGATAAAATGCAAATTCTGCTTAGCATGGCACAGTAAAGAAAGGGGGACAGGCAGTTAATGCAGACCGAGGAGGCCTGAATAAAATAAGGGTGTATGTTGCTACTCCAGCACATGCTTTGCAATGAGAAGAAAACTGACATCCATATGAGGCTACTGCTTTTGGAAGATCAAACTTCTATGGAGAGCTTCATTTTCCAGTGACTCTCACTGTGGACTTCTGCAGGAGGGGACTCTTCTCTCTCTGTGGTGTTCCAGAAAACACTGTGCTTCCAAGGAATTCTTCATCTTTCACTGCTATGAATTCCCCCAGAACTTTTTGCACCCACCAGCTACTGGTAAGCTCGAGCCAGCTACACAACTGTGTGCATTTTGGGGAGGCTGAGGTACCAACCACATTACCAGATGAACTGCCTTGCCTGTTGCCTAAAGGATCTGCTTTGCTACATTAGCGCACTGTGGTTGGCAAAAGCTGTATTTTAATGAGATTTGAATCTGTTAGGAGCAATGATTCGATTATTGCACATACAAAAAAAATAAATATATATATATTTGAAACAATCTCTTCAATTGGTTCAGTTAAATGTTGCTACAGAAGATGATGAAAAGCAGTGACCAGAGACACTATAAACAAAAATTTCAAGCCACGCAAAGCTGAAAGTTTCAGCTTACAGAGTTTTACAAAGTTATTCACACCAAAGTTATTTAAGCTCTGACAGAATCAAGCTTAATATAAGAAGGGCGAGGAAATTTGTTGACCACCTAATGAGAACTGTAATGCTTGTGGATGATCTTCAGTCTGAAACAAGCTGACCATTGGATCAAGCTCAAAAAAACCCACAAAGAGTCTCAAGCATTAAAATACTACTCTTTTTCATGGAATTTTTGGTCCAGATAAAGGATCCTTGTAATTATGGATTATCAGGGCTTATTAGCATACACTGTTTGATGTAAATGTGAAAAAAAAAAAAAAGTTTGGTGTAAAACTCCCTTTAATTAAACCATTTTATTGCAAATTTCAGACAAAACCACATTTTTCTGCATAAGGAGGAATATACGGAGTGCCAGTCCTGAGTGCTTTGACTAGCAATAGAAATTTAGTTGACGGGTGTCATAAGAAACCTTATGAGATGAGTTCAAATGATGGAACCAAAGGGGAAGGGAAGCTCTGTCCCAAGAAGAGGGGGCTTTCCTATCACATGACAGGGTTTTTCTAGAAATTAGAGAACAATATAGCCTGAAGAGAGTGCAATTTTGGACAGTGGGTGACAGACATATATGAGAGTTAAACAAACTTTAACCTAACTAATCAACACCACTGACTTATTTAAAGATAACAGGTAAACCAATACATTAGAATCTAATGGGTTAATCTGTCATTACGCTGCCCAAGAGGAAAACAGTACCACTTTTCACCTCAGGTACATCTAACAGATGGGTTTCTGCTGTTTTGGAGGATAGTCTGGTTCTCTGAAAGCAAGTTGTCCCTCTTGACTTTTCTCAACCTGTTGTAATGGTGTCAGACATTAAGGGAGGAGTAGCCTGTTAAGGGAGGAGTCAGACATCAGGAAGAATAAGCCTATAAGAAGGGCAAGGCTGTAGCTGTTTCCAGCTCCCACAGGGTAAATCCTGGTCTGATCCCATGGCTGAGCCTGTTCTGGGCCAGGGGTCAGACTGGAGACCCCCCCGGAGGTCCCTCCCAAACAGATCTGGGGAGGTTGGAAACCATTCTCCAACAATGACGTATTTTTGGTTGACTGATGTACATCTGACTGAAAAACCTGCTTTTATTACAGTTGGCCTCATTAACTCTCTCCACAACTCTCAGTCGGCAAGGCAAAGAGCTCCAGTGCCAGCACGATCGGCAGCAGAGTGCTCTAACGCAGTACACAGGGGGGTTTCCCGAACCAGGGGAACCTCAGGGGGAGCCGAGAGAGCCTCCAGGAGGAGCCTGCAGCTCGCATCTTTCCATCTCCAGGCACGGTCTCTTCTACATACTGATCTGTACAGCTGTCAAGCTTCCAAATGCAAGAAGCATTATTAAATGCTTCTCTGAGGGTTTTGAAAGGGATCAGCAAAGGCAGGCTGTCCCACAAAGGAAGAGCACAACACAAGGCAAGAAGAGGCGGTGGCCTCACTGACAAGGGCAAGTCCCATTATCCCCAAGCGCAGAGTGTAGTACAGGTCTGCTGATGGTCTACCAGGAGGCCAGTGACCTCTAATGTGAATATGCAGATGAGGCAGGTCTATGGGCAAGCCAGGAGGCCAAATCTGCATCAACGGGGTGCCTGGCTGCAGCATGGCTGCAGCATGGCTGCAGCACAGCCCAACAGGGGATCAAGCACAAGAGCATCACCCAGTAGATGGTTGGGACCCCCTCACTGAGCCTCACTGAGGCTTCTTTCAGCTTTTTCTTGAACAGCTTGGAGGACAGTTATGGGCCTCCTTATCTGTGAGCTGATATGAGCACAGAGAGCAAAACCCCACTCAGGGTTGGTGAGGTGATGCATGCTCTGGTCCCTGAACGCTCAGATTTGCCCCAAGCCCTCTCATTCATTGTCATACCAATAATGAGTAGAGGGGTAGAAACTGCTCCAGTGCCATTGGATCACTAATTGCTTACTCTCCCACTGAGTCCTTGCCCTTACGCCAGGTCCTACTGGGTCCAGGAATGCAGCAGACAGGTAACTGTGTGGATCTCAGAGGACCTAGAGATTGACAGTGGGTTTACGCAGCATGTTAAACCCTTAAATGGATATAATCCAGTGCTCGCTGTCAGTACAGGGTACTGAAAACAGCCCAGTGTCTACTGTCTGAATCAGTGATCCAGAAGGAAACGGAAGGTTCATTCCCATCTGACAAAAGAACATTCAACTCCCTTTGGAGCCCCTTCACATACTAAAGCCTGTATTTCATATATACTCTAAAACTGACAACTCTATTTCACACAAATACATAAAGGGGACTAGTATTTCTGGCTCATTACTGACTTTTGATTGATTCTAGGCATGTCAGTAACCAATTACATTAGGGTGAATTTCCAATTACTTTAGGGTTTTGGGTGAATTGACCCTAGACCTGTCATTGATGGATTCAGTGATGCTTAGCTTCTCATTTAGCTCACAATTATATTACATCTTTTCCCCATAATATTACAGTGTATCATAACTGAGTTTTTATACAAACTCTCCTCTCTCTAAGGCATGTATTTTAATAATTTTCTCAACACCAATATTCCAACCATTTAATGGGATATTGTTGTTTTCCTTTTAAGATGGATAAAACCCTAAACAGTAATCTATTACTCTAACATTTCACAAACTTCCTTGACAAAAAGAATTTTATAAAAGTGCTGCTATACAACATACAGACCCACGCACAAATACAGAGTTTTAGCATTCTGCATGCAATACTAGCATTTTCAAAGCTTTATTATAATTAGCAACTCATTTCACCGATTTTCAGTGGGACAGACAGCTAATTCCCATAACCTCCTTTAAGCACATGTATTTTGTATTATCTCAGGCCACTTTTCACACAATGCTAGTAATATGGTAGTTATTTCTTTCTGAACTGTTCTTCAAACACTGAAAACTTTCTCAAGGGTTGTGGTTTTATACAGAAATATACTCTTGTTCTTTGGGATTGTAATAGAACATTAGATTGAAAAGTACAGTTAACAAAGAAACCTTACATGACTGAGCTTTGACCTAAATACTTAAATGTGCTCCCCAGAGCCTGTGAGTTACAGTGATCATTCCTAACAAATATTCATAACACTTTTAGACCAGAGAAAATGCATGATATAAATGTTTTCAAGGATTTTAAGAAGTAGTGATCTACCTAATTTTCATTACCTTCTGCTTATAAAAACAGAATGGTAAACAACAGAATTTCAAGTGGGAGGGCAGTTGAAGACTGAAAAAATTTAAATCATCAGTAATCTGTTTCATGAATCTCAGAAACAGACTTCAACCCACAGAACCACATTGTAAAGGTGTGTAGACATCTGACTCTCACTTAAATCTGCAAAAATGTGGCATCTTCTAAATTTTCAATTCCTTAAAAATATAAACATTTTAATAACTAAAATACTGTTATCATTCAAATACTAGTAGAAACATTCCTGCTTGCAGTCATTATAGCCAAGATCAAAATAAAGACCCCGTGTTCAAAGTTTACTTAAAGCTCTCTGAATTATAGTCATATGCTGGTGTATTAAATACACCAATACAGCAACAGGGCTGAATCAGCTCCTGCTGTAATCACAGAAAAGAAGAAAAAAAGAAAAAAATGAGATCTCTTAGGGAATCCAAATGAAGGAGCAAATCAACTACCTCACTCTTAAGTATCTTGATAGTAAGTAGTTGTAGACAGCTAGGTTTTGTTTAAATTTCTTTCATTTCTGAATCAGCAGAAGCTGATCACCTACAGCTATTTACTACCAGGATACTTAGGAGAGTAGTAGATGATTTGCACTTACTTGTTTATTTGGATTCCCTAGGAGATCCCTTATTTAGTTCCATGCTAAAGATGGAATTTGAAAAAATCACATTAGTCTTTGTTGCACATAAATTTGAACAGGTTTAGTTAGTCTAACCCATCATTACAAGTTAGTGCGAGCAGTAAGATTTATAGCACTATATGCAAGGGTTTCTTCCTATTAGTCACACAGGGATTTTAATGTAGAGATTAATTATTAATAACTCATCTGTTTGTAACTCTTACATTATTACAGATGCCAAATATGACTGTCCTAGAGAGAAAAGAAAGACCTGATATTTCTTTTCATGTAGGACAGTTTTTCTCAGTTACCCTGTGCTTTTTGGGTTTGGTCTTTCGTCTTTAAGCACCAACGTTAGCCACCAAATTATCAGTCAAGACCACTGGCTTACTTGTCCTAACCTTACTAGTCTCTAAAAGCAGAAATATGTGAGAAGTTAGAAACCAGATAAGAATGTAAAGACTTTTCAAGGTTTTTTTTCTGTTTCTAAGCAGTATCGTATAATAGCCTTTGCAAAGTAACAACACTGAGATGGTAGACCTTTGTGCTCCAAACCTATGTATTTAAACATTATCTTGTAGATAGATAACAGATCTAAATAGAAGTTAAAAACACAAAAGAAAGGAGAAAACAGGGTATATGCTGTGCATGTCCTATATAATCTGCAGTATTCAATATGATCTTTTTTAATTCTTTCCTTTGGATGTTTAAAGGAATTCCCACTACAACCTTTATTCCATTAAGCAGAGTAAGTATTATGGTACAGAACAGGTGGTACATTAATGCCTTTGAACATACTATAAACCTCATCTCTGTTCCAAACAGACTATTGGAAATGTAATGAAAACATAATGAAGGCAAAGTTTTCACTTGCCAACTGGTAGCATGTAGCACAGCTAATTGGACTGTAGTGTAAAATGTTGCAATACAAAGAGAAACCACTAGGTTTATAGTTGTAAGAAATCTGCTTTATTTACAGCCATGAAGCTACCTGAGGTGTGCTCCATATTTAACCTTCCAAAATCAAAAATTTCACCTTATATAGATTACATGGAAGACTATTAGAGCTATTATTAAGAAAGTAATTAATTTAACCTTTTCTGTATGCTCTTTGAGACCTGCTGTTAGGCTTTTTTGATATTTCGTTCTCACCTAATTGGTACATATCAACTACAGGTCGTCAAACCAGTTAGGAACCAAATAAATTCAACAAGGGTTACTTCTTCTATTCTGTTTCACTGTTTAGAAGCTGTGTGCTTCAGCAAGGATCAAAATCAGAAGTACTGACAGAAATGTTCACCCATGTCATCCCTGGTCTCACTAGGAGAAGGAAATCAGAATTCTCTATACTCACTCTTTTGAGATGCTTAAAAAGTCAAGGTCCCAGTAGTGTAATTTTAAAATTATTATTCACTTCTGTGAGCATATTCTGATCTCCTGTGCCTGGTAATTAATCTTCAGAAGTCCAAATGGTCCAATAAACATCAAAAATTTTTGGGAATAAAAAAAGTCTTTAATCAAGTACCAGTGAAGGTGCTTTATTTCTTCTGAAAAAAATCAAAGTGCAAAATGTGGTGATATGGCTTGAATGTTTTCTCAAATCTGGTATGAAAAGTGTCTATTGGCAGCCAAAACATCAATATTATGCTCGACAGAAGCAAGAAAAGTAAATGGTGAAGTGTCACTGTGTCACTGTGTGTAGGTCCCATGCTGCTCATGCTTTCTTTCCTAGACTCTTAAGTCCGTCTGTTCACATTATATTCTGTCTAGCATACACATCCTGTAATGTATTGCTCTAGGACACCCTGTTAGTTTTTGGTTTCTTACCAAACCACAACATAGATCAAAAAGACTCTCCTAGTTTGTAAGTGCTCCTTTTTGCCCTGCAAACATTTTTTTTCCTACAGTGTATAAATAGAGGAACATAAGAAGAACTTGTAAGAGGGATTTCTTCTTTTTTTTTTTTTTCTTTTAATGGAAGAGTATAATGTTTTAAAACAAAAGAAGAAAAATGGCTGATGGTATAAATGATAATTTGCAGTTATAAACAAATGCCAACACAATATAAGTATGTCATATAGTTGGTGCCATATATACCTCTGCATGCATGTATGAATATACATGTATAAAAATAAATTAGAAATATGCATGTATAGAAATTTGTGTGTGTATGTAGCCAAAGTTATAAATACTTTTATGTATGCATGTATTATAGTGCTTGCATAAAGTTTCCTCTTAGAGGATCTCAGAAGCACGTTATAGACTTCACCAAATTACTGGGAACCAAGATACCAGATGATAAGGTCTCAGGGGAGACCTTATCGCTCTCTACAACTCCCTGAAAGGAGGTTGTAGTGAGGTGGGTGTCGGTCTCTTCTCCCAAGTAACAAGCGATAGGACAAGAGGAAATGGCCTCAAGTTGCGCCAGGGGAGGTTTAGATTGGATATTAGGAAAAATTTCTTCACCAAAAGGGTTGTCAAGCATTGGAACAGGCTGCCCAGGGAAGTGGTTGAGTCACCATCCCTGGAGGTATTTAAAAGACATGTAGATGTGGTGCTTAGGGACATGGTTTAGTGGTGGAATTGGCAGTGCTAGGTTTATGGTATGACTTGATGATCTTAAGGATCTTTTCCAACCTAAATAATTCTATGATTCTAAGATTTCTATGAAGAAACCTCAGATTTCTTTAAAATGAAAACCACCTTGTTTTTTCATCCCATTCCTCATCTGCCTTTAAAAGCTTCCAGCCCAGAATGAATGGCATAAAATCTGAGTAGTTAGAAAATAAAACTATAGCTTTTATTACAAAGAAGCTATAAGAGCTACTGTTCCATGAAGCAAATTTGGGTTATGACAGAGATACTGAGATAAAACTATGTTATAGTTTATTTGTATTTATAACTACAATAAACTTGTCGTAACCACAGTAACAAAGATCATCTTGAAATAAAACATCTTGGGCCATGGTTTTATATTAGCATTTGTATAGTTACTATGGTTTTACTACAATATGTATAATCCAAATATAGTTTTATGAAGGGGAAAAAATAAGGACATTGTGAACAATACCTGCAAACAGGAACATTAGCTCTACTGTTGGATGAGCAGTAGTGACATTTAGTGGCTCCAGCTATTGAATGATAAATGCTGTTAAAATTATTTTGAAGATTCTATATGCAGAACCTCTAAGAATATTTATTTTTACCTTCCTTGAAATTGCAATTAAATGCAACGATTTCATTAAAACTATTTGGCTTTTACCAAAGCAAACAAATTCCTCAACACCCTTATCTAACACAATTTCTTTTCATTAAAACATATTAAGTAGAGTATTAACTAAACTGACATATTCTAGCCACTTAAACAACAGTGTTGTATTTGTCTTTGGATTTTACACAGGTACCTAGCAGCTATTTCACATTTGTAGGACAAATTCCTAAGGAGACAAAAGGTTTATTGTCTCAGTGGGTGCCACTGTACTCTCAAATGCCCCTCAGTTAGGCCTGTGGGCTACCTTGAGTTTTCAACACCCTCTTGGTTTTTCCTCAGTATCACCTTTTGTCTGACTTAGGCTTTCAACCATCTAAAAAGTCTGCAGAGAACATTTTTCTCCTACAGAGGGGAAGTACACCAAGATTTTTCAATCCCCAGGGGGAGGGGTCCGTAACCACCTTTGCCTGCTGAGCAGCACAGCAGGACCTCTGCACTCCCATCCCTGCCCAGTCTCCTGCCCCGCTGACAGAGTGGGAATGCACAGCAGGGAAAAAACTGCCTGAGACTGTTCTGTGGCTGCAAGGAGGCTTTGCATGCCTCCTTGCATGCAAATACATGGGAAATATGGAGAAAATAAGGGAGACAATACTTGTATCCCTTCAAGCTCTGTGGGAGACAGGAGTGTCCCATAGAACGTTTTCCCCCGTTCACATTTCCCAGCAGGGACTCCACTCTGACAGACAGTCAGAGCGATAGATTCCCTGGGCTAATATTTGAACTTGACATCGTTACATTTTTCAGTCCAACTTTATAAAAGCCATCCAAAAAGACTCTAAAATGAATATCTTGAGAATCACCTACAGGATTGCCGCTAGATAGAGATCTTTCATTCCTTAAACATCACCTGCCTTCCTTATACCAGCAAAAGACATATTTGCACCAGTTGCCTTTTTTTCCCTTTTCTTCAGTGGGACAGTCTTTCAGATATAATGCATTTCATAAAAGCCCAGCTGGATGTCTATAAAAAAAGAGGAAGGCTTCCCACTGATTGCCACATGAAAGCCAAGGTCTCCTTAGTGTTCCAACAAGAAGCTTAAAACATCATCTGAAAATAAAAAAGAAATCTGCACTTTTTCGCAAAAATTCAGTACATGTATAACCATACATGAATTTTATAACCATAAAAAAAAGGTAAAAATTATGGTAAAAGATGGAATTTTTCAATGCAATCCATTTAACTCTGTTCTCAGAAGTGTCAGTTGTCTACTGACTTCACTTCCAAAAGGTCTATGAAGTGTTTTGGAAAAATCTGAACAAAAATGCATCTGGCAGTGGATGATCACTATTTTCTCTTTCAGGTGAAACTTTCAAAACAAGTTGGCTAATTAATGAGTACATAAAAGATGCATTCATGCCTTCACAGCCAATTTTGTGAAATTATTTTTCTTGCATATTTATGAAAGCACAAATTATAAAGCAACTGGCTGTGATGTCAAAAATGTGAGTGTATCATCATCAAATGAAATGGAGAGACTAAAGTCAGACAAGCAGAAAATACTTGTTAATATTCGGTATTTCGGATATTATGGAAAATAGTACATAAAATAAAGATCAAGTTTACGCCAAAGTGAAAATTTCTCTGCGAAGAAAGACTTGAGTGCTTCTAACTGCCAAAATTTAATGAGAAGGAGGATGTTGCCTAATGTAGCTGTAGAAAATGAAAAGGTCTTCCCACCCAGAGTACAGACATTAATATCAGAACAGTCAATTACTTCTGAGCAGCTGAGCAAAGTCTGCTAACTTCTGCTAACTTGAACAATGTCACAGTCCTATTTTGTTACTTCTGAGAACTCAACAAAGAAATTTTAACTGCCCGATTTACTTTTGTTCAGTCACATGGGTAGGAAAGATCTAGAAGATGAAAAACCCATATAAAACCTCCAGCTTTTAAGCACTGCATTGTTGTTGTGGTTTAACCCCAGCCGGCAACTCAGCACCACCCAGCCGCTCACTCACTGCCCCCCACTGCTGGGATGGGGGAGAGAATCAGAAGAGTAAAAGTGAGAAAACTCATGGGTTGAGATAAAGACAGTTTAATAGGGAAAGCAAAAGCCGTGTGCACAAGCAAAGCAAACCAAGGAATTCATTCACGTCTTCCCATCGGCAGGCAGGTGTTCAGCCGTCTCCAGGAAAGCAGGGCTCCATCACGAGTAACGGTGACTTGGGAAGACAAAACACCATCACTCTGAACATCCCCCCTTCCTTCTTCTTCCCCCAGTTTTATATGCTGAGCATGATGTCATATGGTATGGAATATCCCTTTGGTCGGTTGGGGTCAGCTGTCCCAGCCGTTTCCCCTCCCAGCTTCTTGTGCACCCCCAGCCTACTCGCTGGTGGGGTGGGGTGAGGAGCAGAAAAGGCCTGGACTCTGTGTAAGCACTGCTCAGCAGTAACGAAAAGATCCCTGTGTTATCAACACTGTTTCCAGCACAAATCCAAAACATAGCCCCATACCAGCTTCTATGACGAAAATTAACTCTATCCCAGCCAAAGCCAGCATAACTGTGTAAGAAGAAGAAGCTTTAAAACATTTGAGAAAGTAGTGGGAGGAAAGGAAGGAGGAATTTGGAAACCATCTTTCAAAGTTTAATTTAAAACAGCATTTTAAAACAATTCCTTGCAGCCAGCAAATCTTATAAATGAAAACATAGCAGTATATGTACATCAGGAAGAAAAGGTTAAACTAATTACAAATGAAAAGTAAATTACTTCATAATATTCATCACCAAAGTAAAAGATTAAAGAGCACAAACCATGTATTTAGGATATGAGGAAATTATCTATTACTGTGTTTCTTGAGCTAAAAGATGGAAGAAGAGAGGGTAAAGATGACTTTCCACCATTTCTATGCTCTCCCACTCTTCACTTGAACTTTCAAGTTATAAGACAACTCCAGTTTATGATCTGTGCCTCCTTCAGTGTCACTCTAAATGCAGGCAGAAGACAAGAATATGAGGAGTTATGACTTCGTTTTCTCCAAGTGTCAGAAAAAGCCTTCATTGGAGGTAGAATGAGGTACAACAAAAAGTCAGGGCACCAGATGTCCAAGAAGAAACATGTTCTGAATCTAGCACAGATTGCAATATTTCATGTTCTTCATTGTGGGCCAGTGGGGACCCAACCATTTCTCTTTTAAATAGCCAAAACAAGAATGTTTTACTAGAGATGAACCACTGGAAAGCAAAATATGTCTGACTGCTGTGAATATCCTATCCTTCCTCTTAGGGAATAAAAGAAACCACATTCTTAGTGGTGGGAAGTGATAGAGATGGACAGTCTATAATAGCTGCTAGAAAGGCAAAAAGGGAGCAAAGTCAAAAGAGGGTGAGGAACCAGGAAAACAAGGTTTATGAATCACTTCCTCCTAGTATCATCAAAGGAGCTGAGTAAAACGGATAATTCTCTGATGGTTTTTAAAACAGTTGTAGAGCTTCCAGCAATATCTGTGTTCTCACCACCCAAAAGAGGAATTTTGGGTGAAAGCTATTCCAAGAATTTCTTTAATGACTCATGTATACATAAAGGTGCACAAGGGTATGGCCTTCTTATCCTAGGCTAGAACACCTACAAATAAAGTTTGTCAGAGATGCCTGATTAGGAACCCCTCAGCAGGGATGACTTTGTATTTATCCAAGCCTTGAACTGCAAAATGAGCCTTCAATATCTAATACATCCACTGACTTTACACTGTATCAGACCCATGATTTTAACCTGACAGTGCCCTTTAAATTGGCTTATCACTAATTTAAATTGGTCATTAATCTATTGCATTGTGTCTCCTCTTTATTGTCAGAGCTTCACTTGTTTATGTAGCGCATTTTCCAGCAATTCATTTGATTTTGCCACACTGCTATTTCTTTACATAAATCATTTTTATTTGAACACTCGTTTTCAGCACAGCCAGGAAAAATTTCACTAAGAGAAAATCATTTTGACACTGCAGTAAATGGGTGACTCCTCAGGTATTTATTATCTTTGGTCAGCCCTTTGACACTTACTGTCAGTGGAGCAGCAAAGCAGTACCAGTCTCTTAGGTAATTAGTTCATACTAGTGAATCAAAGCTCCCTAATTATTTCTACTCCCAGAATCAACAAAAGGAGCATGTGTGAGGGTGTGTGCGTGTGTGTGCGTGTGTTTGCGTGTGTGCATGTGTGTGTTTTGGGGAATATGTGCTTGTGCGGGCGTGAGAGAGAGGGGAAAAAACCTGGCAACCCCAACCCTGCACATATCATTGTGTGATCTGCCTCATTTTGCTCTATCCATCTTGCCTTATTGGAAGCTCCTTAATTGACGAATGAGGACTTTATCAAGCCTGGCAGGAGTCGTTATGTCTGTGATTTTCCTTGAAATGTATCTGTCATGCAGCTCAAAATTAAATCGCCAGTTTTGGGCCTAACCAGAGACAGGGCAGTGACTCAAAGCACTCAGAAGGGAATGAATGATTAATGCAGTTTATAGACAGAATAGCGCTTTCTCTGTCTCATGTGCTTTTTGTATGTAATCTCCAGTGGTTCAGCTTCGGATGGATCTAATGAAAAAGGACTGGATGTTTTCCACCTTCTCTTCAGAGCATGCTGTACGATTTATCCACTGACAAAATGTGCTAATGAAATGTCACCTTGGACAGCTTGCTAAAGGATTGATGGGCTGAAAGTTTTGCACTTTATTTAACTTTTGCAGGAAAAATGAATAAGTCCTCCAAACTCTGTATGATATAGAGATCCATTATGGTTTCCCACTCAGGAAAGAGTAGCTGCACTGGGATGGAAAAGGAGGCTATGGCAAAGAGGTGAGAATAACGTAAAACAAATAATTACATAAAAAACTGAGGTGTATGGCTTCATTGCACTCAAAGACATAAATTATAGTTGAGCTGCATCACTTTTTGAAATTTCTTTCTTTGGTATTACCTCTGCCCTTTATGAAATAGCATCAGCCTCACAAATCTAGTCATTCTTTTTATCTGATTGAAATATCATTTAAAAGACCAAACAGTGATTCCAGCCTTCTCCCTACACACCAGGCTTTTACATCCCTTCACTGTGGGGCTACATCCAATGTTTTCAGACTTCCTTAAGACCAATGAATAATGAGTTATTATAGGAATTTTACTATAATCATTCTAGCGTACTTCATATTCTGACTTCTCCTGAGAATTAAAAAAAAAAAAACAAACCCAAACAAGAACACTACTTGAATGCTAAATGTGCACCACTGATATCTAAGGAGTCCCTTTATATTTTTTACCTTATAGCCCTTCCACTTCCTCTTTTCTTGGAAGCATGTATAACTTGCCTAGCCAGAGAAAAGATCTGGCACCAGGTGTACAACCAGTGTGATACAACAGCAGAACTGCTACTTTCCCTATCCAGACATATGAATATTCTTCCACTTAGGTCTTGGTCCCTATTATATAGTAAACTCTCTAGGTCAAGGCTCAGATCCTTTCATTAGCAATGTAACCAATGTACTTTATGGCACTAAAAAAGCACTAATGTTGCTATTTTATATTCATTACCATTCATAGATATTTGTACCAAACATTTTTTCAATACACAAGAGTTCACATATTATTCAAAACTTTAGTCTTTCAAGGGGCAAACAGGACCAACTTACAAAGCTGGTATCTGCTGGATGTAAATTTGTTGTCTCCCTCCTGAAGCCAATTACTATTCATCCGGGATGAGTGTGTCTTGTTCTCAGGATTATGCAAGCTGCCATATGCCCACCTCACTGTGACCCAACTCCAGAAGACACAAATTGAATCTAGCAAATTCTTCCACATGGAAATGCTGCAGAGGAGCATGCAAACAGGATTCTGCCCTCAAACCATTCTTCACTCCAGCATTAACATCAGCGGTTTTCCTCATCTCCAAATTCAGAGACATCCTTGCTCTTACTCCAAGCGCAAGTGATCTTCTGTGACATTTCTCTTAACGTCTCTTTCTCCTGAGCACTATACCTTTTAGATGCAGGAAAAAAAGGAGAAATAATTCAAGGACAAGCCAAAGAGTTCTGGAACCTTCATTACTTTCTCTGTCCCCCTGTTTCCCCATTTGGAGTCAGTTTCCTGCCTCACAGGGATATACTGAAGCTTTAAGGCTGTCAGATGCCCAAAAACCACACTGAAAAAGGGATGTCCCTTACATCCACTACAGCTGGTAAACCTGTGCAAAGGAGGCTTCCTTACCTGGACAGAACAAGCTTTAAATAAACATTAGGATAAGTATTATATTAAGTTGTCCCTTTGTGTTTACTCAAGATCTTCAAAGCGAGCTGACAGAGGGACACCTTCTCAGGACAGTGATGTACCTCACCCCAGCTTCCTGAAACCCAGCTGTTTCCAGCCATTTTCCCAGAAATGCCTTAAGTTGTAGCAGACAAAAGCTGAACATGCTATTTTGCATATTCTTTTCCCAGAGAGAAATGTTCTACTTTGGACACACCAACTGTGTTCTCTAAAACAGTGGCTGCTGTACAGTATTGCGGGAAAGAAGCCTGATGTTTCCTGTAAGAGTTTTTCTTTTGCTAGCATCAGCAAAATTGTACTAAATATGTGGCACTTTTCATACAGACACACATGCCATAAGCACCATCTGAGAGGTAAAAACTTGAACTTCACCACAATTAGAAACAAGGCTTAAACAGCAGGAGGGACCATGAAATAAACACCCACACACAAAAGGACTGCTCTGTGTTGGTCCATGCTCCTGCTGTTCCTGGGCCACTTCAACACCCACCTCTTCTACTCCCCAAACCTTTTACCAGGATGTTTATGCATTGTCAGTCGGATCCACAGTAAAAGCCACTGAACGCAGGGGGATCTTCCATACAAGAAACACTCGGTTTAGTTGCATTGCCTGTAAAAAACAGTTTTTAAAAAAGGAACTAATGGGAACACTGAAACATGTGCTAACCACACAGTCTACATGTGTCCTCTCTCAGTTAGTCCTTTACCCATCACTTAAGGTTTATTCCTAATGAGGGAAGAGGATGCAAACATGAAACTTTTCACAGAGCAAACTATTTTCTCACCTTACTTTCCCTTCCTCCCCTTACGCCATGCAAGCATATTTCCAGGCACTCCAGAACTTATTATTTTTAATTTATAAATACATAAAAATACCATTATCATTAAAAATATATCCATATACTCAGTAAAGGGCTTTGAAAGAAAGGTAATAGATTCCTTTGCACAGTTGTAGCATGGCAGCTGCTTATTACCCTAATCACAGTGGATTTGTTAATACAGTGAGTTTCCTAGCTGTCCATTTCTTGCCTCCTTTTGTTGCTGCTCTGATTATAGACTCTCTGTGGCAGACACTAGCTATACTTCTGATGTGCTTATGTCAAGAACAAGAGAAACGATGACCAGGTTCTCTTGGCATTATCACAATAAAAAAGTATAATAACTAGAGTAATAAGAATAAGTTCAGGATTTCCAATTGCAACTGCTAACGGTTTGGAAATGAAACTCTATTTGCCTTTGATTTGCAAATTATCTGTCATAACCAGCTTTCCCACACCATTAACTGCATGTGTAGTAATACCACTCAGCAGGATTTCCTTTAATGTTTTATGACGTATATGTGTGTCAAAAGCAAACTAAACCTCTGACATGCTACCTGTTCTGCAAAGGCATATTATACATATTTGCCTCTGTTTATCTGCACATGCACAACATGATGTCCTTGAATACAGTGGGGGCAAAGATCACACTTCATGCAGCTCCATGGATGTGAAAGGAGTGAAAACAACTTGGTACATTGAACATATGCTGCCATTGCCAATTGTTTTTAAACAACAGAAGAAAAGAAAATCCATGTTGAACTGTTCAGCTGGCTACCTGAAAGACAAAGGTAAGGATAAGAATAGCTCATCTCGTGCTGCTATGCCCATGGTACTGCAAAGCTTTTAGATGATAGTGTTATCCTACATATTACTAATGTATAAAGTCTTAGAATATTCATGTACAACTGGGTGAGTTAAGGACTAAATTAAAGAAGAGCATCTCCTCTGAAGGCTCTTGCATGACAAGTTAAATATAAACTTTAATTTTATTTTACAGCAATTTTTACAGCATTGTTTCTCTAAACTGTATTGTGGTTAAAGAAAGCATTAGAAGTCAAAAATATAAAAAAATATTCCCCAACAGTGTCTTATGTAATTCATGCAGCTATGCAGTCTCCATTCTTCCACACATACAAGGAAAGGTTTAATAAATAATTCTGTAACTATAGACTATATCCAATGCAAACACTCAGAGCCAGGATTAGGATTGCCCCAAGTATAGCTTTATTATTATTGAAGTAAATCCAATTATGCTAAGCACTGAGACAGACATTAGCAATATCAAAAGGAATTTGGAATTCACATACTTTGAACACTGCTTGCAGATTATAAACCTTAGGAAACAATATGTGTCATATCAGCCTTGGGTTCAGTCCTACAACCCCTACTTGTTCCTTTGCTGTCAGAGGAAGCTATTGTGTGGCATGGACTGCTTCAGCACACCCTCACGCAGACTGCTGTGGAGCTCCTACAGAAACTTAATGGAAACATTGGTTGCCCTCCCCTAGGAGAGAAAAGAAGCCATAGAGAAACAAAAGCTCTCTCAGTCAAGGGCTGAATACTCCTCTGAACACAACACTTCTGATTTATGTGGGGTAAAATCTCTTTTGATATCAGATGAATTTAGACAACTGGGGTCAACCAGCTTCTTATTAACAGCACTGTCAATATATAAGAAAGTCTCCATTACTTCCCGTGAAGACATTTAATGGAAGAAAAGTGAATAAATAGCAAGTGTTGTTATGGACAACATTTTAGCAGGATACTTCATTACCTTTGCAGAGAGAACTATTCTATTTCCAAGCCAATCAACCTACAGCATAACATAGCAAACTCTATGTTCAATATCAATGGAATAATAGTAAGTTTACAATGACAAACACTCCAGAGTATTAAAATTTTAGAACTAAAATTGACTGTACAACCTTGATTCACACCAGGGGACATACACCTTTCAATTTCAACTGAACACACGCAGTTTCCAGTTTGAAGATTACATCCTTTTTTTTTCTTTTTCAAAGACCCTTTTACTTCCCTGACAAATTCGTGCTCATTTACGTAAACATCAGTTTAGTATTTATTTTCTCCTTGATGTTTTGTTCATGCTTTACTTTGGGTCCAGTACTAAAACGCTATCCTACCACCTGATATTGTATACATACAATAATGAGATTTCCATTACCGCATGTAAGCTTCCCATATTTATGTTTCATTCTTGTGAGAGAAGAAGGAGAATCTCTAAAATTTAGTGTTGAAGTCTAGCAAGATAAGAGTCAAAGGTACCCATAAACTCCGACTGTCCAAGTCTAAACATCTATAACTTGGCTTTTTTTAGATAATTCAATAGTATATAGCACTTAACATATTCAAAACATAGCTTGCATTGGTTTCCATTTTAGCTGCAAGCACTCAGCACTCCTGCAAATCAGATTTCAGGACTCCAGTCAGGCATTCAAAAAAATGAGGCACACCAAATCAGTTTGGTTTAATTTTGTGATAGGGATGGAATCCAATTTATCAGTGCAGGTTTTAGTTGCCTTGACTATTGCTTATCTCCCTACTACCTCTTTCCTCATTCAGCTTTCGTCTCTGCAATAAATGAAGAAGTCTCCTTCTCTATTGCAGAGTCAAGATGTGGACACAGGAAATCTGAGAATGTTATTTGTGATACACATTCACCAGGCAGATCTTAACCTGACCAAGGCTGGAGATTTTACTCCTTCCAGAGTTGATGGCTCCAGAGAGCCAGCAGCAGTATCTCCACTTACAGATCTCTGGTGGGAATCCTGGATACAATGAAAATGTCTCCTTATTTTAAAACTGACATTTGGGTGGGCTTTCAAGGGGAAAGCAAAAAAAAAGGTCAATAAATATAATTCAGCCTGAACACATAGGCAGTGGAATACACAGATTTACAATGGGAACTATCAAGAAGCTTTAGTACTAAAGTGCTAGCTGCATCTTCATACTGGAGGACCAATTTTTCTATAACAGCAAATAAATTACTGAATAAGAAGATACTGAAATTTCCCATGAGTACTCACGTGCATTTAAAAATGCAGATACAGAACCAGCTATGAAGTCTGTGAATCAGTTCCTGCCTGCTTCTTACTCTCTCACTGACATTTTTTCAGATAGTATCACAGCCCTTCAAATCTGGTAAGAAGAAATCTGTCTTCAATGTTATAACTCAAAGGCAATGCAAATGAAGGCTTGAGTACAGGTGCTAAATTAGCAAGGTTTGTCATAATTATTTCATTTCAGTCTGTTCATGCTGGGTATTCTAATACCTAATACATATATTATCAAGCACACTCAATGCGGCTCACCTTGATGAATATTAATAACATTATTAAAACACAATTGCAAAACACCATACATAGTTGGTAATAGCTAATAACACCTTGTTTTATGGAATTTGTCCAAGGTCTTGAAATCATTTAGTAGGCAAGTTATCAGTTTCAAGAGTCAAACACTGTTGAATCTTCACATGCACTGGAGCTGATGAAAATTTTCCTCTCTGATGTTTTTTCATAGATTTAAATTATTTTATTATACTTTGAAGCATTGATGTTTTGTGGAAAATAACAATTATTTTGCATTGAGAAGGGCATTCTTCTGGCACTTGCAAACCGGAAATGTTCAATATAAACCTCTTCGGACAATATCTTTGGGTTGCCAGAGACAGAAAAACACTATCAGTTTTCAGCCAGCAACTTACAAAGAAAAACAAGGAAGAAAACTTTGTTACAGAATTGGGACCAGTATCTCACTCCCTACTCATGCCACCTCATTCACTGATGTAATTAACCAGGTGTCCTGGTTTTGGCAGGGCTAGAGTTAATTTCCTTCCTAGTAGCTGGTACAGTGCTGTGGTTTGGATTTAGGATGAGAACAATGTTGACAACGCACCGATGTTTTAGTTGTCGCTAAGCAGTGCTTACACTAGTCAAGCACTTTTCAGCTTCCCACGCTCTACCGACTGAGAAGGCTGGAGGGGCACAAGAAGCTGGGAGGGGGCACAGCCAGGACAGCTGACCCAAACCGACCAAAGGGATATTCCACACCATATGACGTCATGCTCAGCATATAAAACTGGGGGAAGAAGAAGGAAGGGGGGGACGTTCAGAGTGATGGTGTTTTGTCTTCCCAAGTCACCGTTACTCGTGATGGAGCCCTGCTTTCCTGGAGATGGCTGAACACCCGCCTGCCGATGGGAAGGAGTGAATGAATTCCTTGGTTTGCTTTGCTTGCGTGTGCAGCTTTTGCTTTCCCTATTAAACTGTCTTTATCTCAACCCATGAGTTTTCTCACTTTTCCCCTTCCGATTCTCTCCCCCATCCCACTAGGGGGGAGTGAGTGAGCGGCTGTGTGGGGCTTAGTTGCTGGCTGAGGTTAAAACATACCAGGACAGAATCAACTAGTAAATGATGTGTTTATGATTCATGTTAATGGCACTTCTAAACAGATTGATAATGAGTCTCTGATGCATTTACTGAAGTCCAGATCCTGAGAATATTACTCAAATTTTAAATCTTTACCCTAGCAATCTCTTCTAAAGCCAAAATTCTGCCTACATGGAATTTGCAAAAGCATGAACTACAATTAAGTTTGCAAAGGAGTAAATACATGATTGCCACCAAGATTGTCAAAAAAAAAAATCCCTCTAAGATAAAAATTGGGATTATTAGCGTTGTATAGTAGCTATTACTAAAAAATGTTCTTATTTTTGCACAATGTTTGATCTTTCAGAAGAAGACAGCAAAATGTATTCTGGGGTAAAAAAACTGCGAACATGCTAGTAGGCAGTAACCTAAGCAAGTTCTAGGAGATAAGGATTTCACTGTACGTAGAAAGCTCTTTACAGTAGTATCTAACCTCACTCAAAACATTCCCTTGAAGTGCTATGTATAAACTACGGGAAGAAAAAGAGGACTAAGCAGAAGTCTGTAGGTTGTTTAAAAGTTTGTTACACTCAACCTAGTGTCAGAAAAAAGACAGCAGGAAACTTAAATCAGCATGTATAACTGAGGAAATATAATTGCCCAAACACTGCTTTAACAGACAATTTCATATTTGAAATCATAAGAGGAAAGGTTGCCATTAAAGTGACCAGAATTGCATAAAAAGCACTAGAAAATGAAAAGGGTGGCAGAATACAGTCTTAGCAACAGAGGCATGAGCTACACAGAGCTATTACTCTCAGGACTCTCAGAACAGCAGAGGAAAATGCTTTTCAAATACCAGCAGAGGAAGGCTGGCAACCTCTGGGTAAAAACAGCACACCAACACACTCTAAAAATGTTACACCATACTCTCATATGAATTCAGGCTTAAGAAAAGATTTCGTCTCTGTGGTGAGACTTCTGGGGAGATGTACAAATAGAAGGAACATCCAGCGTTGATACACTCAACTCCCAACTTTTACAAGTGCCTGTATCATCTAATACATTTCATGAAATTATCAAACTTTAGCTTAAACTCCACCAGATTTTCATCTTGCTTATTCTTGTGTTCTCCTCAAGTTTCTAATCATCTTTTCAATAGATAATTTTGGCAATAAACAGCTGTGGAACATGAACTGTTGGTCATTATTAAAAGGGAAAAAAAGGCTAATCTTTTGCAAGATCTCCAGTAAGAATTAGGATGAGTTACTGGGATGTTGTCTGAAAAGTTCAGAAGCTGTATGGGCACAGTGCAGGAGAGTGCCTTCTGTAGAAGAAGCTGTAAGGATGCTTCTTCTACGGAATCACAAGCATGCAGAGAATTGAAAAGTCTGGGAAGCAGGAAAATGAGGATCATAAATGTGTGGAAGAAATATTATCAATACAACCCAGCTAATAGTGTCAGCGAGACTAGACTATAGGTGGTTGTTCTAGGATAGAGGAAGGAAACTTTAGAAAGCTTTAATTTTTCAGTGCAGATCAAGCACTTAAACTTAGTTTGGAAGTCTGTGTCTAGAAAGGGGTCTTAGCTCTCCAAAGACTCAATTCTGCCATTCCTACTTTCAGTATGGAAGAGATGTGACAAAGTCTTTTCATGTAGTCTTCACCCTTTCTTTCATGCTACAAGCCAAAAGACTAAAATGCAGACGAGGGGTGTTTGATGTACTCCCCTGGGCTGTTTCAAGCCACCTCCTGCAAATAGCTTCCACAAAACAGCTATAAACCCTGTTTTCAGCTATACATCAGAGACCAAGGAACAAAGACTCCGCCACCCCAACTCTGATTTTTCTGAGAGTCTTCTCACTCACTACAGTGAAAGCTGGACTCTACCAAGGTCACCAGGAAGGACATAACGAAATTTAGTGTGTGGACAGGTGAAAACAAAGTTCCTGGCTACCTTTTTATTCCTTTGCTGACTTTCTCTCTGTTCATGTTACTGATTTTTTTTTTAACGTATTTCACAATCTCTCAGAGTTTTGTGTTCTGCTGTCACTAAGCCATACAATTTACACTTGTTTTGGCACTAGCTTGGGTGACCTTTTCAAGTTACCATGTGAAAGAAGTCAACTTCAGCAAAGATGCACCCTTTCCAATTAAAAATCCTAAAAGGAATGTTAATTAAATGCTAAGGTAAGAAGCTTGTTCTTTTGCAATTGAGCTAATGGTCAACCATTTGTACAGGTGAGATTTGTGTATTTCAAAGTGACATCTAAGAAAAGTAGATGTCCTAAAGACGTGGTAGAGCATCGATTCAAAAGAAAGCAAAGTATGGGTTTTCACCAAAGAAGAAATTTGGCACTGATTTTAACATGAGAAACAGCAAATTCTTTATCTTCAATAAATTGAGAGTTCCCTCAGGGAAAAGTAATTTATGGGAGCAATACCTCGAAAACAAGGATTCTTGGCATAGTTGAGAATGGGGGGAAAAAAGAGTCAAATTTTCAAAGCAAAGATTCTGCAAAGCAATTTTACCCCCTACTCTCAGATGTCCTAAAACACAAATATATCACAAGCCTGAGTGAAAATGCACAGTTATGGCAGAATGCAGTATGCAGCCATTTCTACATGCATATATAAAAAAGATGTAAGTTGCTTTTTGCATCACTGCAATTTCCTATAGCAAAATGCAGCCTCTGCAAAGATCAGTGCTGACACACTTTTTCATGACCACCAGAAAAGCTTCTGCAAATATATTTTGAGGGCAGAAACTATATAGCCACACAAGCTTGTATTTCCAGTCATTTAGATCAAGTATAGAAAAAACAAGCACACAAACAGAGAAGATATGAACAAGAACCGAGTATTACAAGTTACACTGGCTACATAGGGAATGCAGGGGTGAAGAAAAAGATTGTTCAAAATAAGTATCCTCCTAGTTTTAGCTAAAAAATAAGATAAAACAGCAGCAAAAATCACTAAGATTCCTACTGAAAGCTGAAATACTGGGAAGGGCAGAGAAGAGGAACTGTGGGTCATCCTTTCAAGTACTGCTCCAGAAAAAGGTGAACATAGTATTTGGTGTCCAGTTTTACTTCAATATCAAGAAGCACACTTTTTTTTGCACATTACTCAGGATACCAGCTAAGCTGTGCTAGGCTAAGCTTAGGCTGGGACCTGATGGGTACTAGCTGTGTTAATCTGCTGTCTGATCACATACTTTGCTATTTCGCTCTTTTCCTCAGACCCATTCTCTTTGTTTCCAGCTTCAGATTTTACTTGGCTAATGTAAATTGCTATGTACATACATTAAAGGGCTTTTGGCAGCTTTAATTTGCACATTTTCCTCTGTGCATTGTTCCATCTTTAGATTCCCCTATTTTCTCCGTGCAAGCTTTCCCTCTGAGCTTCACATGGTCTGTTTTGCAGACACTGTGTACTGCAGGTCTCCTGGAGCAATGCCCAGGTCCCTGCGCTGCATGGCAGCTTTTCTGCTATAGCATCCACTTTCTCTATCTCTAAACACTGCCACACACAAAACAAAATCCCACTTTGTGAAAAGAAAACCTGTGGTGAGCTGAGACATAACTCTACTATCTGGGACAAGCTATCTGCTTACACGCTAGAAGGCAAGACAGTTCCCTGACTTCAAAAGGAAGGAGAAAACCAAAGCTGACTACCTCTGTTCAGAAGATGAGTTAAGGATATGTTCTGGAGGAGTGCTTTAGAAGAAGTCAGTTTTGGTTAAAGGACCTCAGGGTTCTTAGTTTTCTCTCTACAGTACTTTAGTGCCTGTTCCAGCATATGAAAAGTCAATGAGATCCCTTTTCTTTATTTCAGTGGATATAAAGGCTATATTTAAGCCCTTAAGTTACACAAAATCCCTTAAGGAGTCCTTCAAAAAATGGAACATTGAGTAGAGCTCAGTGTTTCTCCCAGACATAATGAAACTGCACATTTGTAGGTACTTTTGGTAGTAAGGCATTTGTGTCTTTAAACAACGGTCCATAAAAGGTATGCTTTCAACTCTTTAATTTTTCCCTTCCACAGCAAGACAAAGCATGTGTTACTTATTTTAATAAAAATTAATTTTTTCAACATTCCCCCTCATGACATCTTGCTGAGAGATGAACACCATTTCTGATTAGGCATCATACAGATGGTCTAAGCAGTTTAACACTCTGTGTCACAGGCTTTGAGGAGACAAAAAAAGTCTTCCTCTGGTTTTTATCCTGGTTGGACAACTGTAAAGAAGAACAATGATTAAACATTAACAATTGTTTAAATTTTAAAGACTACATTTTTCTTTTTAATGTTGAAACACTTTTACAGAATGTTGAAACTGGTTTACAGACTGTGATGGACCCTACTAGTGGCATCAATGTCATCCCTCAGCAAGATGGCCTGCGCAAATTGGCAGCATATAAATGACAATTGTGATTATCACAGAGTACACTCATGCACTTCAGTTTCTATTCTACAGAATGAAATTTCTTTGCATACTCCTTCTTGCCCTACAAACTGCTATTGTTTAACCAAGAGTGGTGGTGATGATGACTTTCCTTTGCAAAACAGAAGATTAGATCAACCCCATCCCAAAAAGATAAGTTAAAAGGCATCACTTGCTATGTACTTGTCAGTTGACACAAGGACCAGTGTTTGTAACATGATGAAACAGACACTGAATTAAATTTAAACTCTAATGAAAACTACTGTAAAAATGACAATGAAGGAATCCAAATACTTTGCAGACAATATACCTCTGCTGTGGACAGCAGTATCTAGCTCTTCCACAGGTGGATCACAAACAACTTCACAAAGGACGTGAAAATGCATGACGAGTTATAGATATTGAAACTGATGCAGTGGAAAGTGAGAAGACTTGCTCAGCCCCATCTAGTTAGCTAGTGGCAGAAATAAGAGATTTCTGAGTTTCAGACTGCTGCTGTGTTAAAGAACAAGAACTAGTCCCTCTGCTACTTTTTTCAATATTGCAGAATTTCCTGACCAACTGTGTCAATGGTCTCAATCAAGCACTGCTCCGCAAATTAAAATTAGAAGCCCAGATTCAAATGTCTTTTGCTTTACAACAATAAGATGAATACTGCTGCAAAAACTTCCTCAGCTGACAGATTAATCAGGTGAGAGTCCCGCTCTGCTAAAGCAGCAACGCGACTCGGCAGGTTAGAGGAATGGGCTTAGCCCTTGGGAGGTCAGACCCAGTTCCCTGCTTTGCCCCAGGCTGCTTTGTCAGATCTGGCAAGCAACAAAGCCTCGCCTTAGCCTCTACCTGTGAAATAGAAATAAAAGCAGTCTCTTGCTTAAAAAAGGTATTGTGAAGACAAGCCTGTTGAATGCTGTAAGGCACATGGATACTATGGCAATGAGGAACTTAGAAATAGATGTTAGTGTGTGCACATGCATTCACACCTGCTTTAGATAATTCTGACAACAGCTATGTAATAATAAAGACTACCCTTCTTATTTGACAAGCTGCTCCCCAGAAACACACTGCTCCCTGTCATTTTTAAAGAAACTTGCAGAAGTACCCCAAGTGCCAGGGCTTGAATGACACCAAGTTCATAAAACTATGCCGCAAACCACTGATAAAATTTTTAAATAAAGTGGGGGAATAAGAAGATGAAGATTTGCTCTGCTCATAGGTATGTGTATGTATTTGTGTGTTTGAGAGGGAGAGGCTGAAGGAGAAAGAACACATTTCTCCACATCCATTCTAGATACAAGTAAAAAAAAAAAAAAATCTCTGAGCAAATGACAAACAGTATCTTCAAATACAGTACAGCAGAAGAAGTGAGAAAATTCATCCCAGTTGTCTATTATTCCCTTTGCAGCCTGTGGCCTTCTCTAGAAGAGAACATTTTTCTTACAACCTTTATATGATTTTTCTGGTTTATGTTTATATTCTTTTTAATTCATGAAGAGAAAAAAATGAAGGTTTTTTTTAATTATTACTCTTGCTATCATTATCACAAAGTTTTTTTACGAAAGAGTTCAACAATAATTTTATTTACTACAGAGTTCTTTTGCTTAAGCACATGCAATTTATTATTGATTGGAAATCTCCCGACAACAAAAAAAAAAATCATCAAAATGCTACAACAGCAACCACTGTATCATATAAACTATGGCACACCCATGTACGCATTGAATTTCCTCTAACTGTGACCTTTACTGTACTTCTTGCTTCTACAGGAAAAACATTTGAATAAAATACATGATTTGTATGATTGCTTAATGTAGTAATGAGCTGAGGGGATTAAACGGTATAATGGACTGTATAGTATAATGGATGTGTTCCTTGGTTGCCTGATAACAATTTCTCACCATGAACTGAATTAAGCTCATGTAGGGGTCATAAATTTCATGAACCAGCAGCACAAAACCATAGAGAAATGAGTCCATGTGGTCTCATTCCAGCCTCTGATGGCTGAATCAGTCCACACTAGACTGCTAAACAACATGTGCATGGCATTTTGTAAAAGATGATTCTCCAGTCTTTTTTTGTAAGAGGTGTACCAAGTCACTCTGAAAACAATTACAGAAGACAAACTGTTGTACTAGCTGTTCCATGAATAGATCACCGATGTGTTGGCAGAGAATACTGGATTAGTCTGGGGTTTTTTAATTCAATCATAGTGTTGTCTTGCTATTAATTTCCCCACTCTAGTGCATATATTAAGATGATGAATAATCCTGGAAGTAAGTCTCTGTACTACAGCATTAGAATAAAAAACTCAGATCACCTTCTCACAGCAAGGAAAAGAAAATAAAAAGAAGAAAAAAATGTTCTTTACATTTATTGTAGCTGGTCTTTACTCATTTGCTCTATCAGCTGCAGTCACAGGCCACGTTATGCAGGTGAGCAGTATTAAGATATTGTAATTGTGTGAGCACTTCTGATTTTACAGTTCCCCAGCCTCGGCTGACAGCTTTGCCTTGGAGAACTGAAACTGGCTAGATCATCATTCAAACCGAAACAGGAGAAAAAGGGGTTTAAGACCATCCTTCATCCTTGTTAACAGCTCCTTGATCTAATAATAAAATCTTCTGTGGCTTTTCCTCTGACATTTTAGCCTTTTCCTCTGCTCACTCTGCCTAATTTTCAATATCTTGCTATTTCCTAGCCAGAAAAGGAAGAAGAATTCCTTATATGGGAATTACCTTTAGTGGTTATATTTGAAAACTCCTCCTAGTCTCATTTATTTATAATGTTTTTGGAAGATCTAGAAATCATTGATTTTTACTCTTATTGAACATCATTAGCTTGCAGAGGAATCTAGCAGAGTTTTTGACATCAGGCAACTACATTCCTGACTAGTTTGGAAGATCTGTTGCAAAAAGATGCAGTTTGAAACGGATTAATACATATTCATATACACAGGAGAAGGAATAACTCGAGGATATTAACTTCTATGCTCAGTTGCACAGACATTTTGTATGCATATGTACCATATTGTACCTTGACTCGTTCATACCATTTCCATTACTAACAGAAAGTTGTGCTGACAGATTCAGGGCAAGATATGCCCTTTTGGCTGTGCTTTACACCAAACAAATACACTAGTTTCCCAGCTTATTTAGAGCAGAGTGCTATTCTGATTTGCAAAAGAGTCTAACAGAATTAGGTAACCTGAAACTAATTATTCATAATTCAGACTGCGTAGGTTCATTCCTAAATTCCTAGTCAATGTTTTTTTAACACTGAAAATTGAAGTTTCTACTAACTCACATATGCTGTTAGTAGAGGTATATGTTACCAAGGATAAGATATTTTTTTCTTTAGATTCCCCAAGATATACTAAAGCTTCAGCGTAATGAGTAAATGATTTGAAATGTCCCAGCAGATTTTCTTTCAGGTCAACATTTGACATGCACCTGGACAGAGTGTACAATGTGGCTGGTTCCCTTAGGGAGACCAATTACTAAAATATATCTCACTGATCTTTTCAATTATTTCCAGTAGTAGAAAAAAAATATTTCTCCATAATTAAAAAGTACACTCTAAATGTTAAGCCATACATTTAAAAGTCAAGCTTGGTGTAGAAGATACTCAGTGATATGAAGTTTTATAGTTCCCTTGAGAATTACTTGTGACAACTGCGTGGGGCTATTTCCCTAGTTCACCAATGCTGAATTTTGCATTCTTCTACTGAAATGTTTCCTGCTTATCTATCAGAATATGGATTAGCATATGCATTTCTCAAATTTTCATTATGGTACACATTCTCCAGGTTTATGCTTTTAGCTCAACCAGGCTGTTTGCACTTCCCACAAGTCTTCTACAATGGCCTATGCCCAGCTGTGCAAGTCTTACTGCTTGGCATAATCAGATCTTGAAGGAAATTCAAGAAGAAACAAATTCAGCTCATGCAGCAGGGAGACACAGAAGTCATTGTCACTGTGTATAGTAGACAAAGATTTGATGCAGAGCTTTGCAGATCAGCTGCATACCTTCTGATTTTGTGCTTAAATGCAAATATTCCTCTCTAAAATTTCCAAAGATTTTCTTAAGCATGCTCAACAGAATAACCTTTAAAATACCAACTGAAAAAAAAAAAACAAAAACAACCAACACAGGATGCATTTTAAAATAGGATAAACACAGGTTTCCACACGTAAACAAGAATAATCTGCTACACAAGGAGAGACGGGAGAACAAGCCCCTAGGTAACAAGTTTGCGGAAAAGAATCTAAAAGTTGTCCCGCATCACAAATGTAATAGCAATTAAAAATGTTTTGATATAATGAAAAAAGCAATAATCAATGTGGACCACACAAACTGGAATATAGCTTGTAATGGAAATAACATACTCTTACAGTTTCCTCAGCTATTGGGAAATATATTTGGAAGACTTCAACTGGTATATCAAATTTTGGGCACAGAATCACTGGAGAAATTCCTGAGGAAGGAAAGTATATAAGTCTAGAAGATAGGAACTTGGGAAAGATTTAAAAACGGACTTGCTTAGATAACCAGATGAAGGGAAAATAGGATTATAACTTTTAAGTATATATAAGGTAGCTGCATAAAAAAAAGGGAGAAGCAATCTGCTCTCCACATTGAGAGAACAGAAAGTAACAGGATCCAACATGATCCTAGTCATGTCTAGATGACTCGAACTTATGGGGCTAGATGGGTCACCAGTAACACAAGAATCTATGCATCAAGCTCCCTTGCACTGTTGGACTCATCCCCTGAGGCCAGATTTCTGAAAAAAAGCTAGTATTAGAACCTGGACATTCTAAAGAACTGATCCCAGATTTAGGAAAACCATATACATTACACAATTGGCACCCTGTTATTGTATAGAGTTAGCCCCACAGGTCTCCTTTCAACACCAAAAAATTATTTTTTCTTCCCAAAATGCAATCTTTCCCAAACAACATTGAGTTCAAAAATGAAAAAAAAAGAAAAAAAAGGGGGGGGTATTTTCACATTTTTTAGAATTTCAAGCTGTTCTTCTCTGTTGTATTGCCATTTTTTAAGTGCAGCAGTTCATTTGCATAGTAATTACAAAGTTTAACAAATAGCATTAATGGCTGAAAGAGGTACACTCCATTTAAAATACTGACAGTATTACATTACACATTTTTAACTGCAATTTAGAAATGAAAGCTCTTCAATCCTAATGTGTCATATAGATTCCCAAAGCTCAGCAATATTTGTGTTTTAAGAAGGTAAAACCTCTTCCCCAGTCCATTGTGAAAGCTTTGCTCTTTAGTGACTTCCAAAACCCTATTCATAAATACTGATTAGGCACTATTTCACCATAGGGTGCAGCATTACTAGCACAGCTCCCTACCCAGGGCCAAATTGGAAATGTTAGTATAGTAAATCAGGCCAAATGTCCTGGTAATTCTATACATGAAAGATCATCTTTAATAAATAGACGTTAACTAGGGACTCAGCTCATTTTATTTTTAGTTTGTAAGTGTCAAATGCCAGGGACTGATTTAAGGGGGAAAAGCTACGGGCAAGGAATGCATAATGTGATTGCACCATTTAAAGGGAAAAAAGCTTGAAGGCACAGACCCTTTGCAGGGCGGCTGGCTGACAAACAGCAAAGGGAGTGGATCCAAGAGACAATTCATTCTGCTAAATAATGGGACACACATGCTATCTGCTACCTTCTTGAAAGTGCCACAAATTAACGACTTCTACAGCTTGTTATGAAAGGCTTCTGTACACCTGCAGAGTCCTTTGACTGCTCTTTGGACTACTGCCTCATAACAACCTGTTAAACATAAAATGTACTAAATGCATCAGGACTTTTGTTTGAATTGTAGAATGGTTACGGAAGCAGTGTAGAAATTAGGGAGCCCATTAGCCACCAGTCATACTTTATTCATACATCTTATAATCACTAAATACATAATTAACAGTTCCCTTCATTTTGTTCTTAAACATAGTATTTCATAAGGAAAAAAAGAAACATTTCACCCAGGATATTTGGGAGCAATTACACTATCAGAACCATTTCCCTGCCCTTGTGATAGCCCTGCCTCAGGCAAGCACTTTGGCTTCTCTCTGTTGCTTGAAATATGAAGAATTCTTGAAAGTTTGGCCATGCTGGAGTCCACAGGCCCCTTAGAGGCCACTAGAGGGAAGGATGCCCTCACTTTGCAGCAGCTCCCTTTTCACCCAGATATGTGCAGGTAAGGCAGCAATTAATTACTGCACACTTTTCCTCTCTAATAAGCTTCTCTTAAAAAACAGCACTTCCAGAAATGACACCACAGCTGCTGGTAAACAGCAGTTCCAACATTGTTTCCAGAAATGTCAATTAGACCTGCAGGAAACACAACACGAACCTGGAGAATTGATTATTATTTCACTTGGACATTTATACCACCCAATACCATTTATCCCTCCATGAGTTCAGGAACCTACCCTACATTAGCAGTGGGAAAATAATAGAAGTCTTCAGTGTGGCTGAGTGTACTTTTCCACTCTCGGACTTCATAAAAGTTGTCTACCATATTTGAAAGCATTATTCCTAATGCAGGAGAATTTGACAGGCGAGTTAGTGTTGACTGCCCTGCGAGCTCTCTCCTTCAGCCCAACCCATCTCTGATGGAAAGGGGTGAAGCCTGGAGAAGACAATCTGCCTGTACCTCACCATGCTCAAGTTCCCAGGCTCTACTGTAGGTCTTACAACATTTCTTGACAGAAATTGACGGAGTCTTTGCTACATTAGACTAAAGAAGAAAACCTCACTGTTCTAGTGAAACTCATACCCATGTGTGATCCCGAATGAGAGTCTTTGGCCCTTGGAGTACTACAACTATTTGCTTCCCACATCAAGTCACTTCAGTAATAATAATAATAGCCCTGACAGAGCTATGGATGTCCATGAAGTACGCATGAGAACATTGATGCCAGACCTATGACCAACATGCCTAACATTAAAAATAGCACAAAAGAATACTGCCTTGCTAAAGTTTTGTTCTGAGCTTGGCAAAGAGTTTGCTTTTACAACCTATTGTGTCTTCAGCACTCTGACAGGTCTCTCGTTACAACTCTCCAGAGAAATGGAGGAGGAAAGCAGCCTTCAAGAGAATCAAGAAATCAGCCTGGTGTGGTAAAAGATCACTAAACATTACCAGCCATGACAGATTGTTCAATTTCTTCCAGGAGTTTCACAGCACTGCGCTGTGCAGAGAACCAAATACATGCCATTTTACTGCACTGGGACTTCAAGGATTTGCAGTGCAGAATGCAGAAATTTCTACAGGGTGGTAAACAGAGAAATATTGTCTTTTCTACAGAAAATACATTCTCCCCTATGTGCTCTCTACACTCCTGGCATCAGGAGCCTCAGTTTATCAGAATAAGGCTTGTTCCCTTTCTGAATGATGCAAAAGCCACAAGGACTTTTTAGCTCTAAATATGACCTTTTTTCTGTTATCATGTGAACTTCTGTGATATCACGACAAAACTAGTCATATAGCACTTTGACTGGAAGAAGAAAAGGAAGACAGATCTTATTTTTTTGTTGACAACTCCAATTGCTCAAATTAACTCAGTTCAATTATGTTAGTTTTATTCATGGGTCAAAATAGACTGTGATGACCCAGAAAGGAAAAATCCTCCTTCTTCCTTAGAGATCTTCTATCTAGTGCCCATATCAGAGTATATAACTCCAATATTTTAATTTATACTAGTTTTCTTTTCAAGCAGAATTGTCTCTGCACCAGATATGTATAGGTAGAGGTTTCATATAAATCAGGAAAGCAGATAGGGGTGAGGATGGGTAAAATTGATTAATATTAGGAAAGCACTGAAATGCTTTGACTCAGTTTACCAGTGTATAGCTCAAAATATGTGGCTTACCACTGGAAGTATTAGTCAGCAACTTGCTCTTTTTGCACCATCTTGGGAAATCTCAGCTAAAAGATGAGCTAACAGTGATTTTGAGACTTTATTGCAATGCTACAAACTAGACAAATACCACTGCAAAGCAATAGTCAGAACACAAAAGGTATTGTATATAACCAGAATATGTTAACTAATCTCTAGCCCTTCACAAATTTGCAAAGAAATACCATTCTTGTCTTCTTTCTGCCTATGGAGGAACACAGACTGATGAGTGACTTAGGCACCACTCTCAGCTGCATCTCTATTTCTCCTGATTTCTAGTGTCAACACTAGCTAACTGAAGTGGAAACCGCTTTCAAGATTGCAGTCACGTTCCCTGATGGTGTGTATAGTGAAGGCACACATACACAATCATATGTAAGAAAGGGAGTCACAGTTTGCTGCAAAAGAAGTCTTTTGTTAGAACTTAATCACACCTGTGTAGCAGTTTAAGAAGGCTATAAAAGACAGTCAAGCCTCCTAGTATAGTTTATGAAAACAAACTTACACCCATATTTTTCATGATACTGAAATAGTTTGTCTCATTTTAGCAAAATATTATTTTGCTTAATGTTATTTGCACTGTAACATAATGATCTTCTACAAAAATATTTTTTTAAAACAATTTCTTCCCAGGTTTGATAATAAAAGATAAATTCCTGTATGCTTGATACCATTTCAAATTTTAAAGGACAGTCAGTAACAGCCTTGGCATTGCTTTTGCTGGCATTTGGGTAAATTGACTGTATAATGAGTCCTTGGTTGTCCTTAACCAAAACTTTGTTGGAGAGGTTCATTTACAATGTTCAAACAGAATGACCTTCCAATCTGGCTTAGAGGCCTCTAGATTGCTGTAAATGTGACCTGACATTTCCTTATGGGTGAAGTATTAAATTAGAGCAAGGAATACAATAACATAATTTTATTTCAGAGTCTAAGTGAAAGTGATGGTTGAACAGATTAAGATGTAAAATTCCTTTGTAAAATTAAATTATTTATAATCTGATGCATACCCCTTGTTTTATCTGCCATACAATACAATTATTTTATACAGTCTAGTAGCTGTATTCATTGGTGCTGCTGACAAAACAAAAATAGCATCATTGCCAAGGGGTGGGGGGGGGGTCAAGAACTTCGGAGGGCAGTTATTCTGACTTCTAAAATTTTATCTTTAAAATCAGAACACTTGCAATTTTTGCTGATTTTTATAATGGAATTTGGCTGTTAAGCTGATTTCTTTTTCACCTATAGTATTAGCCAGAACCATCAACTTTTTAGCAGTCGTTTTACAATATCAATGTTTTAAATGACTAGATATTTTCATACTTTCCATGGTTCATCAGCAGCTTTACCTCAGTCTCTAATTGTTTGCAATTTTGTGCCGACAGTCAACTGGATGTCCCAGAGAGCCTAGATGCAATTGTTTAGAAGTTTAGACATTTCATAAGTAACTCTAATTCAATGATTAAGTACCTAAATGCCATCAATTCAAGTCAGGGAAACTGCAAGATCAAAATCAGAAATAGTAGCTAAAATTGGGTCCAAGATCTTTGATGCACTTTTAAAATTCTTTGTTTTTTCTGTATAACTCTTAGGAGTCTTACTATATTAAAATTTTTAGGTAATTCCTTCAACTGCTTAATTCTCCTGAAAAGTACTACTGGTCAGAGCACATACTTGAAAGGCATGGTGAGCTTGTAGCAATTGTTTCACCAAAATGAATATTTACAATGGAAACTTTCAAATTCTACCTTAAGTTATATAGTGCTGTTTCTTTGTTCCACTTTTTCTTTGTGATGTTTGAACTTGCGCAAAGCTTCTTTATAAGAAAGCAGAAGCAAAACCAAGTTATCAACTGGAAATACTATGAATTTCCAGAAACTCACAGTTTATTCTACCAATTCAATACCAACACAATGAGAAGTCTGAAGACTCCATTGTGCTTAATGGCTGTGCTGTGTTCTTCTCTTAATGAAAGTAATGCACACACACAAACAACAAAAAAAACCAAGAACAAGAAACGTCAATCCTGGCAATGTTGTGAAATGAGTCACTAAGAACAGGCCATCTTTTGTCAGCCCAGCAGTGCTTGGTAATTAAGTCCACTACTCAAAAAGCATTTCTGCTCAACCAACAAAAGGAAAAAAAAAGTTTCTCTCTTTTTCATCCTGGAATATTTTGATCTTAAAATTACTTGATATCATGGATCACCTCCCGTGTTGTAATAATGGCCCAGAATTACGATACTTGGGGCGATACTTACTCCACCCCCCTTCACAATCCCAGCTCAGCTGTGCCAGATGCACACATCCCTGACAGACATGTGGAGCTCAGTCCCAGCTCTGGGATTTGTGCACAGGAAGCAAACCACTTCGATGACTGGCCTGTAACTGGAATTCAGGCACAGAAGGGTTTTGAGCTCACTATCATTCAATGGTAAACTCAGGGTCTTGACCTAGAGAGAGAAAGGTAAAGGGCAGGCTTTTCTCTGTGCTGTTTTAATGAAATGGGCAAATAACTTCCAGTATCAAATGTTGAAAAAAAATTCTGGCCAACGTAATGGTTCATTTAATCTCAGCTAAGCACATAAAATTCTGTATTCTTATCTAAACTGTTACCTCTGTATTTGATCAACACTTCTGTCAAGACCTTGTAGATCACTCTGCATATACTACCTTTGTGTAATGATTTTCCAAATAAGCCTTTTGGTTTCTAGTGGTACCACAAGTTTCTTGCCCTCCTAACCTACTGGCAGTCTGTATTTTTCCATCAGTCTTTGGATCTGACAAATCCATCATTTTCTTAAGATTGTATTTAATAAAATATCAAGGGTGGCAGATTTTCTCAGTAGGGGTTCAGAATTTTCAAATCCATTAAAAGATGCTGCCATCTGTATCATGAAGAACTGAAGTTTCTCTTACTCCCCAGTTCATATTGTTGTGCCGTGAGACTGCATCTTCCTGCATGGCACCAAACACTGAGTCACAAAAGCTCTGCATTTTATAGGAGTTGCTCAGCAAAGCTTGTCATAACATACCAGAGATTCCCAAGGCCAGCTGTGAAATATACTGTTACAAGCAAAATACCCAAAGACCATTTGAGAAAGGGGAAATGGTATTATTTATCAGCATGACTTAGAGCCTTAGACGTTTGAGATGAGGTTCTTAGTCTACCTAAATAAGTCAATACTGTTGTAGGTTACCTGCATACATAAAATATGTTTGTGAGGTCACAGAACACTAAACATTTTTCTCTTCTTTTATTCTAGTTGTAAAACATTGCCTGTAACGTGCCTTCAATGTCACCTTGCTCAGAAAGGTGAAGGCGACAGCAAATAACATGTATTCTTCACTTCTTGCTCCACAAAAAAATGACCATGCACAGAATAGTGCTGAAGCTCCTAGGAGCAGAGTGACATTGCTATTTCCTGGTCAATGAGCTCTGCATCTCGGTGAATGTCTCTCACAGAGCTGTCTGTCACCTTGGGTTCAGACTTGGAATTGCTTCTGTTGATATCAGACCTCGTTTTCTGTGTAGTTTTAACCTGACTTCAGTTAGCACAAGTATGATTTTGGGAAGAGCTTTAGGGATATTATTAAGTATACAAAAATAATTCAGAGGAACTTTTTGTAAGTAAATCTGCATCATTTGCCCCTCAGGTAACAGCATTTAGCCATCTGTACACATAAAGGGTTTCTTAACCACTTCACAATATCCCAAAACAGAGGTTCTTTTTTTACAGCAAATCAGGTAAAAGGTATAAAAAATAAGAAAATAAAAAAGAAACATTCTCTTGGTGCCTTTAAGAACTCAAAAAAACCCAACCCGCCCCGCCCCCCCCCCCCAAAAAACCAACCAAAACCCAGAAACTACTTCTATTGCAACTCTATTTTATTCCAGTATGTTCTTCCCACAGCAGGGATTTGGCCACATGGAAAAGGGGAAAAAAACTTTTACTTCCGTTTCAGTATTTTCAAATGAATAGGATGTCTCAGTCACTTATAACACATCTTAATTACATTTTTAAAAAGAACCTGAATTAGTTGAAAGCAACTTAATTAAAACTGTTTTTTTATAGTGAACAGAAATGCAAGAAGTGCATATCCTGCAGCACATCTATCACATTACCTTATCTCCATTTCAATTGCATATTCAAAGACAGCACAAGGCCAGCAAATTAATAAGGCACTAGAATGTCTAAGGAGTGCTGGTATAATATAGAATCACTCTGGTTTGGTGTTGTTTCTCCTTCCTCCCCTTTTCATCCATCTTGCAGGAAATTGTAGCTGTTTTCCAGTTATACTGGTCACCTTTTTCATACAGACCTCTGTTTGGTTTCTTTATTACAATAGATAATGTGCTTTGGGAGGATAATTACTATTGAAATGAGAAAAAAATATTCTATCAAAGCAGGTTCATCTTCAGCAGATATATATGTATATTGAGGTTTTGGAAGCATATACACAATCCCTTTTGAAGATTGTTGCTCCTGTTGGAGAGACAGCTGGACATCTTATGAATCAAATCCTCAACCACTGCAGCTTTAAATTAAATCCAGCATTGATTTTAGCTCACTCTGCAAAAAAAGCCCAACACCATGTAAACATTCATGTTATGCTTCAACTGTTGTTATGTCACCTCTGCTATAAGTAGCAACAATTTGCAGAAGCGATGCAGGGCACTAACCGCTGTCACTGTCCCCGCTCATCCAGTGCCAGCAGGTCAAGAGGTCCCGTCAAAACCCTCAAGCAGCCCAAACTGCACCATCAGAGGCGTGATGGCCAAGTTATGCTAAGCCAGTGCTATATAACAATAGAAAAGCAGTAATCGCTCCTGTGCTTAGCTTGGGATAAAAGGGTGCACAAAAGTGGTTACTACAGAGCAGGGGACAGGCTGTAAAAACCAGTTCATGCTGAAGGAATGCATTGTTTTTTTCACAGCCCCAGCAAAAATGAGGACCGGGAGGGTCTGGCATTTTCATGTGTGATTTTTCCACATATGTAGATGGGAATATTTGTAATGTGACTGTGTTATCTGATACTGGTTGCAAGGATTCAGTGCTTTAGCAGAAATTTATTTGGTGTGATGGAACATCGTGTATGTAGATTTTTGGTTTAACTTTCTATTTTGCAAAAGCCTTTTTAAAACCTTGCTGTTGAAACTATTAACGGAAACCTCTACATTCTCTCAAGAGTACCCCATTTCATCGACATAATGCATAAAGCTTCAAAGGTTTTTATATATGACTATAATCAGTCTAAGTAATAACATTACACACAATTTTCCATTCTGATTGAAATTAGCACAAAAGAGAAAAATGGTTTTTGTATTAAAAGCATGGGTCAGCTCCCTGTTTTAGTGTAGACTGTCATTTGTAAAGGCTAAATAGTCATTAGCACAGTGACAGAGTAATAATTAAACTAGATTGCCTTTTTACAGTATGACAAAAAAAGCCATAGCATCTTTTTTGCTTTCTCTCTTTGCATTAGCGAAGGTTATTTTCAACTTATTTTCTTGGTTTTCTCTTTACATTAGGTCAGCAGACTCACAGATATAAAACAAAGCCAGGACAGTTAATTAACATTTGCTGATTGAAGAAACAGTTATAATAAAATGCATGGTGAATAGCCAATACAATTCTGCAGAATTTGGACCTCCTGGGTATGGGACTTATATTAAGCAAATGACAATTCCTGTTAAGATATTGTTAAGAAGTTATAATTTAATAAGTATAGTGGTAAACATAATATATTTAAAATTTAAATAAAATTATTTTGATCCAAAGAATTTTGTAAAGGGGAAGCTTTACAAAGAGTAAAGTGTCTGTCCTACAAATGCAGCTTGATGACATGTAAAAGGGAAATATTTTAGATTATACATGGCAGTTCAACTCATAATGCCAAGAGATGGAATGAACACAAGCAGATCTTTTTGTAAGGTAATAAACATAGATACCTGAATGAAAAATTTCATATATGTTAATAAGGATAGAAAAAAGGAATAAAAACAATATCAAGATTGCACAGTTGCTGTGTGGGAAAAGTGTGTACAGTTTAGAAGATGATGTTGATGGATAATCCAAAAGTCCAAGGTATTATTATTATTTTATATGAACTACTGTGTGTGTATATATATATTTCTGTATATATATATATACAGAAATCTACAAACTTTCATGATATTTTTTACAGTCAACTGCTTTCAAAACTCTTTTTCAAAATCTTGACCAGAATTACTAGAAAACTATTAGAAAATTTTAAGGAATATAATTAATATTTATAAACTATTAAAAATAGTCCAAGTTCTAGTCTGTTGGAAAGGAATCTAATTCTAAAGTTAACACTCACAGAAACTTATTTATAGCATGTGTTGTGGCAGTAAAGGCTTGTCTAGTCTCAGACATTCATTCTTCAGCCCTGACTTGGTGTCAGTGCTAAGGTGCAAATGCTAAGGATAAAAGAATAATTTACTTCCTTAGGCTAATATGCCCCTTAGTCTCCCTGCCAGCACTGACATCTGCATTTGTAGTTTTACTAGCTCCTTTTGTTTTCATTGTACCCATTTTATGGAAAGTTACTGCTGCTGTGATAAACTGAGATTGAAGGTCCCTCTTCAGAAATGAACACCAAGTCACTGAGTCATCGCTCATGGGTAGCATAAGTACCCTGTTGTGGTTTAAGTCAGTTTCCTGCCGAGGAGAGCTGAACTGAAACTTTATTGCAAAACAGTGAAAGAATACCCTGTAAGTATTCTGCTAAATTCCTATGACACCCTAAATATTTGGTGCTCCCTTCCTCTGATATGTGTAACATTCCCATCAAAAGCAAACTATCTTTACATGACTGAAACTACTGGCAAGTGATTGGCAGTGGCAAGAGTGTTGCAAGGGGGCAAAGACAGATGTCAAGTCAAGCGGAACTATTTTTGTAATAGATTTGTAAATGAAAACTAATAATGATTGAGTTGACAAAGTCAGAGTGACAGGTACAATTAATGCATTTTAAAAAAAACTTGCCTTATTCCCCCCTCATAAAAAACTATTTTAAAAAAATCAGCTAGATAGCAATAGTAAGAGGAAAATAATTTCCTTCTTTTGATTTGAGCAACATATGTAATAAGGGGAAATAATGTGTGTAAGAGGAGAAAACAGTGTGGTTTTCCTCACACTCTTAGCCAGAGTGTGAGGAAAACAAGCTGCTTATAAACAAAACCTTTCCCAAAAATGGGTACTAGAAAAATTGGGAAATGGAGACTGTAGTTACATATGAGCTCAAGTGAATTTGGCCTGAAGATCTGCATGCCCATCTCCACTACCAGCCCGCTTTCCACTCCATGGGGTGAAGCCCGGTGCTTCCCCAACTCTGATACACCTCTCTTGCCAGTTCCTCCTCCAGCAGCCTTTTGCTCCTGCTCACCACCCTGCCTTTCTGTTTGACAGCCATCACTCGCTGTAATGGAAGCTACACAACAGTGGCAGCATTTTAGTCATTTTTCACGCTGCTCTGGTATTTTGGATCATTAATACAAGTCTCTGCGGACACACCATTTAGAACAAGTGCTTTGGCAACATATTTACAAGATGCTTACATTTTGTTCAGCTAAAACTGTTTCCTCTGCTCTCTCTCCTGCCTCAAAGGAACTATCGCTCACACAAGAGTTCATCTTTTGCATACAAATTATTGACAAGATGTAGTGGCATTAGGTACACCATTTGCCAAGTAATTATATACGCTACCTCAGAAAACATGGGGAAAAATACAGCGAGAGTTTCCAGATGGTACAAACTTTTTCTTTAGTCATTAAAATTAACAGGCAAATTAGGAATATGTGTGCAAGTGAAGTTAGTATATTAATTTAAATGACTAGACAGCGGTAATTTGGCCAGGATATTCTGAAAGGCTCATCTTGTATTTTTTTCAACCAAGATGAGAGCCACTAGCACCAAAAACTCTTTCTCAAAAGAGGTGTTCTGTATAAGTCTCCTCTAGCAAAGAGATTCAGAAAAATCTGTGACTGGACAACAGAAAGTCCTGAGCAATTTTTCTGTCTTTCTTTCTGAAAGCTAAGCCACTTTTATGGGTTTCAAATCAGGTACCTCATAAGCTGCAGAGATACTTAAAATCACTAGCCACCCTGGAAATCTTGATCAGGGAAAGAAATAGTTAACGATTATTTTAATATTGTGTGCTGTGGTGGTCTTTATCTCTGATTCTTCTGTGAAGCTAAGATATAAGTATGTTGCCTTTACAAAAAGACTGCAGCAGACCACAGCAGGGTGTATTTTCCCACGTGCTTAACTGTATTCTTACGCTAATGGATGAACCTCAAAAGAGTAGGAAATTGAGATGTCTCCATCTGTTCAGGGATCTTATTTTCAGAGGGGCTTAGCTTCCACATAGACTCTTAAATAAAGAGGCCAGACTTTCAAAAGCATTCAATCATTTTTCTTCTCTGTGCTTCCATAGGCACCGCTGTGCTGGAATAGCCATGATGCTAGAGCTGAATTTGTTTCCTGCTATGTAACGGCAGGAACAACTGGGAAGCAGATCCAGGGCAACCCCACTGGTTACCCCATAAAGGAATTCTGGGGCACATCCTGATTATCAGGATACACCTGAAAGTGTGCATGGAGCAGCTCATTCTCACACAGCACAGCTGCATGGTGGTCTCCTGCACATCTGTCAGGAGCTGTCCTGTGGCCAGTGCAAGGCAGACACGTGGGTATAAAGGTTTCCCTGGAAAGAGGAACACCATGTGCCACACGGGTGGGCAGATAATGCAGGCAGGCTGTCCTGAGGCTGAGGCTGAGCTCCTTAAAGACAACATGGCCATCAATTGCCAGATGTCATGAGTGCACTGAGCTTCCTGCAGTCCCTGAAGAGGCAAATGTAAATATAGACAACTCTTGTGTGATACCGGGGGACTTTGCCTTTTCTCTGCTGAGCAAAGGCAGTCCCCTGCTCCGCATAAAATATTCTGTGTGTTTCATTTTCTAATCTCTAAATCTGTCATCACTGCAGCCCCTGACACTAGGCATCAGCATGTTCAGCAGTAGTTATGAAAAGCATATTATTGCTTTTGTTTGTTTATTGGTGTTTAAAACTGCATAGTACAGGAGACGTGTTTCCAAATTCCCCTGTTGCAGCTTTTGTATCTGCAGATACTGCAGGGAGAGTATTTACTGTGAAATTCCTGTCAGAGAGCACAACCTGCTTTAGTGACAGGGATATTTTCAGTGGGTTTTCTGTGCTCACGGATCTGAAAACCTAACTACCCTGCCAGGATTCATACGAGGGATTCCTTTCAAAAGTCCTGTTTGTGCAGATTTAAATGCTCCTTGGATTTAGTTATTGTGAATAAATAAGTCAATAACACCAGAATGTCTAGTGCATGTTTCCTTACAAAGTACTGCATGTTCATGTTATGCACTGAGAAGCAGCATACTCAATAGCTGGGATTACTGAGTCAGAACCTAGAAATTTAGCTTTTATCCTAGCTCTGCCATGATTTACTGTGTGATTCTTGGACAATCCTTTCATCTTCCCTTCCCTTCTCTTTCCTTCCTTTTTTGTGTTGTAGTTATTTAGAATACAGTATCTCCCATGACAAACACCTTCTCCCTTGTGCCTTTAGCACAAGGAGACCTGAAGTACAACATCTAAATTCGGATTGCTTAAACTGTACTGATGCTGCAATAAATAAGAAGCATTAACATAAATATTTCCTTTTTACCACAAACACGTGTAGCATTTCTTGCTTATCCCACTAATGCTAACTATTGCTGAAAGCAGTCAGGAGTCGAAGGAGAATATGCTTTACTTTTGCATTTCATGAAAAGCAGTTCTTTGGTTTGAAGCCATCTGAAGCCATCTGTTTTTATATTCCAGATGTGATTCCCCAGAGCAGGTCACAAATAACTCTTATTCATCCCAGGACCAAAAAAGAGATTCCAAAACCTGGGGAAACAAGACTAGCCTTTTGCTACTCTAAGTATTTTTTTCAAGTTCATTGTTTTAGTTTTGGTTTGGGATGTTTTTTACTCACTGCTTATACTGGAAAAATGCTCTAGAACATACTTCCTTGGGCAATTTACTTATAACATATGCTTGTTAATGGAAACTTGGCTTTTTTTTTAAAAAGAAAAATGTTCCAAGCCAAAAATAAAAACCTGCCTTTTCACCCTGAAGGTAAACAGTATTTTACTCTTGGCTTCCAAAATAGTGACGGAATCGGGAAAATCCCTTTGAGAAAATTGCATGAGTCTAGCTTCAAAAAGGAGGAGCTGTGGTATAGTGTAGACTCACACCTATCCTGAGTGGTGATACCTTTCTACCCACAGCAGCTGAGGCACCAGCACCGAGTGGAAGATAAATTAGCTTGCACTGACCAGTAGTTTGGCCAGCTCAGCTGTATCTGCAGTACCACCCAGACACTGCAGCATAGATATAACCTTGTTTATAACACTTTAAAGTTTCCATTGGATGTTTCGCTTCTGCTTTAAATACAACTTTTTGCAAATTAAATAAATTATTCAGACTTTGTCTATTATAGAAAACTGACCTGCTTTAATGATGCTGGCGTTTTTAGAAAGGGATTATTGTCTTAGTGTGGGCACTTTATACCACTACAGAGGTGCTTTACCTGCCACAGCTACCCCTGTACAGGAAGGATAATAAACTATACAGATATAAATCAGTTTTAAGTTGCTATAAATTCCCTTATTCTCAGGATTCAAGCTGTGGCAACTTTACAGTTTTAAAAAATAATTTCATATTTGCTTCCATCTGTAATAAAAAGACCAGATTTATTGATTTTAGCTAAATTAAAAAAAAAAACAAAAACACAAAACAAAACAAAAAACCACAACCCTTCCCCAACATTTTAAAGGAAGAATCACTGTAAGGATTTGCACTACTTTTACTCAATGTATTTTTTTACAAAATTGAAGATAAACTGCTATAAAATTTCTCCCATATACAAAGGTTTACCTCCTGGGCTAAGAAGTTCATTCCTCTTTTACCCTACTAGCTACCACTATTCCCAACTTTCTTAGAAGAATAAGATGAAAAAAGCAGAGTATAAGTCTGTTTCACTCTCCCCAAATATTTCTCTGAGAAACATCACAAAAGAGACTATTGTATGTAAGTTTGTTTGTTCTCTCAGTATTTTCAGCTAATGGGAGGGCTTAGTTTTGAGTAAATTCAAGTGAGAATGCTTAAGTTCAGGAATATATAATCCCCAAACCAAATACTTGGTGGTTTTCACTCTTTGGCTTTAGTGTCCGGGAAAGTGCATTGCAAGTTCACATACATAGGCATTCGAGTAAATCCCAGTTAGGTCAGGTTAAATCTAGCAGGCAGATCTGACAAGCGAACAGGGATACCGACCCTGATCCTACTTACTACTGTAGTTTAGAACTTCTCCAGCAACTCACCCAGCTTCTGCACTGTCCCATGCCCTTCAGGACTGTCATGACCAAGGCAAGCTGCAAAAAGGCTGGGTTTCAATGCAACCTGATTAGCACATGGTAAAACTTATCTTGTCAGCTACACTAAGGCTACACAAAAGCCTAAAGAAGCTGAGGGAATCAGCACAGTCCCTAGCAATACTCAGGCTCATGCTCCTTTTATTTCCCCAAGAGCCTGACCCTAGATGTCCCAGATCAATAGATCTGCGCTGGTCCCGGTGGTGCCTACACACCTGTGTCCCCTGCAGGGCTCGTCCGTGTTACTTGGTTTCTCACAAACAGCTCTGCAGCACGCTTCATTAGTGATGATGGATAAACTGCCCAGGTCGATAGTTTGTCAAAGTGATGCTGTCCCTGCACACCTTCACCCCTGGTGCAGGTGCTGCACACTTGAGAGGTGTGTGAACAGTGTCACGGAGGTTTTGCATGCCTTTGCGGTGAACACAGCCCCTGACTTGCACCAGCTCTTCTCCCCTGCTTTTGTGCCCATATTGGCCTTGCCTAAAGCTTTGCTTAAGTGCTAATGTTTGTATAATGTGCTGCCTCTCCTGCTGATTTGTGATGAAAGTGCAGGTTGCTACACTTCATCTCAAGCAAGGCACTGACTGAGTCATTGGTCCCAATACACTAATGCTGGTGTCTAACCTTGACAAAGGCATTTGTGTCATTAGCCTCGTACAAGGTTATAAAATGTAAAAATAACTACAGCCTTGTGACTTAAAGGTTCTGCAGTTTAAAAAGAAAGACGTTAAGAAGTATCAGAGCTTTGAGCCTACAGAAAACAGTGTCTAGCAGAGCACATTATTACACCTTTATTCAGGATGACATTGACATTGCTGTAATTCATCAAGCTATTATCAATCTACAGATTTATAAAGCAAATCAGGATTAGAAAATCCTGTGTGTATGCAGAGCTGTTCATTTAACACTGCAGCAGCAAACAAGGGTCAGATCTTTAGGCAGGTATAAACTGTATGACTTTCTTCAGCTTCCAGGGATAAAATTTGCATACGTCTGAAGATTTTTGCTTCGTTTCTCTCCTCAACTTTTGCATTCTGATTTATGCTATTAAACAATGAAACCTTAGAGGTGCGTAAAAGTCAGTTCTGATATTTTGTTCCTTTCTCACACCTTCATTTTCAGAGTGTGAAGAGTATCCACCTGACAAGGAATATAAATATGAGATCTGTATTTCTACCTAATCCATGCTTGTTGAGGCAAATTACATCTCTCAGCACATGATGGAAGTGTCATGTCGATGATCCATTCCCAGCAAAATTCCCATCAGTTTCTCCAGCAGCAGTCTGGCCAGAATGGAGACTGGAATCAAAGTGGCAAAAAATATTGGCTGCATATAAATTAGTTGTAAATCTGTTGTTAATGTCACTGGGACTGATGTCTCAGGCAGTGATTCCAGGTCATTTATTCACCTTGAAATCCTGCAATATTTAATGACTTCATAAGAAACTTTCTAAAGAATGTATATGATCTAATTCCCTGTTAATATAGAAAAGAAGTTAAAATATAAGCCATCTTTACCGAAATCTAATAGGCAGATTAAAAAAAAAAAATCCTTTCTTAAAATCTCATAGCTTTCAAGTCTTATGTTTGGAGGTTCTGAATGCTTGTGATGACACACAAGCATTGTGTCACACAGATGAAGAAGACAGGAGTGGGACTTTCAGTACAGGTTTCTTGCATGTAGGTAGTGAAGGCAGTGGTCACTTTTCCTCTATTCCTTGTACATTCTGGGCACATGGAGCGGCAGGAAGATCTCTCCACAGCCTAGAGCTAAATGTACTCCCTCAGGCTTGGAGAAATATTAGCTGGAGGTTGCTCTGAGAGTTGCAGCCAACATGCACAAGGGCAGGGATGCCAACCAGAGGGACCAGGGCAGGGGAAGAGGGGAGCCAACAGGGCCACATGTGCTGGGGGCAGGAGCACTGTGCAGCCCTGCCCCGGGCAGGCAGAGCCCCAGCAGTGATGCTGGGGGGGCCAGGTACAGCTCTGGGGAGAAGGTCCTGTGATTTCAGTGGGATTAGGATTGTGCCTCAACTAATAAGCAAACTCTTCACTAAGGATGCAAAACCAAGAACATTTCTGGAGGTCTGATTTTCTCCTTAAAAAGTTTTAATGGAACGAAAACAAAAAAGCTTTTGAAAAGGTAAGGGGGAAAATAGGAAGCTTGTGATGCATGTCTTCAACTCATTAAGCTTTCCTTTTTGGAAAATATTTACTACAGTGTATTACAGCTAAATTAAATATGGTGAATGGATCTCTCCTAAGGGGATAAACTAAATTAAACCAGGAAGAAACCAAACCTAATTGTATTTCATTTTGTATAATCAAGCAGCAGGAATTCCTTATTCTGACTCAGTTCTTTACCTTTAGTAAGACTTACACTTCATTAATTAGAATAATATTTTTTTCACTTTAAACCAAAAAGGCGAATGAGGAAAATAATAGAAGACAAAATATCTTTCAAATCTTCCTGCATTTTATATGTGAAGGATATATAACAAGTTATCAAAAAGTCTGAAGCTCCTGCTGGCAAATTATACCATACATTATACACATTCTGCATCTACTTGTTTAAATTATAGGGAAAAAAATATATGATCTAGTTAACAAGATTACATTTTAGCTTTAAAAAATCCATTAAGTTATAAAACATGACTCCCCTTACATCAGGCAGATATAAAACACTGGAGTCATTATAGTGTATCTACACTCCAGAAATAGACAGATAAATAGACAGAAAAAGAGGACACAGCAAATAAGAAAAGCTATATTCAACATCACCTGTGAAAAGTAAGTGATATAACAAGAAAGTTGACTCTTAAAAGAAATGGATATTTAAAAAAAGATATAAACCTGTGCCATTCACAGATTAAAAGGCACACATCAGATATAGCACTAAGTATCCAAATGTCTTCGGCGCTTTTTGACCATTGTGTTTTGGGGAGGGTCACTGGAGCAGCATGAGAGGGTTTGCACATTGGTCTGAAGTGCCCAGAGCCTGCCTCACCCTAACCCCACCACCCTGAAATGGCTCCAGGGCTGGGCAACACAGCGCTTCCATGGTTGGAGTCTCCACACCAGTATATTTGTGTCTTTTCTTGACACACGTTTTTGAGATGCTTTGTTGGAGCTACTCAGTAAAGGACAGGTTATTTTTTGTGAAATTTCAAGCAGCAGGGACACTGAACACTGAACAGTAGCCAGTATTAAGCATTAATTAAATATAGCAACAGTCAAGTATTTCCTTGTTAGCATATTGACAGATAACATCACTCCACAAGTGTCTATCTTCAGCATACTTACTTCTCCAAGCACAAACAAACCTCCATTTGAATGGATCTGAGCTTACAAATTGTAAGATTGAAAGAATATGAAGCTTTCCATGAAAATATCTGATACGTGATCGGATTTGCCATACTCCTGGGAATGCACAGTGCATGAAGTGAGTCTCAGAGTGGTGAAGAAACAGGCAAATAAGTAATACCTATTAACATCAAATTGCACACACTGCTAAAACCCGTAAGCGTAGAATAGCTCCACAGCTTCTACTTTTCTTGTTTGCAGACCAGAAAAGGTAGGATGGTCCCTCCAAGTTCCCATTTATCCTGATTTATTGTTTCTTTACTGGAAGTGTGGGATCAGTTTACAAGCAGCTAAAGAAATTAGGCTCACTGAGGTCAGTGGGAGCAGTATTCTGGGCATGTTCTGGTCTTAGGTGATTTACCCAAAGTGCACAGAAGAGCAAAGAGTAAAGTAAGGTTTTTTATTCATGCATATACTGGTAATGAACTGCCCATATATACATGCAGAACATATGAGTGGACAATAAAAACTTTGGAATCATTTTAGATTATTAGTATTAGAGGAGCTTGACAGTTAAATGGAATGAGAAAGCATTTTGTCTAACGCCTTCATGTCTTCAGTGTTGAACAATGGACTTGGTCTGAGCCAACGCTCAACATGATCATTGAAAAATTTTCTAGTTTTAGTAGTCCTTAGGGACTTAAGTTTTGGTAATTTTTTTTTATTTATTTGCAAAGTAGACATTTCTTAGATTTAATTATTCTGTCATTACTTTCTGCGGAAAGAGACGTAAACAAGTTTAGGTTTCCTCCCACCATTACCTCTACTATCTGCTGAGATGAGCGGAGCAGATTTAATAAGTGAGCAACAAAGGGATTGGTTCAAAGAATGCACACATTGAGTTAAAGGCCTGGGAAACTAAATATATAATATAGCTCTACTAATGTGTATTAGCTGACAAGTTATGTGCTGGGGGAAGCAATACAACTACACATGCTCTGCCATAAATGCAACGTTCTGTTAATTTAATTTCAAGGCTCTTGCAGAAAATGAATATTGCCCACTCATTTTGGCATACTTTGTAGTGAAAATATCATTACTGAGAATCCTGCTTTTGTTGGGGCAGATTATTTTGCTTGCGGCATGTAAGTTTAAAATACCTATATCAGCCAGTTTTGTATTCAGCAGGGGAAAAAAAGTGACACGTGGGTGCCAGCAAGCTTATTAAAATATATACTTTTCATCTACATATAAGGAAGCAACTTCTTATGACTGTGAATTTTGGGCTGAAGGCATCAGTTCTCAGTCTGAACTTAATGCTTCATGAACACTAAAAGTCGGCCCACCAAGACATATTCATGGTCTGACAGATCTCAAGGCTGTATTGCAGCTCTGTGATTTATATTAACTTATCTCAGCGGTAGGTTAAGAGGAGGAACTCTAACACAGAACACAGGTATAAAATCCCCAATAAACCTTACTTCACAGAGATATGACACAACACTGTTTGTTGAAGGGTGTGTCCTTCCCATCATACCTGGATGGACAAAACTTCTAGTTCCAAGTCCGTAGTACAAAGATAACAGAATAGAGTTTTAACAAGAGAAACTCTGTCAATGGGCATTCATAGCTGCTTTGCCAAAAGGAAAAGAGGGCCACAGAGTCACTTATCAGACTGATAAACCTTTCCCCAGTCCTTATTTGTCTGATTAAGGGCTGCAAGACTGGAAAAAAAACCCACATGCGTTTCATGGTGGGTCCATGCGTTTCATGGCATTTCAACACATGGCTCCAATTCTCAGCACCAGTGAAACTGCACAGAGAGTGCAAGGTCCAGATTTGGGCACCCAGTGGAGGACAGGCCCTGATGTACAGTAACGAATCCAGTGGAGGGTTCCCATGATGGTCAGGGCTAGAGCATGGGATGTATGAGGGAGGTAGAGGCTGCTGGGATGGTTTAGCCTGGGGAAGAGAAGGGGGAGGGAAGATCTCACTGCTGTCTGACCCTTGTTGAAGGTGGAGGGACAGGAAGCAACAAGAACAGTTCTGAACACAGGAAATTCTGGTTTGACATTAAGAACACTTTTTCACAATGACAGTGGACAAACAATGGGATGTGCCTCAGAGAGGCTGTGGAGGTCTCCATTCATGTTCCAACCTCGACTGGACATCGTCCTGAGCAATCTGTTCTCATTAGCCCTACTTTGGGTGGGGCGTAGGAGTAGATAACCCCCCAGGTCTTTTTATACAGTAAAAAGCTTATATCATTTTGTGATTCTATGATTCTTGGCATGCATTGTGATTTTATTACAACCTTTTGCTGCTTCTGAGCCTGCCCTGTTCATGAAGTCAGTAGTGCAGTGCTATCCCCACATACCATTTAAGTAAAGTCAGGATATTAGAATATTTTGCCTACCTGCTTTTGCAAAGAGGCTTTCTAAAGAGCCGCATATATAAAAAGCAGGGAGCAGGATTCCAATTTCCACACTCAAATTCATTTGATGCGCCCCCCCAAAAGAGTAAAAAAAAAAACCCAACAGTAGACTGATATTATGGCCTGCAACAAGTCTTACTTTTAAGAATACCACAATAAAGCAAATTGGCTATGAATGCCCAGTGCACCTGGCACCAGCTCCACTGGTCACTTAGCAACTTATACCATAAATATACAGCAGGGCAAGGAGGCACAAAGGAGTAAATGGAAACTTTTGTCAACTGCAATGATTTTAGCAGAAGAATCAAGTCTCCAGTAAAATGTCTTCTTTTAGATCAGGTTATGAATCTACATTTCACATCTCTCCTTTAGGCTGATAAAGCTAATGCAGTGCTCAGGGATGTTGTTACAGCCTTGCTGTAAGTCCACCACACACAAGCAGCCTTGTTCATTCAGTGCAACAAGAGTAGTAACATTTGCCCACCCAGACTATTTCAGAAATCCTATAGGACTGGATCAGAGGGTTGATTTTTGCCTTAATACACAATACAGCATATTTTATTCTCACTTTTTTTGCTGGATACTTCTTGCTACCTTACTTGAGAGGGTCCTCTAGCTACTCCACCAACTATGATCTAGACTTCTGCTCTAGCATTACATGTAAGATGTCTCCTACCCCAAGACTAGATCAGATTTATAGCCCCAGGATACAGAAATATATCTCCTCATTTGACTATGTATCCTTTACTGAGTTATTTGGATAACTTCCTTTACTGAGTTATCTGGATAACTTACAGCTCTTGTTTTCATACAAATTAAAGTCAGAATGAACTGCTAGACTGTTTCCTAAATTGCTTTGCCTGCCACTGCTGTAAAGCCTCACGTAAGAGTTGTGTACTGTAAATGCTGAGATGAATTTAGTGTATTATAAATTTATTTGAAGGATAATTATTATTTAGGACAGTTCAGAGTTTTCCCCACTTAGGCACGTGGGACCCAGCTGCTGAAATTCAGGGAAATAATTTGGGGGATATGATGATCTGTCCAACTTCTGATTGCATCTTCCAAGAGGACCTCATCAGCAGGGTATTAATTCAACAATAAAATAATGAAACGAGCTTCCTTCAGGCACATGAAAGATGAGAAGTTGACTGGGAACAGCCAGCATAGATCTAGCAGGGACAAATTCTGCTTGACCAAGCTGATTGCTTTCTGTGATGAGATAACTGGTGCTGTGGACAAGGGATGTTGTATACCTTGGCTTTAGCAAGGCCACATGGTTTCTGGTAGCAACCTCGTAGCCAAATTGGCAGGATATGGCCTGATAAGTGAATGATAAATTGGGTGGAAAATAGACTGGACTTTTGGGCTCAAAGAGCTGTGATCAGTGCTATTGGTCACCAGTAGCTAGTGGCATCCAACAAGGGACTAAAGGCAAAACTGTAAAATGTTTTTATAAACAACCTAAATTGTAGGACAGAGTGCACGCTTAGCAAGTTTACAGCTGACATCAAAGTGGGGGTGAGGAGGGTGGGAGCGGGGAGGCACAGTCAATACTCTGGAGGGTAGGGCTGCTATTCAGGGGGGACCTCAGGAAGATTGAGAAATTGTCAGATGGCAATCAGCCACCTTAAGTTCAGTGAAGGCAAATGCAAAGTCCTGCATGCGGTATAACAGTACGGAATAATCCTATGGGTCAATACAGGCTGTGACCAACTTGCCAAAGGAGCTTTGCATAAAAGACCTGGGAGTCCTGGTGGGCAGAAAGAGTCCGCAGAGATCTTTTGCAGCAAAGGATGTCAATGGTGGGCTCTCTTTGCTTGGGGCTGGGCACTATCTTGCCCCACTGTTCGGCACTGGTGAGACCATACTGGGAGCACAGGGTTGAGGTTTGGGCTCGTGGTGCAGGACAGACCCTGATGTACAGGATATAGTTCACTGAAAGGTCCCTGTGATGTCTGGAGCTGGAGCAGAGGGTGTACAAGGGGAGGTGGAGGATGCTGGGCTGGCTTAGCCTGGGGATGAGGAGGGGAATGAGATGAGGTTAAGGACGGAGATGAGGGATTGTGCTGGTTTTGGCTGGGATAGAGTTAATTTTCTTCATACTAGCTAGTATGGGGCTATGTTTTGGATATGTGCTGAAAACGGTGTTGATAACACAGGGATGTTTTAGTTACTGCTGAGCAGTGCTTACACAGAGTCAAGGCCTTTTCTGCTTCTCACCCCACCCCACCAGCGAGCAGGCTGGGGGTGCACAAGAAGCTGGGAGGAGGCACAGCCGGGACAGCTGACCCCAACCGACCAAAGGGATATTCCACACCATACAAGGTCATGCCCAGCATATAAAGCTGGGGGAAGAAGAAGAAAGGGGGGGACGTTTGGAGTGATGGTGTTTTGTCTTCCCAAGTAACCGTTACGCGTGATGGAGCCCTGCTTTCCTGGAGATGGCTGAACACCTGCCTGCTGATGGGAAGGAGTGAATGAATTCCTTGTTTTGCTTTGCTTGCGTGTGCGGCTTTTGCTTTGCCTATTAAACTGTCTTTATCTCAACTCATGAGTTTTCTCACTTTTACCCTTCCAGTTCTCTCCCCCATCCCACCGGGGGGGAGTGAGTGAGCGGCTGTGTGGGGCTTAGTTGCCGACTGGGGTTAAACCACAACAGGGATGCTATTGTTGTATGCACCCTCATGGGGGGCTGCAATGGGGACAGAGCATTGGGGCAGGCCCCAGAGAGGCTGTAAGGTCTCCATCCTCAGCAATGTTCAAACCTCAATGGGATGAGGCCCAAGGTCCCTGCCCACCTACATGCCTCTATGATGCCATGGCTCTGCAGAAGGTTCCACAGCAATGTGATTTCCTGCTATGTGACCCTCTACCTTACAGAATACCCATTCTCTGGTGATGAACCCACACAGGGTTCTTAGAAGCCAAGAACCAAGGAGAACTGATATGGCTGGTCATTATTGTTATGTTAAATAAATTATATGAAACTATGTGGAAGAAGTCAACAAGCCTGACGTAAATACATTCTTTAAACTAAAATTAAGTACTGTTTCTGGATGCAGTGTTTTGGGAAGAAAAACATTTACAGTCATTCAAATCCTAGCCAGTCTTCTCCTAAAGCCTCTTATAAATCCCCGTCCTTTTGAGAATGTAGCCTTTGAAAATTTCAATTCCATATAGAAAGGCTAAACTTGGAGATTTATTTATGCTGTTTTCTTCAACATACATTATTGACATGGTTTTGGGGGTAAATGATAGAAATAGCTGTATGCAACAAACTTCATCTTACATGCAATCCATTTATTATACTTAAAATAAACCATAATACATTGCTGATGGAATTTGAAATTTCTAGCTAAATGTCTGTCTGTCACTAATTTATCGAGCAGGCTCTTGTGGCCCAAAATAATAAGCTTCTCCTTTAACTGTACATATTTTATGAATGTTCTTAAATGTCCTCTTTGGGAAAAAAGGAGAAAAAAAATGAGACAGAAATAAAATTGAAAATTTTTCATTTGTCATGCTGGATGTGAGTATAGTTTGGACTCTGCCATGCCTTTTCTAATCAGTAACATGTATTTCTAATTCTGATTTTTTATGACTCTTAAATTTCAACACTCTGTGAGACACCTAGACTGTGAGGCTTGCATCAATTCCTTCAGTGAGAACAAGGCAGGTTTTTCCTTCTCAGCTCAGCCAGCCTAGTGCTCTGTATTGCTATGACAAAGGGCAGTATCTTACCTTTCACCATGTGGACAGTCACAGCTTGGTGCTTGCTCCCAGGCCACGTGTCTTTAATGAAGTATAACAACTTCCAGCTGCAGGGATTAAGGGACAGCAGGCAAGGGGAAGCATCAATATACCTGAAACACATCAATACATACCGCAGGTGAAAAGGGTACCAAGGGGCCAGGGTCTCCCTACTCCCAGGCATCTCGCCTTGGAGAAAACAAATCATAGAAGGAGATAGTGAGAAGAGAAAGGTGGCCTCACAGCTTCAGACCACAGGTCAAACAAGCAGAGAAAGAATTTCTGCAGTAGTTTTTGCTCTGAGAGTTTTCTCCTCTCTATGCCGACTTCTCCATCCTTGTTTCTCCATCCAGCCAGACTCCTCCCAGCTTAGCCCTGGTGAAGGGACATGCACACAAGGACAGACTGTGAAGCCTCAGAGCTACCTGGATGCTTGGGACATCTCTCACACATGTGCCAAGGCAGGCACCAAGCAAAGCAGGCTGGTGAGCCACGAACCCACCAGACCAACCCTGCTAGCAGCTCACAGAAGATGTACTGACTGATGTAGGACTATCAGTCAGCACCACCATTTCTGCAGAGCGGTCAGTCTTCTGTTCTCATCTACTGATTAAGCCACTGCTTGAGAGAGGTCTGTCTGTGGCAAAATTTAAATGTTTTAAGTTATTAAACATTTAATGCCCTGATTGTATTGATCCAATTTCTCCCATAAGAAGGTCAATGGCAATGCCAACAGCAGACATGAAAAAATGCACCTTTACTTAATACCATTTGTCTTCATGTTCACCTGTTAGTTCAAGTCAAATGTACCTTAAATGTTTGTGTTTTACCTTGACATAAGCCTTGATGGCATAAATTATTTATGCGCTATGCCATATGTCTGAAGGTTATTCTAAGACGTGATGGATGCAGACTTTTTTTTTTTAAATCTGAACAGCTCTGTTGCCTCAGTATGCAGAGTAAAAGGACAGAAAGTACCTGGTTAATCATTCACAGAAATCCTGATAAGAAATTAACTACTTTAATATTTTGCTGAAAAGTATTGCTATAGGCAAATATTGTTGGTTTCTTATTTTTATTCAGAAGAGAATTAATTAAGAACATTAATAAAATTTAAATTAAACAATTGAATTAGGCATCTGATCCTCAAGAGTCAAAATCATTCCTCACCACACAAACCCATATAATTGGGTAACATGGATAGGGTTAATTAGATACATCTTATAGAGCTCTATGAAAGTGATATGCAGTACAACTCTCAGATAAAAAAATAAGGAAATATGAATATAAACATATTAGTGTAATGCCGTGATGGAGATTTTTAAATGTGCAAGAGTTGGAAAATTCTAAATTACACCTCCCACAGCAACTATATCTCAGCGATAGTGCATATATAAAAATGTCAAGTCTAGTGCTACATACTGTACAGTATTAAAAAAATGTCTCTATAACTGAGTAGATTTATTCAGGGCTATTCTGGGATTCAGAAGCTCCACAGTCTCAGGAACATTCATTCCCCAATTCAGCAAAGTATTTAAGCAAACATCTAATATTGAGCATGTGGCCAGTCTTTTTGATGACACCCTCAATCACATAGTTATAGCCAGAAATAAAGTTAGCGTTTCGCTGAAATAGAGCTATGTAAAACCTATAAGACATGTTCTATGTAGCCAAAGTCTGACTCTGGCTCTCTAGTGGGAGAAGTTGTATAACGCTAAGCATGTTATATACGTCAACGTTATTTCTTTTCAGTGGTGTTTATGTAAGCCCTGCCATATTTATCTATATTTGTCGCTGACCCACAGAGAAAAGCTACATTCAAGCTGCAGCTAATATAAGGCCTGACCCTGCACCTGAATCAGCCCCTGTTGCCTCCAATGTCAAGTGCAAACTCATAATGAACCATAGTGTTAATCTGCATCATATGAGGCATAAGGCACAGTTGTCAAGCTATAGATTTCTGAGAAATGTATGATTAATGCAGGGAAAAAAAAACACTGAAGATAGACAAACACACACATTTTAGTAGGCACTGTGACAGCCATAAGTATCTTTTGTTTACACTCTGTGAGATGACCCCACCTAGCCACGCTTAAGGGACATCAGAAACTCCAGATTAGGGGGAGGCAGATGAAACCATAACTTGGATTCATCTTAATGACTGCCAGTAACTTCATAGTTACTGGATGAAGAAATTCTAGAGAGAGACTAAAAGAAACATTTCAGGGAAAATATACATAAAGTTAAATGCGAGTATGTAACTAAAACAATCTTTCTGGAAAGACTGCCCTGAAGAGATAGTTTGCACCAATTATGTTCCTTACCATCTTGCTTGAAAACATCTGCATATCTTGGAGGCTGAGAAATACAGACTGGGGGGGGGGGAACCCCAACAAAAGTAAGGTTTTGGTACAGATCTAAGAATAGAGAGAGGTGTGTGATACCTTTTTTTCTTATGCACATATCTCTAACAGCCTCTGAAATAATTCTGAAAATATTTAGATCATTTAGTTAAAATTGAATTTTATTTTTCCCAGAGATAATTAAGATAAGATATGCCTTAAGACAGCTGCATATTAATGATCAGTCATTTCTAAAGGAAAGGAGTGCCTTACTGTTTAACACTGAACCACTTTCACAGGACCCCATCTCCCTCATTTGGTCATTTTCAGTGACACGCAAAAAAAGTCAACCCCTTCAGAGGCTGAACAGTGGGTTAATAAAAGAGGAGCTCAGTGCAGAGGAAAAGCTCTGTGTTGGCCAGATTTAGCGAGGAGCTCTTTTCCATGAGGTTTCCAGCAGCGCTGGTGATACAGCCGGTGTAGGCAGACCTTGGTTTCCAGCGGCACGGCCTGTGCTGCCAGTCCTGCCTCCAGACCCCGGCTGCTGCCCGCCCCAGGCTGCTCACAGGTCTTGCCCAAAACTCATTGCAGCTCCCTTCAGCTAAGGTGCTCTGAACCAAATTGTCCAAATCTTGATCCCAGCCACATTCCTGCATGACTACTGCTTCCATACGTTAACTCCTAAATTTCGCACTTCAACAAACCTGAAGAGCAAAACCTTTGCATGTAAATGATTTTGCCTGTCACTCGTGGAATCTCAATGTGTTTTGCCTGCCCTAAGGTACACTGATGGTCCAAAGGGGAAATATTGAAGTAATCAGAGTCCTAACTGAGAGGTGTTGAGCATCCTCCATGCCCTTTGGGGGTTTGGTGGGGTGTTTTAAGCCCTCGGCACCTTGCAGGTTCCAAAAGATTTCGACAAAGTTCATCAGCCACAGAAAGCCTGAGGGCTGTAGCACTTCTGCTCTTTGAACTATATCTGCAGCTGGGACTTTGAGTTTGCAACAAATGCTAAAGCATTTGTGGGGGCAGAGGGAGCAGACATTTTCCTCAACTGGAGGATCATTTTCAAGGGAAAGAAACCGAACAATTACCGACTGCAAGACGATTGGAAAAGGTTTGGGGTTTTTTTTATTGTTGTTTTAAATCATACGCAGACAAAGCCTAGATTGTACTTTATTGATATTTGTAGGAGGAGGTTAATTAGTGTTCGCGAAGTCTCAGCAGCAATGTATAGCTAGTCGTATGGTACTGTCTGCTCCCAACCTTATAGAATAGCAACAAACAAGTTAAAAAGGCAGGGGGAGGAAGGAAGGGTTTCTTCTCCACAATCCTTGACAGAAAAACCATTTAGCAAAACAAACACAAAATAATTGGATTCTTTTTCTTTGCCTCTCCTCCAGCTAAGTGTTTGATTTAGCTGCTTTCTTTACTCTTTCCAAGCCTTACATGTGTTGAGTAGCAATAAAGGTGGCTGTGCCTCTTTTCTGAGGCAACTACAAAAGCACATTGGGAGTTATTTCAGTGCTCTGCATGGTGCAGAGAATGCCTGGGAAATTTTGATAATATAGATCAAGGGGACAAATTAGTCAGATTAGTCAGGATTTCCTCTTTAATAAATCCATCACACCATACAGTATTCTTTGTCCCCAGATTCTTGTGCTTTGTTTTTTCCACAATAAGGACTTTTTATCAAAACATTCTTGAGCACCTTTTCTGTTTCTTCAGGGAAAAGAAACTTCTGTAGTGCATTTGTGTTAGAACATGGATTTTTAAGTGCTAAATGTATGATTTTGTACTATTGTTTTTCATTATTTTGAAAATATATTTGATTTCCCTAGATGTTTAAAGAATAGCTGAACAACAGTTTATCTAGTCAATATTTGGAAATACTGTGCTCCCTATGTTTCCTATTGATTTCCAAGTCATGCAGATTTTGTCCTACAGATCTCAATCAGCAGCACTTCTAGATGTGAAAATATCTGCCAAGATAAGACACTTCACTGAAAGGCAGAACCTACAGCATCATTTATGTAAAACGTAATTGCTTATTGGTCAGCCTCACCTAGATTAGTACGAGACATTTGGATTTAACTAAGTTCTAAGAACTCCCTTGTTACTTATTTACCAGAAAGGACTACTGCCTACATAAAAATCCTGTAGAAAAAAGTAAACAGTGTCCTTTTGGTAATGATTACTTTTTAGGGTCCTATAGGCACACAGATAGGCCCCTCCAGCCCCCAGCTGCCAGGTCACACATCACTGCAATGCCTCATGCCTGTGTTTTGATGGCTAGTTGCTTAAATCTACACTGCTCCAGGCCCTACTCCCTGTTTCATAAAGAAGTGGAACTAGAACCTTCAGAATTAGTTTTGTATCTCCACTTCTCATGTCCAAAAAATCCTACAGAGTTTAAGTTTCCAATATAAAAAAGGGGGAAAAAAAATGCTGTTATTAATATATTTCCTGTGCTTTTAAAACAGCAATTCTGAACAAAATGTAGGACTCCACAAATTATACCCAAGAAAACAGAAACATGTATGGCTCAGGGTAAGTGGAACAAGAAGATTAAAAAAAGAGTAAGAACTATGAGTTTTCATGGTGTGTAGCAGTGCTCTAATGAGCACTAACCTCCATAACAAATACGCTTCCTAGAATGAAACTATTTCCCCAGTCAATTAACACTGGCACATGGTTTCTCACTGGCCATTGGAGTCCTGCTTTTCAAAGTTATATTAAATTACTTACCCCTACATACCTTCTTCTTTTCCAAGCGCCTGGCATCTCCCAGTTCAATTATCTGATATATGTGCAAATTTGGTGTTTGTGCACACATAGTTCTGCGTATTATTCATTGTACTTGACAGATTTTTAATTCAGATTTATTAGGTGCTATTACCATTGCACCTGGTGGAAAAAGGTAGGACACTGAAGGCTCTTAAGTGACTTAGGAACAGCAAAAGCAGATGGAAAATGTGCTCCAAAGTGACTTAACCCCACCCACAAAGAGCCCTTAGAAGGTTTTTACTAACTCACTGCAAGTTTTGAGATAGGCAAAACAAAGGAAAGCAAAAATAATGCTAGAGTATAGCAGAAATGCTGTGTGAAAATTGCAAAAGATAAAAAGCAGAAAATTGAACTCTATACAGCATACCTTACTATTCTACAGGTAATATTACATGCATTAGTGGTACACATGTATCACTATACGTACATAAAGTATCACATTTAGTACAACTGTTTTTAAATGTAATGTATTGCTTTATTTTTACAACTTGTACTACAGAGCATTTATGAACCTACTACTAAATGCAGTACTACCATAAATAATTTACATCAAATTACATTTGTCAACTAAACCAACAAAGTACCTTTAATGATACATTATCCTTGATTTTTTAATTGTGTTTTTCCCCTTGCTTGTTGACTGGTAAAAGTCAGTATTCTGCAATTGATCCCTTAGTCATTAGAATGAATTAATGATGCCCTACTAGGTTTCCAATGGAAGGCAAAGATTTTTTCTTTTCATTTCCAGTTCATGTGACACCAAGGGTACCGATAGCACTGTGTAAACAAGTGCTTTAACACAAATACAAATTATCAGGGGAAAAAAAAAACCCTACAACTAAAAAAGCATCTCAACAATTAAAAAAAATACAGTACATATAAATTTTTTTGATCACTGGCTTGGGCATGAGATTGATAAAAACTTCTCCAGTTATGTCAGCTCACATGATAGAGCTCCTCTGCCCATTACCTCAACATCACTCAGGTCATGGCCAACACACCCAACAGTGCAAACTGCCCATCAACATCCCCACATGCTCCACCAACCTCAGGTTACACATTTGCCATCTAGGAAATCCAAGGAATTGCCAAATCCAGAGGCAGACCCAAGGCAGGAGACGACAATAGCTTTTTGTAACCCCCACCATTGTGCAGCGGGTGGGCCGGGGATTGCAGCTGAAGCTGAACTGTCAAGATTGGTCTCAGCTGCCCCTTGGTCTCATCAGCTCTCCTGCTCACTGCTGACAACCCTTGTGTCAGTGTGGTCAGCTGCTGGGCATGCCCAGCAGCTGTCCCCCCAGTCTGGGAACTGACACTGGATGCACTTGGGATCTACACGCAGCTCAGGAGTTACAGCTTCTCCTTTTCCCTTGTTCCTCCTTGAACATACAAAGACCTCAAGTAACTTCGGGGACTTTCAAAATCGTATGAGTAGTGAAAAATCACTCTTCACCAAGGCGCTCCTTTGTTTTATGCTCCAGTGATATCAAAAGCCTAGAAGTCCTCTGTTAGGGATGACCTTGTCACGAGAAGGCTCTGAGCAGCATACAGGAGGAACAGCAGCAGAAAGGCACTAGTGCGTGAGTTGTGGTGCAATGCATTCTTGTAACCCCCATCAGAAATAGACACCAGGCTCCTCTGATTTCTACTTATATATCCTCACTGACTCCTTAACAGATCCCTCACTTTCCTGTACAAGATTTACTGCAAGAAAAGATCGGATTTTTTTGTGTTTACAGCATTTTCACTATTTGCTGGGTGAAGCCATCTGCTCACCACAGCTCTGATATCAAAACTGCCAAAACACTTTTGCTTAGAGTAGGAAATCTTCCTTGAATCTGTATGCTCAGTAATTCATAACTGTGTACGTTCAGTTGGTTATCCTTCAGAGATTAAGCATCTTTCAACAATAAGCCAGTATTGGCAGTCATATGTTGAAAAGAAGATGTGGCCAGCCAAGAGCTGGGCGGCCCTCAGAGCTAAGCACTTACTAGCTAAAGCAGAGCAACTGTCGTCATTCATTCATATGGCTGAAATGTACAGTGACACCAAGATAAATTCTTAAAGGTCAGTGCTGAGCAGCAGAAAATCTTTAAGAAACCAAGTCTCAGGTTTTTTACATTTTGTGCTCATAAATTTTACTTTTAAACTTTAAAATGCACAAAAAAAGAATCTTAGTAAGAAATGTTAATTTTGTAATACTTGCAGACTAACTGCTGAGACAAATATTTTGGTTTGCAGCAACTCAAATATTTCCATTTGATAGGCAAAAAGCATAAGCAGTAATAATATTGGTAATAAACTCTGAATTATTATCAGTGATTATTTCTTGTAGTCACATGGGATCAAGTTTTCAGCCTGGTATTATCTAAGCCCTATTTCTGAATCTCTGAAATCTTGCAAGCAAAGCATTTTTATTTTCTGTTTTATTATACATTGCTGTTCTTCCAATAAAAATCTTTTAAAGACTGTTTCTTGAAAATAACTCTTCAGACATCCCACATGAAATAAGGCAAGGAAATGGAATTGGGAGTCTGAGCAGAGGAGCTCCTGGAAGGAAGGGAACAGGCCTTTTGGGAAGGTCTAAAGATGGCAAAATGGCACATACAAGGGTATATGAATTGAAATGTGAGGATGCAAGGGAGGCCATGTTTTCCTATTGTGATCCTGAGGCAGAACAGGTATTAATTGGACACAACCCCTGTAATACTTTCACGTGTAATTGCATCATTTTGGACAAAAGTCCAAAACAACAAAAAAAAACACATTAGCATGAAACCTGCAGAGATCTAAGTCAGCCTTTGCCTCCCATTTCTAACTCAGCACTACAACAGAAATACACACACAAAGATGAAATGTGTTATCATCTGGTGAAAGGGTGGACCTGGCCTGTGAGCAAGTAAAAGGCAACAGGAATATGCAGGCAGAAAGGGACAGCAGAGGGACAGAGCAACGGAGAATGAATTCACCAGAGAGACAGCAAAAACGGTTGAAATTCTGAACAAGCAAAATGATTTTCATGGTTTTCATGGAAATTTGGTAGATATTATTAAACAGAGTTGCATCAAAGAAACAACCTGACTCCATTGTCCATTTCTCCGCAAAAAGTTTTATCAAGCCATTCAGGTCAAAAGGAATAATACATAACAAGGAGGAGATTGTGTATTTTTATATCTTAGTCTGGAAAACTAATTTGATTTTCCTTCCCCCCCCTCCCTTCCTTTAAGAAAAAGAAATAATCAAAGATTTTAAAATATGTTTATGAAGTTTGACCCAAAGACATAGAAATCAATGGGCACCACTATACAGGCTTCAGAGAATAGTGGATTAATTTAAATTATTTTGTTCTTAGTATCTTTATTTTTTCTTTCACTTTTCTTCTGATTCAAGAGCGTGAAACTGTTCTCAGGCCAATAGCTATGTAGTTTTTCTGAAGGGCTCAAGGCCCCAGCTCAGAGATTGATTTGTTTTTCTTCCTTTTTAAAAAAGAATTATAATTGGTTAGAATTATCATTTATATTATAATTTTGAAACAGCAGAAAAAATCAAGGGAATGCATTGCCATGTGGGGAGGGAGTGGGAGAAATAGTATCTCTTTTCATTTATAAACATATACATGCAGAAGGGGAGAATATGAACACAGATTTCTTTACTTCAAAGGATTTCCAAATGCTTTTGCCTAGCCGATATTTTCCTAAATACTGTAGGGATCAATTAAAATATCATTGCTAATAAATTGCTGCAGGGAAACTGCAAGTCTGGACATGTGTAGCCTCATTTCATGATGCAATATGTACTCATATGATTTACTAAGCAAAAAGATTAAATAAATGGAAAGTTTAGGAATTATTTTTCAGTATATCTGAATACATATGCAAAAACTAAGAAAATGTCACTAATGTCACTTTGAACAGGACATTACAAGGATGGGGTTTTATATGCTGTCTACTTTTGTGCACCCATCTCAGGAGCATGAATTAAGGATCTTGGCTCCCACAAATGTAACACAACCCCCAGAGGATGACAGAGCACTCGGTTGCACTGTGGACTGTGCATATGAAACCAGGTTCCTCAGACAGACGTAAGTTTACCATAGACATTATTTCCGGACATTGCAGTGCTCCCTGGTCTGGACACCGTAACCAGCCACTTAAAACAGGCTGCTATCTGTTTCTGGATAAAATTAATCACAGATGAGTGTCAGCTCTGTCTTGAAGCTCCATTATGTTCCTCTGCAGCAGCACAACAGTTCATGGAAATACAGACTGGATTGTTGAACATAAAGGTAGTTTTGAGCAGCTCTTTAGAGGTTGCATTTGAAAAACAGAGCTCTGCAACAGCTACTGGGATGAACCAAGACCAGAGATTAAGAAGCATCTAGCACTTTACAAGGAATATTTAGGAGCTAACAGAGATTAAATGCAAAGATATATAATGCAAAAGCATCATTCTTCATGGGAGATTTTTATTCTCTTGGATTTCTTGCTCCTTTTGTTGTTGCTCGTTATTCAGCAAGTGAGATGCATTATCTCACATACGCTTTTAGACCTCTCTCTATATTGGTCATACTAAGGTATTCTGATGGGAAGCAGAAATGTGCCCCCAGTTTCAAACCACAAGGAGCAGTACCTTGTGTGTCGTGACAAAAGATGATATCTCATACCCTAAAACAGAGAGAACTCCAATTGATTATTTTGCATCACCACACTCCATGAAATGCCAATCAAACCATGACTAACACTGAAGAACCTGGTCAGTGCCTCCTGGTACAGGAATGAAACATTTCACCAAGCCAGTTAACTTGGCTAGCTCATGTAAGTTGTGAAATCAAGATAAGAAAATCACAAAATTCATATTTAAAATAATTCTTTAAAATACTACCCGCTATATGCAGGAATAGTTTTGCACCTGCAGTTTTCTGCTGGCTTTACTTTTTTTTTTTTTAATCCGCTTACTACATTTTTAGCAGCAAACAAACCTAGCCCATAAATTATGCAGGCATCAAGAGAAACACCAGACTGAGTCACCACTTAGAAACCAACCCTTAAAATTCCATAACTAATAGTCTGTAAATGGAAGAATAATACATGCTTCAACCTTGTCATTGCTTTGATCTGTAACAAATGGCTGTACTTTTAAAGAAAAGTTTTATTGCCAGAATTAAAGTTTAACCCGAAAGCAAACAATTACATATTGCAAAACAGGTACATCCTTTTTTCCTCTCTGTGGTCAATTTCCCTTTTAGGCCCCAGTGTCTTGATCACTACTGTTTGATGAATCAGCTTTCCTGATAACTAGAGGTGCAGAGCCATCATCTAATGAAAACACTCTGCATTTTATGACTCCCTAGACTGTAGTTCTGCATATTAAAATAGAATTTCAATCTCAGTGTAAGAAATAAAATCAAATCTAGCATCTGTGGTTTGAACAGAACAGATAAAAATGCTGCTCATTTAATTTTAACAATATTTTTTAATGTCAGACAGTATAAAAAGAAGCCCTGGATGTAATTAAAAAATGCCTATAAATTAGAAATAAATTGGTAGAAATCAGCACAATTGTTCAGTACATGGACTAGTTTCATTAAACATACAAATTTGATGGCAAAGAGTTTTGAGTCCTATTTAAAAGTAACAGAACTACTATTTTACCACCTATTAAATATTGCTTTCATCTGTTCAGTAAAGGATAGTTCTAAGGTGAATGGACTTATCTCATCAATCTCTTTGGGTTTCTTAACTCTTTTCAGTGAAAAAGTTAATTTTTGTTAGGATCCCACAACAGCACCTTAGCTTTTTTAAAGCTACTGCACATGAAAGGCACCAATACGGTCTGCCAGGAGGTACTGAAAATGATGGGATTTTAGGGGACAACTGAATCTTATTTCAATCTATTCACAGGGAAGACACTCATCCTTTAACACAGTGATACAGGCACAGAAATACTTAACACTACTATTAAGGCAAAACAGCCTAATAAAGGTACTATGCATTCAGTCTACTGCAATTACGCTATACTACTGTTTGTCTGGGGTGGCTTTCCCCCCTCCTTTGTAAATCAAGCAAAATTCTCTCTTTTTCTTCCCTTCCCTTCCCTTCCCTTCCCAAAATGGGTTTAGCAGAGCTGTGTAAAGGTAACTGTGATTTTGAGTTTTACAAAGGTCCATGGTCTTTGGACAGGTTAATGTACATGCTTTCTCCTGCTGCTGAACTCAGCTGTATACAGGACAATCTATATCACTGTTTCTTTGCTGTCACATTTCATTTTTGCTAATAATGTTTTCCCATATAAATTTTCCCATAGAAAGCCTGGGAATTTAGTAACAAAAGAGTAAGAAAATGCTTCTACAAAGTAGAACAAATACTGCTTTTTAAATTTTCTGTTTCCTTCAATTATTCCTCTTTTTAAGAATAGCTACATAGCAAGAGTGCTATTTTCTGTAACAATACCCAATGTTGCAAGGAACAGATGGATCTCTTGGAAACCACAAAATAAGCCATAAATGCTAAACTTTGTCTAGAGCACAGGAAAAATGCACGTAGAAGGCTCATATTCTAATAAGCTGAAATGTCTATGATCTAAGTAGTATATAAACTTATTAATGGAAGCTGAGTGCCCCAAAAGGTTAAGTAAATATTAATTCTTCATTGTTACAAACTAAACAATTTAGCCATAAAATAAAACAACAATAAAAATAATGATAATTTTTAAAAAAACAGCAAAGCCTTCCTTTAGAGATAACCTTTAATGGAGTATCTGTTTTCATATAAGGTTAGCCCTTAAACACTCCATTGACTCATTTTTCTGCTGCTCCCTCCTATCACAATGTATGATATTCGGCTGCACTAGTTACTGTTTGCAGTGATATTCCTTGATCATAGAATCATAGAATCATAGAATCATTGAGGTTGGAAAAGACCTCTAAGATCATCGAGTCCAACCGTCGACCCAATAATGGTAATTAATGACAATCCAATGCAAGGTTAATGTGGTGCTAAGGAACATTACAAAAGCAGATCCTATTTTTATTAGCAAGAGTTAAGGTTGGACCAGATGATACTTGAGGTCCCTTCCAACCTCGCATTCTATGATTCTATGATGACAGTAACCACAGGATTAAATCTGGTATGATATAAAAGGTTTCATGATGTGGTGATGGCCTGTCCCTGCAAGATATGGGATGCCATGAAGTGTGCCACAGTGCCAGAAATCTGTAGATTTAGTCAGTTCAGTTGGATGTATGATTTTAGAACATGAGCTTCCAAACAAATATAAATGACAAAGTAATCTCTGATGGGAAGAAAAGAGTAGAGGGACTGAAAAAGCCTAGAGTTATTATTAGAGATAGATGAGCATATTTAAAACGTGCGCTGATTGAGATTTCTGTCTATATTCAGAGCCAACCAGATCCTGAGTAGTTTTTCAGCTCAGGAAAATTTAGTTAAGGACTAGCTAGATCAGCCTTACTCTACAGCTGACAACCTTCCCCTTCTGTCCTTATCCTCCTTCACTCTTCAGTGTACTTGTCACTCTTGATTATGCTCATGAAGAAGCTAGGCAGAGAACTAGTGGAATTAATACAACATTTGCTGATACACCATTGCTTGTTTCTGGTACCTTTATAATGAAAATTACACTGACATGTACAGACAGCCAAGCCTTGTTTAAATAACATTGCCCAACTTTGCGCAGCCAGACTATAGTATATAACATGAACACACTCCTAGCCATTCCTGCTGTAAGTAGGAGAAGGGCTAGGAGGCACAGTGCTCTGAGAGGAGATCTCTCATCTCAGGGGAGAACAGCATTATTATCTCTTGCACTGCAGGACTACCTGGGAGCTTAAGCCATGGATAAGGGCTAGTGGCAAGCCCTGGCTCAACTAAAATTCAAGTAAGATTAAACTCTGTAGAGGATCTCTTGGGTAGACAGAAGTTGGGGGGAAAGTTCCCCTCCATGGGGAAACGGAGTAGAGGATTAAGTTAGCAGGGCTTATGAGGAAGCGGAAAAACATCAGGAATAAAAATCTGAAGAAGTCAGTGCAAATTATTAGGTTAGGAAAGATATTTGAGTAGGAAGCAGGTCAGAACTAAAGCAGTTTAGATGTCACTTAGCAGCACTTGTTTGTGCTTTTTGGATACAGAAAACAAAAATGTTAACCTAAGCCGTGACAGACTTCCTATTAAGGATGGGACATCCCTTAACTAGAGACAAGAATAGGAATAAAATAATACCCCTTTCTCCACCATCTCCTTTTCAGCACAATACTAACAATGAAGTTTGATTTGTGCAGTCAACACCCCTTCAAGGAGTTTTACAAAGTGAGTGCCACAGCTTCTCAGATTTAATAAAACCTATTATATACGAACGAACAACATCAATCCAGAGAAGCTACAAAAACACGTTAGCAATTGCTGAGAGTGTCAGCCAGTGATCCTGATCAGTCAATACTAGGCACTTCTAAACACTGTCTCCTTTGAAATTAGCTGCTGTTATATATGTTATGACACAGCGCTATACCTGCCCTTGATGTTGCATATCGATTGACTGCACTGGTACTTGAGCACTGCCCATCGTCTGACAGGATAGATGTCTTCAAATAGCATGGGGGCAGGGGTAATTCTGTGCCACCTAAACATCTTTGATCTACAGTTACGATTATTTACTGTCATGATTATCTGCTTTGATTGTGAAAACTGGAAAATTGCCACGGCTCTTATAAAACAGTATGGTCTCTTACATGCAAAAACTTCACTTATCAGATGCTTTTGCAGCTCACAGCTCCATTTAATGGTACTTGGTTAGGAACCATGAACATGGGTATGGTCCTTGTTCTCAAACACATGCTTCTTAGGGAAATGTCTTATATTAAGTTGAAGACAATTTTTGTTGTTACAACAATATGTGCTTTCACTAAAGAAATGTTTATAAGATGGAAAAGGAAACAAAAAATATATTTTAAGCATTCTGGGACAGAGATTTTTGAAGCAGCCTGGAAGATGAGAACAAAAGGTGCATTTATATAAGTTTTGTAAAAAAATTATTTCCTTTTCCACAACTGTTTTCTTGGGGATGAAGACAGTTTTCATAAACAAAAAAAATATTTTCCATACACAAAAAATTACATGACTTTCATTTAGCAGCAGTAGGTGTTGCTGTCTATGCAGATGATCTGTGGATAATTTGAACCCAGAAGCTCTTGTCTTCCTAGCCTTCTTCTGGGATACCCAAATCCCTCCCCTGCCTTGTCCTTTTGGCCTTATTTCCCAGATCTCTCACAAGTCTCTCATTTTGAGGTGGTGATCTGAGGATAAAAGTTTTATACATGAAAATATTATTTCTTCAAATATATTTTCTTTCACTGTGCTCACACTCATATCCAACGTAGTGTCCCATGCAAACACAGCAGACCCTGAGGAGCACGTCACCTTCTCCACAAAGGCTCCTTGAATCAAGCTACTCTAGAGGACAATGATGGGAAGGAATACAGTTTTTCATCTATTTTTTTAACTTTTCAATCAGCAGTTGTTAAAATTGTTGTCTTCTCCTGGACAAACTCCTACCTGTATAAGCTTTTCCAGTGCTACTCCACTATGAAGAACAACGAGCAGTTTTGAGTGCTAGCATGATATTCAGACTTGGGCTAGCAGAATACCAATGCATAGTGAAATGATAATTAAATTAGCCTTTAGCAAAGCAATCACAGAAAAGTGTGATCATTTGTGCAGACAAAAGCAGTTCTTAGTGAATATTTCACATAGGTTTGTTGCATATACTGCAATGGCTCTACTTTCAGTAAAACTGTGCCACAGGAACTTGTATTTCTTCTACTGCTCAGGCTACTGCTTTTGCACTGAAGAAATAAAAGTGTGGTCCAAAGAACTCTGAAAGGCAGGCTTGCACTGCAATCTAGTGAATGACTTCTTGAAGAGAGTGATGTCATTTTGCCCTTGTACTTTCATTTTAAAAGTCAAAATATTTGTAAGTGACTTTGCACGACGAGTAAAAATAAAGTAAAATCCACATCCTGTGGGTATAAACACAGGCAGTTCTCCTTGCCTAGGGAGACAAGTCTCTTTCTTTACTTGAACTTGGTCAGAAAGAATCAGACAAAGATTTTTAAAGGCCAGTAGTAACCTTAGATCTTCTATTCTGACCTTAAGTACAACAAAACACAGGAATGCACACACACACAACTTAAACTTTCATACATTACTTCAGCCATTTTCCAAAAGCTGCCTGGCTAGAACAAAGAATAAGAAACATCATCTACCTGCCCAGGCTATCTATGAAATGTGAATGGTGTTTTGTTATTCCTCTCTTATATGTAAGTAAGTGGACTGTTCACATACACATGCTTATTTCCCACAAAACTTTTCAGAATATTTGTGTCTGGAATATATATGTTTGTCAATTGAATCACACTTTCCAGGCTGACTGATTCCCAGCTTCAAAAAGAAAAACTGGCTATATTGGACCTTGAAATCTTGGTTATTGACCCCTTATGTATGAAAGTAAGAAAATAAATTTTCTAAAAGTCTAGATTATTCCCCAAAGCCAGTTTCTCTCCAGAAGCAAGACCCCTACCTACAAGCTTCAATCTAGCTGGTCCAAGAGTGTGAGCCTCAAGGACTTGCATTCTTGCTCAGAGATGGTATTGGCTGGTACTGGCCCTGGTGTCTAACCCACACCTATTCTACCAAACTAGCCAGGTTTTAGGAATGGGAAGAAGAGGACGAAGCAGAATAAGGGTGTTTTTTCTCCATTCTCCTACAGTTTTTTGAAAAATTAATTTCTTATACTTGTTTTAAAGCCCAGTGGAGATTTTCTTTCTTTTGTTTATCAGCAGTGAACTCAACTAATCTGAAATTTCTGTCCATCTATAAAAGTAGATACAGATGCTAACGTATATTATGGAAGGGCAATACAGCCAGGTACGAGCAATCCAGTTTTCTGGCAACTCCAGGCAATTTCTTGATGCAAGTGATCAATCAACAGACTAGAGGTGATGATTTGTTGGACCTGCTACTCACAAACAAGAAAGAAGTGGTGGAAGATGTGAAGATCAAGGGCAGCTTTGGCTGCAGTGACCATGAGACTGTGAAGTTTAAGGACTTAAGAGAATTCAACAAAGGAGAATTACAACTGTGGACTTCAGAATTGCTGATTTTGGCCTTTTCAGGGCTTCCCAGGTCTCCTCCCAGCTGGAGCTTGTAGGAGGGTGAGAATACCCACAGGACGGAGGATTGAGATAGGGAGCACTTAAGCCAGTTACACATACAGAAGCCTGTGTGACCAGAGAGGAAAAAGGCAAACATTGCACCCGTCTTAAAGAAAGACGAGGAGAGGATGGATCCAGGCAACCTACAGGCCATTTGGCCTCACCACAGTCCCTGGAAGGGGAAGGAGCAAATCCTCTTAGAAGCCATTTCTAAACACATGAAGGACAAGGAGGTATCTGGGTAGAGCCAGCATGGGTTGACCAAGGGCAAATCCTGCCCAACCAAACTGATTGCTTTCTGTCATGAGGTAACCAGCACTGTGGACAAGGAGAGGGCAGTGCGTGCTGCATACGTTGATTTGAGCAAGACCTTTAACACAGCCTCTTGTAGTTTTCTTCTCATCAGATTGATGAGATAAGGGGATGTATAAGTGGTCAGTAAAGTGGGTGGAAAATTGCTTGGAGTGCTGGGCTCAGAAAGCTACTACCACTGATGAAAACAGCAGCTCTGCAGAAATGCCCTGGGGCCCTGAGGGACAGCAGGTTGCCAGAAGGCAGCAGTGCTCCTGGGCAGCAAAGCAGCCCCCGCACCCAGGTCTGCACCAGCACGGGTGCAGCAGCAGGGCCAGGCACTGATGCTGCCCCGCGGCTCAGCACCGGTGAGACCGCACCAGGAGCGCAGGGTCCAGGTCTAGGCTCCTGGCGCAGGACAGACCCTGACGTAGAGGATCAAGTCTAGCAGAGCGTCCCTGCGATGATAAGGGCTGGCACCTAGGATGTACAAGGGGAAGTGGAGGGTGTTGGACTGGTTCATCCCAGGGAAGAGGATGGTAAGGGGAGACCTCACTGCTGTCTGCAGCTGCCTGATGGGAAAAGACAAAGGCAGAGTCTTCTTGCAGATGCATGGTGATAGGAAGAAGCAACAAGCAAAAGTTGGAACATAGGAAAGCCTGATAAGGAAAACAGAAAGTACCATGAGGGTAGTTAAATACTGGAGCAAGTTGCCCAGAGAGGTTGTGGGATGTCCCATACTGGAGGTGTTTTAAGACTCAACCAGACAATTCCCTGAATGAGCCTGGCTTTGAGCAGGGTGTTAGACTAGGTGACCTCCAGAGGTCCCTGCCACCCTGAATTGTTCTAGATGATTCAGTGATTCTAGATATTTGGGTTACATGCATTTAGACAGAAAGCATATTCAAATGTTTCACTGCAGTGCCCTTACTTTTTTGTTAAATTTTCTTATGGCTCATGATTTTCATGGTTTTACAAGGCAGATCTAATTTTCACTTGTCACGTTTCCTTAGAACATATCGTGAAGCTGTCTTGTAATCATATGTATAGAATACTTTATAATTTAAACCACAAGATCTTTCCAATAATATGATTCCTTCATCAATTAGAGCTCAAGCTGCTTCCTTGACAGGCTGTGTGTCATGTGGACTATACAATCCATATATTCTGTCCTTAGCCACAAACTACTGACTCATCAGGAGAACTCAGATTCTTTTTTCTTTCAGCGAGGAAGGAGAGATTAGGAGATCAATCAGTGACATGCAAGTGTGTCTGAAAAAAAAAGGGAAAGGTTTGTCACAACGTCACATTTATAGCCACATTATGCAATTAACTAAAATGTAGTATCTGCTATGGAAGATTACTTTTCTTGTTGTAGTATAAAAAAAATTTACCCTGTGGGATGTAGTCCCAAATCTAGTGAATTTAATGCAAATACTGCATTCAAATTTAACACAGTCTTGATATTTTCTAGTGCATTTTTTGCTGTATTTTTTCAAACTTTAGATAATACTTTGGGTTTAAAAATCATCAGAAACTGCTTCCTAACTGAACCGTAGTGTGTGACAGTTCTTATTTGCAAATGAATCACAAAGTGATAAAGTTGTAACCTTTCATTACTCAAAATCATGTCCATACTAATTTAGTCATGGAAATCAAAAGTGGGAGACAGGGATGGCTTGCCACCATGATGATTTAAAAATATAACTTTTGTTTCTCTCTCAAACAGCCCAGATGGGAGAGGGAGGTAGCACCATTTCCTCCAAACCACTTAACCATAAAATGCTGAGTTTACAGATATTTTAAAATGTTACCATGTGAATAATATTCCTGTGTACGTATTCTTAGTTTACGGGCACTTGCCATATGGTGTTCCTGCAATTCGGTCTTTTTTCTTTTTTTTTGAACATACAGTGCATGTACTTGTGTCAGTCTCTCCCCATTGAATTCTGCTCATAATTAAACTCTTGGTTCGCGTAATCACCTCTTCTGTATATCCTCCTAGTGAAGGAAGTGACTTCTCAGGGGTGCAGCAGGGAGGGAACAAAGGCTTTACTTTCCTCTGTCCATGTTAGAGAGTGCTAATGTGATTCTCTGTAGCTGAGGTTCTTAGCAAAGAAACTGAGGATTTACAGTCCTCCAGCTTTCTCAGCTAAGGGGTTCTTCATGGCTTTCAAGAGCTGACCTTGCAAAGGATTGTGTTCTTTTAATGCACTCCCTTTTAGAAGAGAGCTTACCTGTTTTCTCAGCCTGATGCAAATACTATTAAAATGGGTTTCCATGGATACTGACATCAATAGGAAATGAAAGAGGGCTGTCCTCCTTTCTGACCCACTGGAGTTCCTCACTGTTGCTATGGCAAAACTTACAGATGTCGCTGGTATTGTTTTGCATAATCTGATTTAAAATCTACAGTCTGGGCAAAAGTATTCTGTAGGGATGGGTAAATACTTCTGGGGCAGAACAAGTGAATATTTGAGATTGATGACAGTCTTCGAAGATTTCTCAAACTTCAGGATAATTTGTAAAACAAATGGATTATTCTACTAAATATCTTTCTCATAGGTCCCTGTCAAAGCCAGAAGTAGAAGTTCAAAAGGGAATGAATGTCAACACTTTTTCAAATTAATGAATTTGGACTTAAATTTTGTCATTTTACACCAGCTATCCCATATGGTTAAAAGTAATTCTCAAGTTATAAACCAGCAAAGAACCATATTTTGGAATTTCCTCATTGTGGACCTGGATCAAAGACCAGGTAAAAGGAAGTACCTCAGCTGATCTGACTGGGATGTGGACCCAGCTGCAAACCCCAGCTTAGACATTCATGATAAATGGATACTAATATTTTAACATCCTAATATCAAATAATGACTTTTGGTGTTATATAGCTTTTATTTCATTCATTTTATTATTTGACCAGGAAGGTTTTTAGGAATATTCCTGCATTTCATAAAAAGCTTCCTTAAAAAAAATGAAACACTCTTTCCCCACTTTCTCCAAAATACATGCACACAAAATAAAACAATCCACTCCCCCTGAGATCCACAAACCTTTCAAGTGGCATAGATGGGACTTCTCTAGCAGTTAAGATTTATTGCCTGTGTCCCAACACTTAGAGATGGATATAGGATGTTCTGCCAAAGAAAAGAAATTGAAAATTGGTAGAAGAAATAACTGTAGGGGCACACCAGTCAAAGAAAGGGTCTGACCTCCCCAGTAAGGCATTATTTTATCATTTTATGTCACCTGGATTAGTCTGCTTGTTTGAATTTTCTGTGTGTATGTTTTATTGTTTTATTTCCCATCCTGGTCATAAAGGGCACATTTATTGTTTAGTAAGCAGAATTAGGGTGGCTGCAGTTTACATAGTCAATAGCAGTCAAACACTAAGGTCAGTATCTATCACATCTTGGAAAAATTGGGGTTAGAGCAGGTGAAATTATCATTCCATTTTGTTTTTATGGCTCTAATAGAAAGCCACAGAGTCCCTGACCCCTGCTGCCACTCATGTCTTGGTCTAATAGCAATGTATAACCTTCGACACTCAATTAAAACAGGAAATAAGGCAAAGAAGGGGTCAGTATGCATGTTTGGCCAATCTGAGCCCTTGGAAAAAAGGTCCAAGAGGCTTTCAGAGAGGGAGGAAGCGGGGAAGAGGGAAGGGCAGGAGGGAGAGCAGGAGGGAAAGGGGAAAGGAGGGAGGAAAAGGGAAGGGGGAAGGAAAATAAAGCCATTCCGCATTTGTATGTTGGGTGACCTTAAGTCCTTAAGTGAATTAAAGCATCCTGCTGCATGGCAATTCATACACACTCTGTCTCTCATCTAAAAGCACAGGTCTGGCTCCCTGGCTGCCTGAGTGGTACAAGGTTGATGCCTTTGGTTTTAGAATTCAATACATAGCTCCTTTCTTTAACTAATTTTGCTATATAAATGAAAAATAAATTATTTATTTCCATCTGGTGCTTGTGTGTGAGGGGAAAGCAGGAGAAGAGTCACTTGAATTTGAAAGCCAACCCCAAGTAACACTGCAAGTAATATAGGATCAGCTAAGAGAAATGGTTTGCAGATTAGTCTGATACCTGTCACTGGATCTCAGAGAAAAGGAAGCCCTATTACTTGTTCTTACTTGAGGGAATAGGTTTTTCCTAAGAATAAAAGAGCTTTAACTATTCCCAGTCTAATTCTAGATTCCTATTGTGAGCTGCATACTCTTATGGATTTGTAAGGCTATATGAATCTACAGCAACCACATAATCTTACTTGCAGTAAGCCACAGAAGGCAACCTCACTAATCCCAACATCAAGTCACCAAATTTGGTCTGAGTTACAATGGCAGTTTCAGAAAGCTATTCAGTCTTGATTGAAATAATTCAACTAATGAACCACCTGGCATGACTCTAACTAAACTTTTTCCAGGGGTTAATAGGTCTTGCTGTTAGAAAATGCATGCCTATTTTCTATTTGCAATTTTCTAGCTTCATTTTTTAATTGCTGGACTGAACTGACATTTTTCCAGTAAATTATTTTTCAGTTTGCTGAACAAAAATCAAAGGAAAAATCAGTTTGGGATTGACAAAAATAAAATTTTTTGCTTTCCCTTAAAAACTGTTTAAATTGAAAACAGTTAGATTAGTTTTCAGATAGTTTGGAGATTTCTTAAAAGCTGTTTGACAGTGAAACGTAGACATGTTTCAGAACTAAAGTATCACCTATTTTGCAGTAAAGAAAAGCAAACTGAAATGAAGGTTTGAATTTTTAGGAAAGAGATGAGGTTTGACTGAAATGAGTCAACAGTTCAGATAACCTTTTCGGGTGAAAGAAGATTTTTTCACCATCAAAAAATATTACCACCTCTCTTTCCACCATGCTTTTTTTTAGTGTGAGATGAGAGTTGTATATTGCCGTAAATCTATTCATTTCTCTAACCAAGGCAGCAAAGGTCTAGAAGCATTACTAAAGACTAAGGAGTTAAAAACTGCATTTTTGGCTTGCAGCACCAGCACATGATAGTTATGACTTACTGTAGTCTGACAGACCAATGTGCAAGCAACTGGTGGCAAGTTTAGGTTAGGGATTTCTTTAACCTAACAAGAAGCTAAGGAAAAATTCCTCCTACAATTGGACAGATTGTAACTGCATTTCTGTTCATTCTGTTCTTGGAATTCCCATTAGAGTTTTGCAAAGTCATCCAGAAAGGATCATGCAATGCATTTTGCCCAGAGGCCTGGAATTACATCTGGGCCCACTAATGCATTGCTACATATTTTCTGGTAAACAAAAACTAATTCTATGGCTGAGTAATTAAAGAAAAGAAACAGGAACATCAGACACGACCTGTTTGGCCTTAAAAATTCATAATGTCTCAATTCAGGGATACACCTTAAGTTAGGAGGCTTCCATAAATTCATGCCAGACTTCAAGCACACACTGAAGTACCTTCCCAGCTCTTCAGGAATTAAAGCCTTAGTTTCTGGGGTGTTTTACAAAAAAATGTACCTCTAAGCCTAAGCTGCTATTATGTAAAGCTGATGTCTTCTTTGGCACCACAAAGGCTGAAGTATTTAAAACAAATGCAGAGTTACAAGCTTGTGCACAGTCAATGCAATGGGTCACAGAAATCAAGGGGAGTCAGTTCAACGACTTTTTATCATTAATTTTCTCAGCTGCATGTGTTACTGCAGATCCTTTGTTGTGAAGGATCCTGGGCAAGGAAGTAGGGCCACAGGTTCCAGTAACCTCAACAGAGGTCAGTGGAAATTATGTTCCAGCCAGCTCATTTTAAGGTTTAATGGCCTGCAGCTTTTTGAGTATTCCTTTCTTATTGTCGCTCTTTTTTTTTTCCTTCTTTTTCTTTTTCTTTTATTTTTCCCCACAAGAAAGGCAAAGCCAGACTCTCTGGCTCCTCGTACTCCCTCTTTCTGTGTGAGGCTGACTGGTTGATAGCAAATGATGAGAAATGTTCTGAGTTCAGTTGTCACCACAGCTATCCAAAACTGATGAAAGGAGTGAAACGTAGTTGTTCAGATTAAATTAGCTAGCAATAACTCACACGTTTCATTTGTCAGAAACATTTCTGCTGCCACTGGGGAAAGCTGGAACAGACCTCTGAGCTTCACATGGGAAAAAAGTTCTCATTCTCACTCCTAGTGAAGCAGTAAGAACTGCTCTGCAATGGCTTTCTACTTGAATGGAAGACTAGGAAGAAATAGGGAAGAAAAGCCCACTCACTGCTGTGTATTTCGAAGACCCCACACACATCAGTCCCTTTTGTTTTCAAGATCATAGAATCATAGAATCATAGAATCATTGAGGTTGGAAAAGACCTCTAAGATCATCGAGTCCAACCGTCAACCCAACACCGCCATGCCCACTAAACCATGTCCCTAAGCGCCTCATCTACACGTCTTTTAAATACCTCCAGGGATGAAGCAGTTTAGTTACTGTGGTTACAATAGGGGGTTCTCTACAGGTGAATTTAACAAATTTAGTCATTGTGGGCCTCTCCACTTCTTCTAATAATCTGTGTCACCACGTTTTCTGTCTTACACCACAAGGTAAACATACCTGCAGATTCCTATCCACAGCTAAGAGAGGTGAGAAACGTCCAAATAAACTTTAAAGTATCCGTATTTTTCCTGTAGCTAAGATCTGTTTTTAAAAATCTCTCCATTGTAACTGCATTAGCTCATTTCCTGTATTAGAGAGACGAAAAAGTCAAGAGGCACCGTACGTTCAGCTAGTTTTAAAGAAAACCATTTTCTTCCGCATGCTTTTTTCCCATGGTTTATTAAATATTTGTAAATCTGAGCCAGTTAGCAGCAGTAAACTAATGCATCTGCTTATTCGACCAAGGGTCCAGCATATTCCAAATCTGAAAAACATCTGGAGGTGATTTCTTAGAGACCTTGCAGTGTGGTTCTCAGACCTTGCTCTGCTCTCCTCTTCTGTGACTGACATGAAGCACGCTGAAGTCCATGCAATGCTTTCCACTGACTTCTCGCAGCTTTAACTGGGCTGCCAGTGGAAATAGCCTCACTTTGCAAGAGAGAATACAATTATTTTAGAAACTTTGCACTGAATAATACTGGGAAGTGTTGCATTTTGTCTAACATCTGCCCTCCTTTTTCTGTATGTGGAAACTATGGGTTGAGTTAAGGCAAGGCTTCCTTTGAGTTTCCCTTACTGCAGCTACAGTTAAAATTATTGACATACATTGCTCCGTTCTATGTTCAAGAATGAAAATAGAAGGTAAAACTAGAAATACTATCTCACTTTAATTCTAATGCCATTGCAGCCCTTAGTAACAATCCTGCCTACAGCTAAGAAAAAGGGGAGGGAGATTATCTATTAAACTTATGTAATGTATAATCCAAATGAGATGTTGTTCTTATGATGTATTAGATCATGCATCACCAGAGCCAGCTGTCACTCCAATGATGTATTGATGTAATAAATCATAGTGGGACACACTGATAAAGTATTACTCAAAAGAGAGTGGTGTCCATGTGAAAAGCAGTACTGCAAAAAAGTCAGACCAAAAAAAAAAAATCAAAGCAACAAAACTGTGGCCTGGAACTGGATTCCCTAACACCAGACAAATGGAGGAAAAAAACTGCAATTAACTGCCAACATCAAGACACCAAATAGAGCTCTTATTAAAGCAAACTAAATTTTACCTGCAAAGAGGATCGGGCTTTGAATGTCCTCTGAGTTACAATTTCTACCATCAAAGAACCACTTGTGGAATGTTCTTTCACACATTTCACACAAGAGATACCTAGCTGAAATTATTTTTATTTGGGTTACACTCATCATTCAGAAATAAAAACCTGAAAGAGAACAGAGGAAAGAGTTCTGACATGCCAAAGCATTTTGCTTTGACCCTTTTAGGCAAAACATTTTGATATTTTATTTTGAAATGTTTTGAAATATGCATTAAGTGTTGGAACACAAAATGTGACTTTGAACCTAAGTAGGGCTTTTTTTTTTATTTAAAAATTGTCAGTAAATAAAGACTAGTTTCATCAGTGACCAAAGATAAAGAAAAATCCTGAAGGGTCATGTCTTACCACTTGAATCTTATATTGTGTAAACATAAAAATATTTTTGATTGCTCTAGAAAGAAAACTTTTTCAATCGATGTTCTTTCTGATCATTTTTGCTTCAATTTGCTTTGGAAAATTAAGAAGTGAAGTAGAAATTTTACCACAGTCTAACCTGATATGATCGAAGATCCATTTTCTCTGGTCAGTACAGAGCAAACCTGTATACATAAATAGAGAGATGATGGATGGATGGATGGATGGATATCTATCACAAATACAGCTGTCGGAGAATTTTCCATAAAATTAGTCTGTTTTCTTTGCAAGTACTGCAGCTCACACAGCCAAGTGAGGAATTAAATGTTTAGGAGTCTGTTCTGCTTTCACCAAAAGCAAGGGCCCAATGCCCCCAGCAGATCAAAGCAGCTGTTAAGCTGTTCAGAACTAATGGCTGCATTTTACATTGACTGTAGGACCTGGGCCTCATTGTCTTTGACGGGTACCTCATAGAGCCTTGCAAAGTCCTATGTCTTTGAAAGATTACAATGAATAACTTTGTTGAAGATCTGTACAAAAATAGCTAATGATACTAACAGAAATGATAGACTATAGCAAATATTTTCTGGATTATTGTTAAAATATAAAACTTAATACAAATGTTAATTACTTCTAAGAAGTACGAAAGATTTTTCACCTTTTAGAGGTTTCATTTTTCAGATCCAGTTATAAAGGAATGCAGTTTTAGTTATAATATTGATCTCACCTCTTTGCCAGAGTGTAGCTAATTCAATTATTTCTAATTATGTGAGTGGTGTGGCCAGGCTAATTTCAAAAGACCGTTCTACAAAGGCAAGCTGCTGTGGAAAGCCATGTCTCTTCTCTTGCTAAGAATGACAGGCGGGCAGAGGGTCATTACGAAATTAAGATTAAGCAATTGTGATGTTCGCCTGCAATCTGCAAACAGGTTTAAATCAGACCCTGGCAGGAGAATTGAAAGAAGTCAAAACTGTCAAGGAGAAAAAAAGCTTAGGTCTTCAAAACCTCAAATAGGTGAAGGATTTGTGGGGTCACAAGACCTGAACTCTGTAACATTTGCAGAAGTAAAATCTCTTTTACTAAATTACCCAACAAAATAATACACTGGGAATTCAAACGGAGAGCATCTCTTTGTACTAACAATAACACTTCACTTAAGGCAGGAAAGTGACATTTCCATCCATTATTACACATTTTACCTAGCTTTCCATATAAGCCCTGCAAACCCATCCTTCCAGATTGTTCAGAAAGGTAACATCTTTCCTTCCTCCATCAACGTTATCCACTTTAGAAACTATCTCGGTCCACTGGATGTGAATTACCAATCACATATAACATGGAAAGAAAATATCATAACCGGCAGCAGAATTTACCCTAACTTTGTATTTTCTGCATATTTGTATATCTCTATAACAGCCCAGGACACATTCATATATGTGAGAATCCCCTATACACATTTAGCACCCTGTCATAATCACAAGGCTGCCTGTATTTGCCATGTTGAGGATCCAGGAATAATGCAAGTGATGTTTGGTAAACTTTTGATGTGAAAGGTTTATTCTGAAGGATAAATCAATTCAGTTTCGCATGCACAGGGAAGTAACAATTAAGAGTGGTGGCTACAACTGAGTTTTACACTGAAGTTTGATGTTAGCACAGATTCCAAAGGAAAGAAGTGAATTCACAGAGATCCGAGGCAGACAAACCATCTGCACATGCCCAAATAATAAAATTTGCTGAGTACCACACTCCAGCAGCAGCCTCTCAGACTGGCAAAACTTGGCTGGAAATCTTGTGAGAACAGTTACTCATTACTGCAAGCTTTCGAACATCCTGCTTTACGTTAGAAATAATGAGAACAGAAATTTCTGATGAAGTTGGATACTTCTGCTTCCTACCAGGATGGAAGTATAAAGAAGGCAAAAAATAAAACATAAATTAAAAAAAAAGTTACAGTAAACTGTTTTGTACCTCAGAAGCTAATGGATTCCAATCTAAAGGGGAGGTTTGAGCAAGTTTTAATATCAAGAAAGTTGAGTCATCTGTTCTTTCTGAACATACTAATAAGATAATTTGATTGTAACAGTGCTACAGCACGAACGCTATCTAAGCACCCTAGAACTGCACATTTGCAGGTGTCAATCAATAATTTTCCAAATACATTTTGAAATTGTATAGAAGATTCAGACATTTAGTGTCTATTTATTTTAATAGGAGAGTTATTCACACCACTCAGACACAGATCAGGCTATCTGTGGTGATGTAGAATCTTAAATATCATCTTCCGTGTTCCCTTTGCTTCACTTTATTTGATTAATATATACCTTACTGAAAACTACATAACACACTCACAAAGAAATTTTGGTTCTACAGAGAGCAAAGTCTTAAATCTCACAGACTTCTGTAAGAGCAGGATTTCACTTACAACCCCCACTTACAAGGTCACACAATATAGGATTCAAGTGGTAAGACATGACCTTTCAGGATTTTCCTTTATCTTTGGTCACTGATGAAACTAGTCTTTATTTACTAACAATTTTTAAATAAACTCAAGGTATGCTGTTTACACTAAAAAAAGCCAAGAAAGAACTCCCTAGAAAGGAGGGATAAAAGGAGTGAAATCAGTTTCTGGAATTAATTAAAAGATAATATTCACAGAGGAATGGGCCAATGCCACAAATAATTATCACTTGAGATTACACAGTCAAAAAGGCCAATTAAGGCACCAAATATAGCTAATGAGAATTCTTAATTGATAATTTTTCATGCTCTTGGATTAATCTTGTATTTTATCCTTAGTTCATCACACATACAGAATCATTTAGTCTGCTGCCTCTGTGTTCACTGAACAAGAACTGTCTCACACAGAGAATGGGCTTTGAAGAGAAAAAGACACCTGTGTGGCCAGAGACGAAGCTTGCATTATGCTTTAGCAAATATTGCAAAGAGGGTGGGGAAAAAACAAGCCCAAGAACTTGCTCCTCCTCTCACTTACATCTGTGACAATTAGCACTATACCTATGAGTCATTGCAATAGAAAGTAGACGTCAGGGAGAAGATGCAGCCTAAAGACTCCACTAGTCACCTCTGTACACGGCATATATTTCTCCCTCGTTTTCATGAGGCAAACAGATGTCAACACTAAGGAGTCTGGGATCCCTCCACACCCATCTCCTGCTTCTTGCAGCTTGCCAGTCTCTCCTGCCCCAATTGTTCAGTCAATATTCCATTCCAGATTTGCAACACTAAGCCCATCTATTTTGATAATAAGTTTATGAAATCGGATGTTGTTGATATTAAAAAAAAAAAAAAAAGTGGGGTCCAATTATTTATGGAGAGAAAAGAAAAGGAAACCTTTTTGCTTGAAGCTTGTAAACATATTTCTGGGATGTCCATAGCAGTCAGGTTCACAGACAAGATACCAGACATAAGCCAAGGCACAGTGACAAAGACATTCATGCTCCCCATCAAAAGCATAACCTTTAACGAACAATAGTAAAGTAAATGCATTTTACTTCTGGCTTTCATTCTCTTCATCCATGACAAACAAAAGACAAAAAGTTAATAAAACCTTTTAACCTTTTCCCCTTAGGTCTTATGTTAACCTTGGGGCAGACGTGATCATTGAGTGGTCATGGCTTGGTGGAGGTAGATTACTTCATCAAGACGTTGGATGCCACCTCTGTGCACCAGGATGAACAGTGTATCCACTCCTGAAAGGATGGAGATTCAGTGTTAGCCAAACAAAACTATACTAAAGGAAGGGGAGAGAAGAGAGACAGAAACCCTGAAGAGAAAACCTAAGAAAAGGGTAAATCAGTCAATGGGGTTTTATATTACTCCTGAACTCAGTCTTCCTCTCACACCTCTATGCAACGTACAAAGGATCTATTCCTTACAATTCTCCCTCTATTATATTGCACTTTCCATGTTGTCTTGGTTCAAGGTGCTGTTTTTTACCTCTTCCCCCAGAAGGGCAGACATCCCTGGTGTCATTGCTGCTCTTGTCACCACTCCAAGTTTCAGCTTTACCCATTCCCTCTGCCAGCCTACCTAAGCACTGTCTCCTGAACGTTTCAGCAGTGACTGTCAGGGAAGTAATGGAAAGCTTACTTCACTAAAGCACATCCAGATGCAAAGTTGTGCCGTCCTCAGGCTCAGCAAACTAGAGGGTAGACTAGTGTGACCCTTCAACTCTGGTATTCCAAAGACTGTTTTCTTTGGATACCTGCCCCCAGCACCCCCCAGCTCCTATGGTGCCCTGGCATTCAGGGCATGTCTATACAACTCCTTTGAATTTGCTCCAATTTAAACCTGGAGGCTGTAGGACTAAATACAAATTGTGAATAGCCACAGAATGAAAAAAAGGAAATCTTGCAAGGTATCGTCCTGAGAATGTTTCAAATAACATGTGGTACTGGAGAGCCACTGTCTCAATTTTAAAAGTAATTTAGCAGCTCAATGGCATGTCTGCATGGCATAATGCATGACCAAGCAGCAGTCCTTCAGCTGGTACTGAATGAATCAGCTCTAGAAACGGAAGCAGCATAGTTACAACATGCAGTCACTGTATAGGGCAATCGGCTTGCAGCAGACCCGCAACTCTTCAGCCCTGTTCAAACCATGAACCAAAACACCTATCTGAGCTTGCATTTGAGTCTCTCTGCAGGTACTCATTGCACTTTGTCACCCACGCTGGTCTGGAAGATAGCTGAAATACAGGTAACACAGCATCAGGTTATACAGTGTAGATGGTTCAATAAAAGCCAGTGGGATTTTGCATCCTACCCATCCTACCCTACCTTAACTTAAATCAGTAGGATTTTCCATCCTACCCAGAGTAAAATAAGAAAGAGTTGAGCTAATACTTACCTGACATACAAAACAAAATTCTGCTATATTGGCAGAATGGTGACTAGCAGATCAGTATTGCAGAATATGCACAGCAGAAGAAGCTTAGATCAGAAATGCAACACGCTTCAGGATTTTACATAGTCAATGTGCTAGCAAAAGTCACTTGCCTTGCTAAAACAAGGTAAATTTTGTTATGAAAAGAAAATGAAGAAGAAAGACAGAAATTTAGCTCACCAGTTCGAAATTGAACCATAAATGCAATAATGACTTTTAATTGTTATTTCCAATTGTTACCCAAGTTAAAGTAAAAAATGTTCTGCTTTCTAATTGCATGTCACTGAGACTTTGGGCTGTTGCTTGTCATTTCCTTTCATTTCTCATTCATTGAGATGTTCAAAGGCTAAAGTGTGTCTCACCATTTTCAGGCACTAATTAGAGCTTCTTTTAATTGTAGGAGGGACAATATGAGCCTAATGCCAGTCAGCTTGTGTAAGGTCATAATGCTGCTAATACTCCAGGTGGTGTAACCCGTTCTCTCATTATGTTTAATATCGTTATGGATTTTTGCATTATATTTTCAAGTACTGTACTATTTAGGTTTGAGTTTAAAGTAAAGTTAAAAAACTTACACTACTGAAAATGTAAGTTGTGGCAGAAACTATCTCGTTTATCACTCACCACTCTTGGAATTTTCATTCCTAGTTCCCTCTCCATTATGAACAATCCCATGGCACCATTAATTTATTCTAACCAAAAAAGTGATTGCATTCTAGAAAAAGCATAAGCCTATATCCTCCTCTGCTGTCTGGATGACTCCACAGCAAAACTGACTTGAATCTGAAACTCAGTCTTGCACAGTGCTTTCTGCTCCTTTTAACTCCCACCAGTGTAGCAGACTCTACAACTTCAGAGATCAAAGCCTTCTTGCAGAGAAGGGACCAATCTGAACACTTCTTGAAGGCACGTTGGGTTTTCAAGATTATGTTTTCCCCTTTGTGGTGGTGTGCTCCCCCACAAAGCAATGACCACCAGTGGGGGTCATGATGGCTGCATCCAGCTTGTGCTGGACTTCAGGGATGGATGGCAACACAGTAGCTGAACGCTGTCTGGAGCAGTGACCCAAACATCTTGCTGGTATGCAAATATGACTATAAGTCAATCATCTTACTCGCTAAATAGTGGACAGCCCAGGGCCCGTTGAGCTCTCCTGCATGGCATGGGCTGCATGGCGGGATCTCCCCTTGAGTAGGGACGCCTCTCCAGGCTACTCCTCGAGGCTGAGAGATTCCTTGCCACAACAGATCCTCGGTAAGTGACTAATAGCATGCTAAACTTTGAAATCCTAGCTAAGTGATCTAAAGGAGTGATTGTGCATATATAATCCTTTAGACATAAACTGTTGACCAAGTCTGGGACTAGAACTGGATTCAGCTGCACCTAGACTCCTCTCCGAGAAGGAGTTTAGAAAGCAAGGGGGTCCTTTCTGAACTTCATGACTCAATGGGAGGGTGTCCCTGATAGTTTTTTCTGACCCTGTCCTCTATGCAGTAAATAATCAAGTGTACCTTGCCATCGAATCTTGTTAAAGCACTGTCGCATTTACCATTGAACTTTGTTAGCTCACTGTTTATACCAATAAAGTGTATTGTTGCTTCTCTCTTACTGAGTGAAGTGCAGTTCACTCCATCCGTGACACCCTTCAATCTAACACACCAGGTCATGCGCAGGAGGTCTGTAATAAAAGCAGATAATGCCTCATGATAATCTCAAAACTAGTAACTTCAATTAGTAGACAAAGAAACGATTTGAGACTAAAAAGATTTAAAAGAGTACATACATCATTGCCTATTTCATCAGAAATTAGACTTTCTCCTTGCAGCAGCTGGAACAAAACAGAACCTATTGCCATTCTACAGCAATGTGAACCACTCATCGCCTGGTGTCTCCTAGTGGGCTTTCTCCATCTGTCCCTTTCCCTGTTCACACTGGCTTTTATGTTTTCAAATTAGAGCAAAACAATGGTTAAGAAGTCCTGCTCTGATACTATCTTTTAACAATAGTTAAATACAAGCTATTAAAGCATACTTCCTGTGATGTAAAAAGAATCGGAACAGATTCTTTTTAGCATGATACCTCCACAAAGTTATGATTAAAAGACTCTACAAGAGTGACAGATCCAGACTCATGATTCATTTTTAAATTACCACAATAATCACTGGAGTCGATATATTCTATGTGCCGTCTTTCAGTCAGGCAAGCTCAAGAGAGACTAAGAGAAAACACAGTACCGACAGTGAGGTTTTTAAGTCTTTCTCTCATTTTCATTCAAATGCACTTAACTGCTGTGCTGCATTGCAAGGAACTTAAAAAGACCTCCTTGCTTGCTTCCTGCTGTTGGATACAGTGGGGCTTAACTGATGTTCTGCATCTTGGAAGTGCCTACACAACACCGTGTTTCTGTTTGCTGCAGCACACACCTGAGGGGTGGTAGCACTCCGAAGAGCTTTCCAAGTCTTGGCTGAAGCCAGCAAAGGTAATAAAGGAGTTGCTTCTACTGTGGTTTGGCATGGATTCGCTCACGTAGTAAAGCCAACATAAGAAAGAATTGGAGTTTCATTGCTAACTCTCCATAGTTAATTACACCAGAAAATTTTTACATCAGCTTATTTTACCTCAAGAAGGGGAAATTCTCAGCACCATTATCTTATTTGTATCAAAACAACAAAAAAAAGTATCTAGAGTAGCAGATGATAAGCAAAATTAACAACAGCAGAATTTGAGGGCAAAAGGAGCAATATACTAGCTCAAACAGTAACCAGAAACCTTGAAACAGAAATCTCCATCACCAATACTGAGCTCCTAGGGTGAAGCTTTCTGTGCACACAATGTGTGGTGGAAAGACAGAAGTCTCAAAGCTTGGATACTTCAAGCAGGTTTTTCTTGTTAGACAAATGACTATCTGCAAAGGCACTTTCCTATGGATACTGCCTACTGGAAGGTAAAATAAAATGCATGCACATGTTGCTTTTCAAGCATAATGCAAGTCCACCCTTGTTTTACAATCTAATTGGTTTAGTGAGTCTGGTTTCAGCAACAAATACTTGAGGCACTATACAGTTTTGCATGAGTGATAGAGTTTTGACTCTATTTCTGATGAAGCTCTGATAGTCTGGTAAAAAGACTCCTCTGTTGTACTAGAATTCATTACTTTGTATTTTGCTTATAAAATGATCTGGGCTACATTGTATTAACAATATTTGCAGTAAGAATAATCTCTGCTGAGTGCTCAGCAGTAAAAAGCATCCCTGCTAGTAAGTACTGTAGCACTTCAAAAGTACTTGGTGTCAGATCAACTTTGATCCCATAATTGCTATTAAATTCTTGAAAGTCTCCAAGAAGAAAGGAACTGATAGCAGGATTTTTCACGCTTTTTTAATTAATTTTATTTTACTTTTTTTTTTGTTCATGGGGTGGGAGGAAGCCTTTTTCTTCAAGCTGACTTTAGGTCTTCATAAACAAACAAAATGGCCAGTTAAATCGATTTTGACTAAATAACAAAACACCCAAAACTTTCTGTACAAGCTCTTCATTCCTTCAGTATGACCTTACTCTTTTAATACTAAATATGCCTGTGTGGCCTTTTGACTACAAGCATCATTACCTTGTCATCTCTTTGACATGAATGTTTGGATTTCCAAGTACCATAATGGTTTCTACCTAATGCTTTTATTAAAAAAAAAAAAATCGTAAAGTTTGACAACATGGCCATGTACAGCCTACTTTTTCCTATTGAATGTCCTCTTACTCAACTTCTTCATTTACCCTTATGTTTTAAAAAATTTTCTTAGCTACTTCCAGTGCCATTTCAGTTGTAAACACATCTTTACTGCCTTTCTTTCATGAGACTAAGTCCTCTGGCCTACTCTAGGAGTTGACAAGTCACCACTGATTTACAGGTGACCCATTTTATTAATCAGGTGTTTGTCCTGGCTTTGCTATAATTCCATTGTTGGTAACTGCTGATAACTCCTCCATGCCTTCTCCAAAAGGCATATTTTCTATCTATTTGCTATTAGTAAAATTGCTGGCCTTGACAGAGCACTATCAAACTACACTCCCAAAAAACTAAATTCAAAACAATATTTGGGGAAAAAAATAAATGAACTCTTATTCAGTGAACAATCTTAGTAAATGTGGCAGTAATGAGATAACTCATTAGCAAGTACTACAGCTGTGGGGCTTTAAATGGAAAGTTATCTTAACTCTTTCTGGTTTTCTTTGTGGCAGTCATGGAAGAGACAAGGCAGCGGTGAAATATCTAAAGCATAGCCATTTCCAACCTGCCATGGTATCCATGAAAGATTTCTTTCCTCTTGCAACTCTCAGGAGAACATGGGCTCCACGATGGCTGGTCACATAAACCATGCAGGCAGAAATGATAGGTGAAGGCAAGAGCTTCCTGTAGCAGTGATCAAGAATTTGCTGTGGGAGCAAAACTTACCTTACTGGGCTGTGCATCATCAGTGTATGCAGCTGTGGCACACACAGCAAGTACTGTGTAGCAGGAGAAATAATATCATACTATCCAGAGAAAAATAAAAGTTACTGTAGCAAAGCAGAGGTCTGTGACACTTGTAAATTATAAAAGTACCCAAAAGGATGTCATTAACCTTGAATCTCAATATAAAGGTACTAAAATAGTCAAACTGACAATAGTATGCAAGTATTTTCTAACGTTGCAATGGCATAGCCAAACACAATTTTACATAACTATATGAGCAAGGTGATTACCAAAGAAGGAAACATGGGTGCAGCTGCCCAGAAGAGACATCCAGGAATAAAAGTTGCCAGACAAAGGACAAGATAAGCATAGGGGACTGAAAACAGGCAGGACATCCTTCTGAATAGACAAGGATTAGTAGCAAGACAAAAGAAAACAAGATAATCAGTAAGGAAGCAGAGACCTTCTTTCAGGCAAGGGGCAATAGCCTAAACCCATCATGCCTCAGCAAGGAAAGCTAGCGATAAAAACGGCGACAAACCCACTCTGGCTCTGGCTTCTCCTGTTCAACAGCTCTCAGGCCTGATCATTGTGACCTCCATGACCAAGTGCCACCATGTACCCCAGCCATCAGCCCTAACTATATGGCATCAGTCCCTTGCTATTGCATCCTCATAGCTCACTCAGGGCATTAGTGTGGAAAACTTACATCTTTGTATATGTAGTTATGATGATTAATACTGTGTAAGAACTGATCGTTACTAGGGGTCGTGTTGCTAATGAATTAATTTAGCAAAGCTTTTTTTAGAGTTTACAACTGACCTTGATTCATCAGTCTTTTAAACACTCCATCACAGCAATCTCTGTAAGTGCCTAACTGATATGTGTATATATAGAGAGATATAAATTCAGTTGCAACATTATCATTGCATTTACTGGCAAAGACAAGAACTCTAGATGCCTAATGCTTTGCTAAATGCCTTCCTTCATGAAAGCAGCAATGACACTTTGATTTCTACTTCTGAAAACAGAATCACAAAGGCAGCTGCTTTTAAAACATACATTACATGAAGTGGTTGAAAATCCGTTTGCCTTGTGAGTCCATGCAGCTCCACTTACTTCAGCAGAACTGTAAGATTTAGATCAATTGAGTTTTGGCATTTGTGTCACTTACTATTTTGTAAATAAGACATTGGCAAAACCCTGTATATTGGCAAGATTACCTCTCCGTGTTCAACAGCAATAGGAATATGTGGAAGCAAAATAGTTAATGTCTTACAGGCCTTTGCAGGACTCACTAGTTAAGATACATTTGCAGCTAATGGTCTTGCCAGTTAGCACCATTTAATTAACAAAGGAATGGATTATTTGTAAAAGGATGTAGTGTCTGGAGCTTCCTTGTCTGAATGATTTCAGTACTGCCACCTCCTGCTTATCTTACAGGATTTGGTGAAGAACAGGTTGTACACCCTAAAGGTATGTAAACCCCATAACTGCCCCATTTGGGCAGAGTTCACATCAGCACAGGCTGTCGGGCTTCTGCTCCGTGGTCTTTCCTATAGTTATAAACTGCTCCTGCTCTGACCTCATCTAAACTGAATTGCCAGTATTTCAGGGCGAAAGAGGGTGCCGTGACTCGGACGGGCACGTCCCGCTTGGCCGGGGAGGACCGCAGGCTGCTCCCGCCGAAAGCCCCTGTCGCCCCTCGGGGCGCTACGGCACCTCCTGAAACCCCTCCTGGGGCTTCGCCCGAGCGTCGTCTGCAGCTCCGGCGGCGTGCGGGGACGGCTGCACCCCAGCTTTAATACGGGTCGGTCCGGAACCCGGCTGCCAGCTTCCAGTACGAGACCCCTCAGGTGCCGATGCTGTCGGCCCGACCTCGACCGGCACGGTGGGCTTGGGCTAGACGTTGTGACCGGGAAGACCCTCCCGTGGGTCTTGCCTCTTTTCCCTTAAGTCTCTGGTGTCTGTCGGGCTGGAGAGACACCTCGGCAGCAGAGACCGAGAGCTGATACCCAGGAGGCATGGGTCCTCTTGTTGAAGATTATCTTAAGTTTTACTGAATCTTTAGGTTATGAAATAATCAACTATAAGAACATTTTGATTCTAATACGTTAGCCCCTATGGTAGCATTATGTATAGGATGCTGTGTTACTTATTATTTGAGGCTGTGTTGCTTGAAGTCCCTATTCCCTATTCTCTGGACTCTCTAGACCATAAACAGAGCCCCTACGTTCTATTGTATATGGGATGAGTTATTTGACAACCTGGCAAGGTAGATATCTGGTTGGCCAACTTGGCAACAAAATCTACTTTTAAGGTGTCCTGAAGTGAACTGCCTTCATTATAATACTAAAAAACACACCCACAGGTCAAGAAGACCCTTGCCCAGGTGAAGACCCTTCCCCCGCGCAAGTGTAGTAACAGAAGAGAATGACATAACCGATATTATAATTATATGTAAAACATTAACCAATCATTGTAACTGGGAGTGTACTACCTTATAATTTTTGTGTAGAAATGTACTGGTGATCTAGCGATAGGTGTGCTTGATTTGTGGAAATTCCACCTTGCACCTGGCGCTGCAATAAAGAATGCCTGCTTTCTAAAACTCCAAATTGAGTCTTAGAGAGTTCTTCATCTGCCAACTTACAGTAACACTCTCATTGAAATGTGTGAAAACGGGGACCGGACAACCAGGGGAAGTCCCAGTACCCCAAAAGGGACTCCAGGATGTTTTATGTGTATGTATTGCTCTCCTAAAACCTGCAGGTAGGTAAGTTGCCTATAGAAGGTACCCTAACTCAGATAAAATGGTGGACTTAGGAAGTGCCTTGGAGTCCAGAAGACCTAAGGTACCCCAGTTTCAGTGGGATGTATTTATTTGCATGAGGAGGCCTCCAAAAGAAAAACAGGATCCCAAACCAGAAGTTAGAGAGACTCTCAAGAAAAAAAAAAAGATCAAGTAAAGCATCTTAAAGGGGAGTTAAAAACAAAGACCCCCAAAAACCCAACAAAAAAACAACCAACCAACCAAAAAACCCTGAGCCAAACAAACAAAAAACCCCCCACCCAGCGGCTGCCGAAACAGTGTGGCTTTCCTTTTGCCTGAAAAGGCGAAATCTTACAGGCGCCCGCTGAAGTGGAGAATGACTGGGAGCGTGAAGTGCCTGCGGGACGGGTGTGTGAGTGCGTGTCCGGTGCATCAGGCTGGGCCAGCCGGCGAATAAAGGACCCGTGAAGTGGGTTGGGGCGGGCAGGATGCGGGCAGGGGTCCCCAGAGGACAGAGGGGCCGTGCCGGTTTCGAGGGATGTGTGTGCGCCTGCACTAGTGACCACCTGCCTCCATCAGCCAAACAGGAGGAAGGGGACAGGGCTGTCTGCGTGTATGTTACATGCAAGTCCTATATGTAGGTGCTGCTGAAGGCAGCACCCTGTCCGTGTCGGTCTGTGACTGGCGGTGTCAGTGTCCCCTGTCCGTGTGTCTCTGGGCTACGCTGCAGCTTTGAGACTGGTTGAACCCGCAGCCGGGAAAGCGGCAGCCGCATCCCGCATCCCGGGCAGGGGCAGCCCTGGGCTGGAGCAGGCAGCCACGCTCCTGACATCCCTTATCATCTGGCATCGTTGGCAGGATCTGGTCGAGTTGTGAGTATTCCCGAGATTACATGTATATAAACTTCATGTGATGTGGGGACTGAACCTTTGCTAATGTGCCTGTAGCGATAAGTCTGTAACCAAACTTCTAAAACGTTACGTGAGCACCCAAACAGGACCTGTGCTAGTAAATTCTTGCATTAATTGGAACAAGTGGATTGGAAGGTTGTTTACAGAACATTAGAAAGACAGTAAGAGGTGTACATTACTCAAACTGCAGGCCTAGTAACTGGGATTTGTCGTTTGGGGGATGAAAAGAGACGCTCAGAGTATGTACTAGACCTCCTGTTAGTAACAGACCACTTCCACCTATCGAACCGATAACGGTACTGGCTACAGAACAGGAGGAAACTTGAGAGAATCAGGCTAAGGCTGAGCTCTCTACAAGTTGAATGTTCAAATTTGTAAAGAATCAGGTAGAAAAGGTAAATGTTCATTTGCAAAGGAAGAGCCTCAGCTTAAACAGATTTAAACCTGATGGAGACGAGTAGACCTGAGCATTACAGAGGAAATCGGTGAATTAGAGGGGAACAAACATCACTTAACTCCGCAAATAACGTGCCTAGTGGAAATGGAACTGTCTTGTGGAGCCTGTTAGACAAACACATACCATCCTGCTTGTAAACAAGAGGTGGCTGGACAGGAGAAACCAGGGTCAGCCAGTATGATTGTCAGTGGCACAGGAGGTCCTTGTGTCCAAGGATGTTTGCGTAATTCCCTGATCCAAGGAGATACATTATTTTTTTCCAATGTTTTTTCCTCTCCTAAGGAGCTTGAGCCCTTTTAGGGATCTTTTAAAAGATTTTGCTCTGTAGAATGACAACAATCTGGGCACAGGGATGGGCCAGGTCAGTGCCGTCCTGCAGGACACCCCCCACACACACACACACAGAGCTTGAATTTACACTCTAAAGGCACTCGCTGGTGAAGGGGAATCAGCACAGGGAAAGGTGGTGAGATAACGTTTGGACTTTCCCCCCTCCAAGGAGCCAGAGACACCAGGCTTGTTCACCAAAGCAGCAGGAACTTTGCCTTAAATGTTACAGTTCATACTGAATGTGCTTTAAATTAACTACTCGACCACCACTGATTGAGATTAGGTATTTAAGGATGAAGAAGGTCGGGTCAGTCAACTGAAACAAAGACACTCCCCTAACCCCATACAGCTACTGTGATGTGCCCAGGGATTTCTCCCTAGTAGATATTCTTGAGAAGATAGTAAAGACGAGGTGGGGAGACTCTCTTAATGTTCAAAAAAGTTCTATCCCACTCTGGTTTCAAGCCAGAGTTCCAGTTCACTGGATCACTTCACACTAATTGTACTACAACTACCCAGAAGGCAGGAAAGACCCTGCAGTGAACCTGGAAGGAGTGATTTTCAGCTCCCTGCAAACTACTGGCAAAATGGCTTTGGGACTACAGCAAGAAGAAAAACAGATATACCTGCCCTTGCTTGTGTGGCCCGTTCAGTTGACCCACACCAACAAAGGGGGAATGATTGCAGCTATATGACAGGATTGGTTTGCTCCAAGTTTTTGTCGTGTGCATATTTTTCAGTTATTTGTCTATTCTCAACATTATTTTGGAATTGGATGAAAGCAATGGAATGCTTTAGTGAAGTCACTGAGCTAATGACTACATCATTAAAATGTTGGTATATCTACAGATACAACTAATAACAGAAAGGGAAACTTTAAGCACCTTAATATGTCATTTCCTCTTTTTTATAGTCCACATAAATTTATGGATTGTATAATTCATACACATTTGTATTTAATTTATTCTATAGCGTGAACGACCAGGAGGAGGCTTTCATTTTGTCAGAAATTACTGGTGTAAAGGATTGAAGCTTGTTAGTATTGTTCTCGTTCTTGAATCTTCATATTGTTAGGACATCTTTCAACAAAATGATACAGGGCAGCAGAAGACGAGCATAGCTGCATACCCTAAACCGTGGGGACAACTTGCAAATTTGCAGGTTGACCTTATTCAGATGCCTAAATGCTCTGATTGTATGTCCTTGTCATTTTAGATACCTTCTCAGGACAGGTAGAGGCCTGTCCTTGTAAATGTGCAGATGCAACAACTGTAGCAAAGAAGTTGCTGTGAGAACCGATTCCTGGGTTTAGTATCCCCCTAACAGCAATAGGGGACCTATTTCACTGGACAAGTAATGCAGAACACTTGTGTAGCCCTACAAACAGAACCAAAGCGTCATTGTGCCCATCACCCCCAATCCAGTGGGGCTGTAGAGAAGAAAAACGCCAATTTGAAAACCAAAATGGCAAAGGTTTGTGCATAGACTGGCTTGAAATGCCTGGATGTGTTACCTCTCCCATTAATGTACATAAGAAGCACTGTGAATAGAAAACACGGGCTGTCACCTCATGAGATATTTTAATGGGTAGATCCATGCAACTGCCTTACACAGCACCCTTAACTCCCGTACAGGCCAGTTTACGACTGACAGATGGTGCTCTTCTAAAACACTGTCAGGCATTAATGAAATGTGTAAGGACTTTCCATAAACAGCTGAAAGAAGCCTCAGCTGCACTGAAGTCTGTCACTCCTCGAAACAAGGAGACTGGGTCTCCATTAAGGTACACCAGTGAAAACACGCCCTTCGGATGCACTGGAAGGGACCTTATCAGGTACTGGTAATTACCAATACTGCGGTGAAGTGCAAGGGGGCCTGCCCAACAGGATCCGCGCTTCCCAGTGTGAAAGGGTCACACCACCATCGGACACAAGGCAGAGTGTCTCACCTGTCACAGCACAGGTGGATGATCCGGATGAACTTCCTTTGACCAAATGTCAACAGAAGTGCAAACCACAACCCTGCAAATAGGCTTTGATGACTTTATTGTTATCACCTGAACCTGTAAATTGTTTTTGGACATTGTAGCTCTGTTTGCTCTGGGATTTTTTTTGCATTTGGGTTTATATTACTGGTTGTACACTAACCTGTAAGAATTGTTACATGATAAGACATTAGAGAATGAATGATTATGCTGGGTATGTGGCACTAGTGCCTATAAGATACGGCCTGTTAATTAGACTGGCAGTTGTCCATTAGGATGTTTTTTTCCTGGTATCTCAATACATCCAGACCTGTTCAGGAATGATGGGCACAACTTACCCCAAGGTACCAAACTCTGCAAAATCCACTTCTTATTTGACAAACTGGTTTCCACCCGTTTGCATAAACATTCCTCCCCTGGCTAGGAGAATCAGAATTAGAAAGAGCTATCGTAAAAATTCTGCTGCAATAGAAGAGATGGGTAATGCTGTTTCAGCCTTACAGTTAGAGCTAAAACAAGCATTACAGGTAGCTCTGCAAAACAGAATGGTATTAGATTATGTGCTCATTGCTTAAGGAGGTATATGTATATTAGTTAACAGCACTTCTTGTACATATGCAGACCAAGAGCAGAGAATAGAAATGAATGTATATATAATTCAAGATAAATTTCAGATGCTACATGAAATATCTGGAGAAAAACTTCTTTGACTGGTGGGGATGGGTCCCAGACATGGAAGGATCGTTAGGAAGAACTTCCTAAAACAGCACTGTAGTATAATTTGTTGGGATTATTAGCTTTGGTGGTTGTGTATGTATTGGTTCAATTGATCTTACATTGTGGCAAATTGGTGTGTGAGAGGATGGAGGGAGGCATGGCTCTAGAAGAGACCAGAATAATGATGCTGAATGTTTTGGGGGATGTGGAAGAAGAGAAGGGAATAAGTGCTTGGACTAATGACCATACAGGATTATAAAACCTAGAGGCAAGAATGGATTATGAGACAGCACAGCCCACACAGTGATTGATCCTGGGCTCCCAGGAGTCACGAGCAGGGCATCCGCAGCCCTTCTACTGTACTCTAGATATTTAAGAGAAAAATGGTGTTAGATTTTAAGTCTGAAAGGGGGAAATATGGAAGCAAAATAGTTAATGTCTCATAGGCCTTTGCAGTCCTCATTAGTTAAGAAACATTTGCAGCTAATGGCCCTGCCAGTCAGCACGGTTTAATTAACAAAGGAGTGGATTATTTGTAAAAGGAATATTTGTAAAAGGGTGTACTGTCTGGAGCTTCCTTATCTGAAGGATTTCAATCGCTGTTATTTACCACCTCCTGCTTATCCGGCAGGTTTGGTGAGGAACAGGCTGTTTACCCTACAAGTATATAAACCCCGTAACTGCCCCGTTTGGGCAGAGCTCACATCAGCAGAGGCTGTTGCGCTGCTGCTCTGTGATCTCTCCTATAGCTACAGGAATAAACTGCTCCTGCGCTGACATCATCTAAATTGTACTGCCGTTATTTCCGTGACAAATACATAAATGTGATGCAACCAGCGCTACTAGGGCCAGCCTACTCACTGGTTTCACATCTCTGCACTTTTAACATCAACTGAATATATTCAAATATCCTTTGTACATGTTTTCTCTATTTTTTTTCCTTTTTATCCTTTTTTTCTTCTCTTAGTACCTGTTTTTCTCTGCCTTTGCACAACAATTTAAAATCAATCTAACCTACGGCATTAATATATAACATGAATTGGTCCCGAGTCATGCACACAGCAGAGCATGACCTCACTAAAAAAATGGTGTGTGGTTCTAAGCATGACTGAAATACAAAGGGAGATCTTCAATCACACTTTTAAAAAACTATGCCCACCCTAATTCCACCACTTGACTTTTTGCATACACAGGTGTAATTGTATTTTAGGGTATTCTAAACACCATATAAATGTGAGCCTCATAGAATAAGACAAGTATGCATTTCTTATGGTACTCGTCAGTAAAAGGAAGACTAATATGGATGAGCTAGACTTCTATTTTGGCCAGCTAAATTACAGGCCACAGATCCCCATAATCTGTAGCACAGTGCTTGTTTCATGTTCAAGTGCCTTGTGCTCAAGTGCTGCAGGAACATGGTTAAGTAGCAACAAGTTTTTAAGAAAGAATATATTTTGATAGAGAAATGAAGGCACACACACTGGTGTGCAGAAAGAAACAAGCTGACCATATCTTCCAACATCAGCAAATGAAACTCAAAACATTGAAAACTATATTCCATATATTTAAAAGCTATTTGCACACAGAGTTCAGATGCTTATAAAGACAAGCTCAATCTTAAGATGTTTATGAATGGGATTTTCAGTGGGACAAATTACATAAATTCTTACTTCCCCTTATCCATTTTTGGTAATGATGAGTTATAAAAAGCAGTATATAATCTATGAGGAGTGTTGCTGCGTCAGTCCACATAACAGCAAATGATAATCCATGCCACAAATCTCCATTGCATTTATCATATTTACTGGTATTCTCAGCAGGGTAATACATACTGCTTTTCTCACTCTACCTGAAGAGGAAATACTTTGAATCAAGAAGAGAAAATCCTTTGAATCAAGAAGAGAAAGGAATGAAAAAAGTTTACGTGGTGGTTGCCCATCTATGTTTACTGAATGCTGTAACTTTAAAAAGAATCTATCGGTGGTATTATGTATTACATTATTAATTAATGCCTTATTTATGATACATAATTAAACAAAAATTTGGTTTTGGTATAGTAACAGTATAAATACTGGTTGTTAACTGCGAGTTGTACTATTTGCTTTTTTTCCCCTGTATCATGACAGCCTAACTACTGGATAATGGCAGTAATTAGCCATGTTCAGTGACATTGCTTGTTTCAAAAATTCAGTGTGTTATCAAAATAAAACACTCTCTAAGTGATCACGATGTTGATGTTTCAACTTACTGAACTTTTAACCATAAATAGGATAACAGTACTGAAAATTAAGCTTTTTAAAATTAAATGTGTGTTAGACTTTAATTTTTACCACATGAAAAAATGTTCATTCAAATAAATTTGTTATAAACTAAGTGTTCAAAAATCAACCCATCATTAAATTCAACATTCTGAGCAACATGCATTGAGAAAGGCAACAAAGCTTGGTGTGAACCCTTAATGGTGGAGATGGCTCAGTAGTATACGAGCCATTATAATCTTACAGAGGTTTAATATATCTATGGAAAACATTCAGGGATTTTAATCTGATAGGTATTTAGCTCTTCTAGATGCAACCTTATGTGTCATGGAAGTCTTGCTAAAAATATTATGAAATATTTTTACAATTAAATACTAGAGCTAAAGACAACAAAACGGCTTCTACAGAACTCCACAATGTTTTGGATGCAGTGTTAAATTTTCACACTTGGATCTTGCAAGCGTTTACAGCTTTCAACAGAACATGTCATCTGAGTACTCCTTGTTAGCAATGATACATTAATCTTTACTGAACACAAACCCTGATATAGTCCATTGACTCTACCTAGCTAGTCTAGCATAGAACTAGTCATACACAGCTATGACTAAGAATAAAGTAACTAGTTAGGTGCTGCTCACAAATTGGAAAAAGCGTTAAAAAAAATCATGTTTGTGCTTATAGTTTGGTTCTACATTATAGCGGACTCTGTATTTTGTTCTCTGGCTTTTTAGCAGTTCTTTTCCCTTGACTTTTCCCATTTATCTTCAGAAGACATGATTGTGAGTAGCAGAATCTCTGAGCAAGATTCTCAAAAGAAGGTAAGAAACTTGTTATCCTGTTGGCAGTGAGGGTGAAAGGCATTTAGACACTTTGGAAGATCATACTCTTATTTTTCATTGACTGCTTTCACCTTCGTAAATACGGTCTGCCAAATGCATATGCAGCGCTTAAGATCTCAATTTGAAACAAAAGTGAGTTTTAAATAAAGTGTGGGTCTTGCAAAGCCCTGCACACAACAGAAAGTTGTAGCCTTTGAGCATCTAATTTGGGCAGTGTGGTACATTCACATTGTATTCATAATGCATACACATGATAACACAATACACCAGAGCCACTAACACGCTTATTCATTGTCTTCCTCACAGATTTTTTTAACAGAGTATTAACATCACTGCTTTTAACACAACATCTTCCATAACCTGAGAAATAATTCTTCCTCTTTGAAATAAATAACATTTATTTCAAGATTTCCCCCACCTCATCTCCAACCTCTGTTAAATACCTTCCCTTGATCCCTTCTATGCCTTCTATCAATCCATCCTTAATATCCATGGTCCAGAAGCACCAAATGAGAGCACCAAGACTTCTTAAAACCCTTCTGTTTTTCATGCGTTCAGTGTTTCACAAAATCAGGCCATGATACAGACAATGCACATAAAGTCCTCTCTTCACCTTTGCAGAGACACATGCAGATACCAAGTACAGTGTTTGCGGATTGGAACATAACCCATTTTTATTTTCATTCAAATGCTTGCTATACATGTGTCCTGAAATTCCTTGATTAGTCCCTCAGTTGAGAGTACATTACTTTTTAAAGAAACTCTTGCTATTAATTTAAAATGAAAATGACTGAAAGTGGTATTCCCTAAATGTTTTGGAAGTGATCCAACCTATGTTAATACTTAATTGGAATGTGCCTGAGGCACTTAACATACATTAACTTCATATTCACTGTTGTTTAATTTTACACAGGATGAAGGAAAATTGTAAATAACAGCATGCCTATGGGCAATGAGGCAGGGTGGTGCACATCTAGGGTTAATGAAAATGACCTTTCATAAAAATTGTATCATCAAACTGGACAAAACAAAACACTCCTTTTAAGAGAAACAATATGTAGCAGAGTTCTTTCCCCAGTGCTGGTAATTAGCAGGCTTTCTGTTGACCATCCTGAATCACTACTGTTTTCTTTTCCTAGCTGGTTTGGTTTAAAGCACGTATTTTAAGCAAAGCTGAGATACCGAGTTTCAGCATGTGGGGACACATCTTTACTGACAGAAAGCTCAGACTGAAACCACTGAGTGTTTTGTTTGAGCAAGGACTTCACAATCTGCCTTCTCCCTCTCTGAAGCCACGCTGTTGCATTTGATCCCTTACTAAAACATGGATGATTGTTTTTCAAGACCTCCTGAAGGCAGAGCTGTTTAAATCGCATACAACGTAACTAGGTGATCATGAAAGTACACCTCCAGTCTCCTTCTAAAGTCCCTAGTGCCTGCAGTTAATTAAATGAAGTTTAAAACCTTTTTTCACTCACACTTTTGTTTAGTCAGAGGACTGTTCACCGCTGAACTTGAGTAGTCATTAGGTACCGTCTCAACCAAAAGTTTCAGATACTTTCTTGTAAATGTAATGAAAAAAATCTTCTTTTCTCCTGACACTGCAAAGCTGTTGCAAGCACCTAATGAAGAAAAAAAGCTGGATCCTGTTAATACTTACGATAAAAAAATATTTCAGTAAATATTTTTTACTGATCCAGTGAAGCCCACCTGCATCAAGTCACTGCTTTCACCGGGTTTGTTTCACGTGAAGAGTATTACCTGAAAAGTACAGATTGCTTTCATTAATAAGAGTTTCTTACAATGAGTTTATTCTGGTCTGCAGCCCACCACCAGTACTGCTGATGATCGCAGCAGCCTCCGCCACAATCTTCAGATGAAGCAGCTACAACAGTCAAACAAAACACACACAGTTTTCTCCATGTGAGCACCTAGGCACAGAGCGTTCTCCCTCTACAAACACAAAGCCTCTTGGCAACTCAGCTAAGCTCCTGAGACTTAAAAAAGTCCTTTTCAGATTGGTTTCAGCAGGTTCACATCTTTCAGCAGATTTAAGTATTTTTCAGTAGATAGCTATTTCAAAGTAGAGCTGCCCCTCAAAACCAGCTAAAATGTAAAATGTTGTGCTACACAAAAAGTTTAGTTACGAGGAGAAAGGCTTTCTAAAAACAGATGAAAATGAACACAGTATACAGGTGAAAGACCTATCCTTTGCATTTCTCAGAAGAAACTGACTTAGAGACGATGCATGGTAAACAGATAAATCCTACAATCAAGAGTATTTTGACATCCAGTTTTCTAACAATACTATCTTTGAATTTTATGGGAACAGAGATATATTAATAACATTTAAAACTGGGCTTAGTATACAGTGAAATACAAAGCAGAGTAACATTTTTTCTCACACAACATACTGAGATGAGTTTCACTGTATACTTCACGTCTTAAGTTTATATGAAGAAAGTAAAACACAGGCTGTTAATCTAAAGCCAGATTTTGATCCAAACAGTACTTGCAAGACTTACATAAAGCATAAGAGAACAAGCTCTATCTGCGTGTGATAGAGCTCAGCTGTAAACTGTCAGTTCATGAGAAATCTTGCAAAGCAAAACAAAATCAAACATTTTTGTTCTGATTCAGAGCAACATTTTTTTAAGAAAAAAAAATCAAAGAATTCTGTCTGGGGTTCACTGTCAGGTTTCTGAGATGTCAAAATGTTTTGTTTCAGTTTCAAAAATACGATATTAAATACATCAACACACCCTGAAATGAAATATTGCACCCGTGCTCCCCCACCAATCTAACATGTCCCTGTAATTTTGAAGTACCCATGTTGTTCACTCTGACTGAGCAAAGGAATCCGAGTTAAACAGCTAAAACCTGTCTTCCTTGGTGTATATATAGGCCAAGGAGAAGCTAATAAATCCATCCTTAATCAGGAAATGCAGTGTTGCTTCTTTGCTAAATGCTATGCAGAAGAGACACCTAGGGCATTAAAGCAATTACGCTTTTACTTGATTGAGAAGACCAGTAGCTGGCATATGAGGATTTGGGGGAAAAGAATAATCTTCCAGCTGGATTCTCAAGTCAAGGAAAGACTCCTTTAATTACACATTTAGTGTAAAATATTCTAAAGGAGTGGCTTTTTTCATGATGGCTTAATTTGAGTTACTGCACTCTGGTGAAGGTACAAGTCTCTAAATTATGAAAATACAACGGGAGGGGAAAAAAAGCTTTTCCTCTTTTTCCTGAGAAGAAATAAAAAAATCATTTTTGGCTGCAAGCAGCTGAACTGGGAATATTATTGCATAGTTTAAAGTTGAACTAAGGGATCTCAGAAGCATCTAGTAAATATTTTCAGACTGAATCTTCCGGTTATTACACATACAATTAGAAGTTAAGGAAAAAATCCATAACATCAGCTGTCATGAAAGATTTTTCCCTCCCTTTTTGCCTTCTCAACCACTTTCTAAAGGCTCAGTGGGACTATCAGACACAGTAGATTTGTACAGTTTAAAGAAAGTAGATGAGTTAGCTTCTGGATGTTTGCTCAACAATTAATTTTTTTTTATATATACATTTATTTTATATACTTATATACATACATATATATGTAGATCAGTCCAGTCCGGTGGGTGAATATATACGACTGTGTAGTCATATACATCTGCACAGTCATATATATTCACCCACTGGACTGGACTGATATATGGTCCTTACTGAACCTATCCCTGATGTACCCTGATGTATCCCTGATATATCCCTTGGATATATTCCCGATGACAATACATTTTTCCCTGTCAACAGTGCCAGGTTAAAAGGTTTCTGTCCCTTTACCTGCCCCCGGTCAATTGTTCCAATCTCAGTGCTGTAGCTCACGTCCAAAGAAGCTTTTTGAAAGGTTGCTATTGAAAGCCAGGTAACTGAAATTGCCCTAGGTTAAAAAAAGGCAGAACAGCCTGTCTGAAAGTGGGTAAAATCAGGAAGAACATAGGAGGATATAGGCACACACTCAGACAAGTGATCATTTGTACCCTGTCTTTGTAGGAAACCAAGCTAGAAACAATACCCCCTTTCCAGCCCTGCAATTGCTCCCACCTTCGCTTTATACTATGAAGAAGAAAAAAAAAGGATCTTTCTTCAGTTATTATCTTCTGTTCTACCTTTGAAATTTTGGGACTCATCAAGTACTTCTTTCAAACTAATGAGTTAGCAAAAATACATGCCAAATTGTGGAGGATAAACAATGTGATGGTACTCAAAAGACCTCCTGTGAAATAGCTCTGCAATCTACTTCACCTCAACTTCAATGAAAATGGTAATTTTCCATCACTACAAGCATCTAATTTTAATTGTTCTGTGCTGTTCATTTAAAAATCCCAGCTCTATCATGTCAGTACCTTTTGCATCTGAAAGAAAAAAAAAAAAAATGTGGGAATAGGAAATGGCCATTGTTTAACACAAAAATAATAATCATTGCCACCTCTATTTATCAAAATAGTTTGGTTTTGGTTTTGTTTTTGTTTTAAATGTTGCATCATGCGTGTTCTGAAATGCTTTCCTTTCCATCTTAAAAAAAGGTCAGATCAGATTCAGGCACTGATGCTTCTATCAGGTCTTCAGTAGGTGTATTTGTTCCCATGGAACTTTATCTTTGGTGCTCTCAAGCTCATAAGCACATAAAAATTTATTAAAATTGAATTTATTAAAATGTGTCAGAATTTATTAGTCTATATTTCCCAAACAATAACATAGTAACACATCTATGTCCCTACAAACAGAGCCCCTGAACAGATGCCCATGACAGGCTGGCTGATGCATGTCCCACCAGGGTGGCAAAGCAGGGAGATGTGTCTTTGCAGATTGCTTGACATTAAACGTACTCACTCTGTGCACAGGAGAACCAATGGCAGCTCTTCCTGCTCCCTGATGTGGGGATCTCTTGTACACCATGGAAATGCCCAGCATATCAGACTTGGCCTGGGGATGGACCTCCTCCATGAATGCCCTTCCTTGCAAAATTCCTCACCATTTGACTTCTCTCAGCAAGAATGAACCACCCTTATTAGTTGTTGGCCCATTTCTGCCGAAAACAATCATGGTTATCTGGGAATATGCATTGTCCAAAAGGAAATGGGCCAACACAGAGCTGGCTGAATGCCTGAAACCGCAGACAGCCCTTGGCACCTGCTCTGATTCCCATCGGCTCCTCCCGGCCGTGTGCACGGTGCCCGTGACAGCATGCCATGTTCCATGCCTCTCTCACTCGGTAGCAAAGTGTCCCTCCCATGACCGGCAGCTTGGTCCCTTGCTGGTGGTCCCCTGGAAGGTGAGGTCCAGGCTAAGGTACGGTGATGCCTGTACTATGGTGTAGCCATCCTCAGCCTGCTGAGGCAAGCAAATAGTCACTACTACATTTTCTTAGGTGCAGTGCTCAGTCCTATCCTTTCACATATACACCCTTATTCAGGTGAAGGAACAAATCTGCAGGGTTTATAGAGAGGAGATTTCTATCTTTGTAAAACATGATTCCTCAGTATAAACAACAGTTCAGTGAATATTCACTCATTTCTTACCATAGTTGTCATGTTCACAGTAACTACCTAGATTAGCTACTTCATCACCAGTGATAACTGAATTTGCTGGGGAATAATCTTCCCTTCCATATTGATTTGGCTGTTCTCTTCCTGTCACCAGATTAATAAGTCAGACTGCATTACCCTTACTCACAGAATAGAGCCTTGCTCCACAATTATCTCTGTTGACTTCCATGGGACTATTCCTGGTAGAAGTTATTTAATAAGGTTATCAGCCTACACATCCAGCTTTCAGCACAGTCTGTCTCCAGCTCTTATCGTGATAAGAATACCCTTAACAGCCTTGCAGAACCTGTAAGATGGTAACGCCACATTGTCTCAGTCAAATGGGTCATTTTACACACTTACCGATTTTATCTATACCATCTTCCAGCACTTTCAGTTACTTAATACTCTGAAGAAGAAAGAATAATTCCTAGATCTTGCAGCTTTCCCACTGACTTTTTTCAAGATGTTACCTGCTCCACAATTTTTAATCACTTTTAAAATTTCATGTTTTTATATTGCTTGCATTATACAACCAGCATTTTTGAATTTACCTACTCCTTTGTGCTTGTTCTCCCTTCTCTTTCCTTACACATGAAGGTCCTCCCCAAATCCTAGCCTATCATTTCACTAGCCCTTTTCCAGTTTGTCCTGTAAATGATTCTACAAGTTATGACTTACTTTTATCTTCTGTTTCCTCTGTGTCTTTATTTTTTTCTGCACTGTTCTCTCTTCCCCCTTCAATATAATTTTCCCCCTACCCTACAACCACCTCAAAAATCTCTGAAACACTGATAGCTAGAAGTTGAACAAGTATCATGGGAGAACTACCACGTTAGATTTGACCATCTCGTACAATTTTTCCCCAGACCATTTGCTACTAAGCTCTAGTTAGTAGTACGTACTACTTCAGGTTGACTTTATTCTCATGTTCTTGGAAGGTAGGTCTCAGCTCACTGAAACAACGTCATGAGAAAGACACTATTATTGCTTCTGTGCAGATACAGTTTTCACCACTAGAGCATCCAAACCTCCTGCACACTTGTGCATCTTCCCACCCTGTTCTCCCTCCTTGATAAGCAATGCATTTGCAGCTGGGAACTGAAGTGCAGAGGCTAGATCTGGTACTAAGTACATCCCACTGAAAGTAAATAAGCACCCTAACAGTGCTATAAATCCAGGCACAGCAAAGCAAGCACTTGAATCCCTGCCTCGTGAAACAGCACCCTAGAAAGACTTGCTCATCTCACATTGCACACTGCACCAACGTTTGAGAGAGAACAGCCACGAGCGTTTCAGGCTACACTTGCTCTTTAGTGACAAATCCTTCCTTACATAGTCCAAGGACAAAGGTGTCCTTAGTCACATATGGAACATGTACTAAGTTCCAGCCTTTAAAATCTTTGTGAGAGAATTTCAATCTTTGATGAAATCATGTTTCCTGCCAAACAAAACATAGCTAAGAAGTTAGTGTCTTGGATTTCTATAACAAAATAGTAATGTAAAACCAAATATACAGCTCTGGACTATGGTAACCACAGTCAACTTGCCACAAATCCAAAAAATAAAGTTTAAATTTCCAAGTTGTTCTAATATATCACTTGAAAGAAACACCATAAAGATGTGTTTCATTATGAATCCAATCTCACTTCCATGATACTAAAATGTGACCAGCATTTGAATAATGATTAGGGGGTTTTATTTAGTAAACAAAAAAAAAAAAGTATTTTCTGTATACCTGAAGAAGAGGCATTTTCAGGCAAACTATTTCTAAATCAGTCAAGACAGAGCTATTTGTTAGAGGCATACAGGAAAATAAGTAAGAAAACTGCCCTTTATGGAAAACCTAAAAGCTGTTGGCATTCTTAACTGACAAAATGCAGAATTGTTACCTTGCTTTTAATTCGCCTTAGTTGAAACTGTACTGATCTTCTCATATAAATACAAATAAAACATGATATTTCTTGTCACCAAACTCAGGGACATGGACTATCTCTTCCATTCCTCAGTGTCCATCATCAGCATTTTACTGAAATATAAACGATTCCATCATCAGTGCCCCACTTCTCTTAACCAGTAAAGCCAGCCATTTTAGCAGAACAAATTTAAAAAGAAACCCTATGCTGGTAGGGTAGATTCATTAAGCTGGTAGTGCACAGATGTTACACAGAGCTATTCTCCACGTGCAAGACTAGTCTAAGTCCCTTAGCAAGAAGGAAAACTAAGGACAGTTTAATGTTAAGGATGTGTAGGTTTCAATTTCTAAGACAAGACAGGACTACCAGACGTGCAAAAGGAATAACCCATTCCTATGATGGCAATAAACCTTCACTTTAGGAATATTTAAGGGCTATTTTTCAGCAATCAGTGGAATCAGTAACAGACTGAGGAATGCCCATCTGGAATGGATTGGTAGCCATGCACATCAATTTTATAGCTGATTACAGATTACAAGTGCAGGAAATAAAAAAACATCCTTCTCCAATATTTGTAAAGTGTTTTGCATATTTTATTTTATCATTTTTAATGGTTAATTGAAAGTTGAAACCTAGCACAAAAATGGGTTACTGACACTCTGTTATCTGGCCGCCCTGATGTTTCCTTTTCTGCAGTAGCACAGAAAGACTTACCCAGACATCAAGAAACTGCATTCTTTATAGTTCCCAGCTTTATGAAACATTTAAGACAAGTGCAGCACACATAGCTTTCTCACTTTTCATCCCCAGCTTTAGGGCAGGCAGAATTCCTTTTAGTGATCACCCTTTTGCAACAAACACAAAATATCAGTATAATACCATCACTTCAGAAGGGTCAAATTTTGTTGGCTTTTCTTACATGATTACTTCCACTGTATTCCAAAAGACTAGTGTATGAATATTTTCTCTATGTCCCTATGTCTACCAAAACATTAGCAGTATCTAAAAGAACCAATGTTCAACAACAGCTGCATAGCAAGAGAGGAAAAAAAGGAAAACAAAAGCAAAAAAATTCCAAGCTGCAGCCAAGTACAATTACAGATGTAAAGCTTCAAACACAATTTAATCACTAGAAAATTAATCAAATCACATTGAAATGAGAATGTGCCATCTCCAGCATCCTTGGAGGCAAAGAAGATAAGAAGTCAGTGAATCTCCAGGTGTGAAGCATAGAGGAAAGAAATACTCATCTATGGAATCTTTTGTCTGGACCCCACCATTGCCTCTGGACGTCTTTGAATCTTTGCTTCAAGTACTGGGGATAACCAGTGGGGGTGAGAGCAAGGACAGACCCACACAATCCATTTTGCCATCATAACCTCCACAGAAATCTGTATACAAGTAAACTGATCTGCTCCTGCTCCTCCTCCCTAGCTGGACAGGTCCAGAAGAAAGCACCAGTGGTGCAAGCCTCAGACAGACCCCTTCCTGCAGGCTGTAGCGTGGCAGAGTAGAAGTGGAATCAGCACAACCTAGAGGACAGACATGCAGAGAGAATATTTTGATCTCGTCCCTTGGTGTGTATTTAGTGTGTTTTCAGAAAAAGTCTTGTATAAAAGTCCATAAAGACTACAGTATATATGTGTATACATTTACATACACACACACTTGTACTCCTACCACCAGTGCAAAGATAGGAAACTACAGAGTCCTTACCCATCCTCTAATTCCCTCCACCCTTTTTCCTTAGATTATTATAATTGATAGGTACTCCTACTCAGTTATCTGGTAAAAGTTACCAAGCTGTGAACTTGCAGGAGAAAAGCTGCCTCATACCGACCTTATAAAAATGGCACAGTGTGCAATTCTGCAGTGGTGCATAGCTCCACTATGTGGCATTTAATCTTTTTTTTTCCTTCAAATAATCAAGGGTTACTCAGAAGAAAGAATGAGGCAGCTAAGGAGAAACGTCCACTGCTGTGCAACACCTTAGTTAACTGTGTTTAACTGATGTGCTGAACCCAGCCTAAACTTCCTTTTAATTGTCATGGCTCAGCTAAATCAATGAAGTTATACTGAACCATACTATTTCACTATTTGCATATTAGTATAAGAGCACACTATTTTCCCAAAAATTCAAATGTACAAATAGCATCCTCTAACACTTTCTGTATTCCAGAGAGTCCATGAGCCATTTCAATCAAAAAGGTACTGTACATGCATACAAGGCAAGGTACTTAACATTCCATAGAAGATTATTATAAATACACAATAAAGTATGACAAATTTTCTAGTGAGAGCCAGCAACACTGAAGTTTGCAGTTAACATAACTTTGCAACTATACAATCCAGGAACAGCCTCACAGATTCAGCTAAACCAGATTCCTAATGAGCTGCATCATCACCTGAATTTCATTTAACAAAATTTATGCTACTAGCTGAAAAGAAATTTCTGAGTTGGACAGCTGCTATCTAAATTATTAAAATACCTGCTTTGAAAAGAAAGGAATTGGTGTAAAAAGTCTGAGACTGCACAAATGTACTGAACAATCCTGTCACTGAAAAGACTTAGCACAAAAAAGATAAAGTAAGTTTTCATACCTGTGTTTGAAGAGGAAAAAAAATAGTTAAATTCAACAACTGATTGCAGAGACTCAAGATCATAATTTTATATCATGTTAAAGTTATGCATACACATAAAACCACAAGCTTTTACACAGCAAAACTGGAAGCTTTCCTGGTCTATGTTGTACCTCATTTTGTTGTAGAGAAGAGTGGTCAATGACAGGTATTTTGGCTAGTTGTCCCCTTATGGACAGAATTACACATTTTCAGTTTCCACAGGGAAGGCTCATAAAAACACATCTTTCTCCGTTTCTTTCTGAGGCAGCAGTAGTGATAGTAAGGACTTTATTTATGAGTAATGTTAAGAAAACCAGTGTGTTGGCTTCATCAGTCAACACCCTCAGGGTAACAGCTCTGTTATCATAAAAATCGTCTTTATTTTTTCAGGATACCCACATAATATGTGGAATAAAGATTTCCACATTTCCAGAAAGAGGAGATTCCCTACTGAACTTATCCCTGTTGTGAACCTCTTATCTCAGGAGTTCTAAAGAGAGAAAAAAATTTAAAATTCCCTAAGATTACAAATGATGGATGAACCTCAGGATACTTTAAAATGGGGTTATTAAAAGAGAATTAAAGGTAGGAACTATGAAGGGTAAAAAAAGAAAATAAAGAAATGAGTGTATCAATTAACAGGTACCACTATTAGAAATCACTGTACAGTAGTTCTCTGAAGGGAAGTCTGAGAACCCAGCACCCTTATCCCCACTGAACTGAGGCTTCTGTCATACAGCAACATAATCACTTACATAGATCAGCAAAATGCCTCCTTTCTATCTCATATGCATTGCATTCAATTTTTCTGCCGTGTAGAAGTGTCTCAGTACGACAACACCATTCCCCACTGGCAAAGCCAAGCAAGCTTTTAGAAAGTGAGAGAATGAGTTTGAATTTCTTTATGCCAAAGACAGAAGCCACATCTTGAAGTGGCTTTAAGTTGTGGCATCTAAGCTTTAAGTTGTTGTGCGAGAGTCCCACCTTCCGCTGTGTTTTCTTAAGAAAACAGCAGCATTCCTATATTTTGCATTGTGTCTAATGCCCGAGGACTGCTCTGTGAAACTGGTACTGTATGAGCTGCTCAGAATAGCTTAACATGTGGGGGAACATAAAGACTTCATATCCTTTTTGGCAGTAGGCATGGGTTAACACAATGATATCCTCAGCTTTTCTGAGATTACAGTGCTGCTTGGCATACAGAAAGGAAAAACTTTAAGCTCCTGGTGAAGTTTGATGTACAAAGTACAGAAATGAAACTCAGGTGTTTGCAGTTTGAGAATTAGGTGCACACATTCTTTCCCTGCATTTGAGAGCAGGCACTAATTTAGCTCTAAATGCAGTTCTGAACGGAGTTGAAAAGTACTCATCGTGCCAGTCCACTCCAATGTAGAGCATTCCCAGGGCACACCAGAATCTGCTCTAGAGATCTGTAACAGAAAAGTCAAGATTGGTGTGCATGGTGGAGGGGGAAAAGGTCTGGGTATGGAACCAGTAAAAGGAGCAAACTGCAGAAGAGCAATAAGAATGGCACCCACATTACCAGGTCACAAAGACCCCACCATATATCTGTGTGCAGCTTCTCAGGACACTCAGGCCAGGAGACAAAGGGAGAGTGTGCAAACCCTGATAATTTACTGGGGTGGGATGGAGAGACTGCTCACAGCCAGCTCATAAAGGGCACAAAAAAACAGCAGCATACAAAGGCACATACATATACAAAGGCAGCATACAAACCAACCTAAAAACCCAGGAGAGGCAGGCTTGTAAGATGGTATCCTTTGCCCTGCATCTCACCCAAGGAGCCTTGGAAGGACTGCCTGGGGACCACCAGGAGGTGTGTTTTGGGCCTGGACTGCCAGACACGTGCATCTCAGTGCTTTGAGAGTTTTTCCTTATGAAGGCATGAATCTGAACAAGTAAAGTTAGTTTTGCTTTTATTTTTGGAAATAAACACATCTTCCTGTCCTGTAAGAGCTTGCATTCAACTTTGCTACACTGTTGCAACAGTATTTCCTACACCAGCTTGCGGGAGTCTAGCATTTTTCTTCGCATCTTTTACATGGAAATCTTCAATACAACAAGGGCTTCTTACCCATATGGTCAGAAATCCTCCCATCTGTTCTTTAACCAGATATATTCAGTCTTTTTCTAGCCACTCTTGGCCTCTTAATTGGCCAAAGGGAGATCTTGCAAGCTTCTGAGTTTTACCCTGCTCAGCAGCCACTGAGGAGATGGAGAAATACCCACTGAGGGCACGAAAGCTTCTTTAGCTAAAAGCTGAAATGAAACACTTTCTGGCAGAACACAAACAAAAGCTGCTCTGTTACCAAGAGAAGGCTAGCAACCAAGTTGACTGACATCTGAAGCCCCCTCCTTCGTCCCCTCTCCAGATGTCCTCCAAGCCAGAGACTATTCAAATTTAGCCAAGAGCATCTATTCATATCCAGGAGATGAGCAGCTTTTTACGCACACTCCTCCAATTGCTAGTGCTTTTTTCAGCACTGCCGCACCAGTCTCAAGCACACAGGGTCGAATTTGACTTTTACACTAGTTTCACAGCTACTTCATTCACAATAAACAGAGGTTTCAAAAGTAAAATAGGCACAACCTTCCTCTGTCAAATGAAGAGAGCCTTCTGGGACTGCTTTTGGTAGTAAAGACCTTATATTTAGATTTCTGAGCATCTCTGGTGCTTTTAGTGCCTTATTTTAGATTTCATGTGCCTGTCTTTCAGTAGGTCCAGTCACTTATATTTACAGTGCAGAGTAATGAAATACTTAACTGTTGTTAAAGCTACAGTTCTTACATCACTAAAAAAATTAAAACCAGAAGAAAACAAAAATCTTCCATAGGATTTCTTTGAAAACTTCTGCTTTTTTGCATCTTACTTTTGGACTGTTTCAAGTCCTTGGGAAAATCATGTCAAGTACACTGCTCTGATTCTAAATGACTTTACAGCATCCAACCTGAAGCTTTTCTTCCTCACCAGTGCAGCACAGCAAAACCCCCTCAAACTGTAAAAGCAAGGTAAGATTGATAATTTTTTTTTTAAAAATCCATCACTTCTAAATGAAAAGCAGTAACAAAATTTAAAATTATAAGTCATAAAAGCCTCAGCTAGGAACGAGACTTTCTAATAGCCAGGTAGAACGACTTGACCATCTTCACCATGAAGAAAGAATTACCGAATGCCCAGAGAGTCATGGTTCTGACCAAGGAACAGACAACAGTATTTCGTACTTAATAAAGAGAAGAAACACAGGTGCAGCTAATTATTCACAATTCACACACAAACACACCAGCTGTTATTTCAGTAGCCCATATAATTTTTGTAGGCAGTCATTACAACAGAAGTCATGACCACTAACATATTAGACCTAGTCTATTTACAGGCTTTGCAAACACCTCACCTGCAGGTATGCCCTGAGCTCTCGCACACTAATCAGCATCAGGCCGGGTCGGGCACTTGGATGTGAGTTTGTCAACGCACAGCACCTGGATGCTGCTGGCTGATTGCAGCGCATTCCTCTGTTACTGAACCAGGACTGCACCAGGGGGTTGAGAGTTCTACTAGTCTAGGTGCTAAATTGCAAACAACTGTGTAAAGCACTTGAGGTCATTGAAAATCCTGCAGCATTTATAAAATGGAGATGCTCAATCTTCTGGCCCTCACAAATTTTCACAGGAAATAAATTAACCTAAATGAGCGCCACTGCTAATAACCTCAGTAGAGGCTAAGGATTGTTTGTAGAGCAGGTCTCCAAAGCTTGCCCTCACTTCAAAGACATGCCAGTGTATGACACAGCTGCATTTTTCCTCAGTGCTAATCTTTTACTTTATCCAAGTGTTGCATTCAGTATATTTATTAAAAATACACCAATATGTATGAATATAATAATTCCATTAGCTTTTGTTTGATGGTCACCTCTTTCCACAATAATTCTCTTTCACAAAATGTTCTCTTTCTCTGGATTATCCAAACAATTTGCTGTCTTCCCAGCCTTATAGCACACTTCCTCCTATAAAGCTAGATCTAAAGCAGCCTCTTTATGCCCTCTAAATGTAATGTCTTTTATCTCCTGTGCTGCTACAACTACATTCTGACTGCATAAAGACCCTTGACAGCACAAAGAGCAAGCAAATGGCCTTGAAAGTCATGAAATAATACTGGTAACAAGCTTTTTTAAAGAGTTTTATAATCACGCGCTGCTACTATCCTCTGAATGATACTCGGTTTTATTTTGGAAGGGATGGGGCAGTAAATTCAATCCAGATATTGTACAGAATGATGACTGTTCCCAGGCAGTTACACCTAAACTACCCAGTATGATAATACAGATACCAGATATCACTTAAAAATATACAGGAAAGACCTTGTTAATTTATTATCACTAAAAGTCCAGCTTTAAACCACTACTTTAAATTATTTGCAAGTTTGGAAAAGAGGCTTTCTATACATCTTGCAAACGTCTTTGCTGAATTGAACAAAACCAAAAGGGGATACTGAACACAGCGAGACAGACGGAAAGGGAAGAATTACGGATGACTGCTTTGGTAGGAAAGTAGCTGAACTAAACTAATCTGAATGGCATTAGTTTATCATACAAAGACATTTAATTTATTTCATTATTCTCTGTGGGCAGCTAAAGCACCCTGAGGCCCTAACATATTCAAGGAGATGAACACAGCGGACAAAGACTCCTTCAGAGTGCAATATTTAATGAAACTTAAATTAGGTCTCAAAAGAGCAATACAGTGTATATTAAATATGGCACCGACACTGAGCCGTTCTGTTCATACGCATGTGTTTTAAAGTAATTGCCATCAAATTCACACAGGGCCCCAGAAGATTTTAATACAGTTTTAATATAGCCATGCATATAGCTTCCATTTTAACATACAGTTCATTTTGTTAACATGAGGCACAAGACGGAAGGGTAAGGAAGAGTCTGCAGCTAAGACTGAACACTTCCTTAAGAAACAATAAAATAATTTTGTCTTAGCAATGAAGTGAAAGGCTACAGGATTTAAACACTACAGTTTAACAAGGTGATCAGGAAGGTATCATTGCCAAATGTTTTATATATTGTTACATTTCTATGTATTTATGTGGGGAAAAAAAAAACAAAACAAAACTAAACAAAACACCCAACCCTCAAATCCAAACTTGGATTCAATCCATTCTCTAATAAAAAACTTACCTGCAAACAAACTCATTTTCATATAGCACTCTGATGCACTGTAGTACAAAATACTTTGCAGTAAAACATAATTATAAGCAAAATAATTTTAAACAGGAAAATAATCCACCAGTCTTCAAAAATTTGGCCTTAGCAAAAACAAAAAAAAAGGTGATTTTTTTTCCAGTAACTATGACAAAGAAATAGGTACTTAAAACCTAGAATCAAAACCATGAAAAAACGTATGGTTTTGAAATTCATGATTTTGAGAATGATCAGTATACAACTGAAATGGTCTTGAATCAAAAAAAGTGAAGTTATGAAAAGAAGGACAACAGGACAGCATGGTTCTGTTTGCTGAGTATACTGCAGCAATTTTGTTCTGCAGTGCACTCTCTTCCAAATCCAGGGAAGGAGCATTCAGTCAGGCCAGAGGAAGAAAGGCTCAACACAGCAAGACACTGAAACACAGAGACACTGCCACAAAATAGAGCAAAAGGACAAATACTTGTCATAGTCCAGAACGCGATAAACAGAATTAAAGACAAGATTTGGGAGTAAGAAGCAAAGACTGGAACTTCAAGATTTTAGTGCTTGTTGGACAGAAAGCAGAAAAATAGGAAACAGAACAGACCTTAACCAAAAGTAGACGAAGGTATAAGCTCTTAATAAAACTGTAGTAATAGTTCTCCCATCACTTCAGATGCGTAGATGCTGCAATGTATCAGGCAATTCCAAAGATACTCTGTGCTTTCTGCCATCAACACACGGGGTTTTCCCTGAACTGCAGTTTTAGGGCCAAATGTGGGTTTCTGCCTATGATATCAAGCTACAAACTGTTAGAACTAGCCACATAGACAAAGCCAGACTACAAGCATTAAGGCTTGAACAGGTATATCCTTTGGGGTATACCTGTATATTTGCTTTTCCTGCAAGTCTCGGTATTTGCAGTTTCCTGTAGCCAAGGATCATGCCAGTGTGTCATAAAGGAAGGCCAGCACCTGTAAACCATTAATTGGGGGACACTGTAGTGAAATACCACTTTTGCACCATCTTAAATGGTTCCCTAAATCCCATATTTTCTTGTCTTTTGCTCTCAAAAACAAACTCACAACAACCAGATCATGGTTTAACCAGATGATTGGTTAAACGAAACTTTTGCAACTTGACTGAATTAAGTGATAATTTACTGCAGTTCATCTGGAAGCACCAGTTTCAGGAAATACTTAAAATCTATTCTTTGGCACTCTTCACATTAATTTGAATCTTACCAAAATACTCTTTTTTTCTCTGCATTTTGTAATCTGCAGGGTTGTTTTATAATTTCTCTATCAAGATATAGAAAAAAACCATAAAAACTAGAGAATCCTTTAAATAAACTTGCATAGAACTTGGTACTCTTGCATAAAAACACCATTTATCAGGAGTGCCCCAGAAGTTTAATTAAAAAATTTTGCATATTGTATCAGAAAAGTCCAGAATCTCTTCTCTTTTGTACATAACACTACTTTAACTTTTAAAACGGATGCCTGGCACAGCTACACATTTCTAGCATTGTATCTTAACGCAGTCCTACGTTGTACTATTTTGATAGATTCTTCATGTTGCTTGGGTATTCATACTTTACTGGAAACTGCTATTAAAATAAGACAATCCTGTTGGTGGGCTTATTATAGGTACCGTAATTCTAGAGCATTTATCAATTCAAGCATTTCTGAGAACACTTCGTTTATACAACAATCAAACACCACATCCAAACATCAACACCCACAACTTCTCATTAAGGAGAGATTAACTGCACTGTGCCAAACTGTTTTTCCATTTTGAGAATGCACTCAAGGCCGCGGATCCAAAGAGACTTAAGCTTAACAAGCACTACAAGCCATTTTATGATTAGAGGCTTATGCTGACATTGTATTAAGGAATAACAACTACTCTTTTCAAAAGTTGTATTATCAAAGATACTTAGAAAGGATGGCTTTTCACCTTTCCACGTTACTTTAACTATGAGCTCAAACAGACCTTGGCTATGGAAAACTTTAAGGAACCAATCCCAAACCTGAAGGCATCAGACAGCTTTTAAATGACAAAAAATGGGGGAACATTACAAAACCAAATGATGTCTCAGTTCTTTACAAGGCCTGCTTTCAAACAGTAGATTTTCTAAAGGAAGACAGGTCTGAAAAATATCTAAGTAATTTGCTTTCAAATAGTAGATTTTCTTAAGGAAGAAAGGTCCAAAAAATAACCAATTCCTTTGGCTTTGAGGAAGTGCATTACACAGGTCTGAAGGTCGTTTCATGTACAATTTCAAAATAACTCCATTAAAAAAAATCACACAAGACAGTCATTTTGGTGTGTCATGGTTTTATTTTTTATCAGCTGCAGTTTTATGTGAAAGTGTGAAATTCGAACCAATATTCGTGTGACGGTGAACAAAGTCCATCATTAAAGATACAAATACTGTTTTGCAGTAAATGTCCAGACAATTCAGAGGGGTTCAAACGATCACCAACTTTTACTGGAGTGCTGACACAGAAGCTTACAAGCTTCCTCCACTCCCTAACAGACATACACAGACTACTAAGAACTAGTCAGAGCCATCTTTTGATAGTCTTCATGGCTATCGAGGTCTACACGACAGGCGCTAACTCAAAGAGAAAAAATGCGATCCACAGCCGGTCCCCGATGGAAGCACAGTTCAATGCTATGAGGTGACATGAAACCAACCGTTCTTTTCACCGTGGTTCTCTATGACAACAGTTGCTTTGAGGCATTCCTCGACTAAAACGCTGGCCTCTTCCACACGTCAGTTTTCCAGCTGAACCTGCTTCTCCTTGATCACGGCCAATGCTTCCTGGTCATACATCTGGGAAGGGAATTAAGAAAAACCAACCAACTCCTCCCCCACCCTTCCTTTGGGAAGGGCCTGTTTCGATTGAAAGGGTGGGGGTCAGCCCCGCGCTTCACCGGGGGCAGTGAAGGGAGGAAGGAGGGCGTAAGCCGCCTCCCCCCCGCCCCGAGGTCCAGCGCTACCCGCGGAGGCGGCGACGGCGGGGAGGCCCGCAGCGCCCCGCGGCGCCGCCCCCTCACAGCAGCGCTCCCGGCCGCGCCTTCCCCCGGGGCGGGCTACACGGGCGGCACCAGGCTCCTCTTCTTCAGCAGCTGCTCGGGGCCAGACGGCGGCTGCTCGTCCTCCTCCAGCAGCTCGTCCAGCTCCCCGTCGTCCAGCTCCGAGGCCTCCGGCCCGCCGGCGGCCCGGCAGCGCCGCAGGTGCTGCAAGGCCCGGCGGTGCTTCTCTTGCAGCCGCCCCAGCTGGGCGCGCAGGGCCTCCGCCTCCTCGCCCGGGTCCGCGGCGGCGGGCTTGTCGAGGCCGCCGGGGCCGGGACCCAGCAGGGCCTGGCGGAAGAGGCAGCGGTTCTCGCGGCGCAGGCGGCGGTTCTCCAGCCGCAGCCGCGCGTTCTCTTGGCGCAGCCGCGCGTTGTGCCACTCCCGCTCCTCCCGCTGCCGCAGCGCCTCGCTGTGGCTGGCCGCCAGGTCCGCGTACCGCTCCGCCAGCTGCTGCAGCGAGCCCCGGGACTGGCCCCGCCAGCCCTCTTGGCCGCCACCCGGCTCGGCGAACTCCTCCGCCCCGCCGCGGCGGCCGCTACCGGGGGCGGCGAGCCCCGCCCGGCCTCTCCGCGCCGAGCCGTTACAGCCCCAGCGCCCGTCCACAACGCGCATGCGCCTCATCCGTGCCGATCCCGCAGTCCGCCTGCACGCCCCGCCGTCGCCGCCGCGAGAGGAGGGAGGGGCGCGGCGGCGGCACCTCCTTATGCAAATAGAGGGGCGGGGCTTAGGCCGCCGGAGGCGGGGTCGGGGTGGAACAGCCGGCGCGGCCTAGCGGCGCCATTTTAGGGACGGCGCCGCGGTGGGCGTGGGTCTCTGCTGCAGGGTGTCGAGCAGCGTGCCGCCTGCTGTCGGCACGGCCGGCGAGCAGGGCTCTGGGGGCCTACGCCCAGAAACCCGTCAGCTCCTCTTGGGTATAACTTGTTCTCCTCCGCCCTGTTTCCCAACCGTGTGAGGTGACAGATGCGCTTGGGCTGCTGGGCGGTCCCGTCTCAGAATGTCCCAGTCCACGCCGTTGACTGTCTGACGAGGTGAGGTTTCACAGGCTGGCGTGGTTCCATAGTCCTCCGGTGCTCATGTGGGTCTTGTTTTTATCGTTACTTAAAAGTGGAGGATTACGGCACAGAAGAAAGTTAATGTCGGCTCAGAAGCGCTTGCTAAATGAAGACCTGGTCATATAAATGTTAGTCCATTCTAGTGTTGCTAGATTGTTGGAATTTAAGGAGTGAGAAATGCAGCCTATAAGGATGCATAGTTAGTATGTGAATAGTTTTGACAGCTCACAGATGATTTGGCTCAAAGTAACAAGACCGTGTGGCATAAATTTGCCCGTAAATGATTCCCAAAATAAGAAGAGAAATACCATGTGAGGAATCTATATCGATGGCATTTCACAGTGGTTGGTGAAATCCATTAATTTTCTGAAGTTCTCATCAATTCTCTTCGGCTATCCTCCTTTACATAGCCATGCATGTAGGTATCTGCATGGTTAAGTAGTCCTGTTGGGATTACCATGACTGTGCAGTACATATCGCTGTCGACCTCTGTGTATTTTTTGCACTTCAGGTTGTAAACTGTGATGGGGACCATGCTTTGCTTTGTGATCCAATGTTCTGTTAATTACCAGCTGAAACTTTGACTATGGATCATGTATTTGAAGTTCAAGAAAAAATGCATAGCAGTAATTGTAATAATTATTTTCAGAATCTTTTCAGCTCTAAATGATGACCATTTACTTACAAAGAAACAGCAAATCGCCGCAGAACAGAAGTAATCTTAGTATTACTGTACTTTTGCCATGACTGCTGATCAGCAAAAGTGAACTTACAGCAAGTATTTCCTGTACTAAGCCAGCTTCCAAGGAGAGATTGACTAGGGCATTATAGTAATTCCATGTAATACGTGACTAAACTGGTTTTGCATTGAAATAAACATGTTAACGCCTGTTCATTAGTCACTTCTTAATGTTGCTGCTTTGGAAATCCATAGGTATACCCACTGCCAAGATGCCCATAAAACTTTACGTGGAGCTATAGGCCGAATCCAGCAGAGTGCTGAGACTCTTCAGTCTGTGTGGAAGTGGACCAGGGCTTTGCACTCCTGAGAAACAGTGCATAGGGTAACACAGAGCTTGCGCTTTTTGATGGCTAGTAAGTTAGATTACAGTCATCGTTAACAGCACCTTCAATTTTGATTTGAAGCTGACTGAGCCTTCTGGTGAATTTTGTATTATGGCTCTCAATTTTGTTTATTCACCTATTTTAGTTTTTCATGTGCCTTTATTGTACTCTGGAAATTACATGCATGTATACAAGCATAAAGATTGATGGGCTGTGTTCCTATAAAAATCATACTCGCGTATCAGAAGGGAATTTACTGAATTTCAGATTCCTCAGACAATGTTTAAACACCAATTTGATATTCTTGGGTTAAAGGTAATGACAGCAAGTAGTGATTGGGAAAAGACAATAAATCAGCACAGACAAACTTTGGTTGTGAGGTAGGATCACACTAGATAGTGTGAAGAGGGTAAGTGAAAAGGGGGAGGTAACCAGAGAAGTTGTGAGTAGTTGTCCAGTCTGCAGTGATTTTCTGCTCACAGAACACCTCTGAAGGACACAATATTTTAAACAGAACAATATAGTAGGGATAAATGTTATCTCCATTCCTATTGATTAAAGCCCTGTTTTTATTTAGTGGTATCAAGTCTCCGTAGATGAGAAAATGTTAATGCTTGTGGACCATCAGCTGCCATTGATTTTGCATTCTATCCAACCTGCCCAGGAAAAAGACTCCAGAAAAACACCTGACAAGGAAAATAAAAAACTGTTGGTGCCCCCCATTCCCTTTACACCTTGGGACACTGAATTAATGTTTTTGAACTGAAAGGAATTCAAGAAGCTCTGCAGTTTGTATGGATACGAAGGGTTTTTATTCTCTGTGGTTCTTAAAGGAGGTAATACAAAAAGTTATGCCCAAACTGAGTTTAGTTCAATTTTTGTACTCCTTTTCTGCTCTTAGAACCATAGAATGGTTTGGATTGGAAGGGACTTCTAAAGGTCATCTAGTCCAACCCCCCTCCCTTGGGCAGCGACATCTTCAACTAGATCAGGTTGCTCAGACCTCCGTCCAACCTGACCTTGCATGTTTCCAGGGATGGGGCATCCACCACCTCTCTGGGCAACCTATGTCAGTGCTTCACCACCCTCAGTGTAAAAAATTTCTTCCTTATATCTAGTCTGAATCTATCCTCTTTCAGTTTAAAACCATTACCCCTTGTCATAGAATCACAGAATCATTATGGTTGGAAAAGACCTAAGATCATTGAGTCCAACCATCGACCCAACACCACCATGCCCACTAAACCATGTCCCTAAGCGCCTCATCTACACGTCTTTTAAATACTTCTGGGGATGGTGACTCAACCACTGCCCTGGGCAGCCTATTCCAATGTCTAACCACTCTTTCAGTAAAGACATTTTTCCTCATGTCCGATCTAAACCTCCCCTGGCGCAACTTGAGGCCGTTTCCTCTCGTCCTATCACTAGTTACTTGGGAGAAGAGACTGACGCCCACCTCACTACAAGCTCCTTTCAGGTAGTTGTAGAGAGCGATGAGGTCTCCCCTCAGCCTCCTTTTCTGCAGACTAAACAACCCCAGTTCCCTCAGCCGCTCCTCATAAGACCTGTTCTCCAGACCCCTCACCAGCCTCGTTGCCCTTCTCTGGACACGCTCCAGCACCTCAACGTCCTTCTTGTAGTGAGGGGCCCAAAACTGAACACAGCATTCGAGGTGCGGCCTCACCAGTGCCAAGTACAGGGGCACGATCACTTCCCTACTCCTGCTGGCCACACTATTGCTGATACAGGCCAGGATGCCATTGGCCTTCTTGGCCGCCTGGGCACACTGCCGGCTCATGTTCAGCCGGCTGTCGACCAACACCCCCAGGTCCTTTTCTGACAGGCAGCTTTCCAGCCACTCTTCCCCAAGCCTGTAGCGCTGCATGGGGTTGTTGTGGCCGAAGTGCAGGACCCGGCACTTGGCCTTGTTGAACCTCATACAGTTGGCCTCGGCCCATCGATCCAGCCTGTCCAGGTCCCTCTGCAGAGCCTTCCTACCCTCGAGCAGATCAACACTCCCGCCCAACTTGGTGTCGTCTGCAAACTTACTGAGGGTGCACTCCATCCCCTCATCCAGATCATCGATAAAGATATTGAACAAGACCGGCCCCAAAACTGAGCCCTGGGGAACACCGCTCGTGACCAGCCGCCAACTGGATTGAACTCCATTCACCACAACTCTCTGGGCCCGGCCATCCAGCCAGTTTTTGACCCAGCGCAGAGTCCACCTGTCTAAGCCGTGAGCCGCCAGCTTCTCGAGGAGAATGCTGTGGGAGACAGTGTCAAAGGCCTTGCTGAAGTCCAGGTAGGCCACATCCACAGCCTTTCCCTCGTCCACTAGGCGGGTCACCTGGTCATAGAAGGAGATCAGGTTGGTCAAGCAGGACCTGCCTCTCATCAACCCGTGCTGGCTAGGCCTGATCCCTTGGTTGTCCCGCTCATGCCTTGTGAGCGCCCTCAAGATGAACCGCTCCATAATCTTCCCCAGCACCGAGGTCAGGCTGACAGGCCTGTAGTTCCCCGGATCCTCCTTCCGGCCCTTCTTGTAGATGGGCATCACATTGGCAAGCCTCCAGTCATCCGGGACCTCCCCCGTTAACCAGGACTGCTGATAAATGATGGAGAGTGGCTTGCGAGCTCCTCGCCAGCTCCCTCAGCACTCTCGGGTGGATCCCATCTGGCCCCATAGACTTGTGAGCATTGTCCTGTCGCAACAGGCCCTGGTAAAAAGTCTCTCTCTGTCTTTCTTATAAGCGCCCTTCAAGTATTGAAAGGCCGCAACAAGGTGTCCCCAGAGCCTTCTCTTCTCCAGGCTGAACAACCCCAACTCTCTTAGCCTTTCCTCATAGGATAGGTGTTCCAGCCGCCTGATTATTTTTGTGGCCCTCCTCTGGACCCACTCCAGCAGGTCCATGTCCTTCTTATGTTGGGGGCCCCAGAGCCGGACGCAGTACTCCAGGTGGGGTCTCACCAGAGCAGAGTAGAGGGGCAGAATCGCCTCCCTCGACCTGCTGGCCACGCTTCTTTTGATGCAGCCCAGGATACAGTTAGCTTTCTGGGCTGCGAGCACACATTGCTGGCTCATGTCCAGTTTTTCATGCATCAGTACCCCCACGTCCTTCTCGGCAGAGCTGCTCTTCATCCCCCTGCCTGTGTTGACACCGGGGTTTGCCCTGAGCCAGGTGCAAGACCTTGCACTTGACCTCGTTGAACCTCATGAGGTTCACACGGGCCCACTTCTCGAGTTTGTCCAGGTCCCTCTGGATGGCATCCCGACCCTCTGGCGTGTCAACCACACCATTGAGCTTGGTGGTGTCTGCAAATTTGCTGAGGGCACACTCGATCCCACTGTCTGTGTCGTTGATGATGATACTAAACGGTACTGGTCCCAATACAGACCCCTGAGGGACACCATTCATCACTGATCTCCATCCAGACATTGAGCTGTTGACCGCTACTCTCTGGATGTGACAATCCAGCCAATTCCTCACCCACCGGACAGTCCACCCATCAAATCCATACCTCTCCAGTTTAGAGAGAAGGATGTTGTGGGGGACTGTGTCAAAGGCCTTACAGAGGTCCAGATAGACGACTTCTGTAGCCCTTCCCATGTCCACTGATGTAGTCACTCCATCATAGAAGGCCACTAGGTTAGTCAAGCAGGACTTGCCTGTGGTGAAGCCATGCTGGCTGTCTCGAATCACCTGCCTGTCCTCCGTGTGCCTTAGCAGAGCTTCCAGGAGGATCTGTTCCGTGATCTTCCCAGGCACAGAGGTGAGGCTCACAGGTCAGTAGTTCCCAGGGTCTTCCTTTCTACCCTTTTGAAAAATAGTGACCCATTGATACCATCCCAACCTTTGAGAAGTAGCACAAAGGTAAAGGAATGTCCCATCAAGTCTCTCTTCCACTGTATGCGTTCCCCTGAAGTGCATGTAATTATACTTCATATGGGTTTTCCTGAAATTAAGGTAGGTCATTTTGCTCCGGTGCATCCAGTGCAATATGGCTTTCAGGCTTGAACTTGATTCAAAGTCAAAACTCTGAAAAGCTCTCAGGATTTTGAGATAGATATTTTGTGTAGTCCTGAAGATAAGAGCGTTGCTCTGTACACATGAAGCAGTGTCATCTAAGGCACAGCAAGCAACAAATTTAAAAATACAATATAGCATGCATTAGCTTTTAAACTGAGGTGGCAAGTGCCTTCAAAATAGCATAGTTCAGTGATGTCATCTTTCCAGTTGCAAGGCCCAATTGAGCTGTTTTAATGTGTTAGCTATTTGTTATGTTTTTCAGAATTGAAATGTACATTAACAAACAGGCAGTTTCTAGCTGTCAGGTTCTGAACTTTCCAAAGGGAAGTAAAGGTTAACTAATACATTTTCTTTGTGGCTCAGCCTGAAAGAAAGCCTGGAAGAGCCTTACTGAGAAAGAATATCTAGTCTCATTAGGTTGGATCTTGCTTCCAGACTTCTCTGATGGCATGTAAAATGCTAGCATTAATTGCATCACTGATTACATTTCAGTGGACAGAATAGGGCAAAATGTGAGTGGTGGGACCTGTTGGAAATGAAGGTCATGAAAGAGGTAGAGAGGAACAAAAAGAAAAAAAAATCAAATTGGGGAAAGAAAAGCCGTGCAGATAAGAGAATAACATAAAGGGAGAAGAAAGAGAAATTGTGATAACTTGTAAGTGGAACATGTTTCCTAGCTGAACAAGAGTGAAAGAGACAATGTGATAGTTAATAAATGATAACCAGAAGCATACTTAGAATACAAAGTATTGCCTTGATCTTTACGCTGACATAACAGGGAGTTTCAGTGTAGGATGAGAAACGTATGCATCTATGTTTATACTGTAGCCCATGGATCACCATTAAAAGTAAAACATGAGCTTCTACCAAGAATTAGATTTTACATCAGTAAAGAGAGAGCAACATGGAGTGCATCAGTACTTTGCTAACAGTCCTGGAAACAATGTTGGAAAATGCAGGTCAATCTGTGGGTCTTTTTTGAGGTTGAGGGGAAGGCGTATCCTTGGAGACAGCATCTGTAGTCTGGTGTATCAAGAGGAGATGAACATTTCCTTTCCAACTGGAGAAGACTTGGAAAGATGTCTCCTTCCAGCTGATTTCACCTCCTAGCTTTAGTTTTCAGTGCAACAGAACTAAGTAAACCTTAGTTTAAAGAAAAAAATCTTCTTAGAGGCAAGGAGGGACACTGCTGTCATACTGAGGGAAAATCTATAACAACATGATAGATACAGTTCTGATAGCCTTGCTCCTGATGCTTTTAATTGGTCTTCATAAATGTTTTATGCAATCGGGAGGAAATTCCATCAGTATTCTGAGCTGATGATTGTTAAAACAAAGGTATGTGTTGATAAAGCTTATAATGTCACCTGTAACACCTTTGTAAATTAGCCTGAGTAGAAGATACAGCATACCTATTCTCAGCAGTCTGCACACTGAATTCAAGAGTGAATAGAGAGGCTTTATTCTTATCCCTTTTCACTAATGTAAAGCAGGAATGCTGCTGTCAAAGGCAATGGGATTGTACTTACACTACTGTCAGCCTGGAGTAAATGAGATCAGAAGCAGTCTCTAACTAGAGATTTGCAGTGCAGTGTTGGGAAGAGGAAGAGGGTTTGGAAGCTAATTTACTTGCATTTTTGCCAACCTGCCTTAGGCATTGTGCTTAAGTTGTCATCGTTCCTTGACTGTTGAAAGTGTTGAGAAAGAGGGCATATTAGAAGTTGCCTTGTCATCCTTGGAAGAAGTTACGTTTTGGGAATTACATAAACCCACCTTTTTGCAAGCATTCTGAGGATGGGGTGGGTGACTTGGGAGGGTATTTGCTGCTTAGCTGGATTGCCAATCTTTGCCTAGTAAATGTAGACCTGTGGTCTGAGTTGCTGCTTCCTTATACTTTTCTTTAATCTTTGAGTTTATTAGTTTCATACATTGAAAAGTTTTATAAAATACATATTGAGTTGCTGTTGCTGTTACTGCTAATACTCTTTTCAAAACCATCCTTGGGCATAGTTTAATACCACCAAATAGACTTACTAGTTGGTACCAGCAGTTCTTGCTGATACTTGACAGCATAAATATGACTTTACTGAAATAATTACTAAAGAAGTAAGACTAGGTAATATTGATGGCATTTATTTATTGTCTTGGTATGGGCAGCAATATTAAAAGCCATCAAATACCAGCATCTCTGTTTGACAGCACGATTTAATCCTATCCATGTGTTGCCATAAGAAGAACTGAGTATAAATAAGGGAAGCTTGACTTACCAGTTTTAATGAAAATTTATATTGCTGTGGGAAAAGACCAGTCCCTCAAAATGCTGCGGACTAGAGTAGGGAAGCTGAGTTCAGAGTTGCACATACATTAGTAGAGGAAAAAGAATGGTGCATTAAGGATTACAGGTTGGGTTAAACTGTAAGAACTTCAGCATGCAACAAACTCCCCTTCAGCTTGGCTTTCTGAACAAAGCCTTATAACCTAAAATAGAAGCACTGGTTAGATTCAGAAATACAGGCAAGGGGTTGTCTGTACTTTCTAAGAAGGTCTCTGTGCATGTGTGTTGTGTGTACATGTGGGCTTTTGTGTAAGAAGATGAAAATGGAATTCCATGTTCTGGGAGTGAGAAGCACCACATTAAAAGACAAAGCTTATTGATATGTAGGTCAGCCCTGAATCTTTGTTTAGAGTGAAACTTAACAGTTTGACCTTCGAACTGGTAATAGAGTCTGTGAATTGCGTAGGAATAATAAACCATAACTCAGACAGTTGAGTTGATTCATCAGATCTGATGAGATAGCTAAGGATTATGAGTCAAAAATAAACCACCTAATTACAGGTGGTGGTTGAGGTCCCAATTAAAAAGGATGGGAAAATTGAGTTTGAAATTGCACTTTTAAAATTAGAGCAAGACGTTTGGACAGCTGAAATAGTGAATAAGTTAAATAAGTGCCTTGCATTTATGTATGGCTAATCATCTGTAAGCCATGCTAGAAAAAGCCTTATAAATTCAGACCATGGAAATTATTTTTATAAATGGAAAAAAAAGGTGGAGGAAAAAGTGATTGTCAGTGATGTTTTCAGTGAAGAATTTGTTCTCTAAGGTCAACTGTTGTAATAAATATTGGTCATCCCTGCTTTCCAGCAGAAACTTAGAAAATATATCTTGAAATCTGGTGTCATGGGCTAAATTTTATTTACAAAAGGTGTTAAGGGCATGAACAAACATCAGATCCTATTTCCTGAATCATCTGGTGAAATTCATCTTGTGTTTGCAGCGTATGTATTTACATCTAATTACATATGCTCGATTTATGGTCGATTAGATCCTTTTCAACACAGTTCATTTCACTGTAATGCAGGTGTCTAAAAGAGGTCAGGTGGATCACATTCCAGACAACTTTTTCCTTTCTATTGGCTGTTAAGGAAGTCTGACAGATGCCTCCATCGTAGATGTCCAACATTAGAACACCTGCATCCCATCCTCAGAGTGACAATGTGCAACAGCTGCAAAATACGAACCTATAGATTTAGTAGAAGCTTGAGCAGAGAAAAAGCATGAGGGAATATGATCGTGATGTTCTAGTCTTTGTTTCACAGCAGTACTTTACACTTCTGTGCGGTCCAGCAGATACAGCCTAAAATGCTTTCTGGTTAAGAATCTCGTGTTTCTGTAGGTTGAGCTGGCAAGTCCAATATAGAACTGATACCCAAAGACAGTGATTGAGCAAAATAGGAAGACAGAATGGGAAATATCTCAGGAGGTTGTGCTTAAGCCTTCAACCAGCCCATTGTCATCTTGAAGGAAAAAAGTGAAGCTGGCAGCAGCAGCAGATTCTATAATTGCAAGAAAATAGTTAAGTTCTTTCCAAGGTTTACTCTCAATAGTGATAATCAGATGATACCTTGAAATCTGTAACAGATAATGTACCTCCTTTAGCCATTCTGTTAAACATCGATTATATAACTATGCATACTAAAATGGGAAGAAAAATAATTACTCCAGAAATGGCTTATGGTAAAATGAACTCTTCCAATATACATAGAATTGACACAAAGTAATGTGAGATGGTTTTTACCTTAGCCACATGTTCAAGGAAGAAGGAGTTTGTACCAACAGAAAGGAAACTGAATTCATACATAAATGTCAGTACTAAAGACTGACACTGACAATCAAGAGTTCCTTCAGAAAACAGAAATTTATGTACACTGTGACAATATGTAAAGAATACCTGTGTTCCATCATTATTTTTTCTCCCAGCTTGAAAAATTTTCTAGACCCTGTGTTTTTCCTACTTGTTTCATCCAAAATGGTAGATAGAGGATAGAAAAGTTGTCAACTGAAAAACTGGAAGGCCCAAAGGAGAGTGCAGGTAGTGTCTGCACCAAGGTTCTTCTATTGAATTGCTAGCAATTTACTCATGTAATAGCAGTGGGGCATGGTAGCAAATAGGGGATAATGCAGTAGCTTTTCCCTTTTCTGTCAGAAATGGCCAGAATCAGAATTTTAAAATCAATACCTCCAATCCAGGACGTCCATTTCAATTTGCACTGAGCTGACAGAAATAACATCTGAAACACACATTCTATCAGATTATTTGTTCAGGGCATACATTAATTTAGAAACAATACTTTTGCCTAGCACAGAGATTAAAGGGTAGAAAACAGTTTTATAACAGCAGGAGTTGAAATAGTGTCTCTTTTAAATGGTTGCTGCATGCTAGGTATGCAAAACTTCATCTGTAATACTGCTCTTCCTCCTCTATTTTACAGACCACCATAGGAATACAGTAGAACAAAGATTTTCTTAAAGGAAAAAAGAAGTTCATAATGTAAATAATTATTATTTGGTTTATCTTCCAGTTCTCTGACTTGCAGCTTTGATATTCTTGATGATATTGCTAAAGTTGTGATTGCTAAGGAGACACAACTCAAAGGCCTATGTAATTGATTCCCAGATGATGATATTATTTGCTCTGCCCCTGGGCCTCACACCTGCAGACTCATAAAACACCATGGCATTAAGACCTAATTATCTTCCACAACTGATTGTCAAAAGGTAATCTGTTGCTATTGGCAAGCAACTGCCTTTAAGAAGAGACTGACTGGCTATTGTAGTCTCTTCTCTTTCAGCTGGAAATAGGTTTTCTGTTTTCCACATAACGGGCAGAAACTTCAACCCCATCTAGTTTCAAGTGGTTCAGAAATAATCGAGCATATCAATATCATAGCATTACACTGTCTGCCAGCTCTCGAGGTGTCTTTATTCTGTTTCTGCATAGTCAGGTCATTCACCTATTGAAATTAATAATGGAAAAATAAAATACTCTGAGCTAGATTTTAAAAGAAAAAGGATACCATGAAACCAAAAGAAGTGATAGTTAAAAGAGAAATTCCAAAGATACAAGTAAAGGTTGAACACCCAGTTTCCGCTGAACTCCAGTAGGCATGGTGTATCTGACTTCTGTGCATCTTCGAACATCACAGTTGTCTATGGGTCACATGAAAATAACAGGGTTGGATAGATCTCTTTTCTGTGAGATTTTACATAAGGCATTTGTCCTTCAAACTAGCTTTCTGTTTATAAAGACTAACCCATCTGTTTTAAAATTCTAAAAATGCTGCTTTTAGCTTGCCAAGGTTGCTAGCATTACAGTAGTATTCAGAAATCTCACTGTGGGGGCACCATCATACTTGCTTTTTTATTGGTATTCAATACAACAAACACAAAGCTTGGAAGTAAACTCTGTTGAAGACTACTTTGTGGGAGGATAGTTACTCCTAAAGTATGCAGCTTTTACTTCCAAAAAGAATTAGGAAAAAGTCAAGAACATTAATATTCACCATAGATTGTGTAAACTTTGTGTTATGAAACTGAGACCTATAGCTGCTATAATGGAATTTCAGTTTATGGAGAACCTGCCATTGCATTGCCATCTTGCTTGACATTTCAGGTTCCTATATACAGTAGGAATCAGAGTTTCAGCATTTACCTGAATTTACACTTCTTAACAGAAAAGCATTTTCCTTCTGAATTTCCACTTAATTCAAAATTGCTAAGACCATTGCCTTTTCCATTCACCTTAACAAAGACTACCACTTTCTTTCCATTTATGAATATACGATATAAAAATGGTAAGGAGTGATAGCTTTAAATTGATACTGGTAAAAATATTTACATTCTTTGCTCCTTTTAATGTGATTGGGTAGTTGGAAGTGTGAAGTGTGTATGTCAAGGCAAGTCTTCGTAGATTCCCAGCTGTTTTCTTATGAACAGTGGCTATCTATAGACTAAATTTTGCAGAACAAAATTACCCTTGGTAGAGAATGATCTTTCAAAATGAGCTGGTAGTTCACCACCACAAATGGACACAATATTCAGACTAGAAACAGTGACAGAGATGTAGTCAGTTTCTCATCTATCAAACGTCTGGCACTTTAAATTCTGGTGGTTTTAGGACTGCAAACAGCTATTAGTCCCCTTTTTACTTTTCAAGTAACGTAAATAGACCAATCCATACATGTATCATGATAGCATAATAGAGTTTAAGTCCATATACCAGTTGTTGACAAATGTTAACAATGTGTACTAAAGCCTAGGACATTATACTCTTACATAGATCTATAGATAGAAATGTTTTAAAATTATAGTCTTGTTTCATCTATTTGCAGAAAATTTTGGTTTTAAACATTCAAAACTTCTGAATTCTAGGACACATTTAGAACTAGATAATTTTAAAGTGTAGGTTTTTAGTTCTCTAAGGGTAGTGTAATCATCAAATTCCTACATAGTTGTTTCATGATGAACTCTGTTATTATGTTACTGCTATAAACAGCTAAATTAGAATGTACAATGTATGTATGTCTAATTGTTTGTGAATGTGTGTCTATACATTTATGCATAAAAACCAGTCCTGATCCCATGAAATAAAGTAGGTATTAAACTTATTGTTTAATAGTTGAAGACTATCCCATTAAAATATAAAAATTAGATATAGCTCCACTTCAACTTTTACAATTAGTACTATGGTATATAAATTTATCAGTAATGATTTCCTTTATTTTTAATCTTCTTGTAGTAGACCAGATTCTTTCCTATATATCTTAACTATACTCATTCGGTACTCAGATATATTTAATAATGCAGAAGATGAAGGAGCAATGTAATCAGAAACTGTAAGAAGTCATAGGATAGCTTCAAACATGCAAATACAAAAGTTCTTACTGCAAAACTCCTGGTTAAATCATTGGATGCTTTGCCTGAGCATTGGCTGCACAAAGTAAGACTAGTTTAGAATATTTTTTATTTGTTAAATCTCACTTGAGATGTGCTTGATTTCTGCAATTGGAATTTCCTACCTTTTCCTTGTGGCAATTTAAATCGATTTATTGTAAATCATCAAGTATCTATGAAGATAATATACAACAAAGTACTAGATCTGAAATTAATATTATAAACCTGAACCTTTTCCTTTCATTGGGATTTACTTCATCAGATCTGATGTCAAGTTCTGTGCTTCTGTATCATGTGTGAGAAAGCTCTTCTCACCAGTCCATCATTATTTTCTGTTCCACCTGTGTTACTAGTATATATTTTTTATTTGTGTTATTCAACCAAAATTAAGAGCAACTGCTAATATGTAGAAAGATAAAATTCTGAAGAGAAGTCTGTATCAGTGGTGAGTCATCTGAATACAAATCACAGCCTACTGTGCAGAAAGTACTGTTTTGTCTTTATTGGCTGAACAGAAAAAAATGAATTGTGAGAGCTGACACAGAAAAAGTGGAAAAGCCATAAAATCTAACACTATGGTGTTCTTCACTTTACAGATGTTTGATGATGTAGAAAATCTTGGATAAAATGATGTCATAGCACTTTAAGAAACTCTTACAGGAGCTGACCAAAAAGGGAGGCTGTTCTCAAGTTAGTCTTGAGCAAGACAGTGGGATTAATTCAGATGACACTTATAGAATCACAGAATAGAATCATATGATGTCCAAAAATATGAAAATATACCTAGTAATTTTTTAAAACAGCCATTTTTCTGAAGACCTGGAAGGAAGTAAAAATTTCATATATTTTCTGCATATTTAAATTATAAAATGCTTAGTAGCTGGATCAAAGAATTATAACTCAGTAAGACATAGATATACTGAGCAGTCCGGATGAAAAGATATTTAAAATCACTGCAATAGAAAACCCGGAAATTACAAGAATTCAGCAGCATGACTTCTTAAAAAGAAAATTGTGTTTTATTGATCTATTTGGCAGTATTTACTTGATGAGGTACCAGCTCATAAAACTTTAAAAATTTCCTCTCCCTGAAATGAATCACAGGCTGTTAGGTTTCTATGATGTGAGAAGAAAAAATATCCTGGATCACAAACTAAAATACAGAAAATGGAGAGCTGGATTAAAAGGTCAATTTTCATCATATCTAAAGGTTAACAACAAAATGCTTCAGAATTCCTTACTCGGCCTTGTGTTTGATACATTTCTTGATCTGCAAAGGTCAGCAAGGAATGAGAGAGCAAATTTTGTGACAACACAAAGTTAGGAAGGTGATTCTCTAATTATGTGGTATTAACCACTGTCTGAGACTGGCCAAATTATCTTTATGGTTATCCAATCCTGATTATCAGTTGCTCTGTTTTGTAGGCATAAATACTTGTGTCTATATAGTTAAAGTTCTGATAGTGAAAACATTTGTAGAAAAACTGTATGCAAAACCATCTAAATAATTCAGTGAGAAAGTTGCATGTTGTTGTATTGCTTATGTGAATGCAGAAGGTGGAGAATGATGTTTGTTTCTTGTCTGCATTGCTGAGTTTAGTGATTTGATTGCTACTTTTGCTTAATCATAAATTTAGCAAAATTAGCAAATGAGGCCAAAATTAGATGGGAAGAGGTATTACCACATGTACTTACAGAAAGGTTATAATGAAAAAGCACAAGACAGGATTTTTGTTCGCCTTATATGAAAGAGGACAGTGTACAAGAAAGAAACCCCTTGATCCTGATCACTTGTGGACAGAAAAAACATCAGATCTATAGAATTGCTAATCAATTAGGTGGTTGTTTTGGTAATTCAAGTATTGATTGCCCAGATCTCACAGATGTTCTGTTAAATAAAGCTCTGCTTTACAGGTAAGTTCTACTCTGATCTCTCTTGGAGCTAATGGGTCATGCATCACCAAAAAATGCACTTGACACCTGTTTCAGTTTCTTATTGTGCTCTCCTGCACTCCTCAAGTCTTCTAGTCCACCAGCTGATTCCCTCATTATTAAAGCCTTATTGAGGAATTTATCTTAATTGTTTTAAGGACTGGAAGTTCCACCTTAAATTCCTATGATGTGTCAGGCAGTGGAAAAGAGTTAGATACCTAACTCACGGCTTTTATCAGTAGGAACAGGGTACAGAAGTATAGGGTAGGTACTGTAAATCTTTAAGGAAATGCTTCTACTGCCAGCCCAAAATGTAAATAACTGTGAAAATATACTGGCTTCCTCAAGGATTTGGAGTTCAAGTTGGATTTGTTAATAGAGGGTTCTCTTCTAGGGTACCTGGTATATATATGAGTTGGGAAGGTCATTACTTGAAATATGCTGGCATGCATTGAATTGTATGCCTGTTTTGACAGAATCAACAGTCACAGTTGAAAACTGAATTGCAAATTCATTAAAATTCTTTCAAAATTTCTCACGATATTGCATGTTTTCTGTGAATTCTTAGCTCAACTACCTCATGTATACCTCAGGTATAGGAACTCTAATTTGTAAAGATTACATATTTTTGTGTTAACCCAGGGATAGATGGCATAAAACAGTTCTCTCCAGACTCTCCTTAAAAGGAAGCACTTTGGAGTCCTACAGAAAAGACTGTTCTTCTTTCTATTTTTCTTCTAATTTTAGAGTAGTAAAGTGGTAGTATTGAATCTGTATTATTTTTGGCCAGTAAATTATTCCCAGTTTGGTGACTTCTTATGACTGACCAGAAATTTTGATTTGTGCTCTTGGACGTATTAAGCAAGCAGAGACATAGTATGGGTATAAGCAAAGCCCAGAGGAATGGGCTACTGTGACCAGAAGACCTGGCCAGGAAAACCCAGAAGCAAGGCAGCTGCAAGCAGAGCAGCACTGACTTGCAGAAAAGACATGTAGGTGACATCTTTTATGCTGGAATCAAGGGAACTTCACAGACAATTATAAAAGCCTCGAAGCACCTCTGTAAGTCAGGTCTGCCTAACTATACCAATTTTTTGTGCTGCAAATCCAAGTGTCTTCTCCAGAATTACAGAATCCAAGTGTCTTCTCCAGAATGACAGAATGGGCAATGGCACCCCAAAGTCCTGTCTGCCTGACTTCTCTAACCACAAGAAAAATCTTGACATACATGTTAGGCTAATTGCAAGTATGCTGTTTTTAAATACTACATGTTCTGATTTTTAAGGTTTTTTTGCCTTGTTCATGCTTGAGGAAACAAGAAGTGAGTAAACGGGTTGCTTCGTGTGTATACGTGTAGGGGAAACATGGAGAGGACAGAATCCCAAAATGCTGCTCTTAGTCTGATTAACGTGTTTGCTGTGGTTTCTGTTATTAGTCTCTTTTTGAAGTTACCCAGTGGAGAACTTACCCAGTGGAGAACAAACGTGTGTTAGTCCTGCTTTTCTAAAAATAAAATGTGGCAATATCATGACAACTTTGTTTCTGCTTCTATGTTAAAGGATCAAGAGTACAGTCACATCTTTCCCTGGTGCTCTCTCTCTCTCTTTATTCTATTATTGTTCAGTACCTAGGGGTGACTCTGTATTTTCCTGCCTCTTTTGATTATATATAATAAGTGTTAATTTTTGTGAGATTTCAGAGCCATTGTAGAAAAAAAGCATTTGGAAGAAGGAGGGAGAAGAACAAGAAGGAAAAACCTGGGTTGAATATTACTTTTTTCTGACAATAATTGTTTTGTAAGTGCCATGTCAAAGAGCATTCTAATATGTACAAAAAAACCCTACCCCACTCATATCACTGAGCGTGATGAAGTCTGGATCATGTTTCAGTTTTAGGATTCCAGTGAATTTGCAAACACGCAAAACATTGCGAATGACGTGTTGAAATCTTGTCTCAAAGCACTGATCTAAAATAAAAGTGCCAAAAACCGTCTACAGCTTAAGCAGTGTTGTTGCTGTGATAGTCTAAATATATAAGCAAGGCAAGGTTTATAGGGGAAGAAAATACATCTTTTATTGGACTGATTTATGTGGAAAAGAAAAGTATGAGATTTGGGGAAAATAAGTCTTTTTTTTTAGTCATATACAACAGAAGAATAACAGTAAAGACACATACCAAATGTAGTGGGAATAATTCATGATTCACTCATGGTCTTTAATGTAAGAACTACTAAGAAAGAGGTCAGGTGGGCAAGAGAAGAAAGTTCTGCTAAGTTAAACAATAAGAAACCCTGTTTCAGGAAATGCTCATGTCTAACCTAATTCAGAAAATTGTGCATGTCGCTAACTTTAAGGGCATGTTTGATTTTCATTAGCGGAACAAATAGTTAAGTACTTGTTTGCCTAAAAATGCCTTTTCAAGTTACATCCTAAAAGATGCGTAGAGGCTGAACCAGAAATGAGAGCCACTTTAAAGAAGAACTTTCTTTGCTTTCTGCATAGAAGAGCTGAGGGGGAAAAAAGTGAATTTCTGGCCATTCATGAATCTTTACACTTAAAATATGACATTCGGGACATCTTGAAAACAAAAAAAAAAACCCAATTGAAGTGAGCAGCCCACAGAAGATGATTTCTTATACAATGTCCTGATGCCTGCACTTGTGTTATGAAAGAGTAGGAGAGGAGCGAAAAGAAACAGTGACTCATCCAGATTGGTAGGATTCAAGGTTAGGTAATGAAATAAAATCTGTAGTAGCCTCACTTTCTGTTGTACTTAAAATGAATCACCGGTTTATTTTTAAAATGGAGTGTACCGTTTCTGATACTCTGAAGAGAATGTGGCAACAGGAAAAAGTTTCAAGAAACTTACAGAAAATACTTTTCTTTCCAGAATCATCTGCCACAGGTAACACAGTATTTGAATTTGGACCTTGTAGTTCATAGCTGAAAACAAATAGGACAACAGTTAGCAATATCTGATTCAGGAACGGAAGAAATTAAAGGAGCATCTTTGATAAGTTCTTTAATAGAAATACAGACCTTCAGTATCGCTGTCATGAGGATATGATCAAATTAAAAGAAAAAGAAGTAAAACTGTATAAAAATCTAACGTTCCTCATCCTTAATTAAACCCTTGAAAAGAGACAAATCTTACACTGAAGTGTGTGGGAATTTCTGTCAAGAATCAACCTTTGACTTCAGGAAGCATACTCTAGAAACCATGTCAAAGTCGGTTATTTAACAAAGGCAACAGGGCGTCAAGAGATGCGTCTCTCTCCTTTGACTATAGAGAAAGCCTGTAGACAACTTTATCTTGCAGTACTGTTAAATTTTCAGATGTCTGAAGTTGGGAGAGATTAATATGTTCTTTTTCTCATCATATATGGGAAAGATGTCTGATGTCTACAGTGAGCTCAGAGGGAAGGTTGGCTAGGTGGAGGTACATGAAGGGGTTGTATAAAACTGTGCTGAAGTAATATTAACACAAACTTCCACTGGTTGAGGCACCTTTTCTTGAAATTGAAAACTTGGAGAACTTCTTGTTGTAATTTGTACTGATGTTTTGTTCCTGTGTCAGTCTCAGCGAAACAGATCAAGCTATGGGTTATCCTTATTTTTTATCATCAAACAATATCAAAGTACAATGGCTTCAGTCATGCAGGCTGTTTCACTGCTAGTAGTTTCATGAGCAAGGCCAGCAGCATTTGCTACTATATTGAGACTAAAAACTCCCTGAAGAAGGAAACTGTGATTTAATTTATCTAAAAAGTGCAATTCATTTATGTGATACTATATGAATGAAAGTAATACAAGCACAAGGAGTGTGTTTTTTATTTCTCTGTGCATAATGCATTAACTTTTGTAGGAAAAAATGTCATTTGAAAGGAAAAGAACGAAAAAGGAAAGACGACAAATTAACACTGAAAACACTGAAAGTACTTTCTATTCATTCTTCTAGGGACAGAATACTCTTACTAATAGTTTTTAAATACACTATCATAAAATTAATATGCCTTTTAAAAATAAAATTATATCTAGACATTGAAGATGACTTCACGTATAAAATTGTAGTATTTAAATGTTTTAGAAGTCTAATTTTTGCTTTTGTATTAAATCTTTCTGCAATCTCTATGTGCCAAGAGCTATTTTTTGCTTCCCTATGAGAAGTTTTCACCATCAAAAGTAGACATTAAAAAGATCTGCAGGTGAGTAACAGTAATACATATACAGGATGAAATTATTTATGGAGAGAAGACACACACCATGCCAGAACATGATCAGACAGACTGTGATGCAGTCCTAGCTCAACAGGAGGCTCAAACCACAGTGGGAATTACTAACAAAACTAGCCCTTAATTCTCAGGCTTGTTCTTCCCAAAATTGGTCAGTTGTGAGCTGTTCTGCCACTGTCATTGCTTACAGTGAAGCTCCATTCATTTTCCATTCCCTCACTGTGCAGAAAAGAGAGTCTGATTTTTGCTGCATTTCTTCCCTGTCTCCAAACGTGTCTTTGTATTCCTGTTCCGGGGACCAGAAAAAGGAGATTTGCTGTTATACATGTCTCCAGCTAAGAGAGAGAGAGGGAGAGAGGGGGAGAGAGAGAAAGAAAGAAGGGAAGGGGGGAGAGAGGGACGAAGGGAGGGTGAGAAGGAAAGGAGGAAAGAGAAAGAAAGAAGGGGGGGGAGAGAGGAAAAGAGAGAAAGAGAGCAGAGAGAAAGAGAGAGAGCACGGAGGTGGAAGAAAGGAAGAGAGGCAGGCAGGCTGGCAGGAAGGAAGGAAGGAAGGAAGACATCCCTACTGGATGAAAATAAGTCTCATGAGATTATCCTGCATGGGGTAGCAAAACAGGTAACAGAAGGTGGGGGATAGCAGAGACCAATGTAGCAACACCCCATGGGAAACCAAGTGTGCAATTACACTCCCTTTCCGCAAAGTAACATGCTCTTTTGTGGGTGAAGGAGCACCCTGTTGTTGTGAGCCACAGTTGGTTCAGCAATACTGAGCTTCATTAGAGCTGTCATGAGCTCAGACAGAGTAGTGTCACTCCTGGCTCTGGGGAACACAGTACAATGTGGGGGTTTTGTTTGTTTCTGGAGAGGCACAAATACAGGATTTTATCCTGGTAATATTTTTTAGACATCCTTATTTTCATCCTTATTTTTTCATACTCACTTTATGATTCTGCCCAGCAATTTCTTCCCTATGTACAGCTGCTTGTTACACATTCTTTTGAGTGTGCGGGTGGTTTCAGGCTGTAGGCAATACTACAGCTGTAGACAATACAGGCAGGCATCAGTAGCTGTTTGAGAATTCCTTTCTGCAGAGTGCTGTTTCTTTGATTGATTGCATGCCAGTTTTTAGTTGGGGAGGGGTGCTTTTAGAAGCTCACAAATTTAAAATAATCAAAGTAGGCTGAAGGGAATCTGATGGGAGGGAAGGACAGAAGTAAAGTAACTAGATGTGGATGACAAATGTAGATGTCTCAGCAACTTGTGTACATTTCACTGCAGCGCATAAATAGAATTCGTACTACCATTATGTTGTTCATATCAACAAATGCTTTCTCAACATGTAATTGCCTTGTTACACACCCTTGCACATGCCTGTGCTCTCAAGGTGCTAGGCAAGTTACTGCTTTGGACTCTAAAGACATGTATCAGCAGCTACTTAAAAATGTGCAAATTTTTACTTAAAATTTATCCAAACATCAGAAATGAGTAATGCAGTGCAAGGTTGTTCCATGTTTGTAACATTATATATTCCACCTATTCCTGTGGGATGCAGTCTTTAAAAAAAATGACTGTACTGACTGCCAGGTACGTGCAATGGAAAAATTACAGCTTTAAGCTTCCTTCAGTGTTAGGTGTTCATCAAGTGTTCTGTAGTATCACACATGCAGAAGTCTTTTTCCTGCAAGACAGACAGAACCTCATGTAGGAGTGAGGTGATTGATACAGTACATGTCTAAATTTTTGTTTCCTTTGCTTTTCTTGTAATTTAATACAAGAAATTGTGAGGCCTTATCCAGCTGACCTGCAAACCTCTCTTTAATGCATTTCGGTTGAAAACAGCTGGGGTGTCCGGTATAGTGTTACTAATATATAGCTGACATTTAGAAATGAGACTAGAATGCTGTTCATATAATTCTGGCAGAATACACAAAGCTTCTAAATGGGGACATAAATTACATCCAGGGTTTGTACTGTGTCTTGCTGCTATTACAGAATCCAATATAAATTCTGTACACAGAACTTGTTAGCAACCATCCTCAATAAAGATCAAGCTCTGTGTGCTGATTCCTCTACAGAATACTGTGGTGCAGACTACAGACTGATTTCCTCCACAGACTATAGTACATTGAGCATTACCCCAATAACAACTCAAATCTAGAGGATTTCCTCTGACTTGCAGTGGAGATGGGATACATTTGGTCCTTTGCAGTATGTTTGTCAAAACAGTGGAAAAAGGAGAATTTGCTCTATTTGGGCGAAAGCTTTTATAAGGGAAAACTGTCATTATTGTGCATGTTCATGATGAGCCTTGCCATAGTATTCATACCACAGACTCTTTACTAGTTACAGAACTGTGGATAGTGACAAATATTATCCCCTTGGTCCATAACGACATCTATTTAAATGGCATGAGTTCCATATGTCTTGTTCCCAAATATTTTGTCGGATGCAAAAAATAATAATAAAAACCACCAGTACAGAACAGCTGCAGTTATTTGGCTGAGCTGTGTTTTCTTTGCAGTACCCTAATTCCACCATTTCAATGGCACCACCTGTCAGACAAATAACAGTAAAGCACTTTATAACCTCTGCTGATTTTACTCTCATTTAAGCTAATGGCCTGCTCTGAATAGGTGCTGTAGCCCTGCAGCTCCCAGTGATGTCATTATGAACTGTGGGTGCTCAAAACCTCTTCAGACTGGGCCATGAATCCTTATTTGTGGTGTATGCTTTAGCATGAAGTTGTCAAGCTTGTGGGCACAGAAGGGTTTGACACAGGCTCTTTTCCTTTTGTTGAAAATAAGTGCCTAATTGTGCTTCATAGCTTTAGCTCGTAAGTTCTCCACTGCAGAGACTGTCTTGATTTTTGTGCCCTCCACAATGCCAGTAATATTGTTGGCTTTTAAATAGTAAACTAGAAGGATAACCCTTTTACAGCTTCCTACAGGCACTGCAGAGCTTCTTAATCATGCCTCAGCAATAGAGATCAGCAGTAATGCTTTACAAAGAAGCAGAAATAGTCACCAGACAAACTACTTTCCAAAACAGCTCTAAACTGGGGGGGAGATGAGGTACAGCCAGACTGATTCCAGTCTCTATATACCTGCAGCCAGATGATCAGAAGAGCAACAGTCTGGGACAAATAAAAATGCCTGCATGGTGTTTTCTGATTATGGTTTGAAGAGATCTGAAATCTTGTTAGAACAAACTAGACAGTGCTCTGGAATATGGGAATTTGATGAGATTAGCACAACATTTGGGACTTTTCCAGGGTATCATCTAATGATGCTCTTTTGGTGTATCTGGTTTAGGACCCAGATGCTAGCAGTGGCTCAGCTTTAAATCTGAACTCACACTTGATCTGGTCCCTGTGATTCTCATCTTGGCCCTTCTCGGATAATCTATGAAAGCCTTTATTTAGCTGAACAGATTCTTTTTCTTAATTTCTCTGTCTTTAAATTGCACAGATGGCTACTAGTTTTAAACAGAGGATGGGGCTTGAGCCTCTCAGAGATTCAGGTGGCTGAAGGCAGGAGTGATGTTTTTCCCAAATGCTAAACCAAAGACGACAATTCAAATATAATGGAGCAATACAGGCCCAGACCACCATCTTTCAGGTGAAATGAACATAACCATAGTGAGCCAAAAGAAAAAAGCTGAGTTTGAAAGGCTTAATGTTAAATACAGCCAGACAGGTACACATACTGCATTGGGACAGTGAGGTCTGTTCTCACCAGAAATTTATAAACCTCAGGAAAATCTTTCTGAGCCTTAGTTCCCTCCTGTGTTAAGTGCAGATGGTGCACATGCCAGAACCAAGTCCAGCATTGCAGCAGAACAGAAAATACACTGTCTGCACAGCAGCAGTTGAAAATCACTACTGCTGGCTCTAAAACCAGGGTGTTCCTTAAAAAAACAACGAAAAAACCCCAACACTAAAATCATATCTTTCCACAAAATTGCAGTGAGACTACTCACTTTGAGATAATCCTGGGTTGGTAGCAGAGATTGCGAACATTGTACAGTGATGAATAAACATCAGTGAAGCTTGTAGGTACTATGAAAGATGGGGAAAAAATACCTTATTTTAATTCAAGGTAGAAAGAAACTGCTTCCTAAATTGCAGCAAGGCTGCATGTTAGAAACAATAGTGGTAGGAAGAATAACCAGAATCATAGAATATCTCAAGTTGGAAGGGACCCATAAGGATCATCAAGTCCAACTCCCTGTTCCTTGCAGGACTACCTAAAACTAAACCATATGACTAAGAGCATCGTCCAGACGCTCCATGAACTCTGACAGGCTTGGTGCCAAGACCACTTCCCTGGGGAGCCTGTTCCAGTGACCAACAACCCTCTCAGTGAAGAACCTTTTCCTAACGTTCAATCTGAACTTCCCCTGACGCAGCTTCATTCCATTTCCTCGTGTCCTATCACTGGTCACCAGAGAGAGGAGATCAGCACCTCCACCTCCGCTGCCCCCCTTGAGGAAGTCGGAGACTGCAATGAGGTCACCCCTCAGCCTCCTCTTCCCCAAGCTGAACAAACCAAGTGACCTCAGCCACTCCTTGTAAGTCTTGCCCTTGAGGCCTTTCACCGTCTTGGTCACCCTCCTCTGGACACACTAACAATTTGATGTCCTTCTTATATTGAGGCACCCAAAACTGCACACAGTACTTGAGGTGGAGCCGCACCAGTGCAGTGTAGAGTGGGACAATCACCTCCCTTGACGGGCTAGCTATGCTGTGCTTGATGCACCCCAGGGCACAGTTGGCCCTTTTGGCTGCCAGGGCACACTGTTGACTCCTATTCAACTTGCCATCAACCCAAACCCCCAGATCTCTTTCTGCTGGGCTGCTCTCCAGCCTCTCATCCCCCAATTGGTATGTATAACCAGGATTACCCCATCCCAGGTGCAGAATCTGGCACTTGCTCTTGTTAAATTTCATACAGGTGGTGATTGCCCAGCTCTCTAGCCTATCCAGATCTCTCTGTAAGGTCTCTCTACCCTCAAAGGAGTCCACAGCTCCTCCTAGTTTAGTAGCTTTGGCAAACTTACTTAATGTACATTTGATTCCTGCGTCCAGATCATTTATAAAAACATTAAAGAGCACTGACCCTAAAATCGAACCCTGGGGAACCCCACTGGTGAGTGGCCACCAGCCGGATGTAACCCCATTTACTACAACTCTTTGAGCCCGACCCGTCAGCCAATTGCTCACCCAATGTATTATGGACTTGTCTAGCTGTGTGATGGACATTTTGTCCAGAAGGATACTGTGAGAGACAGTGTCAAAAAGCTTTGCTAAAATCCAAAAACTAGGGAGAATGTGTTATCTGAAACAAGGGAGATCTTTGTGAACAGACCACACAGACCCCTTACAGCAAGGTCAGACATAGATGCTTTGATCTAATGAACTATTTAGCCTAATGACCTAAAAACATTTTCCTGTGGTTTAGTTTTCTGTAATTCCATACAACTTCACAATTAAAATTAACTGTGTAAAGCTGTGAACCAGTCTTCTGTATCAGATTTTCTTTGAAGCTGTTTCTGTCTTGAAAATTGTAGGCCATATATATACATAAAAAGTTTGTGTGTGGGAAGTTCCCTTCAATAGGTAAACAGTTTATGTGCATGCAGACCTAAATATATCTGTATATGATAAGTAATGTTATATGTGGCCTGCATTACCGTACTTGCTACTTTAAACAGAGTTTTCTCCTGTACATGAACTTGTGCTAAAGTGTTTTGATTCATTTCAGTTTGGACAGACATACTTTAAATTCAAACTGATTTTGGTATTCTGGCTCTGCTTCTATCAACAAGTTGCTTCTCCAAGGAGTACGACAGTGGGAAGTTCATCCCCATGCAGGTAACAACTGCTAGGGCTATGCTGCAGGCAACACTTAAGACCACAGGGCTTGAGTCATTCATAGGAATGTGCTGACACTCTGCTGAGTCGTGATTTTCATTCAAGCAAGAAGAACCTTGTCCTTTAATAGTTGCAGCATAGGATGGGAAGTGTCAGAGTGAAGTCAGTCAGTTTCTTGGTGCTTTAAGAGAGATTAATTCAAGAGAAATTTGTTTTTCCTTGAAAAAGAATGGAAAATTCTCCACCCATCTTTCATGGAAGGATGATTTATTTTTTCCAGCTCTGTGTCAGTCACAGGAGCTTTGATACAGGTAGATTACTCAAAGAGACTTTATCATCAATCACAGTGTAACAATTTTGTAAGTGCGGTTTTCCCCGCATGTCCCCAGACAAAAGACATTGTATCATTGTAATACAAGGACAAAACTGCAACTTCACAAGAGAAACAAAATACAGCTTCAGCTGTGCATCTTTCAGTAAAAATAGAGAAAAAAAGCTTTGTTACCAAATTATTGTAGTTGGATTCACCTTGCTTGTTTTTTGGTGCTAGACTACCTTTAGGTATCAGAGATCACCATGGAGCTTTAATTAAATGTACTTTGAAATCTACAGTATACTTTTATTTTGTCCCACTGAAGGCCTGATCAGGACAGACAGCCTTTTGGACAATGGGAGATAACTGCCATACAGAAACAGACCTGTATTTTGTATGAACTTCCTCATGAAGTTAGGCATTCTGCCAATGGATAACACATTTCTCTTATCCCCCTAACCCTGACCTTAACAAACATACATGCAAAAATGATTGAAGTTAAAAATGAAAACCAAAAAGGTTTATTCCTAAAACAATATCCTAGCCCAGTTCAGTGGCATGCATATTTATATCAGTATTTTGATTCTATATCTGCACTTTCACTGTTTTGGGTATTGCTGAATTTGGGTGTTTTGATAGTCAAAGTAACAACAAATCAGAGCTGCAAGAGTCATCTGTTCCCCAATAATCTAAATGTGGCCTTCCAGGCATGCTGCACAAGGCACTAAATCCCTACCTGTTTTTTATAAAGGGTGGAAGATCTGTTCTTGGAACAACAGAACAATAAAGATGTATTTATTCTTCTGTTTTTCTAGTTAGCAGCCCAACTTTCTGTCTAATGCTGAGGGGGTATCTAAAATATAGTTGGGAATTAATAGTCCAGCACCTGTATTCCCCATTTAACAAAAATAAGTGGATAAAGCAAGAAAAACAAATAAATAAAGTAGTACTGTATTCGCCAGGAAATGCTGCTAGTAATCATTTTCTCAACTGGAGCAGATTTTATGATGTAAATTTATACCTTTCTACACTCAACTCTCTGCTTAGGGTTGCAGTTTTGTATCATCCTACTCAGCTGTAGGACACGGTTTTTCTCTTGTTATTAAGTGTAAACTCTTTGAGGCAGATGCTGTCTTTTTTTTTTTCATGTGTTGATGTAGCTCTTGGGACAATGGAGTCACGACCAAAGCTTGGGGTTGCCAGTGCCACTGCAGTGTGCAACGTCCTTTTGGCTCTGTAGCACAGTGCTTTTTCCTGGTTATTGCAGGGTATCACCTCATCAGTGCTCTATCACTGTCTGCTCCTTTACGCTAGCCTATCAAAGGATTTTCAGACTGAAGAGCTAGCATTTGAAATATGGTTCCAGCTTGCAGAGTCTCCTGCTGTCCTTTAGAGCTGAAAAGGCCTCTCAATGCTTGGCCATCTTGAGGGCAAATTATTTGCAAATTGTACTGGAAAGAGTCGCCTGCCTAGACATTGTCTCTTTCTTTTTAAATTGTAAGCTAAGGGATGAATTCTGCTTATGGTGGAATACCTTTACTCCCATTGCATACCATTAACCACATTTCTACCTATTGGTAAAAGCTGAAGAAGGGGCAGGATGCACCTAATCATAAGTGGTTTTGGCACTTCTGAGTTATATAAACCTGCATTGTTTCAGGCAATTCTGAGACATTTCCAGATAAACCATTGTCTGTACGTTGGCCACAAATTGCAGGAAAGCTTTATGAAGCTTTTTCTACTACCTGGCCTTCCTGTATTTCTGTTCTAATTACATTGTTCGAAGGACAATAGATGAACTTAATCCTGTACTCATATACACTTCCAGGCTCTGTGGAAAGAGTATTGCTCCTGAATTTGATGGACTAGACTCTGACTGCCAGCCCTCAGTAGAGCACTGTGTGGAGGTACCACACAGCATGTAGTTAAAAGGAGCAAACTTTGGTTGTTTATATCTGGTTATACGTCTTCCATGCTTTGTTGCTAAACATTGTGGAAGATCTCTCTGCATCATCCTTTTTATCTGTGGCCAAAGGAGAACAGGGACTGTGTTCATGGCTTGTCAGGTTGCTTTTTCTGCCTTATCATTCCTCACCACAGGATCTTTTCAGAGAGAGTCATGGGCATCAGCCAGGCATCTCTGTCTTATTGCCTGCCTCTTGGATATGATGCTTTCCAATATACTTTGCTTAGTACATCCTCACTTGTCCAATACAACCCCAGGGATGAGGGAGGTCATAGCAGTCTTCAACATCCGTGATTTTCACAATCTGCTACCTCAAGATATATGGAGATGCAATTCCCACAAGAAGGCAAGACATCTGCTCAAATGTTTTCCTGTCAGTTTTTGGAAGTCTATCTAAAAAAATGTGGTCTTGTTTTTAACAGGCATACTTGAGGGTGAAGTTTCCAGTAGTTTCCATGGTTTCAGCTTAAAAGGGCTAGTGCACAGAGTACATATTTAGGATCCTTTCATTTTGGCTTCATTTTGGTCTCAGATTTTTGTGTGATTTGAAGATGGGATAGGCTGGCAGGTGGGAGGTGAGTGTTTCCTTGCTGATCTACATACTGTGCTAGCCGAGGGAGTCACAATTTAGGACAGAAAGTGCTTCTAGAAAAATAATAGAAATGAATTAACATTTCTCAGTGATAAGGTATCTTCTTTGCTTGTACTGTAAATGGCTATCAGCCACAAAATTTGTTACAAGCCATTGCATGCTGGCAAGCAGAGGAAAAGCATGGAGATTTGACAGTCCCAAGTCAATCCTCAGGATACTGGACAGTGCTGATAAATTTTGCTGATGATCATGTCATGCAGAGAATACACTAGGACTGAAATAAAAGGGAGTTTGCTCATCAGAAGACTTGTTTCCTATTCCAGTCAGGCTATCTGGGTGACAATGAGTCACGTAGTATTTAAATAACTGATGGCAATGTATTAGCTAACTGAAAACATAGATGACGGAATAGAGATTTATAAACTACATTTTCTACTAATTGCTAAAGATAACTCTTAGAAATCCAGTAACTGTTAACATGTAATTACATCTCTAACACTTATGTTTAATAGGATCTACTTTGGAGAAGTATTAAGGGAATTAATTAGTTAATGTTTGTGCATCGCAATGTGAAGTGCTATATGAACATAAGCTGTTGTTATCAGCTGGTTTATTAAATTTGCTGTTTACACATACCTGGTACTATGAACTTTTCCAGCTCAGTATTTCAACGTTTTAGGAGCAAAGTGGATAGATTTCAGTTGTGGGCTCTGATTCAGAACCCAATATGGCCACACTTTGTTTTCACATAAACACCAAAAAATTCTTTTTTGGGGTTTTGTGGGGTTTTTTTGTTACCTCTCTCCCTGTTACCCCACCCCCGACCCCCACCCCACCCCCCCGCTGCAACAGTTTTGATTTAGCTGTGAAACTGGAGTTTTGAGTCTTCAACTCATTACTATTCAGAAATTAGAAAGAAATTTTTAAAAGTGCAAAAAATTTACATTGTGGGGAAGAATGGATTAATCCTCAGCACAGACATGAGGAAATAAAAATGTAGGTTCTTTTTCAGTATTTCAGGCAAACACTTTTCATAAACTTCTGGGCATCCGTCCAAAATGTGAAATTCAAGTGTTTTATTCAACAGATACCATGAAAGGGTAACAGGATCCAGAGATACCCAATTACCTTTATGATGAAAGTATTATATTTAGCACCCTCTCAGTACCCCCTGTCTATGTCTTTGGGAGAAAGGAAGTGGAGGAGGTTATAGATTAAAAGCAGAACACTTAATACAAAAGCATTGTTACCCCTTTCCCCCCCGCTACTCAATGTAGTATTGCAAATGTTAGCTATTGGTTAAAGGTAACTACACAAAGCTACTACCTTAAGAGAAAGAAATCAGGGAGCACCTGTTCTTATACCAATTTTTACTATCATGTTCCTTGAGACTGCAGCTCCCACGGCTAAACTCTGGAACATACTTTCTTTCTTCTGTAAAAAAATCAGAAACCAGTAAACATGAGAGGCAGGAGCATTTTTTCCTCCATTTTGGGCATTTAAACTATCTTTGTGGCTTGGCTCGCTCTAGTTTTTTGCTGCCTGATACGAGGCAGTCAGCATGAAGCTCTAATGAACTTGGCAATGAAATACCATTTTTCATGCAAATGTCTCAAAGGTTAACCAATTAGTAAGACTCCACAATTCTCTGTGAAGTTCTGTGTTAATAGCCATTTTTCAGAGAGTGTACCTGAGATACCTAGAGGTTACATGACTTCTTCAACAACATAAATATTCTCCCTGAGGAAGCTGGAGTAGCTTTTAAAACCTCCTTTTTTTTTTGTGCTGTCTTGTTCATACTAACTACTCCCTCACCCACATACAAACACAAATGAAAAAAACCGCCAAAACCAAAAACAGACCCCAACCAAAAAAACACCTCTAGTGACAAAAACCAGCACTGGTGATATCTGAAAAGACACAGGCTGCAGCTTATTCAGTATTTTTTATCAGTTAGACCATGCTTTTTTAGGAAAACTGTGGTTTTTAAGAGCTAGACATTTCCCCTGTTTTCTGTTTTTCTTATTAACTCACCTTTCTCTGAGCTAAGAATCCTAATATTTTATGCTAAATGATGAAAAGTAGTTTTCCTGCTGTTGTGGGCTTTGCTTCTAACTTTGCAGTGTCATTATATCTCAGTAAGTCAATATGGGTTTGTTTTCTAGGAAAACTTAATGTGTGTCAAATATTCAGGAAGATAAAAGTTTCTTAATTAACATGTCAGCCGTGGAAGGGTGAATACAGATCAAAATGATTCTGGCCAGATTAAATCACTGATTCATAGTGCTCAATCCACCCACCATTTTGTTGTTGTGTTTAAAAAATTTTGAATCATAAAAATGACGTGCTGATTATAAACGTAAAGTTCAGTGGATTCCAGGGAAAGAACTGCAAGAAAGAAGAGGGGAAAAAGATACTTTAATCATGACAATTTTTCACAGAAACTAGGGAGCACTATGAAGACAATACAGCTTGCATTTCTACTTCTCTTATGCTGGTTTCATGCCAGTTTACTTTAATGCAGTTGCTACCTTATAATAAAACAGAGATTCAGTGCTTCCTCCCCTTTATCCCCTCTCCATCTAAATGTATTCTAAATACGAAAGCTGACATAAAGACATACTTATGTTTTTGTAACCTTTCCTAGGTCTGAGGAGGCTTGTTTCTAATGAGGCTCAGTTCTTACCCCTGAGGCTAACTTGTGCTCGAATGATAAGGTTCTGAGCTGTGAGGACATGCAGGGATATGTCAAGCAGCCTACCTACAGTGGGATGTTTTTTTCACAGCACGAAGCCTAGTCTATTTTTAAATGGTCTTAACTAGCCTTAGTCTCTGAACTTTCTGATAATCAGCAAAGTAATTCTCTACAAAAAGAAGAAAGAATTTCTAGGCCATAGCTCCATCTACATACTTTGAACTGGGCTGAATTGTGCTTCTTCCTTTGTTCTTTCAATATTTCTGGTCTTTTATCATGTCCAGGTTCACAGTCATCATTCCTTCATTAATTTGGCGGGGGAGGGGGGGGCATTGTGTATATTTCAGGTAGTGCCCTTCTGCTTTAACTAATTATTTGTTGCATTGCATTCCTTTTGGTTTGCTTTGTATTTATTTCTTGAACCTTTCTCATCCACATCTGTTAGCTTGGAGTAGAAAGCTGTATCAACTTAATCTATAGGCATGAGAACATGTGGAATGCAGACAATGTAGAATAAGAAAAGCAGCAAAAAGTATCATGTTCTGTTTTATAAGCTGTAGGGTTATTGCTGTGACATTAGGATGCAATGAGATCGTAGGTGGTGTTTAAAAGGTGTCACTGTACAAGCTTTAATGAACATCCTTGCTCCGTGCAGGGCACTGCAGGATTGCACTAGACTAATTGCACTAGGCTAATGGCACTAGGTTTGGATATCATTTGCAGCAGCCTTCAAGATGCTGGATATGCATTGCATGTCTGCATCTTCTTCCAAGGCTGGATTTTCCCCAGCAGTGTTGGTGGGGGTGGCCAGAGAAATTTGCAAAGTCCCTCAGGAGTCAAGCCTCCTGTTTTACCATTGTGGGTGTGATGCAAGCTGCATGGTCTCCTCAAAGACTGTAGCACTTGGTGGACTATATGGGTGTGTCTGATGCCTATAATCCCGTCCAGTTTGCAGCACCATTTGAGGGTGCTTAGCTTTACAGAGAGAGTGTGCCTTGATACAAGCTAAGAGTAAGCTTAGCCCTCTTCAGAAATTTTTATAGGGCAATGAATGTGTGTAATACGGAATTCGTATGTAAAAAGAAAGCCTCCTGGGATGGGTATTGAGCTGTTTTAAAATCAAATTTATGTGTTTTGATTGGTATAGATTTGACAGGGTGGAAGACTCAGCACTGTGGCTATATCATATGACTAAGCGAATCCACTATTTTCTTTTTCATTAAACCAGCCATGTACTGCAATTTCACAGAGGTTATTTACAAACTTGTAAGTTCATCTCCGCCTCCCCAGGTGTCAGGCTGCAGGATGTGCCCGACTCTTATGCCAGTATGGGACGGCAGCAGTGAGCACACCTGTGGGAGGTAGAGGAACTCCTCAGCTTAAAGGTGGAGCTCCAGGAGGAGGTGAGTAGGTTGAGGAGTATCAGAGTCTGAGGGAGAGAGAGAGACTACTGGAACTGCACCCTACCATCCCTGGGACAGACCTGTCAGGTAGACAGGACATATGATACAGAGGATTCCCTAGCCTCTCTCCACCCAGCAGAACATGGTGACTTAAGGGATAGGGTGCAATGGCAACAAGTTCCTGCCCGGCGCAGCAGCTGCATCTCCTCTGTTACTACCCCACCTTCCCGGGTGCCCTTGCAATAATAAGTACAAGGCTCTGCAAATGGAACGGAACGATGAGGACGATGATTCATCTAGGTTGGAGGTGTCACCAAGGTTAAGTTGGCCTATGCCCTGTGCCAAAACCACTTCCATAAGGAAAAAAAGAGGGGTCATTGTCATCAGAGACTCTCTTCTGCAGGGAACAGAAGGCCCAATATGCAGACTGGACCCACTTCTTAGGGAAGTTTGCTGCCTCTCTGGGGCTCAGGTTAAAGATGTGATGAGAAGACTTCCTACCCTGGTATGGCCTTCAGATTATTATCCATTATTGGTTTTTCAGGTTGACAGCAATGAAGTTGCAATAAGAAGTCCAAGAGCAATCAAGAGAGGCTTCAGGGCCTTGGGACAACTGGTTAAGGGATCAGGAGCACAGTAGTGTTCTCCTCTATCCTTCCAGTCGCAGGGAATGATGAGGGAAGAAACAGGAAGACCCAGCTGATCAATATATGGCTCCATGACTGGTGTCACCGGCAGAATTTTGGGTTTTTTGGTCATGGGTTGGTCTACACGACACCAGGCCTGCTGCTAACAGATGAGGTGCACCTTTCTCAAAGGGGGAAAAGGATCTTTGCACAGGAGTTAGCAGGGCTCATTGAAAGGGATTTAAACTAGATTTGAAGGGGGAAAAGGATAAAACCAGGCTCACTAAAGGTAAGCCTGGGGGCGGCACGCCAATGTTTGAAGGACAGTGTGCTAGCGAGGTCCTTCAGTTTGCTCCATGATGCGCTGAGTACATTGGAGCATGTTTGAAATGTCCCTGTACTAATGTGTGCAGCACGCTTGTTGCGAAATGAGTGATTCAGATCGCTTAAAGAATCACCATCAAAGGTATTAGCAAAAGTGGTTTTAATATGATGCTGTAAAAGTGTGACTTAACAAAGTTTGATGGCAAGGTTCACTCTATTAATTACTGCATGGAAGAAACATACAAAGGAAAATTAAGTTACACTCGAGTTAGAATGATTCACAGAGAGACTGGGGACGCAAAGGGTAAGGATGACCCTCCCATTGAGTCACGAGGTTCAGAATGGACCCCCTTGCTTTCTAAACTCCTCCTCAGAGAGGAGTCTAGGTGCGGCTAGGTCCAAACCTAGTCTCAGACTTGGTCAATGGTTTATGTCTAAGGGATTGTATATGCAATGTTTCATTAGCATCAATTCAGCATGCAACCAAAGTTACCACGACAAAATCAAAGTTACCATACTACAAGGTTATGCGCGATATCGGTCGCTTACCAAAGATCTGTCGTTGGTCAAAGGCCTCTCTGCCTTGAGAAGCATCCTTGAGAGGTGTCCCAGCTCAAGGGGAGATCACCGCCATGCAGCCATGCTGCCTAGCAGGGAGAGCTCAAAGAAGGCTCACCTAGGCTGTCATATTTATGGGATGAAGTGGTTGGCTCATAGTCAGATTACATGCGATGGAAAAGGTATGCATGAGACTCCTTGTACCCACAACATTCTTTGTTCCCTGATAAATGAGTCTTGGAAAAGCCACCTGCTATTCATGCGTTAATCGCATGATCAGTGTTCCGAGCTCATATGCATTGATGCTCACTGGGTCACTCTGCTCCTTTGTGGGTTTTCAGAGAACAGACTGAGACTAGGGGAGTTCACACCTGGCCATGGCTCAGGCCTTTACCCCTTCTGGAGCCTGCACCAAACCACTGCCAGTCTGGTCAGGGGTTGAGCACACCCGTCACAACTCTAGCCGTTTCAGTAGGGGTAGTGGATGGAGATCCACGTGGCAGCAAAGATACAAGGGTCATTGATGTGTTAGAAACCATGGGAGCACCTGAAAACAGTCACACAGGAATTAGGGCATCTCTTCCAAAAAAGATGGCAGCATCAATGGGCCAACTGAAGTGCATCTATGCCAATGCACGCAGCATGGGCAACAAACAGGAGTTGGAAGCCATTGTGCAGCTGGAAAACTACGGCGTAGTTGCAGTCACGGAAACATGGTGGGATGACTCACACAGCTGGAGTGCTGCAATGGATGGCTATAAGCTCTTCAGAAGAGAAGAAGGAGGAGGAAAAGAAGGAGAGGCGATGGGGTAGCCCCGTATGTTAGGGAGTGTTTTGACTGTCTAGACCTTGATGATGGTCATGAAAGGGTCGAGTGTTTATGGGTAAGAATCAGGGGAAAGGCCAACAAAGCAGATATCATGGTGGGAGTCTGTTATAGGCCACCCAACCAGGTTGAAGAGGCAGATGAAATACTCTATAAGCAGCTGGGAAGAGTCTCATGATTGCTAGCCCTTGTTCTTGTGAGGGACCTCAACTTACCAAACGTCTTCTGGAAATACAATACAGCAGAGAGGAAACAGTCTAGGAGGTTTCTGGAGCGTGTGGAAGATAACTTCCTGACACAGCTGGTGAGTGAGCCAACTAGGGAAGGCGCCCCGCTGGACCTGTTGTTTGTGAAGAGAGAAGGACTTGTGGGTGATGTGATGGTTGGAGGCCATCTTGGGCACAGCAATCATGAAATGATAGAGTTTTAAATTCTCATAGAAGTAAGGAGGGTGGTTAGCAGAACTACTACCTTGGACTTCCGGAGGGCAGACTTTGGCCTGTTTAGAGGCCTGGTTGACAGAGTCCCTTGGGAGGCAGTCCTGAAGGGCAAAGGAGTCCCGGAAGGCTGGACATTCTTCAAGAAGGAAATATTAAGGGCTCAGGAGCAGGCCGTCCCCGTGTGCCAACAGACGAGCCAGCAGGGAAAAAGACCAGCCTGGCTGAACAGAGGCCATCAGCTGGAACTCAGGAAAAAAAAGAGAGTTTAAGATCTTTGGAAGAAGGGGCAGGCAACTCAGGAGGACTACAAAGATGTTGTGAGGTTATGCAGGGAGGAAATTAGAAGGGCCAAAGCCCAACTAGAACTTAATTTGGCTACTGCGTTAAAAGACATTAAAAAATGTTTCTACAAATACATCAGCAACAAAAGGAGGGCTAAGGAGAATCTCCATCCTCTGTTGGATGCAGGGGAAACATAGTGACAAAGGATGAGGAAAAGGCTGAGGTACTTAATGCCTTCTTTGCCTCAGTCTTTAATAGTAAGACCAATTGTTCTCAGGGTACCCAGCCCCCTGAGCTGGAAGACAGGGACGGGGAGCACAATGAAGCCCCCATAATCCAAGGGGAAATGGTTAGCAACCTGCTACACCACTTAGAGTGGTGGGGCCAGATGGGATCCACCCAAGGGTACTGAGGGAGCTGCTGGAAGAGCTCACCAAGCCACTTTCAATCATTTACCAGCAGTCCTGGCTAACCGGGGAGGTCCCAGTTGACTGGAGGTTAGCAAATGTGACGCCCATCTACAAGAAGGGCCAGAAGGAGGATCCGGGGAACTACAGGCCCGTCAGCCTGACCTCGGTGCCGGGGAAGGTTATGGAGCAGATCATCCTGAGTGCCATCACACAGCACGTATAGGACAACCAGGTGATCAGGCCCAGTCAGCATGGGTTTATGAAAGGCAGGTCCTGCTTGACTAACCTGATCTCCTTCTGTGACAAGAATCCATGTCTTGGATGGGTGTCCTCTTCACTGGGTTAAAAACGGGCTGGATGGCCGGGCCCAAAGAGCTGTGGTGAATGGAGTTAAATCCAGTTGGCGGCCGGTCACAAGTGGTATTCTCCAGGACGCAGTATTGGGGCCAGTTCTGTTTAATATCTTTATCAATGATCTGGATGAGGGGATGGAGTGCACCCTCAGTAAGTTTACAGTTGACACCAAATTGGGCGAGAGTGTTGATCTGCTCGAGGGTAGGAAGGCTCTGCAGAGGGACCTGGACAGGCTGGATCGATGGGCCGAGGCCAACTGTATGAGGTTCAACAAGGCCAAGTGCCGGGTCCTGCACTTCGGCCACAACAACCCCATGCAGCACTACAGGCTTGGGGAAGAGTGGCTGGAAAGCTGCCTGGTGGAAAAGGACCTGGGGGTGTTGGTCAACAGCCGTCTGAATATGATCCAGCAGTGTGCCCAGGTGACCAAGAAGGCCAATGGCATCCTGGCCTGTATCAGCAATAGTGTGGCCAGCAGGAGTAGGGAAGTGATTGTCCCCTTGTACTCGGCACTGGTGAGGCCGCACCTCGAATACTGTGTTCAGTTTTGGGCCCCTCACTACAAGAAGGACGTTGAGGTGCTGGAGTGTGTCCAGAGAAGGGCAACGAGGCTGGTGCGGGGTCTGGAGAACAAGTCTTATGAGGAGTGGCTGAGGGAACTGGGGTTGTTTAGCCTGGAGAAAAGGAGGCTGAGGGGAGACCTCATCGCTCTCTACAACTCCCTGAAAGGAGGTTGTAGCGAGGTGGGTGTTGGTCTCTTTTCCCAGGTAACAAGTGGTAGGACAAGAGGAAATGGCCTCAAGTTGTGCCAGGGGAGGTTTAGATTGGATATTAGGAAAAATTTCTTCGCTGAAAGGCTTGTCAGGCATTGGAACAGGCTGCCCAGGGAAGTGGTGGAGTCCCCATCCCTGGAGGTATTTAAAAGACGTGTAGATGTGGTGCTTAGGGACATGGTTTAGTGGTGGACTTGGCAGTGTTAGATTTAGAGTTGACCTCAATGTTCTTAAGAGTCTTTTCCAACCTAAATGATTCTATGATTCTATGATTCTATGATTTTTGTTATCTAGCGTTAAGTTCTGTGAAGTAGTGAATAGATTTTCTGTCAGCATCAGATACAAAAATGAACATTTAGTTTGATACCTTCAGTATTTCTGGATTTTAAAGTAGATGTCCCAAAATGGGCCAAACCTTTGACTCTCAGAACGAAGTTTTGTGAAGGCACCTCCAGCTTCTGCCTGTCTCTGTGTTTTATTTGATGTTCTTGCCTTTGTAGAAATTGATGTACAGTCTTCCTTGGTGTATTAGAGTTGGTTTGGATGAGTGGGTATTTTAGGGAGAATTATGATTAAAGAGTGTCTAGGGAAAGAATGTGCATTAGTTAGAGGTCTGGTTGAAACCAGCAAAAATATTAATAATTAATCAGTTACTGAATTCCGTGTGGTTTGTTGATCCTTACTGAAGCAAAACTGAAACAGGGGTTACATCTAATTGTGATGGCCCTTTGTAATGACATAGTAATGTCATTTGTTGCTCAAATGGCCTACATTTTGCCATGACTAATTAGCAAGGTAATCAACGTTAATGCTGACTTTATCATTTACAGTAACTCACTGCTGATTTTAGGGCTCATTAGTGCTAACCTTATTAGAGAAAATGCTAATAATTGGCAGTTAATAAATTTCAGACTTTTCAATAGATCTAACAGTGCAGTAACCTAGCAGAAGTTGATCATGTAAGGGCAATAGGGTCAAAAAAAGTTAAAGAGAAGCTGTAACTGCTTGATAAGCTCAGAAGGGTGCAAAATGATAGGTCCATTACAATGTGTTGGTAGAGTACAGAAAGAAACTTTTAATTAAATTCTGATTTGAATTAAATGTACTTGAACCAAATCCTTGAATTTGTGGGAAGTGTGGATGAAGGATTAAAGTTATTATTTTGAGGTCTCCAATACATTATTTGGGTGAGATGGAATAATTTTATTTCCATCAAAATATACTGGTAATTAAGGTGTAGGGATAGACAAAATCTAGTCACATGACTCGGATCCCAAGCTGTTTAACATCAGCAAGACTTTTCCTTGGCTGTGGTGTGTTTGGAGGTGCCACTGTGTAACACATGGGCTGCATTTGTGTTTAGGGCTTTCTGGGTTGCTAAGAAGGCCACAATATTTAAGTGGCAAGCTCCTTCAGACTATTTATCTGTGGTTAATCCAGACTGCAGGATTCCAGAGAGGCTGAGCCACCAAGTGGGTGGAGTGGGCAGCATAAGGACAGGTGGAAGATGTTACGGAGAACTGAACAGTGGAATGAGTGCTGGGACACTTTCCTACATGTTGCCGAGTTCCTGTTTCACTGGTCACTCAGTACCTGTGCACTGTACGGCAAGGATCCAGGGCTGTAGCTGTTAAGATGTAATGCCCAGGAAGTGAACGGACTGTTTCCAGGGTGGAAGGCAGTTCTTAGCAGTTCTTCCATCAGTTTGGTGTTCCCCTCCAGTAATTCTGCTCTTTGTCCCTGTAGTGCAAGGTAGTGAAGAGACTCTAATGCGGATGATGTCATGGGAGTACACAGAGGAGCTTAGAAGACAGGAGACCAGGCCAGGGCCCTGCTTTTTAAATGTTTGCTTTCACAGCCAAGATTCCACAATCAGGAGCATATTTTTGAAGGTAGTGTGGGAAACACTGTAACTGTGCTGCCTCAGTATTTTCTGAGGAAATCAGAATGATGTTATCAGAATGCTTCTGATGACTGTCAGCAACATGCAGCTTAAACTTTCTATTAGGTTTGAATGATCATGGTGGTTGGAAGAGGTGCCTGAGGACTGGAGGAAAGCAAATGTCACTCCTATCTTGAAAAAGGCAAGAAGGGTGCAGGGGACTACAGGTTCATCTGCCTCACCTCGATCCCTGGGAAGGTGATGGAGTAAATAATCTGGAAACAATTTCCAGGCACATGGTGGACAAGAAGGTAGTCGTGAGTATTCAGCGTAGATTCATGAAGGGGAAGTCTTGCTTGACCAAACCTATAATCTTCTATGATGAAAAGACTGTCCTGGTAGATGAGGGGAGAGCAGTGGATGTTGTCCTGGACTTCAAGAAGGCCTTTGACACTGTCTCCCATAAGATCCTCATAGAGAAGCTGATGAAGTATGGGATAGATGAGCTGACAGTGAGACGAATTGAAAACTGGCTGAATGGCCAAACTCAAGAGAGTTGCAATCAGTGATACAAAGTTTAGTTGGAGGCCAGTGGTGGTGTACACCAGGGATCAGTACTGTCTCCAATACCATTCAACATCCTAATTGATGATCTGTATGATGAGGCAGAGTGCACCCTCAGCAAGTTTGCAGATGACACAGAACTAGGAGGAGTGGTTAATACACCAGAGAGTCATGCTGCCATCCAGAGGGACCTCGACAGGGTGGAGAAATGGGCTGATGGGAACCTCTTCAAGTTCAACAAGAGGAAGTGCAAAGTCCTGCACCTGAGGAAGAACAAGCCCAGGCACCAAATATATGCTGGATGCCCAGCTGGAAAGCAGTTTAGCAGAAAAGGACCTGGGGGTACTGGTGGACACCAAGCTGAACATGAGCCAGCAATATGCCCTGGCAGCAAAGAAGGCTAATGGTATCCTGAGCTGCATTAGGAGGAGTGTGCCAGCAGGTTGAGGGAGGTGATCCTTCCCCTTTACTCAGCACTCGTGAGGCATCATCTGGAGTACTGTGTCCAGTTCTGAGCTCCTCAGTACAGGAGAGACATGGATATACTGGAGAAAGCTGGGCAAAGGGCCACAAAGATGATGGAGGGACTAGAGCATCTCACATATGATGAGACGCTGAGAGAGCTGAGACTGTTCAGCGTGGAGAAGAGAAGGCCAAGGCTCATCAATGTATATAAATACCTGAAGGGAGGGTGTGAAGATCATGAAGCCAACCTCTTTTCAGTGGTGCCCAGTGACGGGACAAGAAGCAATGGGCACAAACTAAAATGTGCTCCATCTGAACATCAGGAAACACTTTTTCACTGTGAGGTGACTGACCACTGGCACAGGTTGCCCAGAGAGGTTGCGGAGTCTCCCACCTTAGAGATATTCCAAAGCTGTCTGGACATAGTGCTGAGCAACTGACTTTAGGTGGCCCTGCTTGAGCAGGGGTGTTGGACCAGATGACCTCCAGAGGTCCCTTCCAACCTCAAACATTCTGTGATCCTGTGAAGTATGTGCCAGTGCAGAGTTTGAGTTAGTGAACAAAGGTGGGCCATAGCACGTTCTGTTCAGTGAAGTATAGTCAGGCTTCTATGCAAAATCAAGGAATCTAAAGTGAATTAGATCCTATTTATTATTTTAAATACAAAAATGCAAACAGGTAAACAAACCAAAGAGACTTGTCAGGAATGAACAAATACATCCATCAGCTGCAGACATTTTCCTGGAATCTCTTAATATTCACTGTATTTTGTGTCACAAAGCAATGTAAAAAACCCCAAAAAACTATCTCATTTTAAGCTCCTGTAGTTGCTATTGATCCCTGGAGCAAATCTTTGATATTAATTATGTCTGCAAACACAGGGTACTATATTATCTGCTACTATTCATCAGAAGTGCTTCACTACAAACAGTGGGACTCCAAGAGCAGAAGCTTTTGAGTAACTTTTTTGAGAAGTTGCTGCTTAATACAAACCAATTGCGTCGTAAAGAGATTCCACCATTTATCTTGTTCCCATTCATAGACATTTTGCAAGGGAACAAAACTGTATACCACAGCAGGTATTGCATTTTAGTCAAGAACCTTGGCATCAACTCCATTGCATTTTAATTTTCTAACAATGTGTGTGGACTCTTACTTCTATGGAAGAAAGTTACAAATGGGTAGATCCAAAGTAAAAATCCTACAATGGTCAGGAAGATTTGTGCAGACCCCTAATTCTATTAGGATGATTCACATTTCGTCTTGTTCAGAGAGATGAAGAGAAAAGTGACTCTCTGTCCTGCAGGTCTACAGCTTTCTAGTGTAGTCTGTGCTCAGGCAAACTTCATTTGGTTTGGATCTACCTTGAAGCCCTCACAGATGCAAATCCATAGCTGGTGTAAATTGCATTCCCTCTCTCACTGGAACTAGACTGGTTTACCACCGCTGAGTCCCTGGCATACAGCCTTTGAATCCTTTTGCATTTAGTTCAGGAAGTGCTAAAAAACTGTACAGGTCCCTGAATAAGTCCACTAGTTTCCATGAAGAAAATATTCAGTACTATGTTGAGAATGCTAATGTGTGTTCACCAAACACAAAACACTTCCAAGTAAATTCCTGCTCTGTCCTGAAGACACTCAGGAAGACTTGCTGTTCATAATTCTGTCAAAGACAAGCTTTCCCGTTTCTGCCAGCAATGGCTTTTATCTGCATTATATACTGAGACGAGTTTAAATTTTAACATCTATTTCGTGGCCATTGTCTTCCTCAGCAAATCTGAGTAGATTATATAGGGCTTCCCAGATAGGCATAAATAGTCATTCTGAATTCATAGTACATTTTTTATGCTCAACGTTTCCTGTCAGTATTCTCTGAATGTATTTCGGGAATCATATTTAACTGCAGAAGCAAATTATCCCAGTGATAGTTAGCTGGCCAAAGTCTGTCACCTTTTTTCTGGAGGCTGATGAAGATATTGTGGGTTTGCCTACAGAAAGCAGAAAAATGGCTTTCCTGCTACTTCTAATTAGTTGTTACAATGGCTAATAAGTATAACTCCTTTAAGTGGTGGGATTCAGAGCATATAAAGAAATTCAGAGCTGTATTTACAAATAAGGCATACTAGAAGAGCAATGGAAGAGAAATGCAGGATGAATTTCATTTTTTTCTTTGGTACTAATTATTTCTTGCACAGCACAATATAAATGTGTCATGTAAGAGCAGAAAGGAAGTAAAATTAATGGCTTTTCCTGTAACATAGAGGGTAAGTGGTGGCCCACACCGTTTGTGATGGCCTACATGAATTCAGGCCTTCAGTGGCTTACAAGCAATTTAGTGTATCTTTGCCTGAAAGAAAAGATGAGAGGTTTTCAGGTGCAGACTAAACTTCACAAGACTGATTTAGCAATAATTGACATCCCAATTCATGCATTCTTTAGAGTGGATTAAAGAACCTTGATATGCCAAGTTCTTGCCTGAGGAAAGGTTGAGTTTGATAATATTCTTGTCAACGCAGGAAAGGGGAATATTATCATTTACATTCAGAGACATCTTTGTGTGTGAGCCATTCCATAGAGGGTAGGTACTGGTAGACATACTGCTGATAGATATCCTTAAATGTGTTTTTCTGTAATTGTCTGTACACAGCATTTGATCAGTAGAGTATCTGAAGAAAAAGAAATCAATGTTCAAAACAAGAAAATATATCTGATCAAAATGGTTTGTAGTAGGCAGCACTGCAGCATGAAATCCTACATGTTCAAATATTAACTAGTCAGCTGCTAGAGGTCTAACACGGTAGTTGACACATTGTTTATGTCACTTGATTATAAATGGCCATGAAAAACATACTGAGTATGAATCATGCTTAAAACACAATATCACCAGATTTCACAGAGGTGGATGAAGTCACCATAGTAAATCAAAGTACTCTGGACAGTTAATTTAGAGAAATTTAGACATACACGGTCTCCTAACGTTTAGTTTATTCAAACCCTTGAAATTCAAGAACTCATCTGAAATGGAGGTATTCCTCTGCATCTTTGGGGCTGACACGTGGTGGGAAGAAGGCAGAAAGTGTATTGGAGAGGGGAGTGAAAGACATCAATTAAAATCAAAGTGGAGCAGAAAAAGAAAAAAAGAAAAGCTCTTCAGGCAGCAAGCACACCTCCCTGTTATTATTCTGAACATTTTGTTTACTTACTGAATGATTAGAGTGGTCCTCTGTCCATCTGTAATCTGTCTGGCAGTTTGATTTACTTTGTTTTTTGAACATTTTACCCATTACTCTTCACAACCTATTTCAGCTGTTATTCAAATAAATGTAAGTTTGTGTAAAAAATAAAGGCAATTGCAAACAATTTTTTTTTTTTTTCTTTTGAGAGTCACTCTAGAAATCTGGAGACTAGGGCACTGCTTTAGCAGTGTTTCAGTGACATTTGACACTGGGGAGTCACTCCTTGCCCATCCATGCTTTCTGAATTAACATACATCCAGCTTTTTATTATCAGAAATGTCTAGGGTGATTTTCGCTTCAAAGAGAGCTTGTCTCTTTGCTGAGGTCAGTTCATAACTTAAATTCTCAGAATAATGTGCAAATGGCACCCTGATGGTGTTCTGTAAAGCTTGTGCTGGCCTGATGGTTAAAAGTGGGTTTTACTCTTTACAAACAGAAAATGTTCTAGTAGTTATTTTCTCAGGAACAGAGGAAGGAGCACTGCTTCTTTTTAAAATTTCCAATTTATACTAAAAAATATTCACAGCGTTATGTTGTGTCCTTTAAAGATGTTTTGAGGATGATGCAGAAATAAGACATTTGGACTATATCTTTGATAAGTATATAACTTAGGAACATCTGTTGTTTGCTGTAACAGGAAAATAAAGAAAATGAAGACTTCGTACACACTGAATATGTCTTAGGTTTTTTTATGACCAAAAAAGACCACCCTTAAACACCTTGATAAGGCAAGGGCTTGCTTCTGATTTCTCCAGCATGGCTGAGTCCCTGGAAGGGGAATGGACAGCTTCCAGCTTTGCTTGAGTCATGTGGCCCCTGCTTTAGCTCACTGAGCAATCCTGGATAATGTACAATTTATTGACTGTTTGGAGGCTCCTGGGGTCTTGAAACCTGTTTAATAGGCATCTCAAAGCAGCAGCTCTCCAATAATAATATTGCTGTAATACAGCTACAATACTGCAGAGTGCTATTGCTGTAATGATGTATTATGGAAAATGTGGTGCTGGCCAGAAAATCACCAAGGGAACTCAGAAAATGTTATTTAACCTTTTGTTAATTTAAAGGCTCCAATATTATCTAATTTATTTATTATGTGAGGAAAGGGGCTGAAGTCAATTACAGAGTGGACTGTGAGATCTGTATATGAGCTTCAGCTCTGCAATAAATTATGGATATTGAAAGGCAGAGATTTAAGCTTTAAAACCTGCACCTAAAAGCTGACAAGGTATAGCATAATTTGTATTAGTGACAGGTATTGCTGTGCAAATGAAAAAAAAGATTTGAAGCTGTGGTCACTCCCACTGCAAAATCTATTTAAGAATTGTGGGTCTAAGTCTTTGGTTTTTCATTAGCAAATCCCAGAGGAGTCTACTGGAATTTTTGCATAAATAATATTTTTTTTTTTTTTAAGCATTTTAAAACAACACAGGACTGCTACCTTTATGTGTGCTTCTCTGAGAGCAGCAGCTAGAATCTCAGTTAGGAGGATGCCTGCAGGCCCTTGGGATTTATCACATGGCCTATATGCCCTGCACAAAAGGAGCACGGCTAGTTAGGGCATGGCTTTATCCCACATCCACTTCCATTTCAGAGCCAGTACTGAGGCTAGAATAAAGCCTTTATTCCCTCAGTTCCTCAGAAAGCACTCTGCCTGCTTGTGTTGTCTGTAGGCAGAATTCTGCTGGGAACTCCCTGAGGTACGGTGTGGCTCTGAACCTCTCTGCAGTTACCATACAGCCCTGTAAGTTAGTGATGATTAGAGCCCTGTGTCTAGAAAGTATATTCAATGATATAGTTTTATACCTTGCAGACTTCTTAGTGGCTGCACAGATGCTTCTCTGCTTCTCTCTCTTTTCATACCCTAAAAATAATCTATCTCTGTATATTGGAAATGGTAGATACCAATCTTTCTTGGTTCAAATGTTTCATCTTTCCAGAGGAAAAGCAACCACCCAATTATACACATTCATAAATTAACTTGACAGCCCACATGCTGGAACTGCTATGCCTTCCTGAGCTGTTTAAATTGTTCATGAGTTTTGAGTCCCTGCAAGTAGAGGCCAGAAAGGAACATTACAAGCCCCTGCGGAAACTGTGTTTCTTCTTTATTTTTCAGGCTTACTGGCAACACACTCGGCAAGGTGATAGTTACAAGCTTCTCTTTCTCAGTGGAGTCATTATGCTAAAGAAGCCTCCTGTGCTCTCTCATAAAAACATGTTCTTAGTAAGGCAGTTGAGATCACTGCTGGATCATTTATCATGTTCACAAAAAAATGCTGGATATACAGGTTTGAAGATTTGAATTTTACAGCTGAAAATAGGGAGGATATTTCTCCACCCTTCTCTCCCTCAACATTATTGCTCCCTGGCATCTATAGTGTGAAAAGAGAAAGATTTAGATAAATTAGGACCAGTGATTACACTTCGTACGCAAATACAAGTGTAATCTTCAGGGTCTGCTGAAAGAGTGCAAGGAGATGCAGGACAGTCAACATCTTGCCCAGCTTGGGTTGCCTACAGCCTGATTCTACCCTGCTGTAAACACCTGTCTCCTTTTCACATCATCATCCCCTGGAAACAGAAAGTAGTCTCAAATGTCAAAGTAACAGTATGTGTTCTCAGTTCCCACTCTCATAGATACGCACTATCAGTTCCTGCTGTCCTGTGCTTTGTCATGTGTATCTTGATATTCTTCCTTTTAGAAGCTTTTAACTTGGACCTTATTTGGACGATTCATTCCTGAAAGGCTGAATAGATGCAGAGTGCAGTATGTCATTTCTAGCTCTGATTCCAGAGGACATATGCGTGGGCCAAGTCACATTTTGCTGACTTCAGATACTGTGGTTCTCTCCTTGGTCATGCTATTACAGCTGTCTTACTGGAGAACCTTTGGGAGAGACATGCATTGAAGAACTCAGATATTTTTATGTAGAAAATCCCCCTAGTATTTTTGTGAATGCACTATTTACCCTGAATTTATCCAGCTGCAGACAGTCCCCTGTGCAATTGTCCTACTGCAATTCCCCAGTTTCGGAAGGCTGTGCAACTATTTGCATTGATGGTGCTTAACTCAGCATGGTGCCAGGGGTAAGATGCACCAGCGCGGGTTTACTGAAGGCTGAAATCAGGGCAAGCCCTCAGTGGCTGAAAACACCTTGGTGTTTGCACCAGGAAACTCCTCTGCATAGAATGTGCTCACAGCACAGTTTTAGACCGTGGAGCTACAACTGACCCTGTGCTCTGCAAGACACCAGTTCAGTGTCACATTTGGATTCACAGAAGTATCTCACAGGCTGATGACATGGTTTGTTCATCCATGCTTGCTTGTGTACAGGGAAAATGCCTATTGCTTTCCCTTATATAATACACAAACAATAATGACTCCTTCTTCACACTGCAGAGTGATCAGATCTGTTTTTTTCCCAGCACCATATATACATTTTGAAATACGGGATTTTTTTCCTAAATTTCTAAAAAGACTTTTTCAAAATCTATAAAACTCTGCAGTTTATACCATAGAGTGTTTCTGACTTTTTATATGAGCCTGATTTTTTACGAGCCTGACTTTTTACAAAGTCACTGAGAGAGATAGCCATTGCTTGATGTGACGTTGCTGAGTCAACAGACACAATAAACAAAAGGGGGAGGGAAGTTCATTTATTCTGATTTTACGGTTGAAGAACTAGAAAGTTGTCATTGGCTGACATTTTTAGATAACCTCTTGACAGATAATCCTTTCATTTAGCCAAGATGTGAATTGTGGTGTTAAAAATAGTGCAATGTCAGTTAATTTTTCTTTGAAAAACTGCCCCATAAGAAATTTCTGCTACTTTTTTTCAGTCTGCCTTTGTTCATGTGTTAACCTCTTAAGAAAATTAATGGGAATGGCACAACTTACTGCTTTCATTTCTCCTTTGAAAATCTCCTGCTCCAGCTTAATTCTGAGGAGTGGTAAAAATCGTAATTTGAAAGAATGTTGGCACCCTGTATTTGGAGATCAGACATTGGTTTTTAGAATAAAACTCAGTGCTTCACAAGTTGGAAGTCTGTAGTCTATATATTTTGAAATCTGTAACCAATATTTCTTTGAATATCAGCGCTGCCTTAAGCCCAGACCAGGCATGTTGGAGGAAAAGGGCAAAGCTCTCCTGCTACCTCATAGTAGCAAGTTTTGGAAATCATACAACTGTACGAGACAAGCAGAAAAAAAGAAATAGATAGATAGATAGATAGATAGATAGATAGATAGATAGATAGATAGAAAATGTCTGCAATTAAAACAGTTGCTAAGAAAATAACACAGCACATTTCTTTGCTTCCTGAGTACTGCATAAACTGCTTCATAATTTTCACAATGTGAGCTGTAGAATTGAGGACTTGGCTTAAAACCAATTGTATTGCCATTACGATTTCATTTTAAAAGCTATGACTTGTATTGTTTGCTTCATATCAGTGATAGCTCTAAATCATAATGATCTAAAATGTGTTTTCTGTTTCAGCCACTGTGCTCTTAATTTGCCTATGAGCTTACTTTCAGACCACAGCTCCTCCATCCTCATCTGACTCTCAGAATGGCATCGGCTCTGCTGACAGAGCCCAACTGTTTACACATCCTGATGAACTGAAACTGAGGGAGCACATCTGCTACGGATTTTCAGAGCTACACCCTAAATATTGCAGGAAGCTGAGCCAATCAGTAGACAATTGGAAATGCTTCTCAGTAATTCTGTGGTTTTAGCAAATGCAAGTGAAGGATGTGATCCCGTAAACTCATGGGAGTAGCTGTTGTGTGTGCAGCATTCACAGTGTACTGACACTCTCCCATCCTGGCATAGAGAAGAGCCAAGATTTCTTCCAGGTCAGGGAATTAGGTCCAAAATGTAAAGAGTCACGCCAAATTCATCCATTAATAGGTTGTGACAGGGAGAACTTGGTACAATTTTTTGGAACATAGTTTGTAAAACAAAGAGCAAACAGCACTGAATTTTGAATGTGTTTCTTTTTATTTATAATATGTAGAATATATAATATTCTATTTATTTGCTAATATGACCAACACAGCTAAGTGTATTTGTGCAGCCCTCCCTCGATAACAGTACTGCTGCTGGGAGCCAGATCAACATATTGGGAGGAAGGTTGCAAGCAGGATCTGAAATGTTTTTGTTTGGAACTTAAGTGATGCCCGAGGTAAAACTGCAGTGTTAAAATAACGATAATTGGCTTCTCCTGGCTTTCCCCACTAAAAGAAATTGAAATTCAGTTGACTTTCAGTGGGAATAGTTGTGGAGCAGCAATTGTCATTGCTGTGACATTGTGTATTTCTGTATCAGGCAGTTCTCAGAAGCCAAGAGAAAATGTTGTCGTAAATTAGAATATGATCTAAGAATGCATTTCATGGAGGGAGGACAGCACATGTGATGAATATCATATGCTCAGTAGTAGGTTTATGCTGAATGCTGTTGTGCAGACTGTGCACATATAGTACAAAGGACACAGGAGTATACTGCTCTGCCAGATGCAGTGGTACTTGGATGATAGCTTCCTTTTTGCAGCATAACAACAGTATCACCAGCAGTAAATCAGAGGCTGAGGCATTTATTATGCTAGGAGATGGATATTTAAAAGGTATTTGGAGATTTTGGGGGTACGTGTTCTGGGCTGATTTTAAGTGATAGAGAGCTCATTAGCCCAAGGCAGATTGTATAACAATCTCCTTAGTCAAACTATTCCAGCTGTTAGCTATCCTCACTGTTAGACAGCTTTTCCCAGTTTCTGATCTAAATTCCTGCAACATAAGCCCACTTCATTCCCAGAAGACACAATGAAGAAGTTATTCCCTTATTCCTTGCCAAACATTCTTCAAATATTTTTTTTTACTATTTAAAGCTTTTTTGGTCCCTTCAGTTTTCTTTTCTATAGGCTAAAGATCCCAGTGAGTTAAATATTTCTCCATTTCATAGATCCATTCATTTCTCCAACTGATCAGTAGTTTTCTTGACTCGGAGTACCCCAAACTGGACAGGGTCCAGCTTTGGTATTGGCAATACAGACCACAGTGGGAGCACTTGGGTATTCACTTGTCTTCCTGACAATACTCCTGTTTATATTTCCCTCTATGGTGAAGGTGTTTTTCACAGAAATTACAACTACTTCATGAACTTGTTTTCCACCGCATCTTTTTCTACAGATCTAGCTCTCCATGCCATCATGCCCACCCTCCCTCCAGACATATTATTCCTCCCTACAACTTCACAAATTTTGCACATTTCCGTGTTGAATTAAATAGTATTTTTCAAAGTGTTTCTCAATTCCTAAATGCAGCTTTGTCTTCCAGTATGTGTGAATTCACACCACCGTGACAAATTTCATGTCCAGTTTTTCATGATCAATGTTTATACTGATAAAGGAACATAGTGTTTAACATGGGGTGAGTGGCAGCAGTAATCTATTTAATGAGTCCTTGCAGAGCATTGTGGTGGACCACTGATAACTACTGTATGTGATTTCCAACAAGGACAGCTTTATAGTAGTTTTCTACAGGCCATGTTTCTCTAGCTTGCTTGGAAGCATCTATAAATGCCAAAAGCTGTACTAAAGCTAAGATATATGACATATTCAGACACTTCTCTATCCACAAGGCATGTTACCATGTCATGGGAAGAAATTAATTAGTTTGATGCTACGTGTTCTTTATTAATTTGTTTCCTGCTACTTATCTTTTTTCATTATTTTATAGATGCTCTATTATTTATTTCAGTGTTTTCTGTCAATGAAAGTTAAGTAGATCATCTATAGCTTCCTGACTCCTCTTTCTGTCTTTTTAAAGACAGAAAATACAACTGTGATACTCAAATCTGCTGGACTCTCTCCTGTCTCCACGAGAGAGGAAAGGAAACTGCCATTAACTCCTGAGTCATCAGCCACTTCTCTGTAGTTGAACTCTTCCTCAGTAGTCGAAGACTGTTTTAGGCTGAGAGCTTATATCTCCTTCCTGCCACAGACCGCAGATATCTTATTGAAGATGAAAGTTAAAAAGATACCAAACACTCTGGCTTTCAGTGTCATGTTGGTAACTCTTACTCTTCAGCAAGAAGCAGACAAACTCTGTGGTCTTCTTAGTATTAATGCACCTGCAAAATGTTTTTTTTTGCCACTGCTTATATTCCTCCGTGAGCTCTGTGCCCTGGATGCCGTCCTAGCTAATGGTATATTGTAGCTTTATTTTTCTGAACTGCTGGGAAAATGGCCTTTGAGGATGGCAGCACATGTATTTTCACCCTAGGAATATCCTCCTGCTGTTAAATACTGAGTGGCTTAATTCAAATACTATAATATAGTCACAGTGGAAGATGTAATGCAGTTAATTTTGTTTCCCCCATGGTGAAAAGTGAAATCCTTTGGTCATAGTATACTATGAGAGGACTTTGTGCCTCTCTTTCTATAGCCAGGGAGTCCGGGCATTTGCTTATACCTCTCCAAGAAATTTTGCCTGGCAGTTGTCCTGAGCTGATATTTTTTTCTGGTGTCTGGGAATATAACCTTTCCTACTGATTAAAGCTAGGACTACTGGGATCAGCTTTGGGTGAATTTCACAGAGGACACCTACTTCTGTAGTGTGCTTTATCCCAGTTTTCTGGTGCAGCTTCCCTAACTAGACAGCTAAATTCATCATAGCAACAGAAAATATCTGCAAATTCCTGTGACACTTAGCCATCTGCAAAGAGTACAAAGGTAGGAAGAATAGTAGTTGAGGCATCAGCATCATTAATAGAGGGAGCTGTTTTTTCCTAGTTACTCAACTTTTGCTGTGCTATCTCTATGTATAGGAGGGAGGAAAACCCTGTTTCTGCTCAAATTATAATGAACAGCACATTACACGAAAGGTAGAGTCTTCATATGTTCACCTCTTCCCAAGCTGGGGAATGTTTCTCTTAAACTTGATGAGATAATGGAATATCACAGAAATTACCTTGTTTGACTCCATGTGGAAAAAAACCTTTACAAGTGAAGCTTTTAGGAACATTTTTCAACTATTTTTCACATTTTTCCTATGTTTCACATAGGAACATAGGAATTCCCTGAGTGGATCAGATAAGCTGTTCAGTTAGTCTAGCTTGCTTGGGAAAAAGGGTCTACAAAACCTTTCCTAGGCATAGCTTCACTACAGGCAAAATTTTTTCTTCTCTGGAACATGGTGCTTAAGCCTGGAAGCAGAGGATGTCTTCAGGAACTCTTTTTTAATAATCTTTACCATTACAGCTCTTAAACATTTGCATTACTACATTTGTGTTACAAACTTATAAGCTCTTGATTTCATTAATGTCTTTTGGCAAACATTGGGGAAAAAGAAGCAGAACAGAGTTCAGGCTCAGTTTCTTCAGTAGTTTAGTTTCCTGTTTTCCTTATTCCTCCTGGAGCACTGTAAATCAATGAGAGGGATATTTTTGCTATTTATAAGGAGGCTAAGTATGAAATTTGATAGAAGCACATTTTTGGTGATTTTTTTTCCCACCCTTGAACTGATGAACAGGCTCACAATGTGAACTATTTTGTTTACACAGTTTTCCATCTTGCATTTCTGTACAGCTCAGGGTAAACCTTCAATCAGCATGTTCTTTGGAGTGAGCTTGAAGCGTTTGTTCTATATTTTATATTGAGCTTGGGCTCCTGTCTGCTGCTGACAAATGGCTTGTTAACATATTGTTTCTGAAGCACAATTTGCATTTCTGTGAACCAGGGATTAAGCACTGTGTGTAGATTAGGAATAATTTATGTCTAATTAATAATAGATGGGGTTTTTCTCTCCTGCTTCAGATTTTGTTTTGCATGAGAACAGCAGAGTACTCCCCAGTGATGACAAAGGAGAGCATTTCTCAAGTGCAAATAACATGAAAACATTTAAATTGGAAGCAATTTGTGTTTTAACCACTTGCTTACTGACCAGTAAATTAGTTCTGATCAAGGAATGTGCTCTCTTTTGGAGACTTTAACATAGCTGGATATTATGTTTAGTTCATCTGAATGGGTATGCTTCCAAGCCCATGCAAAAGTACATTGGTGTAGTAAACATTTAGCTATATGTAATTTGTATTGAGAGAATTTTTATTTAAATGTGTTAATAATGATCCGTACTGAAATGTAGTCTGTAAGAGCCATGTAATATGCATTTTAATGAAAATCTCACCCTTACAAACCATCTGTTTTACCCTTAATTTTAACAATACATACAAAAAGACAGAACTGTACAATAATAGGACCATTAGTTGGTTTTGGTTTATAAGTATTCAATTATGCCTTTCTTCATTGTTTGACTGCTTTGTAGCTGTAGGCAGAAATAAGCCTTTTTGTTGTAGGTGGTTTATTTAGGTTGGTGATTGTTATTGGGTGGGCTGACAGAGTGCTTTGGTATAAATAATTTCAATAATTTTAATGGCAACTTTGCAATCAGGGAGAAGCCAAGAACAAATAATATGCATTTGATGACATAGGTCTTCTTTGAAATAAATGTTCTTTCTCCCCTTCATTAAGGAAGAAATGGATTATGAAGTGAGTTAATGAAGAAAACCTTCCTGCAGTCTGAGTCTGCTTTGCTGAAAAGAACTACTATTTAAATGAGGTGTTAAACCTAGGTCACTTCTGCCCATCAGTAGCATCCGTGTAGAAAATCTCTCTGTCCTCATAAACCCATCTTTTCCCATTAAAGTGCCTCCTAGTATCCAGACTGTGCAAATTGTTTATGAGCGTCGTGGGCAAAATCCAATACCTGCTGAACTCAAGAAAGTAATCCTTTTGGCTTGAGTGGGCAAGGAACCATCACCACACAGGATTTTATAGTTGCTGCACAATTCAATGGCAATAAGAGTTGCACACGTAAAGCCCAAGCAGTTCAAAGTCTTTCTCAGTTGCTTTACTTATCACTACAGTAGCAAACCAAGTGTCTGTTGCACAAAAGATCATCCATGTGTGCTGCTGCCGAAGGAGGGAGTGCCATGAGAAGGGAAAAGATGTGTGTCTGCTGTTTCTGTCTCCTCTACAAATCTGAGCTGAATCAGTAAGATGGGGGCACTGAAATGAGGACAGTGTCTATCCTTAGACAAGTCAGTTGTAGCAGCTCCAAATGTAGGTTTCTACCAGCCAGGCTGTATGTCTGATGTGGTTTTTTTAGGGTGTTGGTGTGTCTGCTTGCCTCCTTCCTTGCAGAGATCAGTAACTATGTCTGGGGAGACAGAGAAGAGTTCCTCTACAGTGCGGTCTGGAAATAGCCCTTATGCAAAAGCTCTGCAGAAGTAAAGCAAGATGGTTGTATTTAATAAAAAAGAAGAAAAAAGTAGATATTGCCATATAGAACTTAAGAGAATATTAAAATTTTTACATGCTTTTGGGGCCATCTTATAGGATAATAATTCTCTGCTGAGTTCTATGTGATGGCACTAAACACCTTGTAGAAAGACTAGCATATTTATCAAGCAATGAATTCCTGCACATTTCTAGCCTCTGCTGCCTACTTCAGTCATCTTCTTTTTTCCACCTGCATTCCTGTCAACTTTACATGGATGAAGCGACGTATTTTCTGACATAATTATAACAAGTCATCACTACTTTGCTGTGTTGCACTGGCTGTTAGGTGGGCAGCTGGCTTAATTCTGTGACTGTATTACACTGAAGTGCTGTGTATGGCTGAGAACATAGGCTGATTTTCTGCCTGTTGCATTATGGATGCTTTTCAGTGCATTACCTGCTCAAAGACCTACCCATGAAATACTGGATTGTTAGAATTATCAACTTCCATGTGATCTTTCCTGTCTAGCGTGAAAGGCTTGCTTTTACAGATGAGCAGTGACATTTGCTCTAAGGAGCAAGCGAGTCTTCGCAGGACAAATAGAAATCCAGGAGTATACATGACACACATATCTAGAAGTGAATTTGGTGCTAAGTAAAATATTTGGCCCTAAAATACTTGGCCCAAACAAATGCACATTTTGTGTTAGAGGCCTTTGTTTTATTTAAGTTAACCCTAGGTTCTAATTTATGGGTTTTTTTGCCTCAAAGACAGGCTACTGAGTACTCCTACAGCTATGATCTGTAAGTGTGGCTGTTGTAGAAATAGGTTTTACTGCAGATTGCTGAACAAAAGCCATAGATGCTGTTGTGCAAGGCTAAAATCCTGCTCTAGTAGGCATTCATGTTAGATTTTAGCACACGGATGCTTTTTTTGTTTGAAAATCCTCTTCTTGTGACTCACCATCTTTGTTTAGTGTGGAGTAGTGCTCCAGGTTGTATTAGATCATAAAACGTTTGCTCTTAGAGTGGAGTGCTTCAGTCAATAGGGAAAAACATAGATTTTCCTTATTTTCTAGCACATTCTGCATACCTCTTTTCTGTTTAAAAATGTGAAATCTATATAAAATACATCAAATGAACATGATTTATTAATGCTTTAAACCAGAACAAAGTGAAAATACACATTTTTTTACTTAAATAACATCTGCATAACTATAAAATGTGTCAATCAAGTATAATGCATATCTGTTTCAACACTGCTGAGCTCCAGTCAGTAGAATTATTTTTAAATGCATATAAATAGTTATCTTATCTCATCTTCAGAGCTCCCTTAGGAAGGCTGCTTTTTTAATTTTCTTTTTTTTTCCTCCCTCCCCCGACTCCCTTTTCAATGATAGATTTGGTTCTGGTAAAAGCTAGTAGACTGAAAGCTTATAATTAAAAAAAAAAAAGTCCTCTCTTCCCTCCAGAATAGGCAACAGCAGTGCTTCTATCAGCTATTTTCCAGATTTGTTTGTGTGGAACAACTTGTGGGGGTGACAGGTAATTCACTAACTCCATCTCATCAGTCTGACTTCTTTGCTGAAGCTCTTCCAGAAGCTGCCAGCAAGTGCTGTTGCATGGACCTGTGAGGTTTTGTCCTGGGAGCATCCCTCCAGGCACAGGGCTCAGTGTGTCTGCCTTCACAAGGTGCCTGGGGGGCAAGGAAGTGTTATTCCTGCTCTTCAGCTGGATGTGATGAGAAGCACAAGGTGGGAAATAGTTTGTCCAAGATTGCATGAGACGGTTGTCATCTGCAAACTATGCCCCCTAAAATATGAAGTCCCAGGTTTGTTTCTTCTTCTCCTTTGTCCTGTGCATACAACAAATCCAGGAGCTGGATGGTGGCCATCACTTTTCACTGTAGAATTTTACCTATTACTTTCTTTTTCATATTCAGACTGATTTCCTGGGAATGCAGGTTCCTTATACCTCTGAGCATGGACAGAATTGTCACAGTGGCACGGCTGCAAAGAGAGAAAGCATGCCACAAATTTCATAGAATAATAGCTATTTAACAGGGGAATTAAGAAGGAAATTTCCGTATGTTGATTGGATCTGCATTCCAGTGGCACAAGTACTTACTTTTTCTTTTCCTATCTAAATTTTTTTTCTTTTTCCCATATGTCTCTTGATTGAGATGCCAGGATGGTCTTTTTCAGTATCAGTGTATGTCTAGCTCTGCTGCTATGTAGTTGTGCTGGTTTGCCTGGGATAGAGTTAATTTTCTTCATACTAGCTAGTGTGGGGCTATGTTTTGGATTTGTGCTGGAAACAGTGTTGATAACACAGGGATGTTTTCGTTACTGCTGAGCAGTGCTTACACAGAGTCAAGGCCTTTTCTGCTTCTCACACCACCCCACCAGCCAGTAGGCTGGAGGTGCACAAGAAGCTGGGAGGGGGCACAGCCAGGACAGCTGACCCCAACCGACCAAAGGGATATTCCACACCATATGACGTCATGCTCAGCATATAAAGCTGGGGGAAGAAGAAGGAAGGGGGGGGACGTTTGGAGTGACGGTGTTTTGTCTTCCCAAGTAACCGTTACGCGTGATGGAGCCCTGCTTTCCTGGAGACGGCTGAACACCTGCCTGCCGATGGGAAGGAGTGAATGGATTCCTTGTTTTGCTTTGCTTGTGCACACGGCTTTTGCTTTCCCTATTAAACTGTCTTTATCTGAACCCACAAATTTTCTCACTTTTCCCCTTCTGATTCTCTCCCCCATCCCACCCGGGGGGAGTGAGCGAGTGGCTGTGTGGGGCTTAGTTGCCGGCTGGGGTTAAACCACGACAGTAGGTGAATGTGAATACTTACTCCTCACAGCTAAACCCAGCCATTCTCCAAGCCAGAGTAGAAACTCAAAAGCAATAGACTGAATTACCAAAGTAGACTGGAAATCTTCCCACATTAAATGCTCTTATGAGACTTGCAGCATAGGGCACCTCTTTTGTTATCTATTTTACTGCACTGCACATGCAATGTGCTTAACTGCTGTGTGGTTTTATGGCCAAAATCACTACAGTACAAATGCATAAGAAAAGGCAACTGTTGAAGAATCACTCATAAATGGGAAAGTATATGAAATTCCAAAATATTAACACAATTTATACCCTTGAGTTAGGGGTTAATAGAAATCTGGAGTGAGTTCTTATTTTAGCTAGGTCACTTAATTCGTGCTTCTCTTATGTATGATTCAGATGGGAATATACCAATTGCCTGGCATTTAAAGATGTATAGAAAATGTATTAATCTCAGCTAAAGAATGGGAGATTTTTACTTTCCTGGCAAGTAGTCTCCTGCTGTACTTTTTCAGCAAGAAGAACTCATGATCACAATTCTTAATCTCCTTCTTGTTCTCCAAAATCCTTCAAACCCCCTCTCTCTCATAGCACACGGCTGTGTTTACTATTACTGACTAGAGAAGACTTCCGACTCCCTATTAGTTACACTTTTTTTTTAACTCTGTCTTCTTTTCCCTATCCTTTCTTACCCTGTGATCCTCACCCTACCCCATTTGTGTGTTTAATTTGCTTTTTAAATCTATCTAAAGCTGTCCAGCCTTCTCAGAGGAGGGGTACTCAGTCTGTTATATTGTAATGCACCTAGTGCAATAGATCCCAACTACCTCTTCTGTGCTACTGCGATATTTATACTAAATGATATTACGCTAATAAGCAGATTATTGCTTTCTGTGTGATGCTGGGGAAGTAGCAATATTGAGACTTTAACACTTGATTGCAGCCCAGCTGAGAACCCTTTCTCTATTCAGGTGGAGTCAGACATTCAGTGAGACATTTCAGCATCCAAATATTTAGTTAATTTTTGTTCCCATCAGCTTTCTGAATATGTGCTCAATACCATGCAAATATTAAGCTCACGTAGCTTAAGGAGATAATCCAACTACCAAACAATAAGGGAATTTTTAGCTTCCATTGTAAAATGATAGAGAAGAAATGTACAAATAAAAACCTCAGTGTACTGATGGTGCTGTGTGAGGTCTACCAAATGCTGCATAAAAGTTATAAAAACAGATCACTCTTATTGGAAAGTCTTTCCCAGATTAAAAGTCAGTTGTTTAATCAACATGCATGTGATGTACGTATTGTAATGCTGAGAATGGCCAGTTGTGCTTTGTACTGTGATCACTTTCCTTAATAAAACTGGAGCTGAAATTAGTTCATTCACTCATGAATCACAGGGGCTTCAAAATGCAAGGAAAAAAATAAAAGCTTTTAAAGAAGTTGTGCTAGAGAAATAAAAGAAAAAAGGTTTAACATTTTTTTATATTTTCTTTTATGAACGCACAAAGATTGCCGGAATTACAATACACAGTATGGACTAGTACGTGGGCCTAAGTACTGAGAAATGACTTCTAGTTGTCAACGATGATTTTCACAGCAAATGTGCAACTTAGAGAAGAACTGAGTGTCTCTGTAAAAGCAAAACAGTATTACTTTCCATGTACAGAATAGCACAAATAATCTGGAGGTTTTTCCTTCTCAAAGTGTTTCTAAATAGCTGAATTTATCCAGGTCATCAGTTCTTCACTCTTTGCCTTGCTATTCTCATGGCTTCTTTGCCAAACGCAGCTCAAAGAGTCTTTTAACTTCTTTAGTCTCTGCCTGGGTTAATTATGGCAAACAGTTAATATTTAGGTTTTTTAGCAGAATGTAGAATGTAGAATATATGCCAAACGTCTTGAGACCTGAGTTAAAAACTTCAGGTTTGTACCAATTACTCGTTATCTCATTGTATTGAAATCTATGGGGTTAGTCTTGATTGTATTTATATCGGTGTAAGCGAAACCTGCAACTGTACCAGCTTAAATGATAAAATTTACCATGTATAAGTAATAAAATTCAGTTATTAGAGATTTAATTATGACACGACTGTGTGAAAGTTGCATCAGTGTGGACTGGCCTGTTGAACCAAGCACTTTTTGGTTTTCCGTCAGCAACCTTGATTTTCAGTTAGTCAGTTAGTCTTAACTAGCATTGAAGTGGTAGGCTGAAGTGCTCTTGTGGATCTGACTGGAAGTTTTGAAAGCCCCTAGGGGTAACATGGTGTAATTGGCAGTGTAGTTAGTGTTGGTTAATGTAGAAAAGGTTAGTTTAAATTCATTTCAGAGGTAGCAGCAAGATCTGTTATGTCTTCTCAGCTGTTTGGCTGCTAATCCCCAGCTAAGTGGCAATAATGAATTGAAAAGGTGATAGCATCACCTGCAATACCTGCAGCGAGATTTATGAAATAATTTTTCTCTTACCCCCAAACCATCAGTGCAATATGCAGTGTGTTGTCTTCCTTCTAATAACCACCCCATTGCATCTTAAAACATTAAAGAACAAAAGTATTCTGTATCAGAAAATGGAGAACCTTTGCTGTCCTCTGTAAGCCTAAAATGGGCTCTGCTTCCATAGCCACAAAAAGCTTTTAGGCAATGTAGGATGTAGTACGGAGAGAAAGGCGTTACAAGGTCTCAGCTCTGTGTTGCACAAATAGCATACTTTCCAAGTCTCTTTAAATTTTCAGTGGTTTGTGAATGGAAAGCAGCCATTTTACAAGAACCAAATAAGAAGAATCAGTCAAATTTACTGTAATAATAATATATTGATTAACATAAATAGTAAACTATTTAGAAAGCTGGCATAACATCAGTTTTCAATCAATCAAGTGTTAGGTGCTTGTGACCTTTAAAATTTTTATCATTCTGCTTTAAAAGAGTCTAACCATAGTGGCTTATTTCTGTTCTAACCAGAAAAAATAAGTAAGAGAGGCTAGATCTATCCTTTGAACTTTAAATGGAACAAATACTGCCCATGATTTTTTGTGATGTCCATTGCACTGGAGCATAAGCTTTCTATGAATTCTTTAAAGAAAGTCAATTCAAGTTCAAATGCATTTGTTAAAAGGCAAGCCTTCATCTCGAATGCATTTTCATGGCAAGGAAATACTTGTTCTCAGGTTAGTTCACCTTTCTGCATGCACTAGAGATTTTTTTTAAGTGTAAGTCTACATGGACTACATGGAGATGAGAGATCAAGCCTACTACAAAGAGACCTGTGGGAGAAGTGCTGCACTGAGTGTCATGTTACATTCTGTCTTCAAGGGGCTTATAAGAGTGGCTAGACAAGAAGGCATTTAGGTCTATATTTATTGAAACTGCAGTGCTAGTCTTATTGCACAGTGGAATTCGCTTTTGTGCTATGAATTTTCATGGTGTTTTAGATTGTCAAAGCATTTCCCTTTGAGATGATGGGTGTTTGGGTGGTCCCCAGAGCAGCTGGAAAAAGTACTTTTTGAAGGAGCTCATCTCTGGTGTTCTGAAGGTGTATTCCGCTCCTGTTGCATGTAAGTAACTTTGAGGGAGAATGGTGATATGTTGAGGACATAGCTACAATATTTGCAGGCCTGATGGTACCTTAATCACTAATACTTCAGCAGGGGTGCAGAACTGCTTTGCCAGCTTAAAATCATAGATATCTGGTATGGACTTCTGTGCTCTGTTTTCTTGGCTGGCTGTTTACAAATCTGCTCTTGGCAACACACGGGACAAAAGGGATCCGCTACATCTTAAATAGTTATTATATGCCTATGACAGCAGCAAGAGGGCAAGTGAGAATCTGAAGGTACATACAGAAATGACAGCATGCAGAAGATGTTGCAAACCTTTTTGCCAAATCAACCACAAAATACATTCAACTGTGTGTTTCACTGGTATGTAGAGCTGTTGAAAAGTTACAGGGTTGGAGAGCTGTGTGCTCAAAAGTTTGACTGTCTGATATGTAATTTCTTGTACATTTACTCTGTTGAGTTTTCTGTTCTCTCCTTAATTACCACTGTTCCGCCTACACAAGCAATGAAAGACTCATGTTCCAAAATAACAAAAAATTTTCTATAAGTGAATACATTTTTCTTTTTAGCATAAACTAATTCTGTCTGAATCCGAAATGCATTTTGATTGAAATGGCAGAGCAGTGAAATTTCTAAAATTAATATTACTATATTTTGATCTTTTTTTGCATGAAATAATCTGGAGTTCTGCAGTTTTGTAGATGAGGCTTAGCAGCTGTCTCTCCATGGTTTAGACAAACGTTAATGCAGGGGCTTATTTTCAATGGTGTGGACAGAATTTAATGACAAGCTCATAGAATTGCTCACACATCACAAAGTTTTAGATCCTGCAAAGGCAGCAGGTAGCAGTATTCACGGAGACCATAGGAACATGCCACAGAGGGTGGCATTGTTTATATGAAACAGCAAGATCATAGTCAAGGATATAGTGTGCCTCCTTCCAAACAAACATGGTTTGTTTAGTAGTGTTGTTAAGAAATGTGACTGGTGCGCTGAGCCTGGTTGCTTCTACATGGACTTGGTCAAAAGGAGGGACAAACAGGACAAGCTTTCATACGATACTGCAAACCAGACAGCTGGGATATGGTATGACCTTGTTTCTTGTGAAAGAAAACAGTCACTAGTACCAAGCAGACTGTTAAGGATAGTTACAGGAAAAAGAAAAAGGAGAACCATCACATCTGGATACCAAAAAGGTAGTTCTGGAGGTGGAAAGGGGACAATGGGATAAGGGGCTTTATAAGTACTTCATGTTCACATACAGTTCCAACAGAAATGTCTACTCTAGTTAATGCAGAGATTCAGACTTATTTTGGTGTTTTGAATCAGGATCATATCCATTTCATAGAGATACCATTTTCCTGAAATGTCGTCTTCTTCCAGTTCCTCTGATTATGGTGTCAGTCTGGAATCCAGGCTGGTAGAGATCTGATCTCCACACTCATTTTGGAAGGGCACAAAAGAAATCTTGCAGAAAAAGTAGGAGGGATTTGTGAGCAGAAACTAAGAAGTCATGTAATTCTTTTGCAAACCTTAGGCAAAATTAGTTCTTGCTCAGTAAACGTGAAGAATCGATGAACGCTCTAGCCAGTGCTTGTTTAAATACAAATGATAAATAATGTTGCTCTCCGAATCAAAGCAGCCTCTAGTTATGAACAATTCTCCACTATACTAGAGGGCAAATGCAGCCCTTGAAGTCTGCATTTGGGAATCCTGAGAGCAGACTTCAAAGCCTGTTGGCTAACGCTTCTGGTAATCTAAAAGTGTTAGATTCGCTCTGTGACTTTTTGCTAACTGAGGTTGCATGGTGATAAAATTAATAACCTAGAGTACTTACAGGCAACTTATAATATCTATAAAATATTGAATATATAAGAATATAATGCTAATATTACTGTGTGAGAGAGTTGATGAGAACAGCAATTAACTGATGTTTGTGAATCTTTGACATCCTTGTATGAAAGATGCTATATACAGCAAGTGCCAAATATGATGATTATCATCAGCAATATCCTTCTGACTCTAATTAGATGATTGAAGGGCAAGCCCTTGAACAATGCTGCACAGGACAAGCTGTTCATCACTGAATCTCTTAAAATTTTCTTTTTATTAGCATGTTAAATGAATTAAGGGAACAGCTATGTACTACATTTTCTTTCTTGCTTAGATTTTTTTTCCTCTAACATAATTGTTGTGAAACCTGCCTTGGGATAGGTTTTGCTTTGATTTACCACAAAATTACTTGCTTTGAAGGAGTGTAGGTTTTCTCTGAAAATAGCAAAAATAGTGATTGATGATCCTTGCTTATTGTAGTCAGCCCCAGCACCCAGGAGTATAAATACAGCTAATGTTTGCACATTTGCTGTAGTTTTAGTTTGGGGACAGGCTTACTGGCTGCATGGTATTTCTCTAAGATTTTTTGCAGTAAATTACAAAGACCACAGAAGCTCAAAAAAGTCTAACACACTAATTCCACATATTGTCTTGAGCCTCAGCTAGGATTTCCTGTCATCTGTCTGCACCTGTGGTACTTAAGGATTATTAATCACAGTGCTCACACAAGTGATATATATTTAAAAAATGAGTTGTGGCTTTAGTCATATGCTCTTAAACCTTATATGTTCAATTCTTATGATAAAATTGCTTAACATGGAGACAAAGTCTTCTCTCTTTCCCTCCCTAACAGTATACTTTGAAGAACAGCTCTACCTGAGGAATTGCTCAGGGATAAATGAAAAGACTTTTGTTTCAGCTTTTGAAGAAAGTCCACGTTCACCTCCGAGGTTTCAGCTTGGCAGTAAAGATGATGGGCAGTCTATGATATCCCAGTGTTTGAAGAAGGCATGCAACCTCTTAGAGAATTGTCCTTTCATATTCTAATGTAAGATCAACATACATATGCATGTGTATGCTCACACACATGAGTCTGAGAAGGGGGTCATCAACAGTATTGTCTTCAAAGTGAAACTCAAAACAACATTAGGCACAGTAGCAGAAGATACTTTTATAACAGCAGATAACAGTGGTCCCTGACTGAGATCAAGGGTTTTGTCCAGGTCTTCAAGGTCTTCAATGAGCAGAGAACTCTATTTTGTAATGTAGGGAGGTAGTTTCAGACCAGGGCAGTTTATTTTTTTTTTTCCTCTGTATGTATTTTCTACACTATTTTGGTTTCTACTGACAAAATACTGACACAATACTCAGCTGGTAACCTAGTCACAGTTTGTGTTCTTCATTAAGAGAGAAGAAACAGGAAAGTAGAACTATCAAAGGAAATCTTGGTTTATCTGCTTGTGTTGTACATCATTGAAACTGTTTATCTGTGCAGATACAGCTGGTAAAATATGATGTTGTCTAGTGTCCTCTTTCCGCCAGTCAGACCAATGTGAAGAATCCCTGATGTGCTAGCACACGTTCTCTCTTCACTGTGCAGCAAACCTTCACTCCAGGCTCAGTGGAGTGAGCTCCGTGCTGTTTGCAGGAGTTGCGTGCAGGTGCAGGTGAGCCACTGTTTCTGTTGAACTTTGTAATAAGGCTACATAGGCATGCTCATGTCCTCTGAATAAGAAGGGTTACAGTCCTGCCCTGGCATTGCAGTACAAGTGGAATGGGCCAAGCAAGAATATGTATGAACATGCTGGGTAATGACACTGAGCTCATGTCACCTCTTCTGTCTGCTCCTGAAATAGTGTTGTTGCAACAACGGAGCTGCAGTTACATCATTTTGAGTGATGGCTTTCTGACACACGCAGATTCATAGCGCTAGATTTCCTGTGTAGATCACACTCTCTGTATAGATAAGAAAAGACCTCCTCTTCGAGACTTTTTTTCTTTTTTCCACAGTAACACATGGCCCCTCCTCCCTCTGCTGTACGTCCTCCAGAGAGGAGCTAACTAGCTCACTAGCTATATATATTTTGGATGTCTCATAATTTGGGCAGCTTAGTACTTTCTCTGTTTGAGCACTGACTTTTTTTTTTTTCTTTTTTTTGTCATATTATTAGCCTGATGGTATCTGTATGCATCTGGAAGTAGAATTATCAAGTCTTTTTCCTTCTTTCCCTTTCTCGATCTCTGTGTCTCTACCTCACTGTGTTTGTGGATGTATGTATATACATGCATATGTAAATATAGATTCTTGTCATTTTGCCTCTCTTCATTGAAGAGAATGCTTATTTTATGGTCAAATCATTTAGAAATCTCTGTGTGTGCAATGGTTATCTGACTGACTTCAACATAAAAGCTATTATGGTAATGTTCCCTAAATATATAGGTTTTCCATATAAAAACAAGTTAGGTTTTTAATTAATATTTTCTCTAAATATAGTCTGGAGTTACCTTCTTCCCCATCTTCTAAAAGTAAAAGCTAACATGTCTCATATTTTTAGGTGAGATCAGTCCTTCTCTTCTTCCAGTATTACGTCCTTTTAACTCTGCTGAGAAGAGTAGTTCTGCTACTTCTGTTAGTAGTTCTTCACTTTCTGTGAAGAAAAAAAAGAGTACTGGGCTTCTAGGTGTTCACTTAGCAAAAATTCAAGGTTCCTTGTCTGACCATTGTCTCAAGAATCGTTAGTACAGCAGTGATACCTTAGATCAAATGTCTTGATATAATTATCCAAATATGGCACTTACGAACTGATTTCAAGACCTGAATGCAGTTTTTCTGGCATGTGCCATGGACTTAAATTCAGTGGAAAATCTCAGAGAACAGTAGACAAGTTAAGGTCCTCCACTGTGCCCTGTCAAGGTACCTCAAGGCTCATCTATAATAGAGGTAACCAGCACTGGGAGAAAAGGCTATTTTATTCTCCGTATCTTTATTCATTGTCAGCTAGCCTTGCTACTGTGGATGTGAACTGATGTAAGATATGACATGGATGTTACTGCACTGTAAGTAGAAATGGATTTCAATCATTTCACACAAGCTTCTTTGATGCTGGCAACTTACATTCAATTCCTGCTACTCCAGCTGTGTAATTTCCTCTTTTGCTATAGCGTATAAAAATTCTGTACACAGACCTATGTAAGCTGCAAATGGTGGGTCTACAGTTTGAACTTTACAGTCACAAAATAGAGTTTATCTGCACAAATGGAGTGATGATACAAGCTATTTTCTCTTCAGGAGATACTAGATATGTGTACTTGATCTGCTTCTATTGCGTTGAATTATTTACAGTTGTAGACTTAGCTACTGTCCCCCGTCTTGCTTCTTGACTACATTTTAGCATTAATTCAAATTCTGAGGTATTGAAGCTAATTTTTAAATTCAACAGAAAACTTCAATATCCAAAATCTCCTGCGTAGGCAGACTACTTCTTAAGTAGTCTTATTTATCTATGGCTACGAAGGCTTTTGTTTTCATATTGTATCCTACATTTTCAGATATATACCCTTCGTTGTGGTTAGTCATTTTTCCAACTATCAGCCACATTCCCACCATATATTGCTCAGGCTGTGCCCAGTCCCTTTAAACAGCTAGCCAACTGGACAGACCTAATACAAGACTGACATTATAAATCCTAGCAGCATTAAAGTATTTTACAAAAATAAAGTAAGGCAAAATTTAATTTGCCACAACTTACTTTTTTTGCAGATGCATGAGGACATTTCAGAAGGATCAACTGACACTGATTTTGTATGTCTAAATAGATAATTCATCTATACTGAACTTGTCTTCACCAGCATGACAGTGCTTATCTATGATTTAATTTGCAATCTTTCCTTTCTTTTTTTCCCCCTAAGAACCAATGTTTAAACAGAGGAAATCTGAAGGTTATAGGGGGTCATGCATTTTAATCAGTACTTCTATAGAAAGCAAGCACAGAAATATTTCCCACAGCAGACATTTTTTTGTCTCCCTTTGCTTCATTAATCTGCATTGACTTGTGGTGACATTGAGATATTGGAGAAGGAAATGATCTTTTATGAGAGAACGGAGCAGAGAGATTACTTTATTTGATTCCTCTTCTGTGCTAATACAAAGACACCTTTTCTAGGGCATTGGGTTCAGTAAGGAGGCTTAATAGTCATTTAAAGTCAAGCAGCAATGAAACCATGTTGTAATACCTGACATTACTTCTACACAGTAGATCACAGTAGCTTGCCATACAGAGATGACCAAACTGACATAAGAAGGAACCTATTGCTGTCTTGGGTGGGCTTGGAGTCTGATCCATGGCTTTTCCCACTTTGTAGCAGGAAATACATTATTTTTATAACTGAGAAATATGTTATGTTTGCTTCATCCATTTGGTCCAACTTTATATAGACAATCGAACTTGTTCTTCACAGACTCTGGAAACAAGCTGGATAGAAGTAAATTAAAAATTGAAAACTTTTTCTTACATGTCAAAATATGGTAGGTGATACAGACAGGTAGCAGAGCTCCGTGCCATCATCCTCCACAGGTTTGTAGAGCAGTATTAAGTAATTCTTCTTCTCAGTCATGCCCTGCAGTACCTGGTGCTCACATGAATTTCCCACATCTGTGCAGAGAATGTCTTTTTAACTCTGGAGTAATTTAAACCTTTTGGTTTCCCCAACAGACGAAGTGTATCATGTACATTGGCAAGATCCAGGATTTAGAAAAATCTGCTCAATTAATTCAAGCATTGTCTTTTAGTGACCCTCTTTGAATTTATCAGGAGCTGTTTCTTTGCAACTCTTTTATTTCATCCCTGTGCCTTCCTTGTAACCTTTGAATTACATGAAGGCAATACAAAAATAACCCAATCTAGCCATATGACAGCTGTCCCTGTTACCAACTTCCATATGTTTTTACAGATCAGCCCAATGTTCTTTGTGACACCTCAGTGAATCCTGAACATTTCAGACTACAAAATCATGCAGGGAGGGAGAACATAGCTGTATTTTTCAATTGTATTGAGATAATCAGTCATTTGTCAAGACTTACAAGGATTGTTTAGCTACTTTATTTAGTGACCCAGATTTTAAAGAACCATTCAAGGAGGGGGAAATAAATACCCAGTTTATATCTCTGTGATGAGTTTCCTTGGGTTCCTTAAAAGAAAAAAGGACTTTCATAAATTAATAGCTCCAGGAACCTATTCACCATAATTGATTGAGTGTTATTGCCATTTACAGGAATATACAGCAATTTGATTACTCAGGCAGGACACAAATGGAGATTACAAAAAAAGGAATGATGCTATAGTTAATGACTACTCTTATTAAATATTTTCATTATTATATGCAGATAGAAATCCCACTGTTCTGTGAGCTCCAGAAATGCATACATAGTTATGGCCCACAAATTCTGGATTTAACAGAACAAAATTGGAAACCATAAGTATGTTTCATTATTTTTCCTCTTACAGACTTGTCTTATCATGTATCTAATCAATTCAGGCAATGCATTCTTGTTTAAAGGGCAACTTCAATGAAGATTTAGACTTGACAGTAATTTTTCTATCGATTCCTCATTGTCAATGTAGGTGAAATTTTTTTTTACAGATTTAGAGCATGACAATTCCCAATTAGAGAGAAGAACTAGCCACCATTTTGGTGGAATTGCTTAACCAGAACATGCTGCTGGATCATGTATTCAGTATGAGTGAAAAATGTCTTTTTTTAGAAATTAGAAGTTCAAGAACTTCTGTCAAGAATATCACCATAGTAATTATTCAGTGAGGAATGGTTTTAAAGCTTATTAAAGTCAATGAAATGTTTTGGCTTTAATTTTTTTTTTTCCATGGACTTCAGTGATTTGGGTCAAGCTATATGGACCTTGGGGTCATGCGCATCACAGCAGAAACCATAGCAGTGTCCTCCAAGAGCTGGCTTCAACCTACAGAGACATCTGCAATATGGGATTGTGTCCTGCCAGAGTCCCTTTGAGTCAGTGGGATCTTAGGATGAGTTGAGAGACGTTTGCATGTGCTCTCCCAATAGTTTGGGTCAAAACAGACCCCTCAACACAATCCATATAAAGAGTTGTTCAGGGGTATGTAAGTCTTTCCCTGAAGGTATGCTTCAGTAGCAACTTGGATGGATCTATTTTAGTAGTAAAAACAACCTTGAATAGAGTATAAATGTGTAAAGCTGACTAGAATATAAATGTATCATATTTTCTCTATTAAAAAGCAATGTCTTCTTACTTGGGTCTCACTTTTGTGAGCAGAATAGGCTAATTTTTTATCTAACTTGAACTTGAAAGAAAAAATTTTAATGGGTATATTAACTGCTGTGATATTTTACCATGTTCAGTATCTGTGATTTTTGGGTGTAGCAAGTTTCAAGAATTAGAAAAAAGCAATAAGGAAAATGATCTTGTAATATAGTTTTAGTTTTTAAGCCACACTTTCTTAACACTGCCAAGAATTTTTTGTAAATTTATGTGTAACTGTTATCACAAAGTCTCAAATTATTTAGTTCCTAAATTTCAGCAAAAGGTTGTTTCTTAATAGATTCTAATTAAATTCTACACTTATTTAATATTACAAGTACCTTAGCAACTGTTCACTACAATATCAATTTCTAAATGAAATGGTTGAAAGTACTGAAATATCCTTAGTGCCCCAACCTGTAAAATAAAAGTAATACTAAGCATCAGATCCATCTTAGCTCTGTGCCGTGCAAGAGCTAAGAATTATAAGACATTAATTTTGTTTCCCATCGGTGGAATTTAGGCTCTCAAAACACATAAATAACTCAGCAACACATTGACCCACTGATCTCAATGGCCAAATTTATATTTCAGCGGTCTTTTTCTCCTTCCACCTTGCCCTTTCCCTGTTGTGTTATCTTTTTCCTTTGGATTCACTCTGTTCTGCACTCACATGCACACAAATACACCCTTTGAAAATAGTTCAAATTCCTACTAAAGGTGGTCTCTTGTGCTCTTAATTGCCAGTTATGGTATGACTATTTAGTATATGGACTATGGGGTACTTTGAAGTCTTCTCTGGTCTGAAACAGGAAGAACTCAACAGAGATTTCCCCAAGGAAAGACACTCACCACTGAAAAAGGAAAGGGTCCTTTCTTAAGGCCTAAATTTTGTCAAACAAAATGATATATGCTTACAGAAATAAATCACAACATTGAGTCACTGAAGTATCAAGTGATTTGTAATCCTCTTCACGGACAAACTGCCAGGTAGCCATCACTTCTGAAGGAGACAACTGTGTCCATGTTTCATCACACAGGTTGGCATCATTCATGCCAGACTTGGACACCAGACGTTGAGCTCTATACATTGTGGGGAAGATATGTGGGGGTGCTTGTTTTGCTTTGTTGTTTGTTTGTTTGTTTGTTTGTTTTCTGCGAGGAAAAAAAAAATTCCAATGGGAAATCTTTAAATTAACTTTATACCTTGAGTCCCTTACAAATTTCTCATGGATGCATTGAAATTTATCTTGAATTATTTACAAAGATTTTCTTTTGAACTATTCATTGCCAAAACTTTCATTATTTTTCAAAACACTTTTACCTGTTAATCATATACATCTGATTCATATTAGTGCAAATGACTATTGGTGCTCTGGAATAACACGAAGGATATGTAAGTTCATTCAAGAGTGTCTGGCTTCTCATTTCCAGTGACACTATTGCTTACTACGGAAAATGCTGAATTTCTTGATTAGGGCCTTTTAATTTCAGTACCATATACATTGATGTTTTAATTGGTTTGGCCTGAGTTTACATGAATATGTGAGAAATCAAAAGTGAATTTATAACAATATTCATCTAGTCCTACATTCAGTGAATGTATGTTGTAGAACTCCTGAACTGAATAGGGTGCAAAATCCCTCTGGAGAGAAAAAAATGCAGTGATGCAGTGAGAATGTTTTTCAAGTATGATTTCAGTAAAACCCAGTATCTGCAAACTATGTTGCATTGTTGGACCATTCCACTATGATTGTTAATGCAAACTGGGCTTTAGGATTTTTTTCATGTCATTTACATATTTTCTTGTAATGGCGTGTGTCCTGTATAGATATAAAAAAATAATAATCATTGATGGACCCAACGGTATTGAGATGCTACTTAACTGGTGCTGCTTCTCCTTACCCAAGACATGTGTAGTAAGCTGTATGGTAGGTGGCATCCAGTATTACTTACATGTTGAGCCAAATTCTACACCCACATAGATACACAAAAGCATGTGAGAAGTTAGCAAGGTGGGATATGCTTATCTAGCTTACTTTGGCTTAAGAGAATTTTTTTTTTATATTGAGTAATATCCCAATTTCTCTTTGTCCTTTATTTTTTTGTTCCAAAGCAAACACTCTTGTGAACTTTATTTCTGCAGTGGGACAGAAGACCAGACTTTTGTGGAAACTTTCTAAAATCATTTTGTTTTGAAGCATTTTAAGCAAAAAGTGAAACTCACCTGAATATACAATTTTGTTTCTTTTTAGACTATGTATTAATTATATAGCTGGAAAATATAACACATAAACAGCCACACTACAAGCAGCCGCACACCTGTGTATGGCAGTGCTAGATGTGAAAGATATGTTCTTTATGGTCCCCTTACAGGAAGAAGATAAAAAGAAATTTGCTTTTACTTGGGAAGGTATACAATACACCTTTAACAGACTCCCACAGGGATATGAACATTCACCTATGATTGCTCATGCTGCACTTGCTGAACTCTTACAGACAGTCTCACTCCCTCAAGATGTGAAGCTGTACCAATACATACATGATATCCTAATCAGAGGGACATCCCCTGAAAAAGTGGGAGAAGCGGCAGCAACAGTGTGGCAGGCGCTATATAAAGCAGAAGTTGAAGTTCCACCTGCAAAATATCAGGAACCAAGTAGAGAAGTAAAATTTTTAGATACTTGGTGGATTGCAGGTAGTGCAGCAATTCCACCGGACACCCTAAGTAAAATGGAACAATTGCAGATGCCCCAATCTAGGAAAGAATTCTGATAGCTTATGGGTACTTTAGGGTACTGGAGGAAACATGTACCTGGATTTACTATCATTGCTCGCCCACTGTACTACTTTCCCTTTTATGAAAGGGTAAACTGTGGAAATGGAAGCCAGAACATGAAGAGGCAATCAAAACTCTAATACAGGAATTAAAGATGTATCAGTCACTGGGGCCAGTACACCCCCACCACCCTATTATAGCAGAATGGGGTTTTGCAGAACATGGTACTTATTGCAATCTATTCCAGACTGGGCCAAGTGGGCCAAAAAGACCTTTAATGTTTAACTTGATGGCATTTAAAGAGACAGAACAGAGGTATTCTGAGTGGGGAAAGGGACTTTTGTCTTTAGTCTGAGCAGTTAAACAAGTTGAGCCACTAAGGGGTAACCTGTCCAGAAAAAACCCACCGAGACTTGTATTGTTTTGCCTTTCCAGGAACAATAGCGGGAATGATACCAGCACACCTCCCCTGGGTATTGGGTCAACCATCGAAGGATTGCTTATGCTTCTCGCAGGAGGAATCATCGTCAGCATGGACCAAATTTGGCTTATACGCCAACAAGCCCGACACATGGGGTGGAGACCCTCACTTCCTTTATTTGTGCTAATCAATATGGTAACTATAGTACATTCTGCACCATACATGTTTCTGAGTTGTGGGTGCAATCTACTGTAATTGTACAATTGTAGGGAAGGTGATGAGGGCACCTTGCCCACTGCCATTCGAAAGGTAATCTGGTATAATGCAACTGAATTTGAAAGGGAATTCCAGTCCTGGTGGCGTCTAGTTAATTTCACTTATGACCCCGCCGACAGTAAAGACACAGCTTTTGTTTTAACAATACTCAATGCTTCAGTATATACCACATACCCAACCATTACACTGGGATTAAATCACAATGGAACTGTCTCTATCCGTCAGAACATGGAGTGTGGGCCCAAAAAATGGGAACAAATGGCTAACTATTAATGTTGATGCATGTATTGTACGGGAACAGCAAGGATTTATTTGTGAAAGTGATACCATTAAGGCCCAAGACATTTGTCTCGACACTGAACAAAATGCTTGTCATTTTGAAATACATCCTGATGAAACCCCTGCAACTGTACTTACGTGTGTTTGAAATGGATGTGTTTGTATGAGAACTCTCTGTGATTCTATAGTTATAGACAACACTGCTATAGAGACATATAATCACTCAAACATCTGTATTTGTAATTTTACCAAAATTATGGGATGCAACTTTTAACTATGCAGCTCCTGTCTCAACCCACCAACTGCTACAATCTCACTACAATCTATACATTGTATCAAGATATGTTGCCTACCCCTGTTGGAATGAATCTCACATTGGTGAGAAAACTGTTGCAACATGATGACCTGAGTCAAGGCTAAATGGATTTGGAACAGCAGACAAAGAACCCTGATTACCATCCATCATGGTGCAGAGAAGATACACCGTGCCCTAGAAAGACTGAAGAAAGATGGAGAACATCACTGGTGAGAAACTGGTTTTGGATGGTCACTGACAGCAATTGGAATTTTAAATTTGATGCTGCATCCAATTATAGTTTTGTTAGTTTTAACCTTATTATGTTTATCGTTTATAATCATTGTATATATCAAGTTTGGCAAAAAATGAAACAAATTACATCAATCCAGCATGTAAAATGTATAGAATCAACTGATTCTGTGTGTAAAATGGTATATAACTACCTTTAATTATGACACTTAAACTAAACAGCTTATCAAATGATTGGACAATTACCACTGATCTGCAATATGCCACATATTTATGGCATAGAGGCAATAGGTAACTGTACTACCACTCTATGAGTTGACAAAGTGGCTTGACTGTAGTCATGGGGTGAAGTATGACGGGTGTGCTCAACCCCTGACCAGACTGGCAGTGGTTTGGTGCAGGCTCCAGAAGGGGTAAAGGCCTGAGCCATGGCCAGGTGTGAACTCCCCTAGTCTCAATCTGTTCTCTGAAAACCCACAAAGAAGCAGAGTGACCCAGTGAGCATCAATGCATATGAGCTCGGAACACTGATCATGCGATTAACGCATGAATAGCAGGTGGCTTTTCCAAGACTCATTTATCAGGGAACAAAGAATGTTGTGGGTACAAGGAGTCTCATGCATACCTTTTCCATCGCATGTAATTTGACTACGAGCCAACCACTTCATCCCATAAATATGACAGCCTAGGTGAGCCTTCTTTGAGCTCTCCCTGCTAGGCAGCATGGCTGCATGGCGGTGATCTCCCCTTGAGCTGGGACACCTCTCAAGGATGCTTCTCAAGGCAGAGAGGCCTTTGACCAACGACAGATCTTTGGTAAGCGACCGATATCGCGCATAACCTTGTAGTATGGTAACTTTGATTTTGTCGTGGTAACTTTGGTTGCATGCTGAATTGATGCTAATGAAACATTGCATATACAATCCCTTAGACATAAACCATTGACCAAGTCTGAGACTAGGTTTGGACCTAGCCGCACCTAGACTCCTCTCTGAGGAGGAGTTTAGAAAGCAAGGGGGTCCACTCTGAACCTCGTGACTCAATGGGAGGGTCATCCTTACCCTTTGCATCCCCAGTCTCTCTGTGAATCATTCTAACTCGAGTGTAACTTAATTTTCCTTTGTATGTTTCTTCCATGCAGTAATTAATAGAGTGAACCTTGCCATCAAACTTTGTTAAGTCACACTTTTACAGCATCATATTAAAACCACTTTTGCTAATACCTTTGATAGTGATTCTTTAAGCGATCTAAATCACTCATTTCGCAACAGATATACTTAATGTCTAAGTATGCAAACATAATGTACTTCTTAAAATGTAAAATTAAAAAAGCTAGCTAGGGATATTCAACTTCTAATTTCCTTTGATACTATTTTTTAATTACAATAAACAACATTGCTTTCAGAGAGACAAAAAATAAATGGTTATCTTGCTAGAGAGATTTCCCAACAAGTCTTAAAGCAAAAATGAGCAATTAACCATACATATATTGCAATTTAACTTCCTACTATATCATCAGTGTAATATAAGCACAATTCAGAGGATCATTTCATTCCAACAAGACACTGCAACCACATTGAGTAGACAGATAAAATTTTTGCTGAAGTTTAATCTGCTTATACATATTAGTAAGCAGAGAGTGCTAGCTCATGACTCCAGTAAAATTCATGAATAAAGTAGATAAATAGCAGACTTCTGAACAGGCATGAAACTTGTATCCAGAATAATCATTTAGTTCAGATTTGGGGAGGTTATGCTTACCTATCACCCTGGTCATACCTGCTCCTTACAATCAGTGCAGGACTATTCCTGAAAGACTGCTTTTAGGAAGGAAAATGTGAAAGGTTTTCATGCATCTTACTTTTGGACTTTTCAGACAGCAGATGCAAAGATCTTCAGTTTTGCATGGACCTTTATGAAATTCAAAGATGCTCTCTCATCCTGAATCTCTTTTTGGGTGAACTGTCAAAGTATAAAATCTTATTAAGGATAGGGACCAGAAAAGATTGTTCTCCTTCTTTTTGCTGAAAATTTAAGCATTTTTGGACTGACTCCTTGTGAAATGCCGTGGATGTATCTAAGCTGGAAGATGTTCAGGGAATAGTGTCACAATGGAAAACATTGACATGTTAGGACATTATCCCAAAAGAGCTTTAGTCTCCTCAGTTAAATTGAAATAACAGAAGCAGGATTTTTTACAAATCCTACTTGTATGAAATTGTATGAAATCAAAGGTCCAAATAATTCAGTGTAAATTTTCTGCAAATTATCAATTGTTGCAGAAACAGTTGTAAGACAATCCCCTGGTAATGTTAAAAATAGGTTGAAGATTTCTCTGCTCAGTAGTTAGGAAGTTTTAAATCTCTTCCCCAACAAGAAATATTTCTGTACTTGATTGTGGCTGTTTTAATCCTTAATATTTTCTCTCTCCTTTTTCTTATTATGTTCAGTTCTTCACTGACCCGCTAAGTTCTTGACTGTGGTAGTGCCCTGTGCAATGAGTGCAGCCAGCTAATTGAATGTCGCTGGGAATAAGCAATTGATTAGTTTTAAATATAGACAGTACTGTCTGGCTGCATTCAACATTTACAGTTTATTGAATGAGGAAGTGAAACAAAACCTCCCTTTTCTTTTTACATACCATTTTATTGTTTTGAACAACTTATACTTCCTTTCTAGTTCAATTTCCCCAAAGGTCGGTTCTCTCTCCAATTTCTCTTCTATAGAATTTTTTCTCTGTCTCTAAGCACATCTGTCTCCTGCTGCCAGAACTTCCTAATTTCTACCACATCCTTTCTGGGAAGGGGCAGCCAAATGTGAAGTTGAGTGTTTGAGTAATAAGGTGTTATTACTTTCATTAGCCACTTGGATTAGTTAATTACCTCCATCATTCCTCAGAGTTTTATATTCTGTCACGTGGTTTCTCTTGACACTGTACTTTCACAAGCATGCTCCTTACTAAATCCATCAGTAAACATATTTAATGTAATTCTCAGTATGGAAACTCAGCAGCATAACTACCAGCATTTTCTCATGGTGAAAACAAATCATTATATGAACCATATGTTTGATCATTAGTAGTATTTTAACAGCTTGAGTCACTATGTTTTACTCAGAGCTGTGTGTATCAAAACACTTTCAGGAGGCCATATATACTGCCAGCTTACTGTTGGTTGCATTTTCCCATTGCACAGAATTCCAGAGGACAGATAAAGATGTCTTCTTCCTTCTTGCAAAAATCTTTCTGATTAGACCACTTCTCAGTTAACTGGCTGGGTCTTTGTGATTCAGCATCACTCTTAGTGCTCAGTCTGTCCCTTCCCTCTCCTACCCAATATATTTCTATGGATGTAGGTATGTGAATTTAGTCTGTGTGTGAATACCCTCTGTGCTGCAAGGGCGAGGTTCTGCCTGTGTGTATGAAATAGAGCTGAATGTTTCTGGGCACAACCACACTGATGTCAAAGGGCTTCTTCCGACCCTGCTTCAGCGGCACAGGACAGTCCTCATACTGTGTCCAGGCATGCTCTGGAAAGAAGGATGTAAGTGTTTCCTGTTTAATCAGTATGATTCTCTTTCTCTCCCCAGCCCTTTGGAGTTCTTTACTCTTACATGCAGTGTTTCACAGTTCAGTCCATGCTACTGTTTTAAGACATATTTCCTAGGGGAAAGGAGGTTTTGAGAATTCAGGTGAGGTGGGGATCTTCTTTCTTTTTATTTGTGTTATGATGGGTGTAATTAATTTTGGAATAAATAATTTCTAACACCTTTCTTCTTGGTTGCCTGAAGCATACGTATGTGTCTAGAAATGCTTCATATATTGGATTAAAATGATGGAGGGTAATGTACACTTTATTTCTAGTAGTCACAGAATTGCACCATTAAAAGCCTTGCCAATGCACTTTATTTGAGATGTTGCATAAATGGTGTTACCTGGCATTCTTTTAGTCCTTCTAGCAAAATAGGGGACCTTTACTGTAAATGTAATGTGTTTGCTCTTGTCATCTAATAGGCTGGGCTCTGGGCTGCATGTAAAGTGTTGGAAAATACAGTTGAAAGTTACAGACCTGCTGAAAAAGGGGAACCTGAGCTCTGTTGCATGCCTGGTTTTGCTCAATATTGCAGGGCTGTGACATCTTCAAGTTCATTCAGCCATGGCATGGTCACTGTTCTGCATGTTTTCCCATATTTCTGAACTAGGAATCTGCACATAAAATACCACAATGTATCTTCTTTAACCCAGCAGATGTCCATGAGGAATACCCCTTAGAAACTCCCTGTGAAATAGTTCTCCATCTTAGAGTAGTTATTGTAGAAAGGGAGATAGCCAATAACTCTCTATGATCTGGTAATTCCTAGCTGCTGGAAGTAAGGATACAGACATAATTTAGTGCAACCTCAGGGCTGTGCTACCATATGCTAAAAGCTGAATTGGCCTTTTGGCAACTATTAAAGTAGGAAGCTGACAAGATGCCATAGAGGCACTTTTGCCCTCTAAATACTCTGTCCTGAGGAACCAGGATGGGTCTTTTTCTTTTGACCTAAATGTGACACGTGGAATTTGCCCTGAGAGATGCTGCTATTTTTGTTCTTTTGTCTTGAATCTTGGCCCAAGTATCAAAGGAATCTCCTACCAGCTTCTTCATATGTATAACCTTCTCTTCCTTAGTCTAGCCTTGGGCTCAGCCCCTCGGCTGAAACCATATGAAGTGTGTAAAATGAAACAGTCTCTTCTGAGACAGCTTTAAAGAACTCTTCTACCTGTTCAGTAAATTTCCAGTACATGGGTTCATATGAAAATGTTTATAAGGACATGTGTCATGGTTTAACCCCAGTTGGCAACCAAGCACCACACAGCCGCCAGCTCACCCTCCCCGCCCCCCAGTGGGATGGGGAGAGAATCAGAAGAGCAAAAGTGAGAAAACCTGTGGGTTGAGATAAGAATAGTTTAATAATTGAAATATAATAATAATAATAATAATAATAATAATAATAATAATAATGAAAAGGAAAATAACAAAAGAGAGAGAGAGGAACAAAACCCAGGAAAACAAGTGATGCAACTGCTCACCACTCACCAACTGATGCCCAGCCAGTTCCCCAGCAGTGACCTGCCCCCCCGGCCAACTCCCCCCAGTTTATATACTGCGCATGATGTCATATGGTATGGAGTGTCCCTTTGGCCAGTTTGGGTCAGCTGTCCTGGCTGTGCCCCCTCCCAGCTTCTTGTGCCCCTCCAGCCTTCTCAGTCGGTAGAGCATGGGAAGCTGAAAAGTCCTTGACTAGGGTAAGCACTGCTTAGCGACAACTAAAACATTGGTGTGTTATCAACATTGTTCTCATCCTAAATCCAAACCACAGCACTGTACCAGCTACCAGGAAGAAAATTAACTCTATCCCAGCTGAAACCAGGACAACATGGTTGTCCACAGCAGGGAACAAGGCAAGTTAATGCCACATAAGAGCTTCCTCACAGGCGTGCTTCTTGTTCCATCACTTTCAGAGCTGCTCTGTTTCCTTCCTTACATTTAAAAATCTCCTGTCATTTTAAGAAGGATAGGTTAATGAGTATTTTTATGTAGAAATCTTGATTTTCCACCATTTATGTGGTTTATACTATATTTCCAGTGTACTGATAAAATACAAACAGTCTTTGCAAACCATTATGCACAGGAGTAGCTTTCAAAGTTTATGGCTATTGGTCGTGAAGATGTGCTTGGAGCTATTAGCTCATACTCTTCTGAAATCACTTTTATAAGGTAAAAATACTGATTTAGTATTCTGAACACTCTTAAGAGTCTACTTTCTCATCTGCAGGCATGTTTAGCTCCTTAATCCCAGTAGGAGTTGCTGAATTCAGGTGAAATGAGAAGATGGTGACTGCCTCGAGTAATTTCTGTAAAAAGTAGAAGGAGGTTTTCTAAGAAGTTAAATTACAGTACCTAAATTGTTTCAGAGACACAGTTTTAATACAGAAATGGCAGAGCTGGACAAGGCCATGGCTTGTTTTACACAGGAGTTGCAAGGCAATCTTGTGTCATAGGTACGAGAGCAAGAGGGGAACACCAGCTGTGAGAGGACAGAGTGGAGCTGCATACTCAGAGGAAGACTGACATTGCATGAAGAAGAGATCTGCCTGGAGTAAAAGGACTCTCTTCAGTCCAGTTCACATCCCTGGTTAAGAGCTCAGCACTGAAGACTAAAAAATGTCTGAGCTATAGAGAGGCCTGGAGATACCTGAACATGCCTGCAGCAGTTGACACTGAATGAGGGACTCCCTTAATCCTCAGGATTCCCAGAAATCATCCATCTATGGGAGTCACAAAGCTGAAGCACCTAAAATGAGAATCTCCTTCCGAAAGATGAGCTGCTGTGATGTGTATAAGGTCACACAGGGGAAGAACAAGTGTGGAGACTGAATTAGGAGCATGGACTCCTTGAAATTGATGGTCCTAATCAACAGACTACACCTCAGATATTGTTATATATCCTGCAGACAGATTTTACTGTGTAGGCTTCTGATGCTTTTGCAGCCTAGTCCCAATTGCATTATTTTTTGCTGTTTATAATATCTTTCTTGCAGGCTATCACTGACAGCAGCATCTTTTCATGATGCTATCATATTTGTATTATTTTTAAATGTTAAAGCATTAAAAAAAAAAAAAAGCAGTATAAAGGCCCATAACAATCTGGACAGGGAAGAACTGTATTCCATTAAAAAGCGCCCCCCCCCCCCCCCATATGCTAATGTAATTAAATATTATGAACACAGTATGTAAATCAAAATAATGTCAGGGAAAAAGCAGTACTCCTCATCAGAGATGCTACAGATCAATCCCTAAAAGATTGTAAGGGAGATTAAACCTATTACAAAAGTTCAGTGTTTACATAAGCATTAATATATTCAATAATATTGGATGCAGTGATGAAAATAAATTATTAAAGACACAGTCACCAATATTTCTGAAGGAATAGTGACTGTGCCATTTTGTTAGTGTTTTTTAAAGGACAAATTTTGCCATTAAAAGACAAAATAAATCATTCTGAATTCAAGAGAGATTTAAAAATCTTTATGGAACACAGTTTATTTGGTTATCGTGTCAAATATAAAAATACCTCAACTTACTTGTCATAAACTTTCCTGAACAGGAAACTGGAGTTAAGTTTTCAGTCTAAGTAACAGAACCAGCAAATGACAGAACCAGCAATAAATGGCCTGTGCAGAAAATGCCTGGTGACATGAGAAGTCACCTCTCCCCCTAGCAAAGCTGCTTGGTACTCCCGAGTTACACTCCATGGAAGTGCAGGCAGTTGGCATCCTGCTGTCCACCACTTGGTTGCCTGGTTCAGTGGCTCTCTGCGAAGAGGTAACATGGTTATCAGTCCATTTAGAGAAAGCTAGATGGGTCACTGCTAGAAGTGTAACTGTTGGAAGCGCTTGAAGACACATTTGTTGTCTATTAATGATACTCTTCCTTTATGGAGGATGGCAGGGGGAGAATTAGGACTGGCCAGCATATCCCAGAATAATCTGGTGTGAACAATTGAGTTTTGAAAGGGTGTTATTTTAATTTTAAATCTGTTTTTCTGTTTTGGCTTTGTTATGATTGTTTATTATGTGTTGTATGTACCTTTACTTACATACAACAATGCAATCCTTGTCTGCCTTCATCCTGACTAACTATGGACTTAAGGTCTTTGCCCATCTGTATCCCAAATTCATTTTCTTAAAAATACAATGTGACCTTTCTCCTCATTCTGGAAACTTATTCAGTAATATTCTTCTTTCCCATTTACTCACTTCCTGCATTTGTACATAGGTGCAGGGGTTTTTTTATAATTCTTTGTCTCTTCACAGCTAATGAGTCTCATATATGTTTGCTTATGTTAGTATGACTAGTCAAGGTTTGGGGGTTTGAAATTATCTTTGATGTTCCTTAACATGTAATTTCGAGTGAAGATTTATCAAGAATTAAGACATGACAATTACTTAAGAAACATGGCTTAGAAAGGCTCTGTATGGCAAACAAATGATCATTAGTTATTATTTTTTATAAAGGTAGAGACACCGATGAATCAAAGGTAGGAAAAACACCTGGAGTAAATAAGGTATTCTGTGTTCAACATCAAAAACTGAATTGCCTAACCTGAATGCTTAACCTGAATAATCTGAATGGATTTAGTTAGACAAAACAAGCAGAAGGAGTAAAATTTTTATTTCAGAGCTCAGTAAATATATTTGAGCTCTGTAGAAATCAGTGGCATTTATATGCATTTATATAAATGTAATTAAGAACAACTACCTCCAAATTAATTGTTTCCATCATAGTTAACATAGTTAACATTATTTCTTATTTAAATCTCACTCACTAACCTGATACTTGGATACTGATCTTGAATACAATTAAAATGTTAATGGACATCTTACATCTTCAGAAATGACTCGATAATAATATGTTTTAGTGTTAGTATGAAAAGACTATTTCATCACTATGCAAACCCACAGTTATTGCTAATCTTTAGTCTGATGTGGGACCAGGGTATGAAAGTAAGTCCACCTACAGCTTATTACATGGCTGTTGAATCCTGACTGGGAATAGACTGTGTATGGCAAGACCAACTGCGTGAAATAAACTGTGGCCTTAGCCTGTGGCCTAATCTGTCAGGAAGTAGTCCATGTTCTCTGCTTCCCAGATAAAGGATCCCCTTTTCCGTATAAAATGGTCCTTTTATTTCTTGCGATATCATTCTAAGGTAAACACTTTTAAAGCAGACGCAGTATTTCTACCCTTTACATCAGCTTCATATCCAGCCTCTTTGCATAACAACTGAAGAGCCAGACCACTACTTGTTTTTAGGATGATGATTATTCACCAAATGGTGGGTGATCAAAACGCCCTGTTACGTAAGGCTAAGCATGTCATTAATGTTGCCTAGACCTAGACCTATGTCGAGCGCAAGCTGTATGTACTCTGTTATGTGAGACTGTGTGAGGGCCACTGATCTCTGATTGTTTCTGAGTATCTTGTTTTCCAAGGACATGTCAAAATAGGCGCTTGATGGAAGATCTTAAGGACTGTGTTCAGGTCCTGCTGAAAGACGAGTTAGAGTGGCTCTAAGTGGAAATCAAAAATAGAAATAATAAAGAAATAAATATTTCTTTAAAGAATGATCACTCTGCAATATAAACATCCTATCAGAGATTTGAAAGAAGGACATATTCACATCATTTAAAAACAAAGTAATAAACACAGGCAGCCAAAAGGTCTGCCCTAATAAAGTGTCCTCATCATGACATTTTTGCATCCCTGTAAAGGAAATGGGAAGAACATCTGACCCATAATCAAATTTAGTACAATAAGAGACACCAAGAGTAAGGATGTTTAGATCTTTAAAATGAATCAGATTATGTGTACTATTAACATTGATAGTAACAAAAGCTAAAGCTAAAATAAGGAGATAATCACATTTGTTTTTCAGGGAGCAAGCAAATCAATGCCAAGGGTCAGGAAGGAATTCGTTCCCTCTCTGTACGGGATTGCAGTCTGTAGATTCACTGTTTTTCCCTGATACTATATTCAGAGTCAGGATGAATCTATAGATAGTTGGTCTGTTATCTACCATGTTTGAAAATGAATTGATATTTTGAATTGGTGGCACAAGTGTTAATTCATTTTCCCAGAAACCTGACTTGGAATGACTCGATAAATACCCTTCACTCTGACATTTTTTCTGCATACAGTTAGTCATTTGAAGGTGATAACATGAAAAGCACATAGGCTGATACAGCCTCTATCCAATACCCCCAGCTGTAGAAATCGATACTCACTTTGACATGTTGATGTTCTGCACCAGCAGTGATGCCTCTCACTAGTACCATAAATACTGTTCTTCCTGTAAAATTTTTATTTGAAAATTACTTAGTGTATGTCTTTTGGAACTCACTATTTACTGAACAACTGTAGGTTACTCTGATGAAGCCAGAGAATTTTTTTCCATTTTAAAAAAATAAATTTCTTTGGGAGTTCCCTTCAAGCTGAGCTGGCTGGATAGGCAGAAATCCTTACATTCCCCCATCCCACACTTAGAATTCTGTAAAAAAAACAGATTCCACATCAATCCCATATGTTTTATTATGCACATTTGGTAAAATGCAAATGTAGTAGCAGGGAAGTTGCCATAGGAGCAGTAGTTGGATGAAAGCCTTAAGTCACTACCTGTAAAAGTAGTTTGACAGAAGTTTTAAGATGTAGGAGACAGCACTGAAATCAGGGTATTTCAATTGTAGTTCATCATCCAATAAACCTGCTATAAATCTACACTGTATATGTTTATGACACAGGGAAGACAGTTCCATTTGCAACATATACGCACCTTTATTTCCAGGTGATTCACTCAGAGTCACAAATCGTGACTATCTGTTCGGAGGTAAGACTGGAGGATCTAAAACCATCATAGAAAAAAATTCAGTAAAGAGTATTATTAATGCCAAGGTACATTTATTCTGGGGACATGCAAACCATTGCACATTAAAATGATGGTGGAAGTCAGACCCAAAGAGATGTGAACATCAACATTTTCGATACCATAGAGTCTGCACAGAGCCATAGCTTTTTCCTTGCTCCCTGAAGAACTGAAATTCCTCATACCTTTTTACAGCTGTAAATACATACAGAATTCCCTGAGCCTTGTGCATAGTGAAAGAAATACAGAAGGTAAAGAAATGAAGAAAGACTGAAGATGAGAGTGCAATGGTGTGATTTTTTTTACCTCAGTTGCAGCTTCTCAAGACTGTTTCCATCCAAAACCCTCGTAATTAGGTACACAATTACATACCCATATATGCATAGTGCAAATAACTGAAATCAATCCAAAATATGAAGACCCATGGGACACTTTCTGTGGGGACATGGGCAGATGTCACTTACTTCTGACATTCCTTAGTCTAAGGAACAAGAATTCTAATAGGCAGGATCAAAAAGGGGAAAAAAAGCAAAAAAAAACCAACCCCACCCCAAACCCAAAATAACAAACAAGGAAAACAAATCAACATTTACTAGGATTGAAACTTGAACTTCAGCCTGTATTTAATGAGACTTAGAAACACATGTTCTCTGGGAGCAGTTTATTCTAGAGCTACTAAACTGTCTTCTCTGCAGCAGCTTCTGCTAGCCTGTGCTGGAGACAAGGAGAGACTGCTCCTTCTGGTGCAGTATGGTAAGTTACCTGGCAGTTCCAGAAAATTATTCATACGTTTGTCTAGTTCTTTCACATTTCTGTTTCCATTCTTCCTTAGCTAGTTGCAATAAAAATAGGGTTCACATTTTGATCCCAGTTACTCCACTGTAAACTTGATGAAGTGTTGTCACCAGTGAAAATGACTCTAAATTTATGTCAGTGCAACTGAATATAACAACATCTGGCAGTGCAGTAAAAAAATTGTAGGATAGAATGAGGCATGTTGCTCACAAAGCAATATATTTTTATGACTTAACCCTGGTGCCAGGAGTAATATACTGTTTTATTAGATCTGTTTCTATATATGCATGTTTCTCTTCTTTTTTAACAAAGATGATTGCGAACAACTCAGCCAAAAAAAATTTTTTTCAGTTCTCTGCTAAGTATATAGTAGATAGCATATAGTATATGGTATATGGTACATAGTATAGAACCAGTGCTGCTGATCTAACAATATCTGAGAAAATGCTTGATTGATGTGACTTTTGCTTTTTTTTTTTTAATCATATCTACATGTGTACAAGGACATGTATAAAAAATATTTGACAGCTCCATTCACCAATTCTTCCTTGAGTTCAACTTTGATTCTTCATAGGGCCATCTTCATGCAAGCAGTCAGCTTTCTCTAGCAATGTCTTGCCTCAACCTAAAATAAATGGAAAAGCTCTATGTTCCCGATAAAAAATTGGAATGAATCTGTTATGCAGTGAACAATATATGCCACACTTTAGAAAGCTGAAGGATTTTTTTTTTTCCTTTCAGTTGGATGTGTTATATTGAACCTGCCTGTGGTTTTAATTATCAAGATATTTGTTAGTAAAAGTGTTTAATTACTAAGAGTTAAAGCAACACCAATTTGGGAAAGAAGAATACTCCAAAACAAAAATTAGAAGTAAAAAATTTTATTTTCTCAGTTATTTAAACCTGGGAATTAGTTCCCTCTGCAATGACCTTGGTGATGGTTTCATCACAGGCACTGTCTTCTCAGTCATACAGCTTCCAATGATAAGACCCAGTCTGGTCTAACTGGAAAGACCAGACTGGGAAGCTGGTGAGGAAGCTCTTAGAGGAAGTCCTGTTTGCACCCAGTTCTCTAGGCAACAGCAAAATCTCTTCTTACTGGTTTGGGAGCATGTTTGAATAAATTCTCCATTTATTAAGTTGAACCTCAACACAATGTTCCACCTCAAAATCTCATCACTGTACAAGAAGATAAAATATACTAAGAAATTTATCTGCTTCCGTTCAGATTATATTGCCAGGCATTGTGTACAGCTTACATGAGGAGTGTTCCGGTTTCAGCTAACTCCTGTTACGATTAATTGGCAGTACCATAGGGGTTACTAATAATATCACCACAATCACATGCAATTTGTTTTATAATAACTCCATGATCGAAATCAGTTAGCTTTTTCTGCATCTGACCAAATTATCTGGCAGAGTTCATGTTTTCCTTCCAAAAGTTAATACCTTTAAACTCCGTGCAATTACTCTACATGACAATAGATTTGTCAAGCTACATTAAAACTAGAGTCTTGGGATCTATTTCAGTAACTCCTAAATGTATATCTTAAAATGGAAAAGTAAAATGCCCCAGAAGAACCATGAAATAGGTTGAAATCAGAACATTGGCTACCTGTTTTGTTAACACAAAATGCTGCTTTTAAAACACTGCATCACTTTTAGCACCAAATTTCTCAGCCTTTTATTTTGTTAGTAATGGAGATTCTCTAAAGGGCCTGGATAAGCACTGAAGTGTTAGGTTTTTTATCCAACGTGTTGAATATCCTGAATCTATAAACATGTACTAAAAATGTCACAAGAACAGACTCTCATGTAAGCTTTTTGTTTCTTCTTTTTTCTTCATTTGTTTTTTGATCAGATCAGAAATATCACACTACTTTTTTTTTTTCCTTTCCTGGTTACAAAGGACAATGAACTAACCAAACTGAGAAAAAAAACAATTTTTTTCCTCCCAGGTCTCTGGAATGCAAGGCCTCTGTTCATGCTCTGTTAAGGCTGTGTGCTGAGTATCCTGGGAGCAGAAGCAGCTCCTTTCTCAACTAAACTGTTTTACCCAGTTCAGTTCTATCATTTTGAACCGCTGGAAGAAAGAAAGAATAAAACCAGGTGGAGATCCTTTTCTGTTGGCAATAGGCCAGAGGGCTTTTAAATTGCTATTAGGCTTACAAAGTCAGTAAAGATGATTAGCATCTTCAATCTACTGTAATTTTCTAGTAACTTTCCACTGGTTTGAAGATGCTCTATTTACCTGGTTATCAGATGATCCTTTTTTCTGTCCTGGAATGGCCTTAACCAGTTGTCTTTCCTCTTTCTTCTCCAGAGGGCTTCTGTTTCTCCAAATGTGGAAATCCTTGGTATTTGTGAGTCCATGCTCCTCCCATGCCATTCTCTAACTCTGTTTTCTCCTTTCTCCCTCCTTCTTAGATGCTGAAATGATTTTGTTGAGTTTGGAAGTCAATTTTTTAGTGCTTCATAATGTCAAAGGCAAAACTTGGACTCATGTCCTTCCAGTAGGATAGGCTGAAAATGGCAATGGTTTATGTTGATACATCAGGCTGAGACCTGTGGCATCTGGGGACCTTGACCCACAGTCCCTGTCAGGCTGGAGGGGTAGCTACCTTCAGGTGCCAGAGCTACGTCAAGCTAGGGTATTCTTAGCCTGAGTCATGGTTTGTAATGAGCAGTATCTTACTTTCTAAGAAGCTCAGTTTGTCATAAAGTAAGGACTTAATCCATATGAACAGGGGAACCATGTAAGTCAAAGTAGCAAAATGTGGTGCTGAAGCCTCAGAGGACTAATTTTACATTTTGTGTACAAAACAGTACAGATGAAAAGCATTTGAATGCATGCTTAAAGAACCCAAAATGAAATTATGCTATCTGATCAGTCATAAGTAACATAAGTAACTTGGGTTTCAGTATTTAAAAAGACACCACTGGGAACCCACACTTAATCCATGGGTAAATTCAAATACTGAACACGTTCAAGGGAATCAGTTTTTTTATATAAATATTCAGTGAGCTGAAAAACATGTTAACTTCATTCAATAAATTATTCATTGTTACTAACATTTTCAGCTCTAAAGCTAAACAATCAGAAAATATTTTTTAAATCTGTATCTGAAAGTCAAATCAGATAAATCATACCAAGTAGAAACACCCAATCCTTTAAAATGAAAAAAATCCACCTATATTACCAGCATTATTAGCATTATTACTGTTGAATGGGGTAAAGTCCTAAAAGGTAGCTTCAAAAATAAGCATAACTGTCTTATTAGCTCTAGTGGCACAGTGATCTTTACTGTGAAAAAATAATTGCACATATGGACATCATTAAATGAACAGAAAAATGGTAGCAAACTGTGACACTCGGCTTTGTCTTCTATGCCCTTAAAAGTTAAGTGCAAACACCACTAATGCAGTTGCTAAAGCATGTATTGTAGTATCAGATTTTCAAATAATGTACAAAGTTGATTACTTAAATTATATGCCACATACTTATTTAAAAGACCATTTGTAGTAGTGTAACTCTGCACAGTAAAAACCAGTAAAAAAAAGAAAAAAAAAAACCAGGAAAAATGTTCATGGTGCAAGATATTGACATATATGAGGTTTGATCACAAGAAAAGAGAGACAGGGTAGCATTTCTATTAATCAGTGGAGTTGCTCTGTTTCCAAATAATAGGGTAGCAAGACAGTAAGTTTCAGGTACAACTCAAGCAGTGCTGGAGTGGGGCCTTGCAGAGTAACACAATTTTTAGCAGAGCTGCCATTTCCACCACAAAGTTCATTGCTCATTATATAGGCCTGGGTTATTTTAAGTTCTCCCCTGTTTTGAAGTCAGACATGCGACTTACTAGGTCACATCCAGTACACAGGTATGAGGAAGATTCATTACTCACTGCCACAACAGGACAAAAACTAAATACACCTTACTGCACGATTAGTTTAACAATTTAAGTTTCCGCACACCATTATTGAAAATTAGGTTAAAAAAAAACCCAAACCACATCTTCTTTAAAACCATTCTGCTAGTCCCTGTAATAAAGATATGACACTTGGGAACATCAGTGGGAGAGGAACTTTATTTCCTAGTCCTGTCTCACAAGGTTAGGAAAAGGTTACTGCCTGTCACTTGACAAAGATGAGTCACCACTCATTTCACTGCTAATTGCTAAATTCTCCTCTTCCTTCATTTCATTGCATTAGAAATACAATGCAATTACCTACCCAAAATGCAACCGGAGTGTAGTGCGTTCAATTAATAAAACAGCAAGGAAGACATGGGGGTTGGGATTTGAGCCTGCTGAGATTACTCTGCCCTTTGTTGGCCATGCCAGTTACTCCATGCTTCTGGGAACATGCTGTATATAAACTCACCTCATGGCTACCTACACAGCGAAGCCAGAAAGCAATCAAAAAGCAGCATGGTAGTGACCATTCTTCTTTAAGGAAGGAAAAAAGGGAGGAAGGAAGAGGGGGGAGGAAAAGCAACATACAAGTGGTATATGAAAATGAAGCAAAGAAAAGTATGGTAACATGCATTTAAGATGCAACTACAGTGCATTACCGTTTAGTACAGGCTAGTGCATTGGAGTTGAAAGGAGCAAACAGGCAGGTATGCACTGGCAAAGCAGACTGCTACCAATACTACCATGACGAAATGTGGTGGTCTTATCTGCTTAAGTACTTGGGTACAACTTCCTGCACGCTAATGACTGGTTTTCAGCCCTTCTCTAGCTTCTTGTACTTTGTGTCAGCTGGGCGCATGGGTGTGTGTGGCTGTAGTGTTAAATCTGTAAGTGGTATTTGGAAACACACTGACAAACAGAAAGCTCAGGGTTGGCTTCAGTGTACACGCTAAAAATGAAGGTTTGATTCCATAGCTTTTATTCATGATACAAAGTCTTAATGCATATAGACAGCATACATTTTTAAAGTACTTATTTTTTATTAATTAAGAAGATTATTGAGGGGAAGGTGTTATAAAATTCGATTGCAGGGTTAAATACAATAAGAGGTAAGTTTTCCTAAAATGTTTGGAATCTTTTATCTGAGCTTGGATTTGAAATCCATAAAGCTATATAACTATAGTAGGGACAAAATGTTAATGTAGACTAATTTTAAATGTGTTCATTTATTCCATGTGTTCATTCACTGTGATCCAATTTAAAAGTTCCTTGTGAAACAAGACAAACAGTATAGCAGTAACTTTACTGGCTTTCTTTTAAGCTGCTGTTTTCAAATTATGTTTCTAAGTAGCAAATAAAAAATCCATAACCGTATACTTCAGTAGGTGGAATTTTCCCTTTTTTTGTATGTGTATTTGTTTGCCTTTTGAAATTTTTAAACAGAGGTTCAGAAAACAGTGGAACATTTACAGTATCCAACTGTGAACGTACACATCTTTGCAGCATGGACACCGCTATCAGGAGTTCAGAATGGAGGATTTCTTATTTTCTAGGGCTGCTGTTTGCTCATTGTACTTTTCTTTTTCTGTGGATATTTAAATGTATGCTTACTTTAAAAGTAAATCCTGCTTGTTGTTGTTCTCAGATGTTTGAAAGAGTCTAGGAAAGGTTTTATGCTGTCTTGATAATTTCCTGTTAATCAGATAAAAGACAAAAAACCAATACCTAGAATTCAGATCTCAGTTTTGGATTCCTGCCAGCTGCATTTTAATTCTTACATTAAAACCTCCCATTCAGCCAGAATGTAAATATATAAATACATTCATAATTTCCACTTGCTTAGCTATTTCAACTCAATAGATCATGAGGGGTGCATTATTTTAAAGCCAAAACATCATCAGTGTTACACATGATTGCATTAGGGACTCTGGTCCCCCAAGAATGCATTTTAAAAGCATACACCACCTGCCATTGCACACAGTGTGGGACATCAGTGGAAGAAGCTATTTGAAAAATCAGTTTTACAATGGCATTTCCATTTGTGGAAAATTCAGCCTCCAAGTTTTCATCTCACTTTTCCCCTTTGGACTACTTTTTAGAGTGCTGTTATCAAAGTGTTATATAGAGAAGCAACACTTTCCTTTAATAAAGGAGGCTGAAACTTCCCTGTTGATAAATTAAGCTGCAGAATGTCAGAACTCATCTGAGGATGTTATAGAACAAGTAGTTCACAATGATGGGTTTTACCTGTATTTCACCTCTTTCTGGGTGCAAAGTACCACTGAGCAGATTGCCATCTTCTCATATTCTCTTTGCAAATATTTTTCTTTTAAATGCTTCTTCCTCTAAGGCTTAATATTACAGAGCAGGTGCTGTTTAGTTGTGAACAATCACATGTGCCACATGCTGTTGTTTCATTTCCTGCTTTATGCTAATGCTATCTGATATCTTCTGAAAAAAAGGCTTGCACTACTGAATAGAAAAACCTTCTTTCTGCAAACATTCATGTTACTAACATCTAGCCTTTCAGACCTGAGGTACAAATCCAACAGAAAGAGTTTGAAGTACAAAGTATGAGCAAATATTCAAAGCAATGCTTTCTTGCAGGATGGTCCTAAGGCACTCTTTTTCGGGGGGGGGGGGGGGGGGGGGGGGGGGCGGGGAGAAAGGAAAAGGACAGAGTTTATCAGGGATAGATTTTACAGGCTGATAAGCTTGGTGCAGTTAAACTTTAGGAAGGATTTGAGCAAGTGCAAGCACTGAGTCTAGCCTATTTTATTGCTGTAACAATATTTATACTCCAAGCATGCAGGTGTCGGTGTTGTGTTGTTGGGTTTGGAGCTGGAACACGCCTACTGCAATGGCAAAGCTCCCAAAAGTCCAGTTTTCTTTGAGCTTTGTTCTGTTCTGAGCCTGCATTCACAAAATTGGGGCAGGAACATTTCCAATGAAAAGGAACAAGAAGTGGAATAACCCACTGTTTGGTACTTAGAATTATATTGCTACCAAATTTTGCCTGCTGCTTCTCTAAATTGGCCATGAAGTTTAGCTGTTTTTAATGAATGGTAATTCAAATTCAACCTATGCATATTTATGGTACTTTTTTTTCTCTCTAAGTTTAGATTGGAATCCGCAGCAGCCTCAGAAAATGTACAAATTAAAAAAAAAAAGACATCAGGTGCTGAAGAGAGGGAAAGGAACCTATTTATCATGTGCCTGCAATCACTACTGAGTGATGCACAGTGATTACAATTTTTTTTTTTTTTTTAATTGGCAGGCTTCTGAGACTGCAAAGGAAATTGGTGACAAGATGATGGATCAGTTTCACCATATTGGCTTGTTGATCCAACAAACCTAAAGTGGATATTGGCATTTGTCATTCAGCTTCGGACCCCTGCAGACTTCTGCCGCTGATTAGTCAAATACTTCACCTCCTTGTAATTATTGTTTCAACAGCAGAGACTCCAAGAGATTCTCAGGGGAGCAAACTTTTACAGCATAACTGCAAAGAAGTGCTACTTAGTACCAGTTGAGTGAGAAGAAGTAAGCATATGGGAAAAGGGAAGAAATCAATGACAGGGTTTGAACAGCTTAACCCTGTTGGCCCTTGCATGTTAACAGATTATTTATGCATCATTTCCCCAGCAGGAGGAAATTAGTATGATTAGCATTTTTCTCTTTATCAACTGCGAATCACAAATTAGAAAAATGTCTGCGTGCATTTTTGTTTATTCCCTTGAAAAGCTGTGACAGTGAGGCCAGGACAACCTCTCTCGTCATCTGTGCTTAGTTCCTAGGCTTTACTTCCAGAGAGAATTTTTCTTATCAGCTACAGGCAGCCTGTTTCATGGAGGTTAAAGGGAACTGGGTCAGGTAAAGAAGATAAAATAAAAGCATCTTTTTTCTAACTTTGGAAAAATAGGTAACAAACAAACTTGCAGTGCACTGAAATGTGTCAGGTCCTTCCACAAATGGTATTTTGCTATTAATAACTGAGTCTTCCATGGCTATAGCTGTGATTGTATAGGAAGACAACACTGATTGCAATGTAGCAGGATTTGGGACATTTGTGATACAGAGGCTGGGGTGTCCTGAAAAGGACTGGAAAAAAGTTAAGGTCCGTGTGACCTGTAAGTTATTCAAGGGAGAAGTGTGTGAGGTTTTGTTACATGTGAGATTATTTGTTGTGATACGACCTGAAAGAAAATAGAAAGTAGATGTCTGTTCTCTTCCTATGAAAAGGACTTTCTTAGGTCACAGAAACTCATAGTATAGAATACATTTCTTAAATAGTCCCAAGAAGAGCAGTCATTATGTTGTCAAGAATCTGAATTAGCTCAATCTACAGAATATATCACAGAAAGAGCCAGATCAAAATACCAGACCTATAGAGCTCAGTATCTTAAGACCTTATTTGAGATACTGTCTTTTAGCCTGGATGTGACGTGAGTGTCTTAACCAAAGCCTAAAACAGATTTGATGAATAATAGTGCTTCTTTTGGGAGAAGGAAAAATCTTCATACAATGAGTGGCTGGGTAAGATAACTTGTGTTATTTGGGGGGTGGTGTATTTTTTCTTTCTACATTTTAAGATATGAAAAATCCCAGGTTTCTTGCTTTGAGAAAGATTGCTTGATGTTTTGCACAGAGCTCTCCCAGTAATACAAATATCTGAGCTGTACACAATTGCAGAAAGAGAAAGCAAAGGTGGAAAGCTGAACTATGTGAGGGGCACTGCATAAGAAAGAGAAGGAAAGAAACAAAAAATTTCAATGTGAGAGTAAAGCACATTCCATGTATATCACAAAAGGCAGAAGATTTCATTCAGCTCCAGGCAGGTCGTACACGGCATTTATGTAAGTGTGCTGGGAAGCATCATCTAGACGGTTAGATTAGATACCCATGTCAGATAGTAATTGCCAGTCACTGACTCTGAGAAGGGGTGGCTGTATTAAAGAGGAAGGTTTACCACAGACTGTTGGACCGTGTAGAGAAAAGGGTGGTTATTTATTTATTTATTTATTATTTTTTCTGTTAACAGCCTGGGATAGAGATCATGCGTGTTACGTTTACAGATGGTATGAGGCTGGGAGAAGTTCTATGTGTGCTTTAGGACAGGAACTGAATCACAACAGTATTTAAAAACTGGAGAAATGGCCTGGTGAAATTAGCAGGAATTTCAATATGAAACAAGTACGTCAAATTTTGGATGGAGGAAAACGTGTGGGGAAGCAGCTATGGAGGAAGGGATCTGGAGGGTTACAGTAAATGACAAGCTGGACATGAGTTAATATTTTGCAAAAAACTTCCTATTGGAAGACATAAACAAAAATGGAGCCCGCAAGAAGTGCATTATTAGCGGAGACTCACCAGGGCCACTGCACTTCAAGAAAGATGTGGATCAGTGGCAAAGAGTCTAGAGGAGTCTAATGAATAACTAGAGTTCTAGGAAACATGACTGACAGGAAGACAGCGAACAAATTGGGATTTTTTTAGCTTAGAGAAAACTGAGGAGTAACATGAGAACAGTCAAAGGAAGATTACCAAGGTGGGCATAAAATGTGTGTGTGGGGGGGAATCAAATTAGATGTTAGGCAAAATTTTCTAACAGAAGGAACAAAGAAGCATAGGGACATAATGGGGTCTCCATCAGGTGAGCTTAGCAAGCACTCATTGCACAGGGATGACAGAGAACAAATTGGTCTTGCCTTTGAACAAGGTGGTAGATCAGATGATCTGCGGTGGCTCTAGCCTGGCTTTGCTGTCCTCTTAAGAAAGAGGAAATTGTCTTAGTTAGGATGCCAGGACTTACAGCACTGGTGGAGAGAAAAAAAGATATCTGCTGTGGCAGTTCCCTATCTAAATGATTGATATGGCTTCTGTTACAATAAGTAATCTTAATAAAATACAGTTATTATTCACATATTCCGTATGCATACAATTTTACTTTATGATTAAAATTAAATCTAACATTATAATGAAGAATGACCTTTGAAAAGAATGAGCTTAAAAGACCTAGCTAGAAGGCATTTCATAAAGATATTTCTTCAAGAATACAGATTTTAGAGATTTAAACGTATACAGCAACAAAACTTCCTTTGTCCTATTCAGCTCCCTACCCTTTCCCCAGAAACTTTCCCTTCCCTACACACACAGGCATACATCTACTTATATTTGAGCAGAAAAAAATTCACAGTCATTTTAGCAACCTGACCTCTTTGCCTTTTTCTTCCACTCCACCCCACTAATACTGCTGGAGATCTCCAGGCTCTGCATTTTCTGCTTAAAAAACTACAACATTTTTGTCCACATAGCTGTGCCTTTATTGGGTACCCTGGCCTAGGGAAAGTTTGCTATTGCTGCTGCTATCTCCTTAGACAGCCTGATCTCTCTGTGGTAATATGGCAGATAATAGAGATTTAGAAGTACTTCTTATTGGGTAGGGTCAAAAAGGGGTGCAAGCATTAAAAAAACAAAGTTAATATTTTTGGTTTCAATTTTTAGTGTCTGTTTTTTCTCCCTCCTTTTCTCAAAGCTTCCTATTTGGGTCTTTTGTTGTTTGGTGTCATGTTCCCCCCCAAATCTTTTGGTTGTTTTCAGCAGTGAAAGTGAAGAAAAGGTGACAAGTGGAAGAAAAAAAAATCAGGAAGTTTTAATCTTTTTCAAAAATCACCCCAATACTGGCAATCAAACTACTTTGGGAAAGGCTGATTAGCAAATTCTTCCATTCTAAGCACATACATACGTGCACAAACACACGTTCTTCCTGGTAGTTTCCTCTGTGTTAATGGAAAAGCTTTTTCTTTTTTTACTTTTAGCTGACACAAGTCCCTTACCTTCCTCTTTCAGCCTTGCTCAAAGTTCTTTCTCAGCTTGGGCCACGTGTTGTTTCTGAACATAATTTAATTCAGCCAACTGGTTGCCAAATGACAAACTTCCTTTAGGCCAGGAAGGATACAGTCATGTTTCTTCCCCAGGGCTTAATTCTGCTACCAGCTCATTTTCACATGAGCCACCACACAAATCTTCCCATACTCAGGAAATTACCTCCAGAAAGGATTTGTGGTTGTGTCAGCTGCCTGGGTTCTTGAGAAGTACAGCACAAACCAGGGAAGAAATCCATATCAGAAACATATCCCTGTCTTCAACACATAAATCTGTGCATACACAGGGAGCATGAAAATAGTCTTTTAAGACGAGATACTTGAGTAGACCATTAGTATGGTTTCTCTAAGAATGAACCTGTTGGTGAAGACTGCATTGTACCTATGACAAAGTATATGAAAGAAGATGGTAGAGAATTAAATTTGTGAGATGCAGATTCATTTAGACCTTGCTTTTGTGATGAACATCTGCAGAGTGCAACAAAGATTTTCAAAATCAACATCAAAATTTAAGTGCATCTTTTCCATACCTCTCAGTTCCCCAATGTTATTTCATAAAGATAAATCATATTCTATTCTCACCAAACTATTTCTGAACCATCCTGTGCCTCAGTAGATACCTTGATAGCTGACACCTTGAGTGAGGCTTTCTCTCTTTATATTCTCCTGTTCTGGGAAGCTAGATCAGAGCTTTCAAAACTGACCAAATATTTGCCACATACATATGCTAAATGTATGTTGTAATCCAGCCTTCTATTAGCATATATGAAATGGGTTCTTTCAATTATTTCTCAGGGAGACAATCTGTGCATAGGTAAAATATATAAAACCATCATTTTAAAAACAGACAAATGCCCCTCCCCCCAAACCACCAGCAGGTGAGGGAAGATGCTAGCAGTTGTCTGAGTCAAAACTCACTGAAGAGCAAAGCGTTGGATAAACAGTAACACCCCACAATACATTTTGTGGGTATGAATGGAATCCGTATAAGAGGATTATCCAGAATTACAGTGCGTGGAGGAAGTTACACAACAAATCTGCTATGATAAAGGTAAATTTTTACTGAAGAGTTTTAAGTAGTTCATGTTCATCATTTGCAATTCAAAACCATAATACAGAACTGCAGAATTGTATACTAAGGGTCTGACGGCTCGGTGGAGTTAATGAAAGACTCCCACCAATTAAAACATGCGTTAGATCAGGCCCTAGTATAATTCTCATGTTTTATCTCATAAGATCTATTTCCAAGGTTTGTCTTTGAGGGAGAGAATCATGCAGACACCAGGTTGGAAGTTAACAATTCTTTGAAATTTCTCTTTGTGTGCATTGGCCGCGCAATAGTAAAATTATGAAGACTTTGTACTACCCTGCTTTAAGAATCAAAGTATATTGTGTTGAGAATAGTGAGATTAGAAGGATTTTTCTTACTGTTGTGAACAATTTTATTAATGTTTCATATTTAAAGAATGTATGCTGAAGCAATATAAGATGTCCATGCTTGTTAAGATTCAAACAGAAGAGACTTGAAGTTTGGTAAGGAAAGAAAGATAAATAAATAAACTTTATCATCCTTTTTAAAAAAAAAAAAATTTGTTTGTTTTTAAAATATTTTTATTTGTTACTGAGAGTATTTCAGGCTTTTAGAAGGGGTTCCATGAACTCTAAGATGTAGTTTAGGGAGATAAACCTGAACAGTCAAGGAGCAGGCCTGATTCAGGTACCTCTGGTACACAAAGCTGCTCTTCCCAGTCCCCTACACGCTGCTGCAATGATAAGGCTAAACACAAAGTCTTCCTTCACCCATCCCCTGTGCTGCATGGTCTTTCCTGGCGTAGCTTGTAGCATGCAACACATTGGCAGAGCTTGGGGCATCCGTGCTGCAGAGAGGTAAGCAGCTCTGCTGCAGCACTGCCATTTGTCAGTGGCAAATGCTGTTCACCACCAAAATGCAAGAGGCTGTGGTAGGCCACAGCTTAGATCGTTGTGCAAGTAGGAATGGTCTCCAGTGACCTGCTGGGAGCTGTCATGAGGGGCACTAAGTTGGGCTTTTCTGTACAGCACTGCAGCAGGGCAAAAGTATGTTCCTCTATATTTGCATGCTCCAGGCTTCTCAATGACCAGGAACTGGCTACAACTCATGAAGAAAATATTTTCAACAGGCATAAATTCAGCACCGGAAGTTTTATGTCTAAGGCTGTGAGAATCTGAACCTGACCCTAAAAAACAGCACAGGAGGTCTGAAATAAATTTGGTAAGGGAAGCAGCTGCTCTTCTCACCTGAGATGCCATAGAGGTTCACCCTCCTTGTGACCAATTCAACCTCAAGCCCCACTTTTCTTGCACTCAGTAGGAATAACTCTTTTTCCCCCAGCAATTCTCCCTGAAAAGCACAGGACTTGAAGCCTATGCAGTTGCTCAATAGCTACGGCTTGGGCATATGTAAGGAAACAGAAATGGACTGTTGGATATCTTGCTGTGGCACGACGCAGTGCTCTCCATTTTCAAAGGAGAAGGGAGCTCGAGGTCATCTGTGGATTTGCTTCTGTCATGGGATAGCATGAAAAGAGGCTGCTTTGGGTCTAGCAATGCCTTCTCTGCTGTTGTCCTGCCATAGCAAAGAGCAAGAGGAAGTGAACACCCTCCAATGGGCAGACCCACCATAAGCGATGGTTGTTTACCATGCACAGAGGGTATGCAAAGCTGATACAATTGCTGAAGCATTCCTCTGTAATACAAACTCATCTGGCATCATCCAGTGAGCAAGGTAGGGTTGCATTATCATTAGTATGCTGATGGTACGCTGTGTTTAGAAATGACTTTGCCAATAACTTTGACTAATATGGAAAAGGGAAGAGATTCCTGGGCACTGCAGCTTTTGAAATCCTAGTGTTGACTGCGTGGCGAGTTATCATCATTACTGATCAGCTTGTGTCTTGTTGGTAGCCCTGGAACCACAGGAGGGAAAACCCAATATCCCACACCTGCCTTATTCAAAATAATATAAAATCTAATTACTTCAAAAGGGAGAAAAAAAAACAGCATGGGAAAGTAAAACGAAAAGAGGAAAAATGAAATAAAAACTAAGAAAAATTTAAATTGCAGTATCTGAGTGAAAAATAAAATACATTCAGAGAAGAGATTGCTTATGCTTGTGCGATCAAGAAAAATTTGTTCATATAAAATATTTTATATCTTGAGATGATTTCTCTTGAAACAAAATGAATTGGGTGAGAGGCATAAATGAAAAGGGAGGATGGGGGAAACATGAAATGTCATTTTTAGATCAAAAAAGTTAGGCGTAGCCAAACTATTTAGTTTGGATTGGCACAAGGTTAAAAATATGAAAATGGAATAATGAGACAGAGAACAGAATTTAGGAATAAGAAACAGGTTATTAAAGGAAGAAAATTTGGGGTGCAAGTTTACCTGTGACTTAACAGGTCAAAAGAGTAAGCTGACAGAGAAAACAACATGGGATCCTAGTCAACGGCCTCTGAAGTCAGTAAGGGTCCTTCCATTGACGTCAGTGGGAATTAAGTCCAGCTTTCAGACAAAAAGACAAAGAAAACAAAACTGAAAAGAACATACAACCAGAAAAAAGAAGTTGGATGAGACAAAACAGAGCAGGTGGTGTTTGGAGTTCATACTACACTAATAAATGGACAGGTCTGTGTCTTTGCCTTTGACAGGCATTATTATCTTAAATGATATGCTTAAATGATACACTTGAATGACTGATTATTTTCTTGACAAGAATAATTTTTGTAGTCTAAAGACATTTAAGACAGTTTCTATTAACACTAATTAGATGTTCAAGGGTCTTCCTGAGCACACTAGGTAGCCACATCTAATTCATAAAGGTTTCAAAGTAATTGCTGTATGAATCCTCAGTTTTCCTTTTCTTTTTCTTTTTCTTTTTTTTTTTTTTTAATTAAGCACAGAGACCTAAATATAAATACAGGCTAATTATCTGATCTCCAATTTCAAATCACATTTGGCCTTTAATCTGTTCATAATGCTTTTTTTAATGAATGACCACTCTAAATTACAGGCAAATTCCTACAGAATTTTATATTTCCTTTATAAAATTACAAAAAATGCCTATGATAATTATTGTTGTTACAATGCATACCTTGGGACATAATGTATTGTGAACGTTAATCACACCAGCCACATGATGTGCTAGTTATTTGAAAGTGTTGCCAGCATATCATTAATTCTAAGCTACCCGCAAATCAAGCCTTTAACCAAACTATAAGTCCTGGTTCCCTCATGTTTATAAATAGCACTGAAATAAGAATAAAGCCCAGTGGCATGTTTCCCTCCAAAATCAACAATAAATTCATGTTGTCTGTGATTTTACTTAGTGAGCAAGCAGGATGATACTCCTAGTATTTGAGTCATCTTTTGAAAATACTGTATAAAAAGACATGTTTCACAGCAGCTGATGCATTGCTGTGGCCCACTGTGTTCACTGGTGCTTCACACAGGCAGATAGCTTCAGTCATCCATGTGGCAAAAGTTGCAGAGCTGAGACCTGAAAACAAAACAAAACAAGAAAAAAAGAGTCAGAGCTTACTGATATCAGTGGTTTCCATGGTTTCTGGACCAGTTCTAAAAAGGCTAAATATTCTCTGAAGTAAAAGGGAGTTTGTAGTTACATGGGAACTGGAGGCTGGATTATTAAATCTCTTCTTTGTGTTCAGCAGTAGTTTTATCTCTGAAAGGAACATTAGCTTATTCCTTTTAAGAACATTCTATGTAGCTTTTACGTCCAAATAACAAGATTCTATGTTTTATGTTTTCTTTTATTATTTAAACAGACTGGTGCTTTAATTTATCTTACATTTTAAATGAATACAAGAACTGTTACTGTAATTTAAGATTTTGATGTTAAAAATGAGAAAACTCCAAATATGACGTTAGCTCTGACGAAGTAAACTAGCTTATGCTGCATTATATTTTGCATATTTTATGAATATGTATGAATCATAAACTGTGGTAAGACAATGGCTACATTTAAATTAGGAGGAGAAAATAGAACTGTGTATGGTGTATGACCAAATTATTGTTGCCAAATTTACCTTCCAGACCTGATCAAAGTCCATTGATGTTGGATTATCACCAAAGAGAATTCCTTTCCTCCATTTTTCTGTAGCTTTTCAACAGCAAGAAGAGGCTAGGGAAGAAGTGTGGTGAAAATAAATGAAGGCAACGTACTCTGGAGACAAATGAAGTGTGCCATTTACGCTTCAAAAGCTGCTAATTTGTTTTAATAATAACTGTGCCTCTGGTTGGATGACTGTTCAGATCTCCAAGTGAAGTTACTTGTGCTTATACATATACTTGCAGGTTGGCGGTATTTATACTTGGTTGGTGTATTTTATGTGTTTATGTCTCTAATGTTAAGAAGTTTTTCATTCACTACAATATGTAAATAAGAACTGCATTTGTATCAATTGTATAGAAAAGAGAATCTGCGAGAAGATACGGGTGTGAAAATACTGGCTTGAGAAGTTTAACAGCTTTGTGGTGAGAGGTATAAATTCTTGCCAACATGCCTCCTCTGGCACCCCTTGACACATCTCTCTTGGCACGTCTCCCTTCCTTGATTTCTGCCAGTTCCTCTCGGGACAGGTTTTCTCTGCTTACCTACAGTTAGGGTGAAGTCGGATTATCAAGAAGATTAATTATAAGGTTATTCTTCTCATTTGTTTTCTATAGGTTAACTTTTACCTCATATTCACACGTTTGGGTTTCTTTTTTTTTTGGAGTAGAGCTACCAACCAGCCTGCTGGTACCATGATGAAGAGCTACCCATCATGGCCCAGCTCAGACATATGCTACATCTGCATTTAGCTGAATACTCAGTGTGATGCTGTTTTGCTCCAGCACACAGCAGTCTGGAAAATCACTATATTTCATTGAAAAAAATCCAACAATGTCCCTTCCAAAAATTGCCTTCTTTTTCTTGCAGCAGCTGTGCATCAACATCAATAAAATTTCATGACAGTTTTTATTACAGAAATGAATGTGCAGTACCCTCTGCCACTGTTTTGTATATTGCAGATCTGGCTGTAAACCAAGAGATGTTGAGGGGTACGAGAGAGATTTACATATTGCATTTTACTCACAGAAGCATGATTGTTACCTCCACTTTTCAAGTGCCTTCTAGCTGTATGCTCACAGACCATGCAAAATAATGATTCAACAATAACTTTTAGTGCAGAAAGTACCTGGTAATACCAAACTGGTATTTTATTCCCATTATTAATTCCTAGCTGAACACAACTTTCCATATACTTACCTTATCGTGTGAGGTAATGCGCTACAGAGCATGTCACCTGTAGACCACAGAGTCAGTCACTCAAATCTTGCCTAATCAGGAGCATCCACTGTTGTTTGGTGACTGCATGAGACTCTAAGGACAAGAATACATGCAGAAGTCCATAATAAAAACTGGCATATTTATGTTCACATTGTTATCATGTGTAGACTCCAGAGCCCCTTACCTTAGGAATTAAGTCTTTGTTTATAATAGCTTGCAATTTTAGGTACCTCATATGAACAGTGATAGCAGAGGCCAATTACTGAAAAAGCAGGGGAAACAGCGATATAGTCTAGATCCAGTAAATAAACCCCAAAGTTATCATTCTTCTTTAAAGAGCAACTGCAAAATTATGACATAGAGCTATGGAACTGTTACAGAGAACAGCCGCAGAGGCAAGCCAAGTGCTAGAGAAACAGTTAATGCAGTCCTTCCTACAAGGTAACAGATCGTGAAAATCCCAAAGAGCTGTGATGTTTAAGTCTCCTATCCCCCATTGTTGGGTGCGCTAAAGCTTACCACAGATCTAAGAGAAGAGGAGCAAGGTTAACTAGCAAAAAGTTTAGTTAATCTACATGAAGAAAACATCAAAGGGATTGTGCTCTTCCCAGATTCATTTTATTACATAATTATTAACTTTTAAATAAACCTTTATTTCCAGAAAGGCATGTGAAGCAAAATGTTGGATTTTAGGCTTTTTCAAGAACTCTGGAACAAACATGTGACATGCCCCTAAATAATTCATTATGTAAGTGGCTGAAGAAACTTCGTATTTGTTCTCCAGTATCACTTTATCTGTAAATGCTAGCATGCTGGTTTTGAAAGCACATTTCAACCCTGAATGAAGCTGAGTCCAGACTGCATTTCCTCATTCTTTCTATACTTGAATACATGAGGCTTCTGCTTATAAAGCTCATGACACAACATGTCAAGCCAGCTCAAGTGGCACTGAGAGACTTTTCTTTGAGTCCCCCACTCTTCTCAGCTGTTATTTCTCTCTTCCAAATACCTCATCTGTATGCATGGTACTCTTGTCTGTACAGTGCCCATTTTGTTGCCGCCTTTACTTTGTGGCTTCAGATCAGAAGAGATCCTTCAGAAGCTGTCATTAGGAGAAACAAACCAACAGCAAATCCCATCTTTCTGTGTGTGTGCTAAAAATATTATATAAAATAGTAAGAGCAGAAAAAGTTAAAGCTGTTTCCATATATCATGAAGGAATAGAAAAGGTGCAGGAGCTTTCAGGGAAATCCTTGCAGTGCTTGCTTCCAAAACTACAGGTTGCTATTGATTCTGCACAAACCCACAATTTTTAAATGGCAAATTATCCTTTCAATTACAAAACATATTTAATACCAAAAGTAATCAGAGGAAAGTTATTGTAAAGAGAAACTACAAAGATGACAAAGCATGACTCAGGCTTTAGCAACATCACACTAACAATCAACTGGTTATTCTGGTTAATTCACTTCAGGTGAGAAGGATGCATTTAGTCAGTGATACCTGCTTCTGTCCTCCCATTGAATATTCCAAAACACCCTTTTTGCGATTATTGAAACAGTATCTGCAATTGGCTGGATTACACTATACACCCTGAATTTCTCCTGTTCTGCACCCTTCTGGTAGCTTGTTTCTGTTCTTTGCTTTTTATCAATTTCTGCTCCAAATCCATTAATCCCCTGGGTTTTTTCTGTTGCCCTCCTCTCAAAATCTGCCCTTCCTGATTTCAAATTTCTGCTTCACATACAGGAGTTTAGTTATGAATTTGCATAGACCATCCCTATTTTGAGGTACATCTCTTGCAGATTGCAGGGTCTGCCCAAACCTAAACTGCTCTGTGTGACTAGGCAGAACTTTACACAAAGTGAAACTACCAAATCTTCCAAACATCCTTGCCCACTCACATAGTCAGTGCTTGGTTATGTATGGGGCTTGTGTATCCTTTAGTGATAGTCAGTGCTGCTCCCCTGAGGAGTAAGTAGATCTTAACGGTTCTCATTTTGAACACTTGATGTGATTAAAGGTCTTGAAAGAAAGTTACATTTCCCTGACCACCATCCTCACTTCCAGGAACAGAATTTTCACATAATCCTTGGGAACTCTTGTTAGGTTCCTCTGCGTAGCGGCTGATACTCGATAACCCTTCCCAGTTTCACTTAAACGATACACAAAAGCAAAAGTTTTAGGATCTTGCTCTTTTTCCATATTAAGAGACCATATGGTTTGGATAAGTAATATGAAGACTATTCATCTGTTCAATCCTTACACACAGGGTACATATTTCTGGAAAACCGCTATAAGCTATATGTATGTAGCTCTTCCTAAATATACCACCCAGTGGAATTCAAAATCAGATTTTTTTTTTCCTTTCATTTTGAACTTATAAAATATTAAGGAAGTCATACAGCTGAAAGAGAAGTGTGTCCTTCAAAGAAAAAAAAGAAGGCATTCCTGTTATTTCTATGTTTATGGGGCTGACATTTTTCTTTCCTTGGAGTTTTATAACAGTATGACTCAGTTAATTGGACTGAAACCCAAGGGCTGTCACAACTCAGATACAGAAATAAAGCACTACATTCATATACATTTGCAGAGACAGACAAAGACATTTATTACTACAACTCTATTTAAAAAAGTACTCTCAGTACAGGGAGCTTAATGGTCACTGTAGAAGAAAGTTTAAATACAGAAAAAACAACCATCAAATGGTTTTGTTTTCAGACCTTCCTGTGTGTAAAAATATGCCAGCTGTATAATTTTAAAGTACCTCTTTCTCCTCTGCATATTAGTGCCAGTTTAGTTCAGAAAAGCCGTCCAACACATCCAACTACATTTTTGTTCAACTGTCAGAAAAAATTGTATTTGAGTAGTGACTGCCTACCTTGCACTGTCTACCCATGCTCATCTCCCTGGAATCTGCTGAAAATTTAAAAGAAATCTATAAGTTCAAAAATAAATTACTTTTTGAGCATTGCTGGTTTATTTTGCAGAAAGTGTTAGTTACAATACCTTTAATCCATGTACTTGTGTCAAGATGTAATGACCTAGTTGCAGAACACATTTCCAATTTTAAGACCAAAAGGAAGAGTTATCTAAAATATCTAAAGCAGAAATGCTATGCAAAAGAGCAATGGAAGATCATCTGTAATTCTGACTATTGAACTGTGGCAGCTGCATATATAACAAGGTAGTTGGTGAGTCAAAGCTGTAAGAAAGTGAAAGATTATAGATTTTCTTTCTTTCAGAGTAAATGAACATGAAGCCTGTGCTAGTTTTTAGCAATGTCTTCTAATTACATACATGTGACTGGGTGGTTTTATTACATTTTATAATGCAGTCTGGGGTCCCTAAACTCAGTACAATGAAATGTGACCTCACATACAGTAGAAGGCAAATATAAGACTCACTACTCAATAAATGAATGTGACAGCAATTTGCAAGAATAATTGCCCTGCCAGGTCCTACATTTAAACACGCCGTTAAGAAAGCATGTGTTCACACAGGGTGAAACCCACATGCTATAGTGAAAACATGATCTACATTAGTGAAGTATTTCTACCTTCACAGCCTTTTTCTTAACATACTGAACAGAAAACTGTATGGACACTAACAATTAGTTATCTTTTACTGCTTAAAGTACTTGAACACACATTTTACTTTCAGATAGTAGTATACATCTTACACTGTCTTTGGGAACCAATGTAGGCTCTTGCATGCATCAAAAGGCAAGCTGTGAGTCAACTGATTTAGTGAAGATAATGTTCAGTTTAGAGAGATGCATCTCTAAATTTTCTCAGCGTGATACATGGTGGACTTAGAGGAACAAAATTCTCTAAAGCTGCTATTCAATAATTTTTATCAGTGGTGTATGTGAACTGTGTCAGAAAAATGTTAGGGTATGTTGGTTAATGTCTGTTTCTTACAATTGTAATGGTGTGGTTTGGTGACAGTGAAGGAGCTTTAGGAAAAGGAAACATGAAGGCCATACAGAGACTCTTAAGCAATATGCTCTTGAAAAACAATAGGAGAAAACCCACCAGCTACTCCCTTTGGGGCTGCCATGTTGTTACTCATCAGTTTTTATCTTCATGGTGATTTAAGCTAAGATACTTTGAGGAAGACTGAAAACATGCTTATGGCGATTTACCACTAGTCTAATAACCCAGTAGCTTTGCTATGATGATTTGGATGCTTGCAGTTCTTGTTGGTATCTTAATATTAGGGGAATGAAAGTAAAGTCAGGCCTGATTGAAGAGTGAAAGAATTAAGCAGTAATCTTCAGGGACTTTTATTGGCTTGGGATCAGAGAAAGCACATGCTCAAACAGTTTGAAAGGGGTCCAAAGTGTAGCCACTCTAGTTACCATGATGCAATCAGGTTGCAAAAGAATGAAGTATTGATCTTTCATCACACCATGATCTCAAGATAACCTTGTGATAGCTGCTGCAGATAATTTATATGCAAATATATATATATATATATATGTAGACTTTATGGGCTTTTGTACATGACCAGGAGGAGTAAAGGACCTCTGCTGTCCGTGAGATTCTTCCAATAACTGCAGGATGAAAATGGCATTGGGAAGATTTTCAGTGGAGCTAGATTGCTGCTAAAGCTACAGGCAAAGCATTTAGTGCATTTTATGGTACTTTCCTGCAGTAGTACTAAATTGTGTGCACCCTTTTTTCTGCTGCATTTGGCTGCAGTCGGGGGATTTCTGGGATTTCTGTCCATGGCATAAATCTCCTATTACTGTGCTTTACAGAACTCTGAGAGGCAGTCTTTTTCATCTGTTCTATAACTTTCTTTTCCTCACCTTTAACTTCCTGATTTGAAATCAGGTAGGAGGAAAATAAACAAATTAAGTCCTTTAGTATCATGTATCAACACATGCAGTAGACTATGCTGAGGCAGGCTTGATTTTCAGTGAATCTTAAGTTATTAAATACTTCAATTCTGTAAAGCCCAAACCACACAAGCTTTCTATCATTTTAGGTTTCTTTATAGAAGTATTGCACAGCATGGAGCTATTTACTTTATATAGTAAGTGTTTGTGTTAAGAGAAAGAAGAAGTAAGGAGAAAGAAATCTATGTGTAATCACTTAGTACCTTTTCTTTTTTTATAAAAGGAAGGAAATTGAAAAATGATCTTAATAAAAATCGTCATACAATCTGAAAACAGTCATAAATTACTCCCCAAAGCACAGACACATTTAAGCTGCAAATTACTTTTAAAGTAATCTAAAAGTAATTTGCTACTCAGATCTTAATAAAATGAAATTTTCACAATGTTAAAGAGCGCAGCAGATGTTGTTTTTAGTATTTATTGAAAAACAGTTGTGGTGGTGTAATGCAGTCCTCTTTGACTGACCTTTTTCTCCTGTATGCTTTGTTATGCTTCATTAAAAGCTCTTATCACCAAATTGTTTTCCATAACAACTTGGGATCATAGTAGCTTCCAATGACAAAAGTGTCCAGACTATGATAAAGACCTGCATGTGTCAAATGCCAAAGTAGCACTTTACAGAACTATAATAAAGTAAAAGAAAGCAGAGCTAAAACACGGCAAAACAGTTTTCTTTCTCTTTTTTCCCTGAATAAAACAAAGATTTTCCCTGAATGTAGTTTAAAAATAGAGCAAGCTATACTAGACTAAAATCTAGTAGTATTTCTGTGCAATACTTTAAGAGGTCCCAGAATTTGTGCAAATTTACTCTTCTTATTAGTGAGAGCTTAATCACTGAATTCAGCGGGGGCAAAGTTAGGCTGAAACTGTGCTGGTTTTATGGTTTTTTAATTGCATTTTAAATAGGCTGTATGGGTGTGAATTACCTGCTTTGGTGCCATCTTCATATATAAAGATTATAAAAAAACCCAAGCCAACATAGCATCAGTAAATGTACTGATCTAATAGCTTTTAAGAAAGTGGGAACAGAGAGGGCTTGCAGTCTGCCTGGAAAGTGAACGAGCACAAGCTCTAGCAGATAGCTGAGGTGACTAACCTGCAGCGTGGAGGACCCTTTACAGAAACTACCCATCTGGCAGCTTCCTCGTGTTTGTGCTGGGCATGCACCAGCCATAGTGTTCATACTATTCTTACCTGTGGCAGTGTGAGGAAATTTCATCTATCAGGTAGCTGCTTACCAAAGTGTTCACAGCTTGACAGGTTAAATTGTTATTTCACCCAGGAGGTTACTGGAAGCCAGTTCAGATCTGAAAGCAGTGCTCTTTTGTTCTCAGCATTGACACCATTTAGAAAAGGCACTGCAGTAAGAGGTGCCAGGAACACCAGGACGGAGTCCCACACACCAGAGCTGTCTAATTGTGGTGCAGCTGATGGCTGGATAATTTTGACAGGACTGGTAATGCAGGGGAAAGGATTTATTTGTCTTCTTGGGTGCAGATAGGCAAAAAGATTTTTACATTCTCTACCCGAGGACAAGGCAGGCTGAGGACAGCAGAGACAGCCCAATATGGGTAGGTTCATGTGTAGTTCAGATCACTGAAATGGCTTCAGATGGCTTGTGGGCATGCCAAGTGCATAGTCAAGACTAGCAAAAAAAAAAAAAAAGTGGGGAAGCTGTGGCAAGCTTCTGAGGAGGAAAAAGCAGTTAATCAGGATAAAAAATAGTGAAGCTCTTCCTTCCCCAGAGAGTTTCAAAGAAGTTTTCTCACATTTTAGAAAAGTCTAAGCCAACTTCAAAACCAAAATCTGTGCACAAAATTACAAATAAACCTGCTATTATCTGAAAAACTGCATTAGGATAGCTTGCCAGCATAGCGAATCGTTTCACCTAGAAAATGAAATGGCAGCACCCAAGAAAAAGCTTAATATTCCAAGTATATGCACATACCCATATGTTTCAAGAAACCAGCATAAGACTTGAAGAAGCCTTCTGTAAGATACCTCCATAGTCGCTGACTGCCCAGGGAGGCAGAGGTGGGCAGATGTGGGCCCTCTTCATGTGTCCCACTGTCCAGGCCTGCATCTTGTATTCTGGTTCACACCATACTCTCATAAATCTAGCAGGGTCTTTTGGGAGTGGGTAGTGGTGCTAGTCATCATCAAAACAGCACTTCATGAACAGCAAAGGCCTAATCTAAGCTATATGGAGGTGCAAGGGAGGAAAGAAAAGTTCCAGCATAGCCTGAATTCCCACCAGAAACATTACATTATTTTCTTTGTGGATCAGCAATTTCTGTCTCTCTGTGCAACACAGTAGATGAAATCATGTACAATCTCTCATCTGATTTTCTTTTTCTCTCTTGGATTATTTAAAGACAGTGAATTCTCTGAGCTCCAGGCTATAGGGCTAAAAGTGCTTTAATGAAGCTTGTATCAGGATGATAATGTAATTAGTATAGTTAAGAAAATTCCTCCACAGCTAAAAGGGGAAAAGAGTTTGAAACCTTATACACACCACACCTGGGCTTTTCTTGTCAGCAAATCCTTGGGGCTGATTCTCTGTTCCTGTCAAACAGTGTAACGTGCTGCAATTTTTTTCTAGCCGAAAACATGGGGAAGAGTAACTGCCAAACACCTTCAACACTGCTCAGCAACTACACTATGGGGGAAAATAAATTAATGCAGGACAAATAAAGCTAGACTACCTGGGAGTTGGGAGATTCCCTGAGAAATGAGACAGGCAAACCTCAAAAGATGTTCTGTTTGGATTGAGCCTGGATACTGATCCAGACTATTCATATTTCTCAACTCTATAATGGTAACATTTTGCCTCCTAACAGAGATCTTTACTCTACTTTACATAATTAAAACGTGCACATGAAATCCTGGAGAAGGCATTTGGGGTTAAGAGGTGAATTCTTACCAAAGAACAAAAAGGAGCACTGAGAAGGTGCGGTGTTTAAGTCTTTGTTGTTCTGAAACTTGTACAGTTTTTTAGTCCTGTGCAAAATGGTATGCAATCTGCAGAATTACTATGGTCACACTAACTTTGTCATTTATGAAAGTCAGTGTGTCTGTTCTGTGTCCTGTTTCCTACCATCCTCCAATAAAATCCTGGCTTTTTGGCCAGGAATAGCTTTTTCCTTTCTTTTCTGTGCTTAGCTCACTTCGCTTTGTGAGCTCACTTATCTCACAACTGTAATATAGTTATAATTAATATTACATCCTCCAGAAATAGGATGTAGAATGATCTCTGAGGACCTATCAGCAGTGTAATTACAGTGTTTGAGAAGAATATATCCCCTTCTTGTTTAGTTCTAAGAACAAACGGTACAGCTATGTACCACATAATTCTCAGGAAAAGAAGAATGCTAACAGAGGACCACAGCCACTGTACTATGCTTTCATGAAGTGCTAGAAAAGTCCAGCAGCCCTGGGTTATGAGAGCTGCCATTGAGTTACCAGTGCAGCCACTGAGTACCAGCTTTGCAGACCCAAACATGCTGCATTTGTAGACTCTGGACGGTTTATGTATCTATTTCTTAGTTCATATAATGCCAGCTGAACTGCATTTAAGTTATGTCCAATGGCAAAATAATATTTTTATAATAAAGTGTTTACATAATTCCTAAATGAATGGAAAATATGGACGTAGTGATAGGAGGGAACAGAGCCCTTCTGAGACATGTGCAGCAGTTACACTCAAGAGCTTTTAACCGCAACAGAAACATGGTAAGCAAGTCAAGGAGTATTACTCCCCCAGTCATGTTTCAAAGTGAATACCTGTTGTGTCCTGCCCTTAACGTCATTACAGATCAGACAGCTTTTTAACAAACGTCCCCCCTTGCACCATGTAAATCCTAAATAATCATTGCAAAGATTATCTTTTTTCACAAATTAGAAATCTATCACAGCCCATGTGTGTGCTATGACCTATATCAGTCATACCTGATATCGGTGTGACTGTGTCTGCTTTTGGGAAAAGGGAATGAATTAAATGACCTTTCAAAGTCTTTAAACTTTTTTTCTCTCTTCAAAAGTGGAGTCTAAAGCCACTGTGGCAGCAAAAGGTTTTACTGTCCTCGGCAATGACATGACTTGTGCCCTGCAAGAAGCTGCGTGCCTTCTGTTCACAGTTAGTAAAAAAACAGAAGGGAGCTAAGGTTTTTGTCTGGTTGTGATCTCTGTCCCTTCAAAACCACCTTTGCTTTGTCTTCTTCGCTCCTGAGTGGTCAGTCAGGAATTACTGGGCATTCAATACAACACCTGCACTAAGGAGATCTTCCCATAAACAAATGCAAGTTGGTGACAACAAAATGTCTTGCATACCAATAGCCTTTGAAATAATTGTTTATGCAGTTTGAACTGAAATATTTTTATTTTTTAGCTTAAAACTATTTTTTACAATATTTTATACTACATTTATAATTCAAAAACATTTTAGAAGGTTGAAAGACAAAAAAAATATTTTCATTTTCTTAAATATTGTTCAAGTGAAAGTGACGTTTTCCTTTTTTGGACAATTTGAAAAGGAAATGTTTTGGAGGAACTGAAAAGGTATTTTTTCTCTTTTTGTTTTTCAAAGGGCCTGCAACCTTGAAAATGATCCAGAAAGCAGAGAGAGGTTGCCTGTCTAAGAAGAATGAGTAGAAGAATGATCTCAGGGCACCTTCTCCTATTCGCTTTTCTTTCTGGGAAAGGTGGGACTGACACAGGAGCCACACTTGCTGTTTGTAGGACGCTAGAAGATATTGTAGATACCTCTTACATAGAAGAGCTCTGACTCCTCAATTTGCTGCATAGAGAAAATATTTCTCAAAGGAGCAGTGTCAGGAAGGAGATTGGAAAGCAAAGTGAAATGCTTCAAACTATCCACAAAAGGAGAGAGTGCCAAGAGATTTCACATACTTGGCAGAAGAAACAAGCTGCATGCATTCCTGATTTGTCCTATTAGATCATCTGTACTGTTTAAAACCCTGGCATGCACAGTAGCATCAAAACATGCTGGTCTTCGCCACACAACTGCTCTGAACTGAGCTCTACTGCTCCAGGTTACGCCAGCACACATCCAACAGCCAGTGAACAGTTCATCACCCACTTTGGAGACAGAGAGTAACAGAGGGTTTCTTCGTGAAAGAAGAAAAGAAATTAATGATTTCAAAAGAAAGGGAGAACAGGCAGTATATAGATAGAAAAAATAGATATAGAAAATGTTAGATGTTCTTAGGATTATTTTAATGTAAAGGTAATACTAGTCTAAATGAGATGTCAAGCTTATATATAGTTATCATACTCATTAAAGTAATTTGTTAAAGTAGTACTTTCAAAGCCAGGAATCAAAGTTCAAGCATCTGATTTCATTTTTAAGCATTTCGTGAATGACTGAGTTAACCAGGACATTGAACTTTCTGAAGTTCAGGGCACAAATAAGCCTTTCTGACCCTGACCAGCCCCTGTGGGGTCCCCACCCAGTGCACCCACTTCCAGGAGATGCTAAGTAACACTGCTGATCCAAATCAGTTTCACACCTGATGAGTCAGATCTCCCTGTGCAATGTCAGTCAGCTATCTCATCGTAGTCAGAGGTACTTGTGTTCATCAACTGGCAGACTGGTTCAGCAGACATCAAGAAGCAAGGCTCTGCACACTTTATCACTGATGAATACTTACAGTTAATACTTTGCTTTTTAGAAATTAGATATACTGTATAGCAAGGATTTAAAGATGTTCTCAACTAGTAAAATGTGTACAGTTTCTTTTTTATGTTAATAAATTATTTTAACATTTAAAAGGGGACTGTTAAATGTAGCAAATGGAAGCATTCCCTTTACATATTTATATTCCCAGTATACGATGTTTTGTTTCTAGGCACAGTGATGAACTTTCCTAGTGCAAGCGAGTACAGAATGAAAACAAGCTGGACATAGGTTGTTACAAAGACATGGGGTACCTAAAGCTCAACAGAGAAGTTCACCCAGGAACCTGGGCAGAAACCATATACCATACTGGTCCACAGAAAAGAATTGAATATTCAGTAAATAGAGCTTAACAAAGCACAGAAGGTTACAATTATCTGATATCTTCTCCATCATCAAGCTGACACCAATCTGTCTTTATCACAGGACAAAAAAAGCTGTAATGTACAGTTTCAGTCTGATTTTCAAAAGAGACTTAAATGCTGAACTACTATATTCCCATTGAAATATCAACATCTGTCCAGAAAATAAAGCATGTGAGGACCATTTATCCTCTGTGAATGGATCCTCTAAGAAATCATCTTGATTTTTTTTTTTTTTTTGAGCAATAAATCTATCATGCAACAAGTGCTGCTACGTTTAAACTGCAGTGAATAAGAGTCAGTGTTCTAACTAGAGACCTTCATTCTGAATATCAGCAGCCTTTACCAGAGAGACCACCAAAGTCATTAGCCAGCTGGTTACCCAAAAACATAATGGGCCAGGTTTTCTGCTGATGTCATTCTATTTGTATTCAGTCTCAAGGTAAGTTTTTCACTTAAAATGCATGACAGTTTGTTTTACATAAATAAGGGCTCCCATCCATAAAAGAGAGCAAGCCAATACATACTAAAAAAAAGAAATATAAAAAATCATTACTGTACTTGTGGAAAGTTCTGCAAGATGCTACACTTCAATTAGCTGTGCCAACAAATTTTGACTTATATTGAATCTAATTCTTGGAGAAAAAAAAACAAACAAAGAAAACAAGTAAATGGAATTTATTTCATGGTCTCAGGACAATGCTTACCACAGACAAAGTAGTATGACAGTAGACACCTCAAAATCATATGAACATTCAGGTCGGTGCAGAAAGACTCAAACCAGTATCCATTTCCATTGAAAATTTGAATGCTATTTGAAAATGCCATATTTCTGCTATTGTAATAGACCATGCCACCTATGCCCCCAAACACTCCTAGGATATTAATTTAAATCATATAAACACATGGTCAAATCTATTGTAATATTTATTTTCAGAGACTCACTCCCATCTCAAGATTTTCCTATAGACGTTAAGAATGAGAAAAGACCTGATAGACTGCATATTCCCTCTCCCTACTAATCCCTGCTAAAATAAATTGTTCCCAAGGAGGCAAGTTCTGCTTTAGGTTGTATCAGTGCAAAAGAAACTACAGAGTTTCAAAGCCAGAATGATATTCATATAATAGGAGCAGAATGTAGCCCTGTATATTTTTCTGATCCAGTTTTAAATGACTGAAGTGATGATGTTTTTACTACTTCCCTAAGGAAACACTCTTACAGTTTAACAGACTTGACTGTTAAGATTACTTTTTCTCCTGACATTTCTTTCATTTTCATTTGCTCAGTTTCATCCTGTTTCCCCACTCATATCCTGCTGGACGACACAAGGCATGCTGCATGTATGTATAGATAGTGACAAGCTGTGCTATCACTAATATTTAGAGAGCAAGCATGAATACTGAAGTGGCCCTGTAATCTTACTTAATGTATCGGACCCAATCCAATTTTTCTTGCATATACCACACCACAACTTTCTTTTTTCCAGCACACTTCATTATGTCTCTGCATCATTATGCACATGTGCACGTGTTTATGTGCATTGTTCATTTATTGTTTCCTCACGGACAAGTTTAACTTCATTTTCCCCAGGCTGCTCCACTATTGACGTGTCGACTGTGGAAATCTCAAACAGCCTTCATCCTTTCTTTTTTTTTTTTCAAATGTGCTTGTCTGTCATAGGCACTATTTAAATAGCAATACATCTATGGAAATCGCACATAGTTTATTTAAAAGGCCCTAAAGCTCCCTCAAGGCGATCATTTAACATTGGCAGTTCAGCCAGCTAGTACCTCTGTTGTTCATTTTTTGAATAATACAATAAAATGCAACAGCACCTGTATTGTGCCTTTCAAACAGAGTACCTCGGAGCACTTCACACACAAGAAACATAACTATTAAAATGAGTGCTGTAGACTCAGGATAGTTGAAAGGTGGGCTGAGAAGAGAGAGGCTGTTAGTGGAACCTGAATTTGAAAGAAGAATCACAGAGACATGCTGCAAGTGAATCCCAACTCTTATCCATGAGCACTGGGCTGCAAAAAACGCTCCACTGGCAGAAGAAGTGTTGCAGCAAGAGGCTTGTAGGGATTGGACTGCTCTGGAGACTGTTTTACATTTTATTTTAATTAATAATTATTTAATAATCTCTAAGCAGACAGTGCTCAGATTTTAAACATAAAATAAATGCACTGGCAGGCATACAAACGTAGTTTTTTTCTTAGGTTCCTTTTTTGCTTAGTGAAACACAATGGAAAATCAAGTGACAGCAAATCTGGCTGTTCTAACAGATTTTCTCTGAAGGACGAAGGCAATCCTGTCTATTTCCTGGGTTTTGCGAAGACACTCCAGGCTGTGGCTCTGCTGCAGAGCAGGAACCCTAGTTGCATCCTCACTGGAACAAGATGTGAATATGGTCAGTTTCTTCTTACCAGTACAAACCTTCCAAAGCAAAAGTGGGCATGGGGGAGTGACTTGGAAAAGAATGAATTCTTTAGGACATTAGGGCATACAGCTTTTTTTCATAGGCTGTGCTTAAACTGTGGTAGATTTTTTCACCCATCCTTTTGAGACTTCTGGTTAGGTCATAGTAATATGACTCATTTGCTCTTTGCCTAGGTTTTCCTGATTGTGTTCCACTTTTTTTTATTATTTTTTATTTTTACTATCAAACATGCCTTTCAGCTTAGGACAATGTTGACATAGTCTTCTGTAACTGGTGATATTTATATATGTTCCTCTTATAAGGCTGGCTTTAAAGAAATGTTAAACATTTTGTGACCAGCCGTCAACTGACTTTTGCCCTTAAAAATGGAAGTGATGCCTTTATTCACATATATTTCCCCAACAGCCATTAGAGAAGGCAGGAGGACATCTGTGAGATGTTGTCCTTTGACTGTTAGTGATGATGATCACAATACAGCCATTAAAGTGAGATGAAGTATGTAGGGGAGAGAGATGCTCTTCAGCAAACGTATGATCTGCCCTGGTTTTCTTAGAAGAAACTTTGAAAGAAACCTCCTAGCAGGGAGGGAGCTGTGATATTTTCTGATAGGTCTCCTGGTTAGACAAGGGGAGGGCACATATACTGAGGGAACTGGGGTTGTTTAGCCGGGAGAAAAGGAGGCTGAGGGGAGACCTCATCGCTCTCTACAACTCCCTGAAAGGAGGTTGTAGCGAGGTGGGTGTCGGTCTCCTCTCCCAAGTAACTAGCGATAGGACGAGAGGAAATGGCCTCAAGTTGTGCCAGGGGAGGTTTAGATTGGACGTGAGGAAAAATGTCTTTCCTGAAAGAGTGGTGAAACATTGGAACAGGCTGCCCAGGGCAGTGGTTGAGTCCCCATCCCTGGAGGTATTTAAAAGACGAGTAGATGAGGCACTTAGGGACATGGTTTAGTGGACATGGTGGTGTTGGGTTGACGGTTGGACTCGATGATCTTAGACGTCTCTTCCAACCTCAATGATTTTATGATTCTATGATTCTATAGGGTAGACACATGCTGTAGGATAGATGCAGCCATGTGGAGTCATCAGATTGAATTAAATGGCTCTATCTTAGTGCTGAGCTCAACTGCTAGTCAAAGTAATATGTATAATTCATACTGCATGTTTGTCCTGATAGAGAATCAGAGAATATTTAAAATCATGGCAACTGATATGCATGTGTTATATACATGAGACATCCTTAAGTGAGAGACCTGGTTTGTCCAAGGCTGGTTACAATAGTGTCCCAATAGGTAAGCATTCTGCACTACTGTTATAGGTAGAAATATCCTTTTAAAAGGGAATAAGGTCATGCCAGCAAAATTAATGGGAACATCTTTGATGTTGAGAGCCCTGTGACCCATATCTGACACAATTTAGCAGTTAATCAGGAAGCTCCATTTATGTCGAGTAATCTGAATCCATTTCATAATCAGACTCCCTCAGATGGAGCATGCTGTGAGAAAGAACAGAAAGAATAGGTATGAATTTTTTTTTTAATTATGAGAGATGGTGCCAGAACCTAAAGCCGGTGGCACTTTGAAATCAATAACAATCAATTCTGTAACAATCTGGAAACCAGTGATACCTGACAGAATAGTCAAGATGTCAAATTTTGTACAAGTGAGTTCCCTGATGTCACAGCAGCCGCCTTTAAATGTATTTCTCTGTAAGATTCATCAGATCAGAACTGCAGCAAAAGGACAAGATGGTGAAAAAAATGTAACGAAGTCTTGGTGGATAAATTGAAATGTGATGGGGCTGGAGAAAAAAATAAATTTTACTTTTCTGATAATGCATAGGTAAAGATTAAATGGATAATGTCTGAAAAGAGTAGGCCAAGAATATTATAGCAAAAGACTTTAAATTGTAATATATAGGATTTTTTTAAAAGTACAATTCATATAAAAATGCATTATATAAAATATGGGAATATGTAAAGTGATCATTCAAGAAAGACACATGCAGATATTTATCAATGGGGAGCAGGAAAAAAAAGTAGCTGCTTTATTGGCAATGGTGGATATTTTTCCTTAAAATGTTGATTAAAATAAAATGTTTCTGTCTTCATATTAAAGTTTTGCTACAAAAACCTCAATATCAAACCAGGGTTTCAGTCCATAAATGTATAACAGTGACTAGGAGGTTATGTTAATGCCTGTTCTCAGAAATTAGATGACCTCACCTATGACACGCAAATGTGTCCCCTTCCAAAAGAAGTTAGAAGCAGAGCACCCCTGAAGTCTGTGGTTATCCCGTATGTTGCAGGGAGAATTAGACCAAGAAATGCAGGCCCTACAGGAAAACAGGGACATGCAGTAGCCAAAATGCCACTCCCTAAAAAATATTCCAGTCAAAATAAAAAGCTATTCAACTGAAACATTTTCATTGTGGAGAGACCTGTCTTTTTCAATGGAAAATCCCATTTTCCTAAGAAACTGAACATTCTTCATAAAAAAATATACCTGGTTAAAAACACAGAATACTTTTGAAAAGTTGTCACTGTAAAATCATAGAATCATAGAATAGTTTGGGTTGGAAGGGACCTCTAAAGGTCATCTAGTCCAACCCCCCTGCCGTGGGCAGGGACATCTTCAACTAGATCAGGTTGCTCAGAGCCCCGTCCAACCTGACCTTGAATGTTTCCAGGGATGGGGCATCCACCACCTCTCTGGGCAACCTGTGCCAGTGTTTCACCACCCTCAGCGTAAAAAAATTCTTCCTTATGTCTAGTCTAAATCTACCCCGCTTTAGTTTAAAGCCATTCCCTTTTGTCCTGTCGCAACAGGCCCTGCTAAAAAGTTTGCTGCCATCTTTTTGATAAGCCCCCTTTAAGTACTGATAGGCTGCAAGAAGGTCTCCCCAGAGCCTTCTCTTCTCCAGGCTGAACAACCCCAACTCTCTCAGCCTTTCCTCACAGGAGAGGTTTTCCATCTTCCTGATCATTTTTGTGGCCCTCTTCTGGACCTGCTCCAACAGGTCCGTGTCTTTCTTATGCTGAGGGCTCCAGAGCTGGACGCAGTACTCCAGGTGGGGTGTCACCAGAGCAGAGTAGAGGGGCAGAATCACCTCTCTCGACCTGCTGGCCACGCTTCTTTGGATGCAGCCCAGGGTACGATTGGCCACCTGGGCTGCGAGTGCACATTGCTGGCTCATGTTCAGGTTTTCATCCACCAGTACCCCCAAGTCCTTCTCGGCAGGGCTGCTCTCAATCCCTTCATCCCCCAGCCTGTAGTGATACCGGGGGTTGCCCTGACCCAGGTGCAGGACCTTGCACTTGGCCTTGTTGAACCTCATGAGGTTCACACGGGCCCACTTCTCGAGCTTGTCCAGGTCCCTCTGGATGGCATCCCGTCCCTCTGGCGTGTCGACCCCACCCCTCAGCTTGGTGTCATCTGCAAACTTGCTGAGGGTGCACTCGATGCCACTGTCTATGTCATTGATGAAGATATTAAACAGTACCAGTCCCAATACGGACCCCTGAGGGACACCACTTGTCACCAGCCTCCATCTGGACATTGAGCCCTTGACCACTACCCTCTGGATGCGACCATCTAACCAATTCCTCACCCACCGGACAGTCCACCCATCAAATCCATACCTCTCCAGTTTAGAGAGAAGGCTGTTGTGGGGGACCGTGTCAAAGGCCTTACAGAGGTCCAGATAGATGACACCTGTAGCCCTTCCCATGTCCACTGATGTAGTCACTCCATCATAGAAGGGCACTAGGTTGGTCAGGCAGGACTTGTCCTTGGTGAAGCCATGCTGGCTGTCTCGAATCACCTCCCTGTCTTCCATGTGCCTTAGCATAGCTTCCAGAAGGATCTGTTCCACGATCTTCCCAAGCACAGAGGTGAGACTGACTGGCCTGTAGTTCCCCGGGTCTTTCTTTTTTCCCTTTTTAAAAATGGGGGTTATGTTTCCCCTTTTCCAGTCAGTGGGAACTTCACCGGACTGCCACGACTTCTCAAATACGATGGATAGTGGCTTAGCAACTTCATCCACCAGTTCCCCAGGACCCGTGGAAGGATCTCATCAGGTCCCATGGACTTGTGCACCTTCAGGTGCCTTAGATGGTCTCGAACCTGGTGTTCTCCCACAGTGGGTGGCTCTTCATTCTCCCAGTCCCTGCCTTTGCCTTCTGCAGCTTGGGCGGTGAGGCTCGAGCACTTGCCAGTGAAGACCGACGCAAAAATGTCATTGAGTACCTAAAACTGTGAATGCAGCCTCTGCTGTTACCTGGGCCTGACAACAGGATGTAAGAATCATTATTTTTAGTTCCTATTTCTACTTTTTCCCATTTGTTCACCAACCACATAAGTCACTGACCCTGTCCAGTTCTCCTTTGTAAAATTTACAAAATAGCTGTATTCCTAACGGGTGTGATGAGACTTACCTACTGCTAGCAAGATGCTTTGGGATCCTAAATTGAAAGGTTCTGTCTAAATAGGATTATGTATAAAGCATTATGTTGAAAGAAGATGTTCCACACTGATGATCTTACTCCCCCAGGATTTTGTACTCTGTAGTCTCAAAGGAGAGAGATGAGCCCAAGATACAGTTACAAAACCTCATAGGAAGAAGAATAATTTCTCCAGTCACTATCTCACAGCAATATGCACCAACATTTATAATTTTATTGTTACCACCAGACACAACACTGAATATATTCTGTAAAAGAAACAAAACAACTTTGTAAAAGCTCACACTACAAAGCCTGCAAGCAGAGTTCAGTTGGAGGTTTTAGCCGTAAACCGACATTTATCATTCGTAAAGACCCTGTGGGCTTTCTTCAAGGTCTGTCAAACCTACTGTCTTGTATGTATACAAAATATGACTAAATTCATGGCAGAGGCACTGTAAGCAACATATCTCATCATTTTACTGGGCCTTGAACAGATACTAACCTAGAAAAATATTGTTCAGCTTCACTTCTTGCAAAGCTGAAATGCTGGTAAACAAATCTGCAGCATACTTACTAGTGCTGTGTGCCTGGGAATGAGTGTTATGTGGAATATGACAAATGGGGTTTTATTTATAAAAGAAATAAATTCTTTTTTTATATCTTGGCTTTGCAGGCCCAAAAATCTTGACTCAAAGATCTTGAATTTTGAGTTTGCATTTAAGATTTCAACTTAAGAGAGAGCATGATTATCCAAATCTTCTTTGCTGACATTTGACTCCTAAACTAAAATAACAGAAGGCAAATAAAAGCATAGGGGGAACAGGAACCAGCCAAGGAAATATCTCAGTTGGATTGAATTGATACTCTGGAGGGAGGGTCCCTTGGCACAAGAACAGAGTGAGGAGAGACTGAGTTAAAATGCGACAGGGTTGATAAAGGATTATAACAGAGGAGATACAAGAGAAAAAGAGAAAGTAATTTTAAACATTGCAAATAGATGGTATTTGTCTAGGTATAAATCGTAGAAAGGGAAGTGGTTGGTGGGCTGTAGTTGTGACTCCTTAATCAAAAGGGCTTTTTACCCTTCGCTTTTTTTGTTTCTGTTAATTTCTTGTTACTAAACTAATACATGGGTGGATGTCAGAGGTGGTGATAGGGTGGCTCATTTAAACTTCTGTTTCTGTGATCTGTCATTGTACCTTTAGTGGGTGGATCATCTAAGCTCTGGCCAGGCACAGAATAATCCTTTCAAAAAAGCAGACTTTTGGGGCTGTTTGTAAAGTCCACATGCAGCATATGAAGGAAGGGTAAATTAAGAATACTGCTGTCAGAGGTATATGGATCTGAGCAACTGAACAAATGAGCATCCATGGGCTACATCGTACTGATAAGCAAAATTTTGCCAAGCTCTCCCAGTGGCAATCCACCACTTCATAACAGAAATCCTAGCTCTGCATCTTTGTGCTCTTATATTTCATGCCATTTCCTGATTTACTCTTAGTACTCCAGTTTCAAAGATCATCCAGTTTGTTCTGCATTTTTTCTGTGTCAATGTCACTGAGTTTTATGTCATCACCAAATTTCAATAGCACACTTTTAGCTTTTGTGACAAGGTTGCTAGCAAAAACATTCCACAAGATTGGTCCCAAGACTGAATATTGAGGAACAGTATTTGTAATTTTCCTCTCCCAAGGATGGTCATCTCTCACCAAAACTGCTGGTTCCCTTTCTCCTTTGGCCAGGTCTTTATCCAGTTAGGGATAATCTAAATCTTTTCTGGTTTATTTGATGATTTCCCACACAACATGTGACAGAAGTCTTGACTGAAGACGTCCTAAAAGATTAGTTATTTTACCAAAGAAACATACCAAAACAGTTTGATATGATCTGTGGTAAGATCATGTTGCCCTGGATTGAAGTGCCCATTTGTCACCTTTCTTTAATTATTCTGCCTTTAAAAATTACAATTTCTAGGACACAGAGTGTGTCCTCAATATCCTACAGCAGCCAGGCTAAGTGTGTGAGCCTGCCTGGATCAGCTTGCACCCATGTTCTGTGTAATGTTTCATTAAAGGATTCCCGAAGTAAGAGCTTATGCTGAGCTTGCACTCCAGGGGCCAGTATGATTGTTAGGCTTGGCTGGACTCCCTGGTTAAGTATCACCTGCCATAGCTTTTTCACACACACGGTCGGGTTAATCAATGCAAACAATGCAATATGGTGTGGTGGGTTGGCCCTGGCTGGATGCCAGGTGCCCACCAAGCCGGTCTATCACTCCCCTCCTCCACTGGACAGGGGAAAGAAAATATAATGAAAAGCTCTTGAGTTGAGGTAAGGACAGGGAGAGATCACTCACCAATTACCATCATGGGTGAAACAGACTCGACCTGGGGAAATTAGTTTAATTTATTACCAATCAAAATCAGGGTAGGATAATGAGAAATAAAATCAAATCTTAAAAGAACATTCCCCCACCCCTCCCTTCTTCCTGGGTTTAACTTCACTCCCAAATTCTCTACCTTCTCCCTCCGAGTGGTTCAAGGGGATGGGGAATGGGGGTTGTGGTCAGTTCATCACACGTTGTCTCTGCCGCTTCTTCCTCCTCAGGGGGAGGACTCCTCACACTCTTCCCTGCTCCAATGTGGGGTCCCTCCCACAGGTGTCAGTCCTTCGTGAACTTCTCCAATGAGTCCTTCCCATGGGCTGCAGTTCTTCACAAACTGCTCCAGCATGGGTCCCTTCCATGGGGTGCCGTCCTTCAGGAACAGACTGCTCCAGGGTGGGTCCCCCACAGGGTCACAAGTCCTGCCAGCAAACCTGCTTCAGCATGGGCTCCTCTCTCCACAGGTCCACAGGTCCTTCCAGGAGCCTGCTCCAGCGTGGGCTTCCCACGGGGTCACAGCCTCCTTTGGGCATCCACCTGCTCCGGCATGGGGTCCTCCATGGGCTGCAGGTGGATATCTGCTCCACCATGGACCTCCATGGGCTGCAGTGGGACAGCCTGCCTCACCATGGTCTTCACCATGAGCTGCAGGGGAATCTCTGCTCCGGTGCTTGGAGCACCTCCTCCCCCTCCTTCTTCACCGACCTTGGTGTCTGCAGGGCTGTTTCTCTCACATATTCTCACTCCTCTCTGGCTGCAATTGCACAGTTGTTTTTTTTCCCCTTCTTAAATACGTTATCCCAGAGGCGCTACCACCGTCACTGATGGGCTCAGCCTTGGCCAGCGGTGGGTCTGTCTTGGAGCCGGCTGGCATTGGCTCTGTTGGACATAGGGGAAGCTTCTCTCAGCTTCTCACAGAAGCCACCCCTGTAGCCCCTCCGCTACAAAAACCTTGCCACGCAAACCCAATACATATGGATCTCCTTATTGTCATCAAAATGAGAGGCTTTCTATCTAGTGCTGATGACAATTTCACTGGGTGATTTTAAATGGGAAAAGAGTGCCAAAATGGCACTCTTAAATGGAGAAAACATTAATTCTATCATGTCATAGCAAAATAGCGGAGAGAAGCATCAGCACAGCCAATATCAGTTGCCTATAAAAAAACAGAGCAGAGGTGGATATTTAGCTACTTCATGCACTTGGGTGAGTAATTGAAAAGAGGCACGCTACACAGAAATACAATTAGAGCAAAGTCAGTGGTAGAAAGAACTGAGCTCCTAATAATCATTCACATTCAAAAATTACATGCAGTTTGATATATTTGCAACACTTTCAACTGTATTTTGAATTGCATAATCAGTTGCATCTGATTATAACTGATTTATAAATCAACAATATTAATGAGTTACTTAAAATATGGTGTTGTTTATATCTCCAGATTGGGTGATTTATGTAAATAGCCAAGACAGAACTGTGAACTCCACATTCCAAATAATTTTAGCAGATAACTAAAAGTTAATTTCTATTGTTACAGGCATATGTATTCAGTATTGCTGCATGCAGGTATTCACAACAGACTTTGTTGGCAGAGAACTATTCATTTGGAGTTTATGTACAGTTTAGAACAGTGAATGTACTATAGAATTTATTGTTTGAGCAAGGCCAATTGAGCAGAATAAATTACAAAATTAATAAAAAACTTTACTCGTGTCTGATTATTTACTCATATGCAACATTATGAGACTCTCAACTCATACTTGGATTCATTGTGCTATGTCGTACCTCTGTGAAGTATCTGCAATGAGAAAAAGAAAGACAAAACAAAAATAAAACTGTGCCTTGTTCTTAACCCTTAGGTCTTTTGCAGATGGATTTCTGGCTCATGACATTAAAATGTCATTTGGATGTTGCTACTGTTCTCAAACTGAAACAAGTGGATCAAAGACTTCCAAAATAGGCATTGTTTTGTTATTAGTCAACAGGCTATGAAAAGAAAAATCAAGTATTGCCTAAACAACTGAACAATGGATAAACAGTTGGAACAAGAACCAAGTCTCAAATCCCCATTCCTTTATTATTTGAGCTTGGTTAGCTCTCTTAAGTAGCTGTCCCCCAGAATACCTATGAGTCCAAAAGAACAGCTCAGACAAAAGTAAGAACATCTCAATCAGAAGCTGAATCTGTGGATTTCTCCAGAGGACATATTTTATAGTGGCCATGTAGGAAAGCAAAGCACATGGATTAGTTGCCTGCTTTTACCAAACACCACGTAAATCTGAGTAGTGAGGCAGGAGATCATAGAATCATAGAATAGAATCATAGATTCATTTAGGTTGGAAAAGACTCTTAAGATCAAGTCCAACTGTTAACCTAACACTGCCAAGTCCACCACTAAACCATGTCCCTAAGCACCACATCTACATGTCTTTTAAATACCTCCAGGGATGGTGACTCAGCCACTTCCCTGGGCAGCCTGTTCCAATGCTTGATAACCTTTTCAGTGATTTCCTAATATCCAATCTAAACCTCCCCTGGCACAACTTGAGGTTGTTTCCTCTCATCCTACCATTTGCTACTTGGGAGAAGACACAGACACCCACCTCACTACAACCTCCTTTCAGGCAGTTGTAGAGAGCGATGAGGTTTCCCCTGAGCCTCCTTTTCTCCAGGCTAAACAATCCCAGTTCCCTCAGCTGCTCCTCATAAGACTTGTGCTCTACACCCTGAGATTGTGGAAGGTGTATGAAGTTTGGAAGGATGCGTTAGGGAAGGAGCACCCAACAACCACCACACTCTGATTTTTTCCACCTTTCAGAGGGAATCATTTTCAAGTTCAGTTATCTGCTCTCCAAAACCAGATGATCACTCTGAAGGTTCATGTGTCTCAGTTTCACCTGGAGAAAGTGAGAAATTTTTCAGACCATATCAACTGGTTAGATTACTACAGGTTTTAAGACCATTCCTATTTCTTCATTTGTTTGTGTGTTCACTTCTTTGGACACCCACACTGAATAAGACTTGAGCAATTTGATACTTTTAATATACAACATTTAATTTCATCAATGACATAGACAGTGGCATCGAGTGCACCCTCAGCAAGTTTGCAGATGACACCAAGCTGAGGGGTGGGGTCGACACGCCAGAGGGACGGGATGCCATCCAGAGGGACCTGGACAAGCTCGAGAAGTGGGCCCGTGTGAACCTCATGAGGTTCAACAAGGCCAAGTGCAAGGTCCTGCACCTGGGTCAGGGCAACCCCCGGTATCACTACAGGCTGGGGGATGAAGGGATTGAGAGCAGCCCTGCCAAGAAGGACTTGGGGGTACTGGTGGATGAAAACCTGAACATGAGCCAGCAATGTGCGCTCACAGCCCAGAAGGCCAATCATACCCTGGGCTGCATCCAAAGAAGCGTGGCCAGCAGGTTGAGGGAGGTGATTCTGCCCCTCTACTCTGCTCTGGTGACACCCCACCTGGAGTACTGCGTCCAGCTCTGGAGCCCTCAGCATAAGAAAGACATGGACCTGTTGGAGCGGGTCCAGAGGAGGGCCACAAAAATGATCAGGGGGATGGAAAACCTCTCCTGTGAGGAAAGGCTGAGAGAGTTGGGGTTGTTCAGCCTGGAGAAGAGAAGGCTTTGGGGAGACCTTCTTGCAGCCTATCAGTACTTAAAGGGGGCTTATCAAAAAGATGGCAGCAGACTTTTTAGCAGGGCCTGTTGCGACAGGACAAAAGGGAATGGCTTTAAACTAAAGCGGGGTAGATTTAGACTAGACATAAGGAAGAAATTTTTTACGCTGAGGGTGGTGAAACACTGGCACAGGTTGCCCAGAGAGGTGGTGGATGCCCCGTCCCTGGAAACATTCAAGGTCAGGTTGGAGGGGGCCCTGAGCAACCTGATCTAGTTGAAGATGTCCCTGCCCACGGCAGGGGGGTTGGACTAGATGACCTTTAGAGGTCCCTTCCAACCCAAACTATTCTACGATTCTATGATTCTATAATATCCTCATCAAAATCCATTATGAACAAGTTATCATTTACAATGACAACACAAAGCCAAGTTGTATCATGACCCTCATCTACTTAATTTAAGTTCTAAAATATGGTATTTGTACAATAGATTAATTCTTCTGCATAATTCCATAGAATTCCTGGGAAAAAATCTCAACACTGGGAGGAGGGAGAGAGCTCCATTTTGTCTATTCTGGGACCTGTCTTCCCTCTCATTTTATATGATGGACAAAAAAAGCCCTCTTCTCAAATTTTTCAAAACCGCTTTTAAAGATCACAAGAATTAAGAAACCTTCAATGAGTCATAGACATTTTCAAAGGTCTCCTAGCTCAGTCTTTCATCAAAAATAAATAGAAAATGAATTGACTCTTTAAAATAACATAAGCAAAGCAAAGGAAAGTGAACTTCAGTATTCACGACCTAATTTACATTCCCTGCTCATTCTGGCAACTCTTGTAGTTAACAGATGGTGCAAAACCAAATACACCTTTTGATTATAGGAAAAATGAAAAAAAGAGGTGATTTAGGAAATGTGCTCTATTAAGCAGGAGAAATTAGGACTGGTTCACTTGTATTACTAGTTTGTAACACAATTAAGCAAATTAGAGGAAATTGGGTGCCTAATTGCCTTTCAGGCCTCTAAAAATATATCCCGTTAGCCCCAGTTCAGGAAGAAGCTCTGTTCAAGAAATCATGCTGGATCCTAAATATCAATGTCATTGACTTCATTACTTAGCTCCAAACTCTCCAACAAATTCAAACCAGGCAGGTACCAGTGTGACATTATATAATTATTCAGGGTCAAACAGACTTTCAGATGTCTACTTCCTTCACTGTTTGAGCTCTGCATCAGACGTCATGAATATAAGAGGGTGTCCACCATTTCACAAAGGAGTTTCAGTGCTCAGCAGAGCATCCACGGCAACAGCTCCCCACAACTCCTTTCACAATCAAAGACTAACAACAATCAGCATTAACAGAAGAATCATCCTTATGGTCAATCCACTGACTAAATGGCCTTTCTGGGTGTCCTGATGGTGCCCTGCATTGTAGTGGAACCCTGACGGCCTTGCTGCAGTTGGGCAGCAGAATGCCAATTAGCTCTGACAGCACCAGTGATTACCTCTGATGACAGAGATGCTTCTGCGGGAATACCTCATTTACCACCCTTATGACACTGTGAGCTTTATTTCCCATTGCAGACAAGCCTAGCATCTTTTTCAGAATAGTAATGGCCATGGTCAGCATGCAAACCTTCCTTTTTAATTCTCTCTCTCTTCGTTTTCATTTTCATTTTCACATTCATAAGGCCCCACAGACACTTGGTATAAGCTTTCTAGAATGCAGGCTGGCTTCTCTCGTCTACAACTGAGGAAAACTGCAGTGGATATAAATGCAGGTTTCACCTATGAAGGCAAATTATGACTTGGTTTTTAGTTTTTGGTTTTGTTACAAGCTCCTACCTAGTCAAGAGAGCTGTGCAGCAGGCACATGTAATATTTCATTCCAAATCCAAGCCAGAACCTGGGGTCTTCTCAGGGATACATTAAGGCACCCAAAATTGTAAATTGACCTTCAGCCTCCATCAGACTTCCTTTTTACACTTTCTTTAAAAATACAGCTCTTCTGTGTTTCATTTCAAAGTGGAGTGTGTTGCTCATCACAACTTTGTAGTAAGCTTTTGAAGCTTCCCTCCTCTGCAGGAGTTAAATGAAAAGTATTAAAAGCATTAATTGCTTCATAACTGGCTAGTATCAAGAAATAAAATTACCTTCCAAATGTATTCCTGTTTCCTAGCACTTTTTGTATACATGAAGTACAATATTGCTTGAATCTGTCTTCAGCTGTCCTCCATGTTATCAGAAAGTTGCAGTTGGAGCTTTTAGTTTCTCTTTTCTGCCAGTCAGGGTAATTTATTTCTTTTTATTTATGACTCAGATCACTCTGTTAATTGGATGTTTTTCTGTTGATAACTCAAGAACAATATTGTTCATACCTGTTTCTCTCTCTCTAAAACTATCTTTTTTTTTTTTACCATAAATTTGCCTTCAGAACAGATTTTGCCGTATTACTATTTATGTGTGATAAAGGACCTGGAATGATTCATACTGCTGTGGTCATCTGGTATTTTGACTGAGTTTGGGGACAGGAATAAAACTGTCTTGCTTCTTAAAAAGTTAACTGTTCCAGCTTGATAATTCCACAGCTGTGAAACATGTTTCCATCACTTTCATCTGTTTTTCAAGAGAATGTCATGATCGTCACAAGTTTTGGGGTACCTTATTTATTCCGTTTAATTGCTTCAGAAGGTTTGTATGGTGCAAGAAAAGAAATAAAATTTCCCACTTCAGGAGATAAATAAGATTCATCCTGTTCAGGATTAGAATGGCAAAAGTAGTTTGTGGGATTTCGTTCTTGATATGGGATATCCTTGTAGGTCATTTGTAGGTAAGATCTCTGGACTTATATTGAAAGTCTACATTCATATGTTAAAATTAGTGATCTCCATTTTTTTGTCATTCTGCCAGGATGTGGTCTTTATGAATAATCTTGCGGAACAGGGTTTTTCTTGGGTTTTGTTATTTTTTAAAAAAAGAACAGTTGTCATCTTAAAAAGGTATGCACAGGGTGTTATGGTCTCATTCATTACTCTGTGATTAAGGAACAGACACATGGAACAAATGTCTTATGCTTTGTATGGTACTTGTAAAACATTTTTCCCGACCTTAGATACAAATACTGTACTATTCTGGTACCATGTCTTGTATATAACACTTTTTGGATCTCTTGTTACCATAACAACAGAATTAAAAGAGGGAGGAGGTTAATATCATAATTCATTTTTTCACTCTGTTTATTCCTTCATCTAAAGACTGTCTTCTTCACTCTGAAGATACTTACATTAGAGTTCAATTGGTGAAATATAAGTAATAATTATGCAGAGTTCAATATGAGGGGAGGGGGGAGTGGAGGGACAAGATTCAGCATTTTAAATGAGAACAGCAGATTTCTCCCTTAGGAACTGTATTTGTTCCACAAAAAGCAATTCAAGCAACCTCATCTTCTCTCTCTCTCTGTCTTTGTGCTTTTTCTCCTTCTTATGCAGATAAGGGTGCAGTTTGAAATTTCTTTAGGAGGGTGCATATGCCAGATGATAGAAAACAAACATTTCTAGTGCAAAAAGTTCCTTTATGTCATTTATAGGGTAAGCAGGTCTTCTCTTCCTCTGAAGATGTGGGCTGCAAATAAAGGAATATGTCGTGTATCACCTCAGATCTGGCAGCTTCACAAGACCAGCATCTGGGAAAGCAGTCACTATGCTTGGCATCATGTACAACAGGTCTGATGTACACTAAGAAATCTGTAAGAAACAATACACATAACTGTCCATTGGGAATAATTTTCAAGAGAATGAAACTGTCTTGCAAAGAAAGGTCTCATTCAACAGTTACGTCCAGTTAGGAATTCTATTTAAGATGCAAGTGACTCGGAAAAGATAAGACAAATGCTTGTTCTCTACACAATGTTAAATGCCATCTTCTGGACTTAAAGCCTCATGTGCCACTGCTCTTACAGAAAGTTGCTAACCAAATCTAAAATCTCAATGAGATTATGACCCTGTGAAATATATTTGAAATACAAGATACATGGTGTAACAATAAACCTGATGAGTCTTGTTTGTAACATGCAACATATACTTACATTAAGAACACTTCTTTTTTTAGAATTAATTTCATCACAAGGTGGCTGAAAATTCCACAGAGAACTCTGAAAAATAAAAACGGAGTAGAACTGTAGGACGTGTTACTCTCTCCAAGACGGTGACAAAATAAAACTGTAGGGGCTGCTTTATAAAAGACCAAAAGGAAAACTTATAATTACATTGGGAGAGAAACTGTTTTACTTATTAACTTTTATTTCTTTTGTTCATACTTTGTACTTTTTAAAACCATCTCAATCATAAGTGACTTAAATATAGAATGAAAAAAATACTTTCTCATGGTCATTCTGCTTTTTTCTTTTCCTTGTGGTGGCGGTGCTCTGTGCAGGCAGCCGGGAACTCAGACTTGTACATCAGCTCTTGTTTTTACCACTTGTTTGCTGTGCATCTGTTTACATTGCTGTGTATTAGTATAAGGATCATTTCACAGCATCTTATTTGCAGGAATCAGGGAGTTTACTTTTCCTTCTGGTCCATAACAGCACAGAGAGATGGCAAATACCGTGGTTATTCTACTGCTACACACCACCAGTACAGTAAAGGTCCTATAGTGGGAATAATTTGCCATTCAAGATAGGAGCCAATAGAAAATTGTTACTTCTTAGACTGCTTTTCTGATGGAGCTAGAAACAGTCTAACACAAGGGAATCTGCAACTCAGAAATTTTCCCACTTGAACCAGAACCATCTGTAAAACAGGTGAAAAACATATTCAAAAGTTCTCACAAATTACTTCACATCTGCAAAGTGATATGATGGCCATGTCTTTGTGTTACACCACATGCAAAATATTCTTTATATTCTTTATATACTCTGAGGGCTGAAGAAAACAATTGAGGCCAACACACTGCCACTTTCTCTGCTCTTTTCATGCTGAGCAAATAGCAGCACTGAACATAGTAATCACTAATCAGGGTCACATCAAAGTACTATAATGTCTCCATATTCTAAATCGCTTCCAGTGTATTTAATTCTGTTTATATTCCACCCTTGTAGCTTATTTTCTTTCTGTTGTTTACAGAATAGACTACTAAGAGTATGTTAAGTAATTAATGAGTTATAAAGGGTAAAATTGTTACGAAATCCTAAATCATTTAAAGCCAATTCACAGATCCCAGAAAGCTCAGACTGAGGAAAATAGAATGTGATGAGAACTGCAGTTTAATTTGTAGACATTGAACTATGCTTTTAAATATAGTTACATTTAATATAAAAAACCTGACAGTAGTTTGACTTTCTAGTAAATACTAATTGTCATTAGACTGTATAATAAAATATTATTAGGAAATAAATCAAAAAAGTAGTAAAAAGAAAAGTGCAAAGCAATTTCAGCCCTGTTGTGCTTAAACATTGCACAGCATTTTATCTCTCAGTGCAAAATTTCTTTCTCTCCCCTGTCTTCTTTTCACATCTTTTTGCCCTGAGCACTCTGACATTGCTGCGTGGTCATTTGGGTTTTATTTGTTGTTCATTTAATTGCAGATTATCTAAGGGCATTAAAGCGTTATGATTCATTTACTAGAGAGAAATGCAAGTTGAATCACTTTGCAACAATTTGTTTTGCTGTAGTATAATAGCCATGTTAGGGCATTTTTTGTTAAGACATCAGTTCATTCTGTAATCTGTGCTATTATCATACATTATACCACACTATATAATTTATAAATTGTGGAAGTAATTATTACAAATTCATTCTGTGTTAACTGAGTAGACTGCTGTGCACAGTGCTTCAGCAAAGAAACAGGGACCACAGGCCTAGATTCAGAGTCAAGCTCAGCATTGCCACACCTAATTGTCATCAGTTTATCTCCCTATGCTATATTTGCAATGCCTCAGAGTGGCATACACCAGAGAAAACAGGCTGAACGTGTTACACAACCAACAGGATAACTGTCCTTCCCATTTTCTGCACCTTGGTCTTTTCTATAAGCATAGCGGTTTATTTCCTGACTCTTCTTTTGGAGTTATGAGCCACAACTCTCCCTTTCTTAGAGTATCTGTTGTTCATAATATTATCTTTTTTTCACATAAGTAAAAGGGCGCATGGAGGGGCTTACATGGCAATTCCTGCCCCAGTTAATAGTTCATTATAAAAATATAATTAATCACATAGCGAACCTTTACAGGGTTTGTTTCTTATGTTTCTAATTGGTTTCTAATAATAATATCATTATTATTATTATTATCACTATAATTATTATGAATAATGATAATAAACACTATTATTATTATATGACAGCAACTCAAATACATCAGAAGGAAGAAATATGGAGTCAGCACTACATGAGCTGCTGACACATTTTCTGTGGGACTAACAGTGAGCAAGTGGAGGGACAACCTAGCTTTTCCATTGGATAGGCCACATGATTAGTCCTTTAAAAACTGACATTTTAAATCTTCACCCTCTCACTTCTGCAGACAAATAAAAAAGGTAGTTCAAAAGGCAAACATAAGACTCTTATTTGGAAAGACAAGAAGATGTAGGGCACAGTGAAACAATCACAGTGTCAGAAGAACACAGAAAGTGAATATAGATGTTCAAACCATAGTGGAAATTTCAAAATGCCCAAAGCTCAGAACAACATGGTTATAAAAATATAAAAGCAAAAAGTATTGCAAGAGAAAACAGCACAAACATTTCAAGCATCAATAAGTTCAAGTAAGGTTCTTGGAGATCTTCCATCATACAAATGAGATACTCAGGAGGAGATTGTTTTGAACACCAATTCAAAAGTTTTTTGTACTTTCGTTTTATTTTTTTACTTTTCCCACAGGTTTGATGCTTGTGAGGAAGCACGCAGAGCTGTGCACTGTTGTGGGGTGAGAGTGGTTCTTTACGCTCACCAACAGAGCTGCCAAGCATCACCATTTCCATCTCAGTCATGCCTTTGGCAGCCCCAGCATGCTTTCTTGCAGCCCCGCTGAACTACCATGAATCCAGCTGTGTTACAGGAGGAACCTAGAGCCCCTACTCCTATCTGTCAGAAACTGCTGTTTGATCACTGCTGTGTGATTAATGAGTAATTTATTTGTTGCTCAGAAAGATCTGGGACTTTTTTTTCTTTTTCCAAATACTAAAATCACCATAGAGTATGGGTTCTCTGTGTGTGTGTGTGTGTGTGTGAAAGTCAGGTGTTAAAAATCTTAATTAGCATTGAACTCTGCAAATACTTTTGTCAGAAGGGGGGAGACTTCAAAGTTTCAAAACATTTTATTCTGAAATCATGCAAGTAAAATGTTTTGACATTTTCAAAATTAAATGCTTCATTAAAGAAATAGTGAAACATTTCATTTTAAGAAACAAACCCTTCCAACTTAGAATTTCATAACTCCCTCTCCATTTAAAAAATGTCTTCGTTAGAAGAAAAATCAGAAGGACATTAAATAATCCAGAACTGAAACAAAATATTTTTTTGTTCGACTCAAGCTGATATTTTAATGTTTTTGTTCTGTTCCATTGAAAACCTTAAAAAATTTCCCCAGCACCCTTTTACCTTGACTGGTTCCTGCTTGTTCTCCCACCCAACCACTGATGTGAAATGCATTAGAGATCCAGTTTTGAGCTTTAACTTTTCTTCTTGTCCTTATGTTTACTATTTTCCTCTTGTTTATTCTTCTCTGTTTCCTGGAATAAATGTTTGATTTGATTTAAAAACTACTGAAACTCTTTCTCTTTAGCTGAATACCCCTTAATCACTGTACTTGCCCATTTGCTTATGTGCTTGGCAGAGAGATGTGGCTTCAGTTATGGTCTGCAGTCCACACCGGGACAGCAGTTACACATGAAGAAAGGGGTTTGTGGTTCTGCCAATATCTGGAGTCGGAGTAGGCTGCAGAGAACAACTTATATTTATACTTTTTTTAAAAATCAGATCTATGTGAAGTATTTCTAAGATGCTTGTTGCCTGCATTTCTCCAGCTTTCACCAGCCAACCTGCCCAGCTGCAGCCTAGTCACAATCCCAGTTTCTGATCCATGGTCACCGAACTGTCCCATCCTTCCCAGTTTCTCAGGCGGTGAGAAGCAAATTTCTTTCTGCCTAAGAAGTGGCCCCTCAAGCATTCTTTTATTCTTCTACCCTAACGAAGAGCCAGCAGGAATGTAAACCACTTTTAATCAGTTTTTAATCAACTGGCATTATATTTTCTATGGTTGAAACAGGTGCTTGATACCATTGAGCCCCCTTTGTCACTGACAGAAAATAAATTACTCCTTAAACCCCAAGAAGTACTTCCCACGATTCAGAGGGCACCAAGACCACTTTCATTTCGGACTTTCTACACAAATGAGCAAGATGACCCTACCTCCTGCAGCTGTCAGGCAGACAGTCTTTCACTAGCAAGATACTCACTATGGAAGACTCATGTGAACAAAGAAAGAGCCACAAGATGCTGAAATTAAAAAAAAAATAAAAGACATAATATGCAATGAAAATTGCTTTTTAAAAAAAAATTTGTTACATATTTTTCACAGGATGATATGGCTTCGATCTACTATGTTCTATAAGAAATCAATGGTGTAACCTCATTTTGTTCTTCTGGACATGCTGAAAAGCCATTTCTATGATAAGATTTTGAAAGACAGTTGAAATTCTGTACCCGACAGGAGGTTACAGGCAGTGTTTTTAAAATCTGATTTATTCTCAGTTAATTATTTTTGGACAGGGACAGTTAGTTTGCTAACTGGTCATTGCTCACAAGTGTAAGGTGTTGATGACTCACTCTGACATGGTGCTTAAAGTTTTTTTTTAATATTGGTCTCTGATTGTTTTAATTGTAATTTAAAATCTAAATGTGGAAGGTTGCATTACAGCTGAATCATCTTTACTGATTGGGTAAAGAGTTTCTTTTTAGTCCTGTGAATTTCTGGAAGGCTTAAGGAGCAGTTTTTGGGCACAATTGCCAGAAGTGTGCCAAACACAGTCATTTTTCTATCTCTGCACACAAAACTTTGCATCAATATATAAGGATATAAAGGCTGTCTTTCACCTCCTCCCACTCCAAAACTGGAGGCCTGCCCTTGTGTATGAAGTAAAAGATTAAGCCAGTAGAACTGACCCACAGCTGGCAATTTTAATCTGATCTAGCAGATCTCCTGCACATACCTGCCTGCTCACTACAATGCAGTTTGCAGGGTAGTTAAACTAAGTTCAAAAATGTTGAATGAGGTAAGAATATGTGCCAGGGTTTGGAATGCAGGATGCATCTTGTGCGCATCTTTGGAGGTTACATATGGCTATACATGCAGCACTCGTCCCTGTGGCATTTTGTATGGCTGCTGCAGGATAATGGTAGGGTAAAGGTGAGCTGGCATACAAGCAGGAGAAACTGGCATGCGTTGTCCTCCTTCTGTCCCATGCAAGTACATAAGGCCTGGATATGCTTTGCCTGGGAGTTACCAACTCCAGGCATAACAACAGCAAGCTTTGTTGAAACAGCAATCTGAGCAAGGTGAAAATGGCAGGTGTCAGCTGAAGCAAACTCTGCTATAAGATTGTGTCACAAGACTGCCTCAATGCAAGGCCACTGCCATGGAAATCTATCACAAGGAATGGATTTTTCAATGGGAAAATCCATCATCGGCAGTGGAGATGAATTTATTACAGGTGATGAATATTTACAGAATGGAAATTTTTATAATAACCACAACCTCTGGCTCCCAAAAGCAGCAAGACAGCTAGAGAACTGAAGTAGTTCTGCCTTTTTTTCACTCAGGTAATTATCCATTAACAGAAGGCACTCTTTCTCCTTACCACCAGTTAATAGCAGGTAGCAACCATTTTGCAGGTGGCATAAAGCTAATACAGCTGAGGTAGTACAACAATATCTATTTGTTTATTTATTGACTGATTCTGTAGTTTAATAAGGAAAAATCTATTGAACTCCAGACTTCTGTGATATGAATGATAACATTTTTGCCATTCCTTTTCTATTCCAATATTTTGCTAAATTTTCTGTTTAAAATCATCCATCACAGAGTTATTGCCAAAGGATTCTGCAAAAAGTGAATGGAAAAATTGTTTTGCACGAGAGCGACTCTCTTAATCAATAGAAGAGCAAAACGATTTCGTTTTCTGATACATTCATTATAGGATGTCTCCAACCTCCATTTGCCTGTATTGATGCTTCCTAAATGATGAAAGGCTGCTTTTATCATGAATTGAAATTTCAATTTCAGCAGTCAGTACTGTTCCTCGGGTGTAATTGTACCCATATATGAGGAGTATATCCTCTTCTTTTGCAGGTATTTTTCCTGTATTTTTATTTGTTTCTTTAGAGAATCTGAGTGAGGAGGAAAACAAAGAGAAGAAATCAATAGTCCAGTGTATTTCAATGAAATCTAAATATCAGTCTGAATAATCCATAGATACTAACATGAATTCCTGAACATGAAAAGTCACTTTCAAAAGTACAGTTTTAAAGACTGCTTCCAAACATAGAAATCAGTGCAATGAAAGAGAAGCTGTAAAATGCCTAAGAGCTCAATATTGTTAGGTGACTTAAGCACTTAAAAGCCTAAATCTCATTGAAAGTCAGTGGGGTTTAAACTCTTAAGTCACCTCTATATTTGAAATTTGGGCTAACAAATCACACAGAAAGCTCAGGAAATTTCACCCATGGGCACTGCAGCAGCTGTGCAGGAGGACAACATCTCTTTTGGAGCATATGATTCCTGCAGTTATGGTTTTAAGAGTTTTATGAGAACTCTAGTTTATTTGTAACCCTTTTAATACTCTTCTGAAAGCTTTAAGAACTGAGCCTGAATTCAGAATAATTCAGAAGGCAGTAATGCTGCCTTCTCCATCCTGCCCTCCACTTGCATAAGAGGTGCGGAAGACAGGGTCATTTGAAAGAATCCAAATGCATGTGTCTGAGGCAGAGCTTTGGCCAAATACCACCTCATTTTACTTCCATGCCTTACCTGTGTCTGCAGTTAGAAAATGGAAATTTCCCACATGTTTTCAATGTAATTACTTGGGGTTTTTTAAAACAAAATAAAACAAAAAAAACACAAAAAAACCCCAAACACACGCTTTATCAGGGGTTTGATAACATTGTTTTGTATATTACCTGTTTTTTCAACTTGTTAACCTCTGTTTAGTTTCTGATCTTCAAGGTCTTGAACTTCTTCAAGACCTTCATTTTGGAAGGCCAAGCACGCCATGAATAGAGCTGGCTGAAAATGTGTTCAGAACCATCTATAATTCTGCATCTGGCCATCACTGAGAAAATCCCATAAGGGGAAAAAAGAGAGAAGGAAAATGCTCCATGCATGCTCCATGCATAGAGCTGTACCAATCAAAAGCTGTAATTTAGTGCTTCAAACACTCACGTGGGCTAGAATAATAATAATAGGGCAAATCTGGACTTACAAAATATACTTGGAGCAGCCAACAGTTGCCTTCTTCCTTGTGCTGTAGGGTTCTGGACAGCCGTCTTCCTGAGAACATTGCTCAGTGAGGATCCCTGAAGTTTTCTTCTGGTCTTGGAAACCACACTGAAGTGTGGAGCTCATGCCCAAACCTTGCTTTGCTTGGAGCTGAAATGCAGCCAAGGCATGCACTCAGAACTTGGACCTGGGAGGGACTCCTGGTGTCTGCATTTCAGATATCATCTCACTTTTCAGGTAGGAATTTTGCCTCATTAGCTAGTTCAAATGAAATATTATCAAAATCGGTGTGTTTTTGAAAACATATGTTCTTTTCAAGGCCAGCATTATACTAAGAAATATCCAAAGAGTAAGTACTGCCTCCAGTAAGAGGGTGACAAAGAACAGTAGGTGTATGGTAAGAGTTTTGAACTTTTTTAAATGGGAGTGTATATAAATGCAAATGTTTCTTTCGTGGTGTCCTAAAACTTTATGTGGCCACAGAGCAAAAGCTTTACATAAAAGTTCTCAGTTATCTGGGATACAATAGTAACTCAGCAGAAGATTATGCCTTAGGCATGTTTGTGTGGCTCTCATGGGAACAGAACATCTGCAAACCCATACATACAGACACAGAGGTACACACACAGCACAGGAATGGCTAAAGTGGACTATTGCCTCCAAAGATATTCTGTAGCATTTTTTTCTGATCATTGCATGACCATAACCATTACACAGTTCTCAGTCTTCCCCAAAAGTGGCTACTTTAAATTGAACAGAAATAAGTGATCAGATCTTAAACTGACCTCTAACAGTGTAGCCTGCAGGTATGCAGAGAATCAAATATCACAAAGAATCACAAAGAATACAGATTTATACTTGGGAAGAAAACCATTCAGGCTAACTAAAAAAGGCTTATGGTACTTTCATTAAATACGTACTATCCCTTTTCATGAGATTAAAAGAAAGATGAGAAAAAAGAGTCAAAGTGAAAAGGAGGAAGGAAAGAATAAAGCAAAAAGAGTGTTTATTTCAAGAATTCTTTCATATAATCTAATAGTACAAATGAATTTCTTTTAAAGGAGATAAATTTTTCAAGGACTGAAACAAGAAATGAATCCTAAAGGAAATGTCTTGAGGATGACTGGGAAAGGATACTATTCTTGAAATTACATAAACAAAAGGCTTTTTTCTGCTAAATACTCCCCATTTCTTCCTGTTTCTTTCTATTGTATACAATGACTTCTTGTGCATCAATCTCTTGCACCAACAGACAATTGTCTGAAGGAAAGTTTGATTTTCTGCAGCAAATGATAGATGCTTCAGTCAGCTGGCAGACATAAATAAACTGTAGGCAGTGATCCATATTTTTTGTTTCATTACTTTCAGTTCTATGTGCTAATTTCCTCCTTATTTAAATGGGACTAAATCCAGGTCCCAAACAGTGAGGTATTATATTTTATGCAAAACAAAGTAGCTAACTGATACCTGGTGTTATCTAAACAAGGTTCCCTGCAGAGCTCTGTGCTCCTTACTGTTGATTTGCTATGCTGATACATGACCTGGGAGCATGTTACAATTTTTTTTTTTGTTTTCAGACCATATCGGAAAGGGTAGGAGCATCAAGCTTTGTCCACTGGTGTGTTAATAGGCAAGTGGAGAGATGGCAATGGGCAGGAGGGGCAACCTGTGGAGGAGCAGCCTGTAGAGGAGCATGACCCACCTCACTGTGCTTTATGCAGCAAATCAACTAGTTGATGTAGGTTCAGAGTGGAACATGAGTTCACTTTACAATCATCGGGCACAGCAGCACTGTCTGCTGTTTCAGAAACCATACTGGCACCAACAACCTCTGAAGAGCTAGGGGGAGCAACCATGCTTTGATCCCTTAAGAGACACAGATTTTTAAACGGTTAGATGCTTACTGTATAATTTTACAAACCCTCTTCCATCAAATAGATCAATGCATTCTTTTAAATGTTTACTGCAGCCTGACTTAAAGTGAAGGATGGATGGTGACTGTACCAGGGAGTAACCTGAAATTTAGGAAGACAGCCCTGTTCTTAATAGTTTCCTGTGTGTGAGTGGCAAAGTTTATTACGCCAGTGAAATCTGCCTGACCTCTGACAGGTAGTTTACATGCCCTTAACCAGGAAAAAAGTCCAACCCCATATTCTGTGGTCCTGTTCCTGCAGGGAGCTGACCTCCTGGGCAGGACAAAGGGTCCTGCCATTGTGTACATGTCATTGAGCTACCGGCCCATGCATTTCAGTCCTGCTGCCTATCAGGGCTTTTCTGCATGTCATGCTGGGGAATGGTGGAGGTGATGCTCCTCCTTGGAAAGATTCCTCTGAATGATTCCCCTTTTGTGCTTGTAAAGAAGAGGAGGGAGTGATGTTCCTCCTTTCTTCTCCTGTCTCGTCAGCAGAGCTCATCTTCTCAAGTTTTACACTCAGGAGCTAAATTAGTGAACATGATGTACCAGTAAAACTTGGAGAGTACCTTGAAAACTTAATAAAGAACACAGTAAAGTTAAAAAAATTATCTTTGAACTTAGATGCTAGTTTTATTGCCATTCTGAGAAGTCAGAATAATTAAAAATTAGTTAATTAGAATATATTCAGATTATGAAATTTTATATTACCTTTGTGCTTGACCTGCAATTTCTGAATGGAATGTTACAGCATACCTATTTTCTGTGTGGTATTACGAGTACAGATTTTGCATGTATTTCCTGTCTCAAAAGTGGTGTGGGTTTGGGGTGGATAGTATTTTATACTTTTCCTAAATGGTGACTACATTTGTATCAAAACCTCTGAAAATTAAGAAATTAAGTTCAAGTCCAAATTCAAACATTTGCTAAAGAAGGCTTATGGTCAAAATAGTCCCTGCCCTAAACACTGGTCTCTCTAAGTCGTGTCCCACATCCTCCCTCCGCCAACACAGAAGCCTGGTCTTCAGAGACTGCAAAGCCTTGTCTTCTGTAAGGCAAAAAATCTGAATAAGCTGGCACCAGTGAATTGCTATAGCAGAGATCAGCCCACCTGCCAACACTTTACCCCGCTAGACTAGTTACTCCAGACATTTTTAAACAGCTTGTTACCACTTTCCTTTTGTCTGAAGATGTTTCACCAGGAACATGATCTTTGCTCAGCCCCTAAGCAAGCCCTGTGGGTAAGTTTCTTGTAATGGCAGAAATATACTGTTGTGGTCCTTCTGAAACCTTTTTCTGAAGTTTCTGGGCATTGTAGTTTGCACGGAGTGCCAGTCTCTAGCCACAGTGACCCTGTTCAGACTGACAGACTGGCACATTGGCTAGGCAGCAGATTTAACTTTCACTCTGAATAACTGTTTAAACACTGTTTTCTAAAAAAGTCACCACGACGTAGAGAGCGCTTGAAGTCAGCTGCAAAAGTAAGAGCAACTAGGGAAAAATCAGACTTGGTTTTCTGTATGCACATGAAAGGTCTTATAATTATCACACCATGGGAATTTGAGGGGCTGGAAGATGAGCCCATACAACCACAACTTGGATCAGATACTTTACTTATGTTCTTGAAGTCATAAAGCATTTTTCAACACAATCTGACCTCTACTGGAAAGTCTTACCTGCTGCCTCTACATGAATTCTACCAATACATAAAAGAAAATAACAACTCTGGCAGAGTCATTTGAGTAACAGTTTATATTATGTCAATTACCAGTGCTTAGTTGATTCCAAAAAGATACTTAGTCTGCATCACATGTTATATCCGTGGTCTCCTCCCAAGTAACATTCTTCATCATATTTTGTGTCCAAATAATCCTGGCAATGCTTGCCCATTTGTAAAAGTATAGACTGTTCTGTCAATGTATCTAAGCAGAGGAAGCCAGCAGTTTCCAAGCTTGCAGAACAGCCTTTCTTGGTTGTTCTCTAGACCATTTCTTAGAGATTTAAAATAGGTCTCTAGTCTTTGCCTGTAGTTGGCAGAAGGGTCTTTACTGGAACAAAATATAACCTTGTGTGATAGTTACAGCCACACAACTCCAGCAATTTCAGACCAGCGGGCAGTTTCCATGATATATGGAGAAAGGTAGCATCCCTTACACTACTGAAAGATCACTGCTGTTCTTTTGTAACTATGGTTTTACAGAAATTCATGGGTGTGGAAGAACCAATGACATGGTTCAATTTAAAGCCGCACATAATGTTTGTAGAAAGAGAAGGTGTTCACCAAGACCAAGTTCTTTTTGTGTCATTAAGTTCACTTCTTTAGTTTTACTTCTTCAAATTTACCTACAGTGACTATGAAATACATCAAATCAGATATGTCTAACCATGTGGACTTGAATGCACACCAAATATATACGGTACCATGATTCTATTTACACTAGCACGAACAGGAGAACAGACTTTGTTGATCCCTGGCTACATTTTCATATTTCCATTTCAGTAAGTTCTAAAGCAATTCAAGAAATTAATAAGTTTAACAGAAAATGTTTACAGTGTCATGTCTAGCTCCACCCACAGAGTTCCATCCACAGACATTTTTGAAAGAAGGGATCGAATTTTGGTCAAATCATGTGTTACACAGGTTACGACCATTTTTTCTGTTTCAGGATCCATTCCATTTGATTCTGATTATATATCATTGCTTTTTTAAAATGTCCTTGATGCTGACGCTGTGTGACTTAAGGATGCCTTCTACGTCTATTCAGTTTATCTATTTAACAAACACCAAATAACAGTTACAAGGACAAATCCTCCATCCAACTTAAAAATTCAAACTTTGTTCCAACTGCTAAGCAAAAATATGTAACCTTCTTCCTCATGAGTACATTTTATGAAGCATCTGATGTATTACACATGTTTTCAGAAACCTATCCATAATGTAATTTACAAGTAGATTACTTGAGAAAGTGTATGAAACAGCAGGAAAATGGGCACATCCAAATTCATTTCCTCACTTTTTAGAGTCCATTATCAATGCAATGATGTTTTTATTAAACTGCTATCAAAGATGAATTTTCCATAAAAGCAGTTGTTTTCATTTTTCTTAATTGGAAACAGCATGAAGTGTTACCCACTCTAACCCAGACAAACTGAAGGAGAGAGCAGTCCTCAGTTTGTGTATCTGGAGCATTAAGCACATTCTTCACTCAAACATCACAGACTAACAGAATTATTGTGAACAAGCTGAAATTTTAAAAATATTGACTAAAAATCAGAGGGTGACAGTAGCAGCATTCAGACTTCAGATTCACTGGCAATTCAGTATAAGAATATTTAGTATACATATTAAGCAGTGGATATATCAATAACACAGGTGTACAGTGTAAGCTTCTGTTTTTCTATTACAAATGACCTTGTGCTACAGATTTCTGGAATTTCCCACACTTTTAGGCATTCTATTGAAGATAATGTCTATTGCATTAGGTATTCATCACGTGTTCATGCACAATATTAACTAGAAGCCACTAACACAGACGAAATGAACCTGCTTTCTCTGCTTTCTGATCATTTAAATACTTCCTTTTAGTTCAACAGGGGAAGCAATATGTGAGACAAATGCCACAGTATAAACACATAATTACTTACTGGGACTCACAATGGTGTCAGCTCTTAATGGGTTTTGCAGTCAGAAAGAAGCATTACTGGGGAAGTTTACAATCAAACTGTCTGTGGTTCAGATGTGTACCTCTTTCAGTTACAAATACTTATTTACTATGGTAAATCCTTTTTCCTAGGAACCTCCCTTCACAGAACAAGAAGAAAATCAAAGAGACCAAAAGCACACTTTGCCCTCAAGGAAGACATGGTGATGCAACTAGCATGGTGATGCCACTACCATGGTGATGCCATTCTCATGCAGTCTCTTGTTCTATCTTCTTCTTTCTAAACTAAAAGTTATTGTTTTACTAGTTAATTTAATTACCTGTGGATGCATCAGAAGGTGCCAGTGCAAAGCCTGAATTCCACTCCAGGTGGCTAGGAGGTGCTAGAAGGGCAGAAGGATTTTTGAAGCCATAAGGTGAATATATCTGACTCCATGACTCTATAGTTTAACTAAATAGCGTAAGAATAAATACCAAGCCCTCTGTGAGCTCACGTTGCTAAAATTATGGCTGAATAAAAGACAAGGATCTGCAAATCCTGCAAATAGTTTCCCCCAGCCTCTCCTGGTGAGAAGCCAGCACTAGATCCAGAGTCTGAGGTAAAACTCTAAAACTGCTGTTGCTCTTTCCAGGAGGTACTGAATGAACCTGCAGCTCCCAAACTCCCCTCAGAAACATTTCCCAAAACAGCTGTATACCATGGTTAACTGGGAACCACTTCATTGGCCAGCTACATGAGTTGTTCTTGGAGGACAAGAATAATGGAAGCATGTATTTTTCCCTTAGATTACAGTGACTACAGTGCAAGCTGTTGCTTTGAACAGACGCATCAGTTAATATAAATCCCCAGTACTAGGACTTTTGTTTTTCAAAGTGCATTAAAATCCTTCCTTTTATTGAAGAAACAGCTTGATGGGATCCACATCCTGCTATTGCCATATATTCCTTTACTTTTATAAGGGACTCACATGCTCAAGAAAACCAAATATTGGCTTTGTATGGCTTCCAGATAGCTTATCTTGGCTGAAACATTACCTTGCCTGGACATATTTCTTTGTGGTAGAAGCACCAAATAAAGCCAACAGAACAATCTATGGTTACTCAGCACAGAGTAGGGTAGAAAAGTGAAAAATCAACATATACCTGATACATTATAGCTACTTGTAAGTATGGCCTGTCTCTCCCTTGTGGCTTCATACATACAAGAGGTTTCACATTTGGTCAACTAATCATTTCCAAATTCTATTCTCAGACATAACTGAAAAATCGAGTGTATTTTTAGGTATCAGGCCACAAAGAAAAAAAATATATTGTGTGTAGGTGATGCTAAGAGGTTTTTGGTGGCTAACTTTCTTTTTGAACCATCCTTCTTTCACTACAAATGAATAATCTGTGTTCCCTTTCATTCTGCAGAAATAAGGCAGCAGGAGGTTTTTAATCAGCATCTGGCCTATTCCATAGCTGCAGCTCCTCTGGGTTCTGCCACCGCTGGCCCTGAGTAGTAACAGGAATGAAAACAACTGCCTAGCAGGGAAGTAAAAGATCTGGTGGAATAGGCACTTGCAGTTATTCTCATTATTTTTAAGGTAACTCCATAGAGGCACTTTGTCTTAGAATTAACAGTTGCACAACTTAAAATGTGGTTTTAAACTAAAGACATCGAGGGGCTTGTGCCAACACTGCTTAGTGATGAGCAACACTGGCAAGTGCTGCTGAGATTTCCAGATCGTTTCCTGTGGTCACCAGTGGTATAGCTGTGGCTAGTCTCCCTAGTTTCCTTGTGGCTAGTTCTAGTCTTCCTTGCCACCCAATTTTGCAAAAATTGAACAAGCACAAAATTAACTAGGTAAGGCATTTTAGTACTCACTCATTAAATAAGTATTTGTAACTGAAAGAGGTACACATCTGAACCACAGACAGTTTGATTGTAAACTTCCCCAGTAATGCTTCTTTCTGACTGCAAAACCCATTAAGAGCTGACACCATTGTGAGTCCCAGTAAGTAATTATGTGTTTATACTGTGGCATTTGTCTCACATATTGCTTCCCCTGTTGAACTAAAAGGAAGTATTTAAATGATCAGAAAGCAGAGAAAGCAGGTTCATTTCGTCTGTGTTAGTGGCTTCTAGTTAGTATTGTCAGAACAAAAAATAGGCACCTGACTTGTTGACTTGCAAGCTAGATAAAAGTTTAATTCAGAAATCAAACAAACAAAAAAAAAAAAAAAGAAAAAGGAAAAAAGAAGGTATCAGGAGATTTCATTAGAACTAAACCATAAAAAAAGTGAGGGTAGATAAAATATTTGTTCCTACAACTACAGAAAAATCTTTCATGCCTTTACCATGTCCTCCTGCATTTTTAAGCTAAATTTAAATTTAACTTTTTAAGATTCTGAAATGCTTTGTCCTCCCACCTTTTGTTTTTGGTAACTAGGATCACAATATGAAATGCGAAAGTAGAATAAAGAAATATATTGCAGAGTATTTGACAGAACAAGTGTAAGTCCAGTGAACATCTTTCAGATTCAAAGTTACGTTTGAACTTCAGGACCATGCTTTTTTAAAAGAAAACACATATGCTAAAACTCTTACCTCAGGTTTTGGAATTAATGACCTCCAGCAGCTCCCACTAACTTTAGTTAGCTTAATGTAAGACATGTGTGTGATTCATCTCTTTCATTCATTTCCTCTGTAGACATGGTCCTGATAGGTACAAAAGCACTGCATAGGGGGTATACACTGCAGGCAGAACTTGGGGTTATTTTGGATATTCCTGGCAAGTACTTCCCCCCTAGATTAAGGGATTTATAGCTCAACTATATAACTGTGATTCCTTTCTGAAAAAAAGTGGAGGAAAATGGTAGCTCTTCAGATTAAACTGAAGACTGTGTAGCACAATAGTAAGTTTGGGATTTAATACTCTACCTGCATTTTCCAAACCTGCACCCTTCCACTGACATCTTTCAGCCCGACCTCAACAGTCCTCCCCATCTTGCTTGTGTATGGACCGTAGGGGTAGTAGTTTCTTCTCTGTGTTGCTTTTCAGCACCTCAGTATTCCAGCTACTCTAGAGCCAATGCAGACAGCACATTTTGTAAGCCATTAGAGACAGCACATTTTATAACCTTTTATCATGGTAAGTCTGAATATTGCATTTTAAACTATTTAGCTTATAGATTGATAAATTATGCATGCATTAACTCAGTTAACTCTATTAACACCTTAACACAAAACTAATGGAATAACTGAATTATTGATAAGCCACTTCTACATAATTATATGAAATTATAGCTAGGAGCAATGCAACTTAGGGATATGAACTTGTCTTTCTGAATCTTGATTTTCAGTCTGTAAGGTATCTCTACACATGAAAGGATCCTTAAGCATCTGCTTAACTTTGAGAAAGTCTTAAGCACATGTTTAGGTAACTTCCAAAGCTGAAACAGATCCTGGTCAGTGTATAAGAGAGAGAAAGAGATCCTGCAGGAATAACATTAGTGATTCAATAGGTGGCACTCTACATTATCGACTAAATGATTCAGCTTAGTGCAAAGTGTGGAAGGGCTCATTTTTCAACTGAGATACAAACTAAGGGTTCACAATGACTCCTGGCTTTTATAGCTCTCATGGCAATTTGAAGGTACTGGTACTGTGGAAAACTGTGTATCAGCTGGGCTTTCATGCTGTGCTATTTGAGTAATACTCAGTTTCAGTCAGTGGATAGTTCTACAGTGTAGTAGGAACAATTATATGGTCCTAAAGATGTTTCAGCTGTGGATGAAACAACTCCCAAGCACAGTCTGTATTTTAGCACAGGCCAGAGAGCAGTCCCAATAACCACTTTACATGAAACTACACTGATCTAGAGAGGAAGCTGCCTGAACGGCAGAGGTGTGGCCCAGAGGACGAGCCCTCACACTGTGCAGTTTGCTGCCTGAGACATAGCTCACCAGGAGAGGAGCTTTGTGATACTGCTGGATTCGGCACCACACTCCACACTGCCACACAGCGTGGGACATTCCAGAGCACTGCTGCAAGCAGCCTTTCCAGGGAAATGGAAAAGCAGCTACTCTGAGTACTGCAGCATTATAGCTGACAAACATAGGCCATATTTGTTAGGAAAAGATTATTAAACTTGCATGCTAATAATGCTGGTTATTCTTTAAATACCAGAATTAAAGCTGTCTGTACAATCTTTGTTTAAACACATTTATAGTATCGTATACCAGGTACAATTATGCACTATTTTTCCTACAATAGGCAAGTCATTTCCTTACCATGTAAGCAGTGGCCCTTATGAAGTCCTTCACCTTGCTCTGAGTACCAGCCCAACTCCAAACTATTTTCTGGTTAATTAATTTCTTCTTAGATTTCTCCTATCATGTAAGTTCAGAATACTGCTGCATTTACACCCCTCACACTGAAACAGATATTTCAAGACCAGTTTCCTCATATTTCCATTGCATCAGTGTTAATGTTGTAGGCTTTTTACTGAATGTCATTATAAAAGGTTGTCTGCAGGACAAGATCTTTTTCCATCCTAAGCCCTAACAAAGGTTATTGAGTTTGGTTCTTTAAATCTTTTAAATCATTTTAGCAGTTGCCAGTGCATGTAGCTATGCTGGGGGTGGGGGCGGGGGGTGGGGGGGATGGGGGGGGCAGGTTATCCCACCAGAAAGTGAACCTGGAAGCAAGAAGCCAGATACTCCTCTACTTTCTACTTTGCACAATCGTTTCACTGGTGCTGGTCATTACAGTGTCAGACGCTAATATCTTATGATCACTTTGCAAACCTTGTAGTTATTCAGCAGCAGGGACTTTGAATAAAGTCAGTATAAGTCACTGTGGATGCAGTTTTGCAATTGCATTAGGCAGTCTCTACAGGGCCATTGAAAAGGACGGTTCCACTCCTCTCCCATCTTTCCCTGCCCACTGCACTAGTGTTAGACGAGCAACCTGGCCCAAGGAGCTGCGCTGCATTAGTGTTCTTCCAATTTCCTGCTGCCCAGTGGCCTTAGCTTCCTAAACACAGGAAAGCAGCAGAGCAAAAGTGGAGGTGGAAAGTTTAGTGTGACAGTAGTGTAGTGGCCAGAGTTAGATGGGCTTGAAGGTACTGTAAAATCACATCTGAACGTACTCTATTCAGGTCATCTGCCAGTCAATATTCTGAAATATTAGACCTAATTCTATCCCATTGTGAGTTGCTGCCGGAAGTCAACAGCTCGGATCCCTAATTATGATGTGATAGACAGTGGGGAAACAAGGCCAAGAGGAAACAGAAAAGCAGTGGCATCCCTTACAGCAGTTGCCTGCGGCGTGACTGAGGAAGGTGAACACACAGCAACAAGCCAGCAAATTTTTCTGGTTTGCTCCTTTTACACTATGGATTGATGTCATGATATGTCTGTCTAAGGTGTTCAGGTCTCCAGGTCCCATCACCCTTCACTTCCTCCCAGAACAATGCCACAGGTTCTGTGGCTTTGCTTTTAGCATGACATGGGAATGGATCCAGAAGAATCAGTCATTGGGTTTTCTGTGTTATCTTTCACAGCTAACATTATACCACAGGATCAGCCACAGATTAACCAAAGTTTATTCTGTAGAAGAAATCTTTCTGTAGAAGGGAAGAACTCATTAAAACACACACATTGTTAAAGGCACAGAAGAAGGAACAAGGTTTTAAAATAAAAACTGCATTTTTGCTAACATAAGATATTGTCCATGACCTAGAATAAAAAATATATATAGTAACCACAAACGTAATATGTTTCAAAGACCGGTTTCTGTTGGATTCAGCTGCAAATCTAACAGCAGCTCTGGAGACCCAGAAGTACACTGTGAAGGGCTCAGAGCTGATAAAAGTTAGTGTAGTTACACAGGCATGCTTTAGCTACGCAGTTTGTGTATTTCAAAAATGCAGTGCATCAGTTCGGTGCAGCTGAATTAGAGGCAAACCCCCCAGTTTTTAATAGCTGGCAGAGATGCATTTCTTACCACTGGGCAGGTCCTGCTTGGTGCACCAGCCCTCGTCCCAGCAGCAGGGGTCGGACAGTTAGGGTGCAAGTGTCTGTGTACTGGTTGCTCCTGTGATGCACACCAAGATATGCTTTGACAGAGGCAGGGAACTACACAGGGCAGAGGTACCCTCGCTGGTGGTAGGACACACAGGGACATGCTCCCTACTTTGTCATCCTGTGTCAAAGGGCAGGCTTGGAGCTGCCAAGAGGGGGGTCCAAACCATGCCTGGTGCCAGTTATGGCTAGGGAAGAGGGAAAGTCCTCGTCCCCTTTCCTGCAGGAAGCTTCAGTGACTGTGCCTGTCCTTCCTGCCCCTGCTGCAGGAGCTGCTAGCTTGCCTTTCTCCCCATCTCACCATACCAGCTCAACCCTTCAGCCTTCTGCTTCCCTTTCCCTTCCTGGGGTAGATAAAACCTTCAAACACGGAGTGTCTGCATTTAGTTTTACCAGCAGTGCATGAAGTCCTCAGTCAGTGCCACACTATTTTATTACTGTTGGCTGAATTTCTTTCTAACTACACCTGGTATAAAGTTTCCTGTCTTGGAATGTCTTCCACTCCTATTTTTCTTGCCAACATTTTTAATATCTCAGGTGTTAATTGACAGTGGGAAGTCAGCCTTACTGACATACTGATCTCAAATTAATGTTGTTATTAATGAAAATTCGCTACTGTGGCTACAGTTAGCACAACACAAACAACAGGATGTGTCAAAATCTTAGCAAGATAGCACATACCAAGAGAAGCCAGGGTAAAATGCAGGCAGAAAATGGAATTGCTCACGTACTTGATGTTGAACTCTTGAGTATCTCAGTGTACTGCTGCTGCACAAGTAATTGGACTGAGAAAGTATTCAGTCTCCAGCCCACTGCACAAAACATGGTAGTGTACGCTCAGAAGTAAACCAAGAAGGAGCTACAGTCAGCGGTCCTTGGTTTCAGACAGGACTGGTGAAATATTCCAAACCTTTCTTGCAACATGAAGGTCATGATATAGGAAAGAAAGAGATCATAATGCACATTGTAACCTTGGAAATATTTTGCAGTATGAGCACTGCCCCTGTTTATTCTCCATTTACATTTGGCTCTGTCAGGCAGCACCCAATGAAACTTATTTGTGCCTTTGAAAGTATCGTTTCCAATCACAATTTGATTCTGAGAGAACTTAAAATGAAAAATCTGAGGGAAGAGATTCCAGTGCAACCCAGCCAAATGAGCCCTGTGCAGTGTAAAGCAAGCATGTCCAGTAGGATTGATTTTCAAGGAAAATAAATAATATAAAGGTGGCATGTATCAAAAGATATATTGCCACCAGAGAAATACTAATGCCTGGAAAAAGACTACATATTTCACTGTCATTTACCAAAAAATGTATGTATTATTCATTTTAATGAATTAAGTTACAGTAAGTTAATGATGATTCCCAAACTCGATAACCGTCATACAAAAGGACATTTTTAAAAAGTATTCTGTATTAGAATTTAGAGAGCTTGTCGCAATGAAATATGAATGATGTCAAATATGCACTGAAGAATGGTGAATGAGGTTACAGGAAAGTCACATGCAAAGTGATGCTTCTGAAAAGACAGAGTGTTTGGAGCTGGAGACTTAAGGTATGCATGTTAACAACAAGTTCTGTTCAAGCACCGACAAGAAAAATGCTCTCTAAGGATGAGATTTTCAGGAGAGTTCAGCACCTATTAGTTCCTGAAGAAGTCATTTTGACAGCATTTGGTGTTAAAGTGAATTGATGGGTGCTGAAAGCTTTCCCACATCTGAAACTGGGCATGGATGTTTAAAGTAACAGCCCCCTCTCTCCCCCACAACTCACTCTTACAATGAAATAAATCTTACCTGCCCTCCCCCTGCCAAAAAACCAACCCCCCCCCCAAAAAAAAAAAAACAAACCAAAAACCACACAGAACCTGATTAATTTTCTTTGCAGAAAGACAGTTGGCAAAAATGTTTTGTAAAGTGTTCGTTGTTTCAAGTCTGCTTTAGTTAGTCACCTCTAAGTTTAGTAAGACATAAGGTCAGTTACCCAGAGTTCAGCAGTTAAAGTTCTTTGAATCAAAACCTATTGTGAATTAAAACCTGGCAAAGAATGTGCTAGGATAGGAAATCTGAATTACCTGAACCTCCTTGGTGCTGCAGAGTCTTGAAATAGAATACATACTGTACAAACTCTTCAAAGGCAAGTGCATAGCACTGACTTTATAGTAAAGACTTCTTTACGACCAGTCACTTCTGCAGCAGTCAACAGTATTTATAAATCCAGCACCAAGTTTTCTTTTGCTCATAGGAATTTATTGTTTCATTGACTAAATTCTTTTATATTTGTATTATTTTCTTCCTTATTAGCGACTTGCATAAAGGAGTAAATAATTTGCATTCCTACACAAAAAAACATACACAGACATTCACAATATCTATCCAAGAAAACTTCAGAATATTTTTGCTTTATAATTAAGCTATATTTTAAGTGAAGGCACATGAGGATGAGGTCATCTGGATAGTCATGAAACAGTTCAGCTGGAGTGCCAGGCCCACTAAGAAATGTTGGACAGAAGAGCAAAAGAGCACGAGTCGCTTAATAGGTGCAAGTACTGGTAAATGTACGCCTGGGAAATTTGTTTTGTATTTTTTTTTCTGACTGTGGTCTTATGATGCACATTATTTAAGCCTTCTGGGACACTTTCCAGCCCTCTAGATTCTGCACTCAGATTTATAATTGCAGTAACTTAAAAACTCATGTAATTCCCTCCAGCTGTCTCCTGTCTTCAAGGACTTTTTTACATGCAAGAATAGTCTGTGTTGCACAAAGTAAGAGCATGGAGTTTGCCTGTTAAGTAAAGGTATAAAGACATAAATATTTCACTGGGAAATCTGGAATGCAAGTGGTATGTATCAGTCATAGTAACATTTCTAACAAAAACTCTTATGTTACGACTACTCAAACTATTCAACGGATAGGGATCAGGAAGACAGATTCAGTTTTGACACATCGTCAACATAATTGACCAGTACACACTGACAGGAGGACATACAACTCCAGTAATAGGCAACAGAGAGGCAACGTCTTAATTTTCCATTGGATTTGCAGAGCTGGCAAGACAGCCTTTGACCTGTAAAACAGAAGCAAATTTTTCATGACAGCCAGTGAGGGAGAATAAATCTGGAGCTCCCCATGTCATTTGTAGAGAGTCATTCTTCCACCTGTAAGAATACTTTTTAAGAGTGGGTCTAACCTCCCAGCTGTCCTTGGCTTTTCTGCTAATATCCTCTTCCTCATCTCCACCATAAGTCACCCCTCCAGGATATGGAAATTGTAAAGTTAGAACCTATTTTGATGGAACAATTTCTCTGTTTCAAAGCCACTAAAATTTACCACTTTCTCATTCCTCATTATTCCTTTTTTGGTAGTGTCCCAGAATTTAGTAATTTTTCCTTTTTTTTTTTTTTTAATGTGATTTTTTTGGCAGATGTTTTGAGAAGCATTTCATGAAATCATATTCCTCTTTTACTCCTCCTTATAGGTTAAAGTGGGTTTTGTGGATCCATAGCAACTTCCTTTTTCCTCAAAGGAAAAAGATACCAAGGTACTTTCTTGGATAGGTACCATCTGAGGAAAAAAAAAAAGCTGGAGAGAGAGGTCCTGACATTTCTAAAGTTTTTCACTCTGCTGTAAAACACCATCATTTCTGTGTGCATGCTTTATCAATTGAAGCACAGTTTAACTCCTTGCTGGGATGGTGACATCTCATTGGAAATAGCATTAAATCATCTGAGAGGCTGATTTACACCTATTCAGATGTCACAGTAGAGGATTTCATTTACATTTCTCTGTCTCATAGTCCTCAGTTATTCTGTGCAGCTCAACACCCACCTCTTCAGGAGCACTGAGAAACAGTTATTCTCTCAAATCAAACAAATTTGGTTTCCTTCTTGTCTAGGCAACTTCATGGTTTCTGTCACTTAACCTTTGGGCCCTAAAAGCACGTGGATGCACCTGAAGGTGCTTTTAGACTGCAGAAGTGGCTGTGACACTGGGGTCTGGCTCCCTCTCATCCTGCTGGAGGTGTTCCCACCTGTGAGAGGGAAGAGTATTTGCCTTCCAACAGAAAACAGCCTGCAAATTCACTGCTGAGTTGCGGGGAAAAATGCTGCACATCTCCAAGCACTGCTGCTGAACTCACCTGGGAACTGCAGGATGGGGCAGCTCCTACAGCCCTCACCGAGAAGTGATTTCCCTGCATGTTCCTGAAAAAGCCATGCACATCTTGGAGGGTAGATGTATGTATTTCTTACCTGCAGGCCACAGGTGCCTGCTGTTTGATATGAAACCCCAGAAGAACAATCACCATGGCCTGGATCTGAAGTGCAATAGGATAAACAACCTCATAATTTGAACTCTGAAAACACTCTTGTTGCATCTCTTACCCTTGGTTATTTTAGATCTGCCAACAATTCCTACTTCTTTTGTAACGTGCCTAAAGAGTTTCAGCAGCTACAAAAAAGAAGTTACAAAAAGTTACAGTAAGATTTTTTCTGACCCAAGTCCCCTGAAAGTGCTGCTTTCAGCACTTCCCTGGCCTCTGCTGGACACCCCGTCACCCCAAAAGCAGGTTGTTCCAGCTCCAGAAAGGATGTACAAGGTCGTCTCCTCCTTGTACTATTCTGAAATACAGGGCAGTGAGTACAAAAAACTAATGGGGTCCTCTTGGTGTTACAGCTGTGGTGTTACCTGCAATAAGCACTGCTAAAGGCAAAATGACAAACATAAATGTTTTAGGAAGAAAGGGGGCTTACATGCCCAAGCAGAAAAATTGTTTATTTTGGTTTTGGCTAGGTTTTGGTGGGGTTTTGTTTTGTTTAGCTTTCTGGAACTGCCTTTGCTATTTTAAAAATAGCATTTTTGAGCTACGCCAGTAAATAAATCTCAGAGGAACATAAAATAAACAGGAAAAAGATAACAAAAATCTCATAGTATTCTAATAAAGCTGAAGAAATGCGTGGTCATAGCTACTTCTAGTTGCTTTCAATGTGAGAGGTTACAGAGTGAGCTTCCCATTCTGACAAAAGTTGACACCAAACAAACTAAAATATTGAACAAGCATTGCCAGACAGCAGGGGAAAGAAACAGTGTTGTAGGCCAAATTATAATCAATCTGATGTTTCTTCAGAGAAAGAAGAAAATACTGAAAAGGGGGGAAAGGGCATTTTATACTTTCTTTCCAGAGGCCAAAAGTGGTAGAGAAAATTTGGGAAACTGTGCTGAGAAATAGGAAACTCTTAATGCCACTACATGTACAGTCATGGCCACTTTTAACCCTGCCTGTTGGAAGATGGAGCCCTCTAAACACCTCTCCCACAAACTCTTGGCAGTTCACATCTCTGATAATGCAGAAGTTTCACCCATTACTTTCATTTTCACAAGGTAGTAAGTGACAGCACAGAGTAAAATCTTATCCTTTCTGAGAAAATAAAATCTTGCATTTGGCATGTGATTTTCCACTAAAACACTGCAGCATCAGAAGTTACTGATTTTTTTGTTGTTTTTCTTAATCATTTTCTTCTGGCTTAAACAGTCAAGACAGCCACACTAAATCAATCTGTTAGATGGAAAGTCAAGAGTCCCAGACTTCCCACATCCTGCTGTCTTCCCTCAAATGCTAGTCATACCTACAGACTGCACTTGGCTCAGCAAATACCAAGCTGTGATGAACATGAGCAGAAACTTTCTCAATACTTTCTTTTCTAATTACTGGTGAGCTTTTTACAGCAAGTGTCCTCATAATGTTTAGAGCCCTGAAAAGTAAAGGTGGTGGAAGTGGGTCCTGCAGGAAATACAATGAAAGAAATGGATGAAGCTGCTGGAATTAAGTCAGAAACATATTTGTCTTTTTAGGGATCATTTTAGATTTTTCTTGAATTTCAGCACAGAGTATGTCTCACATGGACCAATATCTATCTCCAAGAAAAAAAATAAAATCCTAAGAATGGTCAAACATAGGTGTCAGCAGAACCCAGAGTGTTTGTACATAGACAAGAAGTGCCCATATAGCTCTGTGTGAAGATGTTACGAGATCTTTCTGCCAGTACAGAATGCTGGAGAACAATCCCTCAAATTTGCAGGACCAATCTAATTTTGTTCAGGTGGTGCAGATGGGTTTCTTTCTGGGAATTTTTACAATATCTTCCTGATTAATAGTGTGTTGGGTAGGTTTGTGTCAGTTTATAAAGCTAAAGTCCCCCACAGAGGCTTCACCTGAACAGCAGCCCAGAGGTATTCAAAGAATGTGGTTGAAGTTGTAAAGAAATTTGAACATTTTCTTCTATGCACAATTGCATTCTCTCTGCTGTCTGTAATCCAAAATGAAAATAGGGAAAAGCTTCATATTCACAGCAGTGGCTTACTTCCACTTGTTCAAAACATACTTTAGGTTAAAGAACTACACATGCCACGAGGAAGACCCACCTCTTGCTTTTTGTAAAAAGAATTCGGGTATTTCAGAAACTACAAGACTTATTAGCACAAAGTACAATCAGGTTTATAGCTTTTAGTAATTCAAATCAAAGGGAACATTCCAACACTGATGCTGTACATGCTAAGGTTGCTAACAGAAACAAAAGATGATATTCCTAATCAGCTGAATAAAACAACTAATAACATATTTAATCTCTTTTTTGATGGTTTATTACTCATGGTTAATACATAGAGGTATATGGGAGACAGCTTTCTGTCTTCCCCAGCTGAACCAGAATTTTCATGTGGACTATTCATCAGGCCCAACCCTCAGCTTCCCAGTCTGGGATATGGAAACTCAACCCTTTAATTTCTTGAAAGGTTGCTGTGAGGAGTCCACCAACAGCCACAAGACGCTCAGATACCATTTCAGAATGAGAGTTTATTTACAATCATGACAGTATGTCACAAAAAGCTAAACAAAAATAATTCATAGAATTGTTAACGTTGGAAAAGACCTCTAAGATCATCGAGTCCAACCGTCAACCCAACACCACCATGCCCACTAAACCATGTCCCTAAGCACCTCATCTACATGTCTTTTAAATACCTCCAGGGATGGGGACTCAACCACTGCCCTGGGCAGCCTGTTCCAATGTTTAACCACTCTTTCAGTAAAGAAATTTTTCCTCACGTCCAAACTAAACCTCCCCTGGCGCAACTTGAGGCCATTTCTTCTCATCCTATCACTAGTTACTTGGGAGAACAGACCGACACCCAGCTCGCTACAACCTCCTTTCAGGGAGTTGTAGAGAGCGATGAGGTCTCCCCTCAGCCTCCTTTTCTCCAGGCTAAACAACCCCAGTTCCCTCAGCCGCTCCTCATAAGACTTGTTCTCCAGACCCTTCACCAGCCTCGTTGCCCTTCTCTGGACACGCTCCAGCACCTCAACATCCTTCTTGTAGTGAGGGGCCCAAAACTGAACACAGTATTTGAGGTGCGGCCTCACCAGTGCCGAGTACAGGGGTACGATCACTTCCCTACTCCTGCTGGCCACACTATTGCTGATACAGGCCAGGATGCCATTGGCCTTCTTGGCCGCCTGGGCACACTGCTGGCTCATGTTCAGCCGGCTGTCGACCAACACCCCCAGGTCCTTTTCCGCCAGGCAGCTTTCCAGCCACTCTTCCCCAAGCCTGTAGCGCTGCATGGGGTTGTTGTGGCCGAAGTGCAGGACCCGGCACTTGGCCTTGTTGAACCTCATACAGTTGGCCTCGGCCCATCGATCCAGCCTGTCCAGGTCCCTCTGCAGAGCCTTCCTACCCTCGAGCAGGTCAACACTCCTGCCCAACTTGGTGTCGTCTGCAAACTGACTGAGGGTGCAATCGATCCCCTCATCCAGATCATCGATAAAGATATTGAACAAGACCGGCCCCAAAACTGAGCCCTGGGGAACACCGCTTGTGACCGGCCACCAACTGGATTGAACTCCATTCACCACAACCCTGTGGGCCCGGCCGTCCAGCCAGTTTTTGACCCAGCGCAGAGTACACCTGTCTAAGCCGTGAGCCGCCAGCTTCTCAAGGAGAATGCTGTTGGAGATGGTGTCAAAGGCCTTACTGAAGCCCAGGTAGACCACATCCACAGCCTTTCCCTCATCCACTAGGCGGGTCACCTGGTCATAGAAGGAGATCAGGTTGGTCAAGCAGGACCTGCCTCTCATGAACCCGTGCTGGCTGGGCCTGATCCCCTGGTTGTCCCGCTCATGCCTTGTGAGCGCCCTCAAGATGAACCGCTCCATAATCTTCCCTGGCACCGAGGTCAGGCTGACAGGCCTGTAGTTCCCCGGATCCTCCTTCCGGCCCTTCTTGTGGATGGGCGTCACATTGGCAAGCCTCCAGTCGTCCGGGACCTCCCCCGTTAACCAGGACTGCTGATAAATGATGGAGAGTGGCTTGGCGAGCTCCTCCGCCAGCTCCCTCAGCACTCTCGGGTGGATCCCATCTGGCCCCATAGACTTGTGAGTGTCCAGGTGGCGTAGCAGGTCGTTGACTGCTTCCTCTTGGATTATGGGGACTTCATCCTGCTCGCCGTCCCTGTCTTCCAGCTCAGGGGGCTGAGTACCCTGAGGATAACTGGTCTGCCTGTTAAAGACTGAGGCAAAGAAGGCATGAAGTACCTCAGCCTTTTCCTCATCCTCAGTGACAATGTTCCCCCCCGCATCCAATAAAGGATGGAGATTCTCCTTGGCTCTCTTCTTGTCTTTAATATATTTGTAAAAACTTTTTTTGTTGTCTCTAACAACAGCAGCCAGATTGCGTTCTAGCTGGGCTTTTGCCTTTCTCATTTCCTCTCTGCATGACCTAACGAGATCCCTGTACTCTTCTTGAGTCGCCTGCCCCTTCTTCCACAAGCGGTAAACTCTCCTTTTTTTCCTGAGTCCCAGCAAGAGCTCCCCATTCAGCCAGGCCGGTCGTCTTCCCCTCCCGTTCTTCTTATGGCGTACAGGGACAGCCTGCTCCTGCGCCTTTAAGACTTCCTTCTTGAAGATCGTCCAGCCTTCCTGGACCCCTTTGCCCTTCAGGACCGTCTCCCAAGGGACTCTCTCAACCAGCGTCCTGAACAGGCCAAAGTCCGCCCTCCGGCAGTCCATGGTTGCGGTTTTGCTGGCCCCCCTCCTTACTTCACCAAGACTCAAGAATTCTACCATTTCATGGTCACTAAGCCCAAGACGGCCTCCGACCACCACATCTCCCACCAGTCCTTCTCTGTTAGTAAACAGCAGGTCGAGCGAGGCACCTCCCCTGGTAGGCTCACTTACCAGCTGTGTCAGGAAGTTGTCTTCCACACACTCCAGGAACCTCCTAGACTGCTTCCTCTCTGCCGTGTTGTATTTCCAGCAGATGTCTGGGAAGTTGAAGTCCCCCACGAGAACAAGGGCTAGCGATTGAGAGACTTCTGCCAGCTGCTTGTAGAACGCTTCATCCGCCCCTTCATCCTGGTTGGGTGGTCTATAACAGACTCCCAGCAGGATATCTGCCTCGTTAGCCTTCCCCCTCATCCTTACCCATAAACACTCAACCGTACCATCATCACAATCGTTGAGCTCTAGACAATCGAAACACTCCCTAACATACAGGGCCACCCCACCGCCTCTCCTTCCTCACCTGTCCCTTCTGAAGAGTTTATAGCCATCCATTGCAGCACTCCAGTCGTGAGAGTCACCCCACCATGTTTCTGTGATGGCGACTAAGTCATATCTCTCCCACTGCACAATGGCTTCCAGCTCCTCCTGTTTACCACCCATGCTGCATGCCTTGGTGTAGATGCACTTGAGCTGGGCTATCGTTTTCGCCCCCAGCATTGGCATGCCACCCCTAGGCTCATCTCTAGTGAGCCTGGTTTTATCCCCTTCCCCTTCAAACCTAGTTTAAAGCCCTCTCAATGAGCCCTGCCAATTCATGAGCAATGATCCTTTTCCCCCTGTGAGATAGCTGGACTCCATCTGTTGCCAGCAGGCCCGGTGCTGTGTAAACCTGCCCATGATCAAGTGAGTTCTTTAGAATCATAAAATCATAGATTAATTAAAGAATTATAAGTAGCAATACATGTACTAAAGAGGAATCACACACTGTCTCCTCTACTATTCACAAAATTCACAAAAATTTTTAGAAAACAAAGAAAAAGAGAGAGTGAGTGAAAGAAAACCAGCAACCTGAATGAGCCACTGCACAGGATTCATCAGATGGCTACCAGCTAGATTGCATGACTGTTAAAATATCTAAAAATAATGCATGCAACATGATCTTAACAAAAGGTAGGAAATACAAACTTAGATTCTTTTGGGGGCTTTCAAATCTGTTACCTTGTTCTCATGATTATTCCCATTACTGTATTTTATCTACAGTTGGACTCAGCTGGCCTCATTTCCATGATTAGCTGTCCTCAGAGGTGTATTCCACGTGCAAGATTAATACGTGCTGCAAGAATGCTACAGAAACTTACGTTCTGTAATGGTCCAACTTGACATTTTTTAGTTGGGCAACAAAAAACTTTACCCTTGAAAAAAGTCTTTCCCAACAAACTTTGACATCCTGAGTTGAGAAGTTAAGCAATTTAAAATGGAAGATATTTTGAAAAGAATAAGAAAACTCACCAGTGCGGAGATTTGATATGGAACAGCATTTAAGTCACAGCTAGGAACACAATCTGCAGTAGTTTTCTAGGAACTTTAGAAAAATTCAGGCAAGATTTATGAAATATTAATTTTTAGCTGGAAAGGGTACACTTTAAAACTGTGCTCTCTATTATGAGATAAGGCATTAGAAATAAAGAAGAGACAGATGCTCTCTGGTCTAGGAGACCCAAAGTAGTCATCTGTATTTGGAACAGAAACCAGTAGAACAGATCATCTCTTTGATGGCATTTCTCAGTTTCTTTGTCTGTAGGAGTCTTTTTCACAGGGAAGGTAGCTCTTGGATTAGGAGCACAGGGAAATGACCTGTCCATTTTTCCACTGCTGAATATGCAAGACAGCTCCGCCCTTCTCAGCCCACATTATCCAAGCCTCTTTGGTCTCACTAAGCTGCAGCGCTGTTCCTCCTTGTTCTAAAAAGCTTATTTCCTAGGCTTTCTGTCCATTACCCTCAAGAAAATGGAGCCCACATGCACCAGTCCTGCAAACCCCAAGACAGCTTAAAAATGCCTTCTAACTGAATCCACATCTCTCAGTAGAGCTTTTTAGTTCACTGCTTTGTTTCTTCAGTAGATGACAGAAGTAGCACATATCAAAGTTTGCACTCAAGTCTTAAGACTTCATGAGCGGAAACAGAAGGCAAAACCCTACTCCAGTCTTCTGCCTCAGTTTCCCCATTACTCTAGGATATTCTTTAGGATGGGATTGCCTGCTATCTTGCATATCTACCTGATAGCTTATCTTTTTAGCCATGACAACTATTTCTATCTTGATTTAGTGGTTTAACAGGTGCTGCTTTTGTAAGGGTATACCCATTTACCCCCCACACCTTGTAGTTTCCCATGCAGTTTCCTCTAATGTTAGCGGACCAGCATTACCAAGTTTTCATATATTGCAGCCTGCTGCTGAGACACTTAAACAAGCAGATTTTCTTCCACTTCAGCTGATACTTTGGGCAATGGTGCTCTCATCCCAATTAACAACCATTATGATTGCACAGCTGACCATAGCCCTTCATCTCAGAGGCATGTTGACACAATCCTTACCAGTAGTGCCGTATGTACATTCACTTATAGCCCTTTATATCAACATCACGTTAGATATAGTCCTCAGATTACTCCAGAATTACATCAATCACCTGCTTATAGATTCCCTTAAACGGACATGGAGAAAAAGAAGAGATGTTTTCACCTAACACAGTTGCTCATGTATTGCTGTAGCTAATTCAGCATCCCCACCAACAGCTTTGGGACCAAGCCATCCCAAAGCACAGGTCAGACCATAGTCACATCTTCCCTCTTCCTTACTAACATTCAGCTCTGCCCATAAAGCTGCAGTCATTCCAGCTTTACAAATGGAGCCCCAGGCAAAGAAAATATGAGACTCGATCAAGTTTCTACAGAAAACTAGCACTTAACCCACTGTTCTTAACACTATTCTTAAACACTAGAATAATCAAATTAACCAGCTGGATCAGTTTTCACTTAAGAAGGAGTTTCACTGTCTATTCTAGTAAATAGCACTGATGGTTTCTACACTATTAAACAGGTTGTGGTTTTTTTGTTAATCTATACAAGTTAAGTACAAAAATCTTTGCTAACTTTTCATTAAGGTTAGCAAAACTGACAAACTGCATTGTTTGTGGTACTATCCTATCTTTAATGTAACATTTCGGAATAATTCACATTTGCAGTGAAGTAAGTTAGAGACAATGTCAGTTTCCATGCAAAAAAACCCACAACTTTTTGGCATTTTCAGTTTGTGCCATTTCCTGAATGTCATTCAAAGGTAGTACTTTGTATTTAGTTCCCATAGTTTCCTCAGGGAAAAAAAAAAAAAAACCAACATTCACTGAAAGTTATAAAACATGCATTATTTACCTAAGTGACAAATTCCCAATAAGCAAGGTTTTTAGTCTCTGTACGTATTATTTAAGAAGTTTGTTTTATTTATCATATATTTATGCAATTTTTTATGCAGATTTTTTTCCTACTATTAGAATATGCAAACTGGGCACTATCCTCTTATTACAGTGAGCTGCTGCCTGAGAAATGGACAGCAGTGCCAGCAACAAGATAGACAACTTTCAAATACTGGGAAGAGGACTCTGCTCATGAAAGCAAGCTCCACATCTCTCCTCTCACAAACCTTGAGAAGGCGATTCTTCAAGATTGCAACTGAAGATCTCATTAACTAAAAAACCAAAAAAACCCCCAAATATTTGAGAGGGATTTGCTTGGGTCCTAGGTCCTACTATCCACTGGGAAAATGTCAGGTAACCATCCCACCATATGGGACTCTGGTGCACCTGGCTGCTCTCAGCAGTTACCTGGGGAGGCTGAGAGCTTGACACTGGGAGGGAAAGCAGGACTTTGCATATGCACATATGTATGCATGTATGCATGCATGTATGCAAACACAAACATGTAATGAATATTGACCAGGAGCAGAAGGACATTATCAAAGTCCTGAAGGGATTGAAGCAAAGTTGAATTCTTGTGTATGGAAACCTAAAGAAAAGCAAGTAGCAGAGTAAAGACCCAGGTTTTCAGGAAAGATTTTGGTTTACTCAGGGAGTGGGTAGGTGGGATCCCAGGGGACGCAGCTCTGAAGGGCCATGGAGCTCAGGGGAGCTGGGAGGGCTTTAAAGGCAGTGTTGTCCAAGGGCAAGAGTGAGCCATCTCCATACTCAGGCAAACAAGCAGGTTTATCAGGAGACCCCCATCTCCATCCTTGGACAGTTTCAAGCCCCTGTGGGATAATGCCCTGGGTAACCTAGTCTGACCCCTCAGCTGAACTTGCTGTTGCAGGGGGTTGGATTGGAGACATCCTGAGGTCCCTGCCAGCTTGAATTGTCCTAGGATCCTATGATAAAAAAGTGTGGGACAAAGACAGAAAAAAGAGTTTCCTAAAGAAAATTTCAGGTTTGCAGCATAGTCATGTTACTGGAAAAGATAGTTGATGAGTGCACTAGGTAAATACAACAATGCCTCTGTAGTCTAATCTAAGTTTAATGAGAATGTTTTTGCCTCTTCTGAGGAGAAATATCTGCACTGTCACATCCAAGTAATACATCTCAGGATAAATAGATGTCAAACAGTCCTAAGCAGAAGAGTAATACTTATGCTCTATTAGCCACTACATAATGATGGAAGGCAGACCTCTAACCCACCGTGCTGATGAACGCCCATCTAGTACCAAAATCAAGCTTTTATTTCCTGAGAAAGATACTATAAAGATACTGTCAGATAAGACAGCTTTACTAGTTTAGTACATACTTGTCATGGTTTAACCTCAGCTGGCAACTGAGCACCACACAGCCACTCGCTCACTGCTCCCCCCAGCCCCGGCCCTGGTGGGATGGGGGAGAGAATTGCAAGAGTGAAAGTGAGAAAACTCGTGGGTTGAGACAAAAACAGTTTAATAATTGAAATAGAATAAAATAAAATAATAATAATAATAATAATAATAATAATAATGTACAAAACAAGTGATGCACAATACAATTGCTCACCACCAGCCGACCGATGCCCAGCCAGTCCCCAAGCAGTGGCCCCCCTGGCCAGCTTTCCCCCAGTTTATATACTGAGCATGACGTCACATGGTGTGGAATGTCCCTTTGGCCAGTTTGGGTCAGCTGTCCTGGCTGTGCCCCCTCCCAGCTTCTTGTGCACCTCCAGCCTTCTCAGTCGGTAGAGCGTGGGAAGCTGGAAAGTCCTTGACTAGTGTAAGCACTGCTCAGCAACAACTACAACATGGGTGTGTTATCAACATTGTTCTCATCCTAAATCCAAACCACAGCACTGTACCAGCTACTAGGAAGAAAATTAACTCTATCCCAGCCGAAACCAGGACAATACTTCATTCCATTTGTATGCATGTATACATAAAAATTTACAGCCTATGTTGTTGGATGGGGAAAGGATATATCAATGTTAACCGTCAAATTTCTTCATTTTTCTTCTTAACACTTCATTTCTATGAAAGGCTCCTGCTCCTCCCCAAAAGCCAGACATTCATAGTACATAGTATGGCCCATTTAAAAACCATATTCTCTTCAGCAAGTAAAACAGGGTCACTAGTGACCTTGACTGTCGTCTTGCTTCCCCTGGCAAGAATCACCATAAGTTTCACTGACATCAGTGGCATAACACCAGACACAGAAAGGAGTCATGTTCCTATGTAGTAATTTACACATGAAGAAGGACCTTTATAATGTCATGTTCAATCAGAAAAAGTGCACAATGAGAGGAGAGGCTCAACTTGTACCGCAGAGCAAGAGCCTAAGAAGAGGGAAAGTCCACGAATTTCAGGAAAAGAGCATGGAGATAGCTATAACCCAATCTCTTGGCTTACAGTACTTTATGCTCACACAGTGCAAATGTACATTGTTTAGTAAATGCAGGACAGGAAACATTCCACTTTTTTTACAAGATAGCCAAATAATTTTAGTATTTTTACAACTGTTCTGTACAGGGTATATAATACTCCTCTGACCTCTCACAGAAGGGTAGCTCCTGCTTTTTGCCTTGCTGCATCAATCTAGCATATAAGAAATAAAAAGGGATTCATTCCGCCTCTTTCACGTCATACAATTTCATATTTAAGAGGTATGCTAAAAATAACCAATTGCTGGTGTTCAGGTCAACTCCTCCAATGGTTTAGATGAGCTGAGTTCCTTTCACTTTAGTGGAGATTCAACAGTATCAGTCAGATACAGAGAACAGGAAAAAAACAAAATTGTATGCTTTCTTTAAAGATATATTCCCTTGGTAAAGAGTGGCCAAGAAAACTAATAAATGTTAAGAACATTCCCCTGAATCTTTCATGGATTTAAACCCTGTTGATTCTTTACCACAGCCAGCAAAGCAGCAATAGCTGAACAGCTAGGAAGAAGGACAATCTATTACATTGTTTTTCTGATTTTGAAAAATGCTAGAGCAAGTCAAGAAATAAAACCAGCTTAAATGTCAGTGCTTAGGAACAGGGTAAGCACAGCAAGCCAACTATCAGTAATCCATCTCCTCATCTTCAAAGTAATGTTTCATTTCTGACATCCAACTTAATTGCAAGTAGGAATAACTATTAGACCAAAAAATTGAAAGGTTTAAGCTCAGTCCTGCCTTAAATGACTTCTGTGGATGAAAGTTTGTCTTCTGTGTGATGCCTTACAAAAAGATCCTTTAAAAAAAGTAAACCTTGTTCCCCTTGCTTTGACTAGGAAGATAGTGTTGCAGAAAGAGAGGGAAAAGTTGAGCTATTTGGTAGGCAAAATATGACTAACAGCTGATGCTCAAATCTCCGAATTAATAGACATCTGATTGCTTATTTGTTCATGGAACATCAAAGAAAGTATAAATGACAGTGTAAATCTTGACATGAAATTCAGATTTCACTAAGAAACATACAGGTATGTTTTCCTACTCTCCAATAACTCTACGAATTTTGTTCTCCAGTCAGACAACAGTTCTCCGAGCAACCCATGCCAACTCACATAGAAAATGGTCTTCCAGCCTCGTTATATCAGTTCTGATGAACTCCATTATTTCTGGCTTATCTTAGAATATGTTTTGGAAATTAAGCACCCATACTCCAACTAAAATTGCAGTTGCTCACCCTCACAAAGTGACCATCTTAAAGTATTCACCGTGAAGTCATCCTGAAAGGAAAATATGGCAAAGCATTAGCTGTTACTGTCAACAATGATTTTAATTTCTCAACACCTTAATTTACTCATCTGGATGTATTAAATGGACACATTAACATTTGTCACATGTACCTTGTAATTTGTCTGAATGTATTTTGAAAAGATATCTTCCAGTTAAACACTGGAATTCTGAATTTCATTGCCTAACTCAGTACCTTGAATTCAGTAAAGCTACTTACAGTGTCATGTTTCACCCAGTAGAAGGAAGGATGGAGAATTTTAATTCAGTTAAACATCTCTGGGCTTAGAGGTTTTAGGAACTGAATAGTACGGATTCAGTATCAGATTTGGTCCTAGTTTCAGCACTGGTGGCCATGGGAAAGAAGACAATCTCTTTGACCCCATTGCAGTGCCAGGACCAGAATTGAAGGAAATGTTAGATTACCCATCCTGGGAGCTGAGATATATTCCAGGAAGAGTGAGATAGAAAACATGACTGTTGGAGGCTCCATTTTTCTGTGTGGCCTTGGAGCTGGAATGCTCTATCCAAGAGGTCAACGGTTAAGATGCACATGAAAACAAAGAAATCATGTTAGTCAAGCAGGGACTGCTATGATTATTTGGGAAAAACAAACTCACAAACAAAACAAAACAAAACAAAACAAAAATGCTCCTGTAATGATTCATGCTTCTCTTTTTCATTGCAAATTTGAGCTAAATATATGGGTGGTGTGCTACCTTGGGTGTAATAAGACAGTCTGAAGATTTATGAGGGTTAAAATAGAAACTTTGGCATAGATCAATCTGATTTCTCTCATCAGGCCAATTTGGCAGTCAGAATAAATTCTTCTGAGTGCAAGTTTAGGATACAGACCATTCTATAGGGTAAAGATATTTATTTTGCCTATTATTTATTATTAATCAAAAGGTTCATTAAAACTGTAAGATCCAGAGCACGATATTTCCAAGTTAAAGAATGAGCAAGGGAGGTGTTATCCTTCCACCTCTGAGGGCATCAGATTTCCATAATTCAATTGCACTGGAAGAAGGCAGGACAATACAATATAAATGAAACTCCTGGCATGGTGAACTTAGCCTTTCAGCCTTCTGCACTGGGGTGAATTCCATGCAATTTAACATTCAGAAAGGATGTTTTCAGCATGGACCTTAAAAAGGAAAGCTCCTCCTGTTCTGTGTTCTGTGTGAAAGTTGATATCTCAATACTTCCAGAAAGGCAGCAGTTTAAACAGAAGTCTTCCTCAGTGTTACCCTTCTGTAAAAGTATTGCCCTTACTGATTGGTTATTTAACCAATATGATTTCTCAGAAGACAAGGTATATCAATGATATTATCTGGGAAAATTCCATCATACTTCTCAGCTTTGAGGCATATATTCTTCACCACAGGTAGGATAACTAATTTGCCCAGGGATGTTATGGAAGCTTCATCATAAAAAGTTTCTAAGATCCAGTTGGATCAAAGTCTGTTAGGAGTCACAGCTGATCCTGCTTTGGGGGGCAGGGGTGATGCTCCAGACCTTTTTTTTTTTTTTTTTTTTTGCAGTACCTGCAGTTACTGAGAATAATGACTAGGTTTAAAAAGAGAAAACAAGACTATCCAGAGGGGCAGAGAATCCCTCTGATCTAAAGATTTATGGTCTTGGTTTTCTATTTTCCCCCAGTAATTTAGTGTCCCATAAACTTTTAAATTAGTGACAGCTTATTTAAAAACCCATACAAGTTCTTTCAAACTTCCCTGTCTCATCAACTACAAGCTTCAGTGATGAGAATTTGAGAATAAGTAGACAGGTACTCATCTATATGCACAACAGGTATAAAACTTGCCTTCAGTCACACCCAAGTCATGAAAATAAGGCTAAAATATAAAAACCAATGAGCTATGAAGCACCCAAGCATTTCTCCCTCCCTACTGTTCCTAAAGCCTGGGAAACACAAATCAAGCTTATAAGGAAAGATTCCTTAAGGGGAGCAAAATCTAGACTGACAGATATAAAATTAAACCTATTTTATAACACCGGCATGACTTAGACTCATTTCTACATGGCTTAAAATAAAACAATTTCCCAAATCATAGAATGGTTTTGGTTGGAAGAGACCTTTAAAGGTCATCTGGTCCAACCCCCAAATTAATACAATAAACTAATACTTCAAATAGAAAGAACAAATATTCAAAATTGTCTTAAAGGGCAGGAAATCTCCTTTCTGACCATTTCTTTTGGAGAAGACACAAGGAGAAACTCCTTTTTCAGAATGATAAAATAAAAATACATATTTCAACTGATGATATATTTCTCCAAACAAGCTAATAGCACTCAGAAACCATCCCTGATTTGTTTTCTTCCTCTTTGGGTGAATTATGAGCTAAGTCCATTGCCAGCTAAGCCAGTCAGCTGAGTTTTTTCCTCATCTGTTATAGGTTGCCAACTAGAATGAACAGCCTAACCTCTTTCCAGATGGAAAAGCTTTTTCTAAGGCCCTCACGTAGGTAATATGCTCGGTCAGAGTGACCAATTTAAGCTGCTTGAATTTTGATGATGAAGCCCTTTCAACAAGTCGTTTGTCACTGAGAAAAAGGCAGAGAATTATAGATGAGACAGCTCTAACTGCAAATCCTCATCTCACATAGGTATTTAATTCAAGGCTGTTGGTGAATCTGAAGAATTTGAAAGGTGTGGAATTTCACATGTAGCGCTCTCTCTGACATTTCCTATCTCGTGACTTAGTTATTCCTTTCCTGAAGCATGAAGCCCAGTACAAAACTGGTGTAGTAATCACAAAGCACATTTTGAGGCCCATCACTTCCCTTGTACTGCACAGGAAAATAAGGTTGATAATTCAGGGCTGCCATTTCTACTCTGGGAACCAGGTACCTGGAAGCCAGGCCTCTATTTGTCTACGGATCTAGACAGATTCAGCCCATAAGTGCAATCACCTCAATAAAAAAAGCCTTTAGATAGGATCCTAATTTTCCTTACACTCCTGCAGGTGCTAGAGATACACAGATCACTTTCTGCAAGTGTTTGTATATTAATTTTAAAGAGAGTGAAGAGCTATAAAGTAGTTAACTAACTAACCTATCTCAAATAATTGATCTAAACTTTTTCAACACAGCAAACAAGCAAGCCTCATGTTTCTCAACAGACAGCAAGCTAAGCAGTCAACCAAACTTCTTCAAAATCCTTAATTCTGCAATGAGCAATAGATGAAGCTTTACACAGCTGCCTAAGTTACAAACTGCTGTCAGCAGGGGAAGGAGGAATGGGAGATGTGTGAATACCCTACTCACCTGCTTTTTCTGCAAACTTTACAAAATACAGTTGTTAAACCCTCCTTGACGTGTTTTTCAGTGTGTTTTCCTCTGGAACTGCTGGGCAGCCATACTGCCAGAAATCACATTTGAACTGTAAACGGTCACTGTTATTTGAGATAAGGAGTATAATTCAACCTAAATTGTTTGAAGGAATGAGGGGAACATACCCTTGTGGGAGATTTCTTCACTGATGCTGAACTCCTGTGGTCCTTAGAACAGAATACAAAGCTACTTATTTAATGATGACCAAGTATTTGGTCCTGAGAAGCTTTACATGCCTGAGCCATCCTCACTTCAAACAGCAGCCCTGCTGAAATTAAGAATTGTTTTCATGAATCTCTTTGCAGGAGCAAAACAGCACAGCAGCAAAACCTTTGCAGTGGAAGGGCAAGCTAATCAAAGGCTGACTGCAACTCCTATTTATATACTCAGATCCTATTAACTTCATGGGGATTTTGATTATATCTATAGATCTTTAAGGTCTGCTTTGCAGAGCTGCTGGGCATCCAGAGTCCAGCTGAAGTCCCTGGGAAGAACAGGAGTCAATATCTCTGAAAATTCAGCAGTTCGCATGGAGAAAACCTCATATGGGAGAAAATGGAAACCAATTTTCTGCTAATCTAGGTAAAACAATTGTTGTGGAGGTACCCCCAGGCTCTCAAAAATAAGTCATTCTTGCAGTCACATAAAGGACATGAACCCATTTTGTCACCAGCATGCAAGTATCCCAAACATATTGTATGTCTTCCTGGGTTCATCGGGTCCGTATGTATGTGCAAGTTCAATCAACAGATCACACACAGGCGACATAAAATATAACCCACCCCAGTACCACACACCTCTGAGGAAAGCAGGGAAGGGCTTGCAGATTTTAAGAACTGTTCCAATAGGTTTTATATGGCTTATGGACTAAAAGCAACTCAGTCCTGTGGATAGTCTAGCCTATAATAATTAGTGCATTTGCCTTTGCAGCTTGAGTAGGAGGAATGGACATCTGGGTTGATCATCTATCTATACAAAGATGAGCTATTCCTAAATTACTATGCAACAAGTAGATGTGGTCATAGCAAAGCCATCTAAAAGTTCAAACAAACTTTCATCTCAATTTTTAATCTTATTTCTTTAGCCCCACTTTTGGTGCCCATTCAGCTTGCTAGTGACGTCAACAGATTCATAAAGTAAGATTTATTTTCTATAAAGCAAGTTCAATCACAAAAACAGGTTTTATAGTGTTTTTTCATGCTAATCCCATTTCCAGGAGAATTGCCATAGAGTCATTTAGGCAGCAGAGCTGGATACAGGAAACACTTTGGAGATATATTTCAGCTGTTTCTGAAATTTCCAGTTCTTACTATTTAATCAAAAATTAAAACCTGGACAGTAGGAGTTTTGAAGGGTTTTTTTGATATGAAAAAAAAGGTTTTACAAACATTGTAGAAGAACAAAGGTATGCTTATATACTGATTCTTCTAACAACAAAAAAACTGAACCATAACAGTTTGCCTGGAACACTAAAAACAGAGTCAAAACACACAGGCCTGAATTTTAAAGGTACTTAGATTGTTAAGTCACACTGCATTTAATATAAATTACAATTCTAAATACTAACATAATGCAAATAGGAACTTAGTGTGCTGAATTCCATGAGAAATACTGATATTTCTCTGTTTGCTGAAGTTTCTCAGAGACTAGAAATAGAACAATAAGTTTATTAAAAACTTAATTTCTGTTCTTCCTCTATCAGTATGGCTATTCTGAGGTGTCTGAATCACAGAGTTCATGTCCCAGTGGCTATTTGTAGGCATGGTTTGCCCTGGCTTTCATAGAACACCTGAGCAATGCTGAGCTGGTAAAGCAGGATCTGCATTGCACATGTCTTTGTGGCACAGTGGTACAAATTACCCAGTGCACAATAAAGCACCATTCCCAGACTCATTCCTATCTGCAAAAATACCTAATTTTACCACATACATAAAACCAGAGCTCAGTGATTTTTCCCTTTGCAGTTGTACAAAAAATTGAAGGAAGGGACGTGCCACAAGCCTGCTGACTTCAGTGGACTCTCCTTTAAGCCATGATTGCAGGTGACACTTACAAACAGGCTTTTTGCAATTTGATGCTAAAGAAATATATTTTTTTTTAAGAAGGAAAAAATCAGGATCAGTTTGTTGTATCTGTTCTGATTGATATTTGTTTTCCTGGAGTTATAAGAGAGATTTTATAGGTTTGAGTCAGGATGTTGACTTGTTAAATTGATTGACTCTGATTAGGAAAAGATTTGGCAGGATTTTCATTCTGGCTAATATAACAGATCCAACACGTTTGATGGAAAAATAGATTTATGAACAGTACAAAGTGTGTATACATGTGTATATGTAAATTGCACACCTAGCTTCTGAAGAAGCAATAAGGACTTGTTTGACAAATAATTTGCATCTAAATTAGCTATAACACTGTAATTTTTGGTATTGTCAGACACAAAAAAACACCTTCAAGTTCTCTCCAGGGATTTAATGTATGGTTAGGCATTCATTGATTTTTTTTCCAAGATTTGTAATATCTTTGGAGTTTTCCAAAGCAGCATCATGCTTGGTTTATCTGCTTTTATAGACATAAAGAATGTGTTTTTATTAAAAGCAATTGGCCAAAATATATCCCATTAAATATCCTTATAGAAAGAGTAGAAATATGTACAGGTTAATACAGTGTGCATGATACCATAAAAGTATTGCTTCAACAATGACTGTAAAAGTAAAGTAATGGTTATAGGCAAGTTAGAATATGCCCATTTTTTAAGCACAATTATTTGATGTCTATAAACCAATTGAGTTCATGCATGTACATAGCCCAACGGGTACCTGTGTGGTAGCTATAATGCATACATGCCTGATTTTCATAGTCACAGATAAAAACCAGAAGAATAAGTCACCTCTCTGTGTTTGTGTATATACACAAAGGTAGGTAAATGCATGATTTTTAGCCCAGAAATTTGAAGTCGCTTTCAAAATTTCATGCCCAGCATTTACCATTTCAATTCACATTTGAAAACCTCAGTGTACACTGAAACAGCTAAATAAGATTCTCAAATGTATTTAGGGTCCTTTGAAAACTAGACTCTGCATATTTTCTAGGAGATGGAATATGCCTGAATATTTCCTTTTTGTCCCTGTCAGACAGAGCCATTCCAGTCTTTTTTTCAAACTACATGCTCATTATTACAATTCATACTGCAATATGCATTCCACTAACCAGACGCTCCATTTCCAGTAACCGGATTGTTCCGTTTCCAGTAAACACTCCAATAACCAGATGCTCCAGTTTTTCATTACTAGTCTGTTCCTCTGGAAAGAATAAATCCCATAATTCTCATTCTCTTCTGAGACACCAGAGCTTGGCAATATCCCCCAATACAGGCAGAGCTTTGGCTGTGGGGAAGTGATGCAACAAGAGTAAAGGCCAGGAGTTTTCCTCTGAAATGCCTTATCAGAAAAAAATAATACAGAAGATTTTTGTCACATATTTTTAACTTTGTCAGGAAAAACAAAACAAAACATGTATTTTCATGGCGCTTTTTTTGTCCAATTATGACATTTTACTTAGTTGATGTTAAATAAGTTCAATAAAGACTGACCTTGCAAGCCATCTCATTGGCTCTTCTGAACTGCTGTTTATTTCTGGTCTCTCTAACATGCCAGACCTCCACAGGAGAAAAAGCAACAGGGATTATCTTCTCTCAAAGGTACATGATGTTGAGAGAGATGCATAGTTCTGGATCCATGGCACTGACATACCTGCTGTATTTCCCTCATATTCCTAAACTAAATACATTTATGGATAATTATGCCCCAGGAAGAATGTAGGTTAATCTGTCTCAGTTTAGTTTCTGAAAATTAAAAGGAAGTTTTAATTTTAATTCAGTTAAATTTCACAATTCAGAATTTCATTGGGAACATCATAATACTTAATTTTCATCAAAGATTACAGTATGACAGGTTTTGTCATCTTCAGACTGACATTTGTAGTATTTAACTTCAGGAATAATAACTGATATAACAATTTTTCATCCCAGTTCTCAGTGAAACCTGGTGACAAACTACAGTAATGTCCCAGAGTCCCAGCCTCTGGCAGTTCTCTGGCTGATCCAGATACACTCTATTTCAAACCCAGATTACCTGGTTCAAAGCAGGAATTACTGCATAAGATTTCATGAACTTTGTTCTGCAGAAGATCCCAAAAGACATTTTTAATGATCACTGCTGAATCAAGGGGGAGAGCCAAGACTCTGCTCCTCCCTGGAGCCCTGGGAGCAGCTGGCATCAGTGAAGGTCACTTTCATGGTGTCCTAAACAGTGTCTGAATCTGAGCAAAACAGAATCCAAGCATCACAAAGGTAACTTGAATTTATTTCACCTCCTTGCAATCCACATTTCCCAACTATTCTAAAATCAGATTACTGATTTTATTTCTTTAGATATAATTGAAAGAATAATTTTTAGTTTCCCAAACATATCAAAAACCCATTAATTAAGTTGTCATTAGACTAGTTGCTGGTTAATCTCCCTGACTAAATTTGATCCTAGAACTCATTCTGTGCAAGCCTGGTTTATGACAAATGTAACCTCAAGCAAATCCAGTTGTTCTGAGTTCTGAATCTTCTGCCTGCAGCATTTCCTCCAGATTTTAGCCATGATTTGATACACACGGATGCCTGGAAAGGCCCAGGAATGGAGTTTGGGACTCATTTAAATGTGTAACTAGGCTATTCTACCCAATGAAGGGCAGACAGAACTCAAAAATACATCACATGGATGAATGATTTTTTAATTTCTGATTGAGACTTTTTTACCAAATGATGATATTATTTAAATGTTGTTTCTGTTCAAAGAGAACTGGAGACAAGCTAAGCCAAGCAAAAGTAATAATCAAAAATTAGAGGCTGGCCCTGACTGTAAAGCTTAAACATGGATCGGGACAAAAAATGTAATTTTCGTAATACATGTATGCCTTTTGATACGAGTTTTTGGTGTAAACCTCCATTAGAAACAGGCTTGAACTGTACTTTCAGTCTAAAGGGAAACTTTTCTGACTTTAAGGGGTCTGGAACATTGACTTCCTTTCAGTTCAAGCTTTTTCCAAACTAAAAATGGGAGGGAAAGGACAAGGGAGAAGGTGGAGGGGAAAATAACGTTCAGCAAGCACGTGCAAAAAATTTCATTAAAAAGAATCCCAGTGCTTCTGTGTAAGGCAAAAGTATGCAGCTCTGCTATAACTTTCTCAGGAATCTGGGAACATCTGTTCAAACTGGGCAAGCCCACATGTACAGTCCTTTTCTTCTCACTAGCATGACATTGCTTTCACTAGGAAAGTGGGAGGACCACATGCTGTTAAAAATTCCAAAACTAATGATGGAAATGCAACTGCTTTTTCTTTATTGACAGAGGTTTTCAAAATCACCATGTTTCACCTGCCATCAACAGTTTTAATTTCCTTCTTTTTTTTGGCCAGAGGAACGTCAAATAACATTGGCACATTGCCACTGCTCTGTCAGAACTGGAATCCAAAATTAAGAAGCTGGATAACTGCCATCCCTGATGCTTGTTTAGTCTTAAAAGGGTGCATCTCCATCTCAGTAGTGGTCACTACCACATTTTAGTTATTTCTCTCTTGACTTGAATCCTAAGCATTTTCCAAATGCCTTTCCATGTTTTCAGTGAAGAAACATTTCATACTAAACTTAGAATAAGGTGTTCATCCCAATTTCCACAGGTCACTTTGGCATCACAGATTACTGCTCTCCCCCTACCCCAGTATTGGAGCTGCAGCTAAAAGGTATTAATTGATTTTAAAACATCCTATGTTACATATGCTATTCTCTCTGAATTGGTACATAACTTAATTGTTTTGTACATAATAATACATTCCTCCCATTTTACATTCCTGTGCAGTGAATAGTCTCCCATTGACCATCTGATTTAGTTTTGTCTGTTTGCATGTCTTTTAGATAAAGGACATCGTTCAATACTGGAATTAGAAGCACTCTTCTTTTGTCTTCTTCCCTCCATCCTCTTCGCTGCAGCCAGAGGAGCAAGAGAAGGAAGAGAGTAAAGAAGCAGAAACTAAACCAAATCTAGATGCAGCAAATTCTCCAACCACTGAGCAATGAGGTTTCATACTCCGCTGGAGAACCCATTCATCTTAATCCATCTGGAAAGAGGTCTACTCGCAATATTTCACAATCTAAGTACTTTCTGACAAATCTATTAATTATGCACTCAAACAAATTATTTGCTGCCTGTGGAGAATTGCTACTGGATTTTTTCTTGTGCCAGAATCCTTGCTCTTTCCTCTCTTTTTAACTCATTGTTTTAATTACTATAGTCCAATTACCATCACCATTTTTTCATAGTATTCTCCTGTCTCACATCACAAATTCCTTGGGGAAAAGGATCTAAATAGATATGATAAGTAAAGTAACAATTGCCCTATCAAATGGGAATAAAAATATTTTATCACCACACCCTTTCCTCTCCCCCCTTACTTTTCTTATATTATCCCATAATTCTAACATTCACTGTCTTTTCTATTGCCTAAGTCTTTAGGTAAATTCTTCTGTAGTTAAGATCACATTAGCATTATCAACTGTTAATAAGATTGTGAAATCTTTTTGTCAGGATAGACCTGCCAACCCACTTATCACTACAGGACAATTCAGGCCAACAGGGACTTCAGGAGGTTTCCAGAGCAACCCCCTGCCCAGAGCAGGCTCACTCATGGGGTCAGACCACGTGGCTCAGGGCTTTATCCTGTGGTGGCTGGAAACCCTCCAAGGACGGAGATGGCACCACCTCCCTGGGCCTGGCCCCACTGCCCAGCTGTCCTCATGGGGAAAAAGGTTTCCTTAATCTCCAGCCTCTCTGGCCCTGTTCAGCTTGGTGCCCACCAGGGCCCAGGGCCTTCTTCCCAGAGTTGCCTCCAGCCCCACCGGCATCGCTGCCGGGGCTCTGCCTGCCCAGGGTAGGGCTGCACAGTGCTCCTGCCCCAAGCACATGGCATCCCGTCAGCCCCTTCCTCCTGCTGATCTCGGTCCCTCTGGACGGCAGCCCTGCTCCTGCACTTACCTACTGGTCTCCTCAGGTCTCAGTGTGCTCTGTCCATTTAAAGCGCTTCTCTTCCCAACGCTCAGGTGAAGTCCGAATCCCACCTAAGAGAAAGCATTATCCTGCCTGAGTCCACAGGGCTTCAGGATTTAGAGAAATACATTTTCAAACAGAAAAGTGGAAAACAGTATAATTATGATTCAGTTCTCTCTTAACCAGTGATTTGCAAGGAGCTACATCTAATTCTTGAGGACTGTGAGGTAATAATTTTAATCAACACCCATATTTATCAGGACATCTGGCTTGACACTGCAGATCCATACCAAACAGGAGCAGCAGTAACCAAACTTGGGCAAACAGAAGGGCAAATTTTCAGCAAGATGCCTAGCCTTCTATTACTGAGGCACATACAATTCTGAAAATGCAGTTAAATCTCCATTCACGGTACTGAAAATTTTACTCTGTGTCCAGATTTTAATAGTAGTGTATTCATTCTCATGAATCCCTCTGCACTGCAGCACAAGCAAATGCTATGGAGACAATAGAGAAACCTCTCAAGCGGCCTTTTGTAAGAATTGCAAGGTAAATGATATAAGCAGAGAACAAGAAAACTACACAGGCTGTCCAAACAGAGCACAAAAATCCCTCACTTTATAGTAGATAAGACAAATAATTTTGGAAACAAAGGTTTCCAAATTGCCATTCTCTTCCTCACTCTGTTTCATGTCTACAGACAATGCTCCTCTCAAACGAAGTGACAACTAATTTTAAAAATAAAACTCTCATGTCACTTTTTTTTTTTCCCCAAATCTCATGTCACACACAAAGTATAATGCACAGGGAGCAACAATCAGAAATATTTCAGATGCAATACCATACACCATGTTCTATTGACCTTCATGTAACTAAAACAGATACAGAACTTGAGGATTTGTCACCATATAAGTAAATTAGAACATTAGATACACAGATCTACTGTGCTACTGAGTAGAAGAGGAGGGAATGAATATTCTGTGCCATTTCCACAATTTATCTGAATGATATAAAACCCACACCAATTCTGTTTCAACAGCAATTGGTAATGTTATTTCTTCTTGCAAGTTTAATAGGCTTTGGGCAAACTAAATAAGATCAGACTTCTCTCTGTAGATTATATCTCAATCTTAAAAACCATTGAAGAAGAGAGAAAGAGAAGAACTGAAAATCCTACTGTTTGTAACCTTGATTAGCTATTTCATACTTTTTCAGAAAGTACAGTATGAAATAGGGATATATGTGACTATGCCATACTGTATAGAATCCCTCTTACCTAGAATGGTATATTATTGCTATAAACTGTTTATTTAGCAATATGTTAGCACTCTACCTGTCAGAGTCAGGAGAGCATGACCTAGGTGAAGTGAATTTCCTAACCGCTTCTCAGGTCAAATATTTTGTCACTACTCGAGTCCAATGCAATGGCAGCAGCCTGAACAAGACAAAGGAGGGAGCTGTACAATACCTTCTGATCTTATGAAGATACAGAGGTGTATTTTGTTTCTTTCTTTACTGCAGATTAGAAGTTATATACCCTATCTACTTACCCTTATTTTTCTATTAGATATTTTTTCAGCTTAATTGCTGTAACACTCAACCAGGACTGTTCTTCTTAATATAATCTTACTCTTCTTTGTAAATGCAACCAATTACAGTTGCATGCCTGTGTCAAGGTAGCATTCTTTGCACACTCTCACCACCTACCTTTCTGTGGGTGCATCTGGCCCTAAACAATGCATAAGGAGTTCAAGAGGCAGTATTGAAAAAGTCAGGGTTTTGTACTAGGTTTTTCTTTGTAGCATTCTAGCCAACTCATGTCTTGGTTTCCTTTTGAGTCAGTGTAACAATACATGATGCACTATGTCTAAGATGTTTGCAGAAAGTTCAGGACAAGTATTAGTACCATTATACAAGGCACTGATGAAACATGCTCAGGTAACACTGTGGGCAGTTATATCCAAACACATTCAGGAGAGGTAACTCAAACTGAAATGGAGCAGAGAAAATGTTACAGGAACAGTCAAGGCATTGGAGTCTACTTCACAAGAGGAGTCTAAAAAGCCTTCTTCACCTGCTCAGGTTAGCAAAAGGAAGGCCAAGAGGGATCCCACAGTTAAAAAAATCAGGGGGGAAAGTAAATATTGCTTAAACATTAGGGAAGGAAATTAACTGTTTTGCTAAACACTAAGAAAAGCTGTCCAGATGTATGCTGGGAATTAGACATCAGTTTCTACCTGCAGATGAAGTGAGTTTGAAGTAGAGCACTACAGAACAAAGTCAGCCTCACTACTTTCATAACAAGTTTAATCATCCATGAGAGAGAATTTCTGTTTTACTGTGGTGTCCATAGTAAATGGAAACTGAACTCAGTGGTCATAGAAGTCCTTCCCAATTTTGTGTTAAAGACTGCCCACACTTAAAACAGAGATTTTATCTCAGTGACCAGACTGAAGACATCTGGCACATTTCACTTCCCTTTCATCTGTGCAGCTACCACCTCTGGCACTCCAAGAATAAGCCATTAATATCAGAAAGATCGTCCCTCCAAAAGTCTGCCAGACTCCAAAGTGTTCTGGTGTATTTCTTCTCCCTCCAGTCCACCTATATGTGGCAGCATTTCAACATATAGATGTGAACTTCCTAGTAATCCTAGTTTAAACACTCCTAGCTATTCTTCTTCCACATCCCTTCGCAAGTACCTCCCTGCCAAGGAAAGGAAGGGGAAGGTGGAGCAGAAAAGGGCCTCAATGTGCTCGGGCTAAGGGGGAAGTGGCAGCTGACTGGAAGAGCAGGGTTGGATTTATGAGCATTATGGAGCAGTGACACACAGGGACCAGCCACAGACGGGTATGGAGAGGCCATGGTCTCTTTGGTAGACATGACAGATGCTACCAAAAGATCTCGAGAAAGTGAAAGATTTTGGTTCAGCAGCCAGAGTCCGGTGAGTGAAGAACTATGACTTGGGTGCAAAGTCATAGAAAACAAAAGTGAGAGATTGAATGGAGTTTAATGCTTCATTTTACTGCTGATTCAATGGTGAGATACACAGGTCACCAGCTAAATACTACCTAAAAGACTTTTTAACAGGACCCTGTTATTGATTCCCTCTACCAAGAGAGTAGACATCGCTTCACACAATAGCTACATCTCCCCCTCCACCCTGGCCTTCCCAGCTTACATTTCTTTCCTGCCAGTCTTCCACAGCCCCTGCGGATGTATACAAGGAAAAACATAACGGCAACCAAAAACGCTAACCAGCTGAAAGATGGAAATGTCAACTGCAGCTGTTACTTACAAGCATCTATTGATGTTGTTGTTGATCCTCGTGTGAAGGCTGTGATTGCTTCCAATTTAAATCACTGCCCATTCCAATACACTGGGAAAAGTTTGTACTAAGAGCAGATGACACATGAAGTTCTGATATTGAAGGATGAAGTTTGATTTCTGAATCTGCATTTGCAGACTTCGTAGAAGCAGCCTAATGTTAAAAATTGTAGTTATATGTAGCTTCCACTGAAGTCAATGGAAGTTTGAAGCATCAGGCATTTGTGAAAATCACACACAGCAGCCTCCTCAGTGTATTTTAAACCTTTCTTGTATTATTTTAAGAGCAGAATACAGAAATATAAGTAGCATGAAAGGACAAGAATCTTTCTCCTCAGGGTCAGAACCATTTTCACCTGAAGCCAATTGCCATATTTCCATATTCTTTCACTGAAGAAGGTGCAGGCTCATTTTGCAAAGCAGGCAAGCTTTTAAAAGTTGTGTATAATAACAGGAAGAAGCAGAGGAAGAACAGACAGAGGTCTGAAAACTTCTGCCTCTGAACTGGGGAAGCACAGAAGAACTGCTGGGCAAGCATACAAAAGTATCAATACAGAGAAACTCTTTTTATTTAAATGAAACACTGAAATCAGCCCAGAGATAATTGTTTGGGGATTTCTTGAACAATAAAGGAGATTTTTTGATTTTCTAATAGAAATAATTTGTTTGAATTATCCACATGATCAAGACAAAAAAGGTTTTTCAGTCCATGAAGGGGACATTTGAAGAAAACACATGGGTAAATATTATATTCTCCTTATGGTTGAAGGCTTTTGCAGGCCAGGATTGTTTTTTTGTTTCATGCAAACCTTGGGGGGAAAAAAAAACCCAAACAATTAAAATATATAAAGGAGATTCTTCCAGCAATGGTGCCTCATAAAATTCAGAGCTAAACGTGAAGTAACCTCTTAGTTTCTATGAATGCTTGGTCTAATTAGGCTTCCACTTGCAGAGGGATTTCTCTGTGCCCTGATGTGATGCACTCCCCCTCACTCTTGTTTACTAGAGCTCTGCTTGCTTGGCAGGGTAACTGGGAAACCTGAAAAACCCAGCATGAGAAAGAGAACCAACCCAGCTTTAAATTCAACAATCTGCCTACCATCTAATTCAAACCAGGCAGGGTGGGAAAAGGAATTGCCTTGTAATGTCAGTACACACTCTGGGCTGGCAGCCAAGATAGCAGGTTTGTGAAAGAGAGATGAGAAGAAAATGTTTTAATATTTTGGTTGAAATGGTGACAAGCAAGGGCTATGCACAGAGGAAGGGAGAGCGTGGACGTGAAAATGAATGCCAGTGTCTGTCCTCCATAAGATGCTTCCTTTCTCAGGAGGAATAACATGAGAAATAAAAATTTCACAGGTGATTTAATGATACTCCTTTGGGTCCTGTCTAGAGAGGGCAGAGAATTTACTGACCATACACAGAGAAAATACACAGGAGAGGGAAAAAGAAAAGTTTGGGGACCTTGCATTAGCTTTTCCTACCTGTTTCATAAAAACATAAGCTTGATCCTGCTTCCATGCATTCAGTCCCACAATTCAATCCTGTTTTAACTAAGGGACCTAGTGCTGCTAAGTCAGTCCAAAAGACACAAAAGAAAAAAAAAAAAAACAACAACCCAACCCAACCCAGCAAAATGAAACAAAGTGACTGAAAATGTGTGCTGAGGTACAGACCTCAAAAAAACTGGGTTTTAACAAAGCAGTATTTAATTTGAACAAAAATATAGCTCAATAAAGGGAAAGACTGAGAAAAAACATGTGGCAAAAAGGATGTTTAGATACTTTTAATGAAGGAGATATATTCCTCTAAGGAACATAAAAACTTGGGCTGAAATACTAGGATGTTCTTCCATACTGTCTTCAGGAGGTTTTATCCAGAAGACACAGAGAAAAAGAAAAATCATCCAACAACAAAAATCAACAGGTGGCACATAGCCTATTTACACTTTCCAAACATTCAGAGGAGGACAATGCAAATGAAAAAAGATAAAAGCTTTAATAACAAAGCTATGACAAGCTAGTAAAGAATTCAGTTAAAGAAGTTATGCCAATCAAATACTTAAATCAGGAACAAAGGCTGCGGTTATTTTTGACCTATAAAATTGAATAATACCTGTTTGTAAAACTAAAAATTTGTAAAACTAAATTCTCATCCCAATTTATTTAAACAGATAACACAAGGAGAGGTTGCCACATGGCAAAATCATAGAAATGGTGTCAAAACACCCTTACCTATGTTTTATGACTTGCTAATTGCCAGTCTTTATGTCTTTCACAGACATGTATCTAATTCTAGCCAGAAAAGCAGAACATTACTCAGAATGGCAGCCTTAAAGGAGCTTGTGAAAAAACTTGTGAAAAGCTAAAAACAACTGATTCAGTTTTGTGCCACTAGGCAGAATTCACTTAATGGTTTATTCATGCAGGCCACTGGGAGGGGGAGAAGCAGGCTTAGAGTTTTTTGCTTCTGAATTTTCTGCTTCTGAAGGACTTGCTCCTTTACCTAATATGAAGCACTGATCAAACAGAAAGTTTCTTACTGATATTCTCAAAGTCTAAAAGCCTCTCTGCACCAAACATCTTAGGAATGAGAAACAGCACACCAGTTCAATTGAGTGAAGATGACCTTACAATATAGACACACCTATGTAATGAAAATGCTCTCCCAGCCACCCAACTGTGGCAGAAAACCACTCTTTCTAATGTATAATGAAGGGGTCTTTACTCCCCTAATAGTGGTACAGGAGCTGAAAAATATGTGCCATTTAATGTGTAAATTGTACCACTTTAGTGTGTAAGTTTTTTAAAATAAGAACTCCGAGCTAAAATCAACAAGGTTACTCCAGACACAAAGTGCCCAGGAAGATATTACTGAAGTCAATGGGATTATGTATCTAAATACTCTGGAAAAACTCCATAGGGCCTATCTGCATCTTCAGAAGCTCCCGTATCTATAAAATCTTTTTCCTTTCTTCAAAGCACACATGCTCACCTGATCCACTGAGCCCTCTTTGTTTAGCTACATATGTTAAGTGAAAATTCATCCCTATCTTTCAACAAAGATCCAATCATCTGCAAATCTTTCCCACTACCCTCTCACTCCCGTGTTTTATACATTCTAAATTTCAGGTTTTAGACATGGTTAGAGGCAAAGGTGACCAAGAGAAGCATTTCTCTCCCTTTTCTTCTGGCCATAATTAGTAGCAGAAATGGGAAAAAAATCACAGAAGAGATTTGTTCTCATGCTGTGTACAGCTCAGTTTTATAAACTAAAAGGGTTTAAAGCTCTGAAAAATCTGTCCAGCCACTTCAGCAGTCCGTCACAGACATAGGTACGAGGAAGCTTCGGGGGCTACTCAGCATGAGTAAGTAGCGGCCAGAGGCAGGAGCAAATCTTTAGCAGGTAAAATTACTGTACGCAGCAAAAGTCAGCTGACACTAATATAAGGCAAAGGAAACAAAATGATGCCCTGACCTTCATTTTGTTCCATCCTCAACACCTGCATGTAGAGCTCTCCTTGTTGGGATTCTACTGAATCTTCCATCAGGTATTTTCTTAGATGCATAAATGCTTATGCTTATGTTGAACGCAGGTTCAACCTCTGAAAAACAAAGACAAAACATTCATCTTGATCACTATCTTGTAGATGTTGGGGTGAAGAGGAAGGCTGGGTCAGTACTGGGCAGGCTAGTAAGGACCCAGCCAGCTCAGTCATGACCTTGCTATTTGGTCTTGGGCAGCCCAACAGTGAAACTGGGATGATGTCATATCTCACAGGTCCCCTGAGAGAATAAATGTGCAAAAACATCTGATACAATTCTCAGTTACTATGGTACTGGGGACAGATGAAAGCAACTGTGCTGTTACTTAATGGTTCCTCATCCAGTATCATATCCTTTCATTTAGACTTTTCAAGGCAATATATCTCTACTGTTCAGTCAGTCTAATTGATAGTGAAAAATTCCCATTAAAGTGAGTGTATCGTGAGTTACCTGTATAGTCCTGTTGTTTGTTGTTAACAGCGGCTGTGCATGTTGTCCAGCCAAGGTTGTTTGCTACTTGGTAGTTTTCATCATGACACATTTAAAAAATGCATAAATAAATAGTTCATGAGACCCTTGTACAATGATCACTCTCCAGTGTTTATTACTGTACATGATAAAGCTCCAGAACAGCAATCTGGACAGTGACAGTAGGTGCAGGGAAAGATAATAGTTTTAGGAATGTGTAATAAATCACATTTCTATAAAATGGATTGTTGTAACATCCAAGTAATACTGCCATAAGGACTTTTCATCATACTGGTCAACAAACTCAGATATTATTAAAAAAAGAAAAAAACTCAACAAATGTAAATTCGACTGAAGATCTGTATCTTTGAATGCATCCAGGACCAAGTTAACAGAATTATATTCCTTCTATTTTCCCCTTTGCTAGCTGAGCTTGCACAAGCCCCTGTGTGGTGTAGCGACAAAATGCCTGTACTACAGTGAATCCAAGTGGTGTTTCCAGTATAGTTTGTGCTCAGTTTTATAGCAGTCAGGAGAAACAAAACACAGAAAACAAGTGCTTATATCTTCTTCCATTATGGTACCATTAACCTGAGAAGAGGCCACAGTCCTGAATAAAGCCCATCTCAGGAACAAAGAAGCTTCCGATGGATTCTACCACCCCTCCCAGCTTTCACCATGCTCCCCGTTCAGTCAGTTCACTGTTGCCCTGAGATAAAGGTCTACAGCAACATCTACCACCCACACAATTTCGGCTGTCTATCTGAACACAGAGGGTGTTAGCTCAACAGCCTCTTGTCCAGTCAGAAGCCTGTAGACAGCTTCTTGATAGGCAGCTCTGGGAGGACCCTTGTTCATTCCCTTGCCTGGACTTCATCTAGCTGAGGAGATCCAGCAGAACATCCCAGGTCCTCATTCAAGGGATTCACACCAGCCATTTCCTAATTCAGTGCTGCAGTAAGTGTGCACCAGCTGCTGCTCCACCCGTTTGTCCCTCCTGCTTTCTGTGGAGGGGAAAGCCAGGTGTAGGCCAGACAGAAAATTCAACGTATGTCCAAGGAACTCCAGCACAAACAACTAGAGGATCAGCACCCAAGTATTACAACAGCATCCACTGCCAGGCAGGTGTGCACCCAGCCAGAGCTCAATCAAATTTCAGCCCATATTTAGCATGGTGTTAGCTCAAAAATGTTGTAACACCCACACACACACACCCCCAAACTGCAGAAAGTTAAACCATTTAACAAATATTTTCGTGGTAGTGTATGGAGGTGTGACAACAATTTAAAGGCTGAAGTCCAAGAAAATGCAAAATTAAATATTCTTTTGGGGTTTTGTTTTGGTTGGGTTTTGGTTGGGTTTTTTTTTGGTAAAGCCCACTGCAGAACTGTTGGGTCTCTGACTTCAAGGAGATAACTTGAAAATGCCAGTATTTTTTTCAGGCTATTCTCACAAGAACCTAAAGGTGTGAATGGCTGTATCAGCTAAGACCACAAGTCCGTCTGCCTTGTTGTGTTCCCAATGACAGCAGCATGGAACAAATATTTAGGACGGACAGTAGTAACAGAGCATACATACACTGATCTCATTCCTGATATATCCTGATATATATATATCCTGATATATAGCCCTCAGCATAAGAAAGACATGGACCTGTTGGAGTGGGTCCAGAGGAGGGCCACAAAAATGATCAGGGGGATGGAACACCTCTCCTATGAAGAAAGGCTGAGAGAGTTGGGGTTGTTCAGCCTGGAGAAGAGAAGGCTTTGGGGAGACCTTCCTGCAGCCTATCAGTACTTAAAGGGGGCTTATCAAAAAGATGGCAGCAGACTTTTTAGCAGGGCCTGTTGCGACAGGACAAGAGGGAATGGTTTGAAACTAAACCTCAAGTTTAGTTTAGGCCCCCTTCACGGCCTCAAGTTGCGGCAGGGGAGGTTTAGATTGGACGTGAGGAAAAATGTCTTTACTGAAAGAGTAGTTAAACATTGGAACAGGCTGCCCAGGGAAGTGGCGGAGTCCCCATCCCTGGAAGTATTTAAAAGACATGTAGATGAGGCGCTTAGGGACATGGTTTAGTGGGCATGGTGGTGTTGGGTTGATGGTTGGACTCGATGATCTTAGAGGTCTTTTCCAACCTTAATGATTCTATGATTCTATGATTCTAAAAGAGGGTAGATTCAGACTAGATATAAGGAAGAAATTTTTTACACTGAGGGTGGTGAAGCACTGGCACAGGCTGCCCAGAGAGGTGGTGGATGCCCCATCCTTGGAAACATTCCAGGTCAGGTTGGACGGGGCTCTGAGCAACCTGATCTAGTTGAAGATGTCCCTGCCCATGGCAGGGGGGTTGGACTAGATGACCTTTAGAGGTCCCTTCCAACCCAAAGTATTTTGTGATTCTATGATTCTATGATATCAACCCTGCTTCTAACAAGCAGAGGCAAGGGGACTTCCTGAGCTGGAGGCTGAATTCAAAGCACTGTGTGTCACAGCTGGCAATGGACTTATGCTGCTACCTTTCTGGAAATGTAGTTACTTTAAGCAGGGTCCATAATATTAACCCCCCAAGAAGATCCAGTCCATGACAGGTATCTGGGCTCTCCCTGTAGATAATGGAGAGAAATGGGTACCCCAAAAGTTGATCCACTCCTGAGGTCCCTATCCTAAGCGTTTAGCTTGGGTACTCTTCAGCATAGATACATGTGCATAAGGTATGCCCTGCCATTGAAGATAAAATAAGTTTCACCTTGATAGCAATGAAGAGATATCTGGGAAGTGTGGACATATTTACATAAATCTGTGTTCATTCAGATATTGTTGAGAGATATTGTATGACCCCTTCCCAGACTGCACTTCTTGACTCTGCCTGAACAACTACCATGGTGGTTGGTTTATAGGGGAGTCCAAAGCAGAAATCCTGCTCTGTTCTCGGGACATCTTCTGTAAGTGGTGATTTCTTATGCCTTGCAGTCAGTCACCAAAATTGAAAGTAAGTATTCATGTTGCTCCTCTGCATTCAAGATGTTATGAAAAAGATTCAGAGCTGCCACCTGTAAATAAATACTCCCAAAGTCCCCCAAAACCCAAACTTCTGTATATTTGGATATTTTCCTTATGGATTTCTGTAACAACAACAGCAACAACAACAGCAACAACAGCAACAACAGCAAAAACAGCAACAACAACAACAAAATAATATGAACAGAAAATACATACTTTTCAAAAAAAAGAAAGTAAAACACAGAGTCTCCTGAGAACTGTACAGATAGTGAGTATTGAATAAAACATGACCAATAAGATCAGGACCAACCAGATGGTTAGAATTTCAGAAGAAACTGCTCTTTGCACCAGGACCAACAAAAATACAGGAGTTATAAAATGAAATTTAGGCTTTTATGAGAGCAAAACCAAGTCCAGGCATTCCCCCTTCCCCCAGCCCCGCTTATACTTCAGTGACATGCACACTTTGTGCAGTCCTCTGAAAAAAAGCTAGATGTCTCATACAGTAGTCATTCTAAACAAGCACCATTTCTGAGATGATTGGGTCTGTCAGAGTAAGAAGAGTAAGGTCATGGAAAGTTTTAATAGAAAAGACAATTCTTAATGGATTCTAAACATATATTTATACTTCAGGAGCAAATCTGATGTCATAAACATGAAACAGTAAGCTACATTCATATAAAATCTGGGAAATTTGTGTTCACACAAATTGATTTTTTGCTACAATTTTCAGTTTTTAAATAAGTTTATTTTTTACTGGAAAATTTTTCCATCCAAATTTCCAGCCAGGTCTACTTATTATCTAGAATAACATTCACTACAGATGATGTGCTACTGGGACATGCAAGGTATCCTAGTGATTACTTCACTGCATAGGACTAATATTGATGCCCCTCTGTGAGGAAAACCCCATAATAGTCGACTGAAGGTTTCTATCTACAAACAAATATGCATAGTGAAACTTATTATCCAGGACACACTCATAAGGACTACCCAGAGGTAAGAAAAAATAACTCTAGACCCACAATTAAGGTAAAAAAATGACAGCAGGAGTACATGTAGACCGAAAATGTCCAATGCATTTGGAATAGTTGAGTTCTGCCCCCAAAAGCGCAGGCAAAAGCCCTGTAACTTGTGATAAATACCTAAAGGGAGGAGAAAATAACATATCTGTAGATACTATAACTGGAGTATTTTCAGCTGAGACAGTCAATGCTGTTTGTGTTCACTTCTAACACATAAGAATTTAATAATTTACAAAGCCATGTTACTCGTACAGTACGAGGTAGGTCCACAGCCAGGACAACAAACATCCAATAAGATTCTGTAAGCATTTCTTACCCCCACCATGCGATGAATTGCCAGATGAGCTCTCTGGGCTGAAGCACATTCTCACTTCACGCAAAAAGGCTGAGTGCCTTCTTGATATTTTATGCTGTACAAGAAAGAAAGCAGCTTACACTTGGGCAAGTAACAATGTACAAATGTTGTAAAGAAAAGTCAGACAAAACCAAATTCAAAACATTGCATTGGGATTGCTTTTGTTCAGACATTCAAGGTTTTAATCATGGGAATGCCATGCCTTTAGCTGAGATTTTATTATAATCTGTTCTCCAGGTTTTGTTGGTGTTTCTACCCACTTTTTCCATCAGTGCTGTGCACATTGCTAAAGGGCAGTCGTTATCTAAAGAAGACAGGGGGGATAGACACACTTTGTAAAACACTGAGGAACTCACTGAGGCTCAGCCTTTACACCCATTTTGGTGCTCCTCTCCCTGTAAGCTCTCAGGCGTTTCCATTCCCGCTGTATGTCTGCATCTTTTCAGTACTCCCCCCACTCTATTCAAGTGATACAATTTCTTTCCCTGACAACTTAATTTTTAACACACTGGGAAGCACAGTCTGCAAATGTAAAGCCACTTTAACAGATTCAGAAAGTTTTCTAAGCAGCTGACAGGTGTTTTTTTACCCAAAGAAAGAGAAGAGACATGCAGGGAACCCTGCTTAAGAAAAAAAAAATTTCTTGCAGGGTCCTTATCTCACAATGTAAAATATACATGAACTCTGCAGCTAGCATACATTACTTTAGATACAATCAAAAACTTTTACACAGAGTGGAAATCATTGAAAAGTGTCTTGTTGCTGTACCATGACCCTCAGCAAGTCCATGAAATGTAAATTGCAATGCACCGTCTCATACTGCAATATCCTCCCTGCATGGACTGGAGAGAGCCAGGTTCTTGTTCCTAGTAATATATCTAAAAGAAGCTATGTCTGTCTCAACACAGCCCGTGTGTCAGTAACATAAATTCCCAAAGTCCTCAGTCATATTTTAGTCATATTTCTGGCCTGCTCTAGAGCAAGCACATTTTCTACAACAATTCAAATACTACACTAAGAAAACCCCTGAGAGAAATTAATATACAAAACTCATTTCCTAGCAGATTGGATTCTGCAGGATCAAGATCACCAAGTAATTTTTCCTGCAGCAACTTCCTGCAAATTCCCATCCTGCAGTTTGTTTGAACTGGGCAGACTTTAAATTCACAGGGAAGGATGTCTGCAGGCAGGTCGCCATGCGGGGGAGCCCATGCAGGAAGGCTTTATGAGAAATGTGCGGTGTGTTCACCAGAAGATCCAATAAGCAGTGGTTGCCAACATGAAAGAGAGCAGCGAGAAGGGAAAAGGGAGAGTGGGCTACCTAATTTTGTCTTAAATTTCAGCAAACGAGTAAATATGTCAGCTGGCTCCCTGCTTTTAGCACACAAAACACTGCTTTCTATGAGATTGAGTTACTGAGTGAAAGCATTTAGGTTAGAGTATAAATGGAATGGAAAAGCCATGGCGCACAGATTCTTCATCTGATTTTACAAGATAAACAATAATTCTGCAGAAATTAGTCATTGATGAAACAAGCCGGTCACTGGCACCAAGTTTGCTTGTGTGGCTTGTATTGCCTTTTCATTACTATACAAGTGCATGTAGCTAAGCTTAGTAACTGAAGGACAATTTTGTCCATTTCTCACAGAAAGTGAAACTCACCTCTATGCATGCAGGCAGCAGAAGGCTTCTGAACCTTTTAAGTCTCTTCAGCTTCTTAGATCAATGACTTAAGTGGGACTTAAGCAGAGCTCTGGCGTCATGCCACTCCTTTGCCCAAGTGTTAATTTTACCAACATGTGATGGTCTGGATCACTATCCATATGCACTCACCCTGCTAAGTAAGCCCACTAAAATAACTGTTACTCCAGAAATTATTTTGTCCGATCCTGGTTTATAATGATCCATACTGTGTCTACCTTTTTGCAATAGAAAGCTAAAGATATTTTATGATAAGGTTAAAAATATGCAATTACAGCAGCTTGGAGATTCTAGAGGATCACATAATATATTCTAATTTTTTTTAATAATCTGGATAAAGCCAGATCATAAACCAATGTAAATTGGCATTGTTCCACTGGCAGAGGATATGTCTTCCAACACACAGATTTATTTGGCTAGTCACCTAATTTAAATGGATTTATCTTGCACGTCCATAAATCATGTAATAACCAATCTTCAATCACTAGTAAAGCTGGGTCCACAAGAAAGTGATTTGTAAGTCTCTTAAACATCGATATAGTCTCTGAATTAGTTTGTATGGACTTTCCAATGCTTACATAGAATATGCTCTCTCCTAACAAGTACTGCCTGCCTGTGACCCATGAATCTTAACAATTAATTGCACTGTAACTGAATGAACTGGAGTACTATAACTACAACCCAGACTCAATCAGCAGGAATATCAATATGCTGGGGGAAATCCATGACTCGGCATCGCTTCCTGTTTGAATCATGTCAGTGCAATATACCTTGCCCCAAAACCCTTCTGTAGTAACACAAATTGCTGCTGGCCTTGAAGGAAAATTCCAAATAACATAAAATGCAGCTTTTTCTTCTCAGAAACGCAAGCTACTGTAAGCATAGTTATCTTACCCTTTGCCCTCTAGCAGGGCTTTTTGTAGAAAGTAAAATAAAGTAGTAGGCCTAGGCTCTCATGTCCAAAGAACTCAGTGACATGGCCCTGTGAAGTCTGGAAAAAAGCCATAGGATGAAAGCACAGGTTGACACTTCAGTTTGTATTTATCCAGCTGGAGGAACCCTGATTAGGCAGAAGGCAAAGCTTTGCATCTTGAAATTTAACTACAGCCCTCTAGTGCAAACATGGCTTAACCATGTCCTTTCCAACAGCAGCAATGTACATTTTATAAAGTTGATTAAGGTAAAAGAAGCCTGCCCTTGCATATATTTTTATCTTAACTTGAGACATTTAACAGGACACATTCTCCAGTGTTTAGCAAGTCTTGGGTTCCTACTGCAGCTCTTCCCTCAGCTAGAGCCCTTGCTGTGATCACTTACATGGCTTTTCAGCTCTTCCTGAACACTTGTTTTCACATAATGCTCAAGAACTCCATTGTTCTGGAGACATCTACCACTCTGTTAGATCTGATGTTGATCCATGGGTTCAAATGTTGTTTGGATACAAGAAGGAAGTAGAAATTGGGAGAAAACTGTACTCAGTGTAATTGCTTACAGAAACCAAGAAATGAGACCAAACCCAAAACCTCACCAAAATAAACCGCTACTCTATACAGATGTAAGAGAAAAAAGGAAAGAAACCCAACTTCTTACTGCAGAAATTTTTGTAAGAATATGTTCAAACATCCAAGCATGTAATATAACTAGAGAGCAGAAAAGAACTGTAGTGAAGAAGCGGACAGTCATGAAATGAATTTTTAATAGTCAGGGTATTAGGAAACGGAAAACACAGAAGTATTTAAGAAACTGATTTAACTTAAATTAAACAGAGCCATATAATTCATCCTCAGAACAGATGTGTGCATGTATCTGAATACATCCTACGTACTTCAAAGAAGTGTTAATTCAACATTCTATTTGTTTATACAAAATAAGAGAATAATGAAACTGCTTAACAGGTTTTCATTTCTATACTATAAATGGAACGCTAAATGTAGGAATAGAAAACCCTCCTAGCGTTTGCCCACAGTTGTAGCTGTAGAAGACAGGATGCTAGCACCACAAACCAGGGCACAGTGATAGAGCTAAAGCACCAATGCACACTCCCTCTGGAATAGGTTTAGGTTAGAGACATAAGAGGTGCACAAAAACCAACAGCAAAGAAAGCAGCTTAAAAGTGCTACAGCTGCCTTACAGAGCAGATCTACTGCGGACATAGTATGATTTTGCCACACTTTGAATAAGACCAGGAATAGATTTGGGATAACTCCTTTAAGTAGGGAATGAAGCTTCCTGAGGTGACAGCAATGCAACAATGGCCTTATTGACAGCTGACCCGTACAAAGAGGTTGTGAAACAAACTGGTTCTACAGAGCAAATCCAGTCAGTCATGTCACTAGGGAAATTTGCAACTTTACCCATGTGGTTAAGATCTTAGATGAATAAGTTGACATGATTTATGATTATCTTAAATTAATGTAAGTGTATAGCATATAACATAATCATCTGTATTATTAGACACTTGAAAAGTTCTGCTCTCAGTGGGATTTCAGCAAGATGTCATCAGCCAGTGATTATTCTAAAAACAACAGAGTTGTAAGCAAGACTGCTCAACACTGTCAAAATTAATGCAGATTTACAAGATGCTGCACATTATCTCCAGATGTGTTCCACTAGTGTTGAAAATATACCACGTTTCCCACACATGGATGTGTCATAGTCCACTGCCACACATGGGAGGAAACATAGCCATGTTTCAAGTCTTCAGTAATATTACCCTGGAAAAATATCTAGGGGAACCTTCTCTTCTAACCATTTTAATGCTGTATTAGTTGCCAAAGGAGACTAAAAGAACTTTCTTTAATAAGAATTTTACCACTCTTATGTCATTCCTTCAATTGCTCCCTCTGTCTCACAAGCATAAAAGCATACACTTATACCACTTGGAATACAGTCTCAGCATTAAAATGTCTTGCTACTAACATGGAGGTAAAACAATGTTGTTTCAGTAGGTCCAACCTAATTTAAAGCATAATTTGAGGGATATCCCAGCTCTGCAATAATGACTCTGCAGCAGAAGAAAAAAGAGGAAAAAGAAAGTCCTTTCACTGTGACAAACTATTACAGTTTTAACTTCATCATGAGTTTCCTGTACGAAAGTAGCACCCCAATCCACCAGATGACAATTTAATTGATGTTAAATATCCACAAAGTAATTAAAAAAATGTTAGGACTTTTCAGACTATAAAACCTTTCAGTTAAACTCAATTTAAACTGAAAATAAGCACTAGTACTGATCCAGCTGAGGGAATTTATTGTCTGAAACATCCTAAAATTTGTTTTGAATTATCCTGAGTGCATTATACACACTGAAATTGTCATGTGAATATTATTGTATATTGATGGGAGACTGTCAGTTAATTAACTCTTCTGGGTACAAAAGATTCCTCTGTGAGGCCTTTTTCTGTACAAATAGAAAAATACTTTTGTTTAGCCTCAAGTAAAAATTCTTGAGAAACACATTAAGGCAGGAAGGTAGCAATAAAACCTTCAAATATGTGTTATTTGTGAAAATAACAAATTGTTAATTTGTGTAATTACTAAAAATAACGAGTTGTGAAAACATGATTTTTGGGCACTTCAAGACAGTTAAGAAACCAACTGGATTTGTGCACCTCATTCACTCTCACCTTTGAAAACATTTATCTTCGCTCTTCTCTTTTTAGCCATACAGTAAGGTCAGAGGAAAAACTTGGAGCTCAACTCCGATGAACTAACATTTACTTCTAGCATTGGGTGGTTTAGCTAAATAAGGACACCGTGGCTGTAAACTACCTGTACGTAAAACAATGTAAGCAAGTATTCCACTTGCTCTCATCAGAAGTGCACATTCACTCACAAACCTTGGAGGTCTCTAACTTGGTACAACTTATGAAAAATGACAAGGCTTTTGCAGTAAAACCATTACTACAGTCTCATCACTGTCAGGGCAATTCAATCTTCATTCTTCGGGTGCCTCAGGCTCACATCCCTGTGTGTCACGAGGAACACTCATTGTGAATGAAAAATATGATCTTCTTATAAATGTCAACAGAAAACAGACAGAAAAGCTGTATGTATGGATAAACCAAGTCCTGTACACATACAGAACTCAGGATTATACAGGTTTTGAATTTCAGAATTTAGTCCTTAAAAATGAAGTAAATAGAAGATGCAGTTGGAGATTTCAGCATTACTTGGGACAAAATGGCAGGAATCCAATGTGATCACGTACAAGAAAAGCCCTAGCAAACAGGTACTTAGTCGCTACTCCTGGGGCTCAGGTACCTTGACACACCCAGATAAATGAACTATTGAAATCCACTACCATCAGCAGTCTTCTATTAATCCCCAAGTATAGACTGAAAAATACCTCATTGCTGTCCATTTTTGAGACAATATAGCAAACATAGATAAATACTATGTTAAAAGCAGAAAAAGCATCCTTGCCTGGAGAAAAAATTTCCCTATGATAGGCATCTGTTCCACTTCTCATTGTATTTTTCTAACTCTATGGGCTTCCTCCTTCAACCCATCTAAGAAAGGGTTAAAACTTCAGGCTATAAGGGAACAGTCAGCTTTCATATAGAGATGTTTCATTGTGAATGGCACAGCAATATATAAACATCATTTTTTTCATGGTGGGCAGGTACTGCACAGCCTTTATAGAGACATTTTTTTTAATTTGGAACATAAATTAAATTAAATATTTATGCCAGAGCTGCCAAAAGAAAGACAAATAGAGCTGGCAAACAATTCTCTTAATAAAGTTCAATCACTGTAATGCACACTGTTGTCAAAGGGTAAGTGCAAGTTAATTTTTTCTTTAAAAGTTTTGCTTTCTTTTTCCTGACAGTCACGTCGGAAAGAACTGATAATTTGAAAGGAGATTTATTCAGGGCGTAATCCTGTGCCCAACTGAAGTGAATTTGGCAACATCAGCAGCTGGTGAGGTCCCATAGCTATTTATTTATTTTTACTAGCTGTTTTTGGGAAGGTTGTTTCATTAATATATATTTTAACACAAAAACAGGTTCACACACAAAAATGAAAAGAGAGAAAGATTCCTTTGTTCAGTATCTTTCTTTTTTTTTTTTTTTAATTAGTCAAGGCAGATGATAAAAACTGCAGAATTCCAAAGGAAATGGGCAAAAATCTACGCATAATGAACTACAGTACCACAATATCCTGCTGATCCCACCCAGGTACAAAGCATTGCTGATAATCAGCAGGCAGAACAAAAAAAAAAATGCTATGTGTATCTGAAACACAGGTTTTCAAATATATAGAAATATGCTAAGAATTTTACAAACCTGGCTTTTACCACAGCTGATGAGTGATTTCTGTCTCCTGCACTGCCAGCTTTCCTTCCTGTCAATGCCATTTTAATATCTACAGATAACATTTGGGGAGACCAAATCTAAGTGTAATGAGACGAAAATTGAGGTAGACTTTGGAGAAGCAACTTCCTGCAATGACACTGTATTGGTGAATTCCCTAGAAATAAAATACAGAAAAAATGCCCAAATACCTGAAATCCTTGCTCAGTGGCAAATTCCTGAGAAGTAGCTTACTGTAGTGCCACAGAATGTAATTCTAATGAGACTCGATACGTCATGTCCTCCTAAGCATTAACAACTCAATTTAATGACCTTTTCCAAATATTTTCTCAATGAAGTCATGTGTCGTCTAGGCAAGGACAGCTTGCATGATTAAGAGCAGAGGACTGGACTAGTCGAAACTAAAAAATGGATAATTACATACTAACTGAATACCTCTCTGCTGTTTGTTTCCTGGATGACTCTGAATTATCCCTTCCTTGTGCTTCAATTTCCCCATTTTTAAATGACAACAATGGTGCCTTGTTTGATGAAGTTCATTCAATAATATTATTTGAAGTACTAGTAGCCCACATTCAATTTTTGAATTCTTCAAACTCCAGCAACAATATCAAAAGAGATGTCATAAGATCTGAATTACATTCCTGCCTCAGTTTTAAATCCCTCAGTGACTTTTAGTCCACTCTCTGCCTTATCTATATTGCAATATCTCTCATAGTACGTGTCTGCACAGTGTGATTTGAGCTGGCACTTAGTACAATGAGCCCTGAGCTGAGAACATAGCAAATAAAAATTGATACATTAAACCTATGAAGCCAGTCCCCAACTGGTCTAAATTACCATCACTGAATTTCTTCTGCTAGAAATCACTGGAGTCCACTTTTGCAACTTGCTATATTGTCTGATTCACCATAATACAATGGCACGTCAGTTATATTTTACACTAAACAGTATTTTCTACTGCTGGAAATCTTGAATCCTAGCCCCCAGATTATCACCTGGGATCTCTAAAACAGTCCAGTTTTTTAATAACCATACATGTACATTGCAACATGAATTGTTGTTTATGATTTTTGATAGAATATCAAATACTATTTTCAAAGGTCAGTCAGAGTTTGCAGAATATGATGTATTTGCCTTACCAAAAAGAAAGCGGCATTTTCCAGTGGGCTACATTCAACCTATAACCTTTGTGCTCAACAAGGGAAAAAGCCAGAAATGTCTGAAATCTTCTGAAGAACAATGAGGAAAGCCCAAGAAACAGATATGTTGGGCCAGAAATTAGGAAAAACATGCATGTAAGAATGAAGACCATCCGAATATTGTTGCCTGCCTGTCTTAATTTCACCTTTTGGGTGGATATCATGCAATCTGTCACCCATGAAAACCTGCCATTTTTTAATGGAAAAAACACCCTTTAGGCTGATGAGTAGTTGAGGCTCTGTACTATACTAGTGGTAGTTCGTTCACTTGCTAAGCCTGCCAAAAGGATGCTAGGTTTTTGGTGAATTACTTCCTTGTATTGGCCACTTATAGCTCACCTAGAAATTAAACCTCCACATATTTCACAGCTGTCATGAAACCCCAAGATATCATATCATTCTTAATAAGTTTTTTTGATATATATTTTGAAATTCTTGTAGTCTGTGTACTTTGCTTTCCATGCTCAGCAATACCTAGATATAAGAAAGGCCTCTGTGGAGTCAGTGCATTGTTAGAACAGGGCGGGCATCTGAAAGTAAAATAGTGAGCATGTATCTGCACATATATATATCACATTGCTTGAGAACACATCTGCTAATGATTCAATATGTTTCAATGCTCACCTCATTTGATATCACAGGTCAATAAATGAAGCCGTTACTCATCTTTGTTGTCAAACACCTTCCCTGACAGCACTCAAAAAGCTTGAAGAGATTGGAAATATCATTTAGAAATTCAGTATAAAATGAAATAGTGTTGTTTTTTTTTTCCTTCTGGAGTATTGATTTCTCCACCTATATAGTGAGACTTGCTTATCTAATTTGATTTATGACTCATGCACCTGCAACATAGCAGCAACAGTAGAACTAGTTTGCAACTTAATATTTTCTTCCCCCCTTTTAATAAAATGTATAAAACAGACATTCAAATTGACTTATTTCATGATCTATATGTCTTCAGATATATTGTGCCTTGAGACCGAACAACATCTGCTTTTCATCAGACATGTGGCAATTTTGAAAAATAGGTTAAAACAGACAGATGCAAACACTAGCTTTGTGAAACAAGCATTGAAAATCCCATATCTCAGACCTATTGTTGCTCCTGGACTGATGTGAATATAGTTTTATGGTTCTCTGTAGTAAACATTCTCTGTAGTAAATTCATACTGGACTGAATAGTCACTGGTCTGAAGGCCAAGTGCTAAGCAAATACTTTGCAAGTGCCTGGTTAGACAACTGTCCAGCTGCACAGCCACTTATAGATTGAGATAAAAGGTGGCTGAGAGGCTGGCCGCTTGACTGCCCAACCCTGCCAGTAGTTTCTGCCATGACTTGTCACTCCTGTACTGGGACATAACAGAGTGAATGAGCCCTTTGCACACTCAGGGAACCTGACCACCCCTTTGCTGGGCAAAACAGAGCACAGGCCTGGGAATTAACCAAAATGACTCCCAGGACATGAACTTAAACAGGGTTTACACACAGTGTCCTGAGAGGAGCTGGATGTCAGGTCAAGGGCTTGCATTGATGTAAGGGTGCTGCCCCCTCGTCTGGAAAAGGGAGAGGTTTCTGTGTATTCAGTGCGCATTCACATATGTCATATACATTGACCTGTACCCATTGACCTGTCTTTTAAGGAAAGAAAAGTATTCAAGGTTGTTGTTGGAAGCAGTGTCTTGCCTCTCCTCTAGCAAATAGATGCCACTCTTACAAAAAGGAAAAGAAGAGACAGGGAATAAAGAGGTCTTTAAAAATATGTTCTCAGAACAGAGGATGCAGGTGCCAGACCTGAGAATGGAGATAAGTGGTAATGAGTTTCACCTCCTCAGGGTTTTCAGACACCTGGAGAAGTGGGCAAGATTTGGTCCACTACAGAAGTAAGGTAACAACAAGCTGGAAGTAACGCTCTTTGATTTTCTTTCTGCTGAATAGGTTTGTTACTCTATAACCACCACGCTTGTTCTAGAAAGGCTGTCACAAGCCTGTAAATAGATTTCCATTTCAAAACAGATATCTAAGCCAAATTAGGTATGATGGGTAATCAGGGCTGGTACAGAGAGTCTTAAAATGAGGCTGCGTAAACTGCATACATCTACCCCAAAAGCATGAAAAGGCTCCAGTCAGGAAGAGAAGGGAATACTTGGAGAGATCAAGCAGAGGATAGAAGTGCAGCTTGTCCTGAACTTGACAGAGATGCTTTGGATTTGCAGTGGTGGTAGAATTTGGCCCAAAATAGCTTAAACACCAGTTATAAGAAACATCTTTTTTATATATATATATAAACACTTAATTTAATGAGCAATGTTGAAAGAAATATTCAAGCCTGCCAGAAGGCAGATTGAGTGACTGAAAACTAAAGCTGTATAAATGGCTTACGAAGGATTTTTCATACTGCTATACGTTAAACTGGAAGGTAACAAGACAGCTTTGAAGGATGTGTAAAAAATCATTTAGGTGCATTCCAGAGAATGGAGAAAAGAGTTCTGACAGAATGAAAATGGAGAGAGAAAAGAGATGATGTATCTGTGGCAGAGTTGTTTGGGTTTTGGTCTTTTGGCAGGTTTTTTTTTCTTTTTTTTCTTCAAAAAGCACACATTTATTTTACTATTAAACTGATAATCCAGTTTAAATGCTAACGTCTGAATACATATCCAGTCATGCAAGATATAATTCACTATAATTACAACAACAATCATACATTAAGGGAAACATCAGCCTTTATATCAGTAAATCAGTTTTTAATAAAACATGGCCATTGTACAAAGTGGGAGGGAAGTGATTTCTTTAATGGCCGAGATCCAAATAGTTTGTTATCAGATCTGTATTTGGTGACTAGCAGTGCAAGTCCTTTCATAGCTACATTTCATCAATAGTGGTGGTATGCACTCAAACTGGAAAAGTGTCTATTCTCCATATTAGCATTATTAATAAACAATACAAATGCATGTAAGTGTCACTAGAAAAATCCATGTTTACCTTATGAGGTTAACCTATCATATTTTTTGAACATTTTCCCCCTTGTTTGCTTACCCCAAGTAATACACATTACTTGGTCTTGTTAATCTCTGTATTAATTCTCAATAATTTCACATCTATATCAAAATAAAAGTTCCATTTATTATTATATACCCTAAGAAATAATTTATTCATAAAATTGCATATATTTTTTTGCTATTCTTTGTTAGTCATGTCTCTCTTTTCCAATTCCTGCAACACTGATATTATCATGACAATAACCATGACATGACCCTGACAGTTGTCATGCCAGACTCATCACTCATATTATCAGTATCTAAACCACATTATGCTAACCACTGCAAAAAAAAAGAATGACAATGTATCAAATATTATGGTAAGTAAAAATAAATTAAAAACCTAACTGTGATCTTGCTCTCAATTCCATAATAAAAAGTTGTCTGGAAGTTAATGGTTCTCAGCTCAAATGAATCTTGAAATTTACACTTTTTGCCTTATAAGTATTTCAGTTCTCCACTCCAATTCATGTTGTTCCACACTCACCTTCAGTGGGAGTGTAGACATTTGATTGCTGACATCCTGAGGCCTCTGAACAGCTGACCTTCAGCCTCAGCATTGGTGAAAGAGTAAGGTGAGATCGTCACCAAAGCCCTGACTCAGTTGGCGAGGCAGAAGAAAGAAAAGCCTCTTCATTTGGATAGACTATATGTCTTCTTGTTAGAAATAATATCACTAGGTGTAATTAAGAGCCAGGAGAATATAAACTAACAGTTTATAGGACATTTTGTATAATTCTGATTATTTGTTAACAATTAATAAAGAATTTAATGTGGTTGGTATTGAAAGACAATAACTCTAAAGGTAACTCAAAGAGACAAATTCAACACTAAATCTATGTAAAAATTACCAGATCAATCATATCCTAACAGAGAAGGAGCAACCCTTTGTTTGTCCTTTTTTAGGAATGGCTACAAGTTACAATGTTTTGTAATCTTTAGTCCTTTACCACAAACATATACCAAAAAAAACAGTTAGCTGTAAAAAGCTTTTTCTGCTGAAGACTATAGGCATTTAGTAAAGTCAGAATTTTGCTCTGAAACTTTAGTTTTATTTAAAATGGATGCTAAGATGCATCTTTCTTATTTCCTTAAATACCCAAGGATCCAAAACTAACATTTCACATGACCCAAAAAGGCTGTTTGCAGTCCTAATATACAACCCAGAAGGTTGGAAAATCAACCCAGAAATTTGGTGCTTGGCTTATTTTGATGTCGTTCAGATTCTCTCATCTCCAATACCAGAGCTTAGTTCTAATAAACACAAATATCATCATGTGAGAAACCGAAGTTTAATTGCTTTATCAGGCAGCAGTTTCACTGAAGTTAATACAAGAGCTGTATGATTAGGAGTTCATAATCAGACTCTCTAAGCCACTGCCACTGAACAGCTGTTCAGCTATTTATACAAAATTAGTTTGCAGTTCATAGTGGACAAGTGTTGATAACACAAAAATCGCTACTAGAACTGGCACTAACTGGCATGCTTGTTGGCAATCTGAGAAGCCCATGGTCCCATGGAGGTATGGCTATTTGAGAAATGTCCCATCTATAATAATGCAGTGTATAATGAGTAAATCATGACATCCACAACCTTCCTATTTTTAAGCTAAAAAGCACTAAGAAAGAAGAAAATCTTTTGCAGAACTGTGATTGTCAAGAGGAGAATACAGCTGCCTTGGCAACTGTGGGATGAATTTTTTATTCATCAGGTTTCTGTCAAAACCCAAGCTCTAAATGTAAAAATTATATGGCTGCTTTGTTTTCCATTTCTCAACTAAAAATATGTGCTTTTCCTGGAATTCAATAAACAGAGCATTTTTAATCTGCATGTACAGACTGCAACAGTGCAACAGAGACTAGAAGTGATGAATATGAAGCAAACAAAAGAGGCTGGTTAGGAGGCATGCACACACCAGATAAGGAATTAATGATCTCAGGAAATACGGCATTGTTCCCATTAAGGTTTTGAAACATGTTGTTTATTGCTCTCCACTCCGCAGACGTCTAAATGTAATGCCCTTGCTTTTGCATCAAGGGGTAATTCAAATTTTATTTGTTAATGAAGTTGCACACTGTACTGTGCCTAGCTGTCCAGAACAGTACGTGGACAAGCAATGCAAGCTCAGTAGTCCAGTATCCAAACTTACTAATCTTCCTTACAAAAGATCAATCTGCACTTAGCTCTTACATGGTCATTTTCATCTCCAATCAAACCTGTGTTTCCTAAGACTATGGAGACTAATCAAATACCTGATGTTCAAAATTAGTTAGGTGTTATTTAATGCTAAACTTTCTGTCTTCTAGGGTGGAAAGTTACTAGTTTTACACTGTGAAAAAACATGATAAATGTGATTTCCTTTTCAAATTTAAAAGATGACATTAGAACATTCATCAGGAAGTAGTGTAACATGTTATAACTAATATCAACCTTAATGCTACATGCTAAACTTCTACCGATATAGAGTAAAAAGTGAGACTTAACCACATGAGAAAAATAATCAAATGGAACATTTTGCTACTAACACTATGCTTTAAAATAATTAATATAGAGGCAATACAATGGCTCAGTTAACTGCTTGGTAAGAAGCTTTGCTGGTAATCAATAATTCAGAATTACAAGAGGACTTCCAAGTTTTGAGATTATGGAGAATAAAGACAGTCATGCAACTAGGTCATAAAAGGTTTCATACTCATAACTGCTTTTCACAGCTGTGTTCTGGCTCTCTCTAAACTGAATCACCTTTAAAACAGGTATTATCTTCACTGATCCACCTCATTTCTCAACATCCCAGTCTTCAGTACTTAGTGTTATGGAGTATGTGTGTCTGTTCATTAACAAATCACAGCTAGGGACCCCTTAATGCACAAATCACAGCTAGGGACCCCTTAATTTCCAAAGTCCACCCCAAAAGCTACTGAACCTAATCCCAATTTTTTGCAGCTAGTGTGAATGATATGTGTGGATTGTGCCAAAGCAGGGCAGGGAAACAGAGAATTTATTGCACTAGTTAAATACCCATTTGTACTAATATACCTACAATAAGCACTTTCCTGTACAGAATTGCATGCACAGCACAACACTTATGTATATTACAGCAAAGCAACTGCTCACAAGTTGCAAGAATTTAATTTGTTCTTAACTCCATGTAAATATGTCTTAAGATAATTACCAAAAGGAAGCTGAAATTAATCCAGAAAACAGTATAGTGAAGATAGGGAAAAACAGAAGGAAATATTACCAGCATCAAAAATATTCACAGCCAAATATTATCAGACAGAAGCAGAAAAGGTCAAAGAAGGCTGTAAAAAGGCTTTAAAAATACTCCACACACACACACAGACAAAACAACAAAAAAACCACAGAATGAAAGAAAAAGAGTGAAAACATGATTAGACAGGAAAAGAGACTATAATGTAAGAGTTGGGGGAGGAAAACAGCCAGGGAAAAAAAATCATTTTCATAGGACATAAAGACCAAAGAAAAAGAGAGAAAAAAATATCATATGGAGGGATCAAAACATTTTCAAAGCTCTTTAAATCCTCCAGAAGATAGAGGTCCTCAGGATTGAAGGCTTGATCTATGATTCGGGACAATAGGAGAAAACAAAAGTAGGTATACTGATTAAAGGTACAGTTAATTACACACTGAAGAATAGCTTCTCTGCCTCACAGAATTGCTAAACCCAGACTGATACCAGCTGTAGGTACTGTGTAGGAGGAAAAATTGGAAAGATAAAGTAAGGTTATTTTCTCAAGCACTCTTGAGTTTGATGGATCTTTTTGCATTGCAGACTTTTCCCTACAATGCTTATAAATGGAGCCCTCTCTCTCACGCTCCCACTGGCATGATGCTCAGGGTTTCACTTCATTAGCAAAAGCCAAGACCACCACCACTGTTTAAATTCTACTGCCCTCCTTCTGTGGTGCTGGCTGTAGTATCCCTTCCAAAACAACAATAAAGACTGTGCTACATGACAGATACTCCAAAAACATCAGCTAATTGTGCTTCAAACATGTCCATGACATAGGAATTACAACCCACATCTTGCAAGTAGAACAAATGGCATGTTTAGTTATTTGCAGTGTTCATATTTACTCCCATGACAGAAAGAATAATATCAAGGTTTATCTTGAGAAGCAGATTCCTTACTTTTAGGGACCATTAAATTGAAGAGTTCAAGAGGCACATCCAGAGACTGATGTAGCAAACTTAGGAATAAAACTGCCTTCTGTGTTGCTAAATAAAGAGGCCTAAGAAATTTAGCTCTTTTCTGTTTCCTTCAGGAGCGATGAATCTCTCCCTCTACTGCCCCAAATAACCAGAACAAATCTGTATTCATCTGGAATACAAGAAACCCTAGGTCACTCGGCATCCCATTCTATTTTCCTTTAGATTTGATGTCTCGCAGAAAATCACATAAAGCTGAAAGAACATCACAATGGTTGGAAAAAATGAGGAAAAATGTATCATTTAATTGTGTGTGAACATATTTAAGAACGACAAACCAGATCATTTTCTTTTAAATTAGAGGAAATTGTTACACATGAGCAATGCTTAATTGCTCCACCCTGTTATTTCCAAGAACAGGTATTTACTGTTGCAGCTTGAAATCTATCCAGGTATTGCAATTGCAGCTCCTGAGAGTCAGAGTCCTGCCAAAGAAACTTATGAACTGCATTTGTCTGAACAGATAGACCTTAACTGATAGTAAACACAGACAATGTTTCACAGGGTGTTCTGCATGACCCAGAAAATATGTCTTTTCACATGTTTTTTCCTTGTATTTCTGGGGACTCTTTACAGGACTAAAGTATTGAACATTTTTTCTTAACCCCCCTCCAAATTTTATGCTATAACTCAACAAACTTTTTCCCTAAGAATTCAAAGCCTGTAAAAGAGGTAGGTGATAAATTCCCTAGAATTAGAATGAAAAAGGAATTAGGGGTATAATTAGGTGCTCCATTCTCTTTTCAACTTTTTGTATCATTTCACAGCATCTGATTTCTCATTAATATTCAAATACAGGATATACAAGACTATGTCTTACACATGAAGAAAGTGTTTCAGCTCTCTGACTAGAAAGGAACTTTAGGCATTCAGAGGTGGTACTGTAAATGAAATTGTGTAGCTCTCAAACACGATGAATCAAGAAAGAGAAATTTAGAGGTGAGAAAATAAATCATACTGCAGACTCTGGGGAAACTGTTTTTAATAGTTGCATTATGAAATGCAACTATTTTTACCACTAAAGAGCTGGTAGAAAGCAATAGTCAGGAAGTGAAATCAAACACTAAAGAAGAGTTCTGAGACAATTTTGCACAGAAACCAGTGACAGCAGGGGAGGTCCAGGAATACTTTGAAGGAGAGAAGATGTAAATTAGGACGGCAACTGTGGGGAAAATGAGTACTTCTCATTTATCTACTCGAACAGGTAGAAAAATAACAATAAAGCATGAGTTCTCCAGGCTTTTGTTTCTAGCAAACTCCAGCAGGTTCTAAAGAGCTCTGTCACTGCTAACAAGATGATAATACTCCATCTAGTCCTGATGTTCCATTCAGATGGGAGGAAGGGGCCAAAAGGACCCTCACGCAACTGAGGCAGGAGCAATGTGCAGCCTTGTCCCAGGCAGGCAGACCCCCAGCAGCGATGCCAGTGGGGCTGGCAACAGCTCTGGGGAGAAGGCTGAGCAGGATCAGAGAGGCTGGAGATAAGGGAAAGCTTTTTCCCCATTAGGACAGTGAGGACAGGGCCCAGGACCTGTTGCTGTCTCGTTCCCTGGAAGGTTTCCAGCCATCACAAGATAAAGCCCTGAGCAACCTGGTCTGACCCCATGGCTGAACCTGCTCTGGGCAGGAGGTTGGACTGGAGACCTCCCAATGTCCTGAGTTATCCATTGGCACTGGGTAGAGGACCTTACACTAGCAGGGAATATGACTGGGAAGCAGGTACTCTGTTCTTCATAAGGAGACGTCTAAGGCACTCTCAGTTACTAGTTTAGAAGTAGACATTTTCAGCAAGCCAGAAGCAAAAGAAAATCATGTTTGCTGTACTACCAATTGTACAGTATAATTAACAGACCTCTCTGTCAGCAGCCAACTTTCGTTGCAAATGCAGTGGGGGAACAGAACATGATTTTCCCTACCTTTCTCTTAGGATTCTCTTAGGGAATCGCTTGGTACCCATAATGGCAAGGAGTGCCTTGGAGCATTTCAAAGAAGGTAGTATGGTGTAGGGGACTGGGACTCTAAAGATCTGCATGCTATTTCAACCTCTGTCTTTGATGAAGTTCAGTTTACTTAGTTGCAAAAGGAAGATGATGATGCTACCATCCTAGGGGAGAAAAACCTCTCTCTGAAGAATGAAGTATGCTTCATACAAGCTCATCATTTGCTCCTGTCATTTGCTTCTTGTAACATCCATTTGATTTTTTTGTATGGCACATGTACATGGAATAAGGTAGATGGCTTGCCCATGAAGTTAACAAGACAGTGGCCTGGGCTAGATTTTCATCACTGCAGACGTGGCTCCATAAAATCAACAATAAACACTAGCAAACAACAAACAGCCACAACATCTAGCCCTAAATAAAGCTCCTATAATGTCAGCAAAAAGTAGGAAATATTTCCAACAGTTCAAGCCAGAGTATAGGAGCTTTTGCTCCAGGTCATCCTGATTATAAAAGGATGCTGCTATATGAGACATCATTTCAGCTGTCATCGCAGTGGCTTGTACATCACTGCTTTTGATACAATTCAGTCAAAGTGTTCAGAGGATTTATGTGCTTTGTCATTAAAGAATGCAAGTTCAGCAGCAGTGGGTGTGACACATAGCTTTTATTAATCAAATATAAGACAAATGACTTACTAAAATAGAATGTTTTAATTCATTAACCTCTTCCAGAAAGCAATGAAAGACAAAGACACAGAAAAGTATTTGTTTTACATATTAAAATACCAGAGATGCACACAAACTTTGCTCACACCTCCATTCTGAAGGCTTAAAATATTTGAATCTAGAAATCCTGGAATCAAGGATTTTAAAAGGCTAACCTTAACGCATAGTTTCACTCTTCCACTAACGCCCTGATTCCAAAAACTTATTTCATTCCTTACCCATTTCTTAGTCATTCTTTACCTATTCCTTAGTTTTCCATTTCTTACCTTTAAAACCTCAGCCAAAAGAATAAATGGCACTTATCCCTCTCACTTCACATGACTAATGTATTATTGGTTCTTTCTATCCGTGTCATACGCCTTCAACCCTAATTCAAGGAGAAGAACTTGATGAAAAACTTGGAGTTCAGATCTCCAGAGAGGAGATATCAATACAATATTTGGATACATTCTGAGTAAAATTTCTCCTACTTATGCTACACCAGTGCCTGGAACAGAGGGAGTCAGGCATATACGGGTAGATTACTGGTTCTGGACTAAAATATTTTACTTGGATCTGGCCCAGAAGAGCAGTTCAGAATATGAAATCTGTCTGACAATTAAGGAATAAAACAATTTATCTGGCTGCTTATAAAGTTCTCTATAGCCAGAACTCCACATACTGAATTTTTTTCTTACACTGGTAATTTTACCATGCTCAGATCACTTGTGACAAGATGAACCAGCAGAGCTTGAGTCTTTCCTTAGAGCAAGCCAGCACAGTGCACTGGTCTTTCCCGTACTTACAGTTCAGACTGACAGGAGTGGATTTGGAATGCCTTACTCACAAGTTTCCAGGGTTTCACAACACTCTTCTGGTTATTTCTGCTGGTGCAAGATACACACAAGTATATAAGAAAACAGCTGTAACAAACTGAGGACATTGTAGTAAGATGAGACTGTACTTAACTGAGATTATTGAATTGCAGTGACTATGAACTCTAACCTCCTTCCTTGATTTAAAAATGTGAACCAGAAAAAGTCATAAAGAAGAAACTGGCAGAGAAAAACTCTCTTCTTTAGGTAATTCTTTGTAAACATGATTGGATAGAGTGACAAGACAGCAGAGGAAGAGGAAAGAGACCAACAGGGTTATGAAATGGAAGGTGCGCTAGAAGCTGGATGCAGTGATCTGGAACTTCAGGGCTTGCTGTCTTTCACCTGCACTTGCATCAAAAACTCAGAGACCTCAGACACACAGTACTCAAGATCCTGGAAAAAAAGCAGATTGAGCCCAGCAAGGCACTTGTGATGTGCCAGAATAATTATTTCCAAAACAAAAGCTGATTGACTGAAGATGACAGGGAACTAACAATTCAGTCTTTCAGCAGTTCTTGTGGCCATGGTACAAATTTGAAAAATCAGGAATTAAGGTGAAAATTACCAGCTGAAAATGGAGTTGGATTCACGTGGGGAGGAAGTACATCTGAAGCAGGGAATAACCTTTCTTTCAGCAGTCAAGAAGGAGAACAAATGCTTGAGAATCATCATCAGTCTGGACTAGCCAGGTGTAGTTCAACCTGTGTTGTTAGCATCTGTCCTTTTTGTAACTGTACCAACAATTAGTACTCAGCAACATTGTGGGGTCAAAACTTTTGGTGTTTCAGATTTTGAAAGTGTTTTAGAGGGGTGAATGAAATAATTTCAACACTGAGATCAAATTTAGCAAACTGTTTAGGCCAAAGAAAGTGAATGAGGGATTTTTTTGGGGAAAAAAAAACCCAAACGCTACAAGTAATGAAGCATACATTGTCTACTTAAAAAAACAAAGGAAACCTAAACTAAGCTAAACCTTTGGGTTCAGGCATACTTTATCACAACATTTCTACTTTTGGGGGTGAATTCTGTTTTAATTAATTCTTTCCTCTTTTTTTTTTTTTTTTTAAATTGATGGTACTCAGTTCCTAGGAACCCAGATTGCTTCATTTTGGGCTAAATCAAAAGTTCCCAGTTGGCTTGAAATGAATTTTTGCTGAAAATAAATTTTTGACCAAAAAAAAAAAAAAAAAAAAGAAAAAGCGAACCTTCTGCTTAATTCTGATCCAAGATATATATGTGACAGGTTTATTTTTTCAGTTTGGTTACCAAAGGAGAAAAATTCCACTGTTTGTACTGCACTCCAAATCCCACCTCTGATCTGTTTTGAGTTTGTTCTGGCACAGACCCACTTACTGATGTTCACTAGTTGCTGAAATGAGGGCTAATACTGTAAAAGAAAGTTTCAGGATTATGAAGTGGTAATTACTGTGCACTACGGCATCTCCTCTGGCTTTGCAAAGAAGAACTTCAAAGCATCATATGAGTACTCTAATGTGGACTTAAACGGATCATTAAAACCTAATTGGTACTTAATGCCCCAGGAACACGGAAAACCACTACCTCTGATACTGGAAGACATGCATTAGATCTGTACCCACAGTGCAGAGAGCTGAGATTCATTTTACTGTGACAGTTTGGTTTTAGCATTACAAATGAAACCTTTCGTTTTATCTTTTATGTTTTGTGTTTGCTAGTTTAATATCTGCCTTTCCAATGGTCGGCTTACCCCCTGGGGTATTCAACAAGCTAGGTCCTTACAAGGTAGGCTAAAGCTCCCTAGACACAAGTTCCCTACCTTCTCCACCTATTTAGACAGTGGTTTTTTCTTGCTCTACTTATAACGGACAAGTGTTTTTGAGGCAGTTCTTACTTTTTGCCAAAACCAATTTTATTCATTTCTATTCTTCAAGAGAAGAAACTTTTCCCATAAATTCAGCTGAACTGATTTTGGGGTTGGGTTGTGGGGTTTTTTTTCCTGTTGCTGTTTATAGAATCACTTTTTATAGGTGGCTATCATGGGAAGTCTTCAATGGCACAATATCTGGAAAGTTTTTGTATTGATAACACCTTCTAAAAGATTTTTATTGGCCATTTCATTGAGGCAGTTGAGGTTGATAGTAAAGTTTATTGGTGGTATTATGTTGGTGGAAATGCTGGAATTCTGCATGAAGTTTCTTTTCTTTCTTTGATGGTTTATAGCACTGATGATCAGATGTCACTAAAATGTCATCACCAGCATGAATTTGTTCTATTGGAGCAGCTTCTTATACTGGACTCATTTTCACAACTTGTATCCATCATATTTTTTGTTCGAATACTATTTTTGCTTCAGGTAATAGCCACAGCTACCTTTAGGCACAGTGGTTTGGGTATATTATGGAGACTTCAGCTTCTGTGCTGATATTTGACCAGGATAGTTTCTTCTTTTGTCTTCTCAATTTTCAAAGAGGTTTTTGATGTGCTCTTTGCCAATGAGACTTCTGAATTTAGCAATGCATAAATCATAGTTAAATACTAAATATAACATTTTTAGGGATTATTAATTATAAGAGCTTTGTATCAAATAAGTCATCTAAATCCAAGGGCTTTTTCAACTTCTGACAAATTAGGAAGCTCATCTATTTTGTTTTTTATTATCTCACGATGTAAGAAAAAGAACACTAGTCTCAGAATATCCATTATAATCAGTCATAGCTATCAAGTAACTCCAGTGATGTTAAGTATGAGGAATTTGGTTTTGTTGCTCAAGCAGGCAAGTTTATATGCCTTATTCAAAACAACTAGGATTTGGGGGGACACATTCTCTAATATTTAATTTTAAAACACCTTTGGAAAAAAGGGGAGATAAGAAAGATGAGGAGGAGTTTTTTGGTCCATGTGACTTTTTCTGCTGAGATGGGAGGAATACTGCCTAAAAACACAGCATGGGATCTGTGACTGCAAAGCCTCACGAGGCTGGCTTGTACTCCTTGAATGATGCAAAGAATACTTATGACTTTTTCATTTCAAAAGTACATTTTAGGAAAGGAAAGCAAGGAGGCCAAGACTTAGCTAGATGACTTACTTTCTGCCACAGGGAACACTGTCACTTTCAGGAAGCATTTGTATGATAAATTTAAAACTTGCTCATCAGCAGCCTCATTCTGTGTTATACTACCCCAAGACAAGTTACAAAACAACCACAAATATCAAAACCTTCCCTTTTGTCAGAATAAACAAACTCAAATGACAGGAGTTGTTGGGTTTTTTTCCTCCAGAGGACCCAGGAGACTGAATGACACTTAATATAAAAGCTCACCAGAGTGTACCCTGGGAACAGGGCTCTCCAAATATTAGACCAGCACGGAAATTGTCTTTGAGGACACTCTCTGTTAGGTAGCAAAGACACTTAGGGTAAAAAGTGTCTGGTAAGACCTTGGTTTCTTGGACAAGGTTGATTAAGAATAAGTTTCCTTCTTCTGGCTGTGCATTTGAACCCCCCCACAATGTTGCAATTGTGCCAGAGCAGCAGTTTCTGGTACTGAATTGTAAATCGGATCACAGAAGTGATCTATTCTGAAAATAAGCCTCCAGAAAGGAAATATTATCAATGGAGGTATTTCACCACACCATTCAAACCCCTCATTTCTGGCTGAAGAATGACACCAAGACCTGTCTCTTCAGTGAACTCTAACACGAGAATCAAGAGTTAAAGCCAATAAAACTGCACAGATAATCAGTCCTTAGCTGAAAATAATTTCAATGTCTTCAATTTCTTTAACTAAAATAATTCCTTTTTCTCTCAAATATGGGCTTTCAGTAACAAATACATTTTTTACTGGTTTTGTAAAATTATTTTTTAATGTAATTTCTGATTTTTGAAAGGGGATTTCCAAGTAAAATGGCACCTTAGCCTATATCTCAGTTAAAGTTGTTTTTTAAAAAAAGCCCTAGGTTCTGGATTTTTCACTCATCTGCCAACTTCCTTCTTTTCCCTCTTCCCGCTCTGTAACCCTTTAAAACACCTTCAGCGTGGAAGAGCTTGAGGACAAAGAAAAAGACTAATCTTATGATTCTGTCTTGTCAAAAAAAGGTAAAAATGAAATAAATTATCTTTTACAATACATGCTGCCAAAAATTAAGATATATTCTTTTAGAATTGAGAGTTTCCAAGCTCAATATATTTTTTTTCCAGGGTCAAAGTTTTCCAAATTCATACTGAAAATAGCAGGGAACATAGAAATGGAAAGAAAGCAATGCACAGAACACCTCTATGTATCATTTGTTTTATGTCACCTGGCTGCAAAACATTTAATAATAGTAATAATAATAATAATAATAATAATAATAATAATAACAACAACAACAATAATAATAATAATACCACAAAGAAAAATATAATTAAAATTCAAAATTACTCTTGTAATTTAAAAAAAAAAAAACCCACAAAACATTAAAACCTGTTCTACTTCAAACGCTGCAAAACTGCAAAACAACTTCTATTTTCAAGTGTCTGCATGGGAGTTATTTTTTCCATTTTTCAATCAACCCTTTTATTTAAGCAGTGGTAAGCAAATTTCAGGGAATAACCTGTAATCAATGGCAAGCTGAGAAAAATGGGTATCTTAAGATACAGTGAAGTTCTTACATCTGGTAATTGATCCCAAAAAAAGTATCATGCACAAATGTCATTATTTCTGTTATAAGATATACATGGAGTTTTCTTGATTTTTTAGGGAATTTCACTGGATTAATGGCTTTCAGAGAGCATGATAGCACTAGACGTTATCCAGATCAGATATGACCTCTGAAAACAGTGTATGTATCATGCAAATATTGTACTTGATTGCTTTCTTTTCTTCACTACAATTCTGGTGGGTTTTGATGCTGTATTCAAGTAGTCATCCAAATCCTTAATTCCGTACCTACAACTAACTTGAGTCTTATTTTTTGTAAGGTGCCCCAACTGTCTAAGATTATGTTACCTAAACCATGACCACCTAAACCTAACTATAAAACTTGGCAAGCTGAGCTGCTGCCTCCAGATGTATTTGATTAAAGGACACTGTCACATTTACTAAATTCCTTGATGGAAAGGGTGAGACTATGTGCATGTGTGTGGAAGGAAAGAGGACTGTAAAATAGATTTTTTTTTTTAATATGTCTATACATTTCCAACAGCAAGTTGTGTTTTTACTATAGGAAGATGTTCCTCTCACATTGTCTCCAATTCTGTGATATGGAAAACGCATACTTCCTTTTTTTAATCTTCATTAAAAAGGCATTTATGCTGCAGGCAACAGTAATGAAAAAGAGAAAGAACCAAAGGGAGGACTGGTTTGTAGTGTCCTTTTCTGCTCTTCGCATACGGAAAGGGAACATTGTATAACGATGCACAACGCGATAAACTGTTTGGCAAATAAACACTGCCCTCTGTTGGAAAAATGGTCCCTCCTCCGCTACAGCTTTCTGCAAGTTTTAGAGTAAGTGCTGCCATACAGAGTGTGTGAGCAAAATATTAGCCACTGTATGCTTATAGGAGGAAATGAATGGTCTATAAGTGTAAAACTTGTGGCATCATCTAGTACATCGTTCCAAATATGTCTCTAGGATGATATCACAATATTACTGTTCCAGGTAATATTAGAGGGCCAAAACCACAAATGAGAGAGCATTTTCTTTGATTAAAAAGGTATGTTCTGACAGAAGATTACACTGCAGCTCCAGAAACATAACTATCTTGTTTCCAGCCACAGCAAATGTTTTAGGAAACTTTCTGAATGTTAACTTTTTCTGAATGCAAAATCCATGCAAGACAGAACATTTCATCCTGTCAGACAGATGTTAATTTTCTGCCTCCCCTTCTGCCCCTCCCTCCCCCCACCCAAAGAAGAAATTTCTATACTGGTCTATACTGCAATATTCTGGGGGCAGCAAAAGCTCTGATGCACTGTTTTCAGCAAGAAAAACACAACTGAAGAGACTAAACATAAGCCAGCAAGAGATAACAAGAGCCAGCAGACTAACTCCTCAGTTCTCTAGAGGCCATAGGATATATCTAGCAACCTTCAGAGAATGCCAATTCAACCCTAAATTACTAATGTCCTTGTCTTCAAACCCAGTTTCATTATGCGCTGTTTTTAAATAGAAGGAATGAAATGATACAATTTTGCCACCCTTGTGTTGGGAAAGACACATTCTTACAGACTCCAGGAAATCCAGGAAAAATATTTCCTACCATCCTGTAACACACACTTTGGTCTGCAGCAGACAAGGCCATGGCCTTGCTGTCTCCTTCATCCTTGCCTTCAAATCATCTGAAGCAATAGGGGCAATAGGTCAAAAGAGCATCCACAGGTCCTGAAACATCTCGGACAGAAGGTCATTTATGAACACCATACGACACCCCTGCCTTGATCATCAAGCAATGCCAATCAGTATGAGGCTGACAGCATATTTAGCAATAACTTTTATACCACCTTTCACTGCCTTTTCACAGGTGATATAGAACTTGTTAGCAATGTCAGCAATGCCCGACCATGTTCTTCATGAGTGTATCTACATGAATCTTATGTCAGGTTTGATGGTTATGAAACAGTATGGGGTTAACTAAGAAAGCTGGCAAAGAGGACAGACATGATGTCGTGGTTTAATCTCAGTCGGCAACTGAGAACCACGCAGCCGCTCGCTCACTCCCCCCCGGTGGGATGGAGGAGAGAATCAGAAGGGTAAAAGTGAGAAAAACTCGTGGGTTGAGACAAAGACAGTTTAATAGGTAAAGCAAAAGCTGCGCACACAAGCAAAGCAAAACAAGGAATTCGTTCACTACTTCCCATGGGCAGGCAGGTGTTCAGCCATCTCCAGGAAAGCAGGGCTCCATCACGCGTAACAGTTACTTGGGAAGACAAACGCCATCACTCCGAACGTCCCCCCCTTCCTTCTTCTTCCCCCAGCTTTATATACTGAGCGTGACGTTACATGGTATGGAATATCCCTTTGGCCAGTTTGGGTCAGCTGTCCTGGCTGTGCCCCCTCCCAGCTTCTTGTGCACCTCCAGCCTTCTCAGTCGGTAGAGCATGGGAAGCTGAAAAGTCCTTGACTAGTGTAAACACTACCTAGCAACAACTAAAACATCGGTGTGTTATCAACATTGTTCTCACCCTAAATCCAAAACACAGCTCTGTACCAGCTACTAGGAAGGAAATTAACTCTATCCCTGCCGAAACCAGGACACATGAGCAGGCTAACATGTCAGAAGCTATGCTTCAGACCTCATGTTACAGCACTTGTGAGCCCACATCAGGAACCCTACATCCAGTTTTATGTCCCCAGGAACCAGAAAGACATTGCTGTACCAGAATGAGTCTGGCAGAGAGTCCCTGGGGAAGCCAGGGCTGGGAACACACAACAAGGAGGGATTGAAAATCTTGTTTGGCCTGAGTAAGGCAGCTGTTGAGGGATCTAAATATTATTCAACTTCCTAATGTGTGGTGGGTTATAGAGAAGATGGGCCACACTCTTTCTGGAGGTGCACAGCAGAAGGATAAAGGGCAACAGCCACAAGTTGTAGTACAAGAAATTAAGTCCAAGTAGATACAAGGAACTAACTCTTCACCAGGAGGGTAGACAAAAACTGGAGTTGTCCACAGAGGCTGTGGGATCTCCACCCTTGGAGACATTAAAAAATTGAATTAACAAAGAGCTCAGCAACCAAATGTAACTCCAAAATTGGACCTGCATTTGAGCTGGGGTAGAAGAGGGGAGAGGAGTTAGCCAATATGATCCCAGAGGTTCCCTTCAGACTAAACCAATCTGTGGTTGTGAATCGCCATTGTTAATTCCTGAAAAAATGCCCCAGGTAAGAAAAGGTCTTATTGGAATTACACAGTTAAAAAAGAACATGATTACAGCATATAGGTATTTCCACAAGAAGATAGTATTCGTGATAAACTACAGCTTTCTCGATCTCCTCGGTTAAATCAAATGGACCCTTTTGTTTATTTACATACTTTTACCATTCTTGAGCCAGGAAGCTGTAGTCATGAAATACAATATTCATTGTTAGCACCCTGATTATGAACATGATTATTATTGTCTTTTAACAGATTTGACTAACTCTTTTCACATGCAAATCCAGTGTTTCATAAAATTTCCAAATAACACTATTTTGACGTGTTTGCTGCTAATACTACAAAAAATGTATTTCCATAAGAAGTAGCCTTAAAGTAAGGACTTGCAAGTTGTCCACGTTAAAAAATGATCTCCTAAAATCTTGCTTCTTTCCAAGCATGAGTTTCCTCTTACAAAAAAGTAACTGTTGGTAATATTCAGTTTAGCAGCACACTGCAGGACTACAGTTCCCATGCATCTTGGGTTTTCCAAGACAGAAGCCTGTGAACAAACCATACAGCACATAAACACTGAATCTGTACAAAGCATGGGTAAGATGTCCCAGACACATCAAACAAAGAAATGCATGTTGTAGAGTGGATCTGCAAACAGACAGTATTTGCTTCCTGAGACATCCAGAAGTTAAAAAACTCCAGATAAAATTCCCTCTGCTCTGGAAACCACGTTTTTGAATTTTCTCTGGTATAGCTTTTTATGGTGTAAATATAGTAAAAAAATTCAGTACTACTAGCCAAAAGTTTACCATTATGTTCACTCAAATGTTTTCTGGATCTTTATGATCCAGACCTGGATATAATCATGGTTATCTTTTTTTTTTCCTCCCCAAAGGGTAAAATTCTGCATTGTTCATCACCAGAGTGGTTTTCATAGAGAAGTTAGTAAGGAGCTCCCAAACTAAATTAATGAATTATATAATTAGACTGCAGGAGAAGAATCTCTAGGTCACCTGGCCTGCTGCGATAGAAATAGAATCCAGCAGACTCTACCATTTCCTGCTCAATTTGAATTAATTGTAGTTTTCTAATTTGTGTCTGAAAGGGCGAGAAAGCTACAAACTTAATGAGAAATTATAGGTCCACTGCAATCAGTAACAAAACTCCTCTTGTCTTTTTTATGGCCAGTTTTGTATCTCTATTAATTAAGTTGAGAAATTAGTTTCTTTCTTCATGGATCACCAAGGCTGGTTCTGTTAACAAAAGACCTCTCTGTGTCAGGAGCTAACCTAGAGGAGAATTTCTCTATTATCTCTTTTGGAACTATTCTTCCAGTTCTAGTTAAAGTTGAGTAGAAAGACTGTGACATAGCATTTGTAGCTGTTGGTATGTTTTCTTAATCTCCTCTGCAAGGGACATTGTTAATCAGTAGAGCTGCAGAAGCTGTGAAACACAATTGCTAAAGTAAGTTTGTATATGCGTGTGTCGTTATGTGTCTTTCTCTCTGTTAGTGGATAAACTGATTGAGTGTAGGTTTCCATATTTTAAGTGTCTATATTGCACAAAAATCTAGTCTAGAAGGAGTAGAGAATCGCCAACAACAAAAGGATATCAGCCTGTGTACAGAATAATATCTAAAAACATATTTGGATATTCCCTGCACTTCTGTTAAGAGCTACACAGTTAATAAATCCTTATCATGTACCTCTAATCTGGGGGGAGAATTACTTTAGAAATTGTATGGCGTCTTTCAAATGACCCCAAAAGATTGCCAAAGATTCAATAAAACAGTAAAAGACTTGTTTTACATTTTTCAGCATGGATGTAAAACTGTTCACCATGAAGGTTTATAAAGTGTTTCAGGAGGTTCTTTGAGTTTGCTATTAATACGTATCAGCTCTGAGGACTGCACCCTGTTTTTATGACTTTCCAAAGTGAGATAGGCAAAAAGAGGGCAACTTCACACAGAGAGATTTTGAGTTCCTGTTGCCATGGTAACACAACTTCACATTAGGAAGCTTTTCTGAATGTTTTGGCTATTTTTCTATCCCTGCCTTTGCTTAATAGCTCTTTAGTGTTCAGATGTTTAATTCACGTGGCAAATGCTTTTTGCCTTTTTAATAAAGCCCTGCTACACAGAGACTAAAATCAAATAATATACGTGCTTATTTTGTTAGACTTCAAAATATTTCCTTGCACAGAGGGAGATATTCTCTATGTCAGGAAATGTTTCATGGTAACTTTCTTCCCCACCTTGGAGAGGAGCAACAGAGTCCCAACAGGCTTTAAACCTTACCCTTTTCTTGCAACTATCCTCCATTTTCATAGTTTTTTCACTTACACCCATGATGACTTATATGCAAGAGAGATTTGGACAAAGAGCAGGGCAGGAATATCTGTCACAGGCCAGCGCTTGGGAAGAGCTCAGGGCTGAGAGTCAGACACTGTAAATCCGCTGGGCACTGTTCCCACGGGTAATCCTGACAAAGCCACTTCACTTTCTATCTCAGTTTCTTCCTGGGCCAGCCAGAGGTAAGAGCTGCTCTGAGCATGCACAGTGGCCAGTGAAATAACTTTTCACTTTTAGCAATTGCAACCATCCCTGGAGATTCTATGCATATCTTTAACCTGAGCCCCACTACAACCAAGGAATTCTGAATTGTGACACTTCATAATTAGGCCGCACCTCGAATACTGTGTTCAGTTTTGGGCCCCTCACTACAAGAAGGATGTTGAGGTGCTGGAGCGTGTCCAGAGAAGGGCAACAAGGCTGGTGAGGGGTCTGGAGAACAAGTCTTATGAGGAGCGGCTGAGGGAACTGGGGTTGTTTAGCCTGCAGAAAAGGAGGCTGAGGGGAGACCTCATCGCTCTCTACAACTCCCTGAAAGGAGGTTGTAGCGAGGTGGGTGTCGGTCTGTTCTCCCAAGTAACCAGCGATAGGACGAGAGGAAATGGCCTCAAGTTGTGCCAGGGGAGGTTTAGATTGGATGTAAGGAAAAATGTCTTTACTGAAAGAGTGGTGAAAGATTGGAACAGGCTGCCCAGGGCAGTGGTTGAGTCCCCATCCCTGGAGGTATTTAAAAGACGCGTAGATGAGGCACTTAGGGACATGGTTTAGTGGGCATGGTGGTGTTGGGTTGACGGTTGGACTCGATGATCTTAGAGGTCTTTTCCAACCTCAATGATTCTATGATTCTATGATAATCCATTCAAAGATCTTTAACACTCACAATCAAAACCTAAAAAACCCCTCCAAATTTAAGTTTTAACTTGCTTAAGCGTGCACAGTTGAAACACCTCAGTTTTCAGGAGTGATTGGTTCTGTGAAGCAAGTGGAGCTATACCAACAATGTATCATCTGTTCCTGTAACTTCTCTGTGCCTCATTTTCCCCACCTTTAAAACAGAGATCTTCTGCATCCCTGCCAAGTGTGTTGATATGTCTGGGTAGACAGTGTCAGAGGTAAGCCAGCAAAACAAGGCTTCTGAGGAGGACTGTGTTTTGTTTAATAAACTGAAGTGGTTTGGAAAAAAACAGATATACTATTAAGCACATAAGCCTTTATTCAGGTAACCTTACAGAATTATTATTAATTTATTATGAAAGTATATCACTTTTGTTCTTTGCCTTTTCAAAAAAAAATTCTCATTCTTGAAATATTCTTGAAACATAAAATAGCATACATACACCATCATTCTTATAGTATTTTGAATGTGTTTTCATTTTTCTATCCATTTCAATTTTACAAACAACTATGGAAGTATTGCAAAGGAAACAAAAGTCTCCGATGCCTAATGAAAGTCCTAACCATGAACATCCAAAAAAAACATTTTCATAAAGGAGTAAAACACAGGAATTTGAAAGCATAGGAGAGAAAATGTAAGCTTCTGCCTAGAGCTCCAGTATTGCAGTACAGGTAACTGCCACAGTTACCAGAGCACAAATTCTTATCCCATTTGCTATACCTCTGGTAAATTTAGCAGAGTGTAATGGTTCCTGTCATGATAAAAAGAGAAGAAGGTAGCTGTGTTTCTGCTGAAAAGGTAATTTGAACCCTGCAAAGATTCTTGATCATATTGCTTGTCACTGCACCAAGAGCTCTAGACAGGCATCACCTTTTATTTTAAATATAAATGAATAAACAAAAAAACACTGATTGATATAAATACCTTTATACTATTTTCCAGTGTTCTTTGCTAATATAGCAGATGTCTTATTTTCTTCCTAAACTGCAGCAGAGATCCCAGAAACCTCTCCATAAGGACTTGTCAGTCTTTTCTTGGGAGAATCTAAGCTATTCAGAGCCATCAGCAAATACAGTAGTGCTCAGCCTGCACCGCATATGATTGTCTTTTCTGCTATTGCAAGCCCAGTCACTATATTCAAATTCAGCATTAGTTAGAAACATTTTCAGATCCCTTCTGTGCATTTCCACAAGAGAAACAGTCCCAGCAATCTCAGAAAGATCAGAGCTGCCATCCTCTGTATTATCTGTGTCTTCAAAGAAACAGGAGGTAGGCAGCTTCCTTACAGTAACAGGACAGCCTTGTCCTGAGTGCAGTGAAGAAAAAAGAAAGTTCACATTTTGTTCGATTAATTAACTCCCAAATGACGTACACACAGAACAATAAGTCACAAGGAAGAAAAGATGGTGACATTCGTAACTCAGTTCTAATTTCTGTCCAAGTCAAACCACAAGTCTTATCTCTTTCCCCCTATGAATATATTCCTAAAACTCTGAAAAATTCCTGGTGACTGCACTGTTGCTTCCCTGCCCCCCCCCCCGATGGAAACAACATTTCTGAGTGCATGGATGTTAAAACCATGTTTCTGCAATAGAGCAAACTTGGGTTTGCAGGTCCTACTGCAAGTACATGACACAACACACTGATCCACTATAAACTTACTCCACCTTTAAATTATTTCAAATATAGGTTGGTTAATTATGCAGCAGCTGGCTTTATAAGTGAAGCACCATCTATCTATGCCATTCTAATTTAGTCTGGTAACCTGTCCTCCTACACTAAGCAAAAAGTCAGAGTAAACTCTGTATTGGGTGTTCCAGCTAATCTGAACGAAATTAAAGCATGTGCCTGCACAAGATCAGGGGACAGTGCTGATGATCTATCTATGCACAGAGCTAGTATGAAGGACTGGCAACATAAGGTGATGCTTCTCAGTTCTTGTACAGTTCAATTCTAGGGCCAGTTCTGTTCAATATTTTTATCAACGATCTGGATGCAGAAGTTGAATGCACCATTAGCAAATTTGCTGACGATATCAAAGTGGGAGGTGCCGTTGACTTTCTTGATGGATGAGACACCCTGCAGAGGGTTCTAGATGATTGGAGCATTGGGCAATCATCAATGGCATGAAATTTAACAAGTCCAAGCGCCAGATTCTGCACCTGGGATGGAGTAATGCTGAGCACAAGTAGAGATTGGGAGAGTACTGGCTGGACACCAGCCCTGCAGAAGGGATCTGGGGGTGCTGGTTGACTGCAGGCTCAATATGAGTCAGCAGTGTGCCCTGGCAGCCAAGAGGGCAAACCACATCCTGGGGTGCATCAAACACGGTATAACAAGCCGGTCAAAAGAGATAATTATCCCGCTGTATTCAGTGTTGATGCAGCCTCACCTTGGGTGCTGTGGGCAGTTCTGGGCCCCACAATTTAAGAAGGATGTGAAGGTCCTTGAATGCATCCAGGGGAGGGCAACAAAGCTGGTGAAAGGGTTGGAAGGCATGTCCTATGAGGAGCGGCTGTGGACTCTGGGTTTGTCTAGTCTGGAGAAAAGGAGACTGAGGGGCGACCTCATTGCTCTCTGCAGCTTCCTGAGGAGGGGAAGTGGAGAGGGAGGTGCTGGTCTCTTCTCCTCAAGATCCAGTGATAGGACGCGTGGGAATGGTTCAAAGCTGCGTCAGGGGAGGTTCAGACTTGACATTAGGAAACATTTCTTTACTGAGAGGGTGGTCAAACAGTGGAACAGGCTTCCTAGAGAGGTGGTCGATGCCCCAAGCCTGTCAGTGTTTAAGAGGCATTTGGACAATGCCCTTAATAACATGCTTTAACTTTTGGTCAGCACTGAAGTGGTCAGGCAGTTGGACTGGTAGGTCCCTTCCAACTTGAATATTCTACTCTATTCTATTCTATTCTATTCTGTTCTGTTCTGTTCTGTTCTGTTCTATTCACTACACCTACCATAACCTTTCTTAATGGTGAAACCTGAGTGCAGAATGTATTTGCCTTACATTGCGTTAATAGAAAACCTGTTCTAGTAACAAACACAGCTTCAAAGTCTGAATGCAGATCAGCTTTCTTAGTATTCGACGTTCTTTCCAAACCTATTTTTTTGTCTTCCTGTATCTAGAAACTTTGAAATATCTACTTGACAATCCTTTGTTCACACACATTTATGTCCTTTATAATACAGATGTCACACTAAGAAAGTTATATTAAACACTGCATCTATGATCCTAATACATTCTCAACCACTAAGGAAGTTATAGGATCTGGGTCTGAAGTTTCAGTGCTCCCGTTCTATTAACTAAGGGAGACTTCTTTTTCTTGTGTGTTCCTAGAAAAGGGTATGTAGGTGTTTTGATGGCTTTTTAAGACCAAACAGAAACTGTCCAAGATAGACAAAAGCATCTATGAAATTTTATTAATAATTTGTACAAGAAAACCTCCTTTTTTTTCATCCTCTCAATATCATACTAGAGAAAAATCTGTACAAAACTGTAAATGCAGTTGAGACAGTTCTGCTACATCACAGAATCAAATGCTAGCACACAAACTCACTTTTTTTTTTTTTTAAATATTCTATTCACTGGCTTCTTTCTACATTTTCACCTATGAAGTTGGAGTAGGGAGACAAACTATTCATTCTAAAGATTTCCTATTGTGGTTAGTCCCTATGCAAAGGTATAATATATAGCACAGTAGGACTATAACCTTAGTTATAGCAGCTTAACTGAAAAAAAGTGAAGTCAGAAGAACTAGAACCCTGCTTTTCACACTCCAGAGTTTGAATTGTTCAGAGTAATCAGCGAAGAATCATTCCCTTCATATACAGAATTTTGATATGTTGCTTTGAGATATGAAGCTCCTTGAAAATAACATTACAGTGATGAACTTTGACTAGAAAAATGCAGACTCAGCTATTGTAAGAAACCTCCTTTGCAAAAGGAAACTATAATGCCTGCTAGCTTTATACATGACCTACTCAGGCATTGGGTTCTAACAGTGGTTGCACGTGTCATTTATTACAGAATGACATTCCTGCTACTGGATGACATTTCCATTATAGTGTGATATCATCCATTAACTTCAGTTTACAAGACTATTCCCATCTCCCTGTGTTATCTTCATTCTGAATCCCTAAGGTATACAAAAAATTTCATGACTATTCATTCATTAACGTGTTCTAGGAAGAGGGCTTAACTGCAAAAGATACAGTTTTGGTGCTTCCTGCTTCCTTTGCTTTAAAGAAAACTATCATGCTTCCTGTTCTCCTGTAGCTGGGCTTTATCTTGCATCGATTTTTACCCTGATGGATATTTTTCTCTTGCCTACAAGCTGGAAAATAACTTTCTTACTCATTCTGTGTGATCTTGCTGCAGAACTTCATTACCAAATTACTAGATTTACTAAATTAATAATTACTACATTACTAACTTGATTACTGAATACTCTTGGCTACCTCCATAAGAACATGGAGGAAAGATCTTGAATAAACTTATTTATAGGCATGAATTTTATAAACACAGTTTAAAAGAAAGGCACTGACAGAAGGAATGTATTTATCAATGTCAACCATTTTCCTAAACAGCTGCCCTACTTTACACACAGAAGTACTCAAAATATTTTCACAGATTATGTGAAAGACCTGTTGCATCAGTTGTCAAGGACTTTACTACACTGAGGACAAACTATACAGCAATGTTTAAAGGTTGCTTCAAATCTTCATATACAGGATTAGGGAAAAACTGGTACTGTCAGCAATGTACCCGGACATCTCACTGATACGTAAAGAGCATTTTTGTGTCATATTTTCAAAAGTGCTTGAAGACGCATATAGGCATGGTGTGGGATTTTCAGTAGCTGAAAACCCATCTTTCTTTGAAATCAAGGGGCGTGATGCTCTGTCCTGGTTTTGGCTGGGGTAGAGTTAATTTTCTTCCTCGTAGCTGGTACAGAGCTGTGTTTTGGATTTAGGATGAGAATAATGTCGATAACACACCGATGTTTTAGTTGTCGCTGAGCAGTGCTTACCCTAGTCAAGGACTTTTCAGCTTCCCATGCTCTACCGACTGAGGAGGCTGGAGGTGCACAAGAAGCTGGGAGGGGGCACAGCCAGGACAGCGGACCCAAACTGGCCAAAGGGACATTCCACACCATGTGACGTCATGCCCAGTACATAAACTGGGGGAAAGCTGGCCAGGGGGCTGCTGCTCGGGGACTGGCTGGGCATCGGTTGGCAGGTGGTGAGGAACTGCATTGTGCATCACTTATTTTGTATATTCTTTTCTCATTATTATTATTATTTTCCCTTCCTTTTCTGACCTATTAAACTGTTTTTGTCTCAACCCCCGAAGTTTCCTTTTTTTTCTGATTCTCTCCCCCAGCCCACCAGGCTGGGTGGGTAAGCAAGCAGCTATTTGGTACTTAGTTGCCAACTGGGGTTAAACCACAACACGCTCCCGCCCCCTGCTGGAAACCTCACTAGATACCTCCTTGCCTTTGCTAATGCTACAATGTTTTTAAATTCTGGTCCTCTGACCATTGAAGATGAACCATTATTCTCAGTTGTTGATTTTCCAATTCTGATTAAATTTTAAGAAAGGAATCAGAATTGTCTCTTCCTTGCCTTATCTGAATATATGTGTCTGCAGGCAAAAATCAAATGTGATGCTTCAGTACATGGTATGTATTATTTTTCTTATTGTAGGGCCTAGGGGCCTAGCCATGTGAGGGCATTTTTATGCTTTTACCACCAGACAGAGTAGGAGACAGTCCATGCCTTGAAGATAATCAAAATAGGCAAACCAGATGAAAAGGCTTGAGTACCAAATCTGAATTAGGATTATAGTTTTCCAGAGAAGGAAAAGAGACGTCACAGTATTTTTGTAAGGTGACAGAGGGGATCTGGGACAAATTTACCAGTTTCTCCAGAATCCCGGACCAATGCTTTGGCCACAAACAAAAGACAGAAAATGTACAAGGAACAGTCCGCTTTTGCCACGACACTTTTTTGAAAGCTTATTTTGAGATAGCTGTTGTCTTCCATTTACTCAGATAGCAAGATGGAAGCAGAAATAGTTAGCAAGTCAGAGGGCTTGATCAAAATAGCCGGCTAGATGTCAGGACGGAATACTCCTTTGCACATTCTTCAGTGTTAAATCCAGTTATTCTTATCACTTACAATTCCTAAAGTAGATACCCGAAAAATGTCTTAGTGAGAATGCTAGGTGTACATAATGAGTCCCCAGCCAGATCCAGCCCTTAACATTTTTTTTCTTTAGACTCCTCAGCACCGTGGACAAACTGTTGAGAAATAGCTCCTGTTTGTTCCTTCAGAGCATTTGGTTAGATGGCTTTTGATAGAAATTCCCAATCCACTGCAAAATTCATATTCTTACTTTCTCTATTAGGGCATTGGTAATATGGGACTTCATTATGGCAGCCATGAATGTTTGAGATTTTCTGTACATACCCTATTTAACAGCTGTTGCTATTTCTGTCACTTTTGGAAGACTTCATTACCACTCTTCAAAAAATATGGTTGTCTTTGAAAGAAAGTACAGGCCGGGGCCACCAGCTACAAAGTGGAAGCACATCTCTTCTGTAGGCTTGTTTGCTGTTGCTCATGTCGACATTTCTCTATACTTCAGAACAGTTGGTATCAACCACGCATCTAGATTGATCGCCTCAGGATCAGACGCAAATATCAGTATGTCACTGAAGTGTTTTTAGGAGGTGATTATTCACCATAAAAATATGATGTATGCTCCATTACCTTAATTTCTCTTTTTCCATTCAACCTCCACGGTGTCTCTCTCAACCAATGTTTTTAAGATACCTTCATTCAAGACCAATGACTTTAAATTACATAGCAGTTTTTGGTATCCTCAGTTCATCCACAGGTGATCCAAATACCTACCTTGCAACCTTTAGAATAATAGAATCATTAAGCTTGGAAAAGACCTCTAAGATCATTGAGTCCAACCATCAACCCAACACCACCATGCCCACTAAACCATGTCCCTAAGCGCCTCATCTACACGTCTTTTAAATACCTCCAGGGATGGGGACTCAACCACTGCCCTGGGCAGCCTGTTCCAATGTTTCACCACTCTTTCAGTAAAGACATTTTTCCTCACGTCCAATCTAAACCTCCCCTGGCGCAACTTCAGGCCATTTCCTCTCGTCCTATCACTTGTTACTTGGAAGAACAGACCAACACCCACCCACTACAACCTCCTTTCAGGGAGTTGTAGAGAGTGATGAGGTCTCCCCTCAGCCTCCTTTTCTCCAGGCTGAACAGTCCCAGTTCCCTCAGCCGCTCTTCACACGACTTGTTCTCCAGACCCTTCACCAGCCTCGTTGCCCTTCTCTGGACACGCTCCAGCACCTCAACGTCCTTCTTGTAGTGAGGGGCCCAAAACTGAACACAGCATTCGAGGTGCGGCCTCACCAGGGCCGAGTACAGGGGCATGATCACTTCCCTACTCCTGCTGGCCACACTATTGCTGATACAGGCCAGGATGCCATTGGCCTTCTTGGCCACCTGGGCACACTGCTGGCTCATGTTCAGCCGCCTGTCGACCAGCACCCCCAGGTCCTTTTCCGCCAGGCAGCTTTCCAGCCACTCTTCCCCAAGCCTGTAGCACTGCATGGAGTTGTTGTGGCCGAAGTGCAGGACCCGGCACTTGGCCTTGTTGAACCTCATACAGTTGGCCTGGGCCCATCGATCCAGCCTGTCCAGGTCCCTCTGCAGAGCCTTCCTACCCTCGAGCAGATCAACACTCCCGCCCAACTTGGTGTCGTCTGCAAACTGACTGAGGGTGCACTCCATCCCCTCATCCAGATCATTGATAAAGATATTGAACAGAACTGGCCCCAAAACTGAGCCCTGGGGAACACCGCTCGTGACCGGCCACCAACTGGATGTAACTCCATTCACCACAACTCTCTGGGCCCGGCCGTCCAGCCAGTTTTTGACCCAGCGCAGAGTACACCTGTCTAAGCCGTGAGCCGCCAGCTTCTCGAGGAGAATGCTGTGGGAGAGGGTGTCAAAGGCCTTACTGAAGCCCAGGTAGACCACATCCACAGCCTTTCCCTCATCCACTAGGCGGGTCACCTGGTCATAGAAGGAGATCAGGTTGGTCAAGCAGGACCTGCCTCTCATCAACCCGTGCTGGCTGGGCCTGATCCCCTGGGTGTCCCGCTCATGCCTTGTGAGCACCCTCAAGATGAACCGCTCCATAATCTTCCCCGGCACCGAGGTCAGGCTGACAGGCCTGTAGTTCCCCGCATCCTCCTTCCGGCCCTTCTTGTAGATGGGCGTCACATTGGCAAGCCTCCAGTCATCCGGGACCTCCCCCGTTAACCAGGACTGCTGATAAATGATGGAGAGTGGCTTGGCGAGCACCTCCGCCAGCTCCCTCAGCACTCTCGGGTGGATCCCATCCGGCCCCATAGACTTGTGAGCGTCCAGGTGGCGTAGCAGGTCGTTGACTGCTTCCTCTTGGATTATGGGGGGTTCATCCTGCTCGCCGTCCCTGTCTTCCAGCTCAGGGGGCCGAGTGCCCTGAGGATAACTGGTCTGCCTGTTAAAGACTGAGGCAAAGAAGGCATGAAGTACCTCAGCCTTTTCCTCATCCTCGGTGACAATGTTCCCCCCCGCATCCAATAAGGGATGGAGATTCTCCTTGTCTCTCTTCTTGTCATTAATATATTTGTAAAAATTTTTTTTGTTGTCTCTAACAACAGCAGCCAGATTGCGTTCTAGCTGGGCTTTTGCCTTTCTCATTTCCTCTCTGCATGACCTAACGAGATCCCTGTACTCTTCTTGAGTCGCCTGCCCCTTCTTCCACAAGCGGTAAACTCTCCTTTTTTTCCTGAGTCCCAGCAAGAGCTCCCCGTTCAGCCAGGCCAGTCGTCTTCCCCGCCCATTCTTCTTACGGCATACAGGGACAGCCTGCTCCTGCACCTTTAAGACTTCCTTCTTGAAGATCATCCAGCCTTCCTGGACCCCTTTGCCCTTCAGGACCGTCTCCCAAGGGACTCTCTCAACCAGCGTCCTGAACAGGCCAAAGCCCGCCCTCTGGAAGTCCATGGTTGCGGTTTTGCTGGCCCCCCTCCTTACTTCACCAAGACTCAAGAATTCTACCATTTCATGGTCACTAAGCCCAAGACGGCCTCCGACCACCACATCTCCCACCAGTCCTTCTCTGTTAGTAAACAGCAGGTTGAGCGAGGCACCTCCCCTGGTAGGCTCACTTACCAGCTGTGTCAGGAAGTTGTCTTCCACACACTCCAGGAACCTCCTAGACTGCTTCCTCTCTGCCGTGTTGTATTTCCAGCAGATGTCCGGGAAGTTGAAGTCCCCCACGAGAACAAGGGCTAGCGATTGAGAGACTTCTGCCAGCTGCTTGTAGAACGCTTCATCCGCCCCTTCATCCTGGTTGGGTGGTCTATAACAGACTCCCAGCAGGATATCTGCCTCATTGGCCTTCCCCCTCATCCTTACCCATAAACACTCAACCGTACCATCATCACAATCGTTGAGCTCTAGACAATCGAAACACTCCCTAACATACAGGGCCACCCCACCGCCTCTCCTTCCTCGCCTGTCCCTTCTGAAGAGTCTATAGCCATCCATTGTAGCACTCCAGTCATGAGAGTCACCCCACCATGTTTCTGTGATGGCAACTAAGTCACAGCTATCCTGCTGCACAATGGCTTCCAGCTCCTTCTGCTTGCCGCCCATGCTGCATGCCTTGGTGTAGATGCACTTGAGCTAGCCTATTGATTTCACCCCCAGCATTGGCATGCCACCCCTAGGCTCATCTCTAGTGAGCCTGGTTTTATCCCCTTCCCTTCGAACCTTGTTTAAAGCCCTTTGAAACCCTCAGCATTTACAAATGCAAGGAAGTATTTACACCTTTCTTACCTGATTTCAAGGAATTCTATTCATCTCTGTTTTTAACGTCCTGTACTGATGTGAGGTTTCTTTACTTCTGACAGGGTTTAAAAAAACCCTTCTTGCTCTTTCCTCACTTTTTCCATATGTATTTAGATATGCTTTATAAATTTTCTCTAGTCCTTATTAATTTCCCTCATTCTTCTGTATCTTCTATATTGCTTTTTTTGGTTTTGTTTGTTTGTTTTCTAATTGCTGTTTTCCACTCACCACTGAACCTGAGGGAGACTTTAGCCAGAGCTGACCTTTAGAAGCTGACTTCAACACAACTATTTATCTGAATACAGAAGGACACCTATTGCTAATGATGCTCTCAACTGTCACACAGAAGACCTTTATTCCTATGTAGGGTCCTCTAGTGGTCCACTTCCTGCCTTGCTCCAGTGGTGTCATTAGACTGCAAACCCTTATCTAACCAAGACAGGAGATAAAAAAACTGTTCTCACAAGCTTGGCCACTGCAAGGAGAAGAGGTAAAGTGGCAGGATGGCTGTGAAAAGTTCAGTAAAAGTGTATGTGAGTGGACACAGTAATTACAGAAGAGACTAGCCAGGTGCACTGTTCATCTGCAATCTGACAAGTAAAGGGAAATTAAACAGCAATGATTTAAAATTTCAAGCAAACATGAAGTGTTTCTGATATAAGCAAATTCCATATGTGTTCACTTTATCCATTGCACGAAACAACTGTTTCACTGTTTCATACTCATGTTTGTTTTTTGATGTGTGTTTTGATATGAAAGTCTGAATGCCTCCTAAATTATAAACACCACAAATAAAGATGATTACTTGAAAACTGATGTAAAAAATTTTAAAAGACCTTAAGATATTACAGAAGCTCTGATTAAATGCAAGAGTTGTATATTAAAGAGCCCATGGATCTCATCAAAGACTCAGTATAATTTTCTTACTAGGAGGCATCTTTCTGCTCTAATATCACTAATATTGGTAGGTCTGATCAAAGGATAACAGAAACCTCATGTAGTCTTATGTTATTAAGAAAATGAATAGGCTAGACTAAGCCTAAATCAAACCAAAGAAAACCAGCTTTTTTAAGTCTCCCTCTCATGTCACAGTTGCTGTAGAAAAGATTGCTTGAGAATTAACCAAATGTGTTATGTAAAACGTGAGTGAAATAGAAAGGATAAATCCATTTAAGTAACTCTTGAACTTTATTGATCTTTCATAAACTCAATGGTCTGAGCATCCTAACAAACAGGAAAGCCAACAAGTTACTTCTGTTTGCACCAATATCTGTGTGCTGGCAGGGGAACCACCCTGCAGGAAGCCACAAGAGTGGTGACGTATGAAAAGCATGAGGACAGCAACAAAGAACATTTGGGAAGAGGCAGAATGAAAAATAAACAATCTATCCATGTTTATCTGTACTAAAATCACTGAAGTCTTCCCATAGACACACAAGATCCATCACCATCTCAGTGCTTCAAACTTGAGGGTGACTGGAGTCTAAACTGTGAAATTTAACCAGCTGCTAAGACCGTATGCAAACAGACCTGTGGTTTCAGCCTTGTAACAGTCTTCTCCAATATTACACAGAGTTGAAGAAGACATTAAAATACACTCAGCTTTGAGTAGGCAAGGGCTAAATGCCCTGAAAATCAGATGATACTCCCTTCAGCTGTAGTGTAAAACAGAGGTTACTTTAAAGTGAAGCTATCAGATAATGCCCAGGCTTGGCTTAATAAAGAGTTTGCAAAACATAATATTAAGAGCAATCTGTTCTTAACTGCTCTTTAATCATTAGAAATGTACTCTACATTTCTGGAAACAACAGCAGTATGCTAGTCCATGAGAATCAGAGAGTGAAAATGGCTATAACTAATGAATCTAATTTCACTTTTTTTGGGGGTGGGTAAATGGATTATGTTGCTGGGTCTATACCTCACATATGTAAGAATAATGTATATCATACCTGAGGTAGAAGGCAGAATAGCCCTGGAGGTACAGTTTTATTCTCTCTCACCTACCTCCAATGCAAGCCAGCAGCCAGCTCTTTGACATTTTCAGATGTGACACCCAAGTATTACTCTGTGATGGAAAGCTCTTCTATCTCCAGTTTTGGAAAAATCCATGTTACCTTTATAACATTGACATTGACAGATCCTAAGATGAATCTGGATCTAGTGCTATTAAAAAGAAATGTTTTAAATGTGTCACTTTCTTTTTTTTTTTTAAGAAAATGCCCCATTGGGATTTATTCAAATTAATATGTATTACCGAAGCTATTCAGTCCTCACCAAGGATAGTCATCAGTTATCTTCCACAGCTCTAAGAATAGTTTAAATTTGACTAAAGCAAAACACTGATTTTTTAAAATTATAAATATACATTATGCTTGGCAGCGTTCCCATTAAAAAATGAATAAAAGCTGAGCAATAACATTGGGAGGAAAAAATACTCTACTCAACCACATTAATATTAAAGCACTGAGCTTAGCAATGCACTCAGCACTTCCAAACAATCAAAGAACAAAAAATTGCCTTAAAATCAACTACTGCAGCTGATGAGAAGAAGCATCTTTTACAGACAGAAGTCATGGTCCCATCATGAGTGACATGCAGGTAGATCAGATTGGCTGTAGATACCCAACTGACTTCAAGGGAGCCACATGTGACAGTAACAGCAACAGCTTCTGCAATTCTTTGCAATTCAGTACTGAACTTTTATTTGAAAAGACTCATCTATAGCTTTCTTATTAAAAGGATAGGTCTATCTTACATATATACAGGACCTATGGAGTTTGTTTCTTTTGCTGACTCTGTAACAGTAGTGAATTAACAGATACTCAAGGAAGATAAAAATATTAATTTCAGCTATGATGAGGAATAGAAACAAAGAAAGTTATGTTTGCCAAATGAAAATCAACTAAGTTTTTAGGTCAAGAATTCTTATTTCCCAACTTCTAAGGAAACATTACCAACAAAGCAAAGCAAATAACAAAATTTAATTTTTTTAAAAAATACTTGCAACTGTGCCTTCAAAGGGAGTTAAATTATGTTGCCATTAAACTTTAAGGACTCTTCACACAAGGACTAGATCTGTAATTCTCTTAGCTGGAGTTTTGCCAAGTCTTCATGTGATTACAGCATTAAATGCTAGGGAAAAAATAAATTTGGGAGAAATGCAATATGTCAAAATGAATTTATAGGAAATACTAAAAGGAATCAAGAAAGTACAAAAAAGATTATTTGTAATTTTCACGCATGCATCTGAAATGAATAGTTATCAACAAAAGTCTTCATTTGGAACTAAATAAAAGTTTAATAAATGTGCATATTTGTATTTTTGAAGATGCATTCATACAGCAAACTTGTATAAACTGATAAAATAAGTCTTGGGGTTTTGTACACTCTGAAAAAAAAGGAACAACAAGTATTTCTTCCAATTAACTGTTGAAGTCTGGTTCAGTGCTGATTATTTCTGTCACACAGTGGGAAGTCATGAAAACTGAAGAAGCATTGGTTACAAAAGTACTAGAAAATGAAAATGAAAAGAGGCATAAAATTTAAAGAATTGTTGTTTACTTGTGAAGCAAAGTTCAGCAATGCCTTAAAGAAACTCAGTTTCCTTTTTAAGCTTTCACTTCAGACTTTTCTATGAAAAGAATATAAGAAACTTCAAAGGAAATATATCGTTATAAATTTACACAGTGATTTAAGCACTTGTATATATCATCCACATTTATGTTGGTATATTCTATAAGTAGAGCTAGGAAAGTTTTACAAGCATGTATACACAAGAAACAAATATAAGCTATCACTCATATAGTGCACAATAATCCCTGAATCACTGAAACCATAGTAAAATGGCTCAAGTGGCAAGAAGGAAACCTACCATCTGTATCCTGTAAATATACGGAAATGGCTGCTGCTTAAAAACAAGGCGGGGTGGGGACAGAGGGAAGAAAGCTAGACTTCAGAATGAGGATATGGGGAAAAACCTATAAATGGTTTAAAGATCGTGGAGAGTTCAGAACTAACAGAGAATCAAGGCTGCAGGATGGAAGAAGTGCAACAAACATTTTCATGTCCTTTGCAGTAGAAAGAGTAGAATTTAATAAAGATGAACACGTGAAGGTTCCATACAAATTGAATATACTTGTGAAAAAATGACCCCCCAAACCTTTGTAATGTCATAAAGAATTAATGTAGAATCTAGTTGCCATTTTTTAAAGTATATCCAACACCAAGGACATGCTCTCTACAGAATTACTTACACAATTCATAACACCTATATAAGTTGACATTTTTCTTTTCTTTTTTTTTCATGTACAGCGTTATCTCCATTCTATAGGTGAGATGTCAAGGTAGAGATATTAAAGATAAAAATAACATGGATAGCACTAAAGAAACCCCTGAAATTAGTACAGTGTAGCAACTTTGAACAAGTATGTTATTTAGCAACAGATAACTTGTTTAACTTGATCTCAAGTTAGAGTAAAAAAGTACATACATGAATAAATAACTGAAATTTCCCATTAATTGTGGGGGAAAAAACGTACCTAGGAGAAGAAACAGCTGACTAAAATATCCATGTTGTAATCCCAGGTATGCCATGTTCTGCCCCTTGACTTTTGAGTAAGTTTCTACTGTGGATTTGACTTTATTTTACCAAAAAAAAAAATTTACAAGCAGGGCCTCACATGGTGGTTGGAAATAAATTGATATCTGAGAAAGGAATATCACTCTTCCATGCCAGCATCCTCCTGCTGGGTGTCACCTTCTAGAACAGAGTTAGATCTATGCCAGGAAGATTTTCCTCTGCTAAATATTAATCCTATGGAAATCAGGCTAAATTAAAAATTTGTCTAGACACCAGATTCCAGCCGTTCCACTACTTCTAGAAGAAACCAAGAAATAGAGTCATTCAGATTATGGGAATGCTTTCAAGAATGACAAAAAGATATTTTTCAAAAGACTAGTTCATTTAAGAAATGGTCTGTTCCTAGCTTAGAGACACAGAGTTCAACCAATAAAAGCAGCACAGAAAAACTGCTGAGTATATTGTTTTACTATTTTTTATATCCTTTGTTTGTACTTGACGGGCAAATGGTTAACATCTGGACTTACAGACAAGTGACTTCCTTATATTAACAGTGAAATTCACATCTGAATAGTGGTTGTTAAATTACCAGGGAGAAAAACACATGAATGATGCATGTGTCTAGGAGTGAAAAGTTTCCAGGTAAATTCCTGTGTTGCCAAGAAAGCTAATCCACAATCTCAATCTTTTACTGTACTATTTTTAGGTAAGTTGTTATTACTAACTCACTCCAATATGTTCATATCCCACTAAAGCATAGTCATTAGAGCACATGTTTGGGGACAACGTGCTCATAGCCAATGATGATGGACTACAATTCTATTTCGTTTTGGATAAACAGGGAAGAAATAATTTGTATTCTGTAAAACAACTATTGCTTCCAGAGCTTTGAGAAAACAGACATGTATTTCAGCAGGGTTTTTGGTTTCTGTTGCCTTCCACCCATTTATTTGTTCTCTGCAGCGAACAAAGCAGAAACATCGAAGAACCTTGCACCTTTAGCTTCTTTTTTTCCCTCTGTTCATAGCTTTTCTTGACTTCTCCTATGCCTTATGATACTGTTTCTCTCTGCCACTCCCCAGAGGAAATTTTCAAGCTTTTGTGTGGTGCTGTAAAGGCAGAATGTGCAGCTTTGCTCCAGCAATACTCTCTTCAATGTGTAAGACTATAGAAACTATCATTCCTAACATTTCTTTTGCAGAGTATTCAGATTACTGCTAGTCTTCAGGAAACACTAAATTATATCATCTGGATCCCACAGCAGCCCCCAGCCTCTTTCAGGATTACTGTGCAGTTGTCTCTTTTTAGGCACCTGGTGCAGGATGTGCTATGCTTGAACTACACTTACTCTTTTAGTTTTAAAAAGAGTAGGAGGCCAGAAAGGGGCCTGAAGAAGAGACAGGATGATCCAAAGAAAAGAGCAGAGGAATACTTGAATTTTTTTGAGCATGTTTCGCTACAAAAACTGAATATGAGTCCTCAGGCAAGGTCAAAAATTCGCTTGTTAGGTAATGATGGCCTAAATCTAGGTAAAATACTTAACTATATAAAAGCCATTCTTCCATTCAGAACACACACACGGCTATGTAGAAAACACTTCTATGCACTTATGAATTACACCTTTGATGACCAACGTTGAAAAAGTAATGTTCTCCTGTATAGACCAGCTCAACAAATAAGACCCCTATGTTCTTGCCTTCATGGCCCTACTGCTTTTGTACACAAATTTCTGTCAAAGGAAACCCCTTCAATTCTACTAGAGGTATTATCACAGCCCATTTTCTCAGACAGATTTTCCCAATTTCACAATCAAAAAGGTAAAGAAAAGGTTCAGATTAGTAAACACAGAACACTATAAACACCTCAGTGGCAGCCCTCTTGCTGAAACTTTTTGTTGTAGAGTATGTACATGAAATATTTAGAATTTGCTAGAGTTCTAGTAGGAAGGCTTTTATTCCAGCAAAAAGGAACGTAGCCAGGAGCTGCCTGCTGGCTATACACTCTGGGATGCTCTGTTTGTTGTGGGCCATGGCTCCCCTTCCCCTGTACTTCTCGCAAGCTGTCACACACTTTCCCCTGAAAGTTCCTCTGCTTGATGTCTAGCAAAAGCGGAATCATAATTGTCTTTCATCTGGACACTACAGGCAGTTGGATAGGGTTTTTTAAGTACTTGGGACACGTTACTCTGTGTATATCACAGGCATAGAAGCAGGGCTGTTGCAAATGAATGGGAGACATGAGCAGGAAAAAAAAAAGTCTGATGGACTTATGTATTTTCTGTCTTGTCTCCTGTGTTGGCATTTCAGTTTAGTCTGTGACTTCTTTTTTTAAGCTGTCAGAGCAGATTTTGTGACATGTCAGGAGAAAAATCCAATTACTTTTATTTTCTGTTTCCTCTGAGCCAGTTTGGAGCAGTAAGCCAGTGTTCCTCCGAAGCAAGAACACAGCCAGCTATGAATAGGATGCTGAGAAAATGATGGAATGTAAGTGAGCAATTCCAGTCACTTGTGTGGTCAATTGGAAAGAATATGGATCATGAACAATTTGATTCTATCTTTCTAAAGCCTGCTACCTTTCTAATGGTCATTGCTGGTCAATCAAGAAAAGAACATCCCAACATTTCTATTAATATAAACATGCAAACAGGGTTTTTTTTAACACAGTTGCCTGTGTGGTGAAAATGCATTTTTTCACTTTATGTGTAAGCTACACAAATATAAGATGTACTCGGTATGTTCAGAAAAAAGCTTAGGAACATCTTTTACACTTATATGTAAGTATGGGCTCATCTTACAGAAAAATACAACAAAGAAAATGCCTCTGATTTCACACAGCAGAAGTGACCTGGTTTGAGAGAAGGGAAAAAAGGCATAAAAGAGAAAGTGTAGGATGATTTTCATGTTTACTTCTGAAAATCCATATGCTTTCCAAACTTTCCAATAATAAAAAAGCATTTCAGTAAAACATTCTAACATACAGACACTTGGGAAATGCAAAATTATCCTTAGCTAATTAACACCTTTTTCTGTGTAACTCTAGTTCAAATTTGTTCATTTCCCATGCTTTTTTAAAAGAAATCTATACAAAATAGTTGACTGCAGCTCCAAGTCAGAACAACTTTAACTGTTATTTAGGAGTTGCTATTCTTGTATCTCCAAGACCAGCCTGAACATATATTTCTACTCTTGGCATTTGAACAGCTAACAGCATTTTTTTCATCAGTACCTGAATGAACATCAGACAGCACCAAAGCTCATCCAGCAGTCTCATACACATATAAGCAAATTAGTTAATGCTAATATTAAAGCAAACCTCACAGGAAAGCCACTCAAAGATTAAAAGAACAAATAATCCCCCTCCCCCAGAAAACTATGAGTTCTTCAAACTCTTTGTTTGTTTGTTTGTTTGTTTGTTTGTTTAATAGGGACCTTACAGCCTAATCAGACAGCATCTCTTACAAATAATATTTTCCTTCCCAATCTTTGGTTCTACCATCATTATACAGTGCAAAATCCCATGGGCTGCTACAGCTGCTCAAATACAGTAGGACCTAAGTACCTCATAAGAGATATAATCCAGCTAGACAGCAAGGTTTTCAAGGGATAGTGCAGGACTCTTTGTAAATAAGAGCACTTTGTTATTTAAAAACTTTTATTTTCTACTCAGGGTTGCAGGGGAAGATCCAGTACTGGTGGGGCCACCGTGCAACTCTCCAGAAGACCTCCACAGGTTCAAGTGCCTGGGCTGTTAGGGGGATGGGACACCCTTATCACAGTTTCCATCATCCATCCAACAGGCCATGAAGGAAAGTCAAGCCAGCGGCTGCCAGAAAAGTAGGCAAATTCCCAGTGGATTTGATGAGATGTAGTTTCTTATGGAATCTTGACAGGATTCCACCAGACCTTCCTCAAAACCAAGCCACCTTATAAATATTGCAAATATTTTAAAAATTATAATTGAAAAAAATATTATTACATTGTAATTTTTTCAGCCAGCAATGTTCTCATCCAGAAATGGTCTCAACTACAGATTGTATGAGGCACTCAAAGAAGCAAAGATTAAAGCCACATGAAATTCTTTTCTTTTAAAAATACCAGAGTTTTTTTAGCTAAATATATGAAAGTAAAGTGTCAGCGCTTTGATATTTTTATACCAAAAGTCCATTTGAAGGCACAGGAATCATTACCCAACTAAGATTTCTCAAAATTACTAGGACTTCCTTGAATATTTTCTCAAGAGAAGTTTCTTGTGATCTGAGCTTTAATGAGTTACCGCATGTGAAATGCTAACAATCAGACACCTGGCACATCCCTCAAACTGTGATGAGGTTAGTTTTGATAGCTGCAGAAGTTTACTTCAGAACCCCAGGGAAGCATCCAGATTGTTAGTGAGAATTTATTTCAGACTTGGATGAAAATCCCCAAACTGACCATGAGCTGGCTCCAGCAAAAGTGCAGATCCATTCTCAGAAATATTTCCTCTAGATAGGAGGTTATTTTAGCTACGTTACATTATGTAGATCTTTGTGTTCCAACTTACTTGGGAGGAGAAGGGTGAAGTTTTGCCACTGCCTGCATAGATCAGCTTTTTGATTTTTTTCTTTTTTCCTATCAAATCCTTGCAAAAAGAAGAGCATTAACAGAAGAGGTTAAGGTTGCTGACAAACATTGATTGTTTGGAAGGATGGTTTCAGCTGTCTCCCCCTAAAACCTCCATGCATTTTATCCACAGAATTATTTCGTCACAGCTGTCAAGCTTCCCCTACCTTCCCAAGTAAACAGTCAGAATGATTTGTAGAAACTAGCTGTAACTCCTTGCTCAGCAATGCAATATGTGAGGAAAGGTTCTTGAAAAATAGAAGATTAAACTGATGGATCGTTTGAACTGAAAACTGCAGGGTCAGATCCATCCCTGGTGTAGCTCTACTTGCAGCAGATGAACTTGGCCTGCTGTTGTTCAGCATACTTATTATCAACCTGGGAGTGTGGGCTAAGGCTTAAAGGCACATTGCAAATACCTGCTGACAGCCCTGAGCTCAGTCAAAAAAGAAGAGGACTGTACTCACCAGTTATTTTCACGCGAACTTCCTAAATTAGCAGATATGAAGAAGAGCAGAATTTGGCCTACTATGCAAACAGAAACACAGTAGGTAACAGTATAAATAGGTGCAGATATAACTCGTATAGAGAAGGACATGGTAGGAAAATAAATGTGCCAAGTATTTGATATACAAAATTGTAGGTTCTGTACCTGGAGAAGATTTGCAGAGGAAGAGGAAGAGTCCTAGATCTAGGCAGCTGTTAACAGAACAGTGTGAAGCTGGCAATGAAGCAACCAGTCCTACTCTTTTTGCCTGTCCAGAACATGTTAGCTTTCCCAGCTCCTTCTCTGCTTCTGTCCTAAAAAATGTGGTCTGTTTTCATAACAGGAAAACAAAAATCAACTACAATTTTAAAAGGACCTGTCTGGCTTTTGAAGTTAGGAAAAAAAAAAGAAAAGGCCTCATGTCCTGAGAGCTGTTCCTTTGTAATTTCTACAGATTTTTATTCGGTGCGCCTGCAAGAAAACCCATGGTATGTCCCTCCCTGCACCTTCCTAATGCCTTCTACCACTTGGATGCAATCTGCACATCTCAAAACAAACTACCCATTTCCTGCATGACCACACAACCCAGCTTTCATAGAATCATTAAGGTTGGAAGAGACCTCTAAGATCATCGAGTCCAACCGTCAACCCAACACCACCATGCCCACTAAACCGTGTCCTGAAGTGCTTCATCTACATGTCTTTTAAATACTTCCAGGGATGGGGACTCAACCACTTCCCTGGGCAGCCTGTTCCAATGTCTAACCACTCTTTCAGTAAAGACATTTTTCCTCACGTTCAATCTAAACCTCCCCTGGTGCAACTTGAGGCCATTTCCTCTCGTCCTATCGCTTGTTACTTGGGAGAAGAGACCAGCACCCACCTCACTACAACCTCCTTTCAGGGAGTTGTAGAGAGTGATGAGGTCTCCCCTCAGACTCCTTTTCTCCAGGCTAAACAACCCCAGTTCCCTCAGCCGCTCCTCATAAGACTTGTTCTCCAGACCCTTCACCAGCCTCGTTGCCCTTCTCTGGACACGCTCCAGCACCTCAACGTCCTTCTTGTAGTGAGGGGCCCAAAACTGAACACAGCATTCGAGGTGCGGCCTCACCAGGGCCGAGTACAGGGGCACGATCACTTCCCTACTCCTGCTGGCCACACTATTGCTGATACAGGCCAGGATGCCATTGGCCTTCTTGGACACCTGGGCACACTGCTGGCTCATGTTCAGCCGGCTGTCAACCAGCACCCCCAGGTCCTTTTCCACCAGGCAGCTTTCCAGCCACTCTTCCCCAAGCCTGTAGCACTGCATGGAGTTGTTGTGGCCGAAGTGCAGGACCCGGCACTTGGCCTTGTTGAACCTCATACAGTTGGCCTGGGCCCATCGATCCAGCCTGTCCAGGTCCCTCTGCAGAGCCTTCCTACCCTCGAGCAGATCAATACTCCCGCCCAACTTGGTGTCGTCTGCAAACTGACTGAGGGTGCAATCGATCCCCTCATCCAGATCATCGATAAAGATATTAAACAGAACTGGCCCCAAAACTGAGCCCTGGGGAACACCGCTCGTGACCGGCCGCCAACTGGATTGAACTCCATTCACCACAACCCTGTGGGCCTGGCTGTCCAGCCAGTTTTTGACCCAGCACAGAGCACACCTGTCTAAGCCGTGAGCCGCCAGCTTCTCGAGGAGAATGCTGTGGGAGATGGTGTCAAAGGCCTTGCTGAAGTCCAGGTAGGCCACATCCACAGCCTTTCCCTCATCCACTAGGCGGGTCACCTGGTCATAGAAGGAGATCAGGTTGGTCAAGCAGGACCTGCCTCTCATGAACCCGTGCTGGCTGGGCCTGATGCCCTGGTTGTCCCGCTCATGCCTTGTGAGCACCCTCACGATGAACCGCTCCATAATCTTCCCCGGCACCGAGGTCAGGCTGACAGGCCTGTAGTTCCCCGCATCCTCCTTCCGGCCCTTCTTGTAGATGGGCGTCACATTGGCAAGCCTCCAGTCGTCCGGGACCTCCCCCGTTAACCAGGACCGCTGATAAATGATGGAGAGTGGCTCGGCGAGCTCCTCCGCCATCTGCCTCAGCACTCTTGGGTGGATCCCATCCGGCCCCATAGACTTGTGAGCGTCCAGGTGGCGTAGCAGGTTGTTGACTGCTTCCTCTTGGATTATGGGGGGTTTATTCTGCTCGCCGTCCCTGTGTTCCAGCTCAGGGGGCCGAGTGCCCTGAGGATAACTGGTCTGCCTGTTAAAGACTGAAGACAGTCTTTCTCTGTCCTTATACTCCCGGCTAAAATGTAGCTCATTCATCTGCCAGAGGCAGACCAGCTGGATGCTTTGGGTCCATCCCCTGCCCTGCTGAAGGACTGAGGACGATCCCCACCCCAAATTCCTGTACACTCTCCCAGGCTACATCTGGGGATGCAAGAAGGATTAAATATAACAGAGAGCACTGGTTTAAAGAAAGGAGGAGTATTTGAACTAATGGGGCTTATCCCCATTTCCAGCTATCACTATTTCTAGAGCTGCTTCATCCACAGCAGGACATCCTCAGTGCATTTTGCCAGATAGAAAGTAAACTAGAAACAACATGAAATATCAGTCAGAAAATGACACAGAAATGTTGTAGGTCTCTGTAATCAATGTTCTATTTGAATACAATGTTCATCTTTGTTACACCATTTCATATTTATAACAAAGCTCCTTGTCACTCAAATTAATCCAACCAAGCTACATCCTTCAGTTTAATTTTGTCTATGTAAATAGCAAAACATCTGTCTGAGGTCTCCTTATCTCTGACAGTGGCTGATAAATGCAAGAAAAAAGTTAATTTCAACAGGTTTATCAAATCTCAGTGCTTCATGTAGCTTGACTTTTCTCTGAATGCAATGCCACTTATGTGTATAAATAGTAATGGATGACACAGTATTTCTCTCCTGTTTTTCCCCCTTTAGCAAGGGGGAAAATTGAACTTTTTTCCCCCTTTAGCAAGGAGGATGTCTGAGAACACAATGTCCAATGTGAAATCAGAGCAGTGAGGTAATGCCTTCTGTCCAATTTCCTTTTCTTGTCTTCTTTTTGGTCCAATTTGCTGCTAGTGCTTGCTTGGTGAACTAATAATTGAATACTGGGTTCCACCACCCCACAATCAGCAAACCTCATTAGTTTGGGTGTAAAAACTTGAATAGGACCTTTGTACTGTGATATTTCAAAAGTCAAATATCAGTATAACGGCAGACAGCCATGGCCACAGTACTAATCCACATAGTGTAAAACAAATCTTACTATTCTTTAGGTTGGGCTACAGATGATTTATATTTTTTATGGTGGCTGAGGACCTAATGGAGCAAATCTTACTTGCATGAAATAGAAAAAGCAACTGCTGGCTCAGTAGCATTCTCCTCACCTTTACCTGAAATCCCCAAGAAACACTTTGTTTGGCATTTCTTGAAAAACAAACAGGGGCATGAGAACGGAGTAAAAGTAAGGAAAAGACATTCCTCACTTTCTGTGTTCCAGTGTCAGCACAGAATCATAGAAACATAGAATATCTCAAGTTGGAAGGGATCCATAAGGATCATCGAGGGCAACTCCCTGCTCCTTGCAGGACTACCTAAAACTAAACCATATAACTGGGAGCATTGTCCAGACACTCCTTGAACTCTGACAGGTTTGGTGTTGAGACAACTTCCCTGGGGAGCCACTGACTGACCACCCTCTCAGTGAAGAACCTTTTCATAATGTCCAATCTGAACTTCCCCTGACGCAGCTTCATTCCATTTCCTCACGTCCTACCGCTGGTCACCAGAGAGAGGAGATCAGCACCTCTCCCTCTGCTGCCCCCCTTGAGGAAGTCGGAGACTGCAATGAGGTCACCCCTAATTCTTCCCCAAGCTGAACAAACCAAGTGACCTCAGCTGCTCCTCGTAAGTCTTGCCCTCAAGGCCTTTCACCGTCTTGGTCACCCTCTTCTGGACACACTCTAATAGTTTGATGTCCTTCTTATATTGAGGTGCCCAAAACTGCACACAGTACTCGAGGTGGGGCCGCACCAGTGCAGTGTAGAGTGGGACAATCACCTTCCTCGACCAGCTAGCTATGCCATGCTTGATGCAACCCAGGACACTGGGCCTTTGGCTGGTTGGCCCTTTTGGCTGCCAGGGCACACAGGACATACCTTCCAGCCCTTTCACTAGCTTTGTTGCCCTCCTCTGGACACATTTGAGTACCTTCATGTCCTTCTTAAATTGTGGCGCCCAGAACTGCACACAGCACTCAAGGTGAGGCCGCATCAACACTGAATACAGCGGGATAATCACCTCTTTTGACTGGCTGGTTATACTGTGTTTGTGTTCCTGGCTCCAGGATGCCAGGGCACACTGCTGACTCATATTGAGCCTGCTGTCGACCAGCACACCCAGATCCCTTTCTACAGGGCTGATCTCCAGCCACCTCTCTCCCAATTTATACTTGTGCTCAGCATTACTCTGTCCCAGGTGCAGAATCCGGCACTTGGACTTGTTAAATTTCATGCCATTTATGATTTCCCAATGCTCCAATCTATCTAGAACCCTCTGCAGGGTGTCTCATCCATCAAGAGAGAGTCAACAGCACCTCCCAGTTTGGTATCGTCAGCAAATTTGCTAATGGTGCATTCAACTTCTGCATCCAGATCGTTGATAAAAATATTGAACAGAACCGGACCTAGGATTGAGCCCTGAGGAATGCCACTGGTGACCGTTCACCATCCAGATGTAGCCCCATTCACTACAACCCTTTGAGCCCTGCCATCCAGCCAGTTATTCACCCAGTGCACCATGTACCTGCTCATCTCACAGTTGGATGACTTGTCCAGAAGGGTGCTGTAAGGGACAGCATCAAAAGCCTTACTAAAATTAAAAAAACCTACATCTACCTCCGTCCCTTCAGCCACAAGGCAGGTGACCTTATCATAGACAGATATCAAAATAGTTAAACAGGACTTTCCCTTTGTGAACCCGTGTTTACTGTGCCTGATGATTGCATTGTTCTTTAAATGCCTTTCAATAGTACCCAGTATGACCTTCTCCATAATTTTTCCAGGAAGTGATGTTAGACTAACAGTAGTCGCCCAATGTATTATGGACTTGTCTAGTTGTGTGCTGGACATGTTGTCCAGAAGGATACTGTGAGAGACAGTATCAAAAGCTTTGCTAAAATCCCAAAAAAACACATCTACTGGCTTTCCTTGGTCAACTAGATGGGTGACCTTGTCATAAAAGGAAACTAAGTTAGTTAAGCAGGACTTTCCCCTCGTGAACCTGTGCTGCCTATGGCCAATGACTGCATTATCTCTCAAGTGTTTTTCAGTAACTCCCAGAATAACCTTCTCCATAATTTTACCAGGCACTGAAGTGAGACTGACAGGCCTGTAACTACCAGGCTCTTCCTTCTTGCCCTTCTCGAAAACTGGGATAACATTTGCCAGCTTCCAGTTGACTGGGACCTCTCCAGACTCCCAAGACTGTTGAAAAATAATGGAGAGAGGTCCCGCAATGACATCGGCCAGATTTTTCAGTACCCTGGGATGAATCCCGTCAGCCCCATAGACTTATGCACATCCAGCTGGAGCAGCAAGTCTCGAACAACTTCAGGGCTGCTGGGAGTTTATCATCCCCCCAGTCATGGTCCTCCAACACAGGGCTCTGCGGGTCTCAGGGCCCGTCATTGGTGGTGAAGATAGAGGTGAAGAAGGCATTAAATGTCTCTGCTTTGTCTACATCCCTATTTGTGAGGTGACTGACCTTATCAAGTAACGGACCAATGTTATCTCTGATACTCCTTGTGCTGTTATATTTTAAAAAGCCCTTTTCTTTTTCCTTCACAGTGCTGGCCAGCAGTGATGATCCAAGCTGAAATTATACCTTACAGAAGCCAACTTAACTGGTGTAGTGTCTTGAGGGGACAAGACCTGCATCTGCAAAGGGTAGGAATTCCCATGACTGCCACACGAGTAGTGCTGCAAAGGAGAGAGGAACAGCCCAGAGTGGGGATCTTCCACAGTCTCTTGCGGGATGGTCCCCAGATTCATCCTGACCATCTTCACAACTACAAATTACACATTTAAAACTCTCTGAAGTCTCTGGAACACCCAGGTACTTCCACAGAAAACAATCTAATTTCAATGATTTTATAATTTTCAAGCAGCAGTATTTCATGAATAACATAGAAATGCTGCATTTACTCATATTCAGGATTGGCCCAGCTTGATCAATAATGATTGCTCCTTAAATGAAGCTTAAGAAGTTTTCTCTAAAATTAATTGCCTTCAGTGCCCCATGCCAAATATTATAGTGCTGCAATTTATGATACAATTCCCACGGCTTAAATGTGATGAGAAAAAAAGAAGGAAGAAAGCACAAGTGTAAGCCATATAACTGTTTCTTTTCCAGAAGCTGAAATATTCATTTTGCTCATAACTAAATGACAAACAGAAATGCATGAAATAGTGAAAACAGAGAAATAGAGAAAAAATGAAAACATGAAGAAATAAATTTATGTTTAACTTTAACCTTCTCTGTATATTGTAGCCTATTTTGCAAATTTGTATAAGGTATTCATCACTGAAATGAAAGCTTTACATGTAATGAATACCATTAGATAGATAAAAAATAATTTAATGTATTAAGGCTGCAATAATGAAGGGGAAGGTTTCACACAAGTTTCTGGATTTACCTAAAGTAACTTCATTACTTTACCTATAATTACTATTAAATTGACATTTAGCCACAGCATAATTCATATCCACAAAAAAGGGCATTTTTCCATTAACCCACTTTAGAAATAATTTGTACTTATCTCTCAGATACATTTGTGTTTATATTGCATAATTGCCAAAATGTTCTTAATTTCATCCTCAGCTTCACATGGCAACTTAAATAAGAAAAATTGTATGTAAGAAATTATCTGTTCTGTTTTAAGTTGTACTGGGCAAAAAATAGATGATTTTTTTAGTTTTAAAAAATTATGCTACTTCAGTATCAACCATCCTCCCTGAAATTGGCCTGTGATGCCACTGACAAAGAGATCAACAGGATTCTTATGAAATCCAGAATTTGTACGGTTGCTATTCCCATTGACACAGGTGGTACACCGAACCAGATTACAGAGAGCATCAGAGTGCTGCCGAGTCGTGGCATTCTACCTCCATCAGCTGTGACGGTACAGACTCCGATAGTCACCAGGTCTCTCCACCTGCAGCAACCCCACAACTGATATTCTGCTTGCTTGGAGTCCACTGTGTACCTTGCAGATTTAATTGTCCCCTCTTCACCTTCGCCTGGCCCCAACCTGAGCTACTGCCAGTCTCTATCTTCAGAAATACTTTCAGAAGTCCTGCATGAATACAGACAGGATTTGTAAAAGTACCACAGTCTTTGTATACCAGTTTCACTTTCTTTCAGTCTGCCACAGCTCTAGGGTTTTCTGCCAGGTCATGTTTTGCTTGCTTTGCTGCAGCTAGCATAATAGCAGTTTAAAAGCATAAGGTTGGCATATTTCCTATCATGTACACCGGCTAATTTGATAGAAGTATGATTGTGTGCCTCCTCCTGATTGAGATATATTTGCATTGCCAGGTCTTACTGTGTGAAGAACACTTATTAATTCCTGCGAAATCATGGCTTAGATCTCAAAATCTTGGGTTAGCAAATGTTGTGAATACTAGGAAGAACATGGGATACTCATTCTCCTCCTTGAAATTTTTTTGGCCAAGCCGGAAGGACTTTGAATTAAATCTTTTTAGCAAAAACAAAGACAGACCAATAATGACATAGAGGAATGTGGCTAGTTAACAGCAAAAATTGTGTCTTGATTCTTGCAAAAATGGGGACTCAAAATCTCAATCAGGAAAAATATTTTTTTTAAAAAGAGATCTAAAGGAAATTCTCAGTATCTTCTCCTGAAATAATATGAAATTCCAGGAAACATAGTTCCCATTGTTTGCTTCATTGTTCAGAAGTTATGGCCTTAACATAAAAACATAAGGGTGAGAAACAGGAAAGTGCAGAGTGATATCTGACAGAACAGTACCTACCTGCGGGGAAAGCTGTTCTGACTTTGAAAATGAGGGATTGATACAGTGAAAGTAGGTGAAGGAGAATGGAATAAATGGAGGAATATGTCTTGAGTTCTGTGCTGAATAGGGTTTGTTTGCTATAAGTTGACAGTTGGACTCAATGATCTTAGAGGTCTTTTCCAACCTTAATGATTCTATGATTCCATGATTCTATGATTCTAAGTGAGCAGAGAGAAAATAAAAGCAAAGTAAGTAAGTCACACAGTCTCCAGTATGATTGTGATTATCTTGCCTTTCTAATGGGGGTTTCTTCAAGAAGATGAAACTTCAAGTCTAAGCAGAGTTCTGAATAAATATTACTGATGAGGACACACAAATATAGCAGGAAGGAAAAGCAAAGATCTGCAGTCTCTTCTCTGGAAGCACTTGAAATGATGACAGCCCTGTCACAGGCATCATATGCATTTATTTTCTAGGATAAGGCAACAGATGATTAAGAAGATGCTTGAAAAGAAGACAACCTCACGTAGTTCTCCCTGTGCTACATTAGAAAATAATCACTTAATTGCTCAATTTATTGCCAAGGGCCTGCAACCATGCTCTGTCCTGAATAATACACGGGTTTTTCAGTTTTTCATATCTCTGCATCAAATCCCTGTTACAAGCACCCATTGCCTCTGTGGTTGCTCACTGTGTCAAAAACACCACCGAGCTGCTTTGTCTCCAACCCCTCATGCACGTGTGATGAGCACAGACTTTAGTTTAATACAGGAAATGGCCCCGACACACAACACACAGATCAGCAAGTGACTACAGAATGCAGTCAACAATTTTGCTCTTCTGCCAGTCCCTGAGAGATGTTACAGACACTATCAACTCAGCTACAATACTGCCCATTTTAATAACATATCACATTTTTTGCTCTCACCTAATGCCACTGGCAGAAGAAACATTTATATTCTTGACTATGTACTCTGTTCAGTCTAAATGGGGAGCCACTGACGTGAGCACCGCTTCCCATCCTCTTCTTAAGGGCTTTCTTTTTCAGATGAGCCTCAGCTGGTAAGGAAAGTGACAGACATCACTTAAGAATCAAAAGGAGACAAAATCTTTTCCAGTTTTCTTAACTTTTCCCACAACTTTTTTCTTTTCCACAAATCTTCACTCTTTTCCAAAGATGTTAAAAATGGGGGAACAAAGGTTGCCCTGCTGGCCAAGTTTTCTATCATCAAAACATACAGTCTCATGCAGAACTTATGCTGGAAAAAATACTGACCTTAAAATAAAATCAAATGAATGCATTGAATGTACCCCAAATGGTACAACAGATTTTCCTACTCCTCTTCATCAAACACTCTTACTGATATTCAGGCAATCTCACCCAGATCTCACAGATCAGACACATAGCTATTACGTGGAATTCCTCAGCATGTGAACCTTCAAGCTCTACAATACACAAAACTGTACTTCTAAAATAAATATATGCATAGCTGCACAATTCTCACATTTGCATATTTACCAAGACTTAACGTTTCCATTTATTTGGAACACATGAAGTGTGTCTTTTTTGATACTGAGCGTACACTCACTTCCAGGCAACCCACTAAATGCACCTTTTCCCTTCCTCAGCACTGCATTCGTAATGTTCATAATGTTCTTTCATAACAAGTCTTACTTTGTTACCTGTGACAATTGACTAGATTTAGACCACCATTTATTCATGCACAGTTTTTTGTGCCACAGAAAGAACCTGTCTTCTTCAAATACTCACAAAACCAGGACACTCTTTGTTTCTACTGTTACACAGGTAAACTCAAAATACCAAGCTGGGAGATAGAGTCACCTTACTACAACATCAGACAGTATTTAAATATTAAAGAAAGGTAACTGGATATTGAACACATGTATGTCCCTTAGGCACGGAACTCTCATTTTCCAGAACAGTGTGACCTGCCGGGTAATACTAGTGGTACGTAACCTACTGCCTCATAATTTGTCCAACATACCTCCAGAATCCCAGAGTTCAATTCAAAACTGTTTGGTGAGTGAGAAAGATGGACAGTCAGTTTTCATCACAAAGCTCTTGCTCATGGAAGCAGCTGCCTATCAGCACCCCTGGGACTGCTCACTTAAAAAGGGGTGCATAGGGTCCGTCTGTCCAAATTTCAGTGTCTAAAATACAGAAGTCTGCATCTGGACCAGTTGTCAAGACTTCTTTTGTAGCCAGCAAAAAGTAAATGGCACTTTTAAGGCATATTTCATCCTATAGCAATGTCCACAGTAAGTCAGACTACTCTTGAAGAAGTTTTTTTCTACATCAACTGTAAAGTGAGTTGAGGCAGTAACTAAAAACATGAGACTGTCTTTCCTTCATACATCAAGGTCTATCTATAACAGTGTCACTCTTGTAGTGACCAATAATGGATTTAACTGCAGGGAACAGTCCAGGGAAACAGTATTGGCTGTTAGAAAAGGTCTATTTTTATCATAGGATGAAGTATAATTTTAAGGACACAAACTAGACCTGGCAGTCTGGACAGGCCTTCATCTAATCCTAATGCCTTCATCTTCTAGTGACAGCACACATGTCCACATCTTTTGATAGATTCATTTCACAATGGACTAATGAAATAATAAGCCTCAACAAGTTGTCTTTTGTCTAATATTCCATGTTGTTCATACTTAATATGCCATATCCAGCTTTGTTTTTCATTGTCTGGTACACAGAACAGCCCAGAGAGTTAGAAAATTGTATCTTAACATCTAAACAAAAAAAGTTTGCAACCTTAAATAAACAAGAAAATGTTTTGGTCAAAACTGCATATTCTGAGGCCAGGCTGAGTTAAAAAAACAGTTAATGAAATCTGCCATCCTAGAAAGACACAGGCTTTGTATTACATATGACATGGGATCATGAATGACCACATTAGATGATACTATATGGCATAAAACCTACAAAAGGCATTTGCATGGAAATATAACACATTCCAAACCCAGGTGGCATTGCATTTCTAATCTGTTGTCTTGCCTAATAAGAAAAAACTTAAGTAGCTTGTTTAGAGCTTCATTTACAAAGTTGTTAATAATTAAAGTTATTTACTCAAAGACAAAAAAAGGACTGATGCACATAAAATTAAAGACCAGTCTTGAGAAAGCAAATAGCATTTTTTATTATCCTTACTTTTCAAACTGGGTAGAATCAAAAACTGAGTAGAAATACTTTCACTATATTAAATGGAAAGATTTTACAGATTAAAAGAAAGAACAAATTCTTCTGATCAGAAGATTATGAACAGAACTGCTCTTGAACTTTTAGTTGTCATTAACCTTTACTTCATTTCCTCAGTGCATAGCACAGGAAGCACTAGTTGTCTGTGTTGTTTTTTCAAACAGTGTCAGATGGACTTAGACCATAACTGTCCAATAAATGCAAACCAGGTAGCACTAGCAACTGTTACTCTAATGGCCAACTGCAGAAAAACCACTATCACATGATCTTCTCTACTGAAACAGCTGAGGCAGAGCAGGATGGGAGGAAGCAGTACCAGGAAGAAAACACTTCATTAAACTCTACAATATAGACAATAAAAAACATTTTTGAAGGAAGGTCTAGGAAATACCTTATCTCAACTGCTGGAAGACATGCATAAAATCTTTTGGTTCATGGGGGAGGGGAAGAAGAGAAGGTTAAAATTTTAACAATTTGTGTTTGTGTGTGAGTGTCTTTATTCCACTGGAAGTTTGAAGGCAGCATTGCTCAGGTAGCCATTGAATTCCTGATGACAATGTGTCCATAGCATTCAACACACATTCAGATAACATCTTGGTCAGGACATTAACCCTCTGATAGACAACTGAGAGGTTTCCATGGATAAAGTAAAAAGAGGTATAAAAAAGGCCCCACTTCTGTCACTCTGTTACCCACTGGTGGCTAATTGCTTTGAAACCAATCTTTTTTTTTTTTTAATTTGGAAACAATAAAGGGACAAAAGACTCTCAGTATTAGTTATGAGAATAGTCAGGCCCTAATGCTGTTCATTTTTACTTTATTCATGCTGACTTCATATGACATTAGCATAAATTATACAATGTTAGTCTTAGAAGAGAGGTCTTTATAAGATAAAATAGTTTTATTCTGTGTTGCCAAATGCATTTTTTAGAAGATGGTGTTCACTCACAGGTTCCCAAGTTGTTTCCATGAAATGCTCCCCCCATACAAGTAATCAGTTTGCAAGCTCATACTGAGCAGTTTGATATGAAATTCAATGAAACTAGTGCATTTGAAAAATCTACCAAAAAAAATCTGCACTTTTTCTTAAAGGTGATATTAAATGAAAACCTAATCTAACTAAATTTGGGCTTGTAATGCAAAGAAGGAGTGTGAAGTGCTGCTATTCTTTTTAAAATTTAAAAAAAAAAACAAAACACCTCTATATCTTTGCCTATCTTTGCTTCTTCGAGCCTAGTTTTATAGATGTTTGCTTTCTGAAATACCTGAACAGCTTAACTGTCTGTCTTTTTACATTCTCTTAGCAGTGACCATTGTTTATTCAAAAAACTGTCCTGGTTTCAGCTGGGATAGAGTTAATTTTCTTCCTGGTAGCTGGTACAGTGCTGTGGTTTGGATTTAGGATGAGAACAATGTTGGTAACACACCGATGTTTTAGTTGTTGCTAAGCAGTGCTTACACTAGTCAAGGACTTTTCAGCTTCCCATGCTCTACCGACTGAGAAGGCTGGAGGGGCACAAGAAGCTGGGAGGGGGCACAGCCAGGACAGCTGACCCCAACTGGCCAAAGGGACATTCCACACCATGTGACGTCATGCTCAGTACATAAACTGGGGGGAGTTGGCCAGGAAGCGGCAACTGCTGCTCAGAAACTGGCTGAGCATTGGTCAGCGGGTGGTGAGCAATTGCATTGTAGATCACTTATTTTATATATTCTTTTTTCATTATTATCATTATTATTATTTTCCCTTCCTTTTCTGTCCTATCAAACTGTCTTTATCTCAACCCACGAATTTTACTTTTTTTTTTTCCCAATTCTCTCCCCCATCCCACGGTGCGGGGGGAGTGAGCAAACGGCTGTGTGGTGTTTAGCTGCCTGCTGGGTTAAACCACAACAAACACCAAGACACCTTGCTGGACATTGCAGACTATGAACACCTCTGGTCTCACAGGCATCCAAAGGGCTTTGTGGGACAAGAAACAAGGTCCACCAGTGCCCTTTTGAAGGACAGTAGCCAGAAGAAAGCTCATATCTCAGGTGCTCACTGAGCTGCCATCAGCAACCTCTAACCACTCCGCAGTCTCTTAGCTGTCAAACCATCCTTAGGGGGCAAAGGACAGCTGCAATCTCTCTGTATTGACCCTACCTTACCCTGAGGTAATTAAGCATGATGCAAAAAGGCTAATGGGCCTACACAGGCAACCCTGAGATTTGGCGTTGCAAGTTTATCTGCTGCCCACATGCAAGCCAAGGAATAAACAGGATTAACTTCCCAGCATTTGAAAAATGTTAACAGAGACAGGTGACTGCACAAGGCAGAGAGAGCATAGCTCTAAAAAATGGAGGATTTTTCAGCCACATGTTATGCTGTTTGACTCCAGCCCACCTTATTGCTAGTGCTGCAGAGACTATCTGTAGATCAGGAAGGTGGGATACCTTCCACCACTTGCAAGATGCAGATAATTAATAGTAATAGCTGACATGTAGATTTACCACAATTCCTTTCTCACACGTGCTGCAACTACAATTCAACTCTATTAACTAAAGAAATAAAGACTTAAGAGGTGACAGTAATAGAGATCTTAGAAAGGAATAAAAATTACTCAAGGGATAGTATCATTTGTAAACTTTTGGCACATGGTTTAGCATAAGATCTCTGTGCCTGAAGAAATAGTATTGGATTATAATAATGTCTTTGAGAACTTCAAGACTGTATTTGAAGGCAAATTTAAGGGGACAGCAATTAACAGTCATCAGGTTTTAATTGTAGAAAAAATGCCTTCAGCAAAATTAGACTTAGTCAAAACTAAAACTTGTGATAATTAAACTTTTATAGTTCTTAGAGATATTTTGACAGTTCATGAAGTGGCTTTGTGCAAGAAGACTGTTGGAGTCCCCTGCCCTCTGCAGGGGACATTCAGGCCATGCCAGGCCCTTCAAGCACCCAAGGTTTCACCTGTGCCTCAAACAGGAGAAGGAAACTCTGTTAATAATTCTGCCTTTTCCATTCTACCGAGCTACAATTAAAAAGTCCTTTGGAACTACACCACTCAAAAGGATCCTGATCTTTCCTGGCTTTACCAGTAACCTATTTTAGGATCCTACTTACTTGTTATGAACACTGCTTGATTGACAGCTTTGGATTAAATCCTTGGGGAGAGAATGGGAAAATAATCATCCTCTCATTGACAACCATAGCTTCCCAGATCCCTCTCACAGCTTTTAGAAAGTAGTACAACCCTAGCCATAGTGACTGAGTAGTTATGAAGGAAGAGACAGGCAAGTTGTGCTCTGCAGCACACTCCAGGTCTGGGCAGCTCAGTGACCTTCATTCATGGCTGTGGACATGGTAAATGTGCACCAAAGTTACTTCTGGTTTCCACTCTAAAGATTTCTCTGTACAGGTAAAAGGGAGAGATGGCATAGCCCAGATCTTGTTCCAGCTTCAATGGCAGATACCATAGCAGTATGTGCTATTCCAACCACCCTGTTCATGTTCATCCTTTCCTCAAAAGATGTGGAGACAACTATGAACACAGGTGACTTTCTGACAGGGGGTCAGGTGCAGCAGTGTCATTCCCGAAGTGTTTCAAGAGGTTTTGTATCTTCAATTTTCCCATCCTGAGAGATCAAAAGGGCTGTGAAGAAGAAAATCCTTTTCAGCTATGACAGAATCAGGTACCTGTACTTGACAGACAGATAATGAAGGTGCTTTTAATGTTTTAATAATCTGATTTTGACAGCTGTCTTGGAAATCACATGGTTTGGGGCATCATTTCTTACTCCCGTATTTCAGCTTGGGATGAGACTATATTTAAGCAGCCATTGTGAAGCCGTATTATATAAAGCCTCCAGTATCCAAAGATCTTTAAACTGCAGGTGATATACAAAGAAAAAACAATACTGAAAAAAAGTATTTAATAGTATTTACACAGTGACCACTATTGTGGTCACCATTAATTGTGCTACCTCTTAAGTTATCCATACGCAAAAGGAGTAGGTGAAGTACATCAACAACCACCTGAATATGCCATAAATGTTGTTTTGAAAAATCAAACCAGCATCAGCAAGTTATGTATGCAGTACAGAAAGTTAACTCCTCTCAATTCATCCTCTCTCAGACTTGTTCTGTAAGCATATTAAAAAAGTTCTGTAAATTATTTTACTTTTTTAAATTAAAAATACAGACCAGAGCATTTGAATTTTTCTTTATCAGCTGATAAGAAATTTCATCAACAATCTGATGATTATATATTCTCAAATTCCCATGAATGTCCTTTGTACCCCCAAGGGAAATGTTGTCTGGAAATCAAATCATTTGACTGACTCTTTATAATTTCTCCAGTCAAAGGCATTTAAAGTCTACCTTTGCACCTGCAAAATTCAGTAAGTCTATGTCCTCTTGGCTCATCACAAATTTAGTTGGACAGATATGTTTTCACTCAGAAAAATCTGTTTCCTTCCTTAACAGTGCAAGTTACTACCATCATTTTAATTTGTTTTCTCTACTTCTATTTCTGCACCTTCTTTCATTTGCATGTATGTAACTCATCTCACTTGCACATAAGGATAATGTTGTGGTTTAATCTCAGTCGGCAACTAAGCACCACGCAGCCGCTCGCTCACTCCCCCCCACCCAGTGGGATGGGGGAGAGAATTGGAAGAGCACAAGTGAGAAAAACTCGTGGGTTGAGATAAAAAACAGTTTAATAATTGAAATAAAATGATGATGATGATAATAATAATAATATGATAATAATAGTAATACACAAAGCAAGTGATGCACAGTACAATTGCTCACCACCAGCCGACCGATGCCCAGCCAGTCCCCAAGCAGCGGCCCCCCCGGCCAGCTTTCCCCAGTTTATGTACTGAGCATGACGTCACATGGTGTGGAATGTCCCTTTGGCCAGTTTGGCTGTGCCCCCTCCCAGCTTCTTGTGCACCTCCAGCCTTCTCAGTCGGCAGAGCATGGGAAACTAAAAAGTCCTTGGCTAGTGTAAACACTGCTCAACAACAACTAAAACATCGGTGCGTTATCAACTTTGTTCTCATCCTAAATCCAAAACACTGTACCAGCTACTAGAAAGGAAATTAACTCTATCCCTACCAAAACCAGGACAGATAAGGATCTAGATCTCTTCATGTCTCTTCCAGATTATGTCAAAGCCAAAAACTAGACAGTTTCAGATGGATGCACTTTGCTTGAGCCCAGTATCAAGAAAGAAACTCCATTCTTCAAAGATCTTGCCATCTCTCATGCTTCCATCTGCTCACAAGCAAAGATGTCCATTAGAGAAGAGACTGCTTTTTCCATATTTCATACACAGAGCCTCCCCTCAGCACTTAATAATAAATACAAAATAATTTTTTAAAATTATCCCTTTCATTGATCATAAATGCTTTTTCATGTCAATCTCTCAAGAGGAACATCAGTATCCACTGCTGGTAAAGCCAATAGCTGGTTGTACTGGCTTCAGATTCACTAGTATGAGACTGTCTTATGCCGGCTGGAAACACATCCTCACCAGCCCAGGGACAAAAGTCACCTTGTAGCTCCTAAAAATCACCTCTAATGAGATGCAAAAGTAAGGTGAGGATTAAAAAACCACAAATTTTCAAAAAACCTGAAAGGATCAGGTCAGACCTTCATTTCAAAATAAGTACAATGACTTCTAAGAAACTATACACAATCTGAAAAATTGAGATATTAAGTTCTATGTAAACAATTCTGTCACTATTCATTGGTGAATCAAGCTCCTACAATCAAATTCTTTGTCAAGAATTTGACAGACAATCCCAAAGTCCTGCAGAAAATATTACTGATATCTCCTGAGTGTTTACCTAGAACACCCTCATCTTAGGTTTTTACTTTAAGGGCAAGAATGTTAGTGTCTTCAAGAAAATAGGACAATTAAGCTTAAGGAAAAGTAATTCAATTTGATCATATTTTTGTGATTGTTTGGGTGGGTTTTTTTTCCTAACATTATTCTAAGCACTATTTGAAAAATGCCTGAAAGCTTTTAAAATTCTCATACATGACACAGCTTCCTTCCTAGGAGCATTACTTGCCATTTTTTGTTCCTTGTTAATTACTTTCCTACCAAGATCTTAAGATCCCAAATACTTATATTCTCAGCATTTTACTTTGTTCCATTAGAGAGTTTCATTAAATAAACCCAGGTGAGTGCAGCCTTTCAGCCTGATATGACTACAGAGAGAATTAAAAGAAAACTCAAAGGCCTAAGAAAATCTTTCTAGTATTCAGGTAGAAAAGGCATAGGTCATCAGATAAGGGAATTAGTTTGTTCTTTTTATATTACAGTTGAAATAACTCTGCAGCAACAGGCAAAAAAGATGACCTTATACAAGCCTGTACTTCTTCCTCCTCACCTTTTCAAGAAAGAAATCACACAGACACCATTACAGGCAGTGTAATTATCCATAATACACTTGTATTTTAACACATTACACTCCTGCCCAGTGCTGTTGTTTCCACTGAATTTATACCATGTGTAGATGAACAGATTGAGAAACAGACAAATAAATAAAACCATAAATGTAAACATAACAGACACTTCCCAGTAGCTCCTATGTTATTTGTTTGGGGAATCAGTTTATCTGTTGTGTTGCACAGTAGTTAGATCACTTTCAGTACTTCTGGAAATAAAAGGCAAACCAAATATACATATTCAAGGCCTTTAGATTTATGAAGAACATTGATCTGAGACTGCAGACCTAATTCACAGCATGACAAGTATCACGAGATGCTGTCAGTGGGATATAAAGAGGGCAGGAGGGTTGTTTTGGCTTTGAGGCCTTAAACTTCCTGATTATTCTCAATTATAAAAAACCCTCACTAAATTTGGTGATTATATGACTATTTTTGATACTTCTTACCTAACTGCACCATCATGTTATAGGTACAGAGATCCTACTCAAGGACAGAATTTAATTGTAGGCAGGCTGATAAGACATTGCAGTAGGAGATAGTCAGCTATCCTAGAGCAAAAACAGTATTCATTCAGGGAAGGCAGAGGGGGAGAGAAAAAAAATATAAAAAGAGGATCTAGTACCTGCACTATCAAACACAACAGGACAACTTCCCAATAGCTAGAGTAAAATCTGAATAGTTTTGAGACTATGGGACTGTGCAACTTGGGAATCTCCACAGAGGAAATCATCGATCCAATACATAAAACAACTTTAAATTTCAGTCTCAGTCCCTCTTACAGACACACATTCATCAGACACTTTTACTGTCTCTTGATCCACCTACTCCATCCAGATTTTCATTTCATTATTATGAGGGTGTTTATTTTCTGCTACTCCTGGCTGAGGTGCTCACCAGCCCAGGTTTATTTTGTCCTGTCTCTATGAGTTTGTAGAGTTAATAGAAAATGATCCTGACTGAAGGGCATATATAACTCAATTAATTGCTTCAAACTACAGTGTGATTTAGATTGCCATTTAGAACTGGTCTGTTTCTTTTCATTGTAACAGCATGGAAGTAACTAGGCAATTTTCATAGATACTACAAAAAATAAGCATGTCAGAGCTTAATTCATATTCTTGTGATTAATAGTCCAGAGTGCTGGATAAAATACACCTTCCCTTATAAACACCATTCCATTAGTCCACTCATTTAGGTGTGAAATATATTTGGAATCTGGCTTACTTGACATCTGGGGGAAAAAAAAAAGTAAATAAAGTAAGATATGGGAAAAAATGTTGAAATAGTCTGCTTGGATCAAAATAACATGTGAGAGGGACCCAAAACAGTGTCTGTGTTCATTATTTCAGGTGATATCAATCTTAAAAGAGCTATGAGCACACCACATTACTCCAGAAAGTATATTTGCTATGCCTTGTTTATTAATGGACAGAAAAGCCAGGCTGAAAAAATGAAATTGATTTTATTCACTTAGAGTTTTGTACTCCATTGCACAACCACCACCTAGCAAATACTTCCTTAAGAGAGATAATTACATTAATGAAAATTAAGTCTTATTTTAAATTCACATTCATCTTTATCTACCTAATGCAGGTCTGAATTAAACCTGAAATGGGGGTTCTTCAGTGAGATCTTGCCTTCCAATCACAGTCTCACTGTGGTTCCCTTTGGTTTCTTGCTTTCTTCCTCCTCTTTCATACCTCATCCATCAGTGCTTTTCACATTGGCCTCAAACTAAGAATTTCCACTGTTCAGTTAATACAGCTTTTCTGATGCCCACTGACACATGCAGAATACTTGGTAATTAAAATCAGAAGAGCAGAAGTGCTGCACAAGTTGTTTGTGCCTGTAGCTGTTTAAAAAAAAAGCCCTCCAGGTCATTGCTAAGGTAGATCCGCTAGTAGGAACATACTCGGTCTTCCCTATTGCCAGGTTTTTTCCACATAGTTTTGTACATGCAGTAACTGCTGAACAAAAAAGTAGATTAATAAGAAATGAAATTTAAGTACTAATCAGAAATACAGAGTAAAAACAATTATAGAGATGTTTTTATCACATTCAAATAAGCATTAGGCACAGGTATTAGGGTGAAATATAAAATATTTATATTGTAAATAAATGTAAATAAATATGTTAAGGCAGGAAAATGTGCATTTGAGATATGCAGACACCTTTACATAGCATTAAAACTGATAACTTCATTGAATGCAATCCCAAGTCCAATTAAACAGATGCTGAAAAAAATCTGTTATATTTCCTCATTATTTTTACTTCTTGTCTTTCTATATACTAGCATTGGAGTTCTTGAAGGAACTTTAATTTTTTTCTTCACTAAAATCGTTCTGACTTCTCAACTCACACCAAAAAGTCCCTTCCTCCAGTAAAGCAGTGCAATAATGCTTTCCCCAAATGACCACCAGTACCCAGGTGAGTGAAGCTGTTCACTTTCTAGAAGGAGTTAGCCCAACCTTCTCTGACACCCGGGGAAGATAAGGACTCCTATGCTTGCATTCCTGTGTGAAATGCAAAATTTTATTCTGATACAACAGATCTGACATTTGTGCAACAACATTATTTCGGAATATAGTAATGAGTAAGTACGGCTTCATTACTGAAGGTGTTTAACTAAGACCAACTAATAACAGAAAATTTGGGAAAAACACATCACAAAAGAAGTGCCCCGTCATATTGATAATCTGTGGCAAACCCCACAATTTATTTTTTTTTTTTTTAACTTCCAGACTGCTGTCTGGATCATCTTTCTATTCAATTTCCACATTTTTTTGCACCAGTACATGAATCTTAATCTGAATTTAAGCTTAACAACTGCAAAATCAATCAGTATGGGAGACTGCTACATACACATTGCCAAGCACCTAATATCTGCCTTTAACCTACTGTATTTGACAGATGACAGGTCACTGTTCACAACAGCATTGGGTCAGGTTTTCCTCTCACTGATCCACAAAAAAAAAAAATTATGGAAGATCTGGAGGGTACTTACTAAACTCTATGCCTACTGACAATTTTTGAAATCATATAGCTAAGACATCTGATTAAGAAAAGAGCTGATGCAATTTGAGGGCTTGCCTTTCTGAGACTGGCACTTTGCCCAGCAGAAACTAGACAGGGTCAATGAATTAACTTTGTATTTGAATCAATAATGAAGAAGTGAAAGACTCTCTATATTGTATTGCTTATTCTCCAGAACAGAAATATGATTTATATGAATTGTCTTCATTACTTCTTCCCCTCTTCTCATGCCTTTCAGCTATCCATCATTTCTTTTTTTTTTTTTGTTCTATCATATGGTGTCTTCTAAGCTTTTTTAGCAATCAATAACATACATCCAAATTAAAAGCTTCAGAAATAAAGCATAATGATATTATGGAACACTTCCTGAAATTAAGCTCCCCCTTTAAAGGAGATTTGCACATCTTTTCTTTATATGACCTTCCTTAAGGGTTATGCTGATAGAGGTGCAGCTAGTGAAGGTGAGATTCCCAGAACTTGGGACACTTGGCTTCCATTGTCAGGCTGTGCTTACTCAACAAAACGTGCTTTAAGAGAGGAACAGAGAGAGAGGAATGTGGCACCACCCTTCCTTTAGCAGCACCCACCATGGTTACGCTTTTTCTACTGCATGACAAGTCAGATGCTCTACAGCTGTGCAGAAGGTCTCATGCATACAAACAGGCAATTTCATAAGGCAATTTCTCCAAAGATCGGTTTCCCAAAATGCAAAATGGAGACAATGATACATAACTACCCTAGAAAAAACACAACAGAGTGTTGAAATGACAGATGCAGCAAAAGTGCAATGCAATTATCACTATTAATTAGGTTTTTACAAACCATGAACACACCTTCTTTTCAGCTAAACCTTTATTTTCTCGATTACAACCTGATTTTTTGTAATGTATTCACTGCCACTAAATGTAAGATTTAGCATTTAATATTAATAGTCATTAATAGTTTGAATTTCTGTGGACAGAATAAGTTACTACTACTCATACAAACTCTTGGGAATTCATCTTTCTGCTCTTCCCAGACATGCAGCTTCTGCAAGGTGAGCCAGCACCATGAATAACCTATTTCCAAACTCTTTGCACTATAAGAATGCTAATTCCTTACTTTGCAGAACAGATCCTTTTAATAGGTAGAACAACTTCAGTACAAACCTTTCAATTTCCTCCCATGTCACCTCATGCAGAATGCAAAGATGGTAAGAAAACCATCAACAGAAGACAATATTAAGCATTAAAAAACAAAGAACCATTAGCTGTCACTGAAATTTACTTATCATGTTCACATGTGAAGTCAATTTGTGTACTCAAGAACTGGCAAAGAAAACGTGCTTGGGCCCATCAGCATATGAAAATATCTTCATTAGTTTTGGTTTGTTTTTTTTTTTTAATCCAGCTGCTCCAAAATCTATAAAACAGCTGTCAAAAAAAAAAAGGAAGTAATTATTTGTTATTTCAGAAAGACATAAAACACAGTCCCTAAACCTACACCAATCTCTTCTGACAGCTTCTTGGTCTTGGCAAGTTGTTAGCTGAAAGTGTATTAAACCAGCTTGTCAATCATTCCTCTCACAACTACCTCTCAGAAGAATGCAGTACCTATGACCACTAACAAGAAACTATAGCTTCCAAAAGGATAGCTACAGGCAGATATTCAGCTTTTAAATCTCTGCCAGTTGCCTGCAAGGTCTAATAACCATGGTCTGTCATCAGTAAATGGGAAAAAGCAAACAAAAAAACCCTAACCAATATTGCAACTCTTTATGGACTAAACCTGGAAAATCAATATTTAGACTGTCTCTTAACATCTTGTCTGTGTTTTAATACATCTTCTCACACGTGTTTGTATCTACCTTAAATCCCACCTGTTTACTTTCTGCAGGTATCGTGTGTCACACTTTAACAAAATGGTAGGTGGGGAAGCATAGAAAAAGGAGAAAAGACAGAATTTGAATGCCATTGTTGGGGAATTAAGCACACATTTATGCTTAAATATAAGAGCTTTAATGCACAATGCATTGGACAGAGTCCTACCGCCATAAGCAGTTGTACAGGGAGTCTGCAAAGGTGCGACACCAGCCGGTTCCTTATGTACACTTGCACCAGCACCAATCCCATGAACACAGGGCACCTCAGCCTGGCGTTGGGTCCATCCCCACCCCACCTGCCCAAAGGTGGCCCCTGAGCGCTCATGTCCCACAACCAATAGATTGGTACAAGACAACACTGCAACATTTCTTGTCTCATCACCAAGGCAAATTTCACTCCCTTACAGAGTCCTTCTGTCCCTGGCATTCCTGTGTCCAGCCAGTTCAACCCCTTCTGCAGCTGGACCTTCTTGCCCTCCATGCCAGGTCATTCCTTGGTCACAAATTATCAATGCTGAGCAGCTATAATTTGAATTTCCCCTTAACCAGATATGACACATTCCAGGAAACAAATCATGACAGGTTGAATTACACTGCAAATATTTCATTGTATATTTGGGAAGTGCAGGAGAAGACAAAGGAGTAGAAGAAAAGGAGGCAGAAGACAAATATTATGGGTTCTTTCCTTCAAGTGGTACAAGCAGGAGTTTTATGTTTGGAAGGAATGGAGGAGTAAGTTTGTTCACAGGGTCACAATGTTTCCTGTAGCTCCTTAGGAAACTTCAGTATATAGTCACCGAGCTCATTCAGTCGCTTTCCCCCTCCATTTTTGTTGCATCAAGACACTGCATGTACTTTTTATCTTCCTTTAAAAAAGAATCTAAGTGTCTCCAGGGACATTACCGGCTCCCTCTAACCTGATCACATCATTCGAAAGATATGCTAAACTTTGCAGGGTTATATTAGAGACTGGTATTTTTCTAGTTATTATCTAAACACTGTTATTTTGCACAAAATTCGTGTCAACATTCGTTAGGTGGGAATAATTAGTGATATATTCCCTGTCCCACATATTGCTTGGGAAGCTGGGTTAAGCAGGCCTCACTATGTCCAATACTGTGTTGATAACAAATGCAGCTAAAAATAGAAAATGGTAGACAAAGGATCTTTCTGTCCCACAGTTAGAGGGAAAATACATAAATAAATAAGAAACTGTAAGTCTTTTCCATTATTCAACTGCAGGTTTACAGCTATAAGCATACAGAAAAGTAGTTTTTATTTAGGATATATAACATAACTACTCCCTCTTTTAAGGAACGGATTTGCATACTTAGAAAGCAAGACAAAGTCAGTATGAGCAAAAATACAGCATGCAAGAACACAAAGGAGATCCAACAAGGATGCCACAAGTAGTTCCTTGCAATAAAGAAAGAAGGTCTTTGTTGTTTTGTGTTGTTTTGTTTTGTTTTGTTTTTATCTGCATCTCTAATCACTGGTTATGTTGCTGGTATGTATTCAAGATGGAAATACAGAGAAATAGAGTGAAACCAACTGTTAGTTCCAGTTGCATGAGGTTTAATACACCTCAGCTACCTGCAGAAACCTGCACTACACACAGATGGGTTCAGAGACACATGCCCAAGGCTGCTATATACCTACACATTGAATACTTTAGCAAGATAACTACCACAATACATTTATTCTTAAATGGCAGCACCAACACATTTATTCTTCTAAAATAACAGATCTGGGTTTTTTTTAATTCTCATCTTCATAAACAGTGTATTCTTTCTAATATAACAGCAAACCTGAGTTTTGCCTTGGTAGATCTCTTGTGAAAGCTCACAGAACTATTTTTGGGCCAGATTTGAAAATAAAATATAGGTTGTGTCAGGAAAAAAAGTGCCATTTTTAATGCCATAATAAAGCAATATTTCAAGAGGCAACATTGAACAGGAGACAAACAAGTTCAGAACTGAGTAGGGTTTTTTTAATATGTAAGCAGAGCTTTCTGATGAACTGTCACACAGGCCAAATCACTCTACCTATGACATGCAAAGAAACTAGTTTGCTCCTCATGCTACCTAAATATCCTAAGTGATGATGATCTCACCCCTCCACACATAAAAATAAGAGGATTAGCTAGTGAAGAAGTAAAATGAAGCAAATAACAGTTTTCATACAGAGTATGGTTGTTATTTTTGATAGAAAAATATTAATTTCATAAAAAATATTAATTTGAATTTAAAGAAGGAAACTTTTTCATTTGGTTAATGCAAAAATAGTTCTTTTTGACTCAGTTTTATTTCCTTTGACATTATATTAACTACAGATATCAAAATAATGTGTCTGCCAAAATGACACATTTTTGGAATTACTGATCCAAAATAATGTGACATTTCCAAGACCAAACGTGGAATTTGTGCAGCACAATAAAATAAAAAAATCATTAATTCTACATAGAAACTGAAATACATTTTAAAATGTGTGGCTTTTTCATGTCATGAAATTCTCTAGGACATAAAATTACTGTGCTGCACAAATGGTGTGTATTGACCCAGTTTAGTGTCCTGCCTTGACAGCAGCCACATTAGTTTCTTCAAAGAAAGCTTTGACATATACAGGCAAACATTTAAGGAACTGGGTCTCATATTTTCTTCTCCTGCTCTTCAACCTGTTTATTATCTATTTCTGTTGCATTGTTTCTCAAAGAAAAAAGAAATAACAGTATGAATTGTATCCTTAAGTAATTCCTGTCACTGTATCTTTTCCTAGAAGTTTGTATTTTTTGACATTTTAAATATTTATCTTCTATCTATAGACTGGGGGGGGGGGGGGAGGGGGCGGGAATAAAGTAGTTAGGGCATGTTACTTTCCTTTACCAGCCAATAAAGTGGATGTAAATCAAAGATACTTATGGTATAGGTCTGATAAGGATTATGAAGCTGGGGATGTTATTCCTGCAATCCAGAGAGATCAGGCAAAAAGCAATCTGACCTGACCTGCTTCTGAGCAACAAGAACAAATATCATTAAGACGTTGTTTACTACTGACCCAATTTTATTTACAAAGGGTTAGAAATAAGAGAAAAGGCAGGGCTTCAAACATGCTATGGAACAGAATGATATTAAAGTGACAGGGTGAAAATATAGTCTGAAGTTTTATTTTAAGATAAATACAAATTTACTCATGGTTGGGAGTGAATGAAATCCTTTGGGAAATATACACATACACTGAATGCAGCAGTTAGAGTCAGAAATACATTACAGGACAAATTGTTGCAAGACTTCAGCTTCCAGTTAGGTAAGGAACTGACTGGATGCATTTTTAATGAAAACTTGAAAAAAAATTAGTCTTTGAGTCCTCTGCAACAACTGAGCTTTAACTACAGGTGCAGAAGGTTGAAAATGTAGCTGTATAAATTTTTGATACAGATTAGGATTTTCAAGGAAGCTTAAGTTTTGTTCCCACATCTAAATCTTCCATGATCTTTTGAAATCCCAACTGGAAAACAAATGCAAAGCTACAGGTAAACTATACCTCTACTGCACTTTGCTTTTGGAGGAAAACAGATATGGAACCATGGCAATATGTGATATCCCATGAGTTTTTAATGGACAAAGAGAAATTCAAAAGACATGTCAGTCATGTCTCATCTTAAGGGTACAGCATTTCCACCACTTCATAATTTACAGTAAATACATTTCTTTCTTGCTAGCAAGTTAAAGTCATCTGAAGAGATACAATTAGAATAGCAGACTTTATTAAATAATTGCTTTTTAAAAAATAGCTCTCAACCTTTCTTTATTAAAAATAGAACTTATGTTAAAATAACACACAACATGAAAATTTTAAGCATCTCCAGAATAAAGCAGTATCTTACAATGAAGAAATCATACTAGCACTCAAACTAGTCTTTTGTTTTTGTAGTTCAACAATACAAGAAATACTACTTTTCAAGGCTAAAATGTTGATCTTATAAAGGTGAGAGCCACAAAGTATAATTGACTTAAGACAAGGCTCTTGTATCCAGAGCTTGACATCCAGATTCCCAAAACACTGATATTCTTTTCTGATAAGAAAATAGCCACAATATAATACTCAGTGAACTCAGCAACTAATGGAGAACTCAGCAGGGAAAATCCTAAAGACTTCTTTAGAAAAATTAAGATTTAAAAAGTCTGAGTTCAGATTCAGTTTGGGCCTTGTCTTCCAGTCTTAAGGTCAATCACCCTTTGTTTAAGGACGCCAGTAGGAGATACTCACCACAGGTCTCTTTACAAATTAGTTCTTCCCCGTGTTTTTATGCACAACAGAAAGGCATAGTGAAAGGCCATAAAAACTTCAAGTTGCAAGTCTTGCGGCTCCCCATTTGTCTGAATAAGTCTATTCTGGATATGCCCCTCTGTTGCTCTCACCCCCCTAGTAAGTTACACACATTTCTTTCACTCTTTATGTTTATTAAAGTAAACATCCCCTCCAAATCATCTTCAGACAATTTTTCTGAGAAAAAAATTGTATGTGGTATGCACTGTGACGCTAAAACAGCTGCAGTCAAGTTCTACTGTGACCACACAATCCCCATGGAGCTAGAGCAAAGATGGCCCACACTATGACTTGTCAACTTAAGTTTAAATATTTTATGCAATGGATGCTGAACATAAAAAGACAGGTACAAGTTCCAGTTAAGTCAATTTTAAAATTTTAAGGAAAAGTGTACCATTGAAGGTTCTGTTTGCTCTATAATTGAATATGCAAATTGGGGATATCCTTTACTGAATAAAAAGCACATGAATTGTTGAAATCTAATTTTGTATCAACAATTCTAATCATCTTTGCTGGATTTTTTTTAAGACAATCTAGTTGTTTGGTTTCAATAGCATTTTACAGTAAAAAGGCAAATTCTGCCCAACCTTGAACAGGAAGGTTGAGTCAAGAAACAGGCTTGCTGCACTGATTTTGCATTTCCTACATAATTAAATGTAATGAATAATTTTATGTCAGGTTATCTATTTAAAGGTATCATTAATTGAGGACTGCCATTTTCATGGTTATACCTTCCAATATGATGTTTCTTATAGGTCTGACTTGCTGATTTGCACTAAGGTGGAAAACATTCCTTTTTAGGTGATGCTGCAAATCAAGTGAACACAACAAAGTTGTCTAGAAATAAGAAGCTGATTCATCTGTCAGGAAGAGGACACTGCTTTAATAATAGAATGGATAAATGATATCCACAAACTTTTTGAAAGTATTTATCAGAGGCGAGGCTTGACACAGCCTTGTAAATAACAGGCTTTATTGCCTTGTATTTCTCAGCATGTTGCCATATTAGAAGGTGACATAACAGAAGCCAAAGACCAAGATGTTTCCATCTTTTACAAGGACTACCTATCAATGTCTTACAGGGAGTAATAAATATATTTATAAACATGCTGGAGCTATATAATTTATAACGTATTTAGAGCACAAAGCAGTTAAGAAGCAACAGCCACCTCTGCAAATGTATCGTATTCTATTTTGAAAGCAGCATGTTTAACTGTATATGGCTGAGATACATTCAAGAAAACATTAATAATGAAAACCCTAACCTTCAAAAAAATCAATGTACTTGCAGCAGTGTCTGATTTTCTCAAACATTGTCAAAAAATTATGAGTTACCATGTTACAATGCATGTTGTCTATTTGTAAATATATTAATAAACCCTTAAGGTCTAGCTCTAAGAAACTGAGTAAGTTTTTAATGACAATTACTGCAGTAAGGTTTTAACAGTTAGCAAAGAAGACAGCCAGTCCAACAACATGCAGTGTTACTGGAGCCTTGTTGACAGCAATAAAGAATATGATAATGGCTTCAACAAAGCCAAAATTTCATCAGAAGTCCTATTGATACTAATTTCCAGTACTGCCTTAGAGAAACAATCTAATTTTCTGTAAAACAACTCTCCCTTATCAGTTAAACTTTATTAATACTGTAAGGGCACCAGAATGTTTATGCTACAAACTGCTCCAAAATCTTTGGATGACAACATATCTATGGACTTATCCATAATACCCTATATATGTGTCAGCTTTATTTATCTGGCAGATAACTGCAAGAATATCAGCCCCAAATCTGGTGCCTGACCTTTCAGATTTTTGTGAAAGGTCATTCATGTATAAAATCATGTATAAATCCAGCATTGAACCATCACTAGACCAAACATTTTTGTCCCAGTTTGGATTCCCCTTCATTTACTACAGCACAGCACAATTGGAATTGAAGGCATTAAAAGTCAACTGTTACCTCTGAGTAACTGAGAGTATCAGTCCCTGAACACGCTGGTCCAAATAGAGCACATGAATATATTATGAATCATACCACCAAAAGGCATGAGGTTTATACACTGGTGTCACAGCCTTGAAGTTGCAAGCTATCTTGGGGGACTCTGTAAAACACACAACGACAAAAATAGTCTGTGAACATAATAAAATACAGAGACTGAAGAAGTAAAACTTCCCCACATTTTCTCTCTGCGATTCCTGGTTCTTCAAAAAAAAAAACCATTTTGGTCCTTCTTTCTGTCTTTTGTTCTTTTTTCTTTAAATTATGTGTCTGATTATTTTATTTCTAATGCATCTACATTATTCTGGATCTCATAATGCTCAATGAAATTCTGTGTGTGACAGCACAAACAGAATTATACACACGTACATGCCTAGGCACGGCCATGTATGCACCATGTTAACACTTTGAAGTTTAAATGCTGTACTGGAGTTTCAGGTAGAAACTGCCATGAGTTCCAGCTGCCTCAATGTATTAAAAAATAAGCCAGTCAAATGTCTTAACCCAGGAGTGCCTTGTCGGCATTAGTAGGTAGGAAGAACTGTTGATAGCTTTTTCATGCTTCCTGGGTCCTACAGAGAGCATTAATTTTCTCACGCTGATAATAATTTATTGGCACCATCATGGCTGTGGAAGGGCCCTGTCCAATTGTAATGTGGATTTCTCCAGCACTCACATGATTCCTGCAATTCAGCTAGATCATTCTGCTGGAGAAAATTCTCTTAAACCCATCATGGCAAGGGCAGATGACTAATAAAAACCAATCAGATATTTTTTAAGTGTGATTTCATCCAACATGGGCAGGATAACGTTGGGGAGGAAATTAAGAAATATGAACAAATCACACTGGTGAACAAGTGATTTGTTAGCTAGTAGCTTGCTCCCAAGATAGACACACTAGATCATAAAAATCAAACCTCAAAGTGAACATCTTTCCTTCCATGGAAATCTGTCTGGGAAGGAGTCAAGCATTTTCTTTTCTCTCTACTTTAAAACTCTTACTACTAGAAAAGTTATTGCAAAAGAGGACAAAAGAACTAAACCATTATCCTTCTGAGTAAGCTGGGTCAAATGCAGTAGGCGGTTATGTATTATAAGGAACTAACAATATATTTTACTGTCCTCCAAAATAGTTCTAGGTCTATTCAAGCTAATGTAGTGGACCGTCACGCAAAATTAGGTAAAAACATCAGCAGAGAAATAATACTAGGTATGGTTATAATTATCTTTGACTCCAGAAGTTTGGAGAAGTCAGAGCTGACAAAACTTACACATTCTTTTTCCTGTTACCAACTGGAAAAACAGCTAGAGGTGGAAAACGTGAAAATAAGAAAAGGAAACAGGCAAGAAAACTGTAATCATTCTATTGTATTTCAAAGCAGAAAAGGAGAATGGGAGAAAAATTATTGAAATATAGTATGTGCTTGAAGTAAAATGTCCATTCCAAAAGAAAAACTCTTTTAATTCTAAATTCAGAAAAAAATTACCAAGGGAAAAAACAAACAAGAAAAAAAATTCGGAAAGGAAAAAAGAAGAAAACCCACTGCTGAAGACAGGGCTTGAGGCTAGCTTTTAGATTCAGTTTTCACAAAGGAAGTGACTCTTTTCCCAGCTTTTCCTTCTAACCTGGGCTAAAATGCTGTGGATGATCTAAAGAATATATAACTTAAGAAATACCTGAATGATCTCTGAGCACCTACTTGAACAAAGCACCTTGATAGGTGTGCTATATACCTCCTTTTAGGGGCATTGATAGTCTCTCCTAAACAAGTAACTTTAACTCAAGTTCTGCTGGTGGTAGATTCAAAATGAGGAAAAGGAGATGTCTCTGCAGCTGGCATGAAATGGATTCCCTCACTGCAAGATGTTTTGAGCACTAAAGCTTATATTGGTTAAAAATAACTGGGCAAATTAATGGAAAGAAGTCCCCAGCATGCTTCTAAGTATAAAACACTATTTCTGGCTTGGTAATGTCCTGACCTGAATACCCTTAGTAGCTGGAGGAGAGCATCTGTATGTTCTTACTGTGCTCTTGTAGTTTTAGAAGTTTGATACAATGAGCAAGAGTATATTCCCAATTTAATGCAAGCAGCTTGTTCTCATACATTGAATAAAACATGTTCACAGTGGCCAGCGCCTCACAGGGGCAAAAGAGTGTGAGGTCAAAACCTGGTCACGGTTGTGCTAAATGACTTATTTTTTATTTTAGTTGCAAATACCTAGTTTCCTGCTATGCTTACCCAAAATATTAAAATGACCTCCATACCACCCCATTCACTTAGGAGGGGGGAAAAAACCAGAAAATTACATGGAATTGACTATTACAAAAATTACTAGCAAGGCATTTTCATTTGATAGCTGTATTTTCCATCATATTATCATTCTTTTTTGTTGACAAGTTTCCTAGATTTTAATCTTGGATTGCAATGTTACTCTATCAGAAAAGGCTTATATTTTCCCAGCAGGTACAGTGGCAGAATGCAGAATCATTTATGGGGGCAACTGTTGTATTGAAAAATGTGCCTTTGCTAGAAAAGGCATTTAGTTTGGTAGTCTGCTTGGCCATAAATCATTGTGTATGTGCTCAGGGCTCCCAGTCAACAGATTGAAATCTCCTTTGCTTCTTTTATTAGAATAGTAACATTTGCATTGCTGTTGTTGAGTTGAATCAGCATTTCTAGGATAAGCCCATATTTTCAGTTAAAGGACTTATAACTCTGGTATTAATATTCAAACTGGACTGAAGTCCAACATAAAAATGTGCTGGTTAAGGACATTACTTTCAACACTTTTGCATGTGAGAGTATACTGTTATGCTAGCTAGTCACGAAAAGTCCAGTCTAGCTGATATTCAAGAATACTTTGCTTTATTCATATGCTAGATATATTTCCAGCCAGGACCAACTTCCCAGAAACATATTTTAAACCTTAAAGTAGAGGAACACTGCAACAAAGAGGGTCTTTTCTGCAATTTTTTTTTTTTTCCAAAAGAAAGAAGAAACCAAATTGTGCTTGTTGGCACTGTTCTCGGTGTGAGCTGCAGAGTCATTAATGGCTTGTGGATACAGTCTTTTATAATCATTATTGCATAAACATTTTATTTCAACAGGACCAGAAAAATAGAGAGCTTAAACTGTTCAGAAAACTGGAAGACATAGAAAAAAGATAGAAACATACTCTCTAGTCCTTATTAGTGCATTATACTGACTCGCAGCAACTCTATAATCAGCACCATTTTTTCTAAACTGTATTCATTTGGATTCAGTTCTAATTCAGATTTGCTCTTTAAGGGGCTTTATTTCTCCTTTATTAACATAACAAACAGGAGTGCTTTGACAGCCATGATTAACTTTTTATTGAAAAGGAACAAGGTAAAAAGAACATGTGTGTGTGTGAGTGTGTGCATGTGTGGATATAGGTGTATACAGATTATTAAACACATCTAAACAAATGGTAAAGAGACCATCGTTATACAGATACGACCATTGTGCCACCCATATGAAACATGTTATATCTCAAAGCTGATGAATATTACAGTTTTAAAAAACACTCTTAGCTTATGATCAAACATTATATGGTAAATCAAATATTAGAAGCATGTTTTGACCCCCTGTGTACTTTCCTACTTTAAAAGTCTAGAAAGATGTATTTTCATTTGCATTATCAGACTCAAACATTAAAGCTCTAAGCTAATAACATCATCTCCTCACAGGAAAACACCAGTTCCATTAACTACATAAACTACAATCTGATCCTACAATTTTTTATTATTTTTATTTATAAACATCTCAGGCTGTCACAGGCTTTAGTACAGACCTTTAAAGAACTTCTCTAATGCCTGTATTGTTTTTCTCTCTCTAAAAAATATGCTCTGATCCTGTGTCATCCCTGTCCCAGATATCAGACAAATAAACCTATTTGAGGCCTACATTGACTGAAATCAGTGGCAAAGTCCTGGATTTCACCCAAGGCTGCAAAGCTTTCAAAGGGAAATATGAGAGATCAAAGAATGCATCTTCAGATTTTAAATTTTTTTAGATTTTAAAAATATTCAAGTAAAACAACACATACAATTTCAGCAAATGTACAGGCGTAATTCTAGAACAGAAATGAAAATTCACATTTAAGGTGTATTTCGATTTATCAGAATACATGGTGCATATGTTAGAAACTTTTTCATCTCACAAAAAGCAGAATGAAACAATTTCAGCCCAGACTAAATGAAAATGTTTCATGAAGAGTAGTATGGAAAAAAAACTCTGTCTGAGCTTTATGAATTCATTAGTGGGTAACTCCTTTTTGCATTATAAATGGACTTTGGCAGTGACATAAACCCTCATAAGCTCACCTATAGGAAGCCAACAAATTAAAGAACATCTTCCAAAATCTGCAGAGTACGAAGGGCCAATAATTTTTTGCTACTACTTCTCAGTCTGAGGAATCCAGCACCACTCTGTCCAACAATGAAAAGCAAAAAAATAGATGTCACTCTGCATTGTTATTCAGAGGTATGCACAATAAATAATATCTGAAAAAGAAACTGAGCACAAAAGATCAGTCTGAAAAATGGAGATAGAGAGGTATTCAAAGAATTTGCTGTATGTAAGAAAACAGAATGAAAGAACTGATATTTAAGATGACAGTTCTTGAAAATCCAAACTTCAGCTAAGACAGGCATTATGAGAATTAGTAGAAAGTAGAGACTGTGTTGGCATTTAATACATTTTCAGGGAAACAATGGCCTAAAAAATTTAATTTAAGAGCAACAGATAATGCAGTCTTCCTCGGAGGAATCCTAAAGGTTACCCCAAATAAGAAATATTTTTTCTGTTTTGCACAGTACACATGAAAAACAATATTCTACATCATTTATTTAGAAAAGTTGCTTCAATGTGTTTTCCAAGAGAAGGGGACTCCTACCATTAACTAATCTGTGAATCTTCACATTGTAACAGATGCCCAATTACAATCACACCATCACATATCACTGCCTGAAGACCATCATGTTCACATCCAAGGACTTCATTCTCAGGATTGCTCTGCTGACAACCATCACACACAAGCTTTTCTCCCAGTATGGGATTTGAAGAAGAGAGAGAGGTAAGGGGACAGGGAAAGCAGGAAGTTTGGTTAGGAGGGCTTTGCAAGGGGAAACAAAAGAGTGTTCAAAGATTAAATCTTAACACATCTCTACAAACAGAAATACTATTGAGGTTTAGCTCTGCTGGCTTGGTCCTGTTAGCTTTGCCAGTTAAACCCACTTCTGCACAATGTATACCATACCTCTAACCTTAGAGTGCTGCATGGGCAAGAAAAGAGTGAAGAGAACAATGTCAACAGAGAAAATACAGGACAAAGAAAAATGAAAGCCCCCAAAAAACTCAGAATATCCACAGGCAATTCTCCATGAAAACATGGCGTTAATATTTTTAGTAGATTTTGTGTATTACTTCAGGTAACTAGGTTTAAACAGGAATTTTTTTGTTCTTGCAATCCACACCAGATTTACAGAAGCCAGAATCTCAGTATTATAAAAGCACAGTTTATTTTATATATACTTACTATATTACAAATATGTATCTTCCCTACCTGTAAGACTCATTTGTACCATCCTGGTTTTTTCCTAAATGTCCATGCATTGTTATTGCTTCAGAGTGCTAAGAATGCATTTCCTTCTGAGCTTGAACTTCTACCACAGAAGCTGGTGCAAATTTTACTGTTTGCTTCAATGAGCACAAAATTCAAGTTAATTTAAAGAAAGACTCAGGGGGCTGCCACACCTTGTGCTTTCCAGTAGACATTCAATGTACCTTGAGCAAGACCCAGAGGTACAGATCCTCAAAAGCTACTTAAGCATATAACTCCCCCTGAAATCAATCTTGGGACCTGCTCATCAGTAGGATTAAGCTCTTAAACTGTTAATAGCTCTTATTTAATTTGTAAGGGGATAGTGCCAGGTCATGGAAAATGTTTAAATAATTAGAGACAATGGGAAGAGGTACCATATATGCCTATTTAAGCCTGTAAATTGATATTTAAAAAAATAAAGTACATGTTTTGAAAATAATTTTAGGGATGTCACCTGTTTGAAACCAATGGAACTAAATCACATTAATAAAGTGAGACTGAAGCTTACACAATTCCTGAATAACTCTTGCAGGAGTGACTGTTCTCTTTGAAAAATTAAGCTTTATTTAATTTCTGAAGTATCAAAGCCCTGCCAAATTATACTGGCAGGTAATTTGAAGAGGAAAAAAATAAATAATTTACCACTAGTTATTTCTGGTTATCTTCATCAACATATTAAAGACAGGACTGTTTTCACATAATTTCATAATAACAAGTTGTCTGCTTCCTAACACAAGCACTAACAAGAAAAACTTAGGTTATTATCAGTATATCACAGCATATACTGATACATACATACGCAACAGTAGATCACACCAAATATGAAACAGGATGCAATCAACTGCAAAGTCTGAAGGAAGCCAGTGGGAAAAAAAATGACAGGGCTTGGAATAGCTTCCAGAGTCAAAAGTATGGATCAGCTATCTCCAACCAACCAAGTTTGATACTCACCTAGACAATCCCAGAGCTTTGCAAGGCCTATCACTTGCTGGCTTTTGATAGTTGCTCTTTCTGAGCTTCTTTTGAGTGAGAGAAAGTTGGTGAAGTATGCAAAAATAAAGTACATTTCAGAAAGCAGACTTCTGGTTTGTTAATTGTAGCAACACTGGAGACTGCAGAGCCATATTTTTAAAGGCACTTCAGTTCTGAACTCTGCTAGAAGTCACCTCCTTGAAAAGTCTTAAAAATCAATGGGAACAAGATCCCCAGCCACCTTTATGGAAGCTGTTCCTCTTTTTATTCACAAGCATTTCCAGACTATTTTTCTTATTCCTGTATTTCTCTTTACTTTCCAACTTATTTCCACTGCCTCTGTTATGATTAAGATCCTGTTGTCTTTGTTATTCCTGAATCTTCATGAATAAACTCACAATAAAATAAATAAACTCACTCAAAAATAAATCACACAGATTCTTAAATGACCACTGATAACGACATGTATTAAGTATCAAAAAAGCCACAGTCACATGGCAAATACCTGCATATGCTTTCCCTAATGGGCTCCAGTCTGAGGTTTGATCCAGGATATATGTGCAAATGTATGTGCTAGTACCCTAAACCAGAAGGCAGCTGTTTACAAGATGATAAGACAGCAGCTATCAGAACAGTGAATTCTGGCCAAGAAAAAAAAAAAAATCAGGTGATTAATAAATGATCCTTACATCACAATAGCACTAAATAATTAAAAGCACAGAATAAAGAAAGAACCTATCACAGCTACTGTGGTATTCTTGCTTGTCCATGTAAATATTTTGGGTTTGTGTAACGCTTATCTACCTATCTTTCATGGTGCGGCTCACTGCATTTTTAAAATATGCTTTCTCTGGGAGCTAATTGAGCTTTATGTATGTGAATGAGCTGGTGTCTGACATTGACAGCCTGCACAAAGCTATTTCTTCAATTGCTTGAAAAGACTAAGGAGTCAGACATGACAAACTTCAGCCTGGAATACCTGTCAGCAAGCCTATTAGTGCTACAATGCCAAAGATGCACAAATAAATTACTTATGTAACTGTGCTGGTTTTGGCTGGGATAGAGTTAATTTTCTTCGTAGCAGCTAGTATGGGGCTATGTTTTGGATTTGTGCTGAAAACAGTGTTGATAACACAGGGATGTTTTCACTATTGCTGAGCAGTGCTTACACAGAGTCAAGGCTTTTTCTGCTTCTCACCCCGACCCCCCAGCAAGCAGGCTGGGGGTGCACAAGAAGTTGGGAGGGGACACGGCTGAGTCAGCTGACCCCAACTGGCCAAAGGGATATTCCATACCATATGAAATCATGCTCAGCATATAAAACTGGGGGAAGAAGAAGGAAGGGGGGGACGTTCGGAGTGATGGCGTTTGTCTTCCCAAGTCACCGTTACGCGTGATGGAGCCCTGCTTTCCTGGAGATGGCTGAACACCTGCCTGCCGATGGGAAGCAGTGAATGAATTCCTTGTTTTGCTTTGCTTGTGTGCAGCTTTTGCTTTCCCTATTAAACTGTCTTTATCTCAACCAAGGAGTTTTCTCACTTTTACTCTTCCAATTCTCTCCCCCATCCCACCGGGGGGAGTGAGTGAGCAGCTGTGTAGGGTTTAGTTGCCGGCTGGGGTTGAACCATGGCAGTAACATACACTCACTTCATTTCTGTCATGAGACTTGCTGTCCTGAAACAAAAGTTGAAGCTTTAATTTTTCCCCCATCACAGCTTGTCAGAGCTTTTGAAAGTTAAATATATTATTTATTCTATCTGAGACATAGTTATTATTGTTCTTACTCTGTTTTGTGAGGTAAGCCTCCTTTTCATTCCTTATATAATTTCCTCAGGAGAAGACCTCAGCCTCTCATAAGATACACTTCATCTCAGCAACTGTTACACTTCATGTGCAAGATTGCGAAGGGAAGAAAACAACAATTCTATTTCCTTCTATAAGAAAATCTATCGGGTTTGATTTCTGCCCCTGGACATACTGCTCTTGAGTGACAGGGATGAGACTGGACTCTCATCCAAAAATGCCACAAAATGGCTCAGGCAAGTAGTAATGAAATATAAAACCTTTTATGTTGAGGCTACAGACAAATCCAGCCAGGGTGATACCGCCCAAGAACTCATATATTGGGAGGTCTATGCAAAAAAGCTACTTCATTTTGTTGGAAATTTTTTTTCTCAGCGGCAATTGACTCCCTACTAGTATATTTAAACTATGCATATTCATGAGAACAGATAAACCCAAACTGTATTTCATTGCCAGTACGGTGGTTTCATTAAAGAAAAGCCAAGGCATTTCCAAGACACTCTGAATGTCATTCATGCTCTAAGGTCAGCCCTCACCCATGCCTAAAATGTTAGTCTGTAAAGTCCACATGCATTAAGGATCAACTTTGCCTTTCTGAGGATGAGGAGACCTTAAAAGTATTAAATACTGACTGCACTGATCTGGAAGACATTGCTGTTTTGTACAGTGTTTAAATACAGGATCAGTTTCTGCTGAATTAATTCATATGCCTTATAGCTTTTTTCAGGTGGGGCCAAAGAGAGCTTTAAGAGCCTTCAAAGTTTTATGTAAAACATCAGCTAATCTCGCAACTTAACAAGAAGCTTATTTACATATGAAGTATTTACAGATTTAGTTTGCAAGCTTTAAGATTTTCATCTCTACACTTGTCAGTCCAACATTTCACAGAGGTATTCCAAGACCATGTACAAAGCTGAAGTAAAGAAGCCCACAGAATAATGACATAATCCACCTGAAATATGTACACCTTGAGGTGGAATGGATGGACATCTTTAGCCTGATGCATGAATGTAACTTTACTCACCCATTGCTTTTTCTAAAGAGGGAAAGAATAAGTAGTACTTAAGAACTCCTCTTCCATGGAGAATTTTGGAGGAGAAATACTTGAAAGCCTTACAGACACATTCAAATGAGTTGTGTAGCATCACACTGTCTTTGTGTGTCTGCCTTCTTAGTGGATCCATCTCCACATTTACCACTGACCTTCCTAATCTTCGTAGTCTTAAACAACGGATCTCTCAGCTTCACCCCCCCAAAGCTGATCATTATTTAGATTCAGTAACCTGCCAGAAATTTCTGCTATTCTACAATCAGATTAGCATGCTATGAACTTTTTAATGTCAGACTAAACCAGCAACTTTATTTTATTGTTGTGGGCTGAACGGCATTAGAGAGAAGTGGAAAGTTTGCTATATACGTTGATATGAAATCAAACACTATGCCAGCTCTGGAGTACAAATTAGAACACATACTGAGTCAAATTCACTCAGAGTAAAATCCCATTGGCATCAATAAACTTACGCCCAGGTAAAACAGCAGAAGATCAGGATCTAGATGTTCTTATTTTTCCAATTGACCTATGAAAAATGAAAAGAAACTGTAGTAGGTCTGGAGCGACAACCTATGCACTGGACCATATGGGTCCAGTATGAAGAAGTGTTCAAGCTCATCTACAGCTCATCTACAGCTAATGAAAATGCAAGAATTCACACAGCATAATTAGCTGTCAGGTTATTTGCTCACCTGTGAGGAGGTTAGTCTGACAAGAGAAAAAGCAGCTGTCTCACTGACAGCTGGAGTCACAGCACAGCAAGAGATGCAGTTTGTCTCCGGGGGCTCTATTTCACACTCAGATCAGAGAAAAGGAAGCCTGAAATTCATGTACAGAGGATATAAGCGGTCCTGCCAGTCTCTGTTAGTAACACATTCAGCTGCCACACTTCCATTTGTGCATGAGGTTTTCAGGGTTAAGGATGCAGTGGGGAGTGTCATGGTTTAACCCTGGCCGGCAGCTAAGCACCTCACAGCTGCTCTCTCACTCCCTGGTGGGATGGGGGAGAGAATTGGAAGAGTAAAAGTGAGAAAACTTGTGGGTTGAGATAAAGACAGTTTAATAGGCAAAGCAAAAGCCGCACATGCCAGCAAAGCAAAACAAGGAATTCATTCACTCCTTCCCATCAGCAGGCAGGTGTTCAGCCGTCTCCAGCTAGTCCCTTTGATCAGCTGGGGTCAGCTGTCCCAGCTGTGTCCCCTCCCAACTTCTCGTGCACCCCCAGCCTACTTGTTGGTGGGGTGGTGTAAGAAGCAGAAAAGGCCTTGACTCTGTGTAAGCACTGCTCAGCAATAGCAAAAATATCCCTGTGTTATCAACACTGTTTCCAGCACAAATCCAAAACATAGCCCCATATTAGCTACTATGAAGAAATTTAACTCTATCCCAGCCAAAACCAGTACATTCTCCATCCCTTATTCTATACCATTTACATCATGTTCAGGTCCCACCTTATCACAATACATCCTCATTAACCACCCCTTTCGCCGTAAAATGTTTGTGAAATGTCCATAAATATCCATAAATTGTTCATTGAGTTCATTTGGTCCATGATATTGGGCTTCATCTGTTATGGTTCACTCAGGGCAGGAGAGGTGGTGCGTTGCATGGAGTTACTGGGCACCAAAAGCAGCTCAAGTCAGGTCACTGTTACACTTGCAGTGCTTCTTGTGAGGTTCATCCTTCATTGGTTCAGGTGGTTTCTGCTGTAGTACTTTCTATAACATGCAATTCAAATCATGCGTTACAACAATTTAAAGGTTTATCCTTTACATTCTCCAGCCCTGGTCCCTTTGGACTAGGCCATAAGGTTTAACTTTGCAATGAATTCCTCCTCTTGCCTCTAGCTTGGCTAGCAGCAAGAGGCTCATGCTGTAATACCTTTAATATATGGTAGCCACAGCAGTGGTGACATACAGCATCATGTAACACTGCCATCATAAAACTCCAATCATGGATTATTTTCACCCAGAATTAAATCACCCTGAGGTACACACTGGACTCCCCCATCCTTCCACATTACCCACCAAGCACACCCAGGACCTTGAGCAAAAATGCCCAGGTGGCCAAGAAGGCCAATGGCATCCTGGCCTGTATCAGCAATAGTGTGGCCAGCAGGAGTAGGGAAGTGATCATGCCCCTGTACTCGGCCCTGGTGAGGCCGCACCTCGAATGCTGTGTTCAGTTTTGGGCCCCTCACTACAAGAAGGACGTTGAGGTGCTGGAGCGTGTCCAGAGAAGGGCAACGAGGCTGGTGAAGGGTCTGGAGAACAAGTCGTGTGAAGAGCGGCTGAGGGAACTGGGGTTGTTTAGCCTGGAGAAAAGGAGTCTGAGGGGAGACCTCATCGCTCTCTACAACTCCCTGAAAGGAGGTTGTAGCGAGGTGGGTGTTTGTCTCTTCTCCCAAGTAACTAGCGATAGGACGAGAGGAAATGGCCTCAAGTTGCGGCAGGGGAGGTTTAGATTGGACGTGAGGAAAAATGTCTTTACTGAAAGAGTGGTGAAACATTGGAACAGGCTGCCCAGGGCAGTGGTTGAGTCCCCATCCCTGGAAGTATTTAAAAGACGCGTAGATGAGGCACTTCAGGACACGGTTTAGTGGTCATGGTGGTGTTGGGTTGATGGTTGGACTCGATGATCTTAGAGGTCTTTTCCAACCTTAATGATTCTATGAAAAACAATCCTATGAATAGGTTTCCCTAAGGAAATAATAATTTGATAGTCAGATTTTATTGATATCTAAAAGAGCAGAGAATATTCCTTTTCTTATGCTGGTGATTTCCCAGGAAATGTGCCTATATTTAGAGCCTAACTCAAGGTAAATCTTCTGTGGTATTCTAGAAAATTCAGAGAGCAGGAGCTGAAAGAGGTCCAGGTCACTTTTGCTATGTAAGACAGGTAGGTGATATAAGTTGCCTAGGTATTTGTGTTGAACACAATAAGAACGCATCTGAATATATTTCTAAATGCTTCAGTGCAGAGGACTAGAAAAAGGGAGTTGTTGCTGTTGGAATTCCAGACTCTTCCAGCCATTTAATGTGGGCACAGCAGTTGCTGCATATGTCTCAGTTTCTCCATCTCTAAAAAGAAGGGATAGCACTCACTTATTTTAAATGGGCATACTGGTCATGACTAAGATCTATGTCTTTGAACTTCTCTGGTTTGACTGAGGGCCAAGTCAATGTCCTAAGCCAAAACTTCTTGCTTGGTATACCTAAGTTGCATAGTTCACCCTAATGCATACTACTCACCTTTTGCTAGCAGTGCAGCTGAGGGGTAAATTGAACGGTATGTAATTTATTTTCTTCAGAAACACAAGAATACAAGCAGGGTAGCCCCAGATGAAGATCCCAAAATCTTTGTGACTTGCATGATATTACAGTTCAGGAGGACGTAAGAATAAACTCTGTTGTCCTGCCTCCAGCAGCCATGCACGACAGGGATGTACAAATCTGGCCATTAGTAAAATTAAATGCATAGTTTTTTTAGCAAAGGACAGGTTTATAAGCTCAGTCATGAGTGTTCATACAGCAATTAATTCTACACAAACAGACCTGTATATTCTCATTACCTCTGCAAATAGGTACTTTTTCTGTAAAGACACCCAAGTCTTCTGTCCCATAAGTTAGCAATCAGCATGAAAGCATTTCCTTCTGTGTTTTAAAAATCTTTGCTTTACAGTTTCAATAATTTTTTTCAGAAATGATGAGGTAAAATAAATGAGAAACAAGGACATCAACCCTGGAGAACTGAATACCACCTTGTGGGATAGTCTTATTTCCTTTCCTTGCTTAAGAAGCTTCTAACAATGTACAGTCTCAACATCACACTTTTTTATACCTCTAGTCTGTACCATCCCATTTCCTTCTTGTCATTGCTTGCTGCTCAAAAAAAAATTTAAAAAAACTTTTTTTTCATGTTTTATTAGCTACACAGACAGTTGAACAGTCAAAGTTACACAGAGCCACATCTCTTCCTCTTCTTTCCAGTGTAAGGCAGAGAGAGTATCTTGCCCTTAGTGTTTGGTCAACCATGAAGAAGGAGGGCAAAACATCAAGAATAAGCATTAAATTAAAGAATATTAAAAACAGACAGTGCTGCATGTGTTGCTACCCTCTAAGTTACTAAGG